>NW_023416368.1:84209053-85409053 GCF_014108235.1 Myotis myotis
TTTTTTTATCATAAATATTGTCATTATTATAATCAAATGGATGAAATAAATAGCACTGGCATCTCCGTTGTGCAACTGAAAAAAAATGGGCTCAAGAAACTTGCCCAGAGAGCATTTGAGATCTTGCTTCCCAGCAATTGTCCTCAGTTTGGGTTCCAATAAATTCTTATAAAAATTCAGAGAGAGAGAGAGAGAGAGAGAGAGAGAGAGAGAGAGAGACGCTTGCCCAGGGTTACTTAGCAAGTAAGGGGTGGCTTGCCCAAGGTCACACAGAAGCTAATGAGAAGGTATTTGAGCCCAACTCTGTTACCAAAGCTGATACCTTATGCTGTTTATCAATGACCCAGGGGTGGAGTGCTCAACTCCGGGGCCACAGCCCAGACCCCCAGATGTTAATCAGGCTCTGAACCCTGCCCTTGCCCACCCTCAGCCCCCTGGCTTCTTACCTTAGGGCCTGGGCGTCCTGGGTAACCTGGGAGGCCTGGCACCCCAAGTTTGCCCTACAGAGGAATTGTGGAACAAGGTTTAGAAATTGCAACCTGGACGTCAGGGGGGAGAGGGCAGGATGGCTGGGGCATATGGAAGGCACAGCAGGGTGAGATCCTCTCCCCCTCACCCCACCCCCACCCCCACTCTCTAAAAATTGATGGGAAAAATATCCTCAGGTAAGGATTAACCAAAAAACAAAGCCTGTGGCATGCGGTGGCTATGGGAACAAAAAGCAGGTAGTGTGCATGGCATTGCTCTGTAATGCTGAGCGGAGGAATCAAAGGAGATGGTATGGAGGGTCGCAGCCTCCTGAGGTTGGAGAGAAAAGGGCAGAGGGCAGAAGGCAAAAGGCCAGGAAGCTGTGACCACAGGATGAAAAGCTGAAGGGTAGACTGGAGGGGTAACCAAGGTCCATTCACCTTCTCCCCAGCTGAGCCTGGGGGCCCCTCCTCACCAGGCAGCCCCTCCTGCCCTTTCAGCCCTTCAGGACCATCCTCTCCCCGGGGACCTGGGGGTCCCGGGTGCCCCTGGAATAGAAAGGAGAGGCCCTCAAATCCGTTCCTTGTCACTCTTACTCCATGAAGGCCCCCGTCTTTGCCCCACCTCACCCCCTCCCTGTCTTCCCCAAGTCCCCCAAACCCACCTAAAGGAGATCACCTTACCCGATCTCCTTTAAGTCCCCCATCACCCTTGAAGCCTGGGAAGCCATCCTCTCCCTGAATGGGAGAGCATACAGAGGTCAGAGGTCAGGGTTCAGGGGAGGTTCACAGGCAGAGCCCCGTATTAGGGCTCCCCCACAAGGAATCCCCTCCCTTCTCACCTTCTCGCCTTTCTCCCCCTGGAGGCCCCGGTTGCCAGAGGTACCCTGGAAAATAAAGAAGCTCTCAGGTCCTTCCCCTGCTTAATTAAGGAGGGCCCCAAACTCAGTCCCCTGCCCCCCAAAGCAGGTTCCCCAAAGCCAAGAGGATGCTGGACTCAAGTGGGGTAGGGGCAGCCCACTAGTGTGTATGCGGGAAGCTGCTCCCTCCCGCCCTTTCTCACTGGCAGCCTCCCAAGGTCTTCTGTGTGGGGATGTGCAGGGAAGGCCAAATTTCCAAGTAATTCATTGCCATCTCCAGGGACACTGTGTCCACATTTCCTCCTGGCAGGAGAAGGAGGATGAACATTCCGGGCCCCAGCCTCACTCTGAAGGCGAAGGAATGCTCCCCATTGTACTGGCTACAATGTGACTCTGTGCCTGGCAACAAGGCAGGTCTGTGCTTGGGGACAGCGAGATGGCTCGGTGTGAGCCCAGATGCCGCTCGCACCAAACTCTGGGCTCCGGCCCCAGGGAAAGCTGCACTTGGCTACAGTGTCACTGAGCTCAGAGATACAACGAAATGACAGTAGGATACCATCTAACGATGTCTTTTGACAATAGCATGACTGTGTCTCCTTCCACAGAGAGACACAGTGTAACCGAGCTCGGACTACAGTGAAATTGCACTGGGGTGTAATCGCCTCTGTGCTTTGACAACAGCCTGGCCTTCTCCAGGTTCTGAGCGACGCACGTGACCACAGTGTAACGGAGCTTGGCAACACCTGTTCTCTGGCCCTGGCGACAGTGGAACTGGACTCAGCTGTCACAAAGGTTTCAACTACATATAGCTACGCCTGACTACGAAGTAACTGAACGTGGCCACCCACAGGACTCCGTGGCCTGCTGCACCATAGCCCCCTCCCTGGTGAGAGTGTAACCAAACTTGCCTACGATGCAAAAATGTGAAGAGCTGCCTCTTGGCTACCACCGCACTCCGTTCTCAGACCACAGGTAAAGTGTACCTGTACTTGGCTACAGTGTAACTGGATTTGGCTACCAAATAGATGTGACTTCCCATGTCCCTGTTCTTAGTCAACGGTGACCTCTATGTAGCCACAGTGCGGCTCTCCGCTTGTCCCCACATCGCTGTGCTTGTAGATGGCGTGACTCTGGGCTTGAGCTTTAAAACAACCCCTGCCGGGCTACAATGTGCTGACCTGGCCTTGGACGTGGCATATGTGCTCACAGTGAAATGGGTTCGGCCTCAAGTGGACTTAACTGTTCCCAACCACAAGGCATCGACGACACTAGAATGCTGTCCTTTGGCTGTTCAGCTCCAAAGTAACACACACGCTCCTGTATCTGGCCGCTCAGACCCAAACCCCACTCTCCCACTACACCGCGCCTGGCAGACTGATTCCGCTCATCACACATGCAGGTGTTTCTGATGGAGCAGGTTCCCCAAAGCCGATGCTGACGAGTCACCTACCTTCACACCCCGAGGTCCAGGATACCCCCGCGGGCCGGCGGACCCTGCTGGGCCCTGCGGAGAAGATGAGATTAGTGCCATCCTGTCCTCCCCCCTCCCCTGCTCTCAGGGCCCTCATCTCTCTCCTCAGAAGCCCCCGACTCCTGGCCCTGACTTACCAACCCTTATCCCCAGCCCAGCCTCTCTCCAGATCACTTACCTGGGTCCCTTTCTCTCCTGTGGGCCCCTCGTGGCCTGGGTGACCCTGGGGGGAAAAACATCCTAAGTCGTCAGAGACCCACATTGACCACCCAGATTCCCAAGCCTCCCTTTCTTCCTCCTCCTTCCGGCACCCAGCTCTCACCGGAGGGCCATCAGATCCGGTGAGGCCTGGAATTCCTGGGTGTCCGGGTGGACCCTGAAAGATAGTAAACAGTAGGAGACAGAGGGTCTCAGCGCCCGGGTTCCACCAGGAACATGCCGACACATCAGGATTCCAGAACAAGCAGATCCCTCACAGGACATCTAACCCCAGCTCTGCCCCAGCCTGCCTTGTGGCCCCGGCTCAGCCCCCTGGCCTCCCTGGGCCTCAGAAATCCTCTGCCTCTGGGCCGGGTGAGCCAGGCACGGAGGAACAGTGTGCGCCATGTTGAAGTGGGGGCTCCCCAGCCACACCCCTTTCTTTAGAAGCCCCTCCCACCCACAGCTTCATCTGAAGAGGGAAGGGCCTTGGCCGGCATGAGGTGACTCCCTCTGTCCCGCCAACGCCAACGGAGGCAGCCACTGACCCAGCTGGGCCCGTCAGACTCTCTCCTGAAATTTACTGGAGAGCAACTGGGATCAGCTGGATTGGGGTCAAGAAACTACAAGGTCATAAGGAGCCTTGGTGACATAGAAGTGAAAGTCGGGGTAAGGACACACTGAAATGCGTGCCTGCCAGGGGAGAAGAAACATGGGCAGGCAGAAAGCTGGCAGCACAGGGCCCAGAGAGGGGGCTTTCCTGACCCACGAGACTTGGTAATATTTTCTATGACCGGCTTCTGAGGGTTCCCCTGGACCCTGACAACACCCCCTTGTGTGAGCTAGCTTTGGTGGCTTTCAGTGTCTTGCCACCTGCCCTTCCCCAACAATGGCACTGTGTCCCTCTGCCTTGTTTAAGAAATGTTGTGCTTTATCATTATCCAAAGCTAACAAAAGGGGCCGGTGGGAGCTTTTCCTGCAGAAACAAGAGCTGGGGCGGGGGGGGGGGGGGGGGGGGGGGGGGGGAGACGGAGCTGTCACTCACCTTCTCCCCAGGAGTGCCAATGGGTCCCTGGGGGCCAGGGAGTCCCTGGGGACATAAAAAAAAGAGGGTAAAGGAAGGCATGAGAAAGGGGTGGCGAGTGCTGCAGCTGGTGGGGGGCGGGGGGCGGTCTGTGACCTGGGCTGGCCATCACCACCCACATTGTTGGGAAAGGTAGCTCAAACCTGGGACCCGGGATTTCCCTGCTGTCCTGGGGGTCCTGGTTCTCCTGGAGGACCCTGGGGAGAAAGGGGGGTTTTGTGAAGCTGGAGGGGATCACGGTGTTGAGGTGTCCGTGAAGCTGACGTGGGGGGAGGGGCTCATGGGAGCAGACAAGGATATGGACGGTCATGGGGTCGGAGGGTAGAGCACGTACCACATTTCCTTTGGCACCTGGCGCACCGTCAATTCCCACCGCGCCCTGCGGGAGAGAAGCTGTGAGATGGGAGATGGGAGACAGGGAGACACGCAGGAGCCTCCGTCTGAGTCTGCGACGCTGCGCGGTGCGGTGGGAAGTGAGTGCACAGAGAAGAGCAGGCAGCGGGAGTGGACATGCGGGGGAAGGTGAGAGGGCAGCAGGATGCGGATGCAGAGAGACAGTGGCGTTCTCACCGGGCTGCCCGGAGGCCCAGGGGAGCCTCTGGGGCCAATCAGTCCTCGGGGGCCCTGCAAGGAAGTAGGAGCATTATCCCCGCTTCACTGCTCTGAGGCCCCATGATCCTGACTTCCGTCCCCTGCACCAGGCAAGGTGTCCAAGGGTCCCTGATACTCACCGGCTCCCCAGCCTGGCCAGTGGGCCCCGGAGGTCCCTCTGCTCCCTGTGGGAAAGCATCATCATTGGGGGAGAGGGGAGAGAGGAGGGAGAAGGGAGGGAGGGGGGAGGGGGAGGGGGAGGGGGAGGAAGGACCCTTGGAGAACCACCGTCCCTCATCTGGGCAGCCCCTCCCAGGGGCAGGAGAGGCAGGGCCTGGGGCAGGATCCAGTTGATAAGCACATGTGATTGGATTCAGGCCTCTGACCCCAAACCTGGACCCGCCACCCTGAGCCTCACCTCCTAACTCCAGTGCTAGCCCACAGCTCTCCCTCTGTCTTTTTTTTTTCTTTTCTTTTAAGTATATTTTTATTGATTTCCAAGAGGAAGGGAAAGGGAGAGAGAGAAACATCAATGATGAAAGAGAATCATTGATTGGCTGCCTCTTGCACACTCCCCACTGGGGATGGAGCCTGCAACCCGGGTATGTGCCCTTGACCGGAATCAAACCTGGGACCCTTCAGTCTGCAGGCCGACACTCTATCCACTGAGCAAACCAGCTAGGGCTCTCCCTCTGTCTTTTTGAGCTTCGCTGGGGCCTCCTGGCCCTCAGGGTCAGACCCTCACCCCTCATCCTGTCCCTTGAATACTCCCCTCCTCTCTGACTCTCATCCTGGCTTTCCAGACCAAGCCACCTCCTAACTCCCCTCTAAACTTACCTTCTTACCATCTTCTCCTGGGGGACCAGGCCGCCCCATATGGCCAAAGTCACCCTAGGGTGGGACCAGAAGGGAGTTCAGTGTGGAAACGTGGGGGTAGAGATTAACACACACATACCCCACCTCCCCAGGAAAGAAGATGGGACATGAAGGGTGAGGGCTCAGAACCAGGGTTGGAAGTTCTGACACTGGGGGTGGGGAGGGGCTCATGAGTATGGGTAGGGGTTGGGCACATGGGAGGGACCTCACACACTCACCCTTTGGCCCTGCTCACCAGGCAGCCCTGGAAGGCCATCAAAGCCTCTGTCGCCCTGCACAGAGAGACACCAGCTGAGCCTTGAGTCCTTGACCCTGACATTTCCTCAGTCCCAGTCCTGGCCCCATCACCCACCTTAGGTCCTGTGTCCCCGGGGAGGCCCCGAGCCCCGTCTGCTCCAGAGCGGCCCTGTGGGGGGAGTGACATCATCAAGATACCCACTACATTTACTGAGCATCTTCTGCATACAGAGTCCTGAGCTGGGAGCTTCTGTATTAATCTAACCTTCCACATGTATCTCAAACCCACCCATTCCTCTTTGCAACCGTTGCCCTTTCTCTAGTCCAAGTCACCGTCGTCACAACAATTAAGACGCCTCAACTTCAGTCTCCAGCAGCTGCCCTGCCGTGTGTTTCTCACGGCACTTAAAACTACCTGGAGGGATCTTGTTCGTTATTTCCCGCCTGTGCCAGACTTCTCTTTTGCACATGCTGTTCCTTCTCCTGGAATGCCCTTCCTCTCCTGTGTGCCTGGTTCTTCCCCAGATTTTGGCAAGTCCTCCCTGCCTCATGGACTGGGCCAGACTCCTGTCATGCACTCAGTGGAGCTGCCTCAACTCTTTGTCCTCAACTCTTACCCCACAAATGACAGCAACACGCCCTGGGAGCAAAAAGCTGAGGCTGGTGCTGGGTGTGGAGGGATGGGTGAGAGATGACCTGAGGACCTAGGAGTCACTCACCATCTTGCCCTGCCGGCCGGGGGGCCCAACAGGTCCCTGAAGGCCTCGGGGACCCTAGAAGAGAAAGAAAAGGAGAATGGGAAGAAAAATAAGAAGCAGGAAGGACTTATTTTAAATCATTCCCAAGGAAGGGTAGTAGTTGCAAGCGTATCCCAGCCCCTTTGTCATTTTCCCCAACTAGCACTTTATTTCGTGGCCCTAGGGAAGACCCTTCCCATGCAGTCCAGTCCCCACCCCCTCTCCTCACCCCCCCCCCAATCTTACCTGTGGCCCCATTTCTCCCATCTCTCCTTTCTGACCTGCATACCCAGGGAGACCCTTGGAAGAAGAGATGGGGTAATGCCATTAGAATAGGTTCCCCCTCTCCACTGACGTATCTCCCTTTCACACAGCCTCTATACTCACCACGGGGCCTGGGCGTCCAGTGAGACCCACCGGGCCAGGGGGCCCTTTCATAGAGAGCTGGAAAGACAGAGGGCAACAGAGCCTCAGCTCTCCCATGAGACTCCAATACCCCCCAACACACACCCCACCACAGCCCCCACCCCGCCAGATGGGGTCTTCAGGAGACAAATATCTCCCTGTCTCCTGACTAGCCCTTCATTACCCCCATCTGTGCCATTCCCTCAATGTCCTTCCATCTCCACCCCCACCCCGTCAGTCCCCTGATTGTCCTCCACGCACCTGAGCCTGTTGCATTATTGCCTGAGCCTGGGCCTGCTGGAAGGAGACTGGGGGTCCTTTGAGGGAGCCGCTTGCAAACTGGAACTAGCAGGCAATTGGCAGTGAGGGGAGCCCCAAAGAGAGGCCCCACCCCCCAAAGCTATGCCACCCTATCTCCTTCTTACCGGCATCATGATCACAGTTCCCGGTAGGCCCCGGTGTCCATCCATGCCAGGGATTCCTGGGTGGCCAGCAGGGCCCTAAGAGAGGAAGAAGGGGACAGAGAGAGACAGGGGTGAGAGATAGAGATGGAGGAGGAGAGGGGTGAAGACAGGGAAATAGAGAGAGGGAGGCAGGGAGAGACAGAGAAAGATGGAGGCAGGGAGAAAGAGAAAGAGAGAGTAGGCGAGAGAAAGACATAGAAATGGAGGGAGAGAGCCGTAAAAAGTAGCAGAGCCCCTAGCTGCTTCGGCTCAGTGGATAGAGTGTCGGCCTGTGGACTGAAGGGTCCGGGTTCGTTTCCAGTCACGGGCACATGCCCAGGTTGCAGGCTTGATCCCCAGTAGGGGGAGTGCAGGAGGCAGCCAATCAATGATTCTTTCTCATCATTGATGTTTCTATCTCTCTCTCCCTCTCCCTTCCTCTCTGAAATCAATAAAAAAGTATTTTTTTAAAAGAAGCACAGACAGAAATACAGAGAGAGAGACAGACAGACAGAAGAGAGACAAAGAAACAGAGGCACGGACATAAGGAGAAAACAGAGATAAAAGACACTCAGAGAGAGAAACAGGGAGAAAAGCAGGAGACAGAAGACAGAAGGGGAGCCCGAGCCAGAGTGACAGTTCACGGGTGGAGAGAGAGGAGGGGGAGGGGCCTGAACCAGCTCCAGGACGGTATCCCCGGCCCCGCCGCTCAGACCCACATTCAGACATCCATGCTGCCCCCCTCAGCTCCACCGCCTGAAACCTCACTCCCCAGATGGATACACCCTGGGGGAGGCTCTTACCGGTAGGCCGGGGTCCCCAGGGAACCCTGGGGGTCCAGGAGGGCCTGAGGGGCCATCCACCCCCTGTTGAGGACAGAGGAACAGAGGTCATGAGAAGTGCAAAGTTTGAACCAGGCTGACTTCTGACCCACCACTGACCGTGACCCCATGCTGACTTCTACAGCCAACCACGGAGCCACTCCTGGCCCCTAATACTATACGGACCCCCAGCAACCCCCTTTACGCCCCAATTCCTATTCTGGCATCCTTTGAGCCTCAACCGTCCAATAGTCTTCAAATGACCTGACAATATCACATTCCAACTCCTCACCTCAGGGACTCAAACACTCCAACTGGAAGAGAAAGACAGGAAGAGAGGAATGCAGCCCTGACTCACCCGAGGTCCTGGGGCTCCTGGGGGTCCCTCGAACTGCCGTCCCTGAAGGAAAAACGAGTGTGACTCCCCTTCTGGCCCAGATTCCACCCCTTCCTCCCAGCCCCAGGCCCCTCACCTGTTCAATCACTGCAGGTTCTCCTTTGGCTCCCTTCTCTCCAGCGTCCTGGAACAGGGGGTGGACAGAAAAAAGATGTGAGCCCTGCAACTCAGACAAAGAACTCCCAGCCAACCAACCTCACACTCCACACACACACTCCACACACACACACACACACACACACACACACACACACACACACGTGCACGCATGCACACAGGGCCCGTCCTCCTGGGCTGTCCTTTCTTCAACCAAGATGTTCTGAGCAGCTCAGCTTCCAGCTGCCGCCTGGCCAGGGAGCGTCAGGTGAGAGCGCCACGCGAGAGCCTGTTGTGCGGTCCTAACCCTGGAGCTGCCTCTCACCAGCTGACAGGTGGACAGCAACGCATTTAACTTCTCTGGCCTCCCCTGCAGAGTCGTGGGTGAATGATGGCATCCCATGACAAGAGGCATCCCGTGAACATAGGAATACGTTCAAACAGTGCTTGGCACAGAAGTCTTCACCTCCACCCTGTCCAGTCCAGCACCACAGCTAGAACCTGGGCCCCCTTCTCTGTCTGCATTAGTTCCCTGGGCGATTCGATCCAATTCCTTGGCTAACGATAGCCTCTCTCGGTGGACCAGTCTCCAGGGTTTATCTCCAGCCTAGACTGTCTCCCTTGAACACCAGAATCTTCTAACGTGACCAACCACCCACTTGACGTCTCCAGATGGAGGCCAAACGGGGTTGCCGAGTTAGCACATCCAAAATGAGATCCTTGGCACCTCCGACTTGCCCCTCCCTCAGGCTTCCCCATCTCACTCCACGGTCCCATCAGGAATCTACCGTCATCCTCATATCTTCCTCCACCTCCAGCAGCGAGACCAAAATGGAGCATGACCCAGATCTGTCCTCCTGTTTCTATCCCCACCTCCGCTGCCCTCCTCCAGGTCACCGCAGCTATTGCGGAGACTACTGGTTTTCCTGCTGCCCCTCTGGCTCCCCCTCTGGTCCACATGCTGCTCAGCAGCCAGAGGAGCGGTTAAGACACCCAATCAGATCTTGTTCCATCTCCAGTGGCTTCTCATCATGCTTAGACGAAAAGTTGAATGAATCACCCCACCCACAGAGCCGTCTATTAGCACAGTGTCTGCCACATTGGCACAGTGTCTGTAGATAAATATTTGTCAACTCCACTGGGGTGGTAGGAAGGCATGCTAGGCAAGATAAAAATAAGGCAAGAGGGAGAATGTGACCCTGTGAGGCGCCCCCTGCGCCTAACCCAGTCACCCAGACTCACAGGAAAGATGTGAAACTGAGTCTGGGATGGCTGTTCTGCTGCCCGGAAGTTGGGGCCCATGGTGGGGCCGTCTCCTTCCTCATCCTCTCTGGCTAAATCAGTCTCCAGGGTCCCCAGTTCATTTTCACTGTCAGGGTCCAGCCCCTCCTGCGGACATTAGGACAGACCAAAGTTTACCCCTGATCACCTGCCACCACCACTGCCCAGGGACCTTCCCTCCCAGCCCCACCCGCTTCCCACCAACCTCCATGATGGTGACATTGCGGCCAATGGTCACGGTGGTGGCGATGACCAAGGGCGTGGGAGTCGGGGGCAGCGTTGGAGCTGTCGCCTCTGTCTTGGGGATGTCAGTAGAGGTCTGGAGAAGGGACACGGGAGGATCAGGTTTAGGGCCAGGCCAATTAACACAAAAAGGAGACAAAGGAGGAGATGGGCCCTGCCCCCCTCCCAGTCTGGGGAAGTGGGATAAGAGGATTCCCAGAGAACATAAGAGGTGGGGAGGGGCTGGCCACTAGAGGCGAAGGTGTGCTGGCTGGACCAAGACAGCCAGCAGGGGGAGCTCTCCTGCGTGGAGGAGGAGGGCTGAGCCTGGTGTCGGAAGCCTGGAAGACAGAGCGGGGCTGGCTCCAGAGCCCACTGAGCAGGGTCAAGGCCCAGCACTCAGGGCCAGGATCCCGGAAGCCTATCCCACGTGTTCTCTCCCAAGGCGAGCTCCCAGCCAGCCAGCCAGGCCACAGTGAGGGAGCAGCAGCGCCTCTGGCCTGGACAGCTGCAGAGGAACTGGGTCAAGAGCACAAAGAAGACAGTGGGGGCCCAGGTAAGGGGCTGAGGAAGGGGCTGGGGAGAGGCAGCTACTCCTGGTGCCCCTGCTCTGGGCCTGAAATAATAAGTCTTTCTCCCCGCTAATACCAGAAGCCGATGTAGTCAACCAGTGCCCCTGCCCTAACCAAGGGCCCCAGCCAATGGCCTTCAGCAATGACCCCTGCCCTGGGACCCACCAACCATCAATCTCTATCAGGGAAGTCAAATAGTGCTCCCAATTTCAATTACTGACTCCCCAATAAATAACCCTCACCAGCGGCCCCAAACAGTCAACCCCAAAGAATTACAGACACACTGATGAACCCCAGCTACCCTTAAACAGGACCCTCATCAAGATCCTTCTAATAATAAGGTCCTCGTCCTGAGGTGGCCCCTCCCTCCAGCCCCCCAGAACTTGGGGGCAGAGATGGAGAGCTCATGAGACAGAACCAGCAACCCCTCCCAACCACCCAGTCACCAGTCAGCTAAGGTAAATCAAAAGTCAGGATGGAGACTGAAAGCAGAGACCTTCATCAGTGGGAATCAGGAACCAGAAGTCAGGCAGCCAGCGATCAGAGGTGAGAGGTCTAAGGTCCCTTACCAGGTTCTCCAGGGAGCCAAGCGATGGATCCAGCATCAAGGCCTCCTTGTTCTTCTTCTTCCTGCCCTTCCCCTTACGACCTCGCCCTTTTTTCTTCCCCTTCCCCTTCCTCTTCCGTTTGGGGGGAGCGGTTTCTGGCTCACCCTGGGGGGCCTGGGAAGAAGACCCCAGTCAGACCCAGAGGCCCCCCGTGGGGGCCTCATCACTCCAGTCCCTCGAGGCCATGTTAGCACATCGCCCACTAATCTTGTGTCTTAAAGCCAGGGCTCATTCAGCTTTATGATCCCAGGTCAAGGTCACCCATGCCTATGATCTGTTGGAGGGCAGGAGTCACTCAGGCCCATAGATGGGGTTCAGAATTCACTCATCCCTGAGACCCGAAGCCGGGGCTGACAGCCTGTGACCTCAGCACAAGCCTCTCACTCACCCGGGTGCCTGCAGGGTCCAGGTGGTCACAGGCAGGAAGGTACCGCTCACAGGCCTGGAAGGCCGCCTGAGGATCTGCGCTGATCAGCAGCTCCTGAATGTCTCCCTGGGGAGAGGGTGGGAGACAGGGAAGGAAGCCACAGGCTAACTCTGACCCCCAACCCAAGCATCGAGGCTCGGTGCTTCTCCACCCAGAGCACCCTAAGTATAAGGAGGGGGTGGCCCCCACCACAGCCCCAGTGACCCCTCGGTTCTCCAAAACTGAGAGAAGAGAGATTCTATCAGGGTCACAGCAAATCACAACCGCAAAGCACACCCCTCAATATCCGTCCCATCAGGGGCATATGTGTTCCTTCGCTCTCAGGTGTCAGGTGACCTTCAAGGTGCCGGGAGAAGGGGAACACCAGGACGGAGGAGGTAGCTGGCCTCCCGAAGGTGGCACACATCACAGTCACACGCAGCACCGTCGCCAGCCACAGTCACCACACCAAAGGCACACCTGCCACATGGCCGCTCAACCTCACGCCTTGCCCGCACCCCCCAACATCATACCCCCCCCCTCCCCGCACGCATCACACGCCACCACAACGAGCACAGCCCCGCATCACAGCCTATCCTCCCGCCACAAAAGCCAAATATTCGCATCACAAATGGTCATTTCGTGGCTCTAGAATCTCACAGTCACACACCACAAAGACGCGCAAGGATGCATGGTGCTCCCTGCTCTCCGCTTCCTGGCAGGAAGCGGAAGCTGGACATCCCCTCCTCTCATCTCTCCTCCAGATCAGGCTGTGGATAAAACTTCTGCCCTCCCGCTGCCTCAGTGTCCCCTCTCATTAAACACCTACCTCAAAGCTCTCCTCTCCGAGGTCCTGGCTCCCCAGCATCGTGAGTCCCGCTGTGCTGATGAACCGAGGGCCCTGGCCCAGCACCGGGGGCTGAGGGTCACAGTCAGCCACCAGGGTCGCGGCGCCGCCATCCACGCTGACTGCCACCCGGTGCCACCTGCAGGGAGACGTCTCCGTGGGGGGTGCGTCTCACCCCGCCACTCTGTGGGCCCTCGCTCTCACTCTACTCACCTGCCATCCAGGAGGTTGACCTGCTGGGGGAGGGGTCTGAAGGAGCCACCTAGGAGGCCCAGAGCTGGCCCCAGCGCCAGGCCCAGCTGCCGGGCACCATCCTCATCATAGACGGACAGAAGGACAGACTGGTTGGCTGGCTGGCCCCGCAGGGTGATCAGAACAGAGAAGTTCTCAGGAAACTGTTCATCTGATGGGGTCCGGAGGGAAAGGGGGCAACTCAGATGACCTGGAAGTGACCCCTGCTCCCAGGATGACCCCCAGTCCCTCCCACACTGACTTACCTGGAAAGAGTTCCCACGTGGGGACGCCCAGTGTGCTGGCCTTGCCCACCCTGAATGCCCGGTCGCCCTCTGGGACCCTCTGGGGGCAGAGGCCAGGCCCCTCAGGGACCCCAGCCTGGCCCCCCCGCACCCCCAGAGCCTCCAGCACATCCACGGGGTCTGCTGCAGAAAGAAGCAGGGTGCATGGCAGTTAAAATAAGCCCAGGGCTCCTTGTGAGTGGCTCAGGTCTGGGGACCCAGCTCCCCCCACCACACACACACACACACACACACACACACACACACACACACACTGTGTTTATGGGTCAGAGAGAGGGAGCAGGTCTGGGACCCTCACCCCCCTCTCCAACCCACAGCTGTTGCGGCCCCATGAGCCTGTTGACTCCTGTTTTGTTGTGTGTGTTTTCCCCTTGGTTTTGGTGAGAGAAAAAACACTGACCTAGTTCTGGGATGAATCAAAGCTTCCTGGCCTGAGCCCCAGAGCCAGACTGTCCCCCTCTCCGCACTCCCCCGCACCAGCTCCCTGGGGCAACTTCCAGGCCTGGAGCCCCCTTGCCAGGGGAAACCCACTTGGAGAGGATGGAGCCCCTTGAGTGTTCCTTCCCCACCTCCTCCCTCTGACCACCACTGCCTATGAACTCCTCCCTCTGACCACCACCTCTCCTGACCGCTGCCTTCTGACCTCCTCCTTAACCACCGTCACCCATGATCTCCTCCCTGGGACCACTCTTTCTCTGGCCATCCCCTCTGACCTCCTCCCTCTGCCTATCCCAGTCATCTGACCTGTGACCTCCCCATTTTATCTCCCTCTTTGTCTTCATTATGAACCAAGGTTACCTCTCTGATAACCTGCTGACCTCCTCCCTCTGACCTGCTCCCTCTCACCCCAGCAAAGGAAGGAACTGGTCTAGCCCAATCAGAGCCCAATCCAAACAGTTCTACCAGCCCCACCCCTTGCAGCCCAGGCTGGCCAGCAGTAAGTGGAACCACATGGCTGGGCAAGAGTGGGTGGGGCTACCCCTGGCCCAAAGCCCCTGCCCGACCTCCCCTCCTCTCCACCCCCAGCAGACGTCCCACTGACCCCCTGACCCAGCCTCTTGGCAGGAGTCAGATTCTACTGGATCTGCCCATGACCTCAGCTTGGGGGCGGCTCTGCTGACCTCACCATTGGGAACCAGGATAGGGGCCCCGAGCTGAGGGAAATAGGGGCTTGGGTGAGGGACCCCATTCCAGCTTCTCCTGGGTCAGACTTCTTTCTGCAGACTCTGTAGAGCCTGTTCCAGCCTCAGCTCCCTCTTACCCCAACTTCCTTCTGCTCTTTTTCTTTTTTTTTTTTTTTATATCTTCTCTTCCCCCACCCCGCCCTCCCTCTGCCCCACTTTCTGTCTCGGTCTTTCCAGGTCTCTCTCCGTGTCCAGCTCTGAATCAGTCTCTCTCTTCCTCTCTCTCTCTCTCTTTCTCTCTCTCTCTCTCTCTACTTTATTTGGTCTCCTATCTGTCTCTCTCTGCATGTCTCTATCTCAGTGCCTCTCTATCTATCTGTATCTCTGTGTGTGGACTGTTCTCTCTCTCTCTATCTCTCCCCCCACCCCCCATCCTGCTACCATCATCAGCCCCATCTCTAATTGCCTGTTCTGTGGCTGGGCTGTCATTAAAAGGTATTTGGGTTACAGACCCCTGGGGCTAAGATCTGGGCTCCCAGGCTCTGCTAACCACAAGGGTCACTCCCTCGTGCAATGACCATCCCAGCTGCCCCCTCTCCAGGCTGGGGCCCAGGGGAGGGCTGAGAACCAGCATCTCAGTGTGGCTCTCCCAGGCTCCCCTCTCATCCAGCCCTCAGTCTCTATGCATGGGGACAAATCTCCTCTCTACCAGCTGCTCAATCACATTTAAAAAGTCCTTCCCAGCATCTAACCCAAATGCCTCTTGCTTCAGTCCTATGTCCCTTCTGAAATGACCTTTCAGAAACTGGCCTCCCTTTCTTTTCATGGCTGGCTTCGTGACAAGAAGACACACAAGAGGCATTGAGTCTTGCCTGCAGTCAGGGGGTGGGGGTCTGTCAAGGACCCAGCCCACCCTTCCCTCACAGACTCTCCCCTGTGGTGGTCAGGGTCCCAGGGAGACGTTGGGTGGGGCTTAGGATGTGGAGGGAGGCAGGCAGGGACCAGGCTGGGACATGGCTGGGATACCCTCAGTGTAGGAAAGCGTAGGTGTGAGTGTCTGTGCAATGTGTGTATGTGCTACTGTGCGCGTGCGTGAGATGGTGCATGTGTGTGACATTCGTGGAGCAGAGAATGGCTAAGACGTGATCTGTGGTGTCCGTGCGTGTGAGTCTGTGGCCGGTGATGGAAAGATTAGGTCCAGTTCTGTGACTTGTGGCTGTGTGTCCATGTGAGTGGGGTCGGCAGTGAGGTCTCACAGGTGATCTGTGATTGTGTTTAGACTGGAGTTGGGGGCGTGCAGTAATATCTGAAAGTGTCGCCAAGCCAACGTGTGGGTGACTGGCTGTGAATGTTGACCATGTTGTGTGGGTGCCAGTGGAAGCATATGTGAGCGTTTGAAAGCATAGGAGGGTGACAAAAGCTGTGGCCGTGTGCGGGTGACTATGGGGCTGCCTGAGCGTGGGCACCGGTGTTTAACATTCCTGGTGTCCCAGGGGCTTGCATTCTGAATAACTGCCCGAGATTGGACGCTAGTGTGGATGAGTGAGCGTGGGAATGGGGCATAGGCCAATCTGGGGTTATCCACGTGAGCAGGCACCTCCCTGAACTTCAGAGAAAATGGGGTGTGTGTGTGTGTGTGTTGGGGGTCTGAGTGTATCTTAGGGAGGGGATTCCAAGAGGGCCTGCCTGGAGTCTCGCAGACCGGGAAGCCCTCTCGATCATCACTTGAGGGACCAAGATCTTCCCAACCGCCAGGTGCCCCGCACCGGGAACCCTGCCTGGGGGAAGGGGGGACGTGGCACCCGGCCAGAGGAGCACAGCTGGGCGTGCGTCAGCGCTGACTCAGCCCTCCGGGGGCCCCCGGGACCCTTCCGAGCGGGGGGTGTGGGGGGGGCCTCCTGAGAAATTCCTCGGGAAAAACACCCTAGGCCCGCTCGGGAGGGGGAGCGAGTTCCACTCCTGCCCCCGCCCGAGCTCCGCCCGCCCCGCCCCCCGCCCCGCCCCGCCTCGCCCCTCACCGCGCCCTCCCAGGGCCCTGTCCGTGGTGCTGATCCCGGCTCTGGGGAGCGCGGCGTGGGGGGAGGGGTCGGGGATGGGGGAGAGGAGGTGGGCGCGCTCCCATCGGGGGCAGAGGAAGAAGAGGGAGAGTAGGGTGCAGGCATTTGGGGAGACGCGAAGGGAAGTCTGAATCTCCCATGAGCCCCCTCCCATGCTCGCCCCCCTCGCCGTTACCCTCAGAATCATCCGCTTATGTCCTCGTGGGCAATTTTTTGCTCTCACACACTCGCTTCGGGGATCAGCCCGTCACCACATCCAGACAAGCGTCAACTCTCACTCTCAGGCACACACACGGTTTCCCTCCAAGCGGCCAGACACCCACTGCTGCGCACCGCGCACACACCTGTAAATTGCCTTCTTTCCCCTGCACCCACCAGCGAGACACGGCCCCTCGCTTCCCCGCCCCCCAAATCGCCCAGCTGTCACACCCCCAAATCGCCCGGAGCCGGACAGTCGCACACGGTAGCCACGGGCAAGGCGCACGCCTCCCCCTTCCCGACTCCACCCCGCCTTGGGGCGCCTCGCTGGATTCTGCACTCCGTGTCCTGCGCTCTCCCTCCGGGCTCACCCGCCTGTGTCCGGGGCAGAAGCTGCAGCGAGGCCAGGAGCAGGCAGAGGCCGGCCCGCGGCTGGCCTAGGCCCCGGCGACTCCCCATCCCGGCGGGGCCCACACCCAAGGTCGGGGACCGGCCGGGCGGCTGCGGGGAGTGGCGACTCCACGGCTCGGTGCGCGCACTCGCGGCGGCCAGCTCCACTCGGGATCAGCGGGAGACTGCCCGAGACCCCGCCCTGGCCTCGCCCTGCACTCCCGCGCCCGGCCAGGCGGGACCCGCGAGAGGGGGGGTGGCTGACAGCTGGTGGGGGGAGTTTGGAAAGTTCGTGTTGAGCGCTGATTGGGCGGAGCCCTGGGCCGGCGCTGGGCCCGGCTTGCCCCACCCCACTCCGGAGGAGGAGGATCACTCCCACTCAGCCTTAGAAGTCAGGGTTCCCGGCTTCCCCCAAACCCTTTCCTCCTAGCAGGCACCCTCAAAGGAGCTCGTAGCCTCCTTCAAACTTCAGCCTCCATCCAGGCCCTGGAATTAGGAGGTACAGCTTTATACCAAGTTCTTTCTGTGCCTCTGAGGCTCCCTAATGGGATCTCAGCCTCCTGCCAACCTCTTACCCACCTTCCTTAGCCGCACGGAACAGGTACTGCCTCACCCCCACACCTTCCCTTCAGGTTCCTAAACAAGGGGTCCTCTTCCCACCTTAAACCTCACCCCAGATTCTACAATGAGGCTCCCAGACTTGCCCCAAACCTTCATCTGTCTTCCCACATTCCAGAATTGGATGTCCCGGCCCCTCCTCACCTCCCCACAGATTCCCAAGCACCGGCCTTGCTTTCCCCCAAACTCTTAACCTTCAATAAAGGGTCCCACCTCCATCTCCAGCCCTCCTCTGCCCAGCTCAGGTCCCCAAAAGGATGCTCTACCCCCAACCCCAAATCTGCACACATACCCCCATTATATGTGGGTGTCTGACTACACCCCAAAACAGAGCACTGCCACAAGGAGGAGCGGTTCTCTGCCATTCTGGGGTGGGGCACAGCCCCCCCCCTCACCCTACTGGAACCCCCCAGTGTGAAGAGGCCCCAGGGCATCAGGTGGAGCTGTCTGTGCCATTGAACAGGAGCAGGCCTGTGGGGTCTGAGAGCTTCCGCAGGGAGGAGCCCAAGGGGCGGGCGCGGCCTGGGCCCTGAGCTCCCCCTTCACCACCCTGAGAGAGAAGCCAGCAATGCCTCCCTCCCAGCCTCTGGCTCCTCAGACAAAGAGTCCCTGTGTCCCTGGAGAGGAGGGGGTGGGGGCCCATGTGGCCTGAGGGGCAGATGGGGGTTCCCAGGGTAGGGGCAGCAGAGGGAATCTCCCCAGGCTGCTCCTCCTCCCTCCCTGGAGACATCTGAGGCTGAGCCTCTCATAAGGTTTCTGCGCTGCCTTGCCCTGCCTTGCGGGGAGGTTTCTGCTGTATCTGCTGTATCTTCTGACATTCCTGTGTGCATCGGAAAGGACCCCACTGAGGCCACCCTCTCTGCCACCTCCTTTCCCTCTCTCCCTCCAATCAGAGACTCTGCCCAGAATAGAGACCACAAGAGGATACTCCTGCTAATTCCCCCGGCTTCCTGAAACTCCCTCCACCCTGAATAATGTACAATCATAATAAAAAGCCCCCAGGTATGAGTGCAGCAGTGAGGAGAAGAAATTTTTACAGATAACAGAAAGGGGGTGTGTTGGGGTTAAGGAATCCTCCCAGTGCCTGGCCTGGGTCAGCTCAGAATCAGGGCCTCCTGGGGACCCTTCACCCTGCGGGCGGTCCGTCCTGAGGCTGATGAGGGAGATGGGAGGCAGGAGGCAGGTGCTGCCAGCAGAGGTCCTGCGTCCAGGGAAGGATCAACATGGCCGACCTTCCCCGGACTGTACTGATCTCAGGCTGCTCATCCGGAATCGGCCTGGAGCTCGCAGTGCAGCTGGCTCGTGACTCTAGGCAGCGCTACCAGGGTAAGGGACCCAGGGCAGGGCGGAGAGGGCAGGGGTGGGCATGGCCTCCAGTACCCTCAGCCCCCTTGGAACTATTTCCACCAGCCCTTCCCTTCCGGCCGCATTTGTGGGCTTGGGGAGGACCCAGGACCCGTGGAGGCCCCCTTCGCACCTCTCCTTGGGAGTCAACCCCTCATCCAATGAACATTTCTTGAGCACCTACTGGATGCCAGGCACTGTTCTAGGTGCTGGAAATACAGCTGTGAACGAAACAGACCCTGATTTGTTGTGTAGTGGGGGAGGGGAGGGAGGACAGACAACAAGCATGTTTTAAATTTTTATAATATGTCTACTGCTAATGAGTGCTAAGAAGCAAAATTAAGCCCTACCGGTTTGGCTCAGTGGATAGAGCACCGGCCTGCGGACTGAAGGGTCCCAGGTTCGATTCCGGCCAAGGGCATGTACCTTGGTTGCGGGCACATCCCCACTGGGGGTGTGTGCAGGAGGCAGCTGGTCGATATTTCTCTCTTATCGATGTTTCTAACTCTCTATCCCTCTCCCTCTCTGTAAAAAAAAACAAAAATTAAAAAAAAACAACAATGAAATATATTTTTTTTAAAAAAAGAAGCAAAATTAAGCAAAGGGAACATGGTGGGTGGGTGACAGTTTTAAGAGGGCTGATCAGGGGGGTTTCGCTCAGGCAGTCCCTAGGGCTCCCCTTCCCCAGCCCTCCCCAGATTACTGCTCCAAGATAAGCCTCTTAAGTGAATCTGACCTTGAGGTCTCAAGGGGTCCTAGAGGACTTGGCCTCCTGCAATTCTGGAGTCAACTGCCCCAGTCTGCACCCCACCCATGGAGACCTCTGGCCCAGAGCAGGCCGGAGTCAAAGTGGACAGAGGGCTGTTACTTAAGAGGAGACTGCAGGGGGTGAGGGCATTGTCCCAGTTGGCAGCACTGCTTCTCCCAGCCCTCTCTCCACCCTCTGTCTTAGACACAAGCACAGCTCAGAACGCGGCCGTCTGAGTGCCAGTGCGCAGGACAGCCGCTGTGCAGCATGTGTCCCCGGCAGGCAGAGTGTATGAAGCTGCTGAAGGATACGTTTATTGAGTGCTGACAATGTGCCAGGCTAAGGGCTTTGCATCTAGTTAGATATTTAATCCGAACAGCACCCCTATGAGGTGCTCACTGTCATTTGACCCATCTTAGAAATAAGGAAAGCCCTGGCCAGGTAGCTCCGCTGGTTAGAGCGTCGTCCGGATACGCCAAGTTTTGGGGTTCAATCCCTGGTCCAGGCACATACAAGAGTCAACCAATGGATGCATGGATTCTTAGAGCAATGGATCTATCTCTCTCCCTAAAATCAATTTTTTAAAAGAAAATAAATGAGCCCTAACTGGTTTGGCTCAGTGGCTAGAGCGTCGGCCTGCGGACTGAAAGGTTGCAGGTTCGATTCCGGTCAAGGGCATGTACCTTGGTTGCAGGCACATTCCCAGTAGGAGGTGTACAGGAGGCAGTTGATCAATGTTTCTCTCTCATCGATGTTTCTAACTCTCTATCCCTCTACCTTCTCTGCAAAAAATCAATAAAATATCTTTCTTTA
This sequence comes from Myotis myotis, assembly GCF_014108235.1. Classification (NCBI taxonomy): domain Eukaryota; kingdom Metazoa; phylum Chordata; class Mammalia; order Chiroptera; family Vespertilionidae; genus Myotis; species Myotis myotis. Next base: position 84,229,501 of record NW_023416368.1, read on the forward strand.
AAAAAAATAGATGAGGAAACTGAGGCACAGGCTGCCAAAGGTTCTTGCCAAAGGTCACCCAGCTGCAAAGTGGCAGAACCTGGATTGAACCCAGGCAGCCTAGCCCCTGGGACCATCCTTGTCACTGTACTGCATGCAGATGCATGTGGCCCCACTCACCTATGCAGCACCGTGAGTCCCACAGTCCCACAGGCAACATGCAAATGCCCCCTAGGGAGCATGCCCGTGCGATTGTGGGTGCACGCATGGGGGGCGTGCTCACATACAAGCATGTGAGCTCAGCACTCTGATAAAACCAGGTTCAAATCTCAGTTTTAACGCTAGCTAGGGGTGGGACAGAGAGGAAATGTCACCTTCTTGAGCCTTAGTGTGTTAATCTGTACGATGGGGATAACTTTACCTACCTGTTCTGGTTACCATTGCTAAATAATAAATCAACACTTACGGTGTAGCCCTAGCCGGTTTGGCTCAGTAAGTAGAGCGTTGGCCTGTGGACGGAAGGGTCCTGGATTCGATTCCAGTCAAGGGCACGTACCTTAGTTGCAGGCCCCTCCCCAGCCCGGGCCCTGGCTGGGGCTCATGCAGGAGGCAACCAATCAGTGTGTTTCTCTCACATCGATGTTTCTCTCTATCTTTCCCCCTCTCTTCAACTCTCCCTAAAAATCAATGGAAAAATATCCTCGGGTGAGGATTAAAAAAAAAACTTATAGTATAAAAAACTATCATCATTTATCTCACAGCTTACAAAGGCCATGAACTCAGAAGGACTCAGCTGGGTGGTTCTGATTCAGGGCCAAAGGCTACAGCTAGAACGGAGGAGGCTGGAGCATGTCAGGGTTCGGACAAGCATCTCCCTCTCAGGAATCTCAGTGGCTTGAGTTTCCTCCCCACCTGGTGACCTCAGGACCGCGGGGCTGCCACAGGGTGGCTGAAGGCAGCCAGAGTGAGTGTGCCAGCAAACAAGGCAGAGACTGCAGCACCTTTTCTGGCCTCAACTCAGAAGCCACGCAACATCACTAGCCCCATAGTCTATTGGTTCACAGCTAGTCACAGAGTCAAGGAGAGGGAAAGGGAGTTCATGCTTGATGGGGGAGCAGCAGGTTCTAGACAAGCACATGCAATGAAAGATGTCATGGCCATCTTTGGAAAAACGTTAGTGATCTGATCATAGGGTTCCTGTGCGGATTTGAGATGGTACTTATAACAGTGTTTAGCACAGTGTCTGGCACAGAGTAGGTATTCAATAAGTTGGAACTCATGCTGATGATGTAAATGTGTATATCATAGCTGCACGTGCACATAGCACATATGTTGACCCTAGCTGTCTATGCATTTCTCCTCAAAGCAATCTGTTTTATAGTTATTTTATTGTCTGGCCTACTAGGCTGTGAATTCCATGAAGGCACAGACTTTATCTTATTTTATGCAAGAGTGTCAGCACCTAGAATAGGACATGGTATGTAGTAGATGCTCAATAAACATGTTGGATGGACGGATGGGTGGATGGACGGACAGACGGACGGACGGACAGATGGATGGATGGATGGATGGATGGATGGATGGATGGATGGATGGATAAGCATGTAAAGATATGTACACAAGTGTGATTCTGTGGATGTGTGGTGAATGTAGGTGTGCAAATCTGTGGGTCTCCATCCCTCTGTGACTGCTCAGGCAAGACCACAGAAACGGACAAGTCCATCCTTAGGGGAAAGGAGCCAGTACCTGCCCCAACTGTTTTCTGTCCCCAGTGGTGGCCACCATGAGAGATCTGGGAAAGAAGGGGACACTGGAGGCAGCTGCCGGGGAGGTTCTGGGTCAGACCCTCACCGTGGCCCAGCTGGACGTGTGCAGTGATGAGTCAGTGGCCCAATGTCTCAGCTGCATCCAGGGAGGAGAAGTGGACGTGCTGGGTGAGACTGAAAAATCCCTGAGGTCACTCGCCCCCTCCCTGGCCTAAGCATAGATCCTCATCACAGCAAGGGCCCTCAGTGTCTGGTCACCAGCTCTCTTGCTTCATCAGTATCCTCTCGCCCTGAACAGAAGGGGTAGACCAGTTGGCCAAAAGCCCAAGTCTTAATGGGAATACTGGAAATAAAATGAAATCTCAGGTCAGAGAGATTTTACTTAAGAAAACTTCTCACACATGGAGAACATCATATGTGGTTTGATGAATCATTTGGGGAAGGGAGCATGATGAAGAAGCAGCTCATGATTCCATAACCACGTCTAAGGAGGGTGGGTATGGCTGTTTTGAGGTAATTGGGGTCAGAGTTCAATTGCTCATGCATTAAAAGTGGAGGTTGTTCCCGGCAGCCCTTCCCCCCTCCCAGGGTTCAGGGTCCCCTACAACAAACGTTGAATTATATGTGAAGATCATCAAGGCTCCACATTTGTCCACCCCCAAGATACCCTGGACTGACCTGGGTTTGGAGTGGGCAGATGAGGTGACTCAGGGAGTGTCCCCTGAGGAGTGACACTGGAAGGGTTGGGGGACTGCAGAGTAACCCTCAGCGTCTCCCCCTCAGTGAATAATGCTGGCGTGGGCCTGGTGGGGCCCCTGGAGGGGCTCAGTCTAGCTACCATGCAGAAAGTCTTTGACACCAACTTTTTCGGAGCTGTCCGTCTGGTCAGAGCTGTGCTTCCTGGCATGAAGAGGAGGCGGCAGGGACACATCGTGGTGGTCAGCAGTGTCATGGGGCTGCAGGGTAAGCTCTGGGGCCCTCCCCGGGGAAGTCCCCAGTGTCTGACCTTCCTTAGCTGGAAGGATGGCAAATAGGTTTTAGCTCATGTTCTAAATGAGCCCATGTTGAGAAGGATCCTGAAGCTCAGAAGGAACAATTCTGGGAAAGATGAACTATGTCTGCCCTGGTGCAGGTCTAGGCAGTGGTGGTATAGATGCTGCCAATGGCCATCAACATCCCAGCACCATCCCCACTTCCGAACACCTCCAAAAATCTCTCCCAGCCACCGCCCAATAACACACACACACACACGCACACACACACACACACACACACACACACCCCAGAACTCCTCCTGAGATTCCTCCTTGATAAACACTCACCACCAGGCCACAGAGAGGCCTAAGTCTGGGATTCTGAAGTTCCTCAGAAGAGAGAGCAGTGATTGACAGTGACGTCTGCCATGGGCCTGCAATGGAAGCCACCTACTTGCCACCCATGCTCTTGGGTTTCTCCTCCTCGAACCCCTCTAGACTCCCTTCCTCCCCGGGGCGGTTCCTCGGATCTGCCCCTCTCCCCAGCTGTCCCCTAGAGAACCCGCCCTATTCCTTATCCCGCCACAGAGAAGCTGCATTTACTTCGCTCATCCCTTTGGCCCCTCATCCAGCCCCATTTACTGCTCAACAGGACTGAGAAGGGGCCAGCTGATCAGGACTTGTCCTCAGGGCCCTGGGATCCCAGACCCAAGTGGCCCCCAGGGTTTAGAGGAGGATGGAGGGAAGTCAGAGCATTTCCTGGGCTGAGGGCTGAGGGCTGAGGGCTGAGGGAGCACGGCTGGGAAGCAGTGGCACCTGGGATGCCAGGACAGCCTCCCCCTGGCCCCATGTGCTCCCATCACACAATACCATACGCCTGTGAGTTTGGCCCCCCTGATAGCTCCTCATTCCAACCCTCAAACCCTCTTCGTCTGTCTCCCAAAGACCCCTTCCCTCTGGACCCACAAAACCCATCACCCAGACCCCAAAGGGTGGCCTTCCTCCAACCCTCTCAGGTGTCGTGTTCAACGACGTCTACGCAGCCTCAAAGTTTGCCCTGGAAGGGTTCTTCGAGAGTCTGGCCATCCAGCTGCTCCAGTTCAACATCTTGTGAGGCGGGCCCTTGGGCAATGAGGGGAAACAGAGAGGGGGGGGTGGTTAGGGGAGGCGGCAGGGGCAGACAAGGAAAAGGGGGTATCGAGGAGATGGGGGCCGGAGGGATGAAGTAATGAGGGGGAATGAGGGGTGAGAAGGGAAGAGGGACAGTCATGAGCCAGATGGGGTGAGAGTGTGTTGGGGCACCAGACCCTCCCCCGCCCTGCCCCCAGCATCTCCCTGGTGGAACCCGGCCCCGTGGGCACGGCCTTTGAGGAGAAGCTGCTGGAGCAGGTTTCCACCGCCCAGTTCCCAGGCGCCGACCCCGACACCCTGCGCTACTTCCGGGACCTCTACCTCCCAGCCTCCCGGGAGCTCTTTCGCTGTTTGGGGCAGAGCCCCCAGGATGTGGCCCAGGTGAGCAGGGGACCCCAAGACGCGGATTAGGTACGTAGGGGGCCCTCCCTACAGAACTGCCGTCCGGCCCCAGCTCAGGGAGCCACCCCACAGGTCATCGTCAAGGTCATCGGCTCGGCCAGACCCCCCCTGCGCCGACAGACCAACGCCCGCTACTGCGCCCTGACCGCGCTCAAGGCCGCGGACCCCTCCGGCCGCCTGTACGTGCGATCGGCCCACCGCCTGCTCTTCCGCTGGCCGCGCCTCCTGGGCCGGGCGCTCCGCTGCCTGGCCTGCGGCTGCTGCCCCACCCGGGTGTGGCCTGGGTGAGCCTCGCCCACCCCTGCCCACTCCTGAACAGCCAGACCTCCCCAGTGCACATCCAGGTCAGAGGCCACACAGGCCATTCACTCATTCATTCATTCACTCACTCACTCATTCATTCAGCAAATTCAGCCTCCAGGCACAGACCCTCGTGGTCAGGGCTGGGGCAGAGAGAAGGGACCCAGGACCCTGGGCTGAGGAATCCAGAGCCAGGAGCTGGTGCTGCGTCTGGGAAGGCCAGGGAGGGCTTCCTGGAGGAAGGGGCATTGTCCATGGACATTGAAGGGTGAGACAGACTGTCTCTCAGCATTTCATTATCTTGGGCCTGGGAATACAGGGATGATCCAAACACCTCCATCACCCGCCCTCCCGGCCCCTGCAATACACACATGCATAGAGCTGGGTTCACCAGGGGGTCTCCAGACTTTTCTGGTTACACACACTCCATCAACAAAACGTGTTTGTGCACACACCAGCAATGTACATAAGCTTTTCACAAAATATAGATTTGTAACCACTAACAATCTCTATATTAAATATTTAATACAGCTCAATTTCTTATGTCTAAATAAAACATTAAAAAGCAATAGATAGGGTCTGCTTCACACCCATTAGAATGCCTAATATCAACAACAAAAAACGGAACAGAAAATAATAAGCGTTGTCAAGGATGTAGAGAAATTGGACCCTCGTGCATTGTTGGTGAGAATGTAAAATAGTGCCGCCCCTATGGAAAACAGTGTGGCAGTTCCCTGAACGATGAAAAAATTATTATATAACCCAGCAAGTTCATATCTGGGTGTGTATTTGCACACCCACGTTCATAGCAGCATGACTCAGACCAGCAACTCAAATGTCCATCAGTGGATGAATGGATGAACAAGTGTGGCCGATCCATACAGGGAAATGTTACTCAAACTTAAAAAGAAGTGGACACGTGTCTGCCATGGATGAAACTCGAGGACATTATCTAAGTGAAATATGCCTTCACAGATAGACAAATACTGTAGGATTCCAATTATATGAGGTCCCTACGGTAGGCAAATTCATAGAGACAGAAAGTAGAATGGTGGGTGCCAGGGGCTGGAGGGAGGGGGGTGAGTCATTGTTTAATGGGGAAAGAACTTCAATTTTGCAAGATGAAGGGTTCAGGAGATGGATAGTGATGACAGTTACACGACAATGTGACTGTACTTAGCACTAATGAACTGTACACTTAAAAACATTAAGATGGGCCCTGGCTGGTGTTCTCAGTGGTTAGAGTGTCAGCCTGCACAGGCAGGGTCTTGGTTCAATTCCCAGTCAAGGGCACTTCCCCATCCGGGCGTGCGTAGGAGGCAACCAGTGGATGCATCTCTCCCATATCAATGTTTCTCCGCCCCACCCCTCTTCCGCCTCACCTCCCTTCTACTCTCTCCGAAGAGCAATGAGAAAAACATCCTCAGGTGAGAATTAACAAAACAAAACAAAAATGCTAAGATGCTAAATGTTGTGTTATGTATCTTTTTACCACAATTAAAATGATTTGAAAAGTGATAGGGGTCCCACCTGAGTCCCCAACAAACGATCCCACGTTTCTTGGCCCTCCTCCGGTGAATCTGGAAGCGAACGGACTCTGGGGGACTCTGGGCAGGCGACTCCCTGGCCTCACCTTCTGTGAAGCAGGTTAGCAGCGATGGCGTGGAAACAACAGGACAGGCCCCTGCACGGCTCCGCTTCGCTTGGGGTTTTTGCTGTGGTTCAGGCTCAGCCACCACCTCGGCACGCCCATCTCCGGGCAGCATTATTCTCATTCGTGTTTGCTCTGCAGCCTCCTCAGACGGAGGCACGCAGAACCTCCCCAGGCCGTAAATGGAGAAGCGGAGGTTGTCAGGGGCGGAGGAGAGGGATAGGAGTCAAGCCCAGGGCCGTCCCACTCCGTTTCCGCTGGTCTTCAGGGGTCTGTAGGGACCTGGACGAAGGGAAATTGAGTCTGGGGCCCTAGGAAGAGACGCTGAGAGATGGGAAGGGGGGGGAGGTAACTTAGTATGTTTTATCAAATTAAGTTCTCTTCCTCTTCCTTATTGGATTTTTGAAACGATGTTGTAATACCTTTAAAAGAACATATGAAAATAGATAGTGGGGATGGTTGCACAAGCGTGGATATACCCAAATCCACTGATTCTGCACTTCAAAATGGCAAGCTTTATGGTACGTGAATTACATCTCAATTTGGAAATTGATTTTTTAAAGGCCATATAAAGCGCACAGATGCAGGAGGCCTTTGGATCGCCCCAGGAGGCTCGCCCCCCCCCTCCCCCCAGTACCTCAACCACTCCCCACCGCCTTTGCCTCCCGGTTGGTTGTGTTGGCTTCTGCCAATGGGAGGCCCGGGTAGAAGGTCAGAGGGTGGGAGGAGACAGACCAGCGCTGTCCATCGGGCCTCGGTGGAGCCATAGAATCTCTCCATCTAAGGCTCAGCTCCAGCTCCTGAGAACCACCCCTCCCCTGGCCCCTTTAAGCTAAAGATGAAGATGGGACCCACAGCTGCCAGCAGAGGGCACTGCGCCAGCCGCCACAGGACTCCCTGCCCTGCCCTGCCCTGCCCTTTCCTTCATAATCGCCCCTCAGGACTCCCCATGGACCCACTTGAGTGTGCTCTCCCTTCCATCCAGGACCTGGCCGAGGTCACACATGTGCCTCAGACAGCAGAGGAGCAAAAGGCGCACTCGCTAGACCACCAAGAGAACATTATCGATATTCGCGGCCTGCCTTCCCTCAAAGGTGTCCAACCGTCCTGAATTTTATGTCCAACATTTCCTTGCTTCCTAAAATCTCCTTTAACTAAATCATCTTAGGAGACAAATTTCTCTCTTTGTCAAGAAGGAAAAGCCACCCTAACTGGTTTGGCTCAGTGGATAGAGCATTGGCCTGCGGACTGAGGAGTCCTGGGTTCGATTCCGGTCAAGGGCATGTACCTTGGTTGCGGGCACATCCCCAGTAGCGGGTGTGCAAGAGGCAGCTCGTCGATGTTTCTCTCTCATCGATGTTTCTAACTCTCTATCCCTCTCCCTTCCTCTCTGTAAAAAATCAATAAAAAAATTTTTTTTAAAGGAAAAGCCATCATAGTCACCATAAGTGAAGCCGAACTGGATATTCATTTGTGGGTGAGGCATACAGTAACCCAAATCCCCCACTCATAGGCTTGCTGTGTGAAAAAACACCAGCCCTTCCCTCCCAGCTTCTCTTGCAGCTAGAGGGTGAGCGTGTAAGCCCCATTCCACTCAGCAGATGCATATGACTTAGAATCGAGAGGCGGCCACACAGAGGAGGCAGGATCAGCGAGGACACGCGGCAGAGGAGACAGGAGCCATGTATTGCCAGGCTTGACAGCAAAAGCTGGAGCTGCCGGCTGGTTCCAGGGGCTATGGTTTAAGCCAGGGGTGGGCAAATTTTTTGACTCGAGGGCCACAATGGGTTCTTAAACTGGACCGGAGGGCCGGAACAAAAGCATGGATGGAGTGTTTGTGTGAACTAATATAAATTCAAAGTAAACATCATTACATAAAAGGGTACGGTCTTTGTTTTTTTTTAGTTTTATTCATTTCAAACGGGCTGGATCCGGCCCGCAGGCCGTAGTTTGCCCACGGCTGGTTTAAGCTGTGGCCTCAGCTGCTGCCCTGCACCCCCACTTTGTTCCTTTGCTTTTTTCCTTTTTTTTATCCTCACCCAATGATATGTTTTATTTATTTTAGAGAGAGAGGAAGGGAGAGAGAGAAACATCGATGTGAGAGAGAAACATCCATCGATTGCCTAAGTATGTGCTGTGACCGGGAATTGAACGTGCAACCTTTTGCTGTCCAGGATGACGCGCCAACCAACTGAGCCAGCCAGCCAGCCAGGGTCACTTGTTCCTCTTTATCTTCCAAGGCTGGCGATTGCATGAGCCCCCAGCATCCAGCCAATAAATTCCTTTGCAGCTTAAATCACCCTGAGTCAGTTTCGGATGCATTTAAGGAAGAAGCGTCACCGATCCAGATGGCAGCTATAAAAATAAATGTGGGGGGTGGGGGAGACAACTGTTATTAACTAGCTGGACGCTTTTGCTATTTTATTGTTTACCTCGGAGTCAACAGAGATTGGCAGTTCAAAGAGTGTTCAAGACACACCAACCTTTGCCTCTTTATTTCAACACTCATACCTGATCCCCCTGTCTTCCCCATCGTAACAAAAACAAGTTCGTTCCTCCAGTGGCTCCGGCTAAAAATCTTGGAGTCATCTCTAGTTCCTCTCTGTCACACCTCACAGCCAGTATATCAGGAGATCTTGTTCACGTGACCCGCACAATACATTCAGAACCAACCACGTCGAACACCTTCGTGGCCTCCACACTAGTCCAGCCACTGTCATTTCTCCCTTGGAGTATTGCACCAGCCCTCTTCCCCTCCCGCCTTCTGCATTTGCCCCTACAATCCACTCTCCACATAGCAGCCCAGGGGAGCCTTAAAAAGATCTTTTGAATAAGTAAAATGTTCACAATGGTGGGGTTGTGTGTTTTTTTTTGGGGGGGGGGAGGGTTTACATAATTAAAGGATTTTTTTTTTAAGAAACAATTCTGCCCTGGCCTATGTAGCTCAGAGGTTAGAGCATTGGCCTGAACACCAAAGGATCTGCAACCAATTGATGTTTCTCCCTCTCTCTCTCTCTCTCTCTTCTCTCTCCCCCTCCCCCCCTTCCACTCTCTCTAAAAACCAATGGAAAATATACCCATGGCCCTCCTGGTGTGGCTCAGTGGTTGAGCATTGACCTATAAACCAGGAGGTCATGGTTCAATTCCCAGTCAGGTCACATGCCTGGGTTGTGGATTTGATTCCCCAGTAGGGGGCGTTCAGGAGACAGCCGATCAATGATTCTCGCTCATCACTGATGTTTCTATCTCTCTCTCTCCCTCTCCCTTCCTCTCTGAAACCAATAAAAATATATATATATAAAAATATATATATATATCCATGAACAATAATTTATGCAATCAGTCCTGTACTGATGAATTTTGGATTTCAAGTCATAGTAACAAAGGACATACCCAAAATGATTCTACCAAAACAGAAAAATAATGTCACCCCTCTTTTCAAAACTCTTCGATGGTTTCCCCTCTTACTTAGATTCGAATCACCAACCGTCAGGTAGGTCTCCTACAGGATCTCATCCCTGAATACCTGTCTCAACTCATCTCCCACTCTCTCCCCTTCACCCACTTCATTCCAGGAACGCCGACCTTCTTGCTGCTCCTTGAACATGCTGTGCACACTCCCGCCTCAGGGCCTTTGCGCTGGCTGTTCCTTCTGCCGGGAATGCTTTCCTCTTATGGCCACATGGTTTCCTGCTCTACCTCCTTAAGGTGCTCAAAGTCACCAACTCAGAGAGGTCCCCCCTGACCCCCACAGGTAGTACCCTGTCACTCCATCCCCTCAAACCGCGTCCTTCCTCATCACTGACATACATGCTACAGCTATAGTCACAGTTTGTTTCTTGCCCATCTGTACCCACTAGAATGTCAACTTCACAGAGAGGAGATTGTTGTCTGTGTGCTCGGCCGTATCCCCAGGATCCAGTACATGATAGATACCCAAATATCTGATGAATGAATGAATGAATGAATGAATGAATGAATGGGTAAGTTAACAGGTTAACATGAGACTCTCTAGCCCTGGGCCATGGGTGGGACTGGAAGTGACTAAGCTGGGCACCTCCTGGCTGCACAGTCCAAGCCGAGCGCTCTTGACACCTCCTACCTGAGCCACCAAGAGCACTTTCCTCGTCTGTAAAATAGAGGCGTTGCCGGAGAGAAAGTGCCAGACCTTAGTAGCTGTTTCAGAAATGTCAGCCCTTCGTCGTGGTGTTCCTATGGCTATTATTCCTGGCCTCCTGGGCCCAGCCCGGCCTTTCCCGGGAATCCCGGCCTTTCCCGGGAAGCCCCGGCTGGAAGCCCTGGAGGAGGCGGCGCAGGGGAAACAGACCGCACATCCCTGCAAGGCCGTTCCTCCCGCGCCGGCCTCTTCGCTGCAAACCGGGGCTTCCAGGGAGAGGACGGCCGGCGGAATCTGAGCGGCAGCAGCAGCTGCTCCGGGCGGGCGGCCCGCTTCCCCGCCTCCACCGCCCGCATTCCTGCGGGAGGGGCCGGTGCCTCCTCGGCGCCGGGCCGGAGGCTAGCTGGCGCCCTCTCGTGGCCAAGCGAGAGGCTGAACTTGACCATGACCGGCTGGAGGGGGCAGGTGGAGCCCACAGCTGCTCTCCCCACCTCTTACTTACCCTCCTCCTGCTCCCCCGTAAGCCCGGGTTCAGGAGCTCAGCTCCACCGCTTAACTGCTGCATGACCCTGGAAAGTCACTCAACCTCCCGGTGCCTCAGTTTCCAAGCTGCAAAATTGGGGGCAGGACACTTCACCCTCCAGTGCATGGGTTTTTTCATCAGCAAAATGGGGCCGTGGGTTAAGTTGCTGAAAGGATTAAAAGAGACAGTCCTGCCCTGACAGGTTTGGCTCAGCGGATAGAGCTTCGGCCTGCGGACTGAAGGGTCCCAGGTTCGATTCCAGTCAAGGGCATGTACCTTGGGTGCTGGCACATCCCTAGTAGGGAGTGTGCAGGAGGCAGCTGATCAATGTTTCTCTCTCATCAGTGTTTCTAACTCTCTGTCCCTCTCCCTTCCTCTCTGTAAGAAATCAATAAAATATTTAAAGAGAGACAGAGAGAGAGAGAGAGAGAGAGAGAGAGAGAGAGAGAGAGAGAAACAGTCCTGGGCCTGCCAGTGTGGTCAGAGGTTAAGCGTTGACCTATGAACCATGAGGCCAGCATTCGATTCCCGGTCAGGGCACATGCCCCTGTTGCGGTCTCTGATCAATGGTTCTCTCTCATCGTTGATGCTTCTATCTCACTCTTTTTCTCCTTTCCTCTCTGAAATCAACAAAACATATTTTTTTAAAAAGAGAGAGACAGTCCTGGTGGGCGTGTCTACAGTAACCATCCACTCCAAAAGGGCAAGAGTTTTGTCATGTTCACTGCTGTGTCCCCAACGCCTACAACAAGGCCAGGTACACAATAGGTGCCCCATGCACAGTAATTGAACAAAGGCTTGTCATTCTTCTTTGGGGGAATCTGGGGTGGGGTGGGGTAAGAGGGAACAGTTGTATGAGCTGAGAGTGTCTGCTACCACTCGCTCGCCCAATACCTGCTTTTGTCTCCATCCATTTGTTCATTGGATGGCAAGGTCATATCCCAACAGGCACCTCCCCCCACCCTGTTTGCTTTCAGTGTTTGCTGTCTCCTCTGCTGTTCATCGGCTGAGAGCTCTTTACACCTCCTACCTGAGCCAGCAAGGGCACTTTTTCCCTTCCTGGAACCACCCCCAAGTCAAACAGAAGCTCAAGGGAGCCACAGGCCTGAGCATGCTTCAAAAAAGGCTCAGATGTGCCACCTGGCAAGGATTCCCACTCGGAAGACAGAGCCACTTGAACTGCCTGAAGAAGCCCCGCCAGGAGAGAAAGTGGGAGGGACTGAGGCTAGGGCCTCTGCGCCACTTGCCTTTGGACAACACCCTGTCCTGGACCTGGGAGGCCCTGGGACAGGGGGGCTGGGGGGGGGGGGGTATGGACACCTGGTGCGGGACAAAGATGGGAAGGAGAGGGCTCATCCCAGCCAGAGGAGAGCTGGCCAGAACCGGTGGAGATTCCCTGAGAGCCTGGTCCACCCCAAATGAACACCAAAGTTCTAGAACCTCCTAAGTTAGATGTCACCTGCTCACCAACCCAGGCCTTATTTGATTCTGCTGATTCCTTGCTTCCTAAGAGATTGTTTACCACGGATGTAAGTGCCTTGCCCGTCCTCTTAGCTCATCCGTGTGCCACAGCGCACGTGGCTCACCTCCTGGGGCCTCGGTTTCCTCATCTTCGCAATGGGTGCTAATTCTTACTTCAGCACGGCTGTGAGACTTATGTGAATGTACACAGAGCATGTAAAACAGCGTCTGGCACATAGTAAGTGCTCAATAAACGCCCAAGGAATCAATAGCTAGATGCTACCTGCCCCCCTTGTTTCGGACACACGTGGGGTTCCGGTGCTCTGCAAGGACAGCCTGGCAAGTCAGCACGCGGTGAATCTAACGCACAGAGGCGGGGGGTTAAGAAGAAGGCACGCCTGCAGCCCAGGAGAGATGCTGTCTGTTGTGGTCACTGCTGTGTCCCCAGCATGCTAAGCAGGGCTGGGCTCCTGGTAGATACTGAATGAATCTTTGTTGGATAAATGTATATCATCGTTGTTTGGGGAGATCTGGGGCCCTCCAAGAGGGAAGACCCCCCCCCCTCCCAAAGCTAGCAGCCCTGAGTTCCCAGAAGAGGGAAAAACCAGACAACCTTGTCTGCAACCCCGCCTGCTTCTGAGAGGCAGACACCACAAAGCGGCCCTTCATCTCTAATGGGCTCTTTAAACAGCCAGAGAGAATTATTTCCGAACAGAGGAAGCTTTCTTCCAGAGATGCTTCAAGCATGATGTGTTTCTGTCCCCGGTTTAATATGTATAATTCGCCTTTGGAAAAGGAGCCCAGAAGAGCTTGGCATGATTTAGGGACAAAGGACAATGGTCACAGTTTACCGAGCATAACTGTCTCCTGCAAAGAAGGGGAAAGATGCTGGGTGCGGAAAGATCCAGAGCAAAAGGTGTGGCTCCGTAGAGGGAGGGCGGTCCAATGCTCCAGGAGGTCAGTCACTGGTTCGATTCCGGGTCGGGCACATGCCCCAGTAGGGGCACGCAGGAGGCAGCAGATGGATGGTTTCTCTCATTGAGGTTTCTCTGTCTCTCTCTCCCTTCCTCTCTCTCTGAAATCAATAAAAATATCTATTTTTTTCAATTAGCCCGGTCGTGGTGGCTCAGTGGTTGAGTGTCAATCTATGAACCAGGAGGTCAGGGTTTGATTCCCTGTCAGGGCACATGCCCAGGTTTCGGGCTCAATCCCCAGTGGGAGGCATACAGGAAGCAGTTCATCAATGATTCTCTCTCATCATTGATGTTTCTATGCCTCTCTCCCTCTCCCTTCCTCTCTGAATTCAATAAAAATATAGATTTAGCCCTAGCTGGTTTGGCTCAGTGGATAGAGCATCAGCCTGAGAACTGAAAGGTTCTGGATTCAACTCCGGTCAAGGGCACATGCCCGGGTTACAAGCTGGTGGCCAATGATTCTCTCTCATCATTGATGTTTCTATCTCCCTCTCCCTCTCCCTTCCTCTCAGAAATATAGATAGATAGACAGATAATTTTTTTTTTAATTTAAAGAGCAAAAGGATCTGAGCCGTGCATTTCTCAGAAGGTTCCATTATGATGGACCCTGGAGCTACACGGCTAAATGCCTTATGGCTGCTCCAACCTGTGATTGGGAAATGGATATGTTACTGTCCCTGGCCCCCCAGGGGAGGCTTGGCTGAGAAGGAGGAGCAGCCGCTCTGCTCCCATTGAGTCTCTGGGGATCCCCTCCCATGTCCGTTAGATATTAACTCAGCCAGGACAGGCCAAGGCAAACAGGCCAGAGCCGGGCGGACAAGAGGACAGGCATCTGTGGCCGGCAGCCCACATCACCGTCCCACTGCCATGGACGTGCCCTGGTCCCTGGGGTTGATTCTGCTCCTCTTGGGGATCCCCCTCACCCATGCTGAGCCACTGTGAGTCTGGGAAGCTGAGGGGAACCTGCCTACACTCTGTGGTCTTCATGACTCCCCGCAGGGGACCCCGTCGGTCTCTGCCGTTGCCTCCCCCACTGGAGGCCCCTGGGCCCTGTGTTTGTCTGTCGGCAGGTATATCCTGGTGACCCCCCGAGTCCTGCGGGTCGGCAACCCTGAGAACATCCACGTGCAGGCCCACTCGGACTCCGGGCAGCCCCTTACCGGGACCCTGGAGGTGAACCTCACTGTGTGGGACTTCCCCCGGAAGAAGGCGGAGGTGGCCAGAAGCCAGCTCACTCTCTCACCAGAAAACCACTTCATGAGCCAGGCAGCCCTGATGGTAAGAGACGGGCCAGCATGGGAGGCCACAAAGGGCGGCTCCAGGCCGGCAGCAAGGGCGGAGAGTGGCAGGCTCTAGGGGGGACTTCCACTAGATGCGCGAGGGAATAGACGCAGGGCATGGATCTACTTAGTGCTCCCCTTATGTTCTGTCCATTTAGAAATCCAAGATCCCTTCATCTGGGCTCCCAGAAGGGCCATGGTTATTAGCCTATAATACAGGTCATATGTGATTCCTCTGTGCTAATTATAAAGGCGCCCTCTGCTGGTGACTTGGAAAACTGACCACGGCCTGGATTGTATCTCCGCTTGGAGGCAATGTCCTTGTGCAGGAGCAACCTGCACAGCCACACGACCTTGCTCCCAAAGGCAGAGCTGGAGGGCCCCCATTCAGTTGGCTCTCCCAAGATCTGGCCCAGGGCTTTGCTCCCAGGGATGGAGACCCCAGCAGGGCCTGAGGAGTGTGGGCATCTCTCCCCAGGTTCCCGAGAGCCTGGTATACCCCCCACAACCAGGGCAGCAGCATGTCATCATCCGGGCAACATGGGCACCCACCTCCACCTCCTCGTTCATGGAGAAGGTTGTGCTGGTGGCTCCCCATGCTGGCTACATCTTCATCCAGACGGACAAGACCATCTACACCCCTGAGCACATGGGTACAGCCTCTGCGCACTTGGCCTGGAGCAGACATTGCCTCTCCCCCCAGCCTCCCCCAATGCCCAACGTATCCCACCTGCCTAGGTCCCCCCACTGCCCAAGACTATAATGACTACAGCCCTCTCCAAACTCTACCCAACACTCAGCGTCTTCCCTCCTCCTCCAGTTCAGTACCGGGTGCTCACTGTGAACCACAAGATGGATCCTGTGACCAGGACATTCACTCTGGACATCAAGGTGGCCTCTCCTGTTGGCAGGGTGGGTCCCAGGCACGGGGGTTATATCGTGTGCTGAGGGCCTGGGGGATGAACCACCCACCCGCTGTCCCCGCAGAACCCGGAAGGGATCACTGTGATCAGCCAGGATCTGCTGGCCAGCAGAGGTATCTTCGCGAGCTCCTTCCACCTCCCAGAGCTCATCAGGTGCCCTACTGGGAGCCCTAGGGCCGGGGGGGCAGGTGGGGGGCCTCCTCAGTCTCCATTTCTCCTAACTTTCTGTGCCTCAGTTTTGGGACCTGGACCATCGAAGCCAGTTACCAAAGTGCAGGCAAGCTGAAGTTCAAAGCAGCCTTTGACGTGAAGGAGTATGGTGAGCAGCGTGGGACGGGGAGGGCGAGGTGGGACAAGCCAGCAGCAGGGCTGGAGGTGCAGAGGCGGTCTTGTGGCACACCTACTGTGTGCCAGGGCCTGGACTGGGCGCCGGTGAACAGGGATGCACGTTCCAGTCCTCGGGGGTGGCCGGAGTCACCAGGGAAGGAGCAGGACAGGGAGGGGTTAGGGCGAGGACGGTAAGCGGCTGAGGGTGTTCACTGCCTTTCCTCCTCCCAGTGCTCCCTTCTTTTGAGGTCCGGCTGATCCCAAAGAAGAGCTTCTTCTACCTCCGTGATGACTCTCTGTGTGTGGAGATCCAGGCCTGGTGAGTCCCCTCACTCTTAGTCTGGCCTGAGGACCAAGGACACCAAGAAACTAAAGGGACCCTAACGGGTTTGGCTCAGTGGATAGAGCGTCGGCCTGCGGACTGAAAGGTCCCAGGTTCGATTCTGGTCAAGGGCATGTACCTTGGCTGCGGGCACATCCCCAGTGGGAAGTGTGCAGGAGGCAGCTGATGGATGTTTCTCTCTCATCGATGTTTCTAACTCTCTATCCTTCTCCCTTCCTCTCTGTAAAAAATCAATAAAATATATATATTTTTAAAAAGAAACTGAGGGGTAGTAAGAATTGGGTCACTTGGGGCATCATGAAGGCACTTTCTGACACCCATCAGATATTCTGGGTCACCCTCATCGTCCCACAAGGTTGTACAGACCACGTCTGCCACCTGTGAGGTTGTACAGACCATCCCTTCAGGTTTCTGGGGTTGTACAGGCCACCCTGTCTACCTAATGGAGCGCCCCACATCTCATGGTGTGGACCACCTCGGAGGGTCCACAAGGTTGCACAGGCACCTGGTGAGGTTACCCGGATCACCTCTGCAGAACTATGAGACTACAAATGCCATATCCGCTGCCTGTGGGGTTTACTGACCATCTCCACAGCTCTATGAGGTTGTATAGGCCGTGTTGTCCACCTAAGCTTGTAAGGGCCATGCCTGCCACTTCTTAACGTCATACAGACCACGCCTGAAGCTTTATCATGTTGCGCAGGCCACCTCTGCCACCCCACAAGTTGTCCAGACTCCTATGTGGCTCCAAATCGTAGTACAAGATACCTCTACCATCTCGTGAGTTTTCACAAGCCACATCTACAACTCAACAAGGTTTTATGTAACATATTTGTCACCTCCCAGGATTTTGTGGGTCAGCAATGAAACCTTAGCTTCCAGGGGGCCGCCTCTGCCCCTCCCCAAGTTTCACGGCCATCGTTGCAGCAACAGGAGGTTGTGCGGTGCTTCAGAGCCAGTGGAGCGTCTCTTTATCCCCCAGGTATATATTCAACAAGCCAGTGGACGGACATGCCCTGGCCATCTTCGGGGTGAAGCTGGGTTCCCGCCGGATCGCCATTCAAAGTTCTCTACAGAGGGTGGAGGTAACCAATTCGGACCCCTCCCCAGCCTCCTTTCCCCCCAACCCTCCTTCACTTCCCTGCGAAACCACCTCCTCTCCTCTCTCCTGCCCTGAGAGCAGATCTCTAGAGGCGAGGGTCACGTCTCCCTCCAGAAGGACACGTTGATGGCTGCATTCCAAGGCCCAGAAGAGGACTTCATAGGGGCCTCGATCTATGTCAACGTCACCGTGTTCTCCTCAGGTGCTGCCCTCACCCAGGCCTACGGCTGAGTTCAGGACACTGTGTTCCTTCTCAGCCCAGACATTCCACCCACGTGACCTCAGGTGGCCTCCTGCCTGCGTTTCCTCGTCAGAGAAATGGGGAAATGTCAGAAGGGCTGGCAGGAGTTGAACTTGTGTTGCTGTCTTTCCCTGTCATCATCTCCAACATGTGCCTCCCATACCTGCTGCCCTGCCACTCCCCCAAGAAATTAAATTTCCTCCACAGACCTCATGGTCCCCTCTCTCTACAGGGGGTGAGATGGTGCAGGCCGAGACCTCAGCGGTGAAGATTGCCCGGAGCCCATACAACATCAAGTTCACCAGGACACCCCAGTATTTCAAGCCGGGGATGCCCTTCCATTTTAGGGTCAGAGTCTGAGTTCACTCCACCTAAGGACTCAGGGGCCCCTCCCTCAAACAGCCACACCCCAGAAATAAAAATCCACAGTGGACTCACCTGCCCCCAGTCTTTCTTAGAGTTGAGTCCATCATGCCCCCAGATTAATCTCAAGGTTTCCTCAAGTCTTAACCCATGCCTTCCCAAAGCACAAAGAGAGCTCCATAATTTCTCTATGGGAGCTTAGGAGTCACAGTCAGGCTGGAACATGGTGCTTAAGGGTTTATCTTGAGGCTACATTTGCACGGCAAGCACGCTGTTTTCTCATACATTCATTTGGGGTGACCTTGAGATGTCTGATGGGCATTACTTTAGTCCCAGTCCTGCTCCGTTCCCCCCACCCAAGCCCTCCATGTCTCCTCCAACTGCTCCTCCCCCAATTCCACCCTACCCTCACCCCACAGGCACACCAACACCCAGGGCTACCACCTATGGATGTGTGCAGCAATGCTCTAAGGGTGCCATTCACAAAGACTCTAGTGTGAATGGTATCCCTGGTGTTTGCTCAGTGCACAACTCGCACAGCTGTCCAAGGCAGTCCTATCCAGGTGGCCTTCACAGCTCCCACCTCTCACAGCAGGCTGCCCCCAGGCCTGTCCTTTATCTCACACCACACTCCTCCTCAGGTCTTCGTCTCAAATCCTGACGGGTCCCCAGCCTCCGGAGTTCTCGTTCGCTACCAAGACCGCAAAATGTACACCTCACCCAGTGGGGTGGCCACTCTGACCATCAACACAGATGCACAGCTGAAGCAGCTCCCTATCCAGGTACCAATCCGATGGGGCAGAAATGGTGGGGTTTTGTAAATGGAAAGGATTGAGAGTTAGTCGTCCATCAATATCCCCAGGTGGTAACTGATGAGCATCTCCGGCCAGAGGATCAAGCATCAGCCAGGATGACTGCTTGGCCTTACTCAACTCAGGATGGGTCAGGGAACTTCCTGCACATAGAGGCGAAGACGTCTGACACCGAAGTTGGCAGCAGCCTCCAGCTGAGCCTCCACACAAAGCATCTGAACCCCGCAGCCAAGGATCAGATCACTCACTTCACCATCCTGGTGAGGGACTAGGACCAGGGCTTGAGCCAAGGAATTCTTTCCCTGGAACAGTCTTGGGTAGCTGAGTTGGAGGAACTATGAATATGGTGTGAAGGTGGGACCTATCTGGGGTAAGCTCAGGCCAAGGAACAAAGCATAGGGACTGAGGGCCTCTCTTGTAGGCTGGCCCTACCCTTCTTATCTTGGCTTCCCCTGTTTTTAAGGTCCTGAGTAAGGGTCAGATTGTGTCTACCAAACATCAATTAAAAAGTCACGGGAGTGTCTTCACATCAGCCATCATTGATGTGACTTCAGAGATGCTGCCCTCCTTCCGCATCCTGGCCTTTTATTTACTGCCCAGAGGAACAGGCCAGGACCCTGAACTTGTAGCCGATTCCATATGGATTGATGTGAAAGACAGATGCATGGGGACGGTGAGCCAAACTCCTTAAAGTTGTACATCACCATCATAAAGCTCGGGAGAGGGTCTGTCCAAGTTCAAGGGCTCCCAGCCTAGGGGCAAGTGAGTGTAAGAGGAAGGGATGTGGCTTTAAAAGCTCAACCTAGGGCGTGGAGATGATGCAAGTAAATGTGTGGAGCTGGAATTGGTCTGGTGGAGTTCCCTAATGCTCCATCAGAGTTGTAGGCAACATGAACCTGAAAGTGAACTTGGGCCCCTGGCCAGTATGGCTCAGTTGGTTGGGCATTGTCCCATGCACCAGGAGGTTGTTGGTTCGATTCCTGGTCAAGGGCACAAGCCCAGGTTACAGGCTCAATTCCCAGTAGGGGGCATGCAGGAGGCAGCCAATCAATGTTGTGCTCTCACATCAATGTTTCCTCTCTCTCTCTCTCCCTCTCCCTCTCCCTCTCTCTTTGAAAATCAATAAACTAAAAAAAAAAAAAAAAGTGGGCTTGGGGAAGCCCCTTGGCAGTCTATAAGCCCTTTTTTATGACATATCTCTTTTTCCTGGCTCAGCTTAAGGTTGGCTTAAATCATGAAGACTCCTTCAGTTCTTTGGAGCCCAACAGCAAGGTGGACATAAAGGTGACAGGTGATGCAGAGGCCACAGTGGGGCTTGTGGCTGTGGACAAGGCTGTTTACATCTTGAACAGCAAACACAAGCTCACACAGAAGAAGGTGAGCACATGTGCATTTGGGGTCAAAAGGTTGCCTGGACATTCTAGCTGGAGTTTCATCTTCTTCAGCTGTAAAACGCAACATCAACAGTTGCAAGGACGCAAGTAGCTAGGGCACAGCATAGAGATTGGCAGGTGGTAAGAACTCAATCAATGGCAGATAGTGTGAGAATTACTACTTGAGCCAGCAATTGCAGTGCATTATTGCTCCTTCCCTGGAGGGTCATACAGGCTCCAAGTCCAGTTTCCTCTCTGGCCCCCCAGGTCTGGGATGTGGTGGAGGAACACGACATTGGCTGCACCGTCGGCAGTGGGAAAGACGGGCTTGCTGTGTTCAAGGATGCTGGGTTGGACCTGAAGATGAGCACAGGGATGGACACCTTGGCAAGCTCAGGTACAGGCAGGGGGTGGGAGGTGGGCAGGAGGGCGGCAGGGATGGAGGCAATGCTGTCTAGTGGTTAAGAACATGGGGTTTGGCATTGAACAGATGGGCTAAAATTCAGGATCTTGGCACTTACCATGGGCCAGTCACATTTCTTCTCTGAGTCTGAGTTTCTCTGTCCATAAAGTGGGGATAATACCTGGGTATAGGTATAGGCCCCTGATCAATGATTCTCTCTCATCATTGATGTTTCTCTCTTCCGCCCTTCCTCTCTGAGATCCACAGAAATATGTTTCAAAAAAAGAAAGGAAATATCTTAGAAGTCTTCCAAAAAGGCTACCACTTGGCTGGGCCTTTCGGATAATGACACACTCCCTCCCCTTCTATAAGACACACTCACCGTCCTCGCCCTAACCCCTCCCTGTCCTGCTCCTTCCCTGGTGACTCTGGCCACCCCTGAGGACTGGAACGTGCATCCCTGTTCACCGGCGCCCAGTCCAGGCCCTGGCACACAGTAGGTGTGCCACAAGACCACCTCTGCATCTCCAGCCCTGCTTCTGGCTTGTCCCACCTCGCCCTCCCCGTCCCACGCTGCTCACCATACTCCCACACCTCTAGAGATCTGCTATACCTAAAACCAAGGTATAGGTTTGTCCATACGAATCAGAGATAAAATAATAGCAGCTCAAATAAGATAGAAGTTTATTTCTCACTCAGTCACCATCCAGAGGTCATTCTGGGACTCAGGCTGCTTCTAGCTTATTGTTCTGCCATTTTCCAAGATAGCACCTCATCAGAACCTCATTCCAGGCAGGAGGATGAAGGGAAGAGGGAACGAGAGGACACTATTCTCACATTCATTGGCCAGAACTCAGTCACAGCCCCACCTAGGCCCAAGGGACGTGTACTGGGAAATGTACTCTTCATTCTGAGTGATATATATAAAGATGGAGGTTTAGTTGCTACAGATGAGAGGAGGAGGATGGATACTGGGGACAACTAGCAGTGTGTTCTTTCAGCTATAAATAGTCATATCGTGAGTTTCTGTCTACTGCAATCGATATGCACGATTCCACTGATAGAACTCTACGATTCCAATGACTGTACTCACTTCACATAGCTGGCGAAAGTAATCCTCAGTGCCCAGCTGGTGTTGCCCAGTGGCTGAGCGTTGACCTATGAACCAGGCGGTCACAGTTGGGTCCCCCATCAGGGCACATGCCAGATTGCAGGCTCGGTCCCCTGTAGGGGGAGTGCAGGAGGCCTGTCGATGATTCTCTCTTATCATTGATGGTTTCTATCTCTCTCTCCCTCTCTCTTCCTCTCTGAAATCAATTTAAAAAAATAATAATAATAATGCCCAGAGAGGTTGTGACTTGTTGAAGACTGCATAGCTTTTCTGTGGTGAATCTTAAGTATGAGGTACCCATGGAATAAAATGAGGTGATGAGCATCACCCACGGGGCATGCAATACACTTCATCAAGGGTGTTGGTAATGATCTTGACAGTTGTCCTCATGCTTCCCTCTGGCCTCCAGACTGGCACTGCCCCCAGAGCCACCCTCCCAGCCGCCGCCGCCGCTCCCTGAAGAGCCTGGAGACCAAGAGGAACGCAGGTCAGAGCTAAAGCTGGATGTCCCCCTCTTGGCTCCCTGACCTACTGGATTCATCAGGGCTTAAAAAAACAGCAAACTGAACCCATTCTAGGTACTTCACGCAGTCAGGGAGGGATTTAATCCTAGGAATTTGGTGCTTTCAACATTACCTGACTGGGCTATAGGAATGGAAAGTTGAAGGCTGGCTGCTCACTGGGACTCAGGATCACCCCCTGCAGTTCTTGCAATGCATGAAATCTCTGGAAACTTCTGACAATATTTCTCACGAGCTAGTGGAACATGGAATTTTTCCCATTAAAAACCCACACAGACGGAGGCCCACTCCTTAGCTACGCTGCTGCAGGGGAAACGCTCCCCGTTTCTCTTTCACAAGAGCATCTCGGGGGCAGAATCTAATTCCATCCCGAACTCCAGCAGCAAGAGAGTCTGGGAAACCTAGCTTTCAGAGGTCAGATGGAGAAGGGAATGTAGACAAACGGAGAAATCGGTGCTGAGTGCCAATGGAGAACGTTTAGCTCTGGGCCCGGCGTTCAAGGACGGTGGGAGGCACCGCTGGCTGGTGTCAGAAGCATGTGTTCTATGAGCATTAGGTTTTCCAGTCTCTTTGAGCAATGCTCGGAGTTGGTGGAACTAAATGCAAGGAAAATAAGTAAAGTGCAATAAAAATCAAGGTAAAACCCCAATATAATTTCCATATCAAAAAGCATGCTAACCTTCTGGAGAGAGTTGGTAATGTGAGCTGCTGTTTTATTGATGGCACCGGTCCGTTATACGATTTAACTATGGCTCTTCCAGCCGCGTTGTAAGGTGGACGACAAGGTTTTTAAATTGCTATAATTACGGCGAGGCTTATGTTTTTTACAAATACATCACGAAAATTGGGAGCCGAAGTGGCATCTTTTAGACATAAACATGGCGATACCAATCTTGTCAAAAAGGAGGACACGGAGGAGGCGGGGCGGGGAGGGGAAGAGCAGCCGCCTGGAGTCTAGTCCCAGCCCTGCCACTGGGAGGTGTGTGGCCCTCGGCCAGGGAACTGACCCCCCTGTCACTCAGCTTCCCGATCAGAGCCCCCCATATGGGTTCAATGTGAGCTTTCAGGGGGAAGATACAGGCAAAGTGCCAGGACCCGCATCTGCCTTCGGCGTTCCTGCTAAGCAAGGCCAAGTATGCATGCCCTGAGGCGGCTGGCTCCCAGCGTCCTCAGGCCCTGCTCGGCCCCTCCTCGTCCCTCTTAACCTGCCCGCAGTGAACAAGTTCAACACAGAGCTGGAGCGCAAGTGCTGTGAGGCTGGGCTCCGAGAGAACCCCGTGGGGCTGTCGTGTGAGGAGAGGACCCGGCATGTCCGCCCTGAGCCGGCCTGTGTCGCCGCGTTCCTGAGCTGCTGCCATCTGTCTGCGGCCCTGACTCAGCAGGCCCTGCAGGAGGAGCTGCTTCTGGGGACAAGTGAGGGGGACACGGCAGGAGGCACAGGGAGGGGGCCTCCACCAAAGGGCCTGGAGCGCCATGGGGTCCAGGGGAGATTCGGTCCACGGGAACCTTGCCTGGGAGGACCGTGCCTCAGAGCTGCTGGGCCGACTGACCCAGGGAGAGGGGCGAAGGCGATCCCAGCCCACGTCTGCTCCCTGCAGCGGACGAGGACGACGAGGACTTCGAAGACATCTTCCTGGACGACCAGCCTGTCCGGACTCTGTTCCCTGAAAGTTGGCTCTGGAGGACGTTTACTCTGCCAAAAAGTGAATTGCGGTAGGAACACGACCCCTCTCCCCGGGGGTTGCCGCCCCCTCTCTGCGGCCCGTCCATCCACGCGTGGACGTCCATCGTGGCCAAGGCCCCCAGCGGTGCCACTGAGTTCTCGGCATGGCCCCATGATAGCACCCTCCCTGGATGGGAACGCGGGTCCCAGTGGTTCCCTAAAAAGGAGGACCCTCTCGTGATGACGCCTCTCCTGGGGTGACCCACTCAGCCCTCCATAGTGATGGTCCCCCCTGGAGAGAGGGTCTGTCAGGCAGCACCCACTCAGCGACGCCCTGCCCTGCCTCTGCCAGGAGGACCGTCTCCCACACCTTCCCGGTGAACCTGCCCGATTCCATGACCACATGGCAGCTTGTGGCCATCAGCCTCAAGCCCGGACAAGGTGACCCCGCAGGCCCGACGCTGAGAGAGCTGGGTGTCCAGCCCCGGGGCCGCAGCTTCTGCTTGAGCTCAACTCCATCTCCTGGTCCTAGGTCTCTGCGTCTCGGAGCCTTTCGAGATGACGGTCAGGAAACAGTTCTTTGTGGATCTGAAGCTGCCCTTCTCCGTGGTCCGGAACGAGCAAGTCCAGATCCAAGCCGTGCTGTACAACTTCCTGAGCCGCCAGGTCAAGGTGAAGCCTCCGCGCCCCCCCCCCCCCTTCCTGCCAAAACACCGGCCCAAGTGTCTTCTAGAAGGGGAGGGAGTGTGTCATTATCCGAAAGGGCCAGCCAAGTGGGAGCCTTTTTGGAAGACTTCTAAGATATTTCCTTTCTTTTTTTGAAACATATTTCTGTGGATTTCAGAGAGGAAGGGTGCAAGAGAGAAACATCAATGATGAGAGAGAATCATTGATCAGCTGCCACTAGGGATCCAGCCCCCAACCCAGGCATATGCCCTGACCGGGAATAGAACCGTGACCTCATGGTTCATAGTTCAGTGCTCAACCACTGAGCCACACCAGCCAGGCGAAGATATTTTCTTATTGAAACCTCTCGCTGAAACCGGTTTGGCTCAGTGGATAGAGCGTCAGCCTGCGGACTGAAAGGTCCCAGGTTCGATTCCAGTCAAGGGCATGTACCTGGGTTGCGGGCGTATCCCCAGTAAGAGATGTGCAAGAGGCAGCTGATCGATGTTTCTCTCTCATCGATGTTTCTAACTCTCTATCTCTCTCCCTTCCTCTCTGTAAAAAATCAATAAAATATATTTTAAAAAAAAGAAAGAAAAGAAACCTCTCAACAACCCCAGCAGATGGGTGCCATTATTGTGCTTTAGAGATGAGGAAACTGAGGCACAGAGAGGTCAAAGGGCTTTCTGAGATCACCCAGCA
Source organism: Myotis myotis (assembly GCF_014108235.1). Taxonomy (NCBI): domain Eukaryota; kingdom Metazoa; phylum Chordata; class Mammalia; order Chiroptera; family Vespertilionidae; genus Myotis; species Myotis myotis. The sequence continues at coordinate 84,254,609 of NW_023416368.1, forward strand.
CAGACATGGCAGGAGGGGTTTGAATCCAGACAGGGTCTTTGCTATCAACCCCTATGCCGTGCTGTTACCTACTCAGGACTCTCGGGCCGGGGGTAGGAGGGGGGTGAGACTCCAGGGTCCTGGGCCACCCATGCATCAGGACCCCGCCACTGCCCACCTGCCCCAGGTCCGCGTGGAGTTCCCCCACAAGGAGCCGCTGTGCAGCGCATCAAGGCCAGGAGCCCCATCCCGCCAGGTGGTGGTCCTGCCCCCCACCTCCACCAAGGTGGTGCCTTTTGTGCTTCTCCCGCTTGAGATGGGCAAAGTGGAAGTGGAGGTCAAGGTCATAGGCTCCGGGATCCAGGACCATGTGAAGAAGACGCTCCTGGTCCAGGTAGTGGATCCGCCCAGGCCATGCTGACAGTGGCACCTCCCCTGTGTGGTCATGGGAGGGACAGGTGGGCCCAGGACCAACAAACAGGCCTCCCAGATGGGAGCGAGCTGAGAGAATCGATGTGAAAGTTCAATCACAGAGCCCCCACTTCACAACTTTGGAGTCAGACCTGGGTTCAAATCTTGACTCTTCTGTGTGACCTCACTCAGGCAACGCACTTAACTTCTCTGAGCCCCCATTTTCTCATTGACAGAATGGGCGTGATCATCACAGCCATGCACAACTAGAGGCTGTGAGAACTGCATACAACTGTGCATGACCCATCAATAATACTTTATTTTCCTAACAAACACATGATGAGGCCTTACAATATAGCGCTTTAAGGATATTAACTCATTGCCCGGTCGGTGTGGCTCAGTGGTTGAGCATCGACCTATGAACCAGGAGGTCATGGTTTGATTCCTGGTCAGGGCACATGCCCGGGTTGCAGGCTTGATCCCCAGTAGGGGGCAAGCGAGAGGCAGCCAATCAATGATTCTCATTGATATTTCTCTCTCTCCCTCTCCCTTCCACTCTTTTTAAAAATCAATAAAAGCCCTGGCTGGTTTGGCTCAGCGGATAGAGCGTCGGCCTGCGGACTGAGGGGTCCCAGGTTCGATTCCAGTCGAGGGCATGTACCTGGGTTGCAGGCACATCCCCAGTAGGGGGCGTGCAAGAGGCAGCTGAATCGATGTTTCTCTCTCATCGATGTTTCTAACTCTCTATCCCTCTCTGTCTCCCTTCCTCTCTGTAAAAAATCAATAAAATATATTTAAAAAAATAAAATAAAAATCAATAAAAATAATATTAACTCATTGGACCCTCAGAACAACCCTAGGAGGTAGGGACTATTATCATCTCCCTTTTATGCATGAGAAAACTGAGGCACAGAGAGGTTAAGTAATTTGCCCGAGGTCACACAGCTAAGAAGTAGAAGAGCTGGGTTTTGAACCCAGATATTAGGACTCCAGAGTCTGCGTTCTCACCAGCTGAGCAAAGGTTCCTCTTACTGTCATTGCGACTGTTATTTTTGCTACGGCTTTTAACTTGCTTCCTCCTTGCCTCCCCACAGGCAGGGGGCAAGATAGAAAAAATATCTCATAGCTTCGTCCTGAACCCCCAAGGTTTGTGGAGTCTGCAAAGGGCATGTGGGATCCTGGGGACATGCCAGGGCAAAGGGAGGGGTTCAATGAGGTGCTTAGGCCAGGGGATCTCTGTGCCTTCTGGCCTCCCTGGCCCTAGAACCTGCTTGTCACAGAAGGTTGTGTCCGCTCAGGTCGGCCCCAGGTGGAGCTGGTGCCAAGAAGAGACCTTTTGAACAAGATGCCCAATACAGAGGCAGAAGTGTTTGTCAGCGTCCAAGGTGCTTAGGGCACAGCTGGCTCCTGGGGCGGAGGGGGGGGGGGGGTGGAGGGAGGCAGGGGAGGAGGGAGCTGGCTCCTTCAGGGCCCCCTGGGCACCGCAGCAGGAGGGGCTGGGAGTGCCCATGTGGAGTGATCAGAAAGCTTAGGCCATTCCCAAGACGACCCTGCCCACCTGGCAGGGGACATCCTCGGCGAGACCATCCTGGGCAGCCTGACCTCCAGAGAAACGCATGAGCTGCTGAGGGTCCCGACCGGCTGCCCCGAGCAGACGCTGAGCGGCCTGACGCCGGTGATCATCCTGACCCGCTACCTGGACGCCACGGGCCAGTGGGGCAAGGTCGGGGTGGAGCACAGGGACCAAGTGATGAAGAACATCGTCAGCGGTGAGGCCCTCCTGTGACCTTGAGGAGGGTTTCTGGGGCTCTTTGGGAGGGTGACTAGGGTACCCCCAGGTTTGAGGGAGGTCCCATGGGACCCTCCCAGACAATAGCACCCAAACTCTGACTCCTCTCCCAGATGACAACCTGATACCAAGCCCCGGGTGACCCCCTAAACAGTGCCCCTAGAGAGTCATTTCAAGGTGACCCCTAGATTGCCCTTGAACTCTGAAGTCCCAGGTAACCTCCAACAGTGACCCCCAGTTATTCCTTCACCGGGACCCCCTTCTCAGGTTACAATCTAACAACAGACCCCCTAGTTCATCCCCAAAGCAGCAACTCCCCAAGGTTGTTCTATTCAGACACTGTCCCAGGTTACACCCAGTCAGTGCCAGGCCCTGGGTCAACTCCAGGAAACCCTGAAGCAGAAAATTCCAGAACAATCCCAGTTACACCTGAATGCTGACATTTCCCAAGGTGACCCCCAAACCTCCAGGTAACAACCAGAGATGAATGCCTCTAAGTCCACCCGGAGCCCTCCAGGTAATTTGGACATCGATCCCCTCCTCCCAGTCACTCCCAGACCCCAACTCTCCAATCAGGCACTCTCACCAGCAATCCCCAGGGGACACCAGGCACTGTCACCCAAGCAGCAAACCCTCAGGTAACCTTCAGATGTAATGCAAACAGCCGGGTTCAGAATGTACCTGAGAGGTGTCCCCACGAGCCTACACCCAAGAGTAGCCCCTTTGAATCTACACACACTCACTGAAACCTCTAGTTTGCAGCCAAAGAAGAACCCCCAAGAAAATGCCCGGCTGGTGTGCTTCAGTGCTTGAGCATCAACCTATGAACCAGGAGGTCACGGTTCAATTCCTGGCCAGGGCACATGCCAGGGTTTCAGGCTCGGTCCCCAGTAGGGGGTGTGCAGAAAGCAGCTGATCAAGGATTCTCTCTCATCATTGATGTTTCTTTCTCTCTCTCTCCCTCTCCCTTGATCTCTGAAATCAATACAAATATATTTTTTAAGAAAAGAAAATGCCCAGGTAGTGGCCCCGCAGGGTACCACCTTCCCTGGGTTTCACCTTCCATGATCCCCCTGAGCAGCAGCTGCCAGCCTCACCCCTCCCAGATGGGTGGTCTCCCAGGTTTCTCCTGGACACGTGCACACTGCTCTGGGGGTCACGCCTAGCTGCGACCTGCATTTCTGTCCGGACTCTGCAGCTCCCACTTCATACGCGTATAAGTCCCTCCTCCAGGTTGTATCTGGAATGCATCCCCAAGTCACACCCACACCCACACCCTGCTCCTCCAGATGATCCCGGCCACCCCCCAACATCAACTCTCTGGCTCTCCTGCCAAGACCTCCTCCACCTGTTTCCCCAGGATATACCCGGATGCTGACCCACCGGAGCGCAGACGGCACCTACCACATCCACAAGGGAAAGCCGGGAAGCACCTGGTAAGGACAATGTGGGGCGGGGTGGGGTGGGGTGGGGTGGGGTGGGGTGAGGGGGGAGCTCAGGGGGCCAGCCTGGGGCTTGATGACCCCGGGAGCATCCATGCTGTGGGTCCTGGGCAGGCAGCCTGCGGGCCAGCGGCCTTGCACACGACGAGGCTCAGTGTGAAGCAGTGAGGTCCACGGCGTGGATTCCTGCCCAGTGTGGATGCCCCTGTGTAGAACCCCTTGGCTGCCCTTCCCCATGATCGCTTCCCCCCTTGCCCTCCCACAGGCTCACGAGCTACGTGTTCCGAGTTTACGCCCTGGCCTACTCCACCATGACCTTGCATATGATTGACCAGCGCTCTCTCTGTGACATTGCCAAGTGGATCATCACCCAGAGGCAGGCCGAGGATGGGCAGTTCTTGGAGGAGGGCCCCATAATCATGGCCTCCATGCAGGTGCCCACACCCCCCCACCCCCACCCCCGCCCCTGTCTGAGTTGGTCAAACAAACCCAGGGCTCTGCCCGGTGCTGGGAGACTTTCAGGCCCTGCCCTGGGCTCAGGTAGAATGAGAAAGGCAAACAGCCGAGGCCCAGCGCCCAGCATTTCCTCCCCTTTCTCTGGACCACCCTGAGCTTGTTTACAATGTGAGGAAAGCCGGGGTCCATCTGGGACCCCAGCCCTCCCTCACCCTCACTTCCAGCAGTCGTCCATCCTGGCCCTCCTCCCACTGGGCCTGAGTCCTCCCTGGCCCCAGCCAACACGCCCGTCCGTACCAGGTTTCCTCCACAGGAGCCTCCAGAAACAGCTTTCACACAGACTGGAGGTCTCTCCTGCTCAAACACCTTCTGTGGCTCAAGTTGCCTTCAACAGTATCTCTACTATAGCTCTTCTGTATCTCTTCGCCAGCCTCTCCCCTCACACCCCAGGCTCATGGGTCCCTCCAATTCACCTCCGTGTCTCTGCCTATGCTGCCCTCTTTTTTTTCACCCAGCCAAATCATGTTTTCTTATTAGATTTAGTTCAGACATCGCCTCCTCCAGGAAGTCTCCCCTGAATGCCAGCCCTGTGCCTGTCTCTATCATTGCATCTACACACATTATTCATTCACTAGGGGCCCAGTGCATGAATTCATGCACCTTGAAAGGAACTGTGGGCCAAGAGGCTGAGGTGGGCACAGGGGCGGGTCTCAGCCCATCCTCTGCACCCCCACCCGGGCCCTCCCGCTGCAGCCTCCAGTCCCCTGTCTGCCAGCAGCCCTGCTCCTGCTGCTGCTGCTCCCACGTGCTGACAGCACAGAGCGATTGGGGCTAGCCGCTAGCCTGGTCCTCCCTCAGGAGTAGGGGGAGGTGGAGAAGCCCTCAGGGGTGATTGGGGCCAGCAGCCGCTTGCATCTGCTGACAGTGCCGAGCATTCAGACCGGCACTAGGCACTGAACAAAGGAAGGCCCTGGCCAGCAGCTAGAAGGCCCCGATCGGCCCTGACCGCCTGCCAGGCCTAGGGACCCTACCCGTACCTGAATTTCACTCACCAGGCCTCCAGCATCAATATAACCCATTATGTAAATTAAAATATAAAACCAACCTCCGGCAGGTTTAGAGATGGCCCTCTATGAATCAAGTTCAGTCATATTTTCAGAAAGGGAGGAAGTGATAGCACTTGCTGAACTGAAATTACCATCAAAGTTCAAAAAGCTGCCCTAGCCAGTTTGGGTCAGTGGACAGAGTGTCGGCCTGTGGACTCATTCCCTGGTTGGGGCTCATGTGGGAGGCAACCAATTAATGTGTCTCTCTCACATAGATGTTGTTGTTTTTTCTCTCTCTCTCTCTCTGTCTCTCCCCCTCCCTTGCACTCTCTAAAAATCAAAGGAAAAAAATATCCTCAGGTGAGGATTAACAACAACAACAAAGAGCTGACGATGTTCATTTAAATTTTGTAATGTTTTTATTGATTTCAGCGAGGAAGGGTGAGGGAGAAAGAGATAAAAACATCAATGATGAGAATCATTGATCAGCGGCCTCCTGCATGCCCCCGAGTGGGGACCCAGCCCACAACCTGGGCATGTGCCCTGGCTGTGGGAATCAAGCCATGACCTCATGGTTCATGGGTTGACGCTCAACTACTGAGCCACACTGGCCAGGCTGATCATATTCATTCAGCCACAAGCCAATCTCATTGAAATCAGGACTGCCCCAAAGGAAATGCTCTGTCAGCCATGCATGAGCTGATCTGGTGTCTGAGACCAGTTTAAATCCGGTACACGAAGAAGTCACGAGACATCTGTGATAAACAAGGCAGTGGCCAACCATGACTCGTTAGTAGCTTTTTTGAGATACGCTATCAAGTCTGCCCTTCTGCACTCTCCTTAGTGACAGCGAAGATCATGTTTGCTTCAGGGATGTACTTCTTGGGGTTCTCCGGTCACTCCGTCAGTGTGGCCTCTCCCCAGGTGATGCCTTTGTTCTTGTTGGCATCTGTGTAAGGAAATCCAGCGGCCTGACCTGCCTTTCACCCAAATAGACGAGAGGGGGAGAGAGAGAGAGAGAGAGAGAGAGAGAGAGAGAGAGAGAGAGAGAGAAACATTGATGTGCAAGAGACACGCCAGCTGGTGCCTCCCACACCCACCCTGACCAGGACTAGGGTTCAAACCTTGACCAGGAATCGAACCTGCAACCCTTCAGTTCATGATGCTCTAACCACTGAGAAAAACCAGCCAGGGCTCAATATCACCCACTTTTAAATCCGCTGTGTACTCTGTGCCCTTCGCTCACTCACCACTCTCATAGCACATGACACGGAGGCTCCCACTCACAAGCCGAGCATCCTGCTTTCTAAACTGACCCTCCGTTTACTGATAAGGAATGCTCTGAGGCAGTGTAGCCAGCTTGGCACAGCACTCTCGATGGCTGCTAGCTCTTGATAGTAAGGCAGGTGCCACACAAGCAAATCTCAAGTCTCTCTCTCTCTCTCTCTCTCCTGCTTTCAGCATCATTCGGCCCAGGGTTGAGCACCTGGGAGCTTTGTAAGGTCAGGCAGGAGAGGTGGGGGAAGGTGTCTCCAAGATGTTAAAGGGGCCATGAGTGTGTTCTGCATCCACAGGGTGGCTACCGAGGCTCTGAGGCAGATGTATGCCTCACAGCCCTTGTTCTGATCGCCCTGGATGAGGGGAAGGAGTTGTGCAGCTCGGAGATACCGGTAGGACCCAGAGAGGGGGGCGGGGCGGGAGGTGCAGGGCGCCCTATCCCCTGCGCCTAAGGATCCCCCCACCCTCATGTTCCTCTCAGTGCATCCCTCTCTTCTCACTCCCAGACCCCTTTCCTCTGACCACCTCCCTCCAGCCTCCTCTCTCTGACTCTCTAGGACTTGGTTGCCAGCATGGAGAAAGCCAGGGCCTTCCTGGAGCGACGCCTCCCCGACATTCAGAAAACCTTTTCCGTAGCCATAGTCTCCTACGCGCTGGCCCTCACCAAGAGCCCCCGAGCCAACGACCGCCTGGACAGCTTTGCCAGCCGCAGTGAGTGTGTGGGGTCACTTCTGCAACTGTGCTAACCAGCCATGGGGGTGGGGGAGGGAGAGTGTGCCCAGCCATGTCTGACTCATCATATAGTATCTATTGAACGCCTATGGTGTGCCAACCCCTGACCTCAGGCCCTGAGAAACCAGGGTGGACAAGACTTCTATGGTCACTGCCCTCGAAGTCCCCACCGTCCCTGGGGAGTCAGGCAGAAGACAAACAAATGAATGGGAAATTACAAATTGAGATAAGTGCTGGGATGGAACATATGAAGTGGGTGGGAGAGATCACAAGGGGAGAGAAGCATGGATTGGGGGGTTAGGGGGACTTCTGTGAAAAGGGGACCCTCTCAGATTAAACGAAGGATGAGAAGGCCCACCTCTGTGAAAGACCAAGGGCATTCCAAAGCAGGCCAATAGCAGGTGCAAGTGCCCCCAAGTGGGAAAGAGCTTGGCAAGGTCAAGGATAGGAAGGTCATTAAATGTGGGGCATTGGAAGGGGTCTGCCTCCGATGGCCTGCCCTATCTCATCCTTTTTCCGTCTTCTCCATCCCCCAAGTCAAGAGGAGTGGCATTAGGAGAACTCCCTCTCAGTGGGGCTGCAGGGACCTGGAGAGGCTTCTTTGTAACTCAGTTTCCCATCTCTAAAGAGTTAGAGTCTGTCCCTTAACTTGATTCTGAAAGTACGGTGTCCGTGTGCCTCCTCACCGAGTTTCACTTAAAGTAAGTGCTCAGCAAAGTAGCGGATGAGAACAACTGGGCCGGATAACACAGGAGAGGACAGGTTTCGGTAAGTGGGCCCAGGTCTGGGTAACAAGGTGGGCATGCATCTCCTAGACAAAGCCTACTGGCCGGTAAAAGACAAGGACTGGAACTCCCTGTACACCATCGAGGCCACGGCCTATGCGCTGATGCAGAAGCTGGAGCTGGGTCTACACAATGAGACGTATGCCATCGCCAAGTGGCTCCTGGAGAAGCGGGAGCTAGGCGGCGGCTTCAAATCCACCCAGGTGACCCGGGCCTGCGAAGGGTGGGGCTGGGCCGGAAGGGGTGGAGGGAGAATGCCGCCAAGCACGGCCCATCGGAAGCTGTCCGTGGTGCTGACTCGTCTCCCGGGGCGCTGTCTGTGGTGCTGATCTGAGGCCCCCATCCCAACATCCAGACCACGGTGGTGGCCATCGAGGCCCTCACCCGCTTCAGCCAAGCTGTCCCCTTCGAGGGTGTCCAGGATCTCCGCGTCCAGATCAGAGCCCCCAAGAGATCCCTGAACGTGGAGTGGCTCATCGATCAGAACAACGCTTACCAGCGGCGGTCGGCAAAGGTAAGGCGCTCGGTGGCAGACAAGAAGTCCACGCAGAGGTGGCATTGGGTATGAGGTCAAGAGTCATGTTCCTGCCAACCTCATCCCCCAATATTCTCTCACACCCTGGTTATACTGTCAATGCATTGGTTCATTTATTTTACAAACATTTTCTGAGCACCTACTGTGTGCCAAGCGTTCTTCTGAGCACTGGGGATATATTAGAAAAGATCTGTGGCCCCTGCCCTCATGGAACTTACACTGTAGAAAGAAAGACAGTAAATATATTCTATTTTAAGCTTTCCTGAAACAAGGGAAAGAAATAAATGTGTAAAGGAGAGAATAACTTGGTGTGGGGAGTAAGGTGATCTCCATGACCTTACTCCATGGAGGAGGTGATATTTACCTTCAATCATTTGATACATCTTTATTGAGGACTCCTGTGTGCCCATCATTGTTCTAGGTACTAGGAATATGGCCATGAACAAGAGAAAAAAAATAGAATTTTATATTTTGGTGAACAAGGCAGGCAATAAAGAGATGTGAATAGCCCTGGTGGTGTTTCTCAGTGGTTAGAGCGTCCACCTACATACTAAAGGGTCATGGGTTCGATTCCAAGTCAAAGGCACATACCTGGGTTGCAGGTTCAATCCCTGGCCCAGTCAGGGAGTGTTCAGGCAGCAACCAATCAGTGTGTCTCTCTCACATCGATGTATCTTTCTCTCTCTCTCCCTACCCCTTCCTTCCCTCCCACTCTCTCTAAAAATCAATGGAAAAAATATCCTCGGGGAAGATTAGCAAAAAAATTTAAGAGATGTAAATAAGTAGAATGTAGTTTGTTGAGTGGTGGCAAGGTCTATGGGGGGAAATTAAGCAGGAAGGGGGATGAAAACATCAAGGAGTTAAAATTTTAGGTAGGATGGGTAAGGAAGGTCTCACCAAGAAGGTGACATTTGAGCAAAGACCTTAAGGAAATACAGGAGTGAGCCTTGCGGCTATCGAGGCAGAGGGGGCAGGAGGTGCAAAGGCCATGTGGCAGGAGTTTTCCAAGAACAGCAATGAGGGGAGATGGGATTGGGTGTGAATGTGCAAAAGTTTGCTCTGCCTCCTGAAGGAAACAAGAATAGATGCAGAGATGCCAGGTAGAAGGGTCTTTGGGGGCCTTCACACACAGAGAACTTTGGAGACATTGCAAAGTGGACACAGCCTGAGCTGGCAGTTGCAGGTGCTCTGTGACAGAGCAGACACCACGAGTGCTCTATCAAGAAGGCAAAGTAAAACCATCTCTCCCTCCCACCCACCCTCCTACATTGGAGCCATGTTTTGCTGCTTTCTCTGCCCTCAAACCCCCCTCCCCCTTTCCTCCAGTTTTCTTCCGAAGACGACCTAGAGATCACAGCCAGTGGCAGCGGGAGAGGCACCATATCGGTAGGTCGGGGTTTCATCCTCGAGATTCTTAGCGGGAGCCCAGGGTCCCCCTAGTTGGTGGGAATAGGGGCAGGTCTAGACCCCAAGACAAGATCAAAATCAGCAAAAAAAATTTAGCTACTGTTCAGGGCACTATTATTTGTTATGAGCTAAGCTAAGGATGGACTCCATGCAATGGGTGGAGAAATAGAGGATCAGAGAGGTTTTTCACTTGCTGAGTCAAGCATCAAAGAAGGTAGAGGTCGGAGGTCATTGGGCCCCTCTGCCCCTCCCATGCTGAGTCCCTGAAGGGGACTCAGCATGGGAGTCCTTCCTTGCCCCATGGAGGGAAGATTCTCTGCCCAAGGTGATTCCCAATCCCCAGAGGCTAACTCCACCCTTCCCCAGTATCTGACTCAGCGGCTTCATGACATCTTCTGGTCCCGTGCCCTGGGCCCAAGAGAACAGCCCTTTGTGCACCAAATTTAAGGAAGCCTGTTTCTGCCAATGGAGTCATGATGGAATCCCCGCCATTGGGTGACTTTGGGCGTGTCACATTTCTCCTTGAGCTTCAGTTCAATTTAAATTCATTGAAATTAAATACAATTTAAAATTCAGTTCCCCAATCACACTAGCCGCATTTCACATGCTCAGTATCCACACGTGGCTAGTGGCCACCATATGGACAGGACAGATAGAGACCATGGCTGTCTTGCAGAAGATCAGAAGATTCTATTACACCGAGCTGCTCTAGACTCCGTAAGGTGTTCTGACCACTGCACTCGGGGATTGAGGAGGGTGGATGTGGCTGTGAATTCTCCACAGGGGCAGACCCCTGGGCAGGCAAGGGCTGGCCAGAGGAGGAAAGGAAATGTGTGTGGATGGGTTCTGACACCTCCCTGCCCTGGCAGGTCTTGACCATGTACCACAGGTCCCCAGAGTCCTGGGAGGACACTTGCAACCTATACCACCTGAATGCTACTCTTCATAGAGCCCTGGAAGGTAAGCCTGGACCCGAGGATACCCGAGCCTTCTTTTCTACTTTTTATTTTAGCTATGGTTCAATAAACACACTTATTGCTTTATTAGCCATGCAACAAGTATTTATTGAGGATTTACTATGAGCCACGCCCTGTTTCCTGGCCCTGGGAACATAGGCATACACAAGAAAAATATCCCCTCTTCTCTTGTAGTAGAGGGAGACAAACAATGATGCAACAATAAAAACATATTATCCTCTTACTGTTATTTATTGATAACATAAATGAATCTGCATTATAAAAAATAACCATATAACATAATAGCAGTTGACAATACCATACAAAATAAAGCAGGAAAAAATGACACAGGCTTGGAGGAGATCCAGGGGAAACCCTCTGAGGAAGTGGCATTTGAGCTGAGACAGGAAAGAAGCTTGAGAGTGAGCCAGGACGGATGTGAGGGGAGACGTTGCAGCAGGCAGAGCAGCAGCTGCAAAGACCCCTGAGGCAAGAAGGAATTCACCTGGTTTGAAGAACAGCGAGGAGGGCAGTGTGGCTGCAGAGAAGCCATGGGTGGAGTTTTAGGAGAAAAAGTTGGAGAGATGACGAGGCAGATGACTTGTGGGCCACAGTGAGGATGTCAGTGTTTGGACAGAGTGCAATGGGAGCCATGGGGACTTCTGAGCAGAGGAGGGATGTGACTTAGCACGGGTTTGTGTAGGCTCCCTCTGGTGGCTGTGGGGGGAACAGACTGTAGAAGAAAAGGGTGGGAGCTGGGAGACTAGGAAGAGGGAACTGCACTGGTCCAACAAGAGATGATGGGGGACGGGCCAGGGGAGTCTGCGGATATGGTCAGAAATGGTGGGATGCTGGAGTCTCCAGTTTGGGGGACCGAGGAGAGAGGACACTGCCATTGGGAGCTCACTTGTAGGAGTAGGAAGAACAAGTCTCACCAGGCCCAGGACGTTTAGGGACTAAAAGTGACCAAGGCTTTGGTTTGGGCCCCATTCTTTTTTCTTTTTTGGGGGGGGGGGGGGCGGGGGGGCAGGGGAGGCATTTCTTTTAAAAATCTAATCTAATAAAAGAGAAACATGCAAAGTGACCATACCTCCACTATGCCCCAAGCCACGCCCACCAGCCAATCAGAGCAACTATATGCAAATTAACCCAACCAAGATGGCAGCTGGCAGCCACGGAGCTGGAGCAAGCAGGAGGCTTAGTTGCCCCAGCGATGGAGGAAGCCAAGCTTCCCGCCTGCCCTGGCTGGCTGTGGCCTCCGCTAAAGGCAACAAAGTTTCAATTATAAAAGAAAAATAAACCCCAGATACCTACTTCCAGCCAGCCTCCACTGGGAGCTTGGGTGGCTGGGGGCCATGGCCAACCTGCAAACAGACATCAGCCCCTCACCCAGATTAGCTAGGCACCCCAGCAGGACCCCCCAACCTGAAGGGGGTGTGGCCAGCCTGAAAACGGCCCTCAGCCCCTCACCCAGGCTGGCCAGGCACCCCAGTGGGGATCCCCACCCTGAAGGGGCTGTGGCCAGCCTGCAGACAGCCATCAGCCACTCACACAAGCTGGCCAGGCACCCCAGCGGGACTCCCACCCTGATCCGGGACACCCTTCAGGGCAAACCAACCAGCCTCCACCCATGCACCAGGCATATAACAAAAGGGTAATATGCAAATTGACCCTAACAGCAGAATGACTGGGAATGACTGGTCACTATGACACACACTGACCACCAGGGGCAGACGCTCAATGAAGGAGCTGCCCCCTGGTGGTCAGTGTGCTCCCACAGGGGGAGCTCTGCTCAGCCACAAGCCAGGCTGATGGCTGCCAGCACAGCTAAGGATGTCTGACTGCAGCTTAGGCCTGGTCCCCGCTGGCAAGTGGACGTCCCCTGAGGGCTCCTGGGCTGCCAGAGGAATGTCTGACTGCCAGCTTAGGCCCGATCCCCTGGGGAGAGGGCCTAAGCCAGCAGGTGGACATCCCCCTAGGGGTCCCAGACTGCAAGAGGGCACAGGCCCAGCTGAAGGACCCCCCCGAGTGCACAAATTTTTGTGCACCAGGCCTCTAGTAATAATAATAATAATAATAATAACAATAGATGGTTATAAAATGCTGATCAGATGCTGTGTTAAGTGCTTTACTTGTATTAACTCATGTAATCCTTACAACAACCCTAGTGAGTTGGGAATATTAAAATCAGATTAGGAAATTAAAGCACAGAGAGGTTAAGCAACTTGCCCTAAGTCACACAGAAGAGCCAGGGTTTGAACCCAGGAAGCTAGCTCTAGAGGCTGTATTACCCAGCCTCTGAACTTCTGCCTTCTCTCTACAGAAAAAAAAAGTGGGAAAGAGACCTTTCAACTTCGGATGGAAACAAGGTAAGGGCACCAGGGTCTTGGATTGGGGGGGGGGGGGGGAGAAGACCTCACTTCCTGGTATCCAGACTCCTTAGCAGCTCTCCCTGTGTGCTGAGTGGAGGGTGGGAACCAACTAAGCCTGCCTCTCCGTGCCTGCCCCCTCATCTTACCTCCTATCCTGCCCTCCCCTGCCCATTCCCCATTCTGCCTCCTCCCCTGCCCTCCATGCTTGTCTGCCATTCAGCTCCCATCCTGCCATGTCCTGGGATGGGGTGGGGGCGGGCCTACAATAATGAATAACCCCCACATTCCCAGAGCTGTCTCCAAGCCCCACAGCTCTTCCTCATCCTTATCCTTCATCGTCTCTAGACATTCCAGCCCCCAATCCAGCCCTGCTCAGTCTTCCAAATGCCCTCTCTCAGGTCTGCCCCAGAGAAAAACATTTATTGAGTGACTACTGAGTATCAGGCTCTATTCTAGGATCTAGATGTGAGCAAGGCAGTCCCTCTCTGCCTGGTGGAGCTCACAGCTTATCAGGGGAGACAGACAATCTATACTAATAAAAGAGTAATATGCTAATTAGACCAGGAGACCTTCCAGAGACCTTCTGGATATCCTTCCAGACAAAGCCATGATGGCGGGGCCGAGGCAGAGGCAGTTAGGGGCGATCAGGCCAGGATGGGAGGGCAGTTGGGGGCAATCAGGCACAGAGAGGTTAAGCAACTTGCCCTAAGTCACACAGAAGAGTTGGGGTTTGAACCCAGAAAGCTAGCTTCAGAGGCTGTATTACCCAGTAGGGGTGGGCAGTTGGGGGCGAGCAGGCCAGCAGGGGGGACAGTTGGGGGTGAGCAGGCTGGCAGGCAGAGTGGTTAGGGGTGATCACGCAGGCGAGCGGTTAGGAGCCAGTGGTCCCGGATTACGAGAGGGATGTCTGACTGCCCCACAGGGATCAGGCCTAAACTGGCAGTCGGACATCCCCCGGGGAGGTTTCAGATTGGAGAGGGTGCAGGCCAGGCTGAGGGACACCCCCCCCCCTGCACGAATTTCATGCACCGGGCCACTAGTCTATAATAATAAAAGTGTAATACGCTAATTAGACCAGATGTCTTTCTGGACATCCTTCCAGACAAAGCCAGGGCTGCAAGGGAAGCCCTGGTCCCGGGTGCCAGAGGGAAGCTGGTGCTGGCAGCTGGGGGAAGAAAGGCCTACTCTTGCACGAATTTCATGCTTTGGGCTCCTAGTAACCAAATAATCGCCCAGAATCAATGTAAAGTGACAACTGTGATTAAATGTGGCAAAGGAAAGGCCCAAGAAGCGACAACAGGGCAACTTTGAGAATGCTCTGATGTGTGGACTGGAAAAGGCCTACCAGAGGGAGTGATGCACCAGCCGAGATTGCAAAGAAGAAAGGGTGCTTCAGGCCCTAACTAGTTTGGCTCAGTGGATAGAGCGTCGGCCTGCGGACTTAAGGGTCCCGGGTTCGATTCCGGTCAAGGGCATGTACCTTGGTTGCGGGCACATCCCCAGTGGGAGGTGTGCAAGAGGCAGCTGATCGATGTTTCTCTCTCATCGATGTTTCTAACTCTCTATCCCTCTCCCTTCCTCTCTGTAAAAAATCAATAAAAGATTTTTTTTTAAAAAAAAAAAAAAAAAGGGGGTGCTTCAGGGCGAAGAGGGAGAAGTGAGGATCCCAGGCAGAGAGAACATATGCAAAGGTCCAGAGGAGAGAGCCTGACACTTCAGAGCAATCAGATGAGGGCTGGGATGGAAGAGGTGAAGTGGGTGGCGAGAAAGGCAGTTGGTAGAGGTGGTTAAGCAAGGAAGTGACATATCAGATTCTTGTTGTGAACGCTGTATGCTTTGGGGGGCAGCGGAGTGATGGGGAAACCTAGGAGGAGGCTACCGCACTGGTCCATGGGAGAGATGATGGCAGGGGGAGTTGGGGGAATGGGCAGGAGGAAGAGAGACTGGAGCTGTAAAATTCCCAGGTACCTGGGTGATCGAGAGGCCACAATGACCATCATGGAGGTTTCCCTGCTCACTGGCTTCTACCCCAACCATGATGACCTCAAACAGGTAATGTAGGTCCCACCCGCCCTCTGCTGAGCTGGATGGGTGCCCTGGCAGCATCCCATACTCAGCGTTAGCACAGGGCAGAGTCTAATCCCTCGTCAGTGACCCATGGTCACTTCTGGTTGCCTCCCTGCCTGGCCTTAGCCAAGTGCTACCCTGATTGTGCCTCAGTTTCCCCAACACTGGGGTTGGTTGGACAAAGACTGGAAGTGCTCAGAATTACTTCACATTGACTGGAGCTCCTAGGGCCGCGGGCCTCGGGGGTCTCAGCGAGCCTGCAGCCCTCACCCTGTGCCCCAGCTCACGAGCGAGGTGGAGATGTATGCGTTCCAGTACGAGACCAAGACGAAATCCAGCGACAGCACCGTGGTCCTCTACCTGGAGAAGGTGAGGAAGGCGGGTGTCCACCACAGGCTTGTGGGCAGCCTGGTGGGCAGAGAACCACGGTCAGCAAGTTTCTCCTGAGTGGTGTTGCCAGAGAACCGTGCCATCTGAAGTCAGCGCCCAGTAGTCAAGGCCACGTGTGTGGTCAGTGGTGATGAGCAAGGCCTGTGGTCACTGGCCCTGGTCGGCTCAGACAGGACTCCCCTCCCCAGCTCTCCCACCAGGAAGACACGGTGCTGGGCTTCCGGGTCCACAGGATGCTGCCCGTGGAGTTCCTGCAGGCCGCCCAGGTCACGGTCTATGACTACTATGAACCCTGTGAGCAGGGGGCTGGGGATGGAAGGGTGTCGCGAGGGGGAGAGGCCTGTGAAGGGCAGGGCCAAGAGGGAGGGTAGAGGAGCCGGGCAAGGAAGTAGGGCGTGGCTGAGAGGGGCCTGGGCATGGGGGGCAGGGGGGACAAGAAGGGTGCCGGAAGGAATATAAAGGGTGTGGCCACAGGGAGCGTGGCCTTTATGGATGGTCCGGGTGGTGGGTGTCCTGGAAAAGTTTGGGCGGAGCCTAGAAAGACCTGGGCGTGACCTGCTGGGAATGGGGTGGGCAAGGGGGCGGGGTCTTCTAAGGGGCGGGGCTTATTGAGGGTGGCTGGGCAGGGCAGGTGGGCGGGGTCTGCGGGGGAAGAACACGCTGGGGGCGGAGCCAGGCGGGCACCCAGCCCCAGGACCGCGGGCCCAAGCCAAACCCAGGCACGCGCCGGTCTCGCAGCCCGGAGGTGCAGCTCCTTCTACAACCTGCCCACGGAGCGATCTGACCTGCGGAAGATCTGCTACAAAGACGTCTGCCGATGTGCTGAGGGTGAGGTCATGGGGACGTAGGGCCAAGGCTGCCAGGCTGGGGGTCCAGAAGCCCTTGGCCACCTCCTGAGTGCCGCCCGGCTGATGAGTGTAGGCACGATAGGAAGACAGAGACACACAGAGAGAAGGAGACCCAGAGGCAGATTGGCACACATACGCTCAAGTCCCACCGAGGTCGGAGGAAGGCCAGGCGCAGAGGCCTGGGGCCTGATGGGGGTCTGGTGGAAGGAAGCCCCTCCCCAGCGCGCCAGAGCAGCTGCCCCTCCCCCTCCAGAACTGTGCCCGACCCAGAAGAAGGACAGCAGCTGGACGAGGCAGGAGGAGCTCCAGGTGGCGGCCTGTGAGGCAGGCATGGACTTTGGTGAGTTATGGGTGTGGCAGGAGGCAGGAGGCCCACCTGCAGGCCAGACACCAACACAAGCCCTCCCGTCCCGCCTTCCCCAGTGTTCAAGGCCAGGCTGGAGGCTGTGGAGGCCTCTGCCTCCAGCCCCTACACCTACTACAACATGCAGCTCCAAGCCATCATCAAGAGTGGTACGTCCCAGGTGGCAGAAGCGATGGGCGGGTCCCTATGCTCTGGGAGGGCCAGGCCTGTGCATGCTCATTGGGCATACACTGGGTTTCCTCTCCTCCAGGCACGGACGCTGCTGCCATGCCCCTGGACATGAAGAAATTCGTCACCCATGCCTCCTGCCATGACTCGCTGGAGCTGCAGGAACAACAGTCATACCTCATCATGGGCCGGACGTCAGACCTGTGGAGAGTCAAATCTGAGTACGGGGGGGCCTCCTGTGCCCTGGGGACTCAGCCTGGGCCCCTCCCCTACTGCAGCCCAGTCCCTGGTGTCAAAATCTCTATTGCATGTGTCAGTAGAGTCCTGGGTTTGAGGGCCACACTGAATGGAGGTGCAGGGAACACCATTCACACGGGGACGTTGTAGAAGGAGATGTAGATCGGCGTCCCAACGGGGGTAGTAAAGAGTCAGAGGAAGGGGAGCCTTTTTCCATCCCCAGACGAATGGACTAGAGGCTTGGGGACCCAAGATGGCCCTGTGGCGTGGACACTATAGGCCGAGGCTCTGGGGGGCTGCCAAGCAGGGCAGAGGGACAAGGAAGGGAAGTGTCCATGCCTCTGGGGGCACCAGGCTCTCCTCACCTTTGCTCTCCCTTACCCACAGTTACAACTATGTCCTGGGCAAGGAGACATTCCTCATGCATTGGCCAGCGGATGGGGATGTGAAAAAGAAGGAATTGCTGGGCCAACTGGAGGGATTTTCAGAGTACATGAGCACCCATGGCTGCAAGTCCTGAGACCCTGGGGCGTCCACTGCTGCCGGGTTGTCTCCAAGCAGGCCCAGGCCATTGGGCTTAACCCCGGATAAAGAACATGGAACATCATACTCAAGCTCCAGACAACTGCTCCTGTTCCAGCGTTCAGCGAGGGCCCTACGGAGCCCGCCCTGGCGTTGCTTGCACCTGCCTCCTCCTCTCTCCTACTCCATCCCAATCACACTGGCCTCCCTTGTGTCTTTTCAACACCCAAGTTGACTCCCACCTCAGGACCTTTGCGCTTACTGTCCCCTCTACAGGGTACACCCTTTCTCCAGATATCTGCGTGACTTGCACCCTTCCCTTATTCAGGGGAGGTATTTAAATGTCACCTCCTCAAAGGTACTTGCTTCAATAACATATCTAAAACAGACCCCCTCTCATCACACTCTCTTCCCTTTCTCTGCTCTATTCCCTCAATAACACTTATAAATATATTGTCTATGATATCCATTGGTTTGCTTATTAAATGAGTGCTACCCCTGCCCAACAAGGTCCGCTCCTTAAGACCAGGGATGTATCCATCTTGCTCACTGTGGTATTCTGTTCCTACATCAGGGGCTGGTATACAGTAGGTGCTCAAGAAATTGTTGTGAATGAATGAATGAATGAATTTGGTCCTCATCCTGCACCTGATCCTGAGGGAAGCTTGATGGGTAACCCCAGCAACTGGGGAGCCAAGACAAGGGGCAAAGGAGGATGAATGAGTTTCATCAACGTGGACTTGGGTGGGAGTGGGGAACCTGCCAAGCCAAGGCAGCAGCCCATCTGGCCCAGGGACACCCCAGGAATGCTGGAGGGACTGCGAGACTTCCAGAATGGCTTGAAGTTGGTGTATGAGGAGGGGCTGAAGATGAGAGGGAGGAAGAGAAAGATGGGACTGAGGAGGCTGACTTCATAAAGGACTTTGAATACCAGGCTATCGGGCTTGGTCATTACCAGGGGCAGTGGGTGCCACTGAAGGCTTTTGAAGCAGCAGAGGAATGTTCCAGGCCTGAGGGAGAAGGCCCAGCTGGTTGATGGGTGGAAACTGAGTTGATGGCACAAGACCTGAGGGGGAGGCTGGAGAGTTGTTGTGAGTGTTCAATAAACATTTACACCTGCCAGCATGGCTCAGTGGTTAAGCGTCTGTTGTAATGTACCCCGCGAATCACACAAGGACGCCTCAAGAAATCGAATTAAAGAGTCACATTTATTGCAAATCCGGGACTATGAGGGGGCATTTCACTCTCCCAGATCTCATAGTGCCCTCCCCAGCCCCAACTCCAGACTTACAGAGGCAAAGACCACAAAGATATTGATTACATCCCAGGGTTTGGAATGAGGAACCTGGTTTGCAAAAAGCAGTTTACAGACTTAAGCATGTTATCTAAATTATAGTTTTGGGTCTCGGGATCACTGAGTTGACAGAAACACATTATCTAGAGCCCTCGGGGCTTGGGACCACTGAGTCAACAGAGATACGTTATCTGGAGCCCTCTGACCTTGGGATAATTGTGCTGTCCTTCCCAGGTACAGAAGAATGTGCTTTGATAACCAGTATGACCACAATCAATGGGATATTCACATTACAATCAATAGGGTATTCAATCGAATGGGATAATTTATATAATTCAGAAAATCAAAATAACTTTTCTATTATTTTAGCAAGCAAATAAGTACAGAAACCAAATAGCAGGGTTAAAGTTAAACTATAGTTTCTACCTGAGATGATTGCTACCATACTTCACGTCGACCTATAAAGCAGGAGATCACAGTTTGATTCCCAGTCAGGGCACATGCTTGGGTTTCAGGCACGATCCCCAGTAGGGGGTGTGCAAGAGGCAGTCGATCAATGATTCTCATCATTGATGTTTCTATCTCACCCTCTCCTTTCCTCTCTGAAATCAATGAAAATATAACACACACACACACACAGGAGGGAGGGAACTAAATAGTGGTTCTACATTCCACTTGAAGTGGTAAAATATTAATTCTAAGTAGACCATGCAAACTACAGTATGTATATTGTGGTCACTAGAGCTACCATTAAAGATAATAAAAACTCAATAGCTAAATTCATTCTAAAAATATTCAAATAATCCAAAAGGATGCAAGAAAAAAAAAGAGAGAGAAGAAGAAAGCAAAGGAGATAAGCAGAAAATAAATAATAAAATGGTGGACCTACATTCAACCATATCCATCGAACCTTGAGATGACAGCAGTCCTAGCTGCCACCACGTCTGCCACCGGTGAGAAACCTTAACGCTGAGGCACTTTGCTAAGTAAGCTGTGCTCAGATTCCTGGCCCACGGGAGCCACGGGGAAATGACGGTTTGTTGTTTTCAGCTGCCGCCTTTGGGGATAAGTTGTGACGCAGCAGTGGATGATGAACACAGTGGCCATCTCTGGGAAACACAGCCGCCGCCACCTGGCCCGGCCAGCATCCCTGTGTGGTTGAGATCTCTCAATGAGCCCGCATCAGTCTTCGCTCTCGTCGCAGGCCTGGTCTCTCTGCCCCGCTCAAGCATGGCGAAGCCGCACCATCACCCAGTGGCCCATGGTGAATAGGTAAAGAGGGAGGATTTACTCCCAGACGGTTTTACCCCAGATCTCAGGGTCTGGTCACGTTGGCATGCACCTTACTTCTCCAAAAGGAGATGTCTTAAGAATGCTAACCAGCCTTGGACGGTGTTTCTGGTTGGTTTGTTTGTTTTTGTTTTAATATATTTTTATTGATTTTTTACAGAGAAGAAGGGAGAGGGATAGACAGAAACGTCGATGAGAGAGAAACATGGATCAGCTGCCTCCTGCGCGCCCCCTACTGGGGATGGAGCCCGCAACCAAGGTACATGCCCTTGAACAGAATCGAACCCGGGACCCTTCAGTCCACAGGCCGACGCTTTATCCACTGAGCCAAACCCTGGTCAAGGGCATGTACCTGGGTTGCAGGTTGGATTCCCAGCCCTGGTCAGGACACCTTCAGGAGACAACCAATCCATGCATCTCTCTCACATCGATGTTTCCCTCCCTCCCTCCTTCCCTCCTTTGCACACTTTCTAAAAATCAATAAAAAAAAATATTCAGGTGAAGGTTAACAAAAAAAAAAAAGAAAGAGAAAGAATGCAAACCACAGTTTCCCTGCCTGCTGTCCACGTTCCCACACTGACTGCATTGCCCCACCGCCTCTCAGTAAGTCTCACCACTACTCTCTCCTCCATTGGAATGGCAGCTCCTGGTCTGTTTCCCGCTCCACCAGAGTAATTGTGGAGGAAGACTGTCCCATGACGTGGCCACTGCCAACCCTCAGGCCAGGTCCAGCACAGAGACTCTTTCCCATAAATCCCTTAGAGATCGCGTCTGACCCCTCCCCTCGGCCCCAGACATGCTGGTCCCGGGAACAGGCCCTGGCCCTGCCCCAGGCAAGTATGTAAGGCATTTTCTCCTTATGTTTTCCCCTTCTCTGGGGCAGCTCACGCCCCAGGCCCACATCCACCCTGCCCTGTCCTAATAGCCCCTTAGGACCCACCACATGGCACGGAGGCTCTCCATGTCATGTTGCAGCCACCCAGGGCGCGCCTCATGTGGGGCTCCCGTAATAAACGCTCGATGTGATGATGGAGTTGCTGGCCTCTTTCTCTGGCCTCTCAGCCCTGGGTCATTTTATGTGGCAGGAATGTCTGGCACTCAGCATTTACTGAACAGAAGACCGGCAGGCGGCGGGAGAAGTGGAAAGTCCTGCTTTTCCTCCTTCTCCCACCCCAAGGCCAGGCCCGGAGGTTCTCGCACTCACACACCACCTCCTCTGCATACTGCCCCGACGGCCGGCCCTCCACCCCACCAGGACGTCCCAGGGGGCATTGTGATCTCTTTGTTGATGCTCCTGGGAACTTGAAGGCAGAGTGGGTATCTCCTGTGTGTCTCGTTCTCTCCTCCAGCCCTACAATAGGCACAAGTGCTATGATCCCATTTTACGGGTGAGCAAACAAAGCCCTTCTGTGGGTTCCGTCATGGACTCAGGGTCGTAAGTGGCAGAGAGGCATGTTGAACTCGATCTGAATCCTCCTCCCCCCTGCCTTAAAACAAAACTCAACACAAACTTTTTAAAAAATATATATTTGTATTGATTTCAGAGAGGGAGAAAGAGACAGAAATATCAATGATGAGAGAGACTCATTGATCGGCTGTGTCCTGCACGCCCCCTACTGGGAGTCGAGTCCGCAACCCAAGCAAATGCCCTTGACTGGAATTGAACCTGCGACCCTTCAGTCCACAGGCCAATGCTCCATCTACTGAGCCAAACCAGCCAGGGGTCAACACAAACATATATTGAGTACTTAAGTGCAGGCTCTGGTCTAAGCACTTCACACACATTAACATCTTTTCTTCTTTCTTCTCCCGGCAACTCCGTAAGGTGGGGAGGCTGCTATTCCTCCCATTTTGTAAATGACAAGGCAGAGGCCCTGGAATGGAGCGCCCGCAACAATGATCCTCTTCCGATCCCAAACCCGCTTGCTCAGACACCTAGACATATTTTAAAGCTATTGTTGTTCTTTGAACAGCATTATCATGAAATCAGATAGAAAAATAAGTAGTTTAAAGAAAAATCGGGATGAGTATAGATCAAATTCAATGGGGATTAGCCCTGGCCAGTTTGGCTCAGTGGATAGAGCATCGGCCTACAGACTGAAGGGTCCCAGGTTGGATTCCAGTGAAGGGCACCTACTTCGGTTGCAGGCTCAATCCCTGGCCCTGGTCGGGGCACATGTGGGAGGCAACTAATCGATATGTCTCTCTCACTTCGATGTTTCTCTCTCTCTGTCTTTCCCCCTCCCTTCCACTCTCTCTAAAAATCAATGGAAAAATATCTTCAGGTGAGGATTAACAACAACAACAAAAAATTAATAGGTGTTACCCCAGGGGCAAGGGCAATGAGATACCCTCTTCTATTATTATTATTATTATTATTATTATTATTATTATTATATTATTATTTATTATTATTATTTAAGAATTCATGAAGAAATTCTAGCAAAAGAATTCCCCCAAAGGGAGACATATAGGAAAGAGAATGTGCCCCACCTTTCTCCTTCCTCAGGAACCAGGGCTGTCCACGATTTTCTCCCACATCCTGTGTCCCCTGGGCCCCGTGGTCACAGGCAAAACCATAACTTAATGCTTTCTTTTCCTGTGTATACACAGTTCCCCTTTCTAAATCAGACATTTCCTAATGTTTAACTTTTGCAATCAGGGAGGAAAAGGCAAAGGATCCTTTTGTTTTGTTTTGCGGGGAGGGAGCTATCCATGAATTTGAAATTGCAAAATTAAAATATAAAGAGATGAAAATGACCTGGCTATCCCAGCCCTCAGAGCTAAGGGGTTGGTGTGGGCACCTCATTCGCCTTCCCAGTACCTTTCCCTCGAGCTCTCTGGAATATAGGATCAAAGTTTAACTGTGGGCCCTGGCTGGTGCGCTCAGTGGTTAGAGCATTAGCCCATTCACCAGCATCATGGGTTCGATTCCCAGTCAAGGGCACGTACCTGTATTGCAGGTCAGGGTGCATGCAGGAGGCAACCAGTCGATGTGTCTCTCTTACATCGGTCTCTCTCTCTCTCTCTCTCTCTCTCTCCCCCCCCTCCCCCCCCCCCTTCCACTCTCTCTGAAAAACAATGGGTAACATCCTCAGGTGAGGATTAACAACAACAAGAAGCAAGCACAGGTCCCTGATGGGTTGTTTGACGTCTCCTAAATCCAGTGTGTATTTGACACTAGCAGCACATCTGGATTAAGACCTGCCAGATTCAAGGGCCCAGATGCCAATGGCGCCCCTGTCGGGTGGCACAGGCCCACGGGGTTTATCCATATCAGCTCCCGGCACCCTCACAGCAACTCTATTCCCATCTCAGATGGCAACACTGAGGCCCAGGAGGATCAGGCACTTGCTCGGAGAGCCAGCCATGGACTCAAACCCCGGCTGCCTGGTTCCAAGTACACCCTTGACCTCCGTATTTCTCATCTTCAGGTTCAGCTTGAAGGGGCATTGCAGTCAGGGGGCCACGCCACTTCTGAGCTGGTGCCCTGCACGGACTGCTTCATCGCTCTGAAACTCAGGTTCCTCGTCCGTAAAAGGGACAGTGACACCTAAGAAAGAAGGCTTGATAGGCTCAAGCCTAGCCGACACCCCAGTCAGCCTGGCATCCAGCGAACCCTGGATACACTCGGGGTATTTTTGATGCTGTGATTTCTCCACTCACCGAATTCATCTGAGCAGAGCCCCAGACGAGTTACCCCACTTGTGCACATAATGCATTCCTGGAAATGTGTTTGAAGCCGGTTTCGAAAAACTCAAATAACAGATCCCTGTGTTATAAAGGGTATTCTATTTACTGAGTACTACGCAAATTATGAAATCCCAGATTACTTCTTACCAGTTAAGTGTCATTGTCAACGATACATTTCCATGCCCCGGCCAGTGTGGCTCGTTTGGATCGTCATCTCGTACACCGAAAGGTGGTGGGTTCAACTCTCAATCAGGGAACATACCCAGGTTTCAGGTTGGATCCCTGATCAGGGCCCATGTGGAGGCAACCAATCGATGTTTTTCCCTCATATGGATGTCTCTCTCTCTCAATCTCTCTCCCACTGACGCTCTCTAAAATAAAATTTAAAAGTTATATTTTAAAAAAACAAAAAACAATAACAAAAGAAGTTCTATTTCCAGGGTTTCATACATGTTGTTTAAAAATAATTGGATTAAAATAATAATAATGATAATTGGATTTATCATACTGTGCATATTTTGGTTCTAATTACAAAAGTGATGGAAGTTTGTTGCTGAAAATAATTCAATTGTTAGAGAACTATGCAATGTGGAAAGGACAGCTGGTGTGGAGACCCACATGCAGAAATGCCCATAGGTGGTTTATGGTGCCCAGGAAGGGACAGTGCCCCCAAGGTTGGCAAGGCCCCAGCTGTCAAAGCATTGGAATACAGAAAGTGAAAGAAAGGGTTGGTTCCACATGTGCAATGCCTGCGTAGGTTTCGCCAAGTTGCCTTGCCAAAGGTTCTGCCAAGCATCCAGGGCCGGAATGGCCCCGGTGAGGTTGGGATGGCTCCAGTGAGGCCGTGACGGCCCCGGTGAGGTTGAAACGGCCCCAGTGAGGTTGAAACGGCCCCAGTGAGGCTGGGACGTCCCCGGTGAGGTCGGGATGCCCCCGGAAAGGTTGAGATGGCCCTGGTGAGGTCGGGACAGCCCTGGTGAGGTTGAAACAGCCCCAGTGAGGTTGGAACAGCCCGGGTGAGGTTGAAACAGCCCCGGTGAGGCCGAAACAGCCCCAGTGAAGTTGGAATGGCCCCGGGGAGGTTGAGACGGCCCCGGTGAGGTCAGGATGGCCCGGTGAGGTCAAGACGGCTCGGGTGAGGACGAAACGGCCCCGGTGAGGTTGGAACAGCTCCAGTGAGGTTGGGACAGATAATGGGGACCAGTATAGACTGATGAACAGGGGTAGATACAGAGGCAGAGGAGCATTGAACAGACTGTCAAACTACAGTGGGAAGCCTGGGGAGGGTTGGG
The DNA here is from genome assembly GCF_014108235.1 of Myotis myotis. Taxonomy (NCBI): domain Eukaryota; kingdom Metazoa; phylum Chordata; class Mammalia; order Chiroptera; family Vespertilionidae; genus Myotis; species Myotis myotis. Next base: position 84,279,962 of record NW_023416368.1, read on the forward strand.
GGGGGGGTGGTTAAGAGATCAACCAAAGGACTTATATGCATGCATATAAGAATAACCAATGGACACAAGACACTAGGGCAGGGCTGGGCAAACTTTTTGACTTGAGGGCCACAATGGATTCTTAAACTGGACTGGAGGGCTGGAACAAAAGCATGGATGGAGTGTTTGTGTGAACTAATATAAATTCAAAGTAAACATCATTACATAAAAGGGTACGGTCTTTTTTATTTTTATTTTTATTCATTTCAAACGGGCTGGATCCGGCCCGCGGGCCGTAGTTTGCCCATGGCTGCACTAGGGGGTAGGGGAGGCCGGGGGAATGTCAAGGGGGGCGGAGGAAAGGAGACATATGTAATACTCTTTGTAATACTTCAAGAAATAAAAATTATTTAAAATAAAAGAGGAGAAACCAAGATGGCAGCATAGGTAAACAACGGAGTTTGCTGCTTCGAACAACCACTTCAAAAATACAACTAAAAGACGGAACGGACATCACCCAGAACCACAGGGAGGCTGGCTGAGTGGAAATTCTACAACTAGGAAGAAAGAGAAAAGCATACCGAGACTCAGAGGAGGCGCAGTGCTGAAGTGAAATACTAAGGTGCGGAGTGCATGCGGAGTGGGCTGGCGGCTGAGGGCGCGGTTGTAGTTTTCAATTGGGAGGGAGTCTCAGGCTCTGAGCTCCAGCTCTGGGAGAGTCTCTAGGGACCCAGACTCATACAGGAGAAGCGGGACTGTCTGGCATCGCTCAGAACCCTAGAGCAGCTTTCTCTCCGTGGGGCTTGCAGCGATTACTGGGACACTGAGAAGCAGAGCCTCTGAGGGCAAGACAGAGAGCAGCCATAATTGCTAACCCCTAAGCCTTAACTACAACAAGACTGCACACAAAGACCACTAGGGGGTGCTCCAAGAAAGCATAAAAAAAATGCGGAGACAAAGAAACAGGACAAAATTGTCAATGGAAGATATAGAGTTCAGAACCACAATTTTAAGGTCTCTCAAGAACTGTCTAGAAGCCGCTGATAAACTTAATGAGATCTGCAAGAAATCTAATGAGACCCTCGAAGTTATGATAAAGAACCAACTAGAAATTAAGCATACACTGACTGAAATAAAGAATACTATACAGACTCCCAACAGCAGACCAGAGGAGCGCAAGAATCAAGTCAAAGATTTGAAATGCGAAGAAGCAAAAAACACCCAACCGGAAAAGCAAAATGAGAAAAGAATCCAAAAATACGAAGATAGTGTAAGGAGCCTTTGGGACAGCTTCAAGCGTACCAACATCCAAATTATAGGGGTGCCAGAAGAAGAGAGAGAGCAAGATATTGAAAACCTATTTGAAGTAATAATGACAGAAAGCTTCCTCTACCTGGTGAAAGAAATAGACTTCCAAGTCCAGGAAGCGCAGAGAACCCCAAACAAAAGGAATCCAAAGAGGACCACACCAAGACACATCATAATTAAAATGCCAAGAGCAAAAGACAAAGAGAGAATCCTAAAAGCAGCAAGAGAAAGAAAATCAGTTACCTACAAGGGAGTACCCATACGACTGTCAGCTGATTTCTCAACAGAAACTTTGCAGGCCAGAAGGGAGTGGCAAGAAATATTCAAAGTGATGAATACCAAGAACCTACAACCAAGATTACTTTATCCAGCAAAGCTATCATTCAGAAGTGAAGGCCAGATAAAGAGCTTCACAGATAAGAAAAAGCTAAAGGAGTTCATCACCACCAAACCAGTATTATATGAAATGCTGAAAGGTATCCTTTAAGAAGAGGAAGAAGAAGAAAAAGGTAAAGATACAAATTATGAACAACAAATACACATCTATCAACAAGTGAATCTAAGAATCAAGTGAATAAATAATCTGATGAACAGTATGAACTGGTGATTGTAATAGAATCAGGGACATAGAAAGGGAATGGACTGACTATTCTTGCGGGGGGAAAGGGGTGTGGGGGTGAGGGAAGAGATTGGACAATAATCATGCACCTATGGATGAGGACAGTGGGTGGGGAGTGAGGGCGGAGGGTGGGGTGGGAACTGGGTGGAGGGGAGTTATGGTGGGGAAAAAAGAGTAACTAATGTAATAATCTGAACAATAAAGATTTAATTTAAAAAAAAAAAGGTTCTGCCAAGAGACACCCTCTCCAACACTTTGGAGCTTTTCCATTTCCCACACCTCCATTCCTGGCCGTTCCCAAGGTCTTCATTTGGTCAAACTGAGGGGGAAACTGACTAGATTGCAAATAGCACACACATGCTCCAGTTGTGTCCACTTCCTCCATAATTAAACAAATGGTCACCAGCTTAGACCTCTACGGGTTCAGCTGAAGAGTTGCTTTCGGGTCAAGATTTGCTGCTGTTGGCACGAGCTTTACCTCCCCCCCTTCTCCTTTCTCCTTAATCACACTGACCTTTAGCTTCCTGCAATGAACCAAATCCCTTCCCACCTCAGGACCTTTGCACATGCTGCTCCCTCTGCCATGAACGCCTTCACTTAGGTAACTCCTATTAACCCCTTGAGCAGATTATTGCAATTAGAAGGGAAAAAAAAAACCCACTGTTTTTCCATTCGTAATAATACTAGAGGCCCAGTGGGGTCCCTCAGCCTGGCCTGCGGGGATTGGGCTGAAACCAGCTCTCTGACATCCCCCGAGGGGTCCCGTATTGTGAGAGGGTGCAGGCCAGGCCGAGGGACCCCACCTGTGCACAATTGGGGCCGGGGAGGGACCATGGGAGGGCTCCAGGGTGTGTCCAGTCCATCTCGCCCAGTCCCGATCGGCCAGACCCCAGCAGCAAGCTAACCTACCGGTTGGAGTGTCTGCCCCCTGGTGGTCAGTGCACATCATAGCAACTGGTTGAATGGTCCAATGAATGGTGGGACACTTAGCATATTAGGCTTTTATTTTATAGGATGACCAGCTTCATAGTGTTACTATGAGGATCAGAGGAGATACCTAGTTTAAAACACTTGGCACAGTGTTTCAGAAAGTTTTAGGATTCAAATCAAGAAGCACCTCCCCAATGAAGCCCTCCCTGACCACCCTACTCAGGTCAGGTTCCCATGTGTTATCCTTTCTCATGGATCTCTCCATTTGGGAAGGGGGGAATATACCATAAATATGATTAAATAACTGCTTGCAATATTATCTGCTTCATGTTTCTCTTTCCCATTAAGACCATGACTCTGGAAGGGCAGAAATGGTGCCCAGCACCAAGCCCTCCCCGTCAGAAGCACTTGATACATTCTGTCAAATTAATGAGTAGCCCTAGCTGATTTGGCTCAGTGGCTAGAGAATCGGCCTGCAGACTGAAGGGTCCCGGGTTTGATTCCGGTTAAGGGCATGTGCCCAGGTTGTGGGCTTGATCCCCAGGAGGAGGCATGCAGGAGGCAGCCAATCAATGCTTCTCTCTCATTATTGATGTTTCTAGCTCTCTCTCCCTCTCCCTTCCTCTCTGAAATCAATAAAAATATATTTTAAAACAAAAAAAAATTAATGAATGCATGGATCAAATAAGCTGCATCTGTGACTCAATTATACTAAAGTGTCAGAGGCTACACTTCTTATCACTGTTATCAGCCTATCCATTTCCTCCCTTTCCACACCTTTTTATAAAGACAAAGGATAAAATGTCGAAATGCTCACTCACGCCACTGCACAAACAAGCCACATCTGGTCAGGCCAAGATGGCACCAAATCTCAAACAGAATTATTGGTGGGTAGGCAGCGCCCCCATGTGATCGCTGGGAATGTTTGATTTCGTGTTTATTACAATGCTATTCTGTTTGTCCTTCTAGATCAGCTCTCCCCCTCCTCCCCCAAGTCTGTGCCTGAGAGGCTGACAGCGTGGGCTGCTCCCTTGCCGGCCTTGTTTTCTGATGCAATCCCTGAGCTCCAGCAGGAGAGGGGAGGGTGGGAGGAAAGAGAGGGCATAGGCTGAATCTAGTGACTTAATTTTAGAGTTCAGAGGTGAAACCATGTAACTTCCCAGGCTAGGTCATAAAAAGACACTACTTTTGCCTTAGCCGGTTTGCTCAGTGGCTAGAGTGCCAGCCTGCGGACTGAAGGGTCCCGGGTTCAATTCCGGTCAAGGGTACATGGTGGTGGGCTCCAACCCCAGTAGGGGGTGTGCAGGGGGCAGCCAATCAATGATTCTCTCTCATCATTGATGTTTCTCTCTCTCCCTCTCCCTTTCTCTCTGAAATCAATAAAAAATACTATTTTAAGAAAGAAAAGAAAAGAAAATTTAAAAAGATACAACTTTCACCTGGTTTTCCTTCTCTTGGATCGCTTGCTCTGGGGAGGCCCACTGCCAAAATGGGCGTATACCCAAACACCTCCAGAAGGGAGAAATTAAGACATTCCACCAACAATCAGCATTCACCTGCCAACCATGTGATGAGCCACCTAGGGAGCAGATCCTTCAGATGACTGACCCCAGCCCTTCAGATGACTGCAGCCACCACAGACACCTTGATTGCAATCCTGTGAGAGACCCTGAGCCAGAAAAGCTTTGGAAAGATGCTCCTGGATTCCTAACCCACGAAAACTGTATAAAATAACGCTTGGGGAAATTCACTTGGGGAAATTCGTTATGCAGCAGTAGAGAACGACTACAACCGCTAACAATAGCCCCATGCTTCTGCCCCAGGGCCTTTGCACTTGCTATTGGCTCTGTCTGGAACTCCCCCCCCCACACACACACACACACCTCCTTCAGGTCTTCCCTCAGATGGTACTTCCCACCACCTTCCCTGACCCCCTTTCTCCATCTCCCTACGTCTGTCCCCCTCGCTAGAAGGCCAGCTCTTTCTTTTGTCCCATGCTCTGTCCACACTACCTGAAACAGTGCCTGGCACAGGGTGAGCACTCCATGTGGTGGCCATTATTATGAGAATCTAACATTCCTGATTCTTGTCATAGTTAGATCAGTCTCCCACCTGTTTCCTGCCCACTGGGTGTCCACCCTAACCAGCTGTGACCTCCCCCTCCATTGGTTAAGTAGCAATTGGCAACGATAATAAGAAAGCCCCTCCATGTCTCCCCACTTCCCTCTGGTTAAAAATCCCAGGTCCTCCATACAACCTCTTAGGTTTTACGCCGCCTCGAGGAAAAACCATGAGTCCAAAAAGAGACCAGATTAAACAGGCTTTATTGGGAGCACACGGGCGGGTTCACCGGCTCAGAGAGGGGAGCCGGAGAAGCCGCGCCCAACCTGGGCAGGGGCAAGGTTTTATACTTTTCTGAGGCAATTGTTGCTGGCCGAAACTGGTGGCAGTCGGGGCTTTCCAGGGTCAGGTGAAACCTGCGGCCTGTCCTTGGTCATTTTCCGGAGCCGTTTGTCCGGCAGAGATTTTTCACCGGGGTGGGGTGGTTTCCAGACGTCAGTGTGGACAGGTCAGCTTCTCACCGGCCCAAGAGAGGGAGGGGGTCCTTTCGCCCCGGGGCAGGGTGCCAGCGAATACCAGACATTCCGGACTCTATGATGGGATAAGAGGACGACGTGATCATCTGGAGAGGGAGGTATATGTGAGAGGAGGGTATAGGGGTTGGGGACCTCTGGAGAGATAGGGATTACAGCCGAATTGATTATGCGGAGGTCCTGAACCAGTCTATACTGCCCGTTGGGTTTTTTAACTGGGAGGATGGGGGAGTTACAGGGGGAGTTGATGGGAATGAGGAGCCCCTGGGTTTTTAGCTTGGTGATTATGGGGCTAAGTCCCATCCGGTAAGTGCGAGAGATGGGGAACTGGGGGCGGTTAGGATAGGAATGAGGAATTTTCAGTTTTACAAGGGCTGGTGTATGATGCCTGGCCACAGAGGGAGTTTCAATATTCCAGACCCCAGGGTTTACTTCGGGTAGAAGAGGGTGTGAAGGAGGGGAGGGGGCGTCGGACATATAGTCCAGGAGAACAGCTATGAGGGGGTGGTCCGAGGAGGAGAAGGTTATGGATGCGTGGAGTTTAGTTAAAATATCCCGCCCCAGTAGGGGGACAGGGCAAGTTGGGATAATGAGGAAGGAGTGTGAAAAAAGGCGGTCTTGGAACTGGCAGGCTAAAGGAGTTGTTTGCCTGGGGGTTGAGGGGGACCCATCTATCCCCGTAACTGAGATCTGGGAAGGAATACTAAGGCCCGAATGAGAGGGGAGGACCGAGTAGGTAGCCCCCGTGTCTACCAAAAAGGAGATAGACTTACCCGCTACCTGGAGAACTACCCTGGGCTCGGCGAGGGTCACCGGAGTCGTGGAGCCAGGGCTACTTCATTCGTCCGCCAGCCCGAGGAGCTCCATTGCTGGGTATACCTGGTTCTCAAGCCCCCCACATGGAGATGTAGAGGGCCGAGCCAGGGTCGGACAGTCCGACTTCCAGTGCCCAGAGCGTTTGCACAGAGGACAGGGCTTTGTTGGCGGCCGGGGCTGGGGGCACGATTTAGCCCAGTGGCCTTCTTTACCACATTTGAAGCATGCCCCTGGTGGGGATCGGAACCCACCCTTTGAGGGCTGGCGCCGACCCGGTTCCCCCGCCGGCCGCAGAGCCGCCACCAGAGCCTGGGCCTGAAGGGATACCTTCTCACGGAGCCGCTCCTGTCGGGCGGCTTCTGCCGTCTCCTCCCGGGCATTAAAGACTTTAAAGGCCATTTTTACCAGGTCCTGTATGGGGGTTTCAGGGCCCTCCTCAACCTTTTTGAGTTTCTTTCTGATATCGGGAGCAGATTGGGAAATAAAGTGTGAGGCCAGGACAGTAGCCCCATTGGAGGAGCTAGGGTCAAGACGGGTGAATTTTATGAGGGCTTCTTGAAGGCGGTTAAGAAAAAGGGCAGGGTTTTCATCAGCTTGTTGGGTGATTTCTCTTAATTTATCATAGTTTACTACTTTATTGGAGACAGCATCCATCCCTCTGAGGAGGTATCTTAGCGGGGTGTTACGGTTAGGGATGTTAGAGCCTTGCCCAGTCTGGTAATTCCATAAAGGATCCTCCCGGGGAACAGCCTGCTCTCCTATGGGGACAGTGGGATCTACTTCATGGTCCCGGTCAGCCTGGTGTCGAGCCGCGGCGATGATACGTTCGCGCTCATCCGGGGTGAGGGAGGATGAAAGGAGGACATGTACATCATGCCAGGTTAAATCATATGTCTGAGTTAAGTATCGAAATTCTTTTATATATGAGGTCGGATCAGCCGAGAACGATCCTAGGCGTTTCTCAATTTGGGAGAGATCTTGGAGTGAGAAGGGGACATGAACCCGGACCAGACCTTCGCCCCCGCTACCTCTCGGAGGGGGCAAAGAGGGGCCGGGGTTGAAGAATGTGAGCGGGTATGAGAGGCAACCGGAGAGGAGAGCGAGGACGGTTGAGGTTCGGGTTCCTGAGCCGGGGATTTCGGGGGAGGAGAAGGGACAGAGGGGGTTTCGGGGACGGCAGGAGAAGTCGGGGGATGAACGGCTCGGTCAGGGGGACGGTAAGGAGGAGGAGAGGAGAGGAGGTCAATGAGGTCAGGGTTATCGGTTGAATCAGAGGTTTTTGGGGGGAGGTGGGGCGGCGGGTGGGTCGGGATTTTTGGGAGAAGGCGGAGCAGTGGGAAGAGGAGGGTTGCTGATGGCTAGGAGTATCTGACGGGTTGAGCAGGGAGAACAGAGGTCGGGGCGGGAACGTATGTCCCAAAAAGCCTGGACGTAGGGGACCTCAGAATCTTTGCCCGTGCGCCGGCAGTAATTAAGTCTGTTAGAACATTAAAGTCAAAGGTGCCAGTTGGGGGCCAGCGGGACTGGTTATCTAGAGGATATTGAGGCCATTGTTGTTGTGAGAGAGAAATTAAGCGTTTGGCCTTGAGTGTCTGAGTATACCCCAATTTGGAAAAATTTTTAAGGAGACACCCTAGAGGTGTCTTAGGATCCGGCCTGGACTCTGAGACTCCCATAGTTGAGGGGTTTCCTGCTCCCCGAGATTAGAGACAAAGCACCAAGGGAGGCGTCCCACCGATTGGTACAGAGTCCCGGTTCTGGGTTGGGGTCTGAAGAGGACCAAGGACGTCTCCTTTGTCCTCAAAGAGACCAGACAGTGGCCCTCTGAGTCCGGAGGAGTTCTCTCGGCACGGCCGCGACTTAGGACGAGAGGCTCCGGACGGATCTCGGAGAGCAGGAAGGAAAGGGAGGGAGGTTTCCCGTGTGACTTACTGGAGATGGAGTCCGGGGGAAGTCCAGGCCGAGGTCCAGGGCGGCAAACCGGGGAAGTGAGCTGGACCTGCCAATCGACTCGGACCCCGGCACCTCAGAGTCTGGGAGTTAGCCCGGGAGAGCTGCCGCTGCCCACTGCTTCCCAGGTCGTAAGAGGAGACCGGGGCGAGGATTGTCCGAGTCCGAGACCCACTCCCGGGTTTCGGCACCAAATCTTAGGTTTTACGCCGCCTCGAGGAAAAACCATGAGTCCAAAAAGAGACCAGATTAAACAGGCTTTATTGGGAGCACACGGGCGGGTTCACCGGCTCAGAGAGGGGAGCCGGAGAAGCCGCGCCCAACCTGGGCAGGGGCAAGGTTTTATACTTTTCTGAGGCAATTGTTGCTGGCCGAAACTGGTGGCAGTCGGGGCTTTCCAGGGTCAAGTGAAACCTGCGGTCTGTCCTGCGGTTTGGTCATTTTCCGGAGCCGTTTGTCCGGCAGAGATTTTTCACCGGGGTGGGGTGGTTTCCAGACGTCAGTGTGGATGATGGGGCAGAGGCCATGTGCTCAGAAAAGTGCCTTCTTCCCGAGCCCAGGCCCCTGCTGGCCACGCCCAGGATTTAACAAGACCCGACTTGCGCCTGGCCAATCGGCAGGGCCCACAGCCGGCTCCCCTCCCCTCACTATTCTCACGGGTGGCACTCGGTTTCCGGTCGCTGCGTCGACTGGAGGCCCGGGTCGGGTTAGCTACCTCAATAAAGGACCTTCTGCTTTTGCATCGGACTGACTCCCTGGCATGGTTTCTTGGGGATCTTGAATTCTGGGCATAACAGTGGACAGGTCAGCTTCTCACCGGCCCAAGAGAGGGAGGGGGTCCTTTCGCCCCGGGGCAGGGTGCCAGCGAATACCAGACACAACCTACAGGCCCCCATCCCTGCCTTAAAATTCCACCATCAGCCACACAGAATCCTGAACTGTTTACAATCACTAATAGTCTCCACAGCCACAAAGCTTTGGGGATCAAGCAGAAACCATTAGAGTAGCTATTTTTTAAAATATGTTTTTATTGATTTCACAGAGGAAGAGAGAGAAACATCAATGATGAGAATTATTGATTGACTGCCTCCTGCACACCCCACACCAGGGATGGAGCCCACAACCCGGGCATATGCCCTTGACCGGAATTGAACCCGGGACCCTTCAGTCTGCAGGCTGACACTCTCTCTGCTGAGCCAAACCGGCTAGGACAGAGTAGCTATTTTTTAATCTCATTTTTGTTTGCTAAAGAATATCTTTATGTAATAAACATAGTATTATAAAATAATCTAACAGAATTTATTGGTATAACTGTACTTGTATATTATTTGTAAGTAAATATCCAGCTGGGGGTGAAGCTTCAACATTTTTACTGATACGGGTGCACAATTGGAAAACAAATTTAGAATCATTTATCCTAATGCAATTGCCCTCCGTCCCCTGACCCCCTCCCCCGTCCCCCACCCCCCACCCCCCACCCAGGACATCTGGCATTGTCTGGAGACATTTTCAGTTGTCAACCACTGGGGGAGGGGTGCCCCTGGCATCTAAGGGTGGAGGCCAGGGATGTAGGTCAACATCCTACAGTGCACAGAGCAGGCTCCAGCACAAATAACTCTCCAGCCCAAAATGTCACTAGTGAGGAGGTTGAGAAGCCTGGCCTAAAGCACCAGACTCTCTCTTGATTCCGGCGTCTTTGCACCGGCTGCTTCCTTCTCCCCACTCTTCCTCATCTAGCTAAATTTACTGCTAAAACCTCAAAGCTCAAGCCGCCCCCTCCTCCAAGAAGCCATCCCTGCCGCCTATAAGCTGGGCCAGAGCCCCTCCTAAGGGCCCCTCCAGCCCCCTGTGCCGAGTGGGTAAGAATCAGCTTGGATCCAGGGAGTCTCAACCTTCAGATTTACAATGCAAATCCCTGCAGCCGCTGACCGCCGGGTTCGGCCGCCTGCTGGGACCAGGTGCTTTTCACAAGCACCTCCCCCATGCCCCAAGGCCTGTCCCTGGGAACCCGCAGCGGAGGCAGCCCGGTGCTAGTTCGCCTACTAGTTTGCATGCGAGGATTCCACCCGGGGTCTCAAATCCTGGCAAATATACACACGCGCGCGCGCGCGCACACACACACACGTAGGATGTAGTCACTACTTTCATCCCCATTTTACAGAGGAGTACACTGAGGTTCAGAGGGGACCTGGCCAGAGACTCAAGAAAGACGTAGGGGTCCAGGTCCTCGTTAGCGCCTGATCCTGGGGGGAGGGGAGAGGGCGAGGAGCTGAGGGACCAGGAGCTCGAGGGGGCGGGGGCGCGCACACCCGCAGCGGCCTGGGGATGCGGCCCCGCCCCCACGAGGGACGTGAAGACGCGGACCCCGCGCAGCGTGGGGACATGTGACCGACCGCAGCGGCCGCGCCGCCTCCCCACCCCGAGGTCTGCGCGCTCCGCCGCCGGGTGCAGACCCCCGCCGCCCTCCGCGGTTTGGGGCGCAGAGCAGAGGCGGAGCCAGGGCGGGGCCAGGGCTTCATCCTCCCCTCGCCACCCACCACCCACCACCCACCCATCGAAAGCGAAAGGGAAGGAAGGGCGGGGCCTGCCGGAGCCCCTCCCCTGCTCTGCGCGCGGCTGGACCGCGGGGCTCGTCCCAGCCGGGGGGCGCGGAGCGCGCAGTGCGGACCCTCGCGGGCACCTGCGCGGCGGCCACCATGTCTCAGGAAGGTGTGGAGGTAGGAGAGGACTGCGGCGGGGCCGGGGACCCGCGAACGATGCCCGGGAGGGACCAGGGCCGCGGAGGGGGCTTCGCACTTCCTGGGGACACCCTCCGAAGCCCAGACCTTCCCCCGCTGGCGCTCGTCCCCACTCCCCACCCCCGCAGGAAGGAGAGTGGCGGCCCCCTCCCCCAGAGCGACAGGAGGCCTCCTCGACGAAAAGCGGGGGCCGCAGGGTCAGGGGTCAAAGGCCAGGGGCTACCTGGCCGGCCTCCCTCCGACCCTGGGAAGCTTGCCCCAGTCCGCACCCTCCCCCAGTGTCCAGTGAGGACTTTGGCTTTTTCCAGGAAATGCCACGGAGGGTGGAGATGGGAGGTTCGGAGGCCAAAGCTAAGGGTCAAGTTCAGGCGGGGAGAAGGGTGTCTAGAAATGGGGGGAGGGCAGTGGCTCTCCTCCCCCCATCGGAGCCCCCCTGTCCCCACCCCAGCTGGAGAAGAGCGTCCGGCGCCTCCGGGAGAAGTTTCATGGGAAGGTCTCCTCCAGGAAGGCGGGGACTCTGATGAGGAAATTTGGCAGCGACCACACTGGAGTGGGCCGCTCCATCGTGTACGGTGAGCGGGCGGCAGGCTGGGGGTAGGGGACATGGTCTGAGGAAGGCAGGAAGAGGCCTTGAGATCCTCTCTTGGGAGGGTCTGGGGACCTGAAACTCCCACAAGGTCTTTCAAGGGTCCTTCACTTACACTTACTCTCCCCACCAGGAGTAAAGCAGAAAGATGGGCAGGAACTGAGTCACGACCTGGATGCCCAGGTAAACTGCCTCCCGCTCCTCAAAGGACAGGGTAACGGGAGGGAGAGCAGGGGGAACCCGGCCCGTCCATGGCGAGCCCCTCGGGGCACTGCCACGTCACAACTCATGGTCCCACCACATGTACTCACTCCTCAGTTGCAGGGAGCCTGCAGACAGAAGATGTCCATTACATGCTGATGCTATTAAATGGGGGAGAGACATGGAACTGGGCAGTGACGGGAGCCAGGAAGAATGTCATCATAGAGGAGGCGAGAGGTCAGGGAGAGCTTCCTGGAGGGGGTGTTGCCAACTCTTCAAGGCTGGAGGCTAGTGATCCCTGGGCATGCTGGGCATGGAGGGGTCAGAAAGGGTCGACCTGGAAGAGGGAATGGCTGAGCGAAGGAATGCAAACAGGCTGAGATGAGCAGGAGATGGGGCGAGAGAGGGGGCAGAGGAGCTCATGTGTTGAATGAATGAATGAATGAGTGAGTGAGTGAATGAGTGAATGAATGAATGAGTGAATGAATGAAAGCTCTGAGGCACAGGAACATCATGACCCCTTTGCCCTGTGGTGGCTTTGGCAGCTGATGCACTGTGGATTTTGCCGGCCTGAAAAGCCCAGCAGAGAGCTGCTGAAGAGTATAATAAAGCACGCATTATATTCTTGCATTTATACCTATAGAGTATGATAGAACATAATAGCAAAGAGCCCTGGCTGGTGTGGCTCAGTTGACTGAGCGTTGCCCTGTGCACCAAAAGGTCTCCAGTTCAGTTCCCCCTCAGGGCACATGCCCAGGTTCCGTTCCCAGGCGGGGTGCATACGGGAGGAAACCGATTGATGTGTCTCTCTCACACATCAATGTTTCTCTCTCTTCCTCTCTCTAAAATCAATACAAACCTATTTTTAAATAATAACAGTAAAGAGTAGCATTGATTGAGCACTTCCCTTGCAACAGGGCCCCAGGAATTTTACCTGTTGACTCATTTCATTGCCACAGTGGCCCCATGAGACAGGTCCTGTTATTTATTGTCGTTTTACGGATAAGGCAAGGGAGACACAGAGTGATGAAGTCACTAGCCAGGATTACGCAGCATGCAGGTGGCAGCTGGGATTTGAACCCCAGCCACCCAGTCAGGGTCTGAGCTCTGAGATACCCCTCATTAGGGACCCAGCTGAAAGTAATGGAACCAGGGGTTGGTACCTGCTTCTGTCTGAGCCCAGCGCTGGAACACTTAGCCTAAAGCAGTGTGGCCTCAGAGGGGCCGCCTGTCCCAGTGCCAGCAAGTGTGTGGCATTTGCGAGCAGGATGGGAGCACGGGGTCCAGGCCTGCGCCACTGCACTCTCTCGGGGTGATCCCAGGCAGGCTGTCTCCTGGCTCTGGGTCTCGGTGTCCCCATCTGAACAATGAGGATAACAAGTATGCTCACCTCCCAGCACTGCGTAAGGACAGCAGGGGTCACGCACCTGGCTCTCAGCTAGTGACTGCTGCTCCATCAGCTCCTTGTGAGTTAGGGACACTCCGTTCTTATATGGGGCCGGGACCCTCCCCCAACAAACGAGGTGAAAGAGCCTGAGCTGAATCCCCAGCCTCTGCCCCTGGTATCTCCACCCAGGACCCACCGGAGGACATGAAGCAGGACCAAGACATCCAGGTGGGTCCAGTATCTGGGAATGGGGGAGGCGGAACAGGGAGGACCCCCATGGGGGAGAGAGGGGTACATCCTAGGGGCACAAGGGGGCCCGTCTGTTGGGAGTGTGGAACTGACATGTTTATGTTGTTGGAGGGCTGACCACCCTCTCGTGCTCACCACCACCCCACCACCCCCGTCCCACAGGCAGTGGCAACCTCCCTCCTGCCGCTGACGAAAGCCAACCTCCGCATGTTCCAACGTGCCCAGGAAGACGTTATCCCTGCCGTGGATCGGCAGTTTGCCTGCTCCTCCTGCGACCATGTCTGGTGGCGCCGTGTGCCCCAGCGGAAGGAGGTGACAACCCAACCCCGGGCCTTGACTCCTTGACTGTCGTGTCCCCCATCCTCAGCATCTGAAGCTCTGACTGCAGATGTTCAGCCTCTGAGAGTTCATCCCCAATTCCCCACCCTGAGCTGGACTTCTGACCTCCAACTCGAGCTCAGCCCTTACCCCAGAGCTCTGACTCCGCAGTTTGACAGCTACCACAGAAATCAAAGCTGACTCCGAAAACACAACCCCAAATCTGGCTTCTGAACCCCCCTGACCAGTGATGTGCTCCTGGCAAATGCTTAAGAACCAACTCTTGCAGCATAGGCCTGGGATGGAGCCTAGATTTGTAGTGTTTACCAATTTCCATGGTGTAAATATTCCCACTTTGGCCAATATCAAGCTACCAGAGTTCTCTTCTGAGAGTAAGCCCACACCCTTCTCCACACCCACAGGTGTCTCGGTGCAGGAAATGCCGAAAGCGCTATGAGCCAGTACCAGAGGACAAGATGTGGGGTGTGGCTGAGTTCCACTGCCCCAAGTGCAGGCACAAGTTCCGGTGAGGATGCTGACCCCCACCTCGCCCCTCAGCCCTGTCCCACCCCAGCCCTGCCCTCCCTGCCTTGGCCCCACTGCAGTCCAGCTTCACCCTCACCCTCAGACCCTCATGGCCCTGCCTGCCCACAGGGGCTGGGCACAGATGGGGTCCCCATCCCCTTGTTATGGGTGTGGCTTTCCGGTGTATCCGACACGGATCCTCCCTCCGCGCTGGGACCGGGACACGGATCACCGCAGCACCCACACCCACTCCTGCTCAGCTGCTGACTGCTTCAACAGGCGAGGTAAGGACCTGGCCTGGCCTCCCCCAACTCTGGGTGGGCTACTTGGCTTTTACTTCAGCCCCTTCTTCCATGTCTTCTCTGGTGCCCCGAGTCTCTGTGGCCTCCAACGCTACCTCCCATTGCATCAGCCACCTTCCATGGTCTCGCGCATGAGGCTCTGTATTCTTGGTTCCTGTTTTGTCTTCTGAAGTCTCAGGTGATGCCCATGTCCCCGGGTCTCCTGTGGCTTTGACACCTGTGACTTTCACGTCTGAATTTCCTGTAGCTCTGAGTCTGTATCCTCAGCCCCTTCCCTCCCCAGAGCGCCCTTGGCCTCAGCCCCCTTGTCCCCAGAGTCTCATGTGACTTCAAGCTCCAGGACCTCAGAACCCCTCCTTTCCCAGAGCCCCATGTGCCTGGGACATCCTGCGCACACCCCAAGAGCCGGAAGCAGAACCACCTGCCCAAAGTCCTGTACCCCAGCGACCTCCACATCAGCAGTGGCTCCACGGTGGGCACCTGCCTGAGCCAGGGGAGCCTCCTAGAACACCTGGACAACCTCATCCTGGAGGACCTGAAGGAGGAGGAGGAGGAAGAGGAGGAGGAGGGTGGGCCCCAGGAGTGACCCGTGCCAGGTGTGGATGCAAACCAGACACAGTCTGTAGATATTTTGTGTTGTTATAAAATATGAGCTCAAACCGAGATCTGAGTGCCCTTGGGGAGCCACACGGGTTGGAGATGTTGGCAGGGGGATTCCTGGGTCCTACTTTCAGAGTCCTGGGGAGCAGATCCACAGTGGGAGGGTCTGTGGGACGGGGCTCACACTGAACCATAAAGGAGGTGTGGCCAGGACAACTTGGGCTCCTGCTGACAAACATCCCCTGGGGGACAGATGGTCACAGCCTCAGGGGCCGGATCAGCATGGCCGCCTTCTTGAGAGAGTAAGCCCCGCCACGAAACTCAGCCCAGTAGACACCGTCCTGGTAGCGGTTGCGGTAGTGGCCACCACGGTGCCACACACCATTGAGGTTGGAGTGGGCACAGGCATGGTACCACCAGCCTCCCCGGTGGTACAGGGCACAGTTACCTGAGGGGAGAGAGAGAGTCCATGTCCTCTCACCATAATAAAAGCTTCTACCAGTACCTCACTAGTGCAAGGCTTTAGCCAGGCATCCCCTTCCCCACTCCCACGCCCCCTGCCCCTGCCACCCCCCTCCCCATGGGCACTTTCTTCTTCAGAGTAATGGCCTTAATTCCTTCCCTATCCCCTTACCAAAGTACAAGTCACACTTTTCCTATCCTTTCTGCAAACGAGGATCTCTACCTCTCATTCCTTTACCAGGGAAAAAAAATTTCTACTTTCTTTCTAAAACAGTGGTTCTCAACCTGTGGGTCGCGACCCCTTTGGCGGTCGAACGACCCTTTCACAGGGGTCGTCTAAGACCATCCTGCATATCAGATATTTACATGACGATTCATAACAGTAGCAACATTACAGCTATGAAGTAGCAACAAAAATAATTTTAGGTTTCTGTTCTCTTGCATACCCTTACCAAAGCGAAATCTGACCCATCCCTTCCATTCTTTGACTAGAAGTACCATCTCCCTTACTCCCGCCCTCCTCTTCCCTCCACCCCCCACACCCCAATAAGAGCTCCTTACCAGAATAGGAGTCTCGGTCCCTATCCACAGTGCTGAAAGGCTTGTCATTGTGCCAGGAAAGAGAGTCTCCCGCATCTCCATGGTACTGGCCCAGCCGTAGGCGGTAGTGGTCACTCTCGGGCTCCAGGGAGAAACCATCATAGTGGGCGCGTGCACCACGGCCTCCCCAATCCTCCAGGAGCACCAGGAGCTCGTTGTCCCCACGGCTGGTCAGCTGATGCACAGGTTCAAGGCCCAACCAGTATTCCCCATTAGGCTGCCCGAAGCCCGCCTGGCAGGAAAGTCAGGGAGTTAGGAACAGGTCCCCTCCCCTGCCCAGCCCTGCCCCTGCCTACCTGCGCTCACCTTGTAGTGCTGCCAGGTAGTGAAAAAGTTGACGGAACCATCTTGCCGCCTCTGGATCACCGTCCAGCCTCCACCCTCCAGCTGTTGCTCACACCATGCTGACACCACGTGCCGGCCCAGTCGCAGCTCATACACTCCACTCTGCCCATGGCCTGCCCGGTGTGCCTCTGCACAATCTTGCCATGGGCCTGTGGGCACAGAGATATGGAGTAAGTACAGCCTGGACCAACCAACCCCTTATTGAAATAAGAGTCCTAATTTGCACTGGTCCCCTCACCAGAATAGCAGTGTTCTCTCTTCCATTCTGTCCTCAGAATTAGTGCTCCAGTACTGATTTCCTTACCTGAATAAGACTGAGTCACTCTTCCCTCACTACAGCACAGGTAGATCCTGGAGTTCTTAAATCCTGGTAAAATGATCTCACCAGAATAAGAGTCCTGAACATGGCCCTCTGAACCAGCTCAAATTCTCACCAAAGTAGCAGTGTTAAATTCCCTGACCCCTCATTAAAATAAAAGCGCCTCCTTCCCTGTTTTCATACCAGAGTAAGAATTTTGGTTTTTATCAGAGTAAGAGCCACAGCCCCTCGTTCAGTCACCAGGGTAAAATTTCCTTCAGTCCTCTCACCGTGAGAGGAATATACCATAAAAATCCGGGCTCATCACACCCCCAGCAGCCCTGCCCTCATCTTACCTGCTGGCTTGGTGGGGACTGCAGGGTGCCCTGCAGGTAAGGGAAAAGCCAAGGTCCCCTGCTGTCTCAGGGTCTGGTCTCTCTGGGACTCTGGGGCTGGGTCTAACCTGCTGTTGTCGCTGGTGCCACCCACCAGACTGACTGGAACCACCGGTACCAGGGGTGGTGGCAGGACCTGGGTGACCAAGAGAATCATGTGATTGCATTAACCCTCAGCCCAGGCCACCTTGGGCTCCTCCATCTCCATCTCAGCATCCAGATGGGTAGGAGGTCAGGCAGGGGCAGGAACTGATCCTCCCCAAATGCCCAATTCTAGCTTCAAGGACAGGCAGAGTTGAGCTTACATTCCCGCTCCCGTGTGCACGGCTTAACCAATCCGTGCCTCCAAATCCTTTTCTTTAAAGTGAAAATAATGAGTGCCTGCAACAATGAGGAATAACTTACTGAATGCTTTCAACAACCCTGTAAGGTAGGGACTGTCCCAGAGCAACAATCTCTTATTCAAAACCCAGGCCCAGACACGTGCCAGAATTCAGAATACTATGGCAGGAGTTAGGGACAGTGATATACAGCCTGCATTGTAACATTACATAACACCTCCAAAACATGGGGCTTTGGTCTTTATCCACATAATGTGCTTGCTTGAAGGATTCTAAGACTATTCATATGACGTGGATAAGTAAAGACTTTACGTGACCACCAGTTGCGTTTTGACCCGAAGGATTGTAGGGGGGAAATGTAGGAATCTGTGTTTTGGAACGTTTCGGGTTCAGGAGGCCCATCTTCCAGGCAACACGCACAGGGAGTGGCGGCGGGGCTACCGCGTGGGTTACCTGCTGCTGCCCGCCCGCGCCCCCCGGACACAGGCGCTCCAGGCGGGCGATGAGGCTGCTCTGCTGGCTGACGAGCTGCGCCAGCTCCCGGAACTTGACGTCCAGCTGGTGGAAGCGGACGGCGGCGCGCTGCGCCTCGGCGGAGGCGTTGAGCACGCGCTCCCCCAGCAGGGCCAGCGCCGCCGCCGGCTCCGCCCCCGGGCCCGGGCCCGCCTCGTGCTGCAGCTGCGCGCGCAGCTGGCCCAGGCGCGAGCTCAGGCCGCGGCTCTCCTTGCGCAGCGCGCGCACCTCGCCCGCCGCCTCGCCGTCCGCCGCCGCCAGCCGCTGGAGCTCGCGCAGCAGCTCCTCGTGGCGGCCCACGCGCGCGCGCAGCGCCGCCACCTCGCTGGCGTTCACGGCCTCCGTGGCCGGGCGCGCGGCCGCCGGCCCGCTCCAACACACGGCGCCCGAGAACTTCTGCTGCGGGAGCACGAAGGTGTAGGTGCAGCGCGGGGCGCCCGCCCGAGCCCAGGATGCGCCCAGAAGAAGCAGCAGCTGCAGCGCGCGCAGCCCGGGTGCCCACATGGCGGACCTGCAGGCAGAGGACGGAGGGGAAGGAGAGGGAGGCCCGGGAACCCAGACTCGACCCCCAACTCTCAGGCCGGGCCAAATCCAACTGCTCCCAATGCGTGTGTTTACACCTGCGTGGCTCTGGGCCCACCCAGGCCCACCTCGGTCCTCCCACCCCAAGGCTGGAGGCTACCTAACAATGGGATCCCAGCCAGGCCTCTCTCCACTGAGTTCCAGGCATCCTGCGGGGCAGCATTGGTTCAGCGAGCATTCACTAGTGCCTACTGTGTGCAAGGCGCTGGGAATATAGTCGGAAACAAAATAAAATTCCTGCCTGGTGTGCAAGGAACAAAATAAAGTATGAGGTTAATAAAGTTTTAGATAGCACTCAGTGCTAAAGATAAAGATCAGAGAGACATGAAGCAATTTGAAAGGAGGGAAGACCTGCTGGAGAGGTGACCTTTGAACAAAGTCCTGAAGGAGGAAGCCATGGGGATGTCTAGGGGAGAAGAGCAGCCCTGGCGGGGGGAACAGCATGTGCAAAGGCCCTGAGGCTAGATCACTCCTGATGTATTAAAGCAGTGGTTCTCAACCTTCCTAATGCCACGACCCTGTAATACAGTTCCTCATGTTGTGGTGACCCCCAACCATAAAATTATTTTCATTGCTACTTCATAACTGTCATTTTGCTACTGTTATGAATCATAATGTAAATATCTGATATGCAAGATGTATTTTCATTGTTACAAATTGAACATAATTAAAGCATAGTGACTAATCACAAAAACAATATGTAATTATATATGTGTTTTCCGATGGTCTTAGGCGACCCCTTGTGAAAGGGTCGTTCGACCCCCAAAGGGGTCGCGACCCACAGGTTGAGAACCACTGTATTAAAGGAACCTCAGGAGGCTGGAACAGAAGCAGGGCAAGTATGGTTAGAAGGGGGTGAGGTGGGGTGAGGGGCAAGTCTCACTAACTCAGTCTAGTAGTGGACACCCCATTTCCCATGTCCTCATCAAAACTGACTGGTGCCACACCCACACCCCAACACCCACATGCCCCCGGTCTGCTGTGTCCCCCAGGTGTTTGTTCCCCAGTTTACACAGGTGACCTCCTATGAGTGTCCTCACTCAAGGTTGTGTACTCGTAGCCATCACCTCTGACCCCGTAAGGTCCACACACGGGCCCCATTGCCTTCATTCCTGGGTTCACAGCCTCTGAGATGGGGACAAACCTGACTCCCATGTACACTTGCCAACCCAGAACACATCTCACTCGTCCGCACATCACCTCTCTCTGTACTAAGTTCTATGACCTAACCCGCACGTCCTGGTGGCAACACGGGCACATGTCCATGGTCTTTATCGTCACACACATTGCCTCGTTCACATATTCAGCAAACACTCCCTGAGTGCCTGTTGTGTGCCAGGAGCCGTTCCAAGCGATGGGGACACAGGCATGACCAACAGACAAAATCCCTGCCCTCATGAGCTTGACATCCTGGTTGGGAAAATGGACGATGGACAGGTCAGAGGGTGATAAGTGCTTAGAAGGAACCTCAAGCCGGGAAGGGGTGGGAGTCCTGGGCTGGGGTGGGTGTTTTAAATAGAAGGGTCAGGCCTCTATTTAAAGAGAAGATGACACTTGAATGAAGACCTGAAGGAAGAGAGAGAAGGGGAAGAGCATTTAGGCAAAGGGAACAGCAGTGCAAAAGCCCTGAGGTGGGAGCTTGCTTGATATGCCCAAGGAATAGCAGGGAGGCCTGTGTGGCTGGAACAGTGAGCGAGGGGGAGAGTGGAAGGATGGAAGAGGAGAGAGGTGAGGGGGAAATGTGTGCAGGACCCTGAGAACCTCCAGGAGGACTTGAGTTTTACTCTAACTCATGTGAAAACCAGGAGGGGTTCTGAGCTGGGAAAAGGCCCGTTCACGACTAAACTCACACACCAAGCAGGAGCTTCCAAGGGCAGCAGGGAGCAGGGTCCTCTCCTAGCGCACCCCCCCCCCCCCCGCCCCGACACCAGGTCCCACTCTACAGAAAAGGACTGCATTTTCTGGAGCTAGAGTGTGTAACACCCACTGCCTACCAGGGTCTCAGCCTGAGGTGAGGAGGAGGCCGGGGAAGCCCTCCAGCCAAGGAGAGGCCCAGGTCTCCCACAGGACAGAATTGGCCTCCACCTGCCCTCCCACCCTCCTGCCCTCTCACCTCTCACAACCAAGATCCTGAATCCAGCGAGGAGGCCCGTAGCAGGCACAGAAGTCAGAGGAGGAGCCAAGGGTCCAGCAGGGGCCTCTGAGCAGGGGAAGGGAAGAGGCCAGTGGGAGAGCAGGGGGGAGGAGACTTGGTAACCCCCCAACCCTACCAGCCCCCCATCAGAGCCTGGGACTACAGCTGGGATGCTGAGCCCAGGAGCTCTAACTGTAAATATTTAGCATTTTCCGCATGAGAATTGAGGCCAAATTGCCAGACCCTCCTGCCCAGGCCACCAGAGCCTGATAACACAGGTCAGTGCCCTGGACATTCCCCCCGTAGCAGAACACAGAGCGTGGGAGGCTGCAGGCCCCAGGAAGCCGGGAAGATCCAGCATCAGACACATGCACACGCACAGAAAAGGACAACAGCCAACATCAGCAGTGGCACCTGCTGTGTATTAGGCGTGACTCTAAACGCTTTACACCTTTTATCGCATTTAATCCTTGCAGCCTGAGCTGGCTTCTATGCGTAGCCTCATCTTGCAACAGGGAGAACTGAGCCTCAGAGAGGGTGAGTGACTTGCTCACGGTCCCACAGGCCAAAAGGGTCCACAGTGGGATCTGGCCCAGCAGCTTGGCTCCAAAACTTGCACGTGTATATTGCGACAGTCACACACCCCTTTGTGCGCATAACAAGACACGCAGACCGCTGCACAAAGCAGCAAAGATAGACAGATAGAATCTGTGTGTGCGTGTGTGTCTGGGTATTTGCCTGGCACGTGCATACACACACTTTTTCCAAAGACATAACTGGAAACATGACACAGATTCAGGCAGCAGTGTTCAAAATATGTTCACACACACACACATATACATCACAACTTAAAGGAAAAGATCCTGCCGAAACCGGTTTGGCTCAGTGGATAGAGCGTTGGCCTGCGGACTGAAAGGTCCCGGGTTCGATTCCGGTTAAGGGCATGTACCTGGGTTGCGGGCACATCCCCAGTGGGAGATGTGCAGGAGGCAGCTGATCGATGTTTCTAACTATCTCTCTCCCTTCCTCTCTGTAAAAAATCAATAAAAAATATTTTTTTTAAAAAAAGGAAAAGATCCTGTGGACTGATTGTGTCTGAACCTGTGTGCCAGACATTTACACACCCAGGTACACGCAGTCACACACTGACAAGCACAGAGATGCAGATCAGTGTGCTCCCAGTTGTCTAGTAAGACACTGATACCTGCCCCCACCCACACCCTAGTGCACGTGTTTCCATTTGTCCACACACTGTCACATCCTCACACTGGGAAAGTCATGCAGGGACAGAAGCAGGCAGAAGTCATCATCCAGCCATTTTTCAGGGGTACGAAAAGACTCACGCAGAGCCTCCAGAGCACAGGTCTGGGATCTGCAACCCGTGCGAAGGCCTCCTCCACCAGCAGCCTTTCCTGCGTTCCGTTCCTACTGTCCTCAACTCGCAACCCAAGTGGACTCCTGGGCTGAAAGAGGAAATGGTCCTCCCAGATCTAAGAGAGGCTGCCAAGCTGGGCTCCAGCCTGGACTGGGGCCCCCCACCCGCAGCCCCCTCCAGCTTCCCCCATTGGCAGCAGAGAGAGAAAAAACCTCCTAAGTGACAGAGAGGCTGACATAAGCGCGAGTCTGAAAGACAGGGAAGGGGAGAGACGTGGGGGAGATGGGGAGACATGGGGAGTCCGGAGAGAGAGGATATGAGAGAAATGGGGTAGGGACAGAAAGAGAGAGGAGAAAGATGGAAAGAAATAATGAAAGTGGCAGAAACAAAGTTGGGGAAGAGGGAGACAGGGAGGAGACAGATGGGGAGGAGGAGGCAAAGTGGGGGAAGAATTGGGGAGGGGGGACAGAGGAAGCAGGAAGGCAGCTGGGGGAGGGAAGGCAGATGGGAGAGGAAGCAAATGGGACAGGGAGAGAGATGTTGGGGGCATCCCTTCCCCTCACCCCAAGGTTCTGGGGAAGAAGCCAGAGCCCTGAGGCCAAGACTGGGGCTTTGAGCGGAAACCGGAGATGAATTTTTCACCAAGCGCCGAATTGCTTTGAGTTTCCAGAGGTGATGTGGAGTTTCCATCCTCAGCTGGTGTGCAGACAAGACCCTCTGGGGAGGGCAGCTGGCCCTCAGGAGCTCGGGGCCCAAATGAGTAATCGACCATGGCGCTACTCCCTTTTCTGGTTGCTCCCCAAGTGCCTGGTGCCAGTGTGCCAAGCACTGGGTGTACGTACATCGTCTCTCTTAATTCACCAGTCAGGACTTAAATGACTTATCATATTCACTTTAGGATACATTAGAAGCCTCGGGGTGCAGACATTGGTTCTCAAAATCGCACCTCTGGCGGAAATGACCGAGGCGGGATTCGAACCTGAGCTTCCTTTCTCGGAGCGCTCAAAAGCTCCGGAGCCGCGCGGCCCCGCCCCGGTTTCCACGGAAACAGGCACCAAGTGTCTCCATAGCAATACATCAATGATTTCCCCACCCCGCGCACGCTAACTGGTGCGTAGACCCATACGGTGACGTCATCGCTCAGCGACGCCTCACGTGACCACCTCTCCAGCGCCGGAAGTGAACGGCACGGCGCCGGAAGCGGCCGGCGGAAGGTCCTCGTGGAGTAGACGCCAGCATGGGGCAGTCGGGGCGGGTGAGGTGCGGCGGCCCGGGAGGCGGGCAGCACGGGTGGGGTCCCCGCGGAATCGCAGGGCTCACCTGTCGCCTCTCGCCCCCGTAGTCCCGGCACCAGAAGCGCGCGCGCGCCCAGGCTCAACAACGCAACCTCGAGGCATACGCCGCGCAGCCTCACTCGTTCGTGTTCGCCCGGGGCCGCGCCGGTCGCGGCGTCCGGCAGCTCAGCCTGGACCTCCGGCGGGTCATGGAGCCGCTCACCGCCACCCGCCTGCAGGTCTGCACCCTCCAGCCCACTTCCACTGACCGTTGAGGCTGCGAGGGTGCCGCCAGCCTCGCGGGGCCTCATTTTCCTCGGCTAGAGAAAGGGTTCCTGACGGGGACCATCGTCCCAGCCTCAGCTTTGCGGGGCATGAACGCGCTCAGCTTAGGGCTTGGCCGGGTACCTGGAGTTTGTGGTTAAGAGGGGACTCTGGAATCAGCAAAGTTGAGTTGGAAACTTGACTTCTCTCAGAGGCCTGCAGCAAGTTACGTTTTAAACACGCTGGGCTTCTGTTGGCTCATTTGCAAAAGGGGGCGATGCTCGGTAAGCAAGGACA
The DNA here is from genome assembly GCF_014108235.1 of Myotis myotis. Taxonomy (NCBI): domain Eukaryota; kingdom Metazoa; phylum Chordata; class Mammalia; order Chiroptera; family Vespertilionidae; genus Myotis; species Myotis myotis. The sequence continues at coordinate 84,303,944 of NW_023416368.1, forward strand.
GAGGCAGCTCGCTAGGCGAGACAGTGCTCTAGGCGAGGCCAAGGGCAGTTCACTCCCCTCACCCCCTTTTCAGAAACATTAGATGCAAGAGAGGGCATAACAGTTTCAGCTTAGAGTCTTTGCTCAAAAGAGGAATGACTGATCATTTCTTTTTTTTTTCTTTTTCTAATATCCAGATACGCAAGAAAAATTCTCTGAAGGATTGTGTGGCAGTGGCTGGGCCCCTTGGGGTCACGCATTTCCTGATACTGAGCAAAACGGAGACTAATATCTACTTTGTGAGTGGATCCCTGCACCCATCTCCCCCATACCCTCCTTCTCCCCCAGCTCTCTTGATGAACCCATGTGCCTCTGAGCTGCCATGATTCTGGCTTCAAAGTAAACGCTCTGAAGAGATGGGGCAAAGGTTCCCACTCCTGCTCCCCACCTGGATGCCTCCACCCTCATTGATCCTTTCTTTGTAGAAGCTGATGCGCCTCCCAGGAGGCCCCACCTTGACTTTCCGGGTCAACAAGGTAAGGCTCAGAGGTGAGAACCATGTGGGGTAGGAGCTGGGGTGGGGAATGACGTCCGCCATGCGTGGCTGGTGGTCACCCCCTCCTCGCCCCGCCCTGCAGTACACCCTGACACGTGACGTGGTCTCCTCGCTGCGCCGCCACCGCATGCACGAGCAGCAGTTCACCCATCCTCCCCTCCTGGTGCTCAACAGCTTCGGCCCCCTGGGCATGCACGTGAAGCTCATGGCTACTATGTTCCAGAACCTGTTCCCCTCCATCAACGTGCACAAGGTGGGCAGGGCCTGCGTGGTGGCAGGTGTGGGTGGATGGGGCAGGTAGCAGGTACCACACAGGCCCTAGGGCTGACTGCTCAGTCCTCACCTCCCAGCACTGAGGCTGAGAGTTCTGACTCCCAAGGTCAAGTCTCACTTGCATTCTATGTCATGGGACTCCCTTTGAACTGCCTTCCCATATGGCAGGTGGAAAACGCCACTGGTGCTTGCTTTTTTTAAAAAAATATATTTTCATTGATTTCAGATAGAAAGGGGGAGTGAGAGACAATCATGGGTCGGCTGCCTCCTGGACACCCCCTACTGGGGATCGAGCCTGCAACCGGGGCATGTGCCCTTGACCAGAATCGAACCTGGGACCCTTCAGTCCGCAGGCCAATGGTGCTTTCTTGAGTGCTAGTTTATGCAGTGTCCGTTGTGTTGTCATGCCCCACCTTAGGGGAACTGAGGCTGACAAGTGAGGTTACTAGTCTGAGGTTAGTTATAGGCAACAGTTCCTAAGCCCTGGCACCAGTGGGCCTCAGATTCTGCTTGTTGGAGATGATCATCGGGGAGTTGGAGTGGGCGGCCTTGGTGGGCTGGAACCAGGTTTCTAGCCAGCAGTCCATGGACACCGCTTGCAGCCCCATCAGTCCCTGCAGGGCGTGGCCTGGCCTCCAGTACGCAGTGAGGCCTAAAGGAACTGACATGGCGCCGTGCCCCTTCCCAGGTGAACCTGAATACCATCAAGCGCTGCCTTCTCATCAACTACAACCCTGACACCCAGGATCTGGATTTCCGCCACTAGTGAGTACAGGCGGGGGAGGTGGGCTGTGCTGCTCTGTGTGCGGCTGATGACAGTGCTGCTACTGAGACTCCGTGATTGCTCAGTCTCAAAGTAAACGCCCTGACGCACCACGAAAATGGGAGAGGGTAAGACTGGCCCCTGACTCTGTGACCCCTAACCCCCCACCTCACTCACTCCGGCCTCTGCAGTAGCATCAAAGTTGTCCCTGTGGGCGCAAGTCGTGGGATGAAGAAGCTTCTCCAAGAGAAGTTCCCCAACATGAGCCGCCTGCAGGACATCAGCGAGCTGTTGGCCACGTGAGGAAGGGGCAGAGTGGGAGGCTGCCATGGTCTAGGGCAGTGGGAGGCAAACTGCGGCTCGCAAGCCACATGCGGCTCTTTGGCCCCTTGAGTGTGGCTCTTCCACAAAATACCGACTTCTGCGCATGGGCCAGGAAGTTTCAATCACGTTGTACATGTGTGCCCACACGTGGTATTTTGTGGAAGAGCCACTCAAGGGGCCAAAGAGCCGCATGTGGCTCGCAAGCCGTGGTTTGCCGGCCACGGGTCTAGGGGACCCCAGGAGCCTGGGGTTCCCTGCTGAGCTTTGTGTCCCTGGCACAGGGGTGCGGGACTGTCAGAGAGTGAGGCAGAGCCCGATGGCGAACACAACATTACGGAGCTACCCCAGGCCATCGCAGGGCGCGGCAACATGCGGGCCCAGCAGAGCGCTGTGAGGCTTACTGAGGTGAGGCCCAGTGGCTGAGGGGACTTCCTCCAGCAGCCCCAGTCCTGAAGGAGGACTGACTCTTCCTCCATGTCCCTCCAGATCGGACCTCGGATGACGCTGCAGCTTATCAAGATTCAGGAGGGTGTCGGGGAGGGGAACGTGCTCTTCCATAGTTTCGGTGAGGTCAGGGCTGGCGGGCACAGGGCCTGGGGTCTGAGGCCCCCCAAGGAGGGCTGTTAGGTGCAGTGGGCACACATGGATCTTGGTGAACCGTTTCTTCTAAGTGCACAAGACAGAGGAGGAGCTGCAGGCCATACTGGCAGCCAAGGAGGAGAAGCTGCGGCTCAAGGCCCAGAGGCAGGACCAGCAGGCCCAGAATGTCCAGCGTAAGCAGGAGCAGCGAGAGGCCCACAGGTGTGTGGTCGGCGGGTGGGGCAGGTCCCTGGTGCAGGCTGCTACACTGACCACCACTCCTCTCCTCCAGGAAGAAGAGCCTGGCGGGCATGAAGCGGGCACGGGCAGAGGCTGATGGGGACAGCGATGCTGAGGACCCTGGGGCCCCCCCAGAGGCAGAGAGGGCTGGCCAGCAGGAGGAGGAGGATGAAGCGGAGTACTTCCGCCAAGCAGTGGGCGAGGAGCCTGACGAAGGTGCTTGGCAGGGATCCGTGCAGCCGGGCACTGGAACCTGTCCCTGCCCAGGTGACCCTGACACCATCTTTCTTCACAGACATGTTCCCAAAGGCCCAGCGGAGACGGTCCACCAGGCCTCCGAGCAAGAAGCAGCAGTTAAAGCAGCGGAGGCCAGACCGTGGCAGTGACCACAGGCCTCCAAAAGCCAAGGGCAGGCCCTGGGGGACCCAAGCCAAGCTGGGGCCTCGAGGGGCTGTTCAGAACTATGGCCGAGGCCGAGCACAGCCACCGAAGAGAGTGGCCTGAGGCTGAACCTGAGCAGTGGGTGAAGTGCCCCAGATTGGGGCCCCAGAGATGCTGCCCTGGGCTCCTGCCTGGGTGTCCAGGTGCAGCCCTCAGTTTCCTTTCATAAAGGAGCTGGTTCCCCAACCTTCTAATAAACACTGATTTCCCATGAGTCAGAGGCTGCAGTTGGAATGAGGGGATCAGAGGCCGCTGGGAGTTGGGCCTGGAAGTGTCGAATGCGGGTGTGGAGCTCAGATTTGATCATGGTGGTTGGTCCGGTCTGGGTCCTGGGCTCCTTCCCAGCCTCCCTCAGACGGAGGTTTCCTGCCTGCCCAGGCCAGGTCTAGAGCGCCATGAGGAAGGAAGTGCGCAAACGGCTGGCTCAACAAGATCTGACTGTGGGCGGTGGGTGGACCTGTGGAGGGAGGGGCCAACAGGCTGCTGTTCACTGGGGGTGGGACCCGGACACACTGTAGGCAGGAGCCCCAGAGGCAGGGCGAGGGCCATGGCGGACACGATCTCAGGTGAGGAGGGAGCACAGGGCCCTGGCCCCTGTGTACCCCGGGCTTGGGGTGGAGGTGGGAGTGGGGATGGTGTAAGAAGCACGTCTGAAGCCAAGAACTAGAACAGGAAGGCAGAAGTGAGAGGGTGGTAACAGTCTGGTGAGGGAGGTCTGTGCACACCCTCCCTTCAGAAGGGACTGGTTCCTGGGGGTTTTACTTCAACAGTGATCAGAGCTATAGACTGTTTTGAGAAGATTAGCAGGGGAGGGGACTATGGGGTGCAGTGGAAATGTTAGGGTGGTCAGAACCAGAGGGCGAGCCTTCAGGACGTCCGTGACTCAAAAAGAGCCGCCAGCGCAAAGGCCCTGAGGCACATGTGCCTAAGAAAACCAGGAAGCAGACTGGAGGTCGCCGGGAGCAGGAGATGAAAGCCAGTGGGTGGGAGCCAGCCCTCCCTCAGGGCCTTGTGGGATGAGGCAAGTGCTGGCTTTTCCTCCCAGGAAGGAGGGACCCCTAGAGTGGCCTCTGAGCAGAGGCACGGGGCCGGTAGGTGCTCACAGGCGCCCTCTGGAGGCTCGGGGAATAGATCAGGTGAGCGGAGCCGGAGACCCGGGCCTCGGCTGCTGTTGGTCCAGACAGATGACGTGGGCTGGACACAAGTGCGTTAGGGGGACAGTGAAGATGGGTACTTGCTGGTGGATTGCAGTGAGGTCTGAGGCTCCCCTGACTCCTGTTCTCCATCCCAGTCCTGATGCCTCCCAGCCATTATTTCCAGTTTACTTGGGTCCTTTGAGGGCACCAATTCCCCCTGGTTCTTCAGGGTGCAGGACCCCAAGGGAGCCAAGGGAACTTGTCTTCTGACCGTTCTAGGCCTGACTCCCTCCACAGAAAGGAGCTGGACTCATCAAAAGTCCTCTGAAAAAGGGGTCATGCAGGCCTGGTGCACAACAGGTACTCAGGCCTGATCGACAGCACAACGCAGCTCTGAAAGCAGAGGCTGTGCCCAGCGAGGTGGGGGGCAGGTTTCACTCAGCCACACCCTCGCCCACAGGTGCCCCACCCTGCCCAGCCAACATCTCAGCAGCTGCTGATCGAATCCTCAGTGGCTTCCAGGAAGGCTTCCTGTGGCCCATTCTGGTGACCGAGTTCCTGGTGGCAGTGGCTGGCAACAGCCTGGCCCTCTACCGCTTCGGCACACGGGAGCAGCGCCCATGGCACCCAGCTGTGATCTTCTCAGCCCAGCTGGCTGTCAGCGATCTGTTCTACGCCCTGACACTGCCCCCGCTGGCTGCCTACTTCTACCCACCCAAACACTGGCGCTATGGGGAGGCCATGTGCCGCCTGGAGCGTTTCCTCTTCATCTGCAACACGCTGGGTAGCATCATCTTTATCACCTGCATCAGCCTCAACCGCTACCTGGGTGTCGTCCACCCCTTCTTCACCCGCAGTCACCTGCGTCCCAAGCACGCCTGGGCCATTAGTGCTGCGGGCTGGGTGCTGGCGGCCCTGCTGGCTGCACCCACACTCAGCTTCTCCCACCTGACGATACCACAGCAAGAAGGCCGCTGCTCCGTGTCCAGGCCTGAGGCCTGCATCAAGTGCCTGGGGACTGCGAGTGACAACCAGCTCAAGGCCTACACAGCCTATAGCCTGGTGCTGATGGCACTGGGCTGCGGCCTGCCGCTGCTGCTCACCCTGGCAGCCTTTGGCGCCCTTGGGCGGGCCGTGCTACGCAGCCACGGCATGACGGCAGCCGAGAAAATGCATGTGGTAGTATTGGTGGCCAGTGGTGTGGTGCTCTATGCTGGTTCCTATCTGCCCTACTTTGTCACACGTGTGATCAACGTGTCTGCCCGGCAGCGCTGGAGAGCCCGCTGCCCATCCTTTGTGGACGAGACTCAGGCTGTGAAGGCATTGGACCTGGGGTCCTATGTGGGCCACCAGGTGACGCGGGGCCTTGTGCCCCTGGCCATCTGCATCCACCCGCTGCTCTACATGGCTGTAGCACCCAGCATAGGCTGCTGCCACCAATGCTGCCTTGGCTGCAAGGAGGGCCGGGCCTCAGAGAATGCTGAGAGCTCCAGCCAACCCCTGCCCCTCACTGCCACAGACACCAAAACCTTGGGGCCCCCGTCCCCTGAGCTGAGCCCATGACCTGACCTATTTTGAGCCTCCCCCCCACAAAGCACTGGAGCCCAGCAGCCGAACGGGTGAGAGCACAGCAGGGGTCAAACCACTTCCCCAGAGGCCTGTCATGGGAGCAGCAAGCACACAGACCAGACAGGCAAGAGTTCTGCCCCCAGCACTAACCATGCGCAGGGCTACAGAGCAAACCTACGCAGGGGAAAGGGGAGGGCTGCCCCCACCTGCCACAAGTGGGTGATATTCATGTATAAACAGGACACGCATAGGGCAATTGGAGCCTTTTTATTGCCCTTGGAGTTCCCTGCTTTTGGAGGTCGCCTTCTGTCGCCACAGGGTCCTGGGGCCAGGAGCCAAGCAGCAGCAGCAGTAACAGCTGGTTTAGTTGGTGGATGGTCTAGAGAGGAAGACGGGAGTGATGAGAAGGGAGTGTAAAGTGTGGGGGCTACAGGCCCCAAAGGGAGTCCCAACCGCCACCCCCCTCCTGCCCCGCACAAAACTGGGGCCTCAGTGGGGGCGGGCAGGACATATGGAGCTCAACCAGCAGTGACCAGCCTGACCCTGGATGGCAGTGGCCCCTCCTCGAGATAAAGGACAATAAATGACTTGCACCTCACAACAGGCTTGGCAATTATTCAACTGGTGTGGGGCTGTGTCAGCTGTCACATGGTGATGGGGCAGGGGAGGGGTCTTACTTGGCCCACTCAACGTTGAGGATGAGGTGGTCGTAGCCAAAGCCGGACACTCCCGCAATGGCACGGGCAGCGTCCTCACGGCGGTGGAAGCTGATGAAGGCAAAGCCCTGGGGAAGAGGAGAAAAAAGGGAGTTCAGGGCTCAGCCAGACGGATGACCCCTCCCCACTCATGGCCATCAACCCACCTTGGACTGGCCGGTGGTCTTGTCCTTCGCCAAGTAGATGCGGGAGATGGAGCCGAAGGGTCTAAAGAGCTCTTGCAGGTCTGTCTCACGGGTGTCCTCTGACAGGTTGGTGACGCGGATGGTGGCATTGTCATCGGCTGGGCATCGGGCAAGGAGAAGCAGCCGTGAGTGGCCGGGCCAGCTCGGGCCCCACCCACAGGATAATCACTGGGTGCTGGGAGGTGCCTGCCCACGGGCCATCAGCAGGGTCCCTCACTGCCTCACCTCTGCGGTTGGGCTGCATGGACTCCCCACGGCGGCTGGCCCCATCCCGCAGACTCGGTGGCACGTACTTCCCTGTCTTGCTCTGGGCCGCCTGCACAGGCTCCAGCTCTGGAAACCAAAAGCACAGTCGGGTGAGGCCTCACCCTAGCACAGCAGAGGGACAGACCCACCCAGGTGCTGTCTGTCAAAGCCCCAGGCATCCGGTCGGTCCCTCAGAGACCTGGTGGCCATGACATAAAGGTCACATCCAGGAAACCAGCAGCACACAGAGCAAGAAGCCATAGGTGTTAATACGGTCTGAGGAGCCCACAGGGTTGAGAGCTAGAGGAATGCCCGCCTGGGCCAACACAGGGGAACACGAGCACATGGGGCAGGACAGTCCCTGGGTCCCACACACATGTCAGTAAACAAGTATGCTGCACACACAAGTCAGATGGAGACTTGTGCAAACTCAAACTCACCATCAGCAAATCACGCTGAAGGATGTGGACTATGAACAGTCACGTGTGTGAGACTACTCATAGGTGTGCGTGTGCATGCACAAAAACACGCACGGGTGGCAGCCGTGTCCATGGTGGACAGACACGGCACACTCAAGTCAGGACCATCACAAAATCAGCAGAACCACAGGGGGCAAGTCTCACATACAGCGGTCCACCATCTCCCAATCACGCACAGTGCAGTTACACACACAGGATGCACATGGGTGATTCTCACAGCCCCCAACAGGAAGCGACAGGTGACACCACCAGCAGTCACAGCAGCCACCTGGCTAGTCTCTCACACACAGAAACAGGGACTGTGGCCACAGCCTTCGCAGTGCTCACGCTGCAGTGTGGACGGTGACCAGAGGTGAGGGGCACAGCCCACTCACACAAAGCAGGTGACAACCTAGGACTCACACACAGTGCCTCCCCACCCCACCCCACTTCCTCCCTGGCCTGCCAGCCACACCCCCGGGCCCCGTCACCTCCAGGCAGTTTCTCCTTCTCGCCGGTGGACAGGCCCAGCTGCTCAGCCAGCTCCTTCTGCATGGGCCCCAGCGTGTCCTTGTAGGGACAGCGGGTAGTCCAGTGGTCGCCCTTGCAGATCCGGCAGGACACGATCTTCTGGCCCTTGAGCTTGTTCATCGGATCCTCCTCCTCCTGGCAGTTCAGATCCTGGCAGGGCAGACGAAGGCAGCTCAGAGGGGGAAGCCACATCACCACCACCAGCCTGGCGACCGCCACCCCGCCCTGTTGCCCACTTACCTCCTTGCTGGTGATAAAAGTCATGGACACATCATCGCTGACCGTGGTGGTGGCCACATTGGGTCCTGGTGGGTCAAACTCCGAGTTCCCAAACTTCTTCCAGTTCTGGGCTCAGGGCAGAGGGGGGGACAGGTCAGGACAAGGACGGAGCAGGTAGGCCCTCCCCTCTGGACCCAGGACCCACAGGAGCCCCTTCCAGGGTGTCTTGGCCTTAAATCCCCTTCTCCACCCTCTCCAGATGCGTGCCAGACCCTAGTTTCACATCAGCTCCAGGAGGCCGGGGAAGCTCTCAGCCTCATGTTTTCAATGAGCAAACGAAGCTCAGGGGGAAACAGCTGCACAGCCAACACTTCCTAGGGGGCCATGCAGGGGGTGGACCAGCTCCCAACAGGGAGTGATGCTCAGAGGGATGCAGGGTCACTCAGACTCGAGGGGCCTTGGGCTAAACAACCTGAGCCTCAGCTTCCTCCCCTAAAAGGTGGGGACCACAAATGCTCCCCTCCTCCCTGTGTTGCTATGGGGGTCAAAGGAGAAAACTCCTCCTACAAAGCTTATGGCAGGGTCTGGCACAAAGTGTCAAGATAACTGTGCCAAATCTATTTACTGCTATCGCTTCTTCTGCTGCGACCACCTCAGGGGAGCTCTTGACTCTGTTCCTCCTGGTAGAGAAGCCAAGCAGAGTAAGAAACAACCTCCCCCACGCCTGGACTTTTGGGGACCCCAACAGAGTGCAAACACCCCTGGGCCTCAGTTCTCCAATAAAATAGGTAAACCAGTTACACTTTTCCCTTCTAAAAACAAAGGCAGTGGGAACAAGAATTCTTCATTCCTCTGAGTCAGCCCTTAGGGACCCCCAAGACCAGGAAGGAGCAGGGTCTTACCTTCCTCCTGGCAACTGCCTTTGAGGCCTTCCGGGTCTCGATTCTGAAGGTGCGGACAATCTGCATGGGAGAGGAGAGGGGTGGGCTTCCTGTGCCTCAAGGCTCCTGGGCCCAGGGCACCTCTGTCACCAGCCCACCCAACACATACCACCCGCCCCTGGTCCGGGTGCCCCACCTCCTCACCCAGCCTCACCTTGAACTTCTTGCCATCTTCATCTATCTTGTACTCGGTTACTGTCTTGATGTTCCCATTGATGACCTCCTTGGGTGCCGGAAGTGGAGCTGCAACAGGGGAGGAGGCAGAGGAACTGAGCCCTCGGCCATGGGGGTTAGGAGGGCAGGTGGTTAGGGGGAGCGGCGGTCCAGGGATGGAGCGGAGGGTGTCACTCACCTCCTGGCAGTAGCTCGGGCTCTGGGCTCGTGTCGCCAGTGGCCAAAGGGATCCCCTTGAGGAGCTCGCTGGTGACGCATTTGTCTGTGAGAGGCAGCGTGGGGAGAGGGATGGAGTGGAGGGGCAGGACTGCCCAAGCTAAAACGGGGGTTGGGATGATGCCCAGACCAGGAGCTGAAAAAGGCAGGACCGAGGCCAGAGGACTGGCCAGGAAGCGCCCTGGGACAGCCGTGCGGGGGCCCGCGAGCTGGCTGTAATCACCCGGAGCAATCGCCAGGATAGGGTCTCCCTGGCATGGAGGCAGGGGCAGGCCACCGGGGCATCTGGGCGCTGGCACAAGGCCGGAGGCGGACTGTTACAACCCCCTCCGCGGAGCGGCTGAGGACTTGGGCGGTGGCAGGGGAGGAAGAGGGGCTGGGGCCAGGGCACATCGGGACCTGGCGAGCCTGGCCATGTAAGGATGGCGCGGGGCAGAGCGGGCTGTGAAGGGAAATGCGGGGTCTGACGGCGGTGACGAGGTGGGGGGCGGGGGCTGGAGCGGGCGGCAGTGGCCGGGCTGGGGGGGTGGGGGGGCCGCGGCGCCCCGGGGCGCCCCGGCGAACTCACCGTCCTCTACCTCCTCCTCTACCTGGTCGGCCCAGCTGGGCTTCGAACTGCGGGGACAAGTTTGCAGAGTCAGCGAGGCCTGGCTCCCGCCGCCGCAGCTCGCCCAGGCCCCAAACACCCTCTAGGGCTCCCCCAAGTCGCCTCCCGGCCCCTCTCCCCGGCCCTCTACTCACTCAAAGTCTCCGGTGGGCATTGCAGAACTCTTCCACGCAGCCCAGGCCTGGGCCAGAGACCGGAAGTACGGGGGAACAAGACTTCCGGTGCGTGGCCTACACCAGCCCGCCCCAGCGCCCACAGCGCCCCCTGCAGTCAGGGATGCCCTCTGTGCGAGCGGCTGGGCGCTGGGACCCAAGCAGGTAGGAGCAGACGCGGATCTCAGGGCTTAACCGATTGATTACCTTTTAAAAAAAAATTTAAATCCCAGACAAGAAAAGGACTAAAGGAAAACACACAAGAAAAAAAGTAAAAAAGAAAAAGAACCAAAGGGATTTATCACCACCAAACCAGTATTACAAGAAATGTTAAAGGGACTTCTTCAGGAACATGAAAGAAAAAATATAAAAATGTGAATAATAGAATGGCAGTAACAACATACCTATAGAAAACTACTTTAAGTGCAAATTGATTAAGTGATCCAATCAAAAGACATAGGGTAGCTGAGTGCGTAAGAAAACAAGACCCTTACATATGCTGCCTACAAGAGACCGGCTTCAGACTGCAAGACACAGAGGCTGAAAGTAAAGGGATGGAAAAAGATATTTAAAGCAAATGGAAACAAAAGAAAACCTGGGGTAGCAAGACTTATACCACACAACACAGGTTTTCTTTTCGTAATCTCACTCGAGGGTGGTGAATTTTCCACTGATTTTTTTTTAGAGTGAGTGGGAGGAAGGGAGAGAAGGAGGGAAAAGAGAGGAGAGAGAGAGAGAGAGAGAGAGAGAGAGAGAGAGAGAGAGAGAGAGAGATTGGTTGCCTCCCACACTCACCCCAACCGGGGAATTGAACCCATGACCCTTCAGTGTGGGCAAATGCTCTAACCACTTAGCAACACTGGCCAGGGCCAAACTAGACTTTTTTTTTTTTTAATATATATTTTATTGATTTTTTACAGAGAGGAAGGGAGAGGGACAGAGAGTTAGAAACATCGATGAGAGAGAAACATCGATCAGCTGCTTCATGCACAACCCCTACTGGGGATGTGCCTGCAACCAAGGTACATGCCCTTGACCGGAATCGAACCTGGGACCCTTGAGTCCGCAGGCTGACGCTCTATCCATTGAGCCAAACCGGTTAGGGCTAGACTTTAAAACAAAGGCTATAACAAGAGAAAAGAGAGACCCAACAAGTCCACTTCTGAGAATTTATCCGAAGAAACCCAAAACACTAATTCAAAAAGACATGCTTGGGTGCGAAGAGATCAACCAAAGAACTTGTATTCATAAGCCATGGACATAGACAATAGGGTGGTGAAGGCCTAGGTGGGGGCTGGGGGCGGGCTAGAAGAGGTCAATGGGGAAAAAAAGGGACATATTAATACTTTCAACAATAAAGATTTTTTTAAAAAAGACATGCACCCCCATGTCCACTGCAGCATTATTTACAATGGCCAGATACCAAAGCAACCTAAACGTCCATCAATAGAAGAATGGATAGAGAAGAGGTGGCACATATATACAATAGAATATTACTCCACCATAAAAAAGAGTTAAATCTTGCTATTTGCAACACCATAAATGAACCTAGAGGGTATTGTGCTAAGTGAAATAAGTCAGACAGAGAAAGACAAATACCACATGATTTCACTTATGTGTGGAGCCTGGAAAACAAAACAAATGAACGAACAAAACAGAAACAAACTCACAGATACAGAGAACAGACTATTGGTTATCAGATGGGAGGGGGAAGGCGTTGGTGGTATAGTGATGAGCATAGCTGCCTTCCAGATGGGAGGGGATTGTGGGGATGTGTGAAAAGGGCCAAGGGATTAAGTTGTGCAAATTGCCAGTTATAAAAACAGTCACAGAGATGTAAAGAACAGGGAATGTAGTCAATAATATTGTAATGACTACGCCTGGGTCAGATGGGTACTACATTTATCAGGGGGATCACGTTGTGAGTTATATAAACGTCTAATCACTATGTTATACACATGAAACTAATGTAATGTTGTGTGTCAACTGCAATTTAAAAATAAAAAATTATTTTAAATTTTTAACTGTCAATTATACCTCAATAAAAATAATAAAATAAATAATACTACCAATGAAGCTCATTCATTTAGCACGTACTGTGCTTAATGAATCACTTCCATTTTGCAGCTGAAAAAAACTAAAGCTAGTCTTCCTTGTCCGGAGAGAACTTCTCTGGTTCAGATGAGCCAGGTGTCAAGTGGCCCCCTCAACCACTCTCCCTTCTTTCCTTTGCAACATTCTTGGCTCTCTGATATCATCTTTTCCATTTATTTGTTTATTGTTCAGCTCTCCCTTTAGGGCATGCATTCTTTTTAAAAAATATATATTTTTATTTATTTGAGAGAGGAAGGGAGAGGGAGTGGGAGATAGAAACACCAATGATGAGAGAGAATCATTGGTTGGCTGCCTCCTGCATGCCCCACACTGGGGATAAAGCCTGTAACGCAGGCATGTGCCCTAAACAGGAATTGGACCCTGGATTCCTTGTTCATAGGTTGATACTCAACCACGGAGCCATGCTGGCCGGGCAGGACATACATTCTCAATGTGGTTGACATGGCTCCCACGGGGGCCAAAATTAATTCTTGGGGGGCAAAAAAACCCTCATATACTACAATGGCTTGTGGCCGTCTAAAGCCAACCAACCCCCCCCAAAATTTAAATAAAGCGAACCCATCCAAATAAGTATTTAAATTCCATAATTAGAGAGAAATTGAATGTAATTGGATTGAAATTGATTTAAATTTCGAGATAATTCCATTTTTCCCTTTAGAAGGACAATGATGAAAAAAAGTTTGAGAAACACTGCTCTAGAACGTCTGCCGCAGAAAGCAAACATTTGCCTGCTTTGCTCACCTCTGGGTCCCCAGCACCCACAGGGTACTTGCTCAGTTAATGGGCATTTGGGGCGGGGTGGGAACCATACTATAAAGGATTTTTAAACCACACTAAAGAATGTAGGCTCTTTACCCTATAGGCTGTGGGTGTGGGTGAAGTCACTGACATATTTTGAGTGGTAACCCAGTGTGACCAGATGTTCTTGTGAGAAAGATTATTCTGGAAGCTTGAAGAGGAGAGAGTGGAAAGGATGAATTAGCAAGAGGCCTGAAGGAGACTGGGGAGATTAGTGAAAGAACGAGGGTGGTCTGGAAATAAGGATGAAAATATAAAGTTTGTACAAAGAAGCAATGCACATGTGTGCACTTGTTCAAACTTACTCCAAGAAATGCAAAATGCAAACAACATACCAATGGGCAAAACTTTTAAAATGTGATGTTACCCAATAGTAGCAAAGATGTAGAGAAGCATTCACACACTTTGTCAGGGCATGAAATTAGGCAAACATTTTTGGATTGAAATTTGACATCTACTATAACTTGAACTGCACAGATGTCTTTTCCTTTGAGCCAGGTAGTAATTCAACCTGTGATGAAAACTTGTAAATGTTTGCAAAGATGTGAGAATACGATATCCACGCAGTATTGTTCATGATAGCAAAACCCAGAAACGCCCAGGTCTCCATTCATAGGGGCTGCTTAAACAGATTGAAATATACTCTGCCATAATCGATGAGATGTTAGGAGGCCTTTAAGGAAGTAAATCCATTTGTGCTCATGTTAAAACACAAGCCAAGGTAAGAGGAGGAAGCAAGATGTAAAATGACATATATTATGGGAACCAATTTGTGTAAATTTTTAATAGCGTATAGATATGTAGATGTATGCATATCAGAAAAGGAATATCAAATTGTTCCTGAGGGATGCTTTGAGAGGAAGGCATCAGGGGAGAAAAGCTTCTTTTTTAGCCTTTTCTGTTACATTTAAAGTTTTTACCATGTGTATGTATTATTTTGATTTAAATGTGAATAGATACATAAATATGAAATCATTTACTTTATATACATTAGATATTAATATGTAGTGTGTACTTATGTAATACATGTGAGATGTAACATGTGCATGTATTTTTTATTTTTTATTAATTTTAGAGGAGAGAGAGGAAGGGGAGGGCTAGAGAGATAGAAACATCAAAAGAACCTGTAGCCCTAACCAGTTTGGCTCAGTGGATAGAGCGTCGGCCTGCGGACTCAGGGGTCCCAGGTTCGATTCTGGTCAAGGGCATGTACCTTGGTTGCAGGCACATACCCAGCGGGGAGTGTGCAGGAGGCAGCTGATTGATGTTTCTCTCTCATCGATGTTTCTAACTCTCTATCCTTCTCCCTTCCTCTCTGTAAAGAATCAATAAAATATATTTTAAAAAAAACAACAAAAAAAACCCCTGTAATCTGGGCATGTGCCGATCTGGAATTGAACTGGTGACCTCTTGGTTCCTAGGTTGATGCTCAACCATGGAGCAGGAGGCAGCTGATCAATGATTCTCTCTCTTCATTGATGTTTCTATATCTCTCTCCCTTTCTCTTCCTCTCTGAAATCAATAAAGATATATATTTTGCCTGAACCAGTTTGGCTCAGTGGATAGAGCATCCGCCTGCAGACTGAAGGGTCCCAGGTTCGATTCTGGTCAGGGACATGCGCCTTGGTTGCAGGCACATCCCCAGTGGGGAGCATGCTGGAGGCAGCTGATCGATGTTTCTCTCTCATCAATGTTTCTAACTCTCTATCCCTCTCCCCTCCTCTCTGTAAAAAAATCAATATATTAAAGAAATAAACATATATATTTTTAAAAAGGCTGGAAAACAAAGACTATGCAACCATCATGAATAAAAACTTAGCTAGATGTTGCTTCCATACACGTACCAACCCTGGAGAGAAACTGTGATGCCCAGATAAGATTAGCCACTAAGAGAACCAAGATGGCGGCATAGGTTAACGCCGGAGTTTGCTGCCTTGAACAACTACTTCAAAAGTGAAACTAAAAGACAGAACGGACATCACCCCGAACCACAGGAACGCTGGCTGAGTGGAAGTCCTACAACTAGGAGGAAAGAGAGACGCATACGGACACTCAGAGGAGGCGCAGTGCTTAAGTCAAATTCTGAGGTGCGGAGTGCGCGAAGCGGGCTGGCGGCGGAGGGCGCGGTTGGCGTTTTCAATCGGGAGGGAGTCGCAGACTCTGAGCTCCAGATCCGGGCGAGTCTTTAGGGACCCAGACTCAAACGGGAGAAGCGGGACTGTCTGGCTTCGGTCAGAGCGAGTGCAGCTTTCTCTCCGAGCTTTGCAGGGGGTGCTGGGACTCAGAGAGGCAGAGCCCCTGGGGACAGGACTGAGAGCCGCCATAACTGCTTTCTCCGGCCCACCCTGTTGATCCTGTGGGACCCGCCCCGCCCAAGCCCTGCACAGAGGCTTTTGCCAGATAGCCTCAGGCAAAAGCCAGATTAGCACCTCCCTAGAGAACAGAAGTTTTCTCACCGCAGACATAGCTGATTCTCATAGCCACTTGGCCTGGAGGTCAAACCCTCCCTGGTATTAGCTACAACAATCAAGGTTTATAGGACTGCGCACAAAGACCACTAGGGGGGGCACCAAGGAAGCATAACAAAATGCGGAGACAAAGAAACAGGACAAAATTGTCAGTGGAAGATATAGAGTTCAGAACCACACTTTTAAGGTCTCTCAAGAACTGTTTAGAAGCTGCCGATAAACTTTATGAGATCTACAAGAAAACTAATGAGACCCTCGATCTTATATTGGGGAACCAACTAGAAATTAAGCATACACGGACTGAAATAACGAATATTATACAGACTCCCGACAGCAGACCAGAGGAGCGCAAGAATCAAGTCAATGATTTGAAATGCGAGGAAGTAAAAAACACCCAACCGGAAAAGCAAAATGAAAAAAGAATCCAAAAATGCGAGGATAGTGTAAGGAGCCTCTGGGACAGCTTCAAGCGTACCAACATCAGAATTATAGGGGTGCCAGAAGATGAGAGAGAGCAAGATATTGAAAACCTATTTGAAGAAATAATGACAGAAAACTTCCCCCACCTGGTGAAAGAAATGGACTTACAGGTCCAAGAAGCTCGGAGAACCCCAAACAAAAGGAATCCAAAGAGGACCACACCAAGACACATCATAATTAAAATGCCAAGAGCAAAAGATAAAGAGAGAATCTTAAAAACAGCAAGAGAAAGAAACTCAGTTACCTACAAGGGAATACCCATACGACTGTCAGCTGATTTCTCAACAGAAACTTTGCAGGCCAGAAGGGAGTGGCAAGAAATATTCAAAGTGATGATTACCAAGAACCTACAACCAAGATTACTTTATCCAGCAAAGCTATCATTCAGAATTGAAGGTCAGATAAAGAGCTTCACAGATAAGGAAAAGCTAAAGGAGTTCATCACCACCAAACCAGGATTATATGAAATGCTGAAAGGTATCCTTTAAGAAGAGGAAGAGGGAGAAAAAGGTAAAGATACAAATTATGAACAACAAATATGCATCTATCAACAAGTGAATCTAAGAATCAAGTGAATAAATAATCTGATGAACAGAATGAACTGGTGATTATAATAGAATCAGGGACATAGAAAGGGAATGGACTCACTATTCTTGGGGGGGAAAGGGGTGTGGGGGTGCGGGAAGAGACTGGACAAAAATCGTGCACCTATGGATGAGGACAATGGGTGGGGAGTGAGGGCGGAGGGTGGGGCGGGAACTGGGAGGAGGGGAGTTATGGGGGGGAAAAAAGAGGAACAAATGTAATAATCTGAACAATAAAGTTTTAATTTAAAAAAAAATACAATAAAGTAAAAAAAAAAAAAAAAAAAAAAAAAAAAAAAAGATTAGCCACTAAACATGGTGCTTCTGGGTGTTTCCATTTGGCCTCATCTTTACTTCCTCTTTTTGTCTTTTTCTGTATGAAATACTTTTGTTGTTGTTGTTGCTAATCCTGACCCGAGGATATTTTTTCCATTGCTTTTTATTTTATTATTTTTTTTTTAATTAAATCTTTATTGTTCAGATTATTACATTTGTTCCTCTTCCCCCCCCCCCCCATAACTCCCCTCCTCCCAGTTCCCGCCCCACCCTCTGCCCTCACTCCCCACCCACTGTCCTCATCCATAGGTGCACGATTTTTGTCCAGTCTCTTCCCGCATCTCCCACACCCCTTTCCCCCCCAGGAATAGTCAGTCCATTCCCTTTCTATGTCCCTGATTCTATTATAATCAACAGTTCATTCTGCTCATCAGATTATTTATTCACTTGATTCTTAGATTCACTTGTTGATAGATGCATATTTGTTGTTCATAATTTGTATCTTTACCTTTTTCTTCCTCTTCCTCTTCCTCTTCTTAAAGGATACCTTTCAGCATTTCATATAATCCTGGTTTGGTGGTGATGAACTCCTTTAGCTTTTCCTTATCTGTGAAGCTCTTTATCTGACCTTCAATTCTGAATGATAGCTTTGCTGGATAAAGTAATCTTGGTTGTAGGTTCTTGGTATTCATCACTTTGAATATTTCTTGCCACTCCCTTCTGGCCTGCAAAGTTTCTGTTGAGAAATCAGCTGACAGTTGTATGGGTATTCCCTTGTAGGTAACTGAGTTTCTTTCTCTTGCTGTTTTTAAGATTCTCTCTTTATCTTTTGCTCTTGGCATTTTAATTATGATGTGTCTTGGTGTGGTCCTCTTTGGATTCCTTTTGTTTGGGGTTCTCCGCGCTTCTTGGACCTGTAAGTCCATTTCTTTCACCAGGTAGGGGAAGTTTTCTGTCATTATTTCTTCAAATAGGTTTTCAATATCTTGCTCTCTCTCATCTTCTGGCACCCCTATAATTCTGATGTTGGTACGCTTGAAGCTGTCCCAGAGGCTCCTTACACTATCCTCGCATTTTTGGATTCTTTTTTCATTTTGCTTTTCTGGTTGGGTGTTTTTTGCTTCCTCGCATTTCAAATCATTGACTTGATTCTTGCGCTCCTCTGGTCTGCTGTCGGGAGTCTGTATAATATTCGTTATTTCAGTCCGTGTATGCTTAATTTCTAGTTGGTTCCCCAATATAAGATCGAGGGTCTCATTAGTTTTCTTGTAGATCTCATTAAGTTTATCGGCGGCTTCTAAACAGTTCTTGAGAGACCTTAAAAGTGTGGTTCTGAACTCTATATCTTCCATTGACAATTTTGTCCTGTTTCTTTGTCTCCGAATTTTGTTATGCTTCCTTGGTGCACCCCCTAGTGGTCTTTGTTCGAAGTCTTATAGTTAAATCTTGATTGTTGTAGCTAATTCCAGGGAGGGTTTGACCTCCAGGCCAAGTGGCTATGAGAATCAGCTGTGTCAGCAGTGAGAGAACTTCTGTCCTCTAGGGAGGTGCTAATCTAGCCTTTGCCTGAGGCTATCTGGCAAATGCCTGTGTGCAGGGCTTGGGCGGGGCGGGTCGCACAGGATCAACAGGGTGGGCCGGAGAGAGCAGTTATGGCGACTCTCAGTCCTGTCCCCAGGGGCTCTGCCTCTCTGAGTCCCAGCACCCGCTGCAAAGCTCAGAGAGAAAGCTGCACTCGCTCTGACCGAAGCCAGACAGCCCCGCTTCTCCCGTTTGAGTCTGGGTCCCCAAAGACTCGCCAGGATCTGGAGCTCAGAGTCTGCGACTCCCTCCCGATTGAAAACGCCAACCGCGCCCTCCGCCGCCAGCCCGCTCGCGCACTCCGCACCTCAGAATTTGACTTCAGCACTGTGCCTCCTCTGAGTGTCCGTATGCGTTTCTCTTTCCTCCTAGTTGTAGGACTTCCACTCAGCCAGCGTTCCTGTGGTTCTGGGTGATGTCCCTTCCGTTTTTTGGTTTCACTTTTGAAGTAGTTGTTCAAAGCAGCAAACTCCGGCGTTAACCTATGCCGCCATCTTGGTTCTTATTTTTTTTTTCTTTATTAAGGTATTACATATGTGCCTTTATCCCCCCCCATTGCCCCCGGCCCCCCCCCACCCCCGAGGCAGGGAAGGCCTTTCTAAACAAGCAGAGAAATATAAATCTAATCCCTAAATAGAGTCAATATGGCAAAGATATGACTCAAGATGAAAGCAACACAAGCAGAGGTAAAAAATCCAATGCCAGAACAGCTCCCAGAGAAGACAAAGTCCGTGTCACCTCAGAGGAGGAACGGGTCCTGTGGCCACCAGACACATGGAGTGTGGAATCACTCCTTAAAAAACGCTAAGGAGACCTTCTCTCCTCCCCTGACAAGGACTAAGGGGTCAAGGGCAGGGCAGGCTGAAGGAAGTTGGTATTGTGGGAGGGGCAGCCACATGCTCTGTAACGGAAATAGGAACCCTTTTATACTGGATAATCTCAGAACCTCTTGAGACAGTTCCCTGAGGAGATGACGGAAGAGAATATGTCGGTGCAGTGCTGTTTGCAGCAGAGGCCAACACCTAACTACTTACTGGAAGGAACTTGGTGAGTTTAGCACTTGCATTACATTTAGCCCTTTAGTCTAGAAGACCTGGGCTCCCAGTGGGTGTTACAGGCGAAGGGCCTCCGAGGACACCAGGTGTAAGTGCACATGCAGGTCGAACAGCAGGTGCCCCTTACCCTCCTCCTGGTGGCACTCAGGTCACGGGGCTGGTGATGGACGCTTCTTCGTCTGCTTCTGCTTTGCTAGCGTCTTATAGCAAGTCCTTCCCCAAAGACAAACCAAGGAGAAATTTTGTTCACCTTAGAATTCAGGACTGAGTTAGGCTGGAGGCCCAGAAAGCCCACCTCCAGGTTCTTCTTTTTCAAAAATATATTTTATTGATTTTTTACAGAAAGGAAGGGAGAGGGATAGTTAGAAACATCGATCAGCTGCCTCCTGCACACTCCCTACTGGGATGTGCCTGCGACCAAGGTACATGCCCTTGACTGGAATCGAACCTGGGACCCTTCAGTCTGCAGGCCACTGAGCCAAACGAGTCAGGGCCAAGCTCCAGGTTCTTAAGCAAATAAGGGGTTTGTCTGGGGTGGCAGGCCAGGGCTCCAACTAATTTTTTGTTAATCCTCACCTGAGGATATTTTTTCCATTGTTTTTTTACAGCAATTGGGAGGGAGGGGGAGAAACATTGAGGTGAGAGAGACACGCATTGGTTGGTTGACTCCCACACACATACCCCAACTGGGGCAGGGGATCAAACCTGCAACCCAGGTACGTGTTCTTGACTGGGAATCAAACCCATGATCCTTCCGTGTGTGGGCCAACACTCTAACCACTGGGGGTGGCAGCCAGGGCTCCTCTCTCCTTGCTCCACCACCCATGCCAGGGGCTTCTGTTCCCATGGTCACAAGAAGGCAGCTGCCCTGCCAGGGGCTGCCAGGGGTCAGGGCCACTCCAAAGGCCTGCAAGGCCATGGGTTAGGCCAACCAAGACTATTCTTTTAAAAGGCCTCCCTGGGAGCTGCACCAGCGAGTTCCACTGCAGCTCACTGGCCAGAACTAAGTCCCACAAGTTAACCCCCACCCCTCACACACACGCACGGGACACATGAAGTGATGTAACGTCATACAAACGCCTCTGTGGGGCCCCCTTCAGCACTAAGGAACCCCTTCTCATTCAGCCTCAGCTGAGAGACGGCCAGAAGCTCCCTGTACATGAGTCACCACCCCAGATGATTTATAGGAGCGATTTATTTGAAGAAATATTACAACATATAAAAACTACATAAAGTCTTAATTTCCACTCATACAGTGGTAAATTTGATATAATGCATAATAAAAAACTTTTAAAATTCAGAATGCACAAAGTACTGCACAATTCGATCACTAAGTCATTAGTTGGTAAGCAAACCTTACAGAACAGCTTCATGTCAGCCAAGGCCACAAACACCGTGTACAACACATTTGAACTGACAGATTTCAACATGTTAAAAACAACATCAGTGCACATTGGGGATCCCTGGTGCCAGAAACACGGGCGCGGGAGGGGAAGCTAATCCTCGGCAGTTTTCTCCTCGGCAGTTTTCTCCTCGATTTTAACTAAGGAGAAAGAAAAGGGAAGTCACCACAGGGAATCTATACATCAGACTCAACAGGCGAGATCACAGACACTACGTCAGGAGCTACCGGAGTGCGCAGGCGTCGGTGTTAGGGGCCGACTGTAAAAGAACTGTGGGAGCTCTGCGTGAACATGCTGAGCGCGCTCAAAGGTGCCCCCTAGGGTTTCCAGACTGCCTGCGTTAGAGGCTGGGGCGGCCCACCCGGCAGGACAGGGGAAAGTGCCCCGGGACCCACAGCTCACTGTGCCGGGTCTGTTCTGAGCACCTGACGTGTGACTCGTTCCATCTCACGGCAGCCCAGAGAGAAATGAGGCCACTCGGGAGTGTGCGACTCGCCTGAGCTCCAGAGCCCAGCAGTGACGGCGAGCCTACGACACCGTGTCAGAGGTGACACGCGAACTCATTTTTTTGGTTGATTTTTCTTTGTTAAATGGCATTTCAATATATAAAATAAATATCAAAAATATAAGTCTTTGTTTTACTATGGTTGCGAGTATCAAAAAATTTCTATTATGTGACACGGCACCAAAGTTAGGGTTTTTCAAAATGCTGACACGCCGAGCTCAAACGGTTCGCCATCACGGGCCTAGAGTTATACCCTGCCTGCCTCAGCCCACCCACCTCACCATACCTGAGGCACTCTCTTGAGCCTTGGCCAACATACAGCGCTTGATCTCCAAGCCAATGGCTTTGGCCAGGGGTGGCGGCACGGCGTTACCCACCTGCAGGAGGGAAGGAGGGCAATGCCGAGTTTGGCACAGCTAGGGTCAGCGCCAGCCTCCACTCAGCACTGTGATGAGGACGCTGGGCCCCTGGCCTCCTGCTCACAGGGTCCCCAAAGCCCTTCCACCACGATAACCCCTCGGCCCTGCCCATCAGCTCATCCTCCCACCCCCAACACCAACCTGTCTAGAACCACCCACAGAGAAGGGGGCCATTAAAGGGCAGAGATCCAGATGTGGAAGCCACCTTGCTTCACTTTAGCTGAGTAGCTGCTTTCAGAGAACAGGACTGGGGGTTAAGGAGTGAAATGGGTTTTCCACTATGACCCCCAGGCACTCTTAGCTCGTTAAGCTATGTGTGTGCATTACTTGGACGGAAATACGTTCAATTAAGAAGCCAACCTGACCTGGCCAGTGTTGCTTCGTGGTTGGAGCATTGGACCGTGCACCGAAGGGTCACGGGTTCAATTCCCAGTCAGGGGAACGGAACGTACCTGGGTTGCAGGTTTAATTCCCTGGCCCGTCAGAGTACGTGCCAGAGGCAACCAATTAATGTAATGTGTCTCTCACATTGGTGTGTGTGTCTCCCCTCTCCCTTCCATTCTCTAAAAATCAATGGATGGGAAAAAATATATCCTGGGGTAAGGATTAAAAAAAAAAAGCCAACCTAACAAAACCCTAAGAATCAGTGAGGAACTGTTGGTCCATCTTAACCCTTAGCAACAGTGACTTCGCCACCAGACATTTAGTCTGCGCCGTCTCTGAAGTTCACTATAGTGAAACTTGCCTTTTTGGGTAAATCTGCCTCAGAGCAGCAACCAACATGCTTAGCCCGTGAGCACTGGGCCCAGAGACAGGGACCCTCTGTCCTGGTCGTGCCCGTGAGCACTGGGCCCAGAGACAGGGACCCTCTGTCCTGGTCGTGCCCCCGCTGGGCCTACTGAGGCCAAACAGCACCCCTGTGTGAGCTGTGCCCTCTGCTGAACCGCTTTCTACCCTGTGCAGGGGGCGGGGGGGGTGGGGGGTAAGAGGGCCTCCTTCCTGTCTGCCCTGCTCAAGGCCACGCCACTGACCTGCCGGTGCTTGTCCAGGATATTGCCAAACAGCCTGTAGGTGTCCGGGAAGCCCTGGGAGCGAGCACACTCCCGCACGCTCACCACACGGTGCTGCTCAGGGTGAAGCACACGGCCCTGGGGGCGAGAGGCAACGGTGGGGCCGGGGCACATGACCGGCCATTGTGGGCAGGCTGGGGAACTACGCCACGGAGAAGTCCAGCTTTCGGCCTCAGCCGGTGAGCCCGTCTCCTCAGCACCAAGGCGGGAAGTGAGGAGTGCTGACTCCTGACAGGCCACTCCCACCTCAGCCCGTGCCTGTCCCCTTCCCAGGCCTGACCCGGGGCCTCCATCCTACCTGCTTGCCCATGGGCTCAGGGTTGGTGACAGTTGTGCTGAAGAAGCCATCCCACTCGAGCCGCCCATAGAGGCCGGCCCAATGGTTGTGCCTGTTCCCGGTGTGGGGCAGGCACCAGGGGATGAGGGTGTTGAACTGTCTGGCCGTGGAGTCGCAGGCTTTGCCTGTTGGAAGAGACGGCTGCAATGAGGCTGAGGTTCCAGAACAAGAGGAGGCCCGGGAAGTACCTACAGCATTCTGTCCCCCCGGGGACAGAGCAGCAACAGGCCCTGTTCCTGGGCACAGCTTTCACAATGCGGACCCCAGGCTTGCCCCACCCAGGGCCACTGGGTTAGTGAGCAGCAGCACCAGGATCTCCTCCGGGAGACCCCCGCTGACAGTGCTCCTTCATCCGGGCTGGCTGCTGTGGGAACCAGGACCTGGGGGACTGGGCTTCAGGGTACATGGAGGGAAGCCACATCCGGGCACACGGGCGTCTCACCGCTCGCACAGGAGCAGACCCCTCGGAGGGCCCCCTTGCTGCTGCAGCCGTTCTTCCGGTCGTGGTAGGTGTACCGCAGCTTCCTGGTCATGGTGCCGTCTGAGAGCCGCACCTCGATGTTAGGCAGGTCACGCCAGTCTGAGCCCGGAGCCAGAGGGACATGCCGCATGCGGGCGGCCACCAATGCGCTCATGTCCTAGAAGTGTGGCAAGGCCCAGCTGTCACCCAGCTCAGGGAGCATCTGCAGTGGCCTGGGCACCACTGCTCTAGGCACTGGTACCACCACCACAACCAGGAACCCACAAGGGGTTTACATCCCATTTGGGCAGACAGTTACCTGAATGAACAGCTTAGGGATTACACATGTGCCAGGAGACAGAGCAAGGATGCAGAATAATGTGGGGGGAACAGGTGAGGGATAGCTTAGGGCAAGTGGGGGGAGGGTGCCTGAGCTGAGCCCTGCTGTATTAGGAGCCAGCAGCTGGGGGCACAAAAGGCCAGGTTTGGCGTATCTGGGACAACATGCAGAGAACAGGAATGGTGAGAGAGGTCAGTCAGAGGAGGACAGTGATATTCCAGGCCTATTCCAGGAAGAGCAAGAGCTCTGATTGATGCTTTATATGATTACACTAGAGGCCCAGTGCACGAAATTCGTGCACAGGTAGGGTCCCTAGGCCTGGCCGGCAATTAGGACCCATCAGCTCCCCATCCCTCCTCCTTCTCTCACTCCCTCAGTGCCCCCCCCAACCCCACACCGCTGGTCACCTGTCATGTTTCACACTGCCCTCTGGTGGTCAGCACACATCATAGTGAGCAATCTCCCAAGGGGGCACTTTGCACACATATATATATATATATATATATATGCTGTAGGGGCATAGGGGATGGGGGCAAGAAGAAAAGCACGAGGAAGTGAGGCTGGGGGAAAGATGGTGATGATTTGGGCTTGGCCTGTGTGGCTCTGTGGTTGAGCACTGACCTATGAATATGGTTTGATTCCAGGTCGGGGCACATGCCTAGGTTGTGGGCTCAGTCCCCAGTGTGGGGCGTGCAGGAGGCAGGTAATCAATAACTCTCATCATTGATGTTTCTCTCTCTCCCTTCCTCTCTAAAAATGACAGTGATTTGGGTTAGGAGCCAGGAGCAGAGAAGCTGGAGGGGCTGGGATCAGACTCTGCTTCCCACCCCAAGCCTTGGCTGGGCTCCCCACAGGTCTGTCCCTGTGAGGCAGCTGGAAGGAGGGCCCTCTGTGGGGCAATGTTACCTTACAGATGTGGTCCCTGAGGATAGGCTGGTACTGCGAGCCCCGGAGCTGCCTCTGGAACCAGGACTGGGGCTCCCCGTTGTACGAGATCTCCAGCGCTGAAGCCCCATTCCGGATCTCAGGAAGGTCAGACATTGTGTCCCGCACGGTGATGGTTCGGAACGGACATGAGCTCAGCCTGCAACAGAGCATGGCACTTCTGGGGACACATACTGCCGCTGTCCATCGAATCACAGCTGCCATCTCCTGACTGCTGGCACTGCCCGCTCTAGCGAGGACAACCCAGCTCAGAGGTCAAAGGGCTGCCTGAGGTCACACAAACAGCATTCTTCTTGGACTGTCTGGGAAGGAGACAGGCTACACTGGGTTCTGCTAATGACTACAGCCAGGCATCTAGCCACTGCTCTGCATGTGGTGCTCACTCGGCCAGAACTTGAGACTGGAAGTGGCAGAGTGCCGACGCCAAGCTTTCCCGGGGATGCCCACAGACACTGGCGCGGCAGGGTGAGGGGGCTCCTACCTAGTTACGTTGCTGACAAACTTCTTGTCGTCCACCACGACGCTCAGCTGGCAGGCCCGGGGTGCGAACACGTGCAGCGGCTCTGGGAAGAGGGGGAGCTTCTCCCCAGGGGCCGCAGCCAGGATAATGGCTCGCCTCCGTGTCTGGGCCACGCCGTACTGACCAGCCTGTGCACAGGAGAGCCACACACAGGGTCAACTGGCACCTCCACTGGCTGAACCAAGGTCTGGGGTCAGTGACACCCCACTTCCTGGAGTGGCTGGCTGCTGCACAGCTCACCCGGAAAACCCCCAATTAACCCAGCAAGTTTACTCCCAATAAGTGAGACCAGCCCTGCTCAATAGTTGTTGGTTAGAGCGTCATCCTGATACACCAAGGCTGTGGGTTCGATCCCCGTCAGGGCACATAAGAGAATCAACCAACGAATGCATAAATAAGTGGAACAACAGACCAATGATTCTCTCTCCCTAAAATCAATTTTGGAGAAAAAAAAAGTGAGACTAGATGAGAGAACCCCAGCCCATGTGGTGACCATTGGAGAAGATGGAAGTGAACCCGCTGGGGACCCGCCAGCTCCTTACAGAGCACCGAAGGCGCCCCATGGTGTCAGCACTTGTGGAGAAGAGGCTGCAGAGCCCAGCCAGCCATGGATACAGGGTCAGAGAACACGCTGCCAAGCAGGCTTGACCATGAGCCTGGAGCCCCCCGAGGCTGAACTAGGGAGAGCTGTGCGGCCCTGGCACTCCCTCACTCATGGCTTCCCAGCCAACCTTCTCTCCCTTCTCAATAGCCATCTCAGTGTTAGTTAAGCCAACAATGACTGAATGGATACAGTGGCTGCTTTCAGATAAGGCCTACTCCTTATGGGTCATCCCAAATCTTTACCCCTGCCACTGGAAGCCACCGGGAGTGAGACCTTTTACTCCCTCTAGGTGTTGGAATGCACATGTGCTCACCCAAAGGAAACGTTCGTTTTTACCCTGTAACAGCTTGGTCTATGTGTGGTTCTGCCAACCTGGCCTCACCCACCCTTCTGTGGAGATCTAGCTGCCGCCCGAGTATCAGACTCATCCACCACGTGCCCTATTCAGGAAAAAGGGCTGGAAACAAAGCAGCCAAGAGCTCCCTTGCATGCAGTCCCTGCTCAGTTACACAGGAGGATGCAGCTCTACCAAGACCCAAAGGGGTGGGCCTGATGGGACACTGGCTCTGAGCTTTCAGACCTGAATGCTGCAGGCTTCACAGGGGTGGATGCGGCCTCACAGCCATCGCCCTCTCCTTGCCAGCCAGCAGGCTGCCCTCCCAGGCCTGACCCTTTGAGGCTATTTTCAGTTGGAGACAGTTTGCTGCAGTCCAGGGACTGACCCTCCTCCCGCCCACATTCACCCTCCCATCTCTGCCCCATTCCCCGGGAGCCCACCTGCAACACGCCAAAGGTGCACTGATAGCCCATGCGGACCAGGCAGCGGAGAGTGAGCTTTAGGACCATGGAGCGCTTGAAGGACACGAAGTTCCTGACGTTCTCCAGGAGGAAGTACCGCGGCCGGTAGTAGTCACAGTAGCTGTAGAAGGCAGGCGAGACCACCAGAGTCACCACGTGGATCGAAATAAAAAAGGACCCGCTCGACCAAAAGCCATTCCCAGAAGGTCAATGTTTGGCCGTCAAGAAACGGGACCCCCAACTCTTAAGGTCTCTGACCAGTGGAATGCTTCACCTCAGCACATGGCCTTCAGCAGCTGCAAAGGCTACAGCAGTTACTGGTCAGCGGGCACATCAGCATCCAGCCCAGGGGTGGCTGTCTAGTTACCTGTGTGCAGCACTGAACAGAACCTGCTCCGATTACCTGAGGAAAGAGACCACCAGGGAGTTCTTGAACTTGGAGTAGGTGCGAGAGTTGAAGCGGTTCATGCCACTGAAGCCTTGGCAGGGTGGCCCGCCGCACAGCATCTCCACGTCTCCCTTCTGAGGCAGCTTCTGGCCAAGGGAGTTGGTCACCTCTCCAGCCATGACCAGCTTCAGCAGGACATTGCAGTCCTCCGTGAACACTGTGGACCCGGGGTTGTTCAGCCGGAACGCCTGCGCCGCGGGGTCCCACATTTCAATGGCCCACAGTGTTTGTGAGATGCCTGGCAGATAAAGGGACAAAGATGGGCTCTGACCTCCCTGGAATGAGACTCTTGAGTCAGAAAGGTGACCAGAGCCAGAAAGCTCTTCCAGGCAGAATGTGCCCAGTCTGGTTGTGCTAGTTACACAGAGAAAGACCTCGGGGCCTTTACCTGCTTGGTGGAATCCTTCCGATAACCCCCCACAGCCAGAAAACACATCCAGGGTCCGCAGTTTGGGCAGCTGAATGTCCACCTTGGGTTCCTTTGGCTCACTTGTCTGAGATTTTGGCCTGCCTTTCCCTGGAGGAGACAGACCACAAATACCTTATTGTTTCAGAGACGGCCTCCCTGAGTTGTTAATACAGAATGAGGTAACACCAGAGGCTGTTTTATACTGACCATAAATACCCGGTTTATAAGAGATGGACTTGAAAAGAACCCTATGGAGTGACAACATACCTTTCCCCTTCCCTTTCCCTTTGTTTCCAGGGCTACGGGCATGGTTGGGAGGATCTTCAAAGCTTTTGTTCTTGGCATTATAGGCCTGGGAAGGGAAGAATCACAATAGTCTAGCAGAGAAACACATTGGTCACCTCTCTAACAAGTTAGTTTGATAAAGAGCTACTTAATTTCTCCCTGAATGTGGCCATAAACTATTAGCCATTAATAAGAGTACTTCGATTTTACTACATGCAGATAAATTGTATTAATACAAATATTCTGTGGTTGACTTCGAGATTCTTGCTTTTATAAGTGCCTGGACTACTCATTCTAAAAATAAGCAAGTGTTATACCAAGAGTCTCATCTAATGAGGCTACCTTCACTGGAACCTTGGAAAACAGACACGTGTCACTTTAAGTGTGCCCACACAGGAAGGCCATGCTCAGACAATTTAAAAGTGATCAGCTTGGTTAACAAACTCCTGGCTCTTCTCTCAGTAACAAGGGCCAGCTGCACGGCGTGTGGTCCTGGCCTGGACACAGCTGGAGGGACTAAGGGGCAGGGCTGTGTCTCCCGGGGAGAGGGCCCCTTTCCCTAACTCACATCAAGGCACTGGCCAGGCTGGAAGAGGCCTTCAAATACATTTTAGTTGCTTAGGACACTCAGATACTACACTTATCATTGTACTTTTTGTGTTTCCTTAAATTGATTTTTAGAGAGAAGGAGAGAAAGAGAAAGATCAATGAGAGTGAAACATTGACTGGCTGCTCCTGCAGAACCCCCAATAGGGATTGAGTCTGAAACCAGGGCGTGGGGCATGTGCCCTGATTGGGAATCGAACCAGAGATCTTTTGGTGCGTGGAACAACACCCAACCAACTGAACCACACCGGCCAGGGTTCATTGTACATTTTAAAAAGCCAAATGTAGAAGCATTTGAGATCGTTGCTTCCCAGCAATTGCTATCAATTTGGCTCAAATAAAGGCTTATTTAAAAAAAAAAAAAGAAAAACAAAAAGCCAAAAGTTAAGTTTCAGACTTGAATGTATAATTAAACTGCTTTCTCAGGGGCAGTGAATTTGACCCAAAACCCCTCCCTCCCATAAGCCCAGAGCATTACCTCAAGGAAGTAGAAGCGGTCGGGGCCGCCAGTTGAGAAGTCCTGCAAGCACCCCGGCAGGTCCTCCCCGTATTCCACAGTGCAGCGGCCCTGCACATCGCTGAAGTCCACCACGGCCTCCTCGTCGCTCCAGTAAAGCAGGTTGATGTCTGTATGGTAACTTGCTGGAGTGGATTTGTGGGTGTTCTCCGGCCTGCAAGCAGAAGAGTCTTTGTTAAGCAATTCTTAAAATCAAAAACATGTTCTTATTGATTTCACAGAGAGGAAGGGGAAGGGAGAGAAACATTGTTGAGAGAGAAACATCCATCAGCTACCTCCTGCACACTCCCTACAGGGGATCAAGCCCACAACCTGGGCATGTGCACTGACCGGGAATCAACTGGCGACCTCCTGTGAGCCACACTAGCCGGGCAGCAATTCTCTTTTGCTGTGAACTGACAATGAGTTGAATGGTACCATATTCCTGGGGATGATCCAAGAATCCATCGGTAATGACCATGACCCCCAGTCAGGTCAGCTTGATAATTATCCTTAGTTGGCACTAGATACTATAAACAGTGGAATTCTTTGCAACAACCATGCCTTCCGTGCGCATTTCACAGGACTGGACAGCTTGGTGCTGTGGAGAAGCTAACCATTATGAAGAACTCAACATTAAACCTTAAGGAGTTCGGTTGGTTGAGTCATTTGCTTGTTCTTCGTTTCTCCACTGCAACCCGAACAGACTGGCCCTGTGTCAAGACTATAGCTGCACCCTGGCCGGCTCAGTTGGTTGGGTATCATCCTGTGCAACAGGTTTTCCGGTTTGGTTCCCATTCAGGGCACATGCCTGGATTATGGGCTCAGTCCCTAGTAGGGGGTGTGAGGTTCTGCTCTCACATTGATGTTTCTCTCTCTCTAAAAATAAATTAAACAAACAAACAAAAAAAAAACAGGCTGCGGCTGCCTGCCTCAGCCATGCTCTATTAAGAAGCATGTCTAGAGCTTCTTTTCCTCACCTATACATCCAGACTTCTCCTTTCTTTCCCGTTACAAGTGATTATTACAAGGACTTCAGAAAGTCTTTGATATACATTAGTCAAGAAGTGAAGCAACAATGCCAAAACCGGTTTGGCTCAGTGGATAGAGCGTCGGCCTGTGGACTGAAAGGTCCCAGGTTCGATTCCGGTCAAGGGCATGTACCTGGGTTGCGGGCACATCCCCAGTGGAGGATGTGCAGGAGGCGGCTGATCGATGTTTCTCTCTCATCGATGTTTCTGACTCTCTATCTCTCTCCCTTCCTCTCTGTAAAAAATCAATAAAATATATTAAAAAAAAATTAAAAAAAAAAGAAGTGAAGCAACGTTATAACTATCTGTATGGCTTAGTTTCAGGTTAACTCCTAATTACTACAAATTACTCGGGTCCCAGAAAAAGACTCGGTGCAGCCAAGACCTTGGAAAAGCATAGAGCTGGGAGGGACAGGAGAGAGGGTGGAACGGTCATAAACAGAACCCTAGGTTCTCTGGGGCTGCCTCAGGCCAAGCCCAGGACATTCTCCCTCTGCCTTTGTCACATTCTGAATTGAGGCTTAAGGATTTCTTTGAAGATAGAACTCAGCAGCTTTAAAATAAGGTCTAAAAGCAAGGGTATGAAATATAATTTGAGTCGCTGTCAGCACTCATCAGATCATCAGAAACACTTGAGAAACAGCTACCTTTACATAACTTTTTTTATATCACCAAGGATATTTTTCCATTGAGTTTTAGAGAGTGGAAGGGAGGGGGAGAGACAGAGAGAGAAACATTGATGCAAGAGACACACTGATTGGTTGCCTTTCACAAGCACCCCAATTGGGACCAGGGATCGAGCCTGCAACTGAGGTATTTGCTGGTGCCCTTGACTGGAATTGAACCAGGAACCCTTTAGTCTGGGGGCCAGCACTCTATAACCGAGAAAAACCGGCTAGAGCTCTACCTAACTTCGAACATCACTGTGTGCAATGTTAGAACCCATTTCAGGCAGAACTTTCTGGAAGTCTGCTGCCTCCTGGGAGAGCAGAGGACACCACCGACCTGTAGAACTTGTTCAGTCTGATCTTGATGTCTGTCTCATTGGGTTTGCCATTGTTCTTCTTGACACAGAAGATCTCTCTGATGCGGCCAATTCGGTATGGCTCAGGGGCGTCCAGGTTGCTGCCTTTGATGTAGTCGGAGTATTTCCGGTAGTGTTCTGGATACAGGTCTTCATTCACAGGCTCCTTCCGTGGGCGTTTCACAGGACTGGAAAGCTTAATGCTGCAGAGTAGCAAACATTACACATAACTGAACATTAAACCTTAAAAAGTGGATAGTTCAGCATGACTGATCAGTGACAATGGCTCAGACAACAGCTGGTACAAGGGGTGCAGGGTGGGGATATTCCAAAGCAGCTCAGTAGTGGCCCAGGGAGCCTGGCCTGGAACTGGCAAAGGGGGCACTCACTTGAACGTGAAGGCCTCCGGGAGAAGGTACACGCCGTCGCCCACTCGGTACTGGATGCCGTCCTTGGAGGCTGAGCTGTAGAAAACCCGGTCCTCCAGGTCCTCGAGCAGCTCCAGGGCCCTGGGAATTTCCTTCTGCTTCATCTCAACCAGATGGGCACAGCTGGCGCAGAATCTGAAGGAGCCGAGGACAAAAGGAAAAGGCCCTGAGACGGCAGGTAATGACTGCAGCAGAGCTGCTGGCTTAACCCAGAGATGCTGGTGACCAAGAGAAAACACCTGCAGGTGTCTGAAGGAACTCGTTCTCCTGGACCTGATGCTCATACTGTGAAAGCACTTATTTGGGACCAGAGTCCAGGGATATATACAACACAAGAAAACATCAAGCCTGTCCCACTTTTGAGTATTTGCTCTAAAAACCCTAAGACATTAACAAACAGAATTTGGAATATGATAAAAATAAACCAGAAGCGAGAATACAGAGTGGTTCAGTTAGGAACTCAAAATATCAGAGCAGGCTCACACTATCTATACGAACAGCAGCATAATATGCTAATTAGACTGGATGTCCTTCTGGACGAAGCCATGGCGGGCAGGCGGGGGCTGAGCCAGCCACCACGGCAGTGGGGCCGAGCCCTTTGCACGAATTTCGTGCATCGGGCCTCTAGTTAGCTAATAAAAGCTGAAGAGGTAGTTGGTGAAGTTCAATATTTCTGCTTAAAGGAGAGCTGGAGACTGCCTTTAACATGGAGATCAGGTCCAGGCCAGTTTTTCTCAGTGGTTAGAGCGTTGGACCTTAGACTGAAGGGCCATGATTGGATTCCTGGTCAAGGGCACGTACCTCAGTTGCAGGTTCCCCAGTCTCAGTAGGGGCGTGTGCCGGAGGTAACCAATTGATATGCCTCTCCAAGTCGATGTTTCTCTCTCTCCCCCTCCTCCCTCCCTTACACTCTCTAGAAATCAATGGAAAAAATATCCTTGGGTGAGGACTTAAAAGGCAGACTCCCTAAGAGCAGCCACCCACCAGTTAAAATAAAATGAAGTCAAAAGATCTCACTTAGAAGATAGCTAAGAAACAAAAGAAAACACATGAAATCTGTGGTATAGACACTGAACATGCAAAAAGGCAGATAATGAAAAGATCAATCCTACTCCTGGACAAGACAGCTTCTTATGACGGTAACTCCATGCCCAGGCCAGCCATACACCTAAAGCCACTGCAACAAAGCCCGGCTGGGCCCTGACCGGTGGCTCAGTTGGTTGGAGCATCAACCAACCAACCAACCAAAACGGTTGCAGGTTCCCGGTCAGGGCACATACCTAAGTTGTGGGTTCCACCCCCCAGTAGAGTACCTATAGGAGGTAACCAATCAATGTTTCTCTCCCTCCCTTCTTCTCTAAAAATAAAAAAAATTGGACTTTAAAAAAGTCCTCAGGTGAGGATTAAAAAAAAAGTTTTCAAAGCCAGGCTGATCTTGGATTAACGAGGAAAACAACCAGATAGTGTCCAGGAAGCAAACCCAGCAGATGGAAGCACGTGAAAAGCCAGAGGGATTCACACAGAAGCAGGGTGTCCTCCCCCAGAAGGTGACCAGCACTCACTTGTACTTGTTGTCCTCAGTTGGTTCAGTTTTTGGAGGGGACTCAAATCTTGCGTAGTCTTGATCATACCACAGCTGGTAGAAATAGGTCTTCCCGTTGTCCTCTTCCATCAGGGTCTCGGGATCCATGCCTCCCTTTGGGACAAGGATGCTGTGTCAGGCATGACCCCACAGTGAGGGAGGGCACATGAGGGACGCTAGG
Source organism: Myotis myotis (assembly GCF_014108235.1). Classification (NCBI taxonomy): domain Eukaryota; kingdom Metazoa; phylum Chordata; class Mammalia; order Chiroptera; family Vespertilionidae; genus Myotis; species Myotis myotis. The sequence goes on from NW_023416368.1 coordinate 84,337,497, forward strand.
TACTCACCTCCATGGCCCAGTTTTCCGACGGAGCTTTATAGACGACCGTCACCTTGCTGTGAATGTATGACAGCTGCATGTCCTCACACTCGTCTACCAGGAACAGCTCCAGGGGGTCCGATGTGGCCCCCAGGACCGTGTCTGTGCCGGCACAGAACCAGTGGGCGTGAAACATCGGCCCTTGGCTGCTGTCCTCCCACAACGCCGTGACCCTGGTGTCAGAGGAGCAGAAGGGAAGGAAGTTCTAACGTCACCGGCAGATCTGCTTCGAGTTTACTTGGGAACTTTTTTTTTTTAAGTTTGTCTCGAGCAAAGACCTGCTGCTGCTTTTCTTGCAAACAGGCATCTCCTACCTGCTCAAGAGAGAGTGTGTGCTGAGGCCAAGCAAAGGGAAATATACAAACCTTGCTAAGTACAGTGGTTTTGAAGAGTCATCTGGAATAACAGATACACAGTCCCCCACTTTCAGGGTTTCTGAGTCAATGCACACCTTCTTATAGTAAGTCTTCTTGCCATCAGTCTGAAAACAAAGAGCTTATTTCAGGTGGAGATGGGTTTGAAGGTCCATGCTAGGCTTGGTGTTCTTGTTAATATAAAGGCATAGCCCATAATGATTTCGTTAAGAAGGCATGGCTACTGCCTGGCTCCCAGAGAGCACCCCACTCCCTAGGCTGGAAGCACGCCCACTGTCTACTATCAGCTCCGCCCTGGCCAGTCAGCAGCAAATCAGAGCCCAGCATTGCAGGTTAACAGCACCAGTCCCAACTATTCACTGTGGTCTTAAAGGCACATCCCATCCCTGGTTCCTTTCCGCCTCATTCCTCTTCTCCCACAAGAACTGATCCCACCTCAGGGCTCTGCCCTGGTTCTTCCCCACATCTTCATGGGACGGTTCCTCTCCCACCTTCTGGGTCTCAGCTCAGCTGTCACCTCCTTAGGAAAGCCTCACGGCCCCAGGCCCCTCCACCTTTCTACCAGCCCAGGGGACACAGTCTGTCCTCCTGCCCTGGAGCATCAACACCACAGGGCAGGGGCTGAGCCACATCCAGGCCTGAAGCAGCACCCGGCAGAGGGAGGCCTCGCGCTTGCTGAATGAACTGACTGTATCTTTTACTTATGAACATCGAGAAAGCAGTGCTAGGACAGTGATGGCGAACCCATGACACGCGTGTCAGAGGTGACACACGAACTCATTTTTTTGGTTGATTTTTCTTTGTTAAATGGCATTTAAATATATAAAATAAATATCAAAAATATAAGTGTTTTACTATGGTTGCAAATATCAAAAAATTTCTATATGTGACACGGCACCAGAGTTAAGTTAGGGTTTTTCAAAATGCTGACACGTCGAGCTCAAAAGGTTCGCCATCACTGGCTTAGGACGTTTGCTTTCTAACTTTGGTAAAAGAACTGAGCCTTAGATGGGGAGATGACCACAGAATGACCAGTAAGGGATCTGCTAGTGCCCAAAAGACACCCACTGCCAGGCAAGAGATGATGACAACTCTTCAAAACGAGCTTTGAAGGGGAAGCAGCCTGACACCCTTAAACTGTGTCCATTACCCATTTTGGAACTTGAAGGAAACCAAGTCTTTGGGCAGACAAACAAAAACACATTTCTTGTGTGTGGCCACGGGCCTGGACCATGGCCTTGCAGCCGGCCGTGCTCTCTCACGAGGCAAGCGAGCAGGATTCAGGCTGCTTAAGAGGCCTGGTGGCGAGACACCAGGAAACAACGTGCTTCCCAGGGGGGCGGCCGTAAGAAGACGGAGAACCCGCTGTGGGATTACCTTAACAGCCTCTCCAATCCAAGAGATCCGGTCCTTGTTCTGTTTCTTTTTCTTCCCCTGGTGCATTTTTTTGGGCGACGGCATCTCTGGGATATCGTCGTCCTCTTCTTCGTCGTCATCTGCCTCCTTCATGGCCATGTTGGGACACCTACAAACTCATGTGTATAAGCAAGACCCTTTTTATAAGTAAAACTGCCTGGGGCTGTTGGGGTCCGATAACAGGACAGGCCCGGGGACCATTCGAGATGAAGCACTGCTGCCTGTCCTGCACATGTCAACACAGTTACCCACACACAGCGCACAGCCCTCAGCCGGCACTGTCCTCTGCTACCAGACATCACCCGCCAAGCCTACCTCCTCTTTAGGCAGGCTTGTTTGCTCCGGCCGCTACCACCGAACTTAACCATATCCTTACAGGCTTTACACGTTCCACAGTCGGGCTGCTGACAAACCTGAAAGATATTTAAAAAGTCAAATGACCATTAGTAACAACTGGTAACCAGGTTTTTAATGAATTACAATTTTAGAACTTTTATATTTAGCCTCATTTAGAGGTAAGGGAACTGAAGAGTTAAGAACAAGGTACCAGTCATATACCCCCAGAATAGCAAAGGTTAAGCTGGGTATGTTGGTGTTGAAACATGTGGGGAAACTGGCTCTGCTCACAGGTTTTAAGTTGGTAGCACCACTTGGAGAGCAGTTTTCTATATCAAAGTTAAATATAGAACCCACACCCCAGCAATTCTACTTCAAAATAGGGGCAGCCCTAGCTGGTGAGCTAAGTGGTTAGAGCGTCGGCCCACAGACTGGAGGGTCTTGGGGTTTGATTTGGGTCAAGGGCAAATACCTCGATTGCAGGCTCAACTCCGCCCCCCATTTGGGATATGTGCAGGAGGCAACCAATCGATGTGCATCTCTCACATCAATGTTTCCTTCTCTCTGTCTTTCCCCCTCCCTTCCATTTTCAAAAAAATAAATAAATAAATAAATTAAAAATCAATGGGGAAAAAAAACATATATATACTCGGGTAAGAATTAACAAAAAATTTTAAAAGAAATAGGGGTAGACACTGAAGTCTCGTTCAAGGATGCTGCTATATCATGATTTCTAATATCAAAAGTTGCACATTATCGAGGGGTAAGTTGGGACTATTATATAATGCAGCATGATGAAATAGTCAAAACGAATTAACTAGATCTACCTACATGAACACATAACATGATTACAAAAAATACCAGTTATGTATATTTAAAAAATTTTTTAAGGCTTAGATACATGCGCTAGATGAAAAAAAAGTAAAACCAAAACACGAATGGTAAGGATGTGCAAATTCCTGTTAAGGGCTGCCACTAAAAAAAAAAAGAGCTCTGAATCCAGTGGACAGTGTGAACACAGGGCGGTTCTAAAGGTAGCTGCACTGAAGCCGGTTTGGCTTGGTGGATAGAGCGTTGGCCTGCGGACTGAGGGGTCCCGGGTTCGATTCCGGTCAAGGGCATGTGCCTGGGTTGCGGGCACATCCCCAGTAGGAGATGTACAAGAGGCAGCTAATCGATGTTTCTCTCTCATTGATGTTTCTGGCTCTCCATCTCTCTCCCTTCCTCTCTGTAAAAAATCAATAAAACATATTTAAAAATAAAATAAATAAATAAATAATAAAAACAACAACAACAACAAAAAACTAAAGGTAGCTGCTATATTTTTGCATCCAGGTGTTCGCCCAAAATAAGTCAAATAACAGATACCAAAATATATCCGATCTCTGGGTCACAGAAGATTAGGGGGATTCAAATATTTAAAATTCACAGAAAGAGATTTGTTTTTTAAATATATATATATTTAATTGATTTTAGAGAGGAAGGGGGAGAGAGAGAGAAACATCAGTGATGAGAGAGAACCGCTGATCGGCTGCTTCCTGCACACCCCACACTGAGGATTGAGCCCACAACTCGGGCATGTGCCTTGACCCGGAATTGAACAGTGACCCAAGTTAGTGATCGGGCATTAACAGCAAAGCATCCGAGCCACCGATTTCAACAGCCGTCTTATCAACCTGTTTGTTCTCCGAGGCATGCAGTTCTCCCCAGATCACCAACTTCCTCCCCGCTTATGTCCTACGGGTCACATTTGAACAGTGAGCATCTCAAGCCAGAAAGAGAAAGTGAGTTGCTCAGATTGCATGGTGAGCCCAGCCCAGGTGAGGTTACCTCGCAGACGCCACACCGCCGGCGTTTGAAGGCATTCTCCTTGTCTTCTCTGTCATCCTTTTCGATTTGCTCTGCGAAGAAAGTGTCGAAGATCTGGTAGACCAGCTTGGTGGTGGTAGCTTTTGTGGGGCCTTTGTCCTTCTCCTTGGTGGAATGACTGATGGCTCGACGTTTTTCGTTTCTGGGAGAAAGGTTCCCATCATGTTAGCAGGCTGGGGAAGAGTGTGTGGGACACTCTGCCTTCTCTGCAATCAGGTCTTCAATTTTATTCCTGCTGCATCCTTACCTTCTTCCTAGGGTGACCCCAACCAACTTGATCAAGTCTCTCATGCAGGGGGTCAGGAAGATGGGCAGTTCATCACTGTCCCCAGCCGCATCGTAACTCTCTACTTGTTCCACCACAAACTGAGCATGTCGAAGGAGAGAATCCTCAGTGAATCGATTCAGGTTGAGCGTGGAAGGAGGAACCGTGGTCTTTAAGAAATAACATCAGAAGTTTCTTAGGCTTAAGCAAAACTATTCTAATTGAACTAAAAAAGTTTCTGCTAATTCTAGACATGAGTTTCTCAGCAATATCTATATAGCACGTAAAAGGTGCGAGTCCCAGATCACAAATGACCTAACCCCGTACCTCAATCTTATTGATCAGGTCCTCGTAGGTCGCATCACGGTTGTTCTGCAGGAACTCAACGACTATCTTACTTATGTAGATCTTCTCCTGCATTAAGTTGAACATTGGTGAGTACTCTGGGCTGGGCTCCATTAGGATGTACTCAGCATAGGCTGCAGTGAACAGAAGATGTTGTTAGAAAGCAGTTTGAACCTGATGGCAGCTATGGTGGCTGAAGAGCACAAATGAGTCTATGAAGCTTATGAGGAGTCTAAGTCAGTGGTCGGCAAACTGTAGCTCGCGAGCCACATGCGGCTCTTTGGCACCCTGAGTGTGGCTCTTCCACAAAATACCACGTGCGGATGCACATGTACAGTGCGATTGAAACTTCGTGGCTCATGCGCAGAAGTCAGTATTTTGTGGAAGAGCCACACTCAAGGGGCCAAAGAGCCGCATGTAGCTCGCGAGCCGCAGTTTGCCCACCACTGGTCTAAGTCATTGCATACCCAAATGTCACAAACATCAAGTGCAATCAGAATTATTAGCGCATTCAGAAGTGGCCTATTTGAGCCGACTAGAGAACTGGCTGAGGAGTTTTCATTTCGCTCATCTCTGGCTTTTGAAATTTTGCCTGGGTTTGAGTTGCAAGAATATGACCTACTTGTATAACTAGAGCAGCTGTGGGCAAACTACGGCCCACGGGCCTCCGGCCCGTTTGAAATGAATAAAACTATTGAAAAAAAAGACCGTACCCTTTTATGTAATGATGTTTACTTTGAATTTATATTAGTTCACACAAACACTCCATCCATGCTTTGTTCCGGCCCTCCGGTCCAGTTTAAGAACCCATTGTGGCCCTCGAGTCAAAAAGTTTGCCCACCCCTGAACTAGAGAGTTGATTCCAAGGCTGGTTGTAATTAATAGGAGAGGCCATCCCAGAACCCCACGTGATTACCACATGTTTAGTGGTGTTCACGTGAGCTTGTTGAGACGTCCCAAAGCCCAACCAAGCCCCCGGGAGGACAGAAGCAAAGTCTCCTTTCATAACCCAGAACAGTCCACAGTTAGCACATACTTACCGGTGCTAAAGCCAATGAGAGCCTTTTCGCCTCCGTCAAAGCCAGTGATCCACCATTCAGTGATGGGGCCAAGGTTTTTGCCATTAACACCACCTAAGAGATGGAAAAGAGGACAGTTTCTTGAAAGGAAATGGACTCAGAGCTATGAACTCATATCAAAATCTCAGTGGGCCCAAGTGGCACTCGAAGTGCCCAGCTGAGCTGATATCCCTTATCAGCCAAGCCAGGCAGTCCTCATCAGAGGCAGAGAGCATTTCCTTATAGCTGTTCAGAGACCGCAAGCCCTAACTTTAAGAGGCAGGGATTCCAGCTGAACAGTGCTTTGCAGGCGAGTTGTTTGTTTTTAAGATATCTGTCCCAAACATAAGCAGGGAAGTTCCACTTACCTTCAGGAGACGGGTCATCATCATATATCGGTTTTGCTGAACCAGAAAAGTAGAGCTTAATATCCTTCTCAATGAGACCAGTGTCAATGGGGCACAGGTGACCATGTTTACAGTACACACTAGACGGGCAACAAAGAGCGTGTTAGCCAGCTGACCAGTGAAGGCAAGCTGCAGCAGAGTCAAGTTCAGACACAAGTGACAGTGACTACCTGCAATTCCTAGACTCTTATCTTTCTGGTTGCCAGATCACTAGATGAGTAGTGTTCTCTGACCCAAACAGCTTCTACCTGATCCTCCCACCGGTGCATCAAGAGTACAGGTAGCCTGGCCGGTGTGGCTCAGTGGTTGAGCGTCAACCTATGAACCAGGAGGTCATGATTGGATTCCTGGTCAGGGCACATACCTGGGTTGCTGGCTCGATCCCCAGTTGGGGGGCGGGGGTGGGGCGTGGTGGTGGGTGTATGTGCAGGAGGCAGCCAATCAATGATTTTTTCTCATCATTGATGTCTCTATCTCTCTCCAAATATATCTTAATATCAATAAAATTATTAAAATATTAAAAAAGTACAAGTATCTGCAAAGGCAACACCAAGAGATCAGTGAGACAGTGAATGATGAGAAATCTCAGAGAGCAACTCACTGCACCCGCGCTTGGCATGATGCTAACAGAAACATCAGCTCTCAAACACATTCTACTCCTAGTTGTGCAACCACTTCTACCTAGCTCCAAAACATTTTCATTGAACAAAATAAAACCTCATACCCATTAAGCAGTCACTCCCTATTCCCTCTCCACCCCCAGCAACCACAGATCTGCTTTCTGTTTCTATGGATTTACCTCTGAAAATATTTCTTATATGGTTAGTTTTGTGTTTAATCACGTAAAGCATATTGTATAATGTCATAAAAAGTGAGGCACATCAGGGATATGTGAAGGAAGGGCTTCCGCCTCTGTCTAGGGGTAAAGCTCAGGTTTAAGGGCATTAACGGTCCCACCATCCAGAGACACTCCTTGACAGTTGGAAGAATGCTCCTCCTTCAGCAGGATAAATCAGGGGTTCTGCTTATGGGCCTGCTCATGCTGGCCTCAAGGTTGATGCTCCTACACTGGAGATGCCATGCTATCCCTGAGTCACCGGTGGGCCACATGGGACCTGTACAGGTCTCCTGAGACCATCTCCCACCACACTCCCCTAGTGTCAGGGCTTGGAGGCCAGAAATCCTCATCTTGAAATCTCACAAAACCTTTTTAAAAATAGAAATGAACACCGTGAGTTGAGCTCCTCCCGTGCCAGGCATGGAGACAACATGGTAACAGCCCTGCTCTCGAGACTTGAAGTCCAGTGGGAAATATGGACACATATCAAGGGAGGGCACATATTGCAAACCCACAGAAAACAAGGATCCACAGCCCAGCCCACTGGACTGTATCAGTAGACGTGACATCAAAGAAGTTGCAAGTCCTAGGCAGGGGCAGGACCCCCTGGTTTACAGGATTGACCTCTCCTGACTTGTTTCCATCCACCACATTCAGCCCAAGTACTAGAGGTAAGCAGAGTCCCTTAATAACTCAGGCAGTCTGGCTCCGACGGCCTGATGCTAAAAGGCACACTTCTGCCGTAACCGGTTTGGCTCAATGGATAGAGCGTCGGCCTGCGGACTCGAGGGTCCCAGGTTCGATTCCGGTCAAGGGTATGTACCCTGGGGGTTGCGGGCACATCCCCAGTAGGGAGTGTGCAGGAGGCAGCTGATCGATGTTTCTCTCTCATGGATGTTTCTAACTCTCTATCCCTCTCCCTTCCTCTCTGTAAAAAGTCAATAAAATATATTAAAAAAAAGAAATAAAAGGCACATTTCTCCTGGGAAATTTGTCTTTACTGCTACCCTCCAACCATACAGGAATCAATTTACAGCACGCCATGTCTCGAGGAGGAAGCCAAGGGACTCCAGCAGCCCTGGCTTCAGCTAGTCCTCTTCCAGCCTCTAGCCTGAGGAATGCTACAGGAAGGCACAAGGGCGTGGACGCCAGCTACATCAACACAGCATATTTGGTTGTGCCATCAGGCAGAGGTTTGGGCCAGGCCCTGGGGGTCGCTGGTAGATGAACAGCATCCCAAAATGGACCAGAATCCTGATTGTATTGGGAGAAGGGCATACAACCAATCCACCACAGGGAGTGTGAGAAGTGCCACAGAAGAAACACTGGGGTCTTGTCCCAGGGCATAGGAACCCCTCAACCTGCTATGGGGCAAGGGTGTCAGAAAGGGCTTCCCAGCATTGACGCCCACCTGGGGCTTACGCTAGGTATTACTGAGGTGACCACTTGCCCCTATACTTCTTCAGGAAGAGAAACAGCATGTGCCTAGGCCTGAAAGAGACATGGGCTGGAACTACAGCCAAGTCACCACGAAGAAACAAAGTGAAGCCCGTTTTGCACAAAGCAACTGCACTTTCAGCAAGAGGGAGCTGACTAAATTGAAAGGTGCTGAAAGCATGGGGACTCTGTTCACTCAAGGGTGTGTTTGAGCCTTGCCAAAGACAGAGTCCACACACCAGGGATCATCAGAGAAAACCCTGGAGTCAATGCCACGGCCTGCAAAGCCCTGTATGATCTAGCCCTCTCCCCAGCCCCTGCCTACATCCCCTACCTCTCACTCTACACCCTGGCCCCCCAGCCCCACCAGCCTCATCACTTGTCTTCCATTGCCAACCCATGCCCACCTCTGAGCCTTTGTACCTGCTGTTCCCTCCTCCTGAGGTGTCTTTCCCTAGTTATTCCCTTGGCCTGTTCTCTTATGCCACTGAGTCTTTGCTGAAGTCATTTCCCCACCTTTTTTTTTTTTTTTTAGAGAGAAGGGAGAGAGAAACATCGACCAGTTGCTTCCTGAACGCATTCCGACTGAGGATCAAACTGGCAGCCTGGGTATGTGCCCTGACTGGGAATCGAACCCGCAACCTTTTGGTACACAAGATGCTCCATCAATTGAGCCACACTGGCCAGGGTTCCCTACCATTCTAAACACAACTTCTTTCTCCTATCCACTTTGTGCTTTCCACGCTTTTTACTTGTGTTGTTGTTGTACCTACTTGACAGGCATAACTTTTGTTCTGCCTCTATGAAAGCAGGGACCTGAAGTGCTATATTCATATACCTAGTACAGTAGCCGGCCCTCATTTGAATGAATGACCTCCAGAATATACACAAACTGAAGACTTAACATGTATAGTTTTAATACCCTCCCCCCCCAAAAAAACCCCAACCGCCAGCAAATATCTACTATACTTCCACCAGGGCTTTGTGGCTTTTATCCATCTAGTGTTAGCAGCATAAGAAATGTGGCAGGTAAGGTGCTAGAGATATTAAGAACTTGGACATCTTTAGGGAAGTGCCCTGTCACAATGAAGAAGCGTATCAGTACCTGAAGCATGTCAGTCTGTTTTGAGGAAAATATTCATAACTCTCAAAGCCAGATTCATTGGCATCGAAGATGGACAGTCTTTCATTTGTCAACATCGGTACCTCGTCCACCTGAGAGACATAGGACCATTAAGCAGAGGGATAAGAGACAGGAAAAGAAAAAGCTGAAGATAGAGCTGGAACTTACTGCATTCGGGAGATGATGTTCGTACTTTAGTTCAGGGTCATCCAGATACTGTCCACACTGAAGGCACTTTTGAAGCTGGTTCTGTGGGGGCAGGACACAAACGGTGCTCAGAGAGCCAGCTCTAGGCAGCCCCATTAGTGCTGCACTACCCGTTTTACCCCCAGGTGCATGTTTACCTTGGGAGACAGTGCTGTTTTGGTTTGAGCTACTTTTTTCTCATCACTGGGGGGAAACAAAACAAAACACAAGATACGTTCTGAAATGACTGAAAAAAGAAACTATCAGAATCCATTGTCAAAGTCATACCTAAACCTCCTGCCACAGATGATTACCAGGCTGCCTAAGGGGCAAGGTGCTAGGTCACAAGTGTCTCTACCACACGAAGGGGACCTGCCTCACTGGGAAGAACTGGAACGTCTTGGTCCTGTGCTCACAGACCCAACCTATCAGACTTACAGCTAAGGCAAGTCACTAAAAACCTCTTTTCCTTTCTAGAACAATTATTGTAATATTATTACCTGCTATGTATAAAGACAAAAATAAGTTCTTACGGCTCTTTGGATGTCGATCTGCGTCTCTTCTCCTCCTAAATGGAAAATTGGAGTGAAGACTAAGAAAGTATTTTTACATCTGCATCATGCTTCAGAGTTAAGAATTTTACATATGTGGTTATCACAAAACCTAGTCAAGTCTGGCTGGTGTGGCTCAGTGGATTGAGCGACTAAGCATCATCCCAGGAACCAAGAGGTTACCGGTTCGATTCCTGGTCAGGGCACATGCCCTGGTTGCAGGCTCGATCCCCAGCGGGGGCGGGCACGAAGCAGCCCATCAATGTTTCTATCTCTCTCACTCTCCCCGACTCAGTCACTCTCACTCTCCCTTCCTCTCTATCTAAAAATAAATAAAAACATTAAAAACAAACACCTAGTCAGAGGTAGGGAAGAAGGCAAAGAACCAGAGAGACCAGAGCCACCTCCAGTGTGTAGTCTTATCAAAATCCTTATAACCAAAGACTTCCTTAAAAGACTTGAGACCAATTAAACACACACACACACACACACACACACACACCCCTTAGCTTCCTATACAAGTGGTAACTCAAAATAACTGATGAGGGGTGCTATGGACTGAACTGTACCCCCAATTCATATATTGAAGCCCTAACCCCAAATGTGACTATCCGGAGATGGGGCTTTTAAAAAAGTAACTGAGTATAAATGAAGTCACATGGGTGGTGGGTACTAATCCAATAGGAACGGTGTCCTCGTAAGGGGAAGGGACACCAGAGCTCACTTGCCCTCTGTGCTCACACAGGGAGAGGCCACATGAGGGCCCAGCGAGAAGCCAGAAATAAAGGCTTCACCAGACACTAACCCTGCCAGCATTTTGATTTTTAGACTTCCAGTCTCCAGAACGGAAGAAAATGTCTTGTTTACACCAAACAGACTGTGGTATTTAGTTATGGCAGTCTGAGCAGACTAATACAGGGGAAACGTATTCCTGGAATTATTTTGCATAAATGAAGAAATGATGGGATTAGACTATCACCACTTTGCAACTCCTGGTGAAATAATGGAATTAAGCAATGACTTAAAAACATTAGGTGACCAAAAAACAAAACAAAACAAAAATTAGGTGAAAAACTGAGGGGACTCTATAATGAATGGGTGGATCAGGCACACAGCACCTGAGCCCAGTAATCTATCTTAACACTATAAAAAGATAACTGTGGCCCTAACCGGTTTGGCTCAGTGGATAGAGTGTCAGCCTGTGGACTCAAGGGTCCCGGGTTGGATTCTGGTCAAGGGCATGTACCTTGGTTGCGGGCACAACCCCAGTAGGGGATGTGCAAGAGGCAGCTGATCGATGTTTCTCTCTCATCGATGTTTCTAACTCTCTATCCCTCTCCCCTCCTCTCTGTAAAAAATCAATAAAATATATTAAAAAAAAGAAAGATAACTGTGCCGTCTGGTGTGATGCAAGTCCTCCTGACAACAACAAAAGCCCTACATCTGGTCAAGCATCGGTCAAGCCTCTGGACCTAACTATCAGTCTGCAGGGCTAGAGGAGATGTCAAATGCAAGAGGAGTGCAAGGGGCAAAATCCAGAACCCAGAACTACAGATAAATAGGTTCCTTCCACATAATACAAGTAAAAGGAGACGGATAAAACTCTGGTGAGACAAATACCAACCAGATATACTGTACAGACTTTATTTGTGTCCTGATTCAAATAAACTGTAAAAACAAAATGGAGCCTAGCTGGTGTGGCTCAGTGGCTGAGCACTGACCCATGAACCAGGAGTTCAGGGTTTCATTCCGTCAGGGCACATGTCCGAGTTGTGGGCTCGATCCCAGTAGGGTGCGTGGAAGAGGCAGCTGACCAATGATTCCCATCATTAATGTTCCTCTCTTTCTCTCTCTCTCCTCACTTCCTCACTCTGAAATACACACACACACACACACACACAATTTTAAAAATACACAAAAAACACATGGAGACTAGCAGGGAAGTTTGAACAAAAACTACACCTCAATATCATTGTGCTATGATGATGAGATTGTGCCAAAGTTTAAAAAGAGTTCTTTCCACCCTATTGGGTTTGGCTCAGTGGATAGAGCGTCAGCTAGTGGACTGAAGAGTCCCAGTTTCAATTCTGGTTAAGGGCACATACCAGGGTTGCAGACTCAGTCCCCAGTCCTGGTTGGGGCACATGCAGGAGGCAGCCAATCGATGTCCTCCCCCCCCGCCCCCCCATCCCTTCCACTCTTAAAAAGAAAAAAAATCAATGGAAAAATATCCGAGGAGGAGGATTAACAAAACATCAACAACAAAAAAGTCCTTTCTTTTTATAAGTTCTATAAATATTTTAATAATATATCTGGGATTTGTTGGCTAAAACATATTTGGTCACAAGACGGTATTTGTTGAAGGTTGAGAATGTGAGAGTTTCCTACCCTCACATTCTGCCTACTTTTTGGTATGTTTGAATATTTCCATAATAAAAAAAGCAATTAAAAAATGTTTTTATTGATTTTAGAGGAAGAGAGAGAAACATCCATGTGTGAGAGAAACACTGAGTAGCTGCCTCCTACACACCCCTGACCAGGGATCTAGCCGCCTGCAACCCAGGCATGTGCCCTGACCAGGAATAGAACTGATGACCTTTAGGTGCACGGGACTACACTCAACCAACTGAGCCGCACCAGCCAGGGCACAAAAAAGCAACTTTAGCCGAAACTGGTTTGGCTCAGTGGATAGAGCGTCGGCCTGCGGACTGAAGGGTCCCAGGTTCGATTCCAGTCAAGGGCATGTACCTTGGTTGCGGTCTCATCCCCAGTAGGAGATGTGCAGGAGGCAGCTGATCGATGTTTCTCTCTCATCGATGTTTCTGACTCTCTATCTCTCTCCCTTACTCTCTGTAAAAAATCAATAAAATATATTTAAAAAAAAAAAAAAAGTAATTTTAAAAAAGCCACTTTAACATTCCAGCCAATGGGATGTATAAAACGTGGTAACAGTGAAAAAACAAGCCTTACCTTTTCATCCTCATCTTTTCCATCAGAATCTTGTGAATCTTTTTCAGGTTTCCGTTTGGCAGCTCTGCTGGTTAAACATATATGCCGAGTATTAGCTCAGAAAAACTAACCATATCGACAGCTTGCATCAAACAACAAACACCTCCTAATGAAAAAGCAAAATATTCAGAACACATCTGAGAAACAGATTCTTCCCATCCAAAAGAGAGCCCCATGTCACGGTGGCTCCAAGGGCACATTGCTGACTTGTAATCCTGAGATGAGGCTTTCAGAAGCCCCTTCTGACCGCTCAGATGTGGAAGGGCCTGATGAGCGCTGCCGGAAGCTAAGGGATACACACACATGACTGTGCAGAGACAGGAGTGCCACATACATGCAGAGGGTAGGAAGCAAGAGGGCCCAGTTGGGTTTCTTATCCAACCCTGCCCCAACTAATCCAATCTCCCAATACCATCAGCAGCTCCCTGTAAACCTCCACAGTCACAGGTCTCTAGAACAGTTACTTTAGCAATTAACAGTACACACGGCACAGCACAAAGGTGCAAGCATTTGGACTACTTACAGATCTCTGGATTGACTTCTGCACCTCGTTTCATCCTGAGAGGGAGAAGCAGGGGTGGAGAGATAAAGAGGGGAAAATCAGCCTCTGAGAAAGACCTAGGCCAAACCTGAAGTATCAGTTAGTAACTGCAGTATGTGGAACTAGACAACAGAAGTTCTGGGCAGATACATGGGGTAGAGATGAGGCTTCAAATTTTTAACTCAGCTCCCTACACTTTACAAACAAGAGTTGATTAGGAGTTGGTAAACTACTTCTGAAAAAGGCCTAAAACAACATTTCAGATTTGTAGGCCACATGGTCTGTGCCACAACCACTCAACTCTGCTTCTGCAGCACAAAAGCAACCAGAGACAATATGTAAATGAAAAGGCATGACAGTGTTCCAGTGAAGCTTTATTCATAAAAACAGACAGAGTGGCCCGGCCGGCCAGTGTGGCTCAGTGGCTGCGCATTGACCTATGAACCAAGAGGTCACAGTGCGATTCCTGGTTGGGGCACATGGCCAGGCTGTGGGCTCGATCCTTGGTGGGGGGATGTGCAGGAGGCAGCTGATCAATGATTCTCTCATCATTGATGTTTCTATCTCTCCCTTCCTCTCTGATATCAATAAATATTTTTTAAAAAAAAGATGACAGAGGGCCCTACCTGGTTTGGCTCAGTGGATAGAGCATCAGCCCAAGGACTGAAGGGTCCTGGGTTCAATTCCAGTCAAAGAATCGAACCTTGGTTGCTGACTCAATCCCCAGCCCCGTTAGGATGCATGCAGGAGGTAACCAATCGATGTGTCTCTCTCACATAGATCTTTCTCTCTCTCTCTAGCTCTCCCCCTCCCTTCCACTCTCTAAAAAAAAAAAAAAAAAAAAAAAAAAATCAATGAAAAAATATCCTCAGGGGAGGATTAACAACAACAAAGAGTCCTTTCGTTTTATAAGCAGTTCTGTAAATATTTTTAAATATATTTTTATTAATTTCAGAGAGGGAGGGGGAGGGAGGGAGACGGAAACATCAATGATGAGAATCACTGACTGGCCGCCTCCTGCACGCCCCTTATTGGGAATTGAGCCTGCAACCCGGGCATGTGCCTTTGACCAGAATCGAACCTGGGACCCTTTAGTCCGCAAGCCAACACACACTATTCACTGAGCCAAACCAGCCAGGGCAGTTCTGTCAACATTTTAATAATGTCTGGGATTTGTTCATCATCGGAGTGAAGAGAAGGTAATAAGAATGAGTGAGGGTTGGCTAAAACACATTCGGTCACGAGGCAATAATTGTTGGAGGAAGATGAGAATATGAGAGTTTCCTACCCTATTCTGCTTACTTTTTGATATGTTTGAATATTTCCATAACAAAAAAGCAATTTTAAAAAAATTTTGGCCCTAACCAGTTTGGCTCAGTGGATAGAGTGTCGGCCTGCGGACTCAAGGGTCCCAGGTTCGATTCCGGTCAAGGGCATGTACCTTGGTTGCGGGCACATCCCCAGTGGGGAGTGTGCAGGAGGCAACTGATTGATGTTTCTCTCTCATCGATGTTTCTAACTCTCTATCCCTCTCCCTTCCTCTCTGTAAAAAATCGGTAAAATATATTTTTAAAAAATTTTGTTTTCATTGATTTTAGAGAGGAAGACAGAAAGAGAAAGAGAGAGAAACATCCATGTGTGAGAGAAACACTGAGTAGCTGCCTCCTACATGCCCTTTACCGGGGATCTAGCCGTCTGCAACCCAGGCATGTGCCCTGACCAGGAATAGAACTGATGACCTTTTGGTGCATAGGACTACGCTCAACCAACTGAGCCGCACCAGCCAGGGCACAAAAAAGCAACTTTTAAAAAGCCACTTTATCATTCCAGCCAATAGGATGTATAAAACGTGGTAACAGTGGAAAAAAAAGACCTTACCTTTTCATCCTCATCTTTTTCATCAGAATCTTGTGAATCTTTTTCAGATTTCCGTTTGGCAGCTCTGCTGGTTAAACATATATGTTGAGTATTAGCTCAGAAAAACTAACCATATCGACAGCTTGCATCAAACAACAAACACCTCCTAATGAAAAAGCAAAATATTCAGAACACATCTGAGAAACAGATTCTTCCCATCCAAAAGAGAGCCCCATGTCACGGTGGCTCCAAGGGCACATTGCTGACTTGTAATCCTGAGACGAGGCTTTCAGAAGCCCCTTCTGACCCCTCAGATGTGGAAGCGCCTGATGAGCGCTGCCGGAAGCTAAGGGATACACACACATGACTGTGCAGAGACAGGAGTGCCACATACATGCAGAGGGTAGGAAGCAAGAGGGCCCAGTTGGGTTTCTTATCCAACCCTGCCCCAACTAATCCAATCTCCCAATACCATCAGCAGCTCCCTGTAAACCTCCACAGTCACAGGTCTCTAGAACAGTTACTTTAGCAATTAACAGTACACATGGCACAGCACAAAGGTGCAAGCATTTGAACTACTTACAGATCTCTGGATTGACTTCTGCGCCTCTTTTCAACCTGAGAGGGAGAAGCAGGGGTGGAGAGATAAAGAGGGGAAAATTAGCCTCTGAGAAAGACCTAGGCCAAACCTGAAGTATCAGTTAGTGACTGCAGTATGTGGAACTAGACAACGAAGTTCTGGGCAGATACATGGGGTAGAGATGAGGCTTCAAATTTTTACCTCAGCTCCCTACACTCGACAATCAAGAGTTGATTAGGAGTTGGAAACTATTTCCGAAAAAGGCCTAAAATATTTCAGATTTGTAGGCCACATGGTCTGTGCCACAACCACTCAACTCTGCTTCTGCATCACAAAAGCAACCAGAGACAATATGTAAATGAAAAGGCATGACTATGTTCCAGTAAAGCTTTATTCATAAAAATAGAGGGGGCCCGGCTGGCGTGGCTCAGTGGCTGAGCATTGACCTATTAACCAGGAGGTCACAGTGCAATTCCCAGTTGGGGCACATGGCCAGGTTCTAGGCTGGATCATTGGCGCGGGGGGTGGGGTGGGGGGGAGGGCCTGCAGGAGCTGATCAATGATTCTCATCATTGATGTTTCTCTCTCTACCTTTCCCTTCCTCTCTGATATCAATATTAAAAAAAAAAAAATAGTGCCCTAACCGGTTTGGCTCAGCGGATAGAGCATTGGCCTGCGGACTCAAGGGTCCCAGGTTCAATTCCAGTCAAGGGCATGTACCTTGGTTGCGGGCACATCCCCAGTAGGGAGTGTGCAGGAGGCAGCTGATCGATGGTTCTCTTTCATCAATGTTTCTAACACTCTATCCCTCGCCCTTCTCTCTGTACAAAATCAATAAAATATATATTTTTTTAAAAAAATAGTGATTCTGTAAAATCACTGCTTCCGAGAGTTATTAAAAGTCACATTTTTGCCAAAAAACAAACAAACACAACAACAAAAACAACAACAACAAAAAAACACACAAAATCCCCCCCAAAACAGAGGGCCCTATCTGGTTCGGCTCGGTGGACAGAGCGTCTGCCTGTGGACTGAAGGATCCTAGGGGTAGGAAGGAAAACAAGAAAAAAAAGACTCCAGCTTTTCCGGATGGGGCTGCCTTGCCTGGGTCCAGGGATACATTCTAACATCTTCTCAGTCACTTTAAGTCTATTAGACAGGCCGAGACCGGTTTGGCTCAGTGGATAGGGCGTCGGCTTGCGGACTGGGGGGTCCCAGGTTCGATTCCGGTCAGGGGCATGTGCCTGGGTTGCGGGCACATCCCCAGTAGGAGATGTGCAGGAGGCAGCTGGTCGATGTTTCTCTCTCATCGATGTTTCTAACTATCTCTCTCCCCTCCTCTCTGTAAAAAATCAATAAAATATATTTAAAAAAAAAAAAAGTCTATTAGACAGTCCAAGTATAAAGTCCCAATTACCAGCAAATGTACCCAAAAGGCAGGGAAGAAGCTTCAGCGCTAGCCCTACCTGCTCTTCTTCTTCTTCATCGCCAGAACTGTCCACATGGGTTCTTCCAGGGTCTTCCTCGGGTCTCCGTTTAGCAGGGCTATCAAACACAGCAAAGCCAGCCGTCAGCCTGGCCAGACCTCAGGCCTCCAGCAGGTGTGGAATGACTTACATGCCTCCCCCTCTCTAGGGCAGATTCAGGCCATGGAGGCCCTCTTCCCTCCACGGAGAGGCCTTCACCGTCAGGATGTTGAAAGAGGCTTCAAATGTAATATTTCTTTGAATGATACAGAATATCTCCATTTTGCAAATCCTAAGAAATTGTGAATCTAGACATTGTTCATTGGCTGTTGGTATCACAGAAGAGACATTACATGCCTCTGATGAAGTCTACAGAGCCATCTATGAAGAAGTCTCAAAAAAATAAAATAAAGCTGGAATTTGATCAAGCCAGTCTAGGGCTAAATACCAGATTATAGGAAACTGAAATAAGAGAACACATTAACCACCAAGGATACAGTCAAACAGATCTAGAAACTCTATTGGACAAATGACACACTTTTTTCAAATAAATGGCAAGAAAATAAGAAGGAATCTAACTTGAAAGGCTTAAGGAACAAATCAACCAAACACTTTGTTTGCTACACACAGGGAAATATGAACACTGGCTATGTATATGACAGTAAGGAATTGTTATACTTTATAAGGCATGAAAATAGTATGTTATGTTTTGTCTTTTTAACTAAATGTTAGCAATTATAGTAAAATATGAATTAAAAGTTTGTCAGAGAAAGAGACTTTTTGGCCTAGAAATCTACTGAAATATTTACGGATGACATGTCTGGGATTTGTTTCCAAATAATCAAGTTGGGGAGACTTGGGGGGATATGAAGTTGTAATCCACTTGGAGTAACCCAGTTGGAATGTATGGGGTGTAAATGAAATGACAGCAGGAGCTATTAACCGGTAGCACTAGGTGACGGGTTATTTGGGGGTGCATTTTACTATACTCACTAATTTTTTTTGTTTCCTATAGTTAAGAATAAAAATAGATGAAGTATTCAGAAATGCCATTCACACAGGGATATAAATACAGCATTGAGAATACAGTCAATAACCTATATATATAAAAGCCTAATATGCTAAGTGTCCCTCCAACTGTTTGACCAGTCACTATGATGCACACTGACCACCAGGGGGCAGAGACTCCGACCAGTAGGTTAGCTTGCTGCTGGGGTCCGGCTGATCAGGACTGGGCAAGACGGGCCAGACATGCCCTGGAGCCCTCCCAAGGTCCCTCCTCAGCCCCAATTGTGCACTGGTGGGGTCCCTTG
Organism: Myotis myotis; assembly: GCF_014108235.1. Lineage (NCBI taxonomy): Eukaryota > Metazoa > Chordata > Mammalia > Chiroptera > Vespertilionidae > Myotis > Myotis myotis. Next base: position 84,356,507 of record NW_023416368.1, read on the forward strand.
GCCTGGCCTGTGCCCTCTCACAATCCGGGACCCCTCAGGGGATGTCAGAGAGCCGGTTTTGGCCCGATCCCCACAGGCCAGGCTGAGGGACCCCAATGGTGCACGAATCCATGCACCGGGCCTCTAATTCTGTAGTAACTATGTACGGTGCCAGGTGGGTACTCAAAATGTCAGGGGAATACTTTATAAAGTTTCTGATTGTCTAACCACTATGCTGTACACCTGAAACTAAAACAAAATATTGAATATAAAAAAAATGCTGTTCATAAATGTCTAATGAACAAAACTGCACAGGCAAACCTATGCAACATGGAAAGTCTAATTCCATACATGTTTTACCGAAAGCAGTTAGCCCCTAGAAAAGGCAGCTGTCAATTCATTATATACTGACCCCCTTGTGAAATGAGAGGTGATGGTGGTCTGCCTGGTAGACTGCCTTGTAATCCTGGGGCTAGGTGAGACTTCAGCTGTTTAAAGAAAAAGAAAGCCACTATGAATAAAAAAGTTTACAGCAAAGGTACAGTTCTTCAGCATCACCAAGTTAAGAGGATTAAGTGTCCTCCCCTTATTCTAATCAACAACTGTCTTGATAAAATTGGCAATTAGGCCCTAGCCAGTTTGGCTCAGTGAATAGAGCGTCGGCCTGAGGAGCGAAGGGTCCCAGGATCGATTATGGTCAAGGGTATGAACCTTGGTTGCAGGGTCCCTGGCCCTGGTCGGGGTACATGCAGGAGGCAACCAATCAATGTGTCTCTCTCACATCTATGCTTCTGTCTTTCCCTCTCTTTTCCACTCTCCCTAAAAAAAAATTGATGGAAAAATATCCTCTGGTGAGGATTAACAACAAAAATTGGCAATTAGCACCTACCTGCTAGTTTTACACAAACTCTTATTGAGGGGTCAACCCCTGAACCAGACAAGGAACCTGAACCATCAAAAAGTGAAAGGGCTACGCCTGGGCCTGTTTCTCAGTGGTTAGAGTGTCAGCGTGTTCACCTAAGGTTCGGTTCCCAGTCAAGGGCACCTGCCTGGGTTGCAGAGTCAATCCCTGGCCCCAGCCGAGGCTTGCGCAGGAGGCAGCCAGTCTGTGTGTCTCTCACACAGATGTTTCTGTCCCTCCTTCCCACCCTCCCTTCCACTCTCTCTCAGAGGTATTGGGAAAAATATTCTCTGGTGAGGATTAAAAAAAAAACAGTGGCCCAGCAGGTGTGCCTCAGTGGTTGAACATCGACTCAGGAACCAAGAGGTCCCCAATTTGATTACCAGTCAGAGCACATGCCCGGTTGTGGGCTGGATCTCAGTAGGGGGTGTGCAGGAGGCAGCCAATATCAACGTTTCTCTGTCTCTATGTCCTTCCTCTCTCTAAAAATCAGTAATACAGAAAATATATTTTAAAATGTTGAAAAAAAAATTAAATAGTGAAGTGGCTGAGAGCTGGACCTGAGCTCAAGTCCATGCTCTTTTGTTTGTAAAGATTCCAAAAGAGTTACTTTGACTACAAACTGGGAAGGAGTCTAAAAATAAATGTTTAGCTTCAATAGGCAAATTAACAGAAGTAATTTAAGTATTAGTAGTTCCTGTTACCTTATACCTCATAAACTTAGCCATGTTTTGAGACCTAATGCCCAAGACTTGGTCAAAGACAAAATTTAGATTAGCATACACCTAAGCTAGTTAGGAAGTATAATTTACTAGTTAGGGGTATAGACACGAAACAAGCCAGGAAGTACTGCCCGGAGGACTATGACTCCGGGTCTGACTGTCCCCTTCTTTATGTGGCAACAGTCTCCATCAAGGTCACACGAGTTAAGGGCTCTTACACTTGGTCTCTCCATCAGACTTGCTTCTCCTGGGCGTGCAAGGTTTGGACATGGATTTGGGCGACTTGTTTTCCTCTGCCATTCTCACTCTGCGGTCCTCACCACTTGAATGACTCCCGTTTTCTAGACATCCATTCACTTCCCGACTGAAAGGATGAGCTCCGTTCTCCAAGGACAAATCTTTATTTAAAAGGGATTTGACTTTAGCCAGGTAGCCCTCCTATAGCAGGAAAGGATAATTTAAGTAGCAGTGAATGTAAACAAGTGGTAATAAGAATAAGGAAACAAACGCATTTCCTTTATAACTATCAGGTAACAGGGGGAGCTGGGGATTACTCCACCTCCCTGATCACAGACAAGCTGCATGAGAGGAGACGTTTCCTAGATGTCGGGATGCTGAAAACTTACCTCTGATAATTCTTCTTTATGTAATTTCGTTTCCAAATCACATAACTGATTCTTTATTTCTGTTTGCAGAAATTCATGCAAGAGATTCAATTTCTCCTTCACACACTCCTAAGGGAAGGATACAAGTTTAGAAGTCCCCAAACTCCCAAGCTACTAACTCATGGACATCATAATACACAATGATGCTGCCTGGTCACATAATGACTGAACGGCAGGCAATGCTGACTGTCAAAAACCCAAGTATTCACCAAGACACTTTCGTGATGTTTCCATTAAGATCATGTCACATCATTTCCAGAACGGTGAAAAATAGAAAAGATCAGAGGTGAGACAGAGACATATATGGCGTATTAGAACAAAACTGTGCTTCGGAAAACAGTGTGACCAAGACAAGTTATAGTTCAGAACTGATGGTTTGGAACTTAGATTGGTAAACTTGTCAACAAGTTACCAAAAGTCAACTGGTATTGGCAGTATTAACACAGCACATTAAACAAGAAGAATATTTCCAAGCTATCTCAAAACTTTATGGAAAAAAAAACGATTCCACCTAAACTTTTTCAGGGGAGAGCACACAGCTGCCCACTTCCACGAATGACGCAGTTGAGTTTCCCATATTTGGGGAAACTGCCAAAGGCCAGCACATCCAGAGGGCAATGGGTAAGCCTCACCCTAGGAAAACCACCTTCCTGATCATAGTATCTCCCTGCCAGATAAGTATCCCCTTAAACCTTTCACAAGCTACACAATGATTTGTCAGTCACATTTGGTAGTAAAAATGTTTGAAGATAGTTGATTACCTTTTCTGTTAAGCTATCTCTTTCCAAATCTTTGAGCCTGGGGAAAGAAAATAAGGGAAAAGGAAAAAAAACACTTGTTAAACAACTTTATTTACCTATAAGAATTAGTACCACAGTTTTAAAGAACTTTGGAAATAAATATTTTTCTTTTTTTAAAATTTTTTATTGATTAAGCCTTAACAACGGTTCTCAACCTGTGGGTCGCGACCATCGGAAAACACATATAGCATATCAGATATTTACATTACGATTGGTAACAGTAGCAAAATTACAGTTATGAAGTAGCACGAAAATAATTTTATGGTTGGGGGGGGGGGCACCACAGCATGAGGAACTGTATTAAAGGGTCGCGGCATTAGGAAGGTTGAGAACCACTGGATTAAGGTATTACAAATGTGTCTTTATCCCCCTATTGTCCCTTCATCCTCCCACTCTTGCCCTCACCCTCACCCCCTGTTGTCTGCATCCATCGCTTATGCTTATATGCATGTTTACAAGTCCTTTGGTTGATCTCTTTGGAAATAAATTTAACTTACATGAGTGTTAGGGGAAAAAAACCATAGTGCCCTTCCCCTCCCCCCCCCCCCCCGCCCCCTGCCATGTCTAGAATGCCTCTTTTTTTATTGAAATGAGGTCCTTGGGGGGGAAGGGGGTAAGTTTCTTTTAATGATGGTGAGAGGTGATACAGAAGTTCTATAACAATACAGGGGTGGTAAAAAGTGTGCAGTTGTAATACAAATAAATACAATAATACAAGAATAAGCTATTTCCTGTACTCACAGCTGTGAACCTACTATTGCCCACCAGTATATATAATTTAAAAGGTCCTGGGAAAGGAAGCGGGTCAGAGTTGGGGTCTTTCTGTAAATTAAGTGACCTACAGGTGGTCTTTCTCTAGATGGATCTGAGAAGAACCAATAAGAAGGTACACCTCCTTGCCGTGGTCAGCGTCAGAATGAGAGAACCAGGGCCACGGGATGCTGTGGGGAATAGACAGCTAACATTCCTAAGAGCTGAGGTGGAGGGATGGCCGCCTTGCAGTGAGGACTGCATGAAATAGGGAAATGAAGGCAGCAGGGGTGCCCACACAAAGGGGGAGACGCATGAAGTTAGAAGGCTTAGCTGGCACCTGGCCCAAGAGCTCATCCTTTGGAATGTTAGTACCTAACATTCAGAAGTGCAGTCATGAGTCTGGCTGGAAAGTCATGGTCTGATTTGATTATTGAAGAGGTGTCTTGCTTCTTTCGGGAGAAGGGAGAAAAAGAATAAAGGAACAAGAACAGACACCGAGGAAAGGGAGGTTAGTGGAGACGCTGCTCCTAGTCCAAGTGCTGACTGTGGGCAGTGGGGCGACAACAGGTCTAACCATTGGGGCGAGCAACAGTCAGTGGAGTGGCAGGCAGCACACGGGGCAGGGACCAGGCCTCCACTGTTTCTGGATCTTCCGGCCCAGCACCCACACAGACTAGGTACTCAGTTATCACCAGCCCAAAGGGCAGGAACAGAGCTTCTCCTGAGGGCAAGTGTTATCAGCAAAGCCAGGAATTTGAGAATAGGCTTTGTTGGGCCAGTATCTTACAGGAGCTGTTCCAAGTGGATGTGGACCCTGCTGCTAGCTTTGACCGTGAGGACCTACTATATGCCAGGCCCGGTTCCAGGCAACGAGCTGGGTGACTGGACACAGGCATTGCCAGGTAGGGACCTCCTGACTTGGGTGGTCAGGAAAGGCCTTTCTGTAGCAAAAACTCTCAGCAGGCTGCAGCTACAGCGGTAGTACAGGTGACCCGTAAACAACATGAGTTTGAACGGCACAGGTCCACTTATATGTGGATTTTTTTCAAAATACTATAACCATATTTTCTCTTCCTTATGATTTTAATAATTTTCTTTCCTCTAGCTTCCTTTACTATAGGAATACAGTATCTATATATATAAAAGCCTAAGTGATCGTTAGGACCTGATGACTGGCCAGTAGCTATGACGTGCACTGACCACCAGGGGGCAGACGCTCAACACAGGAGCTGCCCCTGGGTGGTCAGTGCGTTTCCACAGCCAAGCTCCTGCAGCCAGCCAACCTCCAGCAGTCCCTCCCCCTGGTAGGCGGGCCCCCATCAGCCCCAATTGCCGGCCAGGCCGAGGGACCCCACCAGTGCATGAATTCATGCATGGGGCCTCTAGTTAAAAGGTAACATACAACATATGTGTTATTCAACTGTTTATGTTATCCATAGGGCTTCTGGTTAACAGTAGGCTATCAGCCCTAGCTGGTTTGGCTTAGTGGACAGAGCGTGGGCCTGTGGACTGAAGGGTCCCAGGTTCGATTCTGGTCAAGGGCACATGCCTGGGTTGCGGCCTTGATCCCCAGTAGGGGGCATGCAGGAGGTAGCCAACCGATGATTCTCTCTCATCATTGATGTTTCTCTCTCTCTCTCTGAAATCAATAAAAATATAAAAAACAAACAGACAGTAGGCTATTAGTTAAGTTTGGAGGAGTCAAAAGTTAAACTCGAGCCCTGAATAGTGTTGGTCAGTGTCAGCCCATGCACCAAAGGGTTGCAGGTTTAATTCCTGATCAAGGGCACCTACCTGGGTTGCAGGTTCGACCCCCAACCTGGGTACAGAGGGCAACTAACCAACGTATCTCTGTCACACTGATGTGTATGTCTTTCTCTCCTTCTCTCCCTCCCTCTCTTCCACTCTAAAATTCTGTGGAAAAATATCCTCGGGCCCAGCTGGAATTGCTCCGTGGTTGAGCATCAACCTATGAAACAGGAGGTCACAGTTTGATTCCAGGTCAGGGCACATGCCCAGGTTAGGGGCTCAATTTCCAGGTAAGGCATGCAGGAGGCAGCCAATCAATGGTTCTCTCTCATCACTGATGTTTCTATTTCTTTCTCCCTTTCCCTTCCTCTCTGAAATCAATAAACATATATTAAAACACATATGTATTTTTAAAAATACAGTATCAAAAAAAGTTAAAAAAAATAATACAGTATCAGAGAGAGGTAGTGGGTGGAGATGGAAGAGGGCATAGGGGGGATTAATGGTGATGGGAAATAAAAGAAATTGAATACAGTATCAGAAATTCAGAACTCTTTGGTGGGGAAAAAGAGTAACCAGGCTACGAGTTTTAGAAATGATGTTTCCGTGAACAGCAGCTACCCCGATGGCTATTCAGCAGCTAGTAATTAAAACTGGCTCTCCAGAGAGGCATCAGAACTGGAGGTATTTATCTCCAGCAGGCACCCCAATTGCTGAAAGTAGAAGTCCCACAACCAGAAGAGATAAGGGGCCAAGAATGAAAGGGGATGGGGAAGTAGGGAAATCAGGCAAGAAAGAGGCCCCCTGGTAGTAGACAGCAACACAAAAACCAAGGATACAAAGAATTAAGAAGCAATACACTGAGTTGAAAGAAAATAGAATGCCACCTCAACCCTAAAGAAAAGGATGCCTGAGCAAGAGTAGGAGCGGACAGTTGGCATAAAAGCTAAGGTGGCAGTTGAAAGAGCAAGTCCAGACCTTTCTACAAGAAGCCAGGAAAAAAGGAAGTTTGGAATAAGCAGGCATATATCTCATCTCTATACAATGCTATTACCTGCCTCAGTATAAGAGGAACATGTTCGTACTTTAAATTATGTTCCTCTAATGGAAATAAGTGACACAGCTAAGCACTGGAGGTTTCCGGAAGGTGCTGCTCTACCATGTTTACACCTATCAGCTCCGTTCGTCTTCCTAATGCCTTGGTAGGTCAGGCCCCTCCACCCCACTTTACAGACAAAGCACCAGGAGGTTAGCCACACAACCGCAAGTGGCGGGGTGGGATTTGAACCCGTGGTCTGCACCTCTAGAATCCTACTGCAGGGAGAACCAGAAGAGGTTAAGTCAGTTTTTCCCCATCCAATACCTACTCAGCAGGAGCCATGAAACTGGTTCAGAACTTCAAGACCTGGCTTAATCTAATCTCAGAATGACTAGCAGATAAGAAAGCTGTCATAATTACAAAGGCTAATTGGAGTTGTGCCCAGGTTGCTAGCATCGTGTGTAAACCCAGGCTTCATTCAAGGGGAAAGATTGACATGCCAGCGTGTGAGAGTTTACTGTGCACCAAACGGCAGATACGATGAATAAGGCAAACATGCTCCGACAACAAATCAACTCCAGAGCTGCGAGGCAGCATGCGAGGTGCACGAACACCCTTCTCCAGGGTGGGGGAAGGCGGCCGTCTTTCTGAATACCATCTTAAGAACAAAGGGACGAAGCCCAGCCTCACACTGGTCACTCTGCATGGCCTCACGCCCCGAGAACCCAGAAGGCGGCCTGTGTGGCTTGCGGGAAGAACACACGATGACTCAGGCAACAGGACAGGAATTCTGGACTTCAGGCCAAGTGTACGGCAGTGGGGGTGAGGGAGCGGCGAGGAAAGGGGCAGGAAAACCACTGGATCCAACTTATTTGTAAGAGGATGAGTTCCCACTTACCGAAAACAGACCTGAGTGGCAACAGGAAGACAAGTGGAAGACTATCGCTTTTCTATGCAAATGATGGCAGCTTGGGCTGAGTAAGAAAAATCAAGTGGAAAAATGTGGCTTGTCCTGAAAAGCGTGCTTTTTAGGAGACTTAAGGTAACACTTTTTAAAAAAAAATATTTTTATTGACTTCAGAGAGGAAGGGAGAGGGAGATAGAAACATCAATAATGAGAATCACTGATCGGCTGCCTCCTGCACGCCCCCCACTGGGGATCGAGCCCACAACCCTGGCAAATGCCCTTGACCAGAATCGAACCCGGGACCCTTCGGTCCACAGGCTGACACTCTATCCGCTGGGCCAAACCGGCCAGGGCAGGTAAGTAATACCTCAGTAAAGTTAAAGACCAATCATTGAAGATACTTTGTACTTTCTTTACATATGTAATGGAACTAACTATATGCGCATTATAAAAGAAGCTGCCATATAAACACACGTTAGCAAAAATGACAGAAATGCAAAACTAAGGAGGGTTCTAACCTCTGCTCCTAGAGTATTCTAACAGACTTAGGTTCCCTCATATAACAGGTCACTCACCTCTAATTTTCGTCAATCAAGAGCGTTCTACCCGCGTTTACAAATCTAAGCGTAAGGGAGTGTTTGATGCCGCGGCTGTGTGTTCTGCACACCGAAATTCAAACGTACGAAAGGCTGCTGCGCGGATCTCACACGCTGACGATTTCATCGTCTACCACAGGGTCTAAAGCGGAAACCTGAAAAAGCTGCCTACCTACAGTAGGCCATTCCAGTTCCAAGTTAACATGGAACCCAGAGTAAACGGCAGATTGGAACACTCACCGAACGTTCCGAATTAGTCCAGCCAGGCGGCGGCCTGGCCCGGTGCAACCCCGACCGACCGGCCAGGTCAGCCGGCACAATGTAACGCGGGGCCTTTCCGCGGCGGGCACGTTCGCATGCGCTCCAATTCGAATATCCACTTTATAATGAATATTGAATATATATTGTTCATGACACTGGCCCAAAGTCAAACAGACCAGGAGAGGTAGAGCGCTCACCATCGGAATAAAGAAGGCCAGGCCCCACCACCCCCGATTGGGTCTACCATCATGAAGCCAGAGGCGTTCCGAATCCCATTTTCAGTCTAAGTCGCGCCATATCTCGGGGGGTGGGGGGTTGGGGGGAATAGAGATACAGATTCTTCAAAAACACTCCCCGCTCTGTGCTTAAGTATTTGGATGGGGGAGGAAGGAGGGCATATGTAATAACTTTCAACAACCAAGATTTTTTTAAAAATAAAAGTGTTTTGACAATTTTTGTTTGTTGTTTTGTTTTTTTATCGTCACCCAAGGATAAAACTGATTTTGAGAGAGAGGGAGAGAAACATCAATGGGTTGCCGCCTGCATGCGCTCCGACTGGGGATCGGACCCGCAACCGAGGTAGGTGTCCTATCGGGGAATCGAGCCCAGGACGGAGCTCCAACCAACGGAGCCACACGAGGAGCGGAACGACCAGAAAAGCCTGCTCAGTCTTCATGCTGCCACAGCCCCGGTGGGGGGGCCTCCCCCAAAAGACGGGACTCGCATCGCAAACCTGAGCCGGCTGCACCCGAGCCCTAACCGGCGACGTCTGTCTTTGGTGGTCGCCATCGGGGTGTTGGTGCGGGACGCCAAGAGGGTTCCCTGAAACACCCCGGAGCCAGGCCGGCCAGGCCCCTCGACCCCCCCCCCCAACCCCCCACAGTGTGCACCGGAAGTGGAGGCCAAAGTGCCGGGCCGAGTGGTGGATCGGCCCTGGGCTGCCCACTTCCTGTACGACCAAGCTGGAGACAGGAGCCGGGCGGCTGTTCTGGGAAAGGGGTTCCCTGAAGCAAACTCGGAGTTTGCTCTATTCCGAGGTCAGAAGAGACCCCAAGTTTCCAGTCACGAGGGAACCGTGAAGAGCCTTGGCCCATTTTGGCGCCAAACTGCCCGAGACGCGCGCGACCGGAAGTCCCACCCTACCCGCGCCAACTGCCGCCAAGCAACCCCACGCATGCGCGCCCGTCTGTCAGCAGCAGCCAAGGGCTACCCAGAGGGGAAGCAACGCCTGCACCCCCAGCAACATGCCGCCCCACGGAGCTCGCGGTCCCCTGCAGCACCTACCGCCTGCGGACATCGTCCGGCAGTGAGATGGCCCGGGAGGCCAGCGCGGGCACCCGGGCCGGGGCGGTTCGGGCAGGCATCTTGGAAGCTGCAACAGAGGTGTCGGCAGCACAGGCAGCTCTGGCTTTTCGCGCGGAAACCGACAGGGAGGGGCTGGAGGAGGTGGCGCGTACCACCCCGACCTGGGCATGGGGGAAGGCAGGACGTACCATGCTGAGAGAGCCTGTAACAGTTGCGGACAGACTGAGTGGAGCCGGCTGTGCCCAGGGGGTGCGCATGCGCGAGACGGATGTGCACCCCCGCGTGGAGCAGTGGACTTGTCCAAGATCCAGCATTTGCTCCAAGCTTTTTGCCAGAGAAAGTCATTCATTCATTCTTTCCAGTATGCTGGGAATAAAAAAGGGAGGATCCCCCACGGGATTCAAGCATGTAGGCCTTGAATTCAAGTCCGCAGCTCCAATCCCATCTCTACCTGTTTGCTCGCTATAAGGACCTTGGGCAGGTTATTTGGATCCAGTTTTAGTGTCCTCATCTATAAAAAGGAGCTGGGCCCTAGCTGGTTTGGCTCAGTGGATAGAGTGGGCCTTCGGACCGAAGGGTTGCGATAAGGGCACATGCTCAGGTTGTGGGCGTGCAGGAAGCAGCCGATCGATGATTCTCATCATTGATATGTCTAGCACTCTCCCCTCCTTTCTCTCTGAAATCCGTAAAAATAAATAAATAAATACATAAATAAAAAGGAGCTAGCCCTGGCCGGTGGGTTAGAGCATCAGCCCACACACGCACGGAAGGGTTGTGGCAAGGTCATACCTGGGTTGTAGGTTCTATCCTCGCTCCCATTAGGGTGCATGCCAGAGGCAATTGATTAGCCTCTCCCATTGAGGTTTCTGTCTCTCTCTCCTCCTTCCTCCCTCCCTTCCACTCTCTCTAAAAATCAATGGAAATATTAAAAAGGAGGAGGGGGGGGGTGGCTAATAGCATCTACTCCAAAAAATTATCAGGATGTATAACTAGCACCAAGGATCTCAGAGACCCGGGCCACTTCTACAGTCTGTATGTTTAAAAAAGCACCAGAACCTTGTTTGAGTGGCTCAGTTGGTTGAGCGTCCTCCAGTGCACCAGAAGGCTGTCAGTTCATTCCAGGTCGGCCCATACCTGGATTACAGGTTTGAGTGCACAGGAGGCAACCGATTTCTTTCCCTTCCTCTCTCTAAGAATGTCCTGGAGTGAGGGCATAAATAAATAAAAGAGTTTTTATTGTTTTGTTTTGTTTTAAAGCACCAGAACCTGGGGAAAGTATAGTTTTCAACAAATGCTGCTGGGAAAACTGCATATTCATATGCAAAAGAATGAAGTTAGACCCTTACTTAATACCATATGTAAAAATTAACTCAAAATGGATTAAAGACCTAAATGTAAGGCCTGAAACTATAGAACTCCTAGGAGAAAACCTGGGGGGAGGGGAGGCAGCTTCACAACACTGGGCTTGACAATGATTTCTTGATTATGGTACCAAAAGCACAAACAATAAAAACTACAATTGACAAATGGGACTACATCAAATTCAATTTATACACAGCAACAGAATCAATCAACAAATGGCAACCGATGGAATAGGAACAAATATGTGCAATCCATATATGCCATAAGGAGTTAACATCCAGAGTATATAAAGAACTCCTGCAACTCAAATAACCTGATTTTAAAAATGGGAAAGGATTTGAATACACACTTCAAATTCTTTCGAAATAAAAGTTACACAGCCCTGGCTGGTTTGGTTCAGTTGACAGAGCGTCGGCCTACGGACTGAAGGGTCCCGGGTTCGATTCCAGTCAAGGGCACATGCCAGGTTTCGGGCTCGATCCCCAGTAGGGGGCGTGCAGTAGGCAGCCAATCAATGATTCTCATCATTGATGTTTCTATCTCTCTCCCTTCCTCTCTGAAATCAATAAAAAGAAAAAGATACACAAATGACCGATAAGCATATGAAACGATGGTCAACATCACTAACCATCAGGGAAATGCCAATCAAAACCACAATGAAATATCATCTCACACCCATGAGGAAGGCCATTATTCAAAATGAAGTATGGCAAAGATGTAGAGAGTTCGGAACCCATGTGCACTGTTAATAGGGATGTAAAATGATGCAGCAGCTACAGAAAAGTGGAAGTTCCTCAAAAAATAAAAATAGAACTACCATATGATCCAGCAATCCCACTTCTGGGTATATATTCAGAAGAATTGAAAACAGGATCTTAAAGAGATATTTGCATACCCAGCTTGATCACTGCATCATTATTCACAGCAGCCAGAATGTGGGAGCAACCCAAATGTCCATTGCTAGATGAGTGAATTAAAAATGTGGCACCCTCTGCTGGGACTCAGAGAGGCAGAGCTCCTGGGGACAGGACTGAGAGCCGCCATAACTGCTCCCTCCGGCCCACCCTGTTGATCCTGTGCGACCCGCCCCGCCCAAGCCCTGCACACAGGCATTTGCCGGATAGCCTCAGGCAAACGCCAGATTAGCACCTCCCTAGAGGACAGAAGTTCTCTCACTGCTGACACAGCTGATTCTCATAGCCACTTGGCCTGGAGGTCAAACCCTCCCTGGAATTAGCTACAACAATCAAGATTTAACTATAAGACTTCGAACAAAGACCACTAGGGGGTGCACCAAGGAAGCATAACAAAATGCGGAGACAAAGAAACAGGACAAAATTGTCAATGGAAGATATAGAGTTCAGAACCACACTTTTAAGGTCTCTCAAGAACTGTTTAGAAGCCGCCGATAAACTTAATGAGATCTACAAGAAAACTAATAAGACCCTCGATCTTATATTGGGGAACCAACTAGAAATTAAGCATACACGGACTGAAATAACGAATATTATACAGACTCCCGACAGCAGACCAGAAGAGCGCAAGAATCAAGTCAATGATTTGAAATGCGAGGAAGCAAAAAACACCCAACCAGAAAAGCAAAATGAAAAAAGAATCCAAAAATGCGAGGATAGTGTAAGGAGCCTCTGGGACAGCTTCAAGCGTACCAACATCAGAATTATAGGGGTGCCAGAAGATGAGAGAGAGCAAGATATTGAAAACCTATTTGAAGAAATAATGACAGAAAACTTCCCCCACCTGGTGAAAGAAATGGACTTACAGGTCCAAGAAGCGCGGAGAACCCCAAACAAAAGGAATCCAAAGAGGACCACACCAAGACACATCATAATTAAAATCCCAAGAGCAAAAGATAAAGAGAGAATCTTAAAAACAGCAAGAGAAAGAAACTCAGTTACCTACAAGGGAATACCCATACGACTGTCAGCTGATTTCTCAACAGAAACTTTGCAGGCCAGAAGGGAGTGGCAAGAAATATTCAAAGTGATGAATACCAAGAACCTACAACCAAGATTACTTTATCCAGCAAAGCTATCATTCAGAATTGAAGGTCAGATAAAGAGCTTCGCAGATAAGGAAAAGCTAAAGGAGTTCATCACCACCAAACCAGGATTATATGAAATGCTGAAAGGTATCCTTTAAGAAGAGGAAGAGGAAGAAAAAGGTAAAGATACAAATTATGAACAACAGATATGCATCTATCAACAAGTGAATCTAAGAATCAAGTGAATAAATAATCTGATGAACAGAATGAACTGTTGATTATAATAGAATCAGGGACATAGAAAGGGAATGGACTGACTATTCCTGGGGGGGAAAGGGGTGTGGGAGATGCGGGAAGAGACTGGACAAAAATCGTGCACCTATGGATGAGGACAGTGGGTGGGGAGTGAGGGCGGAGGGTGGGGCGGGAACTGGGAGGAGGGGAGTTATGGGGGGAAAAAAAGAGGAACAAATGTAATAATCTGAACAATAAAGAATTAAAAAAAAAAATGTGGCACCCTAGCCAGTTTGGTTCAGTGGATAGAACATCAGCCCGAGGACTGAAGGGTCCCGGATTCGAATCCAGACAAGGGCACATGCCTGGGTTGCAGGCTCAATCCCCAGTAGGGGGCGTGCAGAAGGCAGCTGATCAATGATTACCTCTCATCATTGATGTTTCTATCTCTCCTCCCTTCCTCTCTAAAGTCAAAAATACATTTTAAAAGAGAAAAAAAAAGAAAATGTGGCATAGCCCGGTTGGCATGGTTCAGCGGTTGAGCGTCAACCTATGAACCAGGAGATCATGCCTGGGCACATGTCCGGGCACATGCCCGAGTTTCAGGCTTAGTCCCCATTGGGAGGTGCGCAGGAGGCAGTGATCGGTGATTCTCATCATTGATGTTGCTATCTCCCTCCCCCTTCCTCAATGAAATCAATAAAAAATATTTTTAAAATGTGGCATATACATACAATGGAATATTATTCAGCCTTCATATTATTAATATTAATTGTTGTTAATATCATTCAGTGCTGCTGTAGAAGGGAGGGAACTCTTGCCCTTTGTGACAGCATGGATGGACCTGGAGATTATTGTGCTGGATAGAACAGGCCAGCCAGAGAAGGACGGGTACCGTGTAGGTTCACTTATGTGGAATCTAATGAACAGGATGAACTGATGAACAGAATGGAACCAGAGGCATGGGTACATGGAACAGACTGGCAAATGTAGGAGGGAAGCGGGGGAGGGAGGCTGGATGAAAGAAGGTGAAGGAATCAGCCAAAGAACATATATGCATAAGCCATGGATACAGACAATAGAGTGATGAAGGCCAGGGGAAGGGTGGCAGGGTGGGTGGAGGTGAGCAAAGGGGAGAGGGGAATGGGGACATCTGTAGTAGTGTCAACAATAGAACAACAAAAGAACTAATTCTTGGACAAGTTGTCAAAAGTCAATACTTCTATCTCCATAGTAACAGTCAATTCAATCAATATAGATTTTTAAAAGGGTTTTAAACAAATGATTTGTGTAATTGTTTTTCTCTTAATAACCTATAAATGATGCTCATTTCAAGATTATTAATTTTTTTTTTCTTTACAAAAGGAAATCCTGGCCTTTGAAACAACCTGATGAACCTTGAGGTCATTATGGTAAGTGAAATAAACCAGTCTCAAAAGGCAAAGACTGTATGATTCCACTTATTGGAGATTATGTAAGGTAGTCAAACTCAGGTAGAGAAAGAACTATGGTGATTACCAGAGGATAGTGGAGGACAGAAAAGGGAAGTTGTTCAATAGAGCGGAGTTTCAGTTTTACAAGATGAAAGTGCCAGAGATCTGTTGCACAACAGTGTTATGTAGTTAACAATACTGTTCTGTATTAAAGAACAGTATGTAAATACTGTTGATGGCAAATACTATTTTTTAACCACAATAGAAAACCCCACAAAAAACAGGCCTATCTTATTGTTAATTTTTGTTTGTTTTTAGGGCTGAGGTTTTTTTTTAAAAAGAGTACTTTATCTGCCATCACAACAACAGAAGCACCAGAACAGAATTAAAAATAATGATATAGTTTTACATTTTCATATTACAATACGTGTAAGCAAATGTGTTCATAAACACAAACATACACCTAGTTTCCACAACAGCTGGTAGGGAGGAGGGGGAGCCTGGCCAGAAGTGGACCCTAGGCCCTCTGGTTGCTATGAGTTACCCATACATGGCAAGATCCAGGAGAATGGAAACATTAGAACTAAAGTTAATAACCATTAATTTAATATTTAATCAACGTGTATGTACTGTACCCAGCTCTTTAGAGAAGTTATCTAATTCTTAAGCAAGCATTAAGGGAGATGTCAGGACCCCATTTCCCGTGGCCGAGGATAGTTATTACAAAGGAGCCTGGCTCAGACGCTGCTTATCCAAGATCATAAACTCAGGGACCATGAACTCAGGTGTCTTTGGCTAGAGCCTGCATGCTAAGCAGCCTGCTGTCAGGCCCCGGGATGCCAAAGGGATGCACTGGGGGAATTGGACTGAGGAAGGGGCAGAAAGGGGGTAGCAGATAGAAGACAATCTGACCAGAGTGAGGCTCAAGTCCCATAGACCTGCCAGAAGCCTGCATTGGGCCCCTAGCCCACCTTAGGAGAAGGGGTGCTCACAGGACCAGAAGGGAGGTGAGGGAAGGGGAGACACATAAGCAGACCAGCTGCTGGCCGGGGCCTCAGCTCACAGGAGAGCGCTGCATTTATTGGAGGCTCCCCTCAGGTGAGTTACCTTTATAATCCTTTTGCAGCAGATAATTGACCCATTTTACAGAAGGGGCAAAGGCTCAGGGACATAAAGACTTGCTCAAGAGCCCGAACAAGCTGGTGCCAAAGCTGGGCTTCCAGCCCAACTGGACCTGCTCTCAAGTGGCTCAGGGGCAAAAGCCAGACGTCATCTCTAATTGGTCTCCTCCCTCACATGCAAGGCATGGGGAATCTCTTTTAGTTCTTCCTCTGAAATTTAGCCCAGGTCTTTCTGCTTATTTCCTCTGCCACCACCTCAGCCAGGACTGCCATCATCACTCACCCGGACGATTCTAGCAGCCTTCTCTCTGATCCCCCGGAACACTGTATCCAAAGAGCTTTAAAAAATTTTTTTGGAACATGCCGTTTTCCTCTTCCCCACCAAAGCTCTCATAGCCCTAGAACTAAAACTTAGCCCTTGAACTAAAATCTAAGTATTTTACTCCATTTACAGAGTCCTGCCTGAAGGCGTCTCCTTCTTCCTCACTGAGCTCCAGCTTTGACCCACTTTTAGTCTCTCAAGCTCTTCTGTGCCCCAGGGCCTTTGCCTTTGCTGTCACTTCTGTCCAGGCCACTTTTTTTTTAAATCCTCTCCTGAGGATATTTTTTTTTTTTATTGATTTGAGAGAGACACACAGACATCAGTATGAGAGAGAAATATCAATCCACTGCCTCCCCTATGCATCCTGACCAGGGATCAAATCTGCAACCTGGGTATGTGCCCTGACTGGGAATTGAACTCGCCACCTTTTGGTGTGTTTGGGGATGATGCTCCAACCAACGGAGCCACACTGGCCAGGGCACCCAGGCTACTCTTCTGGGAGAGTCACACAACTCAAAGTTTGCTGCTACCCAAAGCCTTTTCCCTGCCCACCTGGAAGCAACCCTCACCACCACTAGTCACTCTATCCTATTACCCAGTTCCTTCATAGCATCTATTGTCAGAGATTCTCTTTTCATCTATTGTAGTCTGTCGGCTGCATTCGAACAGAGCAGGGATCAGCAGGTTTTTCTATAAAGGATCAGATAGTAAACGTTTCCGGTTTTGTGGGTCCTCTATCTCTGTTGCAGCCACTCACTCCTGCCATGATAGCAGGAAAACAGCCATAGACAATACATCAGTGAAGAGGTATGGCTGTTCCAATAAAAGTCCGGCATCCTTCCTGGGCTGTATTGACCAAAACAGATGGTGGGCCAATCCCTGCAAAGGTTATGAGCTCCAGATGGTCTGCCTCCTTCACAGCAGAGGCTCCAAGGACTCATCCACAGGAATCTAAATAGCAGCTGAATTAATATACAGGACATGGGAGGTACCTGATGCAAATGTTGGCAGGTATAAAGCCGTTTTCTTCCCCAGAACAATGTAATTTCCCTCTTACAAACAGGGAAACTGAGGCCCAAATCAGCTCAGGTTTGTCTCTAATGCATGAATCACCTGCTTCATTCCAGAGTTTTTAGCTAAAAATATATCAGCTAAATCAATGTAGAAAGGATACTCATGGCTTCAGGAACCTCCACAGTGACTGGTTGGGCCCCCAGACACCCCTCCCCCACCTAGAAATGGGCTCCTCCCTTTAGCAGGACTGGAACTTCCAGAAGAAACCAGGTTCAGCTCTCGTGGGCATTCACTCCACCTCCACCTCTTGGTCGTGTTCACAAACCCCTCACGAGAAAAGGCTTGTCAGGCCCAAGCTCCCTGCTTCCAGCCGCCAGTTACAAGGAAGAAGAGGCCAGCATCAGTGCTAGGGCTGGTGAGGGGGTTGTCACACTCTCGAGCCAAGGTCAGCCAGAAGGTCAGCGCTGAGTCATGCCCACATGCTGGGGAATTAGTCACAGCCACCAAGGTCTCTCGCCTGGAGCAAAGCCCGGCAGCCTCACGGATTGCTGCCAAGCTAGGTGGGTTGTTTTTTCAAACAGTCCTTGAGTCAGTTAGCTGAGCTTCCCTGGCCCAGGCCACCTTCCCCGCTCTCCTGAGCACTGGCCCAGCATCCTTCCCGGGCTGCCATTCAGCCCTCCCCCACCTCTTCTCCACATGGCCGTGGGAGGGATCTTTTCAGAATCCCAATCTGATCCTGCCATCTGCTCCCTAGCCCATCCCACACTCCTAGATGGCTTCTCAGTGCACTTAGGGTAACCCCAACCCCTGCAAACCTAGCCCTGCCACTCACTCCTTGGCTCACCCCAGCTGAGCTACATCCTGGATACTTCCAGCCCCTTCTTGCCTAAGACCTGTGGTAGCCAGCCTCTAATGGGGCCCCCAACATCTCTTGCCTCTCAGGATTCATGCCCTTGTGGAGTCGTCTCCCACAGAATCAAGGCCCGTCTGTGTGGCCAAGAGAATACGGTACAAGTAAAGGCATGTGACTTCTGAGAATAGGCCATAGAAGCCATCACACCACAAGCTTGTTCTCGTGGAGGAAGCCAGACACCACGTTGTAAGGATGCTCCCACAGCACTACAGGGAGGTCCACAGGAAGAGGAACCAATTTCTCTGCCAGGTGAGTGAGCCACATGAGAAGTGCTCCTCCAGCCTCAGTCAAGCCTTCAGATGATGGTAGCCCCGGCCAATATCTGCCTGTACCCTCAAGAGAGGCCTCAAGCTAGAGCTCTCAGTTTTGCTGTTCCCAAATTCCCAATCCACAGAAACCCTGAAGGATAATACATGGGTATTGTTCTAAGCCACTAGACTTTGGGGCTTTTTGTTACGCAACCATAGAAAACTTTTGCACCGTGATTCTCTTAGCCTGGAAAGTCCTGCTGTTCTATGTGTCCACTTCTCCTAAACTTTGATCATTCTTCCTATTTGGTCTTAACCATCACCTCCTTCACGGAGCCTTTCCTTTCCTCCTCCAGCCCTATCAGGTATCTGCTTAGGCTCTTAGAACTACAGCCCTCTCTTTCAGAGCCTTTACCTCAGCTGGCAGCCACACAGTGGGGTGATGGTTTATGTCACTCATACCACCCCCACCTACGTCCAGCAAAGTGCCCAGGATATAGTTGGCATGCAATAAAGACTTAGGGAGATTCAAGGGTTAGGGTATGATGCCTGTTCCCCCACATTAAATGCTCAGTCTGCAAATATCCCTCGAAAAGCAAATGCACCCCACTTTGATTCACTTATTCTACTTACAAGAATTTCTCCCGAGAGCCACTCATCCACATGTGCAAAATGAGAAGCAGACATAGCTATTCACTAAGCCTTGACTATAGTAAAGAGGGAAAAACCTAGTTTTCCATCAGCGATGATTAGCTAAAGAAATGGTGTTCCATTCATACCATGACAGACCCCAAACAACAAAAAACAAAAGGATATTTGCTCACATAATATCATAGAGTTTCCTATCCGCAAGTGAAAATAAAATACAGATGTAGAACAGAATTCATAGAGTGCTGTTTATGTAAAAAGGGGGGGAGGGGGGGAGTAATTATGTATATTTACTCGTCTCTGCATAAAACCTTGGAAAAGAAACAGATAACTTCCTAGAGATAAGAATGTTAACTAGAGGAATGGAAGCTGTGGGCAGGAAGAGGAATTCTTCTGAATATCTTTTTGCCCTTTTGAATACTGGAGCATGTGGCTATGTTATTTATGTCAAACAAAAACAACTGGCAGAGCAGTGGGGAAAGGATGGTCTTTTCAATAAATGGTGCTGGGTCTGTTGGATGGCCATTGGAAGAAAGTGTATTTTGATCCCTACCTCAAACCATAATTCAGTTCCAAACATCGTGCAGATCTAAATGGGAAAGCAAAGTCAAGAAAGCTTTTAAGCCCTGGCCAGGTAGTTCAATTGGTTAGAGCATCGTCCCAATACACTTGGGTTTTGGTCCCTGGTCAGGGCACATACAAGAAGCAACCAAGGATCCATAAATAAGTGAAACAACAAATCAAAGTTTCTCTCTCTTCCTCTCTTTCTAATTAAAAATAAAATATCAGCCCGGCCAGTGTGGCTCACTGGTTGAGTGTTGACCTATGAACCAGGAGGTCATGGTTGGATTTCCAGTCAGGGCACATGCCTGGGTTGCAGGCTCAATCCCCAGAGGGGGCATATAGGAGGCAGCCGATCAATGATTCTCATCATTGATGTTTCTCTCTCTCTCCCTCTACCTTCCTCTCTGAAATCAATAAAATATATATTTTTAAAGTCAGTAAATTTAAAAAAATTTAAAGAAAGCTTTTAAAATAAGACATCTATATTCTCCATATTTGTGCCTTTGGGATAGGCACGTGTTTAACAGGCCACAAAGCACGTTAATCAAGGAAAACATTGAGGCTATATCAAAATGAATTTGTTCATTAAAGGTTCCCCCTAAAGACAAGCCACACATAAATGCCGACCAAGCACTCATGTTTACAATACACACAGGACTCCTCCAAATTAGTAAAAAGACAGACAATTCCTTTTTTACTAAGTAGACAAAAATGCTGAACAGGCATTTCACAAAAGAGGATATCCAAACGGCAAGGACTCATACGGGAAGCTGTTCAACTTCATTAGTCATCAGGGAAATGCAAAGCCTCCATGCAATATATCAGCTCCTACCCACACCAGGATGGCTCTAATGAAAAAAGAAAATTGGCAATTGTTAGCAACAGCAGAACGCTCCTGTGTTGCTGGGGGAGTTGAACACGGTACAATCACTTTGGAAAACAAGTTAGCTTTATTTACTAAAGCTAAATATATGCCTGCCCTATGACCCAGCAACTCCACTCCTGGAATGCGTGCTCACATCCACCAAATGATGTACAAAAATGTTCCTAGCCGCTTTCTTCACAATAGCCAATAACTGAAGGCCACGTAGACACCTAACACCAATAGAAACAATGACAGCTACCTACTTACACAGTGGAATACGATACACTGGGGTCACAAACTTTTTCTGTAAGGGGTCAGAGAGTAAATATTTTAGAATTTGTGGGCCATACTGTCTATCACAACAGCTCAACTCTGCCCTTGTAGAGGGAAAGCCGCCACAGATGGTTTTGTAAATGAGTGGGCATGGCTGTGTTCAATTTTATGTATTGACACTGAAATTTGAATGTTATTTTCACATGTCAAAATATTGTTTTCTTTTGATTTTTTCTAATTAAAAATGGAAAAACCATTCTTACCTTCAAGTCCACACAAAAACAGGCTACGGGGTGAATTTGGCCTAGTTTGCGGAACCCTAGTATTTAGTATCGAGAATGAGTACTTGACAACTCCATGCAAAACTATAGACAAATCTCAAAAACAAACAAACATCCGTCTGTGTGCAAGAAAGCAGGCATAAAAGAGTACATATCACCTGATTCTGTTTATATAAGTCGCCAGAGTACTTATCCCCACTTCTCTCATGTACATACTTCAAACTTGGGCTTCCTTTCTTCCTTCCAAGACCTTTAGCCCTCCTCCCCTCCCTCAGCCCAGCCCGCATCAGCCTGCCTGGGTCCCCACAGGCCATTACAGCCACCGGGCCCTAGAGAAAAACAGGGCTGAGACCTAGGTGAGTCACCCACCTTCTGGCACAGGAAGTAAAAGCACAACAGCGTCTGCTCCTGAACTGCAAGGAAAAGCGTCCACGCCGCACTGAGCAGGGATGAGAAATGGGCCCGCCCCGGCCATTATATCAGAGACACTGCACGTGAAGCTCCTCCCACCTGGGGAAATAACCACTAACTAACCACCACCGCCTCTCCAAAGGCGATCACCAGGTTATTAACACTACCTGGCAAAGACATGTGGCCAGAGTCTCCAATCGGCGCATTGGGGATGTCTCTGGAACAGTGGTTCTCAACCTTGGCTGCACATTAGAATCACCTGGGAATCTTTTTTTTTAAATCCTGATTTCTGGGCCTCATCCTCCGGAAATTCTGTTTCTTTGTTACTAATGTTGTGTCCCCAGGTGATTCTAATGTGCAGCCAAGGTTGAGAACCACTGGTCTAGAAGTTTCCTCACTCTATCAGCTGTGGCCAGGCAGTCCTGACCCAGCTGACCAGGGGGAAGGAGCCAGAGGGGCACATGCTGTTCTTCAAGCTGAGCTCGGCTGACATTCGGAGCCGGATAGTCTTTGTCATGGGGGACTGTCCTGTGCATTTCAGGGCGACCAGCAACGTGTCTGACCTCTACCCACGGTAGCACTGCCACCCCCAGGTGGGAAAACCAAGTGTCTCTATAATTGCCAAATGCCCCCTGGAGGTATGGCATCATCCTGGATGAGAATGACTGATTTAGCCACGAGGAAATGAGAAAGCAACGACCTTGTCCTGTATTTCCTCGAGGCAGTATCTTCACGGTCCTTTATTGGCCCTCGGACCAGCATTTGTAAGTCATGCATGATTCACATCAGAAGTGGCGCAGAGTAAAAATGCAGAGTCCTGCCCCTGGCTGGGTATCTCAGTGGGTTAGAGCGGCGACCAATACGCCAGGGCTGTGGGTTTGATTTTGGGGGAAGTACATTTGCCTTGTAGACAAATGAGAAAACTGGCCAGTATGTGAGGATGGGGAGACAGGTTAGAAACCCTTTGAAGACTGCTCATGCAGCGATGGGTCCAGGCAACAGCTGTTCATGGGTGATCGGACCGTGAGGGAATGGTTGGAGGTGGGATCGGACTGATGGCCTCTGAACCCCCTGATCAGTCTTCGTCACCAGTAAAAGAGAGAGACATCGAAAGATCATATCCCCCTGCTGGAAGTTTCCAGCACCACCAGTAAAGAATTGAAGCCAAAATTTCAATCTCAAATCTGACTGGGGAAGAGGAACGTGACATAAGGGGATGCCATCAGCTAATACCAAATTAGGAAACTCGCCAGGGCAAACAACCTGTTTCTTCAACAGATGAATTACTCAACCTCAGTTAAACAAGGTTAAGTAGGTGGTTAAGCCTATTGTTTAACAAGGGAAGGCTGTTAAACAATACTTAAGAAATGCAATAACTAATGTATGTGAAGACCTTATTTGAATTCTAATTCAAATAAATAAAATGTTAAAGAAAACAGTGGTTAGATGATCATGATTGTAGGAGGTTTATCATATAAGGGTAAGATTGAAATGAGAATTTGAAGGAATGTAAATTTCAATAAACACATTGAAGAAGAGAAAAATGTCTGAAAACGTATGTTAAATATACTGGATTGTGAATAAATTTGGGAAAGCAAAATAGATTGTATTGAAAAATAATAAAAGATACATCTATAAAAAAAGGAAAACATGCCCTGACTGGTTTGGCTCAGTGGATAGAGTGTCAGCCTGCAGACTCAAGGGTCCCAGGTTCGATTCCGGTCAAGGGCATATACCTTGGTTGCAGGCACATACCCCCGGTGGGGAGTGTGCAGGAGGCAGCTGATCGATGTTTCTCTCTCATTGATGTTTCTAACTCTCTATCCCTCTCCCTTCCTCTCTGTAAAAAATCAATAAAATATATATATTTTTTTTAAAAAGGAAAACAGACAGATGGGGAAATTTTAACACTGATACTTTTTAAAAAATATATATGTTTATTGACTTTAGAGAGGAAGGGAGAGGGAGAGCTAGAAACATCAATGATGAGAGAGAATTATTTATCAGCTGCCTCCTGCCCGCCCCCGCACTGGGGATCGAGCCCGAAACCCGGGCGTATGCTCTTGACCGGAATTGAACCGGGAACTCTTCAGTCCACAGGCTGACGCTCTATCCACTGAGCCAAACCAGCTAGGGCTGACTGATACTTTTGATAAGTATAATCATGGTGTTGTGTTTAAGTTGAAAAAAAAGGTATTATTTTCTTTTGAAGATAAAAAGTGGCATATCTACAAATACAATGATGTGACGTCCTCCTATTTTCCTAAAGATATCCAGTGAGTAATAATTGATCCAGACAAGAATGGCTGCTAAAGGAGTAAAAGTTTGATGAGTAACAGGCTATTTACAGTCTCCAAGTACCACCCTACAAGACAGGTAATCATTGCAAAGGGGGTAACGGTAAGTTTAAAGTGGGGAAACTTGGCAGATACCACCAAGTGATCAGAGTTAGCATGGCTGGTAGGGAGGCTAATTGAGAAAAACACATTACTTCTGTGATATTTTTGCCAAAAAAATGCATAGCCTGAATGTAATCATGAGGAAATACCAGACAAATCCAAGTTGAAGGACATTCTTTCTAGTAACGGGCCTATATTTTTCTAAAATGTCACAAGGTCACAAAAGATAGAGGTTCAGAAACTATCCTTTATTTATTTTGATTTTTAAAAACTGACTTTTAGAGAGATAGGGAGAGGAAGAGGAACATCGATGGGCCACCTCCCACCCCCCCCACACCCCCCACACCCCACTGGGGATCAAGCCCACACCTGGGCATGTGCTCCAACCTTCAGCCTTTCACTGCACGGGTCAACGCCCAACCGATTGAAGAGACTGAAAAGATAAATGAATTCAACAAGTGCTCTGGGGTTTTCTTCTGCTGAAAAGGTCAGTAATAGGACAATTGGTGAAATCTGGTAAAGGTTTGTAGATTTCCTGATTTTGGTAATTTTACTGAGGTTAGGAGAATGCCTTGTTCTTAGGAAACAAAGTATTTAGGTGGAGAGATGGATGGTAGATGATAAATAAACAGATAGACTTAGGTAGATGGATGGGTGGACGGGTGGACAGACAGACAGATGGGAGCCTGGATGTTAATAAGTAGGCATCTGCCGAACCGGTTTGGCTCAGTGGATAGAGCATCGGCCTGCGGACTGAGGGGTCCCGGGTTCGATTCCGGTCAAGGGCATGTACCTTGGTTGCGGGCACAACCCCAGTAGGGGGCGTGCAGGAGGCAGCTGATCGATCTCTCTCATCGATGTTTCTAACTCTCTATCCCTCTCCCTTCTTCTCTGTAAAAAATCAATAAAATATATTTTAAAAAAAATAAGTAGGCATCTGTCCTTACCCAGACCAATTTCCTCTGAAACTCTTTTATATGAGAAATCCATTTCTCTCCCCCCACTTCCCACAAGCCTGAGAGTCCATTTATTTGATGAACGTGGATGAAGTCTCCAGCCAAGGGTCAGGCACTCATTTCTTTTAAATTACTAATATTTTATTTTCTATTTGCAGCTGAGTCTAATATATTTTTTAAATTATTATATTTTTAAAATATATTTTTATTAATTTCAGAGAGGGAGAGATAGAAATATAAATGATAAGAGAGGATCATTGATTGACTGCCTCCTGCACACCCCACACTAGAGATCAAACCTGCAACCCGGGCATGTGCCCTGACCAAGAATCCAACTGTGACCTTCTGGTTCAAAGGTCAATGCTCAACCACTGAGCCATGCTGGCCAGGCACTGGGCTTAATCTTGATATCATTATTAAAAGAAATATTCCAAAATTATGAAGTGACATGTGGAAGCTACCATGTCATTCATAACAATGATATGGTGAGACTTAAGAATTTTTGTTGAATTGGTGGTATAATGCCAAGAGAGTTCAGCTGCCTGGACGCTGCAGAAACCAGAGGTGCACACTGTGGAATTGCTAATGGCAATCATGGCTATTTACATTTAAATTAATTAAAGTTAACATTTAGTCCCTGCATCACACTAGCCAAATTTCAAGTGCTAAATAGCCCACAAGTGGGCAGGCTAATATGGCCTAGGTCCATCAATGCAAGAAATTCTATTGAGATTATGGAGTCTGGAACCTTCTTACACTGCGGTCCCAAGATGATCCCTGGAGGTGTTTGGTGAAAAACAGGCGTTGCTGGGGTCACTTCAGACCTACTCAAATCAGAATCTCTCACTGCAACACCTAACCTAAGAGTCTGCATGTTAACAGGTTCTTCCAGATGATTCTGATGCTTCCTAATATCCAACAGGCATTAGGGGGTTAGGAGGTGAAAGTCATCTTGCCTCCCTATAGGTTGGTCTCTCCCATTCTAGGCTCCAAGATTTGAGAGATATGAGTAAAGTGGATCTTCAGGATACTGAGGAGGATCAGATGTGATTGCCATTTTCAATCAAGGCCTGCCTGGGTTCAAATCCTGACACTTCCACTCACATGCTACATGACCTTGGGCAGTTCACTGCTCCCTCTGCGCCTCAGTTTCCTTAACCTGTTAGAGTGCTGATGAGAGTACCACTTACTGACATGACCATCATTTGCGTTTGCTTTCATTTATTTCACAAACATTTATTGAGCACCTACTGTATGCTAGTCACTGTTCTGGAACCAAACAGTGAAGACAGAAACCAACCCCTGCTGTCATAGAACTAGCATTCTAAAGGGGAGATAAAAAATAAACAGGATGAAGCAAGATGTGTTCCAGGTTAAAAGAGTAGCAAGAGAGGCAGATAGGAAAAGAAACTAGCCCTATGAATAGAGCGTCGACGACCTGTGGACTGAAGGGTCCCAGCTTTGATTCTGGTCAAGGGCACATGCCAGGTTTGTGGGCTCGATCCCCAGTGGGGGGCGTGCAGGAGGCAGCCGATCAATGATTCTCTCTCATGATTAATATTTCTAGCTTTCTCTCCTTCTCCCTCTCTGAAATCAATAAAAAAATATATATAAAAAAACAAAACTCATGTATGGTGAGGCCAGAGGCCTCACCCAGGGTATGATATTTGAATATAGATCTGGAGGAGAGAAGAGTCACAAGGATGTCTGGGGACAGTCATTCCAGACAGAGGGAACAGCAGGTGCAAAGGCCCTGTGGTGGGGAGCCAAGTGTTGCTTAACATGCTAGAGACACAGTGGTGAAGAAGACTGATGCAATCCTATCTTCAAGGTTCTCATATTTTAATGGGGGAAGACCGGTAAATTGTTATATAAAATACTGCCAGGTGATGGGCTAGATGGGGAAAGGCAGGCTTCTACAAGGAGGTGGCATTTGAGCAAAGGCCTGAAGGAGGAGACGGTGGAAGCATGGAAGTATTTGGGGGAAATTTATTGATTCTTGCCTGGCCTATGCCTCTTCCTCCCAAACTCAACTAGGCCTCAGATTTGCAGAGATTGTGTCTGCACTGCTGGCGGGAGGGGAATTCCAATGGGGGCGCAGGCCTTTCGGCCTCTGGCTGCTGCCTGCCTCACTCCTCTCTCACTGACCGCCCTGGTATTTGTGCTGGCGTCGCTGGGCGAGGCTTCAGCTTGGGCTCTGTGTTCCCCATCAACGTGCAGCTCTTCAAAGGAGCCACAGGGCCCTGTGCCTCTGGGCAAAGGAGTGGGGTGTCACCCTGGAGCTGAGCTAGGTACCCACCCTCCAGCTGTGTTCCATCTGGGCTTCTCCTGGTTCCACGCATGGCAAAGAGGGGGTTGAGGAGGATCAGATGTGACTGCCATTTTCAATCAGGGACTACCCAGGGTGAGAGCTGGCAGCATCTCAAGTCAGCCCACCTGAGCTCAAATTCAGACAGGGGCTGCTCCAACGGGCTGTGTGACCTGAGCAGCTCACTTCACTTCTCTAAACCCACGTCTCCATCAAAGGAGTCCTGCTGAGTCGCGTCTATGTGCCTGGAAAGTGCTTAGTCAGCCATTTCTCTGGGGAATGCTGATCTCTGGAGGATCCTGTGGGCCACTGGGCCCCAAGATAATGTCTCTAGCTCCCAGGGAGAGACATGTACTTGGGTTGGAGAAAGGGGTCCCCACCAGCCGCCAGACCCTTCTTTGTAGGAAAAGAGGAAGGCCCTGGACAACTGTCCTGGGGAAATGCCAGCGTTGACCCTGTTTTCTCAGAAGCCGCTGCGACCCTGGTCTGGGACACGAAATGGGAAGACTGGCAAAGGGTGGTGAGTTGCCGGGGCAGCAGCCACCCTCCCCCATCCCATCCACCCCCAGCCACAGAGCGATAATAGGAGGGCTACCACTGTAAACCTGAAAAGACAAACAGGCATCAGAAAGAGAAATTGAACCGTTTATTGGCCTGGGCCTGGTCTCAGACATGGGGCGTGGGGGCATCTGGGGAGCTGAATAAGGGGAGACAAGCCCCCAACTGGCTCCTTGCCCCCCAACAGACCCTCCCAACCTTTGCATTCACAA
The DNA here is from genome assembly GCF_014108235.1 of Myotis myotis. NCBI lineage: Eukaryota > Metazoa > Chordata > Mammalia > Chiroptera > Vespertilionidae > Myotis > Myotis myotis. The sequence goes on from NW_023416368.1 coordinate 84,384,308, forward strand.
GAAATCGTTTTGAGGCATGAGGTTTCCGTCCCCAGGTGAGCTGCAGCCCAGCTCTCACGTGGGGGCATGAGCCAGCGATTACGAAGGGGTCTGTGTGGGGCCGGACCCCTCTTTGGCAGCTTCAACACAGACACAAGGAGACAGAATAGCATTCATTCTGGGGAAAAATGGGCACAGGTCGCAGACGTCACACACGCACACACGAGGACACGCACAGACACGGAGAGACACATAAATATGTTCGTACCGCAATGACCCTTGTCTCTATCCACAGGATTTAGCAAAGTCCTTCTGGAGCAGGTTGGGGGAGAGCCCCCACAAATGTCCTGGGCACCCCCACTCCCTGCTCCGTTCACTACAACCTGAAAGGAGGCACAATGGACAAGCTGCCCTGCTTTAGGAGAGCTGGTACCTCAGCGGGGGCTGGCGGTGGGAGTAGCCTGGGAGTGGTTGTTTTGGGGGGAAAGGTGGAAGGGTCCTGGGCTAACAGCTCCCCCAGAACTTTCTCAAGTTCCATGCTGAGCCCTCCTCAGCTCCCCAGACAGGTTTTTCCAGCCCTTGGTGATTATTTCTCTGTGCCCCAAACAGTACGACTGGCCGATGAGGTCTGAGAATGGGGTTCAGGCCCCCCCATCCGTGGTTTCCTGGCATCTCGTGGAGTAAGAGGAAAGGGAAGAAGTGGCCAAAGTACCAGCTGGTGAAATTTGGGGAAGCTGTGGATTTGGGCTTGGGGAACTATTAGCTGGGGCTGCCAGACAGTAAGGGAGGAGGCCTCCAGCCCCTGGGGCACTGGTTCCAGGGAAGGGGCCTGAGGTTGCCAGGAGGTGGCAAGGTGGAGGGTCAGACAGTTGTGCAATGAAATCCTTTGTACCACGTTGTAAATTGCTCCTGCCTTGAGTTCCTCTTGAGTGCCTGCCTGCTGTCACCCAGGCCCTTTGCAGGTAACCTCAGACCTCCCCGGAGTCAGTTCTGAAGGGGTCACGCCAGTCACTGCCCTGGCCTCCAGGCCTCTGCTGCAGCTCTTTCTTCCAACAGGTCAGTGCCTCCGCTGGCCATCCCAGGTATGAGATATTTTCAATATCACCCAGGTCTGTGGAGTGGGCCACCTTGCTTGGCAGCCCCACAGCTGTCTGAGGTCACGTGGCACCTCTCCAGGGAGCCCTCTGCCATGGCCTGGTTGTCAGCCCACATGTCCCTCAAACCACTGTGTTGCCCTCCAGCATCGTAGGCGATGTGGGCATGTGGGTGCCCCTCTCCAGTGAGCTAGAGCTACGGAGGGGCAGGAGGCGGTGATGTGGGGTCCCACCCCGCCGTCCTTGCACCCCTGCCACCTTCCGGCAGCACTGCAGGGGCCGCAGCACCTCCCGCCGCAGGTCCCGGCTACGCCACGTGTAGATGACAGGGTTGAGCAGCGAGTTGAGGGTAGCGAAAGCAAAAAAGTAGTGGGCCTTGTAGAGGATAGGGCAGGAGCGCACGGGACAGGCGTAGTCCAGGAGGAGGATGCTAAAGGCAGGCAGCCAGCACACAATGAAGACCCCTAGCACGATGGTGACTGTCTTGAGAAGGGCCAGCGTCTGCGGGCCAGCCACCTCGGCATGACTGGAGCGGACCACGCAGTAGATGCGGACATACAGAACGACGATGGCCGACAGGATGACAGAGAAGATGGTGACCACGCAGAGCACGTAGTCTTTGGTGTAGAGCGGCAAAACGGTGGAACAGGTCTCGAGGTGATCCAGGCAGTTCCAACCGAGGATGGGCAGGCCCCCGAGAACCAGTGAGATGAGCCAGGAGGCCCCGATCAGCAGCAGCATGCGGCAGCTCTTGTCGCTGCCGTAGACCTTGACCTTGGCAATGGCCACATGGCGCTCGATGGCGATGGCCAGGAGGCTGAAGACAGAGGCAGAGAGTGTGATGAAAGCCGAGCCCTCACGGGCAAACCACTGCACGGGGGTCAGGTGCACGGTGACAGAGCCCGAGAGCAAGGTATTGGCAATGAAGGCCACGCCCGCCAGCAGGTCCGAGGCGGCCAGGTTGCCCAGGAACAGGTACATGGCTGAGTGGAACTTGCTGTTTCGGGCGACGGCGATGAGCACCAGCAGGTTCTCCACCACGATGGCACAGCAGAGGATGATGATGAGGACCAAGGCCACCTGGCGGGACAGTGTCTGCGGGACGTCGAGTGTCTCCTTGGTGTAGTTATAGTGCTCCAGGACCTTGGTGGGGCTCAGGTACTCCGAGTACAGGCTGCCCATGGTGGGGCTCAGTGGCCGGCAGGGGCCATGGAGCTGTCAGAGCTGCAGAGAGAAGAGACGGATAGGCAGGTCAGTGGTGTGGATGCTGCCTGGGCTCTGACGTTGGACGTCTAGGGGTTGAGTCCCAGGGCCATCCCTCCTCACTGAGTGGCCACCTAAAGTCAAAATGACCATGATCCCTGCTTTACAGATGGGAAAGCCAGAGAATCAACTCACTTTGCCAAAGTCTCAAAGTTAGTAAGTGGCAGAGTCAGAGCGACCGGCTCCAAAGCCTCTAGACCAGCGGTTCTCAGCCTGTGGGTCGCGACCCCTTCGAGGGTCGAATGACCCTTTCACAGGGGTCGCCTAAGACCATCGGAAAACACATATATAATTACATATTGTTTTTGTGATTAATCACTATGCTTTAATTATGTTTGATTTGTAACAATAAAAATACATCCTGCATATCAGATATTTACATTACGAATCATAACAGTAGCAAAATTACAGTTATGAAGTAGCAACGAAAATAATTTTATGGTTGGGGGTCACCACAACATGAGGAGCTGTATTAAAGGGTCACGGCATCAGGAAGGTTGAGAACCACTGCTCTATAGCCTCTAGGCTACACTGTCTCTCAGAAGCTCCCCCAACGGCATGAAGGACACCAAGTGGACCTCCAGAAGCCTTGCCCGCCTACCCAGAGGTGGAGCTGTGGGCAGGAACCGGAGGGATCGCCCCTTTTCTCAAATACACCGGAGCCTGGGGCCTCGTGCCACCTGCCAACCTGGTCAGAGAGATGCTTGGTGCCGACAGCACCATCCCCTGCTCATGACCACCCACGGCCCTAGATTTCAGGCTGGGCGTAAGCCTGGAGGCTGTGGGTGCTCCCAAAATAAGGTCTGGAGGAGAAACCAGGTTGGCCCTGAGGTTCCAGCATCCCAGAGGTCATGTCACCCCAGAGGACAGAGGCCTGGAAGACAATCTAGTGTCAATGCCACACCCCCTCTGACATGCTGTGGGGTCTTGGGCAAGTCAATCGGCGCGCAGCCCCAGTGTCGTCATCTGCGCAACGGGGAGAAGCAAGCCCACTTCACCGGGTGACAGAAAAATCCTGTTGAACAATGCAGGAGGCAGCCTTCCCACGTAACAAGCGCGAAATAAATACGATTAGTTCCCTTCTTCCTGCCGCACTATGCTGGGGACTAGCTGCCCTCCACCCAATCTTTTGGGAGGGGATGCTGACGGAGCCAGCCCAGCAAGATTCCCAACAGCCTGTTCTCATCAGCACCATCTAGCCCTGCCCTTGGACAGAGGGTCCAGAGGGATAGGCAGGGCGCTGGCACCCCCTCCCAGGCCGGATGAAATCCAGATGTGAGGCCCCTAGAACAAACAGGGTGGAGTCCTGGTTCCCCAGTCACATCCGCTGTGGGGAAGGCGGGGAGAGGGTGATGGGATGGGGGAGAGAGAGACACGGGAGACCAGTCTGGGAGGTCCTGGCTGGGAGGATGGGGCAGCTGTGCTGAAGTCATGTGAGAGGTGAGGGGGTGTGCAGCCCCGCGGGGAGGGGGGGCGGTATTTGTTTCCATGAAAGCCTGAGTCACCCCCTCTCAAGGAAAACCAATCCGTCGGGGAGGGGGCGGGAAGAGGTGCAGAGAGGATGCAAGGACACCACGGCCGGCCTCCCTCCAGCTTGGGAGGGAGGTGTCTCAGAGGAGCGGTGCAGCCTGCCTTTCACGAGGGGAACCATTTGCTAAAAGAGGGTGGGGGATGGGGCGCAGGAAGAGCCCTCCCCAGGTCCCTGGAAACATGTCTGCCAAGGCCTGGCAGGGACCACGTGTGCGTCAGGACCCGCCTTCCAGAAAAGGCTGGTTAGGCCGGTTCCCTGTGAGCCCCGGGAGTGAAGGGGGACTTCCGGGGTCGCTCGGCCATCTCTGTCACCATCACCGGTGCCCCCTCAGGGAGGTGGCCCGGACCTTGGCCGGACAGAGAAGCAGCTGCTCCCCTTGGGCGAAGGGACATCCGTCCTAGTTTGGGAACAGAGAAGGGCTTGTGTGCATCCCCGGGGCTGCTGCCCTGCCCAGATCGCCACACAGAGGCCCCTTGTTCCTGTACAGGACAGAGCTCTGGCGCCCCGATGCCCTCTGCCCGCCGCAGAGCCCAGAAGCAGGCTTAGCCCTACCAGACCCACGGTCGGGCCAGAAACAGCCCGCACCCTGATTGGCTTATTTTCAATTCCAGGGTATTGGGCTATTCGCTCATTGGCCTGAGCTTCCCATCTTCGGCTTCTGATTGGCCCAGTTTGGGAGCGCTCAGCAGCTACCACCACTGAACTGGTCCTTTCCTGGAGGCTGGAACTCACTGCTTTCCGAGGAGAATTAAAACTGTGTGAATGTCCCTGGGGAGAGTTTGAACTGTAGTCTGACCGCCAGGTCATCCTAACCAGACATCCCCAGGCTGCCCTGGCCTACTGGGACCCTCCTGGAGTTTAACATTGAGAATCAAAAACCCGTCACTGGCCTGGGAAGCACCCTTGCTAGTGGGGCCAGAAGTGCAGGGCGTGTCCTGTGGCTGCCCCCTCCTTCCCTGAAGGAGGGCCACCACCCTCTCCAGTCAGGCGGCCAAGAGACAGATTTATGGCCACTTCCTGGAGAAATAAGAAATGGGGTCAGCCCTGGCTGGTTTGGCTCAGTGGACAGAGCACTGGCCTGCAGACTAAAGGGTCCCAGGTTCAATTCCAGCCAAGGGCACATGCCTAGGTTGTGGGCTCGGTTCCCAGTGGGGGGCGTGCAGGAGGCAGCCAATCAATGATTCTCTCTCATCATTGGTGTTTCTCCCTTCCTCTCTGAAATCAATAAAAACATATATTTAAAATAAATAAAAGAAATGGGTTCGGCCCTCGAACCCCAGGAACTGACCAAAAAGTCTATCTCTTCCCTGGGAGGGAGGACCAGGGCACTGCACCCTCATTTTCTGCAGCCCCAGGAGGCTTGTAGGCATCCTCAGAGGGGTGGCTCTCCGAGTAAGAGAAGGGGAAACTGAGGCCCACACGACTTCATCTTCCCAACTAGAGTTTTGCTAACTAAAGCAGGAGCTTAAGGTAGGTTGGTGCTTTCCAGAAAGAGGAAGCCAGCCCCGGGTTGGGGCTAGCAGATGCATGCCTCGCCTGCTTCTCCTCCCTGGGTGGGCTCCCAGGCCTGGCTACACACCGGGCCTGTCTCCTGCTCACCTTTACCAAGGCAACCCTGACTCCCTCCCAGAGGCTCCGCAAGAGGTCACTGGGCTCGAAACCAGGGAATGTCCAGGCCTGAAATGGAGCAAGAGGGACAAGTGGGAACAAGAGGCAGGGTTGGGAAGGGCAGGGAAGAGACACAGATCAAGATTGTTCAGGGGGTGATTAGGAGGGAGGAAGGCAGGAGGCAGCTCCGTGCTTCCAGGAGCCCCTCCCCCGAGTTCCACTGAGGCAGGGCCTGTGGTTCAGTTCTCCATGGTCACTCACTGATCCCATGCCTCTTGCCTAGGGCAGCGGGCCCCAAACCCCCACTTTCCTTCGGTTTCTCTTCAGCTGTCAGGTCCCTCCTACACTGCCATTCTCCATACAGCAGCCTGGGGAGCTCCAATATGTCACTCCAAATTCTTCCATGGCTCCCCACTGCCCCAATCGGCGTGGCCCCTGGCCAGTTAGCTTCCTCCCACTCTCCCCCTGAGCCGTTCCACTCCAACCACACTGGCCTCCTACAGGCCAACCCCACCTCCTAGCCTTTGCCCCTGCTGTTCCTCCACCCAGCATGCCCTTCCCCCAAATCCTTGAGTAGTCTTCGTTCCCCCAGGGGTCTCCTCATCTTTCAAATTTCAGTTTTAAGGTCACTTGCTCTGACCCCTGGTCTAGTATAGCGGCTGTCTCCTCAGAGCATCTTGCTTTGTTATCTTGGCAGCACTTAACACTTGTGAAAAGCATGATTTCTAGTTTTCTGTCTGGCTTCCATCGTAGAATGTGTCAGCAACCAAGTCCACTTGCAGCCCCTTTGGATGGAGACCTCGCATACACACGGTGCTCAGAAAACATGTGGGATGGATGTGGATAAACAGATGGACGGATGGATGAATGAATGAACGAACCAACCAATCAACCAGCCAACGAAAAACAAATGAGGCCCCAGTGGGCCAGGGCGGGTGGAGGCTCCTAAGTTCAGCCCAGCCCCAAACAGCAAAGTGGGCTGGAGACGCCCCGGGTGTGCTGGCAGCCTCCCTGCTAGGCAAGCCCAGATGCCCAGAAAAAGGCGACAGGACCCGCCCCCGCCCTTGGGCCACAGTCTCAGCCTCCTTATCTGGCGGTGGAATGTACGGTATCCACACTTGGGCTACTGGGGCCGCACCTCCTTTCTCTTTCGCCATACACACGCACAGTATTCCACAGCTGCCATGGGGTTGGGGGACCCCTCCCCGTCCCGCCAGGTGCCCTGCCCCAATACTCCCAGAAGACACGGGGGTGCGGGTGGGGGAGATCCCAACCTCAGCCGCACGGCAAGCGCCGCACCGGTGTCGGTGTCGCGCCACAGGGGAGACTGTGGGCTCAGCGCGTGGCGCCCGGAGCATCTGACTAGAAGAGTTTGGGGAGGGGGTGGAAATCCCCGGTGAGTCAACTCGTGCCGGAGGAGGGGGCGAGGTTCCGAAGCTCTGCTGGGCCTGGGACCCAGCGGGGCCCATGCCGCGCGCGCCTGCACCCCCGCCCCATCCCCGGGCCCCAGAGGGGAGGGAGAGGAGCCGGAGCCACAGTCACGCTCCCTTCTCTTCCAGAACAAAGCCAGGTCCCCGCGGGGGACCTGAAGACGACTTGAGGAAACTGAGGCAGAGCGCCAGATGTGCAGACGGGCCGACTGCCCTCGCCAGGGGCCCCGCCCCTCGGCTTGGCGGCTCCGCGGCGCGCAGCACCTTTTGCTCAACCCGAGTTAGCCAAGAGGGGCGCCCTACCCACCTCCTACGCACTCCCCAAACTCCCCGGCACGCCGTCCTGTCTCCCAGTCTCCGGTCAAAAGGGCTTGGATTCCGCCTTCTCGGAGCCAACTTCCTGCCGCTGGGTAAGCGCAGTCAGGGGTTCGCGGCCGAGCCCGTGGGGGGCCGCCTGGAGTCGTGGAGAGGGCGCACGACGACCACTCCCCGGTGCAGCGGGGGCACGGCGACGCGTGCGCGCCCCGGACCCCGGCCAGGCCCCCCACCCCGCCGCCACGGCTCGGATCCCGCGACCCGAGAGGACCGAGCCCGCCTTTGATTCCTCCCCCTTGCCACGCATGCTCACCTGGCTAGGCGGACCCGGGTCCCGGCCCTGGCCGGAGGGGCTTTGGCATCAGCGTTCCCGGGACGGCCTCGGCTGGGGCTGGGGCTGCCCGCCGGGCTCGGCTGCGTCCCGGGGCTGGGGACTAGACGGAGCGGGGGGCGGGGAGAGGCTCCGCCTTGGCCCCCCCACTCGCCCCGCCCTCTTCTCCTCCTTTCGGGAGGCCCAGCAATGCATTCCAGATGTGGTCTGGCTGCCCGGCGCGCGCGGAGGCCGGCGGGGGCGGTGCGCCAGTCCCTTTGTCCGCGCCCCCCCCCCCTCCCCGGGGCCCTGCCCCTCCCAGGTCCTCCCGTGAGAACCGGCTGGAGCTTGACGTCACTCGGCCCCGTGACTTTATGTCCCTCCTGGCCAGGTGGCCTGAACCTGAAACAGCTGTCTGCAAGTACGGATTTATTCTGGCCCATCCCTGGGACCCTGGAATTGGAGGAGAGCACGGGATCCCCTTTACTCAACAAGAAGCCACGAAGCACCTACTGTGTGTCAACGCAGCAATTAGGCACCAAGGCCTATTGTGTGTTCATTTAAAAAATAATCAAGTTCCTACCATGTGCCACGCACTGTCCCAAATACAGAGCTGATTTTTGCCTTGATAGGATCCCAGAATTCGGCGCTGCCTCCTGTCCCCTAGAAGACGCAACCCACAGCCTACCTGCCTTTGCCCATGGCTGCCCCGCCCTCGCTGCCAGGTCCAAGTTGTACCCTGCCTTCCAACTTGGGGCCCATCCTCTATCTGGTTCTTGAGTTTCCCCCTCTTTTCCTCATTCAGCCTGCACTAGTTGTGAACATGCATAAGTAACCTGCTTATATGTTTATTTACCAAACACACTAAACATCTGGTAGGTGCCAGACACTGTTCTAAAGGATAGAGACAAATCAGGGTACAAAACAGGCAAAACTCCCGGCCCCGTGCGGCTGATGTTCTACCTGATGTGTGCAGAATATCCAGAATATTGCAAGAAGAAACTGGTAAATGTCCTGGGGAAGGAGGCGGTTCCACTCTATGAATCCTTTGTACCTTTTGGCTGTTGTAACGTGCACATTATTGTAACATGTTTAAATATTCCAACAATAAATTAAATTAAAAATTAAGCCTGCTTGCCCAGCTGGTGTGGCTCATTGGTTGAGCATTATCCTATGCACCAAGAAGTTGCCGGTTAGATCCCTGTCAGGGCACAGGCCCTGGGTTTCAGGCTTGATCCCCAGTAGAGGGCGTGGAGGAGGCAGCCAATTGTTTCTCGCTCATGTATGTTTCTCTCTCTCCCTTCTCCCTCTCCTTTCTCCCTCTCCCTTCCTCTCTCTAAAAAATACATAAAAAAAAATATTTTTAAAAAAATTAAAACTGTTTGATACCCAGACAGTGCAATAAAAAGAAGGGAGAAGGTAGGTGCTTCAAAAAACAACAACAACAATATTATGAAAAAGGGTATCTCCACTCCCACGTGTATTGCAGCATTATTCACAATAGCCAAGACATGGAAACAACCTAAGTGTCCCTCGGTGGATGGCTGGGTAGAGAAAATGTGAGCCCTGGCCGGTTTTGCTCAGTGGATAGAGCATTGGCCTGCAGACCAAAGGGTCCCAGGTTTGATTCAGTCAAGGGCATTTACCTTGGTTGCAGGCTCCTCCCCGGCCCAGGCCCTGGTTGGGGCTCATGCAGGAGGCAACCCATCGATGTGTTTCTCTTACATCAATGTTTCTCTCAGTCTTTCCTTCTCTCTTCCACTCTCCCTAAAAATCAATGGAAAAATGTCCTCAGGTGAGGATTAACAACAACAACAACAAAGCAGAAAAAGTGATATATGTTTTTCATATATATAATGTTCCATTTATAATTTCATATATATAAAATATATATAATGAAATATTACCTAGCCTTAAAAGTAGGGAGTCCTGTCATTTGCAACAACATGAGTGGACCTTGAGGGCATTATGCCAAGTGAAAAAAGTCCCATGGTGTCACTTGTATATGGAATCTAAAAACAGAAAGTCAAACTCACAGAAACGGAGAGTAGGAAAGTGGCTGCCAGGGGCTGGGGTGAGGGAAATGGGGAGAGGTTGGTAAAAGGCTACGAACTTTCAGCAGTAAGATGAAATAAGGTGTGAGAATCGAATGTGAAACATGGTGACTATAGTTGATAATATTGTATGATATGGAAATGTGCTGAGAGTAGAACTTAAATGTTCACACACACACACACACACACACAACACCTCACAAAAACAGATAAATAAGTGAGGTGATGGATGTATTAATGAAATCAATGGGAGAACTCTTTCAGAATGTATACGTATATCAAATCACTATGATGTGTGCTTTAAATACCTTATAATTTTTTTATGTCAATACAGCTGAAATTAATGAAACAAAAAAAAAACTAAACTGCTTGATACCTTCATAAAGGGTATTGAAAAGCAAAATGATGAAAAAGGAAATTAAAATGGACCCATTAAGCCCTAACCGGGTTGGCTCAGTGGATAGAGCATCAGCCTGCAGACTGAAGGGTCCCAGGATCGATTTCTGTCGAGGGCACATGCCTGGGTTGCGGGCTCCATCCCCAGTAGGGGGCGTGCAGGAGGCAGCCCATCAAAGATTCTCTCTCGTCATTGATGCAATATAAAAAAATACATTTAAAAAATGGACCCATTAATGCTCATTACAAAATTAAAATGGAGTAGCCTTGTTTGTACTGAGTGAAATTGTCTTCACCGTGTTAACTTGAAAAAAAAGCACAATGCAGAACAGTTTGCATCGTTTGCCTGAACTTCTGGGTGTATTTATAAGGGCTGTGTAAATACACACACATGTGCCTCTCTGGGAGAAGGCACAAGACACCCGTCACAGCGGTTAACCTCGGAGGGCACTGAGCGGGGGGCAGGAGGATAGGCGAGAGGGTGTCAAACTTTTCATCCTGTGCCCTGTAAGACTGTTTGAAATTTTTAGCTCACATTACCAATCCAAAAAACTTACAAAGACATAAAAATTAAATAACAGGTAACAATCACCAGACGTTTAGTTGTAAAAATCATTCCTGTAATAATAATCATAATCAATGTAAATATACAAAGCACGGTTAATAAAGATATCGATATTATTATTCAACGTATCAATACTAACAAATTTATATTAAGAATAAACGTGTTGCCCGGCCAGCATGGCTCAGTGGTTAAGCATTGAACTATGAAGCAGAAGGTCACGGTTCGATTCCCAGTCAGGGCACATGCCCAGGTTGCAGGCTTGATCCCCAGTGTGGGGGCGTGCAGGAGGCAACCGATCAATTATTCTCTTTCATCATTGATGTTTCTATCTCTCTCTCCCTCTCCTTTCCTCTCTGAAATCAATAAAAACAGCTTTTTTGTTTACACTATAAGTGCAAGTTCTTTTTTAAAAAAATCTTTATTGTTGTAACTATTACATATGTCCTCCATTTCCCCCCATTGACCCTTCTAGCCTGCCCCCACCCCAGGCTTTCACCACCCTATTGTCTGTGTCCATGGGTTATACATATATGCATACAAGTTCTTGGTTGGCCCTAACCAGTTTGGCTCAGTGGATAGAGCATCAGCCTGTGGACTCAAGGGTCCCAGGTTCGATTCCAGTCAAGGGCATGTACCTTGGTTGTGGGCACATCCCCAGTTAGGGGGTGTGCAGGAGGCAGCTGATCAATGTTTCTCTCTCATTGATGTTTCTAACTCTCTATTCCTCGCCCTTCCTCTCTGTAAAAAAATCAATAAAATATATATATAAAAAAAAGTTCTTGGTTGATTTCTTCCCACCCACCCACCCACCCACCCAATAAAAACATATTTTTAAACAATTAAAAAAAAATAAACATGTTGCCCGGGCCCCATTTTCTCAGTGGTTAGAGCACCAGTCCAAGAACCGAAGGGTCTTGGGTTTGATTATTGGTCAAGGGCATGTATGTACCTGGGTTGCAGGTTCAATCACCTGCTGTTCAGGGAAAGTACGGGAGGCAACACATCCCCGATTTGATGTTTCTCACATCAATGTTTCTCTCTCCTTTCCCCTCTCTCTAAAATCAATAAACTTATCCTCAGGTGAGGATAGTTTTTAAAAGTATTTAAAAAATAAACATGTTTACATGATTAACAAAGGAATGCATAAAGATTATATTAATGCTACATATATGTGTGCAGCATATACTATATAATAAAAGGCTAATATGCAAATCGACCGAACAGCAGAACGACTGGTTGCTATGACGCGCACTGACCACCAGGGGGAAGACGCTCAGTGCAGGAGTTGCCCCCTGGTGGTCAGTGTGCTCCCACAGAGGGAGCTCTGCTCAGCCAGAAGCGGGGAGTGAGCCTAAGCCATCAGTCGGACATCCCCCGAGGGGTCCCAGATTGGAGAGGATGCAGGCTGGGCTAAGGGACATCCCCCCCACCCCCCCAGTGCACGAATTTTGTGTCCAGGCCTCTAGTATATTCATATAATGCTCTGTGCAGGTTCTGGTGATGCCTCCTGGGTCTCTGCCACCCAGACCTGACAGTCTGATGAAGGAGACAGTGAAGAAGCCAGACAGTTCTAACAGCGTAACAGGGCTTTGATGCGGAGATAAGGAAAGAGACTGTGACTTTGCTCCTTTTCCTGAACCAGATTTCAGCGTCCACTCATTTCAGGGCCAGATCTTGGGGTCCACTGACACCTCAGCAAAACCCCACTGAGTCCTCTGCCAGGTGAAATGTCTTGCCTGAGCAACTGCTCGAAGCCAGGTGTTCAACACACAGGGGACAAGGCAGAGAGCAAACTGGGTCTCTTCTCGACGGGGAGCTATCAGAGCGGAAATCTCAGCTCTTTGTGGGGACCTGAAGGCTGGGGAGGAAGTGACCCCCCCACACACACTTGCCTGGGCTGGCTCAGCAGTTTGCCATTCCCCCAGGGACCTGGGGGTGGGGATGATGTCAAGGCCACAGACATATCTGGCGTCTGTTAGAGAGACCATGGCTACTAGACAAAGGTGATATCCTCAGAGACACAGAGATACACCCATAAGCAACTTCCGTCCCCTCTTCTCAGCCCTCCCACCGCCCACTTCTGGGGCAACACAAGGTCTCCGCTGGGTCAGCTGAGGGAACGGCTGGAGAACTGGAAAACACGGGAGGCCTGGATTTCCTGAGAGTCGGCAGGGGTGGGGAGATGGGGGCACAGGGGAAGCTGCTCTAAGGGGGCTCCTGAGAGAGAACAGCGGACGAAGGAGGAAAGGACCCTCCTCTTGGGGAGCTACCAGGAAGGGAAACTAGAGGTGAAGCGCCTCGGAGCAGCCTCTACTGATGATAGGGCCGCTGACAATGGCTAAAGCTCACGTGGCACAGACTATTCTGAGTGCAACTCCGAACCCTCCCAATCCTAGGAGGTGGGGAATATTATCATCATCCTATTGTTTTAAATCGGCTTTATTTTTAGGACAGTTTTAGGTTCACAGCAAAACCGAGCGGAAAGTACAGCGATTTCTCATACACCCCCGCCCCCTGCCCTCAGGCATGCAAAGCCTCCCCCTCTATCAACATGGCACCACAGAGGTGCTTTGGTTATCATTGATGAGCCTACATTGATACACCATTAGCACCCCAAATTCAGAATTTACACTGTGGTTTGCTCTTGGTGTTGCACCTCCTGTGGGTTTGATGAAACATATAGTGACTTGTACGCATACAGAATGGTTTCCCTCCCCTAAAGATTCTCCGAGCTTTGCCTATTGATCCCTCCCTACCCCCAAACCCCTGATCTTTTTTTTTTTAAGAATAGTTTAGTGATTTTTAGAGAGAGAAGAAGAGAGAGAGAGAGGAAGGGAGAGGGAGAGAGAAAGAGAAACATCAATGTGAGAGGGGAACATCCATAGGTTGCCTTCTACGTGCCCCCTACCTGGATCGAGCCCCAAGCCCAGGCATGTGATCTGACCAGGAATAGAACTGGCAACCTTTGGGTGCACTGGGTGATGCCCAATCCACTGAGCCGCACTGGCCAGGGCACCCCTGATCGTTTTACTGTCTCCACAGTTTTGCCTTTTCCTTCTCACCCCAATTTAAAGATGAAGAAGCTAAAAAAACAACAACAACAACAACAAAAAACAAAACAAAAAAAACGAGTTACCCCGCAAAAAAAATAAAAATAAAGATGAAGAAGCTGAGGTACACAGCAGTGGGAGGATTTGAATTTGTTTATCCCCAGTCCTGATGCAGCGACCCCCTGCCCTGTCCCAGAGGGTCAGGACAGAAGGATGATGGTTACTACTCAGGACCACATGGGTCGGTGGTGAGATAGGATGTTCTCCTCTGTGATCCAGGTGAGGGAAACCCTCTGATCTCTGAGTCTTTGAACTCCCCCAGATCGACGGGGCCCAGGCCTGTCCTCAAGCCTCTCTGGGTCTCTACTGTCACCCCACCCCCAGCTCTCCGCTTTTGGCAGGAGAAACTGCATAAAAAGAAGTGTCTGAGACAGGTCCCAACTTTCTCATCATCACCCCGGCACTGGGGGAAGGGGCCCCAGCTGCAGAGAAGCTTTCCAGATGCTGATCTTGGCAGACGCTTCCTCCATCCATGGGCTTGGGGCCCACTTTCAGCTTCAGGGATGGGCTGAGTTCCTGCCACGTCTGCACCAGATGCAGTCTTGGCCCTTCCAGCCTGGGAAGGGTGGGCTCTGTCTTCCGGACAAGGGACCAGAGAGGCAAGCCGTTAGGGGGAGGGGGACACCTGAGGCCCACTTCTCAGGACCACCCCCTCTTCCCTGTCCCGTCCCCCCCCTCCCCCCACCCCCCCACCCCCCGCCCCGCCGCCACCAGCATAAAAGTAATGGCTGACACATTTTTACGGTGCCAGTTACTGTCCTAAACATTTTGCAAATATTGGCTCATGAAAAGCTCACGGCAGCCCTGGCAGTTTTGCTCAGTGGTTAGAGGACCAGCCCGCAGAAGGGTCTCGGGTTCGATTCCCAGTCTAGGTCATGTACCTTGGTTGCAGATTCAATCCATAGCCCAGTCAGGGCATGTGGGGAAGGTAATAGTCTCTCTTGTATCGATGTTTTTCTCTCTCTCCCTCTCCTCCCTTCCTCCACTGTCTCTAAAAAAAAAAAAAAAAAAAAAAAAATCAATGGAAGAGATACTTTCCAGTGAGGATTAAAAAACAAACAAACATCACAGCAGCTGCCCTAAGTAGGGAATGTAGACACACTGCAGTCCCTCCTTACACAGGTCACTCAGGAATATATTTGGAACCGCCAGTTCCAAAAGGAAGGAGCCAGTTATAAATAACAACGTGGATGAATCTCAAATGCATCATAAGGAGGGAAAGCAGCCATACACCAAAGGCTACAGGCTGTATGATTCCATTTCAATGACATTCTAGTAAAGGGCAAACTATAGGGACTATGAACAGACCAGTAACTGGCAGGGCTGGGGGTTAGGGAGGACTTGACTACAGAAGGGGGAAAGTTTTTGGTAATGGAACCATTTTATGTCTTGATTGTGGTGGTGGTTACATGACGATATATGTTTGTGGAAACTTGCAGAACTGTACACTGATAAGGGGAGACTTTATTGTCTCTAAATTGTATCTTAAAACAAAAACAAATAAAATCCCTCACAGCTGCCTTACATCAGAAAAATAGAAATATTTCAAACAGAGGGGATTTAATACAGGGGTTGGTTACATAGATACGAAACCGAAGTGTAAACAGGGTGAGATTAGAAATTAGCACATAGGGCCTGGCCAGTGTGGCTCAGTGGCTGAGCGTCGACCTATGAACCAGGAGGTTATGGTTCAATTCCCGGTCAGGGCACATGTCCAGGTTTGGGGCTCGATCCCCAGTCGGGGGCGTACAGGAGGCAGCCAATCAATGAATCTCTCTCATCATTGATGTTTCCATCTCTCTCCCTCTCCCTTCTTCTCTGAAATCAATAAAAATATATTTAAAAAAAAAGAAATGAGAACTTAGGCAGGCCTTATCCAGTGGGAGATGTTGCCAAGAGCCGTTGGGAAGAAATATTCTGGCTTCTCCCATCCTCCTGCCTCCCAATCTACCCTCAGTGCCTGCCATTGGCAAAATCTGGGCAGAAACCAGTGGACAAGGGAAATGTTGTGGGCAGGGGTCAGCCCCTAGCCATGGGACAGGGTCGGCGGGGGAAGTGGGTGTCTGAGGGTACACAGGCTCAAGCTGGGCACACACCATGGGAGGTCGGGTCAATTACACCTCATTTTACAGAGGAGGAAATTGAGACCCAATGAGCCCATGTGCCCTCCCCAGGCTTTCAAGCCCTGAGGAGGGTCTGAGTTTCTGCCAAGACCTGACTGGAGTGCTGGTTCAGTGCCTTTTTTATTTTTTTTCTTCTTTCTTTTCTCCAAATTCCTATTGCGGTTAAACTGAAGGTAACTAAAATGGCATGGAAATGACTATGCAAATCAGGCCCATCCTGGGGGTGGAGGGGTGACTCAATGGGAGACTCCCCCTCCAGGGCTTGGCAGTTACCCACAAACTGAGCTGCAAACACACAGCAGATGTTCTGGCAGGTGGTGAGGGGGCACTTTAGACAGCTCCCCCCAGTAGGTCAGATCCCTCCATCAAGCCTGCACCCATGCTCTGCATCTCCTCAGGGCTGCCCCCAATATTGCAGCCTTGACCTCTGGCCTTTGTGAAAACCTTTGCACAGTGATTGGGGGGGGGGGGCCTAGGAAAGACCAGATGTTGGGGGGCCCTGCAGTTTATGATGTGTCTTCCCTAAATTGCTATCATGCTTGTGGCCAGCAGAGTCACGAGGCTGATACTGGAGACAGAGGCTACCTGCCGTTGAGCCTTTGATCCACAGCCGTGAGCTGGACATGTTGACCTTTGACCTCCACCAAGGCTCAGGCCAAAATGGTCAAACTTTGAGCCTTGCAGGATGCAGGTCTCAAGGTCATTATTTCTCTTTCATGAAAGGCTCAAAAATCAATATGCCGCCGCGGGCGGGGGCGGGGGGAGGTGCAGAGCCCTGTGCAAAGTGCTTTCTCTACATCCTATTTGTTCAATTACTGTGTATGGAGAACTTACTGGGTGCCCTTCTTAGCAATGGAGTCCAGCAGTGAAAGAAACAAAGAACCCTGTCATCTAGGAGCTGACGTTCTAGTGGGGGAGACAGAAAAGCATCAGGAAAATAAGAACTCGGTGTCGTCTGTTAGTATATGGTGAACATTCCGGAAACAAATGACACCTGGGAAGGCAGCAGAAAGTAAGGTAGGAAGGGAGCAGTGATTTTAGACCCAGTGTCAGCTGAGAAGGTGGCCTTTAAGGAGATGAGGGAGTAAGCCATGAAGACATTCAGGGGAGAGTGGTCCAGGCAGAAGGAATGACAGATGAAAAGGCCCCGAGACTGGCGTGGGAGTGACAGGTCTGGTGACAAGACCACTGTGGCCAGAAACCAAAGAGTGACAGAGGAGGAGGGTGGGAGGCGGTGAGGACAAGTCCTGAAGGGCCTTGTCGGATGCAGGGAGGACTTTGGCTTTGGCTCTAAGGGAAATGGGAAGTAAGAGGGTTCTGAGCAGAGGAGGGATGTGATCTGATTCCTGTTTGTAGGTTCCCTCTGTAGGAGAGAAAGGACAGTGGGGAGTATAAACGGAAAGAAAGAGAACTCTGACCCTCCACACAGCTCAGGGGGAAGGTTTGTGTGTGTCACACTTACTAATTAGACCCCCGGAAGAGCTAACCACTTGCCGATAAACATGCGGCCAATTAGCAGCAGCCCCTGGAGTTGAACCTGTGTCTATGTGACTCCAGTGCCATTGGGTAAATTATCATTTACTGGGTACCTTATGTGCCTGTGACTTCAGGGGGATAGAGACCTTAATACAATGGGAGTGCTTTCTCTGTTTCTGGTAATACCTTTGCAACAGGGCAATGAGAAGGAATTGGCTTAAGAAACACGTCGTGAGCCTCTACTGTGTTACAGGTACTAGGCTGCATGCTGGGCTATAGCAGGGAACAAAAGGGAGCAAAATTTCTTTCTGACTTGGAACCTGGCTGGCATGGCTCTGTGGCTGAGCATCAACATATGAACCAGGAGGTCGAGGTTCAATTCCCGGTTAGGGCACATGCCAGGGTTGCTGGCCTGATTCAGTAGAAGGCGTGCAGGAAGCAGCCAATCAATGATTCTCTCTATCATTGATGTTTCTGTCTCTCTCTCACTCTCCTTTCCTCTATGAAATATATATATGTAAAGTAAATATATATATGTATATATAAATAATATAAATATGTAAATATATATAAGTATATATGTATATATAAATAAATATATATAGGTATATATGTATATATAAATAATTCCTACCCTGGAGAAGTTTATATTCTAATGGGAAAACAGACAAAAAGCATTTAAAAAGGGGAGGATTTTGTAGGATGTTAGGACATAAATACTGATGGGAAAAATGGGGCAAGATGAGGGAGTCAAAAGGGCAAGGGGGAAAAAAAGGGCTAGGGGTGGGGACTGCACTTTTAAAAAGGGTGGTCAATAGAAAAAGACAAAAAAAAAATAGGGTGGTCAAGACAGGCTTCTTGCTAGAGGTGACCTTTTGAGAAAAGAATCAAAGGAAGTGAGAGATCAAGCCATGTGGAGCTCTGGGAAAAGTATGCTCTAAGCAGAAGGAGCTGTGGAATGTTAAACGCACATCCACAATTATTCTTTCAGGGGTATTCTTGCAAAGACCCTGAAGTGGGTTCAACATAAGTGCAGGAGTTGAAAACAAAGCATGTGGCCATCAGGAAGGTTCAGCTCCCCACCCTGTCACACCCTACTCATTTCCAGGCTTCGTAAACTCTGTTCCCTCAGCCTGGAACACCTTTTCTTCTCTGGACAAACTGCCAATGGACCCTCAACCCTTAACTCCCAGGTTACAGCTTCAGAGAAGCCAACTCTGAGACCTCATCCCACAGACCCTGAAGAACCCTTCCCCCCCCAATTCCAATCCCTCAGCCTTCTCCACTGGACTATATCTCAAGGGTGTCTACTGGCTTTACTCCAGTGGTATACAGTAGGTGCCTAATATAATCATTAAGCAACTAAGTGCCATTCCATCATTCATCACAAAAAATCTTAACTCCCTGGCGATCTGCCTGTAAAATCAAACTGGTTCTGAGAGGGGACACACAGCTATTTGTGGTGGTGACTTTCTGGGAAGGGAACTGAGTTGGGGTCAGGGGACAGAGGTTAGAGAAAACAGATTTTTTTGTCTGTGCTAGTTACCCATTTATAGTTTTTTAAAAAATATATTTTATTGATTTTTTTACAGAGAGGAAGGGAGAGGGATAGAAAGTTAGAAACATTGATGAGAGAGAAACATCAATCAGCTGCCTCGTGCACACCCCCTAGTGGGGATGTGCCCGCAACCATGGACATGCCCTTGACTGGAATCGAACCTGGGACCCTTAAGTCCGCAGGCCGATGCTGTATCCACTGAGTCAAACCAGTTAGGGCCCATTTGTAGTTTTTGAATTTTTTTTTTACCAGGTGCAAATTACTGACACAAACATAAAATGAATAAATGAAATTCTACAAAACAAAGGACTAAAAGACTTTTAAATTGCAAAGAGTGTGGAATTTTAAACACACATTCAGTTATTCTTTCAGGAATACAATACACAATGAAATACATTGTAAGTTTTAATTATCAATTCATACAAATATTCATTTTATATATCAGATGCAAAAAAAAAAAAAGCCTGTATCTTTAACATGTCATTCAAATCCTCCAGGGTCCACCCTCATCCCTGCCTTGGTTCTTGCCTCACTTTGATGACAAAATTCACCTTTAATAATAATGATAATGCGATGTATTAAGTTTTCACCTTGTGACAAGCATGACACGCTTTGCCTCCATTTATTTCATTAAAGTCCCACAACCATCCCGTTTTCCAGATAGGAAGACTGACTGAGGTCGGTGCAGACCACACCGACTCCCTGGTGATCAGGCCTGATCGGGAAGGGAAGGCTGCTATGGGCTCGTAGCGCCCCTGGAGGTCGTGCGGGGAACATGGCAGAGAATTTATAAATGAGCATTTGGATTTCTGTTGAGAGGGTGGGCGACAAGAAAGGCGATCCGGGATCCCTGGACTCTCCACTTTGCTGTCTCCTTGGAGAGCCTGGCAGTGCTCTGACGGGACAGGAACCTGGCCTAGGGCGTGCGGGAGACACAGACCTAATCTGGGGGGGCGGCGGGGGGACGGACACAGCCCGTCGCCGGGGAATCTAAGCGGATAGGCACTGCCCTGCAGGCTGTCCTGAGGGCTTCCTGTAGAAAATAAGACCCCGCAAGCGCTCAAACAAGCAAAACCTCTCATTGAATAGAGCAAAACCATCGCGGAGCCCAGGCGGCTAAAGGGGGCGGGACTTGGAGGGCGTGGCTTACACCAAAGCTTAACGGTTATTGGTCAATTCCCTTAGGTGTCCGCCCAGAACCTCCCAGCCATGAGCGGGCCACTTCTGCAGACTTAACGCTCATTGGCTGAACGAGCACAGGCTCTACGAAGGGGAAGGGGAGGCCTTGGGGGCTCCATGCTGTGGGGTCGCGTTCCCAGGTGTCGCAGGGGGCCCTGTAGGCCAGGAGTGAAAATGGGGGTCCTGGGAAGGCGGTGGGTCTCGACGTCTTCACTCTGCAGTACACGCTAGTTTGGCCCCGAACATGGGCGGAGCCGGCGGCGGCGCGGACGGGACGTCATCACTAGACGCCGCGCGCGCCCAGAGGAAGCTTTGACCTCGGGGCGTGCGGGGCTGCTTCGCGATGCTGCGGTTAGTCCGGGCCGGGGCGCGGGCCTGGCTTCCGCCCACCCGCTGCCAGGTGAGGCCGGGACTGGGAGCGGGGTCGAAGGACCAGGGTTGGAGGGTGCAGGCGTCGTCTCTCATTCTCGCCCACCGTTTACAGCGGCTGAACGTGCTGGCGGAAGAGGCAGTGCAGCCGCCGGAGAAGCCGGAGCCGGTGGCGAGCGCGGGTGAGTTTCCCGGGGTCGCCCCTCTTGGGAGCTCGAACCCTCTCCCCAGACCCCTGACTTACCAATTGCTGCAGGTCTCCAGGCACCGGTACTGCGAAAATGCGAGCTCCCCGTACCCTCACACCGGCGGCCGGCGCAGGCCTGGGTCGAGTCCCTGCGGGGCTTCGAGCAGGAGCGCGTAGGTCTGGCCGAGCTGCACCCCGACGTTTTCTCCACGGCGCCCAGGTGAACTGAAAGCTGAAATGGTGAATTGCGTGGCAAAGGGACAGTGAGCGCGGCTTTAGGAATCAGGTTGACCTGGGCTGCAGCCTCTTTAGTTTTTCCACCTGTCAAAAGGGGATGATGATAGCTTTGCGCAGTGGCAATGAGGTTTATCTGGGGCGCAATTATTGCTAATAAAAAAAAGGGGGGGTTGGGATGATTTTCCCTGCTACAGCGTGGTGAGGTTGAGAGCTGAGAGGTAACTTCCTCTAGGCCGGTTCAGGAGGCAGAACTCTGGAGCTTGCAGGGGTTAGGGATGCAGAACCTCGTTCAAATCCTGCCTTCCCCCCTTCTGTCAAACATCCAGAGGTTGCCGTGATGATTAAATGAGGTAATTCCGGCACATTAGTTCAATAGACATGTTGATTATCGTTGCTGTGACTGGTTTTTGCAAAAATCGGTTACCAACAGTGCCTAAATCCTATCTGTGTGCCGGGCACAGCCTATTTGCATTTTCGTTACCTAGACCTCATAGCAACACTAGGAAGCGGTTCTGTTAGCCTTGTTTTGTAGATAAGGAAACAGCACAGACAGATTAAGAAATTTGGTCACACAGCTTATAAGCTTTAAAGCCAGGATCTCAACCTTATGTGGTCCAACTCCCAGGGCTGGGTTATTGCTTGCCCAGGTGTATAATGCATCTCATGTGCATGGTGTCTGGTACCATAATAGGTGCTATTAACTCATTACTCCTACTGTTATTGGTATAGTTTGCCCCTACCTGTACAGAGTCATAATCTAGTAGAGGGTGACAAAGAAATTTTAAAACAACATATTTTGTTTTGTAAATATTTATGAAGCACCTATTACATGCCAGATTCCATTCCAGGTGTAGTGCATGAACACTGATGTTGCTTAGAATCTAGAGCAGCCGTGGGCAAACTACGGCCCACGGGCTGGATCCGGCCCCTTTGAAATGAATAAAACTAAAAAAAAAAAAAAGACCGTACCCTTTTATCTAATGATGTTTACTTTGAATTTATATTAGTTCACACAAACACTCCATCCATGCTTTTGTTCCGGCCCTCTGGTCCAGTTTAAGAACCCATTGTGGCCCTCGAGTCAAAAAGTTTGCCCACCCCTGATCTAGAGGAAGGGTCAGATAGTAAGTACAGAGGGGCCTTGACTTACGAGTGTACCGACTAAAGAGTTTTTTGAGATACCAGCTGTCTCTCGGCTGATTTTTTGCATTGAGTTGATAGTAATTTGAGTTAACGAGCTCGGTCTCGGAACGAATTAAACTCGTAAGTCAAGGCCCCACTGTACTTTAGCTTTTGCAGACTAACATCTCCATGGCAACTATTGATCTCTGCCAGTGTAGTGCAAAAAGTAGTTGATTCATCAGCAAATGACCATGGCTGTGTTCCAGTAAAACATATTTACAAAAAGGGGCAGCAGGCCAGATTTGGCCTGTTAGCCATCGTGTTCCGACCCCTGGCATACTGTTACCCTGGCGGCGGTGTCCAGCGCAACCACACAATGTGTAACTTAGGTTCTGCTGGGAGCCACATTTTTTACTACAACAGGAAGAAACAAGTGAGATTGATTTCAATCACATAATTATTTAACCTCATGTAGATATTATTGTCATTTTAACATGTGGCACTGCCCACAGTTTAGGTGTTCAGTAGCCACACATGTGGCCAGTGTCCACTGTATGGGACAGTGCAGGGCTAAAGAGTCAAACCAGTTCACAGAGAAGGTGGCATTAAGCAAGCTGTACTGGTAGGAAAGGAGGACGGTGTAACTCTCTCTTTTGCAAGGGAGCTTCTCTGGGTGCTGATGTTTGGGCTGAGACCTGTAGGCTGAGAAGGAACCAGTCAGGGGAAGAGCATTTCAGGCAGAGGGAACAGCAAGTGCAAAGGCCTGGGGGCCAGACGCCATTTCACAGAATGGAATGGAGGGCAGTGAGAAGGCGGCAAGACCTGGGGTCAAAGAAAGGCTGAGGCAGATCACACAGAGCCCTGGCGGGGGAAGAGAGGAGCCTGGGTTTTCATCTAGTGGGGTGGGACTGTGGGAAGGCTTTAAGTTGAGGGAGACATCTTGTGTCCTTCCTCCGCAGGCTGGATATCCTGCACCAGGTCGCCATGTGGCAGAAGAACTTCAAGAGAATTGTGAGTGTCCTGAGTGGGGTGAGGTGTGGAAGCCCCTTGGTGTGTTGTCTCTGGATTACTGGGCTTGGGCCCATCTTCTCTCTCCTGACCATTCACTGATGGGCCATTGGCCAGGCATTTTCTGAACACCCACTGTGCACGGGCATGGTGCTCGAGGACGGGACAGGAGAGATCCCTGCCCTCATGCAGCTCACGGTTTAGGTGGAGAGGTGAACAGGATCATGGAGTGATACCTGTAAATGTCTGATTAGGGAAGTTATCCCACAGAAGGGATATTTAACCTCAGGTTTGCAGTAAGAGTCACTAGGTGAGCCCAGCCAATGTGGCTCAGTGGTTGAGCAACAACCTAGGAACCAGGAGGTCACAGTTAGATTCCCGGTCAGGGCACATGTCCGGGTCGTGGGCTCAATCCCCAGTGTGGGATGTGCAGGAGGCAGCTGATCAGTGATGCTCTCTCATCATTGATGTTTCTATCTCTCTATCCCTCTCCCTTCTTTTCTGAAATCAATTTAAAAAATATATTTTTAAAACAACTAGGTGAAGGGGATAGTGGGGCTGGGGTGTAGGTAGTGGGGACAGCATATGCAAATGCCCTGTGGCAGGGGCCTGAAACAGCCCAGTGGAGCTCAGAGGCCAGCAGGAGTAATGGTGCAGACCTTGGATTTTATGCCAAGATTGAAGAAGCCGTTATCAATCAGGATCTCTCCGCCTTCCATCTGCCCACCTCAGAAGTCCAGCGAGCTCTCCCCCTGCCACACCCTCCCTGGCTCCTTGTTGCTCTAGGAATAGTGGTTAGCCCGGCATTGGAAGTTCCTCACGGTCCCCCCGCTACACTTCCCTCTGATTCTCTCTCCGTGTCTGTCCCCAAGCTCCACCTTCCTTTCAGATGCAGCCCCATTGGAATTATTCCAAAAAATACTGAGCACCTACTGATGCAGGCGGCAGAGTCCCTGCCTTTCTGAGACTGACATTCTGGAGTGCAGGAGGGAACTCTTGATTTCTTTGTCCTTCCTCCCTCTGAACGTGATCAGTGCTTGTCCTGATAGAGCCCCATTCTCTGTGTCTCTTCTCTGGCTCCCCAGTGGCAGGCCCAGTCCATCCAGGTCATGGCTATATTCCTGGGCTTAGTGCCTTTTGGCTACAATGACATCTGCCTCAGGAACCTGACCCCTCCTCACTTTGTGTCCACAGAGCTATGCCAAGACCAAGACTAGAGCTGAGGTGCGGGGTGGTGGCCGGAAGCCCTGGCCACAGAAAGGCAGTGGACGTGCAAGGCATGGCAGTATCCGCTCCCCAATCTGGCGAGGAGGCAAGTGGGCAGGGCGGGGAGGAGGCTCTGGGCTAACTCGGGGTCTGGATGTTTCTTTATACACATCTGGCATGATGTCTTGTTGGTCCCATTCCCTCTACCTCATCAGCCCACCTGGGGCAGGGACAGCAAGACTCAGACCCATGCACCTCACTGCCCACATGCAGCCAGAGGTCTGAGGGTCGCTCACTTTTCCCCATCCCCTGATTCTCCCCGACTCCCCCACCTGCAGCCAACTCCGGCCTTGGCCTCTCATCAGACTATGGCCACAGCCTCTTTTGGCCCTACCTCACATCTCATCTCTCCACACGTCACACAACACTCAGGATCTTCCTAAACCTCCCAGCTTCTGCGGCCTTTGCATGAGCTCCTTACCTTGTCATTCCAGGCACTGGTGGCCGCTGGACCCTCCCCATGTCCCCTTCACACCCTTTCTGCCCAGATAGCTCTGACTTAGTCATCTCCCCTTTGCCTGGTCAACTCTGTTCATCCTTCTGGTGTGTTGGGGTCATACTCCTCCAGGAAGCCCTCCCTGACCTCCTTTGGGTTCCCTGCCCACCCATGCCCACTCCCAGACTCTTGGGCTGCCATGCCCAGCCTTGATTCCCTCCGTAATCAAGCCTCTGTATGAATATGAATGGCGTGAGGGCAGGGATCCTTCCATTTTGTTCTGTGCTGTATTCCCAGAGCCCGGTGGGAGGGTGGACGTACAGGTAGACAGCCCTCACTCAGGGTTTGATGGCGAAAGAAACAGAGGCCCAGAGAAGTGAAGTTACTGGTCTCAGGTGATGCCCAATCAGGCCTCCCCTCTCCATCCTTACCTGAGGCCCTGCCCTTTTTGCTGGAGTTGAGCCTGACTGCTGGCAGCCTACCCACCCCCTCCCTCACACCTACCACTGGGGCTAATTTTTTACCTCCAGTTCTAGCTGGGGCCCTCACCTGCTTACACACCTCTGTCCCCACAGGAGGTGTTGCCCATGGCCCCCGGGGCCCCACAAGCTACTACTACATGCTGCCCATGAAAATGCGGGTGCAAGGCCTCAAAGTGGCGCTGACCATCAAGCTGGCTCAGGTACAGCCCGATCCCATTGGGAGCCCCTGGGGTATTTGGGTGTGTGGGCCGCGAGGGCCGGGAGAGGTGGTAGCGCAGACCTCTGTCCTTTCTCCCACCAGGACAACCTGCACATTGTGGACTCTCTGGAGATGCCAACTGCAGACCCTCAATACCTGACAGAGCTGGCCTGCTACCGCCGCTGGGGGGACTCCGTGCTCCTGGTGGACTTGTGAGGATTCAGGGCAGAGGGGTGGGGGCTGAGCTCCATCCTCCGCAGGGCTCACCTCCTGGCCTCTCTTTCAGAGTGCACGAGGACATGCCTCAGAACATTGTGACAGCCACAGCGGGGCTTAAGACCTTCAACCTGATCCCAGCTGTGGGTGAGTGAAGGGCACTGGTCCACTCCCAGATCTCCAGGGAGTGCCTGGGTCAGTTCAAGTCCTGTATCTGCCTCTCAATCACTGAGTGGCCTTGGGCAGTAACTACCCTCCCCACTCCTCAACTGGCCCAAACGGAGCACTGGGAGGATGATGCCTTTCTTAAATGCTCTGATAGCACATTGTCCAGCTGCGCTCACAGTGCTGGGCGTGGAGTGAGTGCGAGGGCCCACTGGCTGTCCCCACCTGGCTCCTCACTCAGAGAGGCTGGATCAGGTGTGTCCTGAGCACATCACAGCTTTCACCCTGCCGACTGATTCCCATTCTCCCGATTGCATTCCTGCTGCCTCCGGGGTAGCTGCACATGGGGGTCTCAGGCATCTCCTTCCTTCCAGTGGCTTAGGCCCCCACCACGCCGTCACCCTCCACTGCAGTGAGTCAGCTCACACAGTTGGCTCTGTCTTTAAACATATCCAGAATCTGATCGCTTCTTGTCACCCTGGGCCAGCCCCCTGCCTTGATCAGCACAGCCGCCTCTGCCCTCATCCCCACAGTCTGTCCCCACACCCCAGCTGCCAGACGACACCTGTGAGCACCTGCGTCTGCGCACATCGCTCTGTTGCCTCCAGCTCTCCGTGGCTCCCACTGCACTCTCCGGGGAGGGGGGGAGCCCAAGTCCTCCCCAAGACCCACCAGATCCTGCATGACCTGCCTTGTCCCATCCCTCCTCCCTTTCTCCTCCCCTGTTAACTGTAGCCCCACTGGGTACAATTGGTACATTGTTTTTCTTCATCTGCTCTGTCTGTGATCAGTACCCATCCATGGGAATCATGGCCAAGCAGAGGGCAGAGCCAGGCACATGGGAGGCTGTGAGTCAGAAGCTGATGAGTTGACAGTCCCTTGCCCAGGGTTCCCCCATGGTGACCTGCTCAGCCAGGGTTTGACTCCAGGCCGCAGGGCTCTTGACCCCATGCCAGACCATGGTCTCTCTATAAGGGGAAGTGCACCTGGGAGGAGGGAAAGGGGCTCCAGATGGGTACAACCCCGTCTGCCTACACTCCTGCCCTGACCACACTCCCTGCCTCCCCAGGCTTGAACGTGCACAGCATGCTGAAGCACCAAACGCTGGTCCTGACCCTGCAGACTGTGGCCTTTCTGGAGGAGAAGTTGCTCTGGCAGGACTCACGATACACGCCCCTCTACCCCTTCCGCCTGCCCTACTGCGACTTCCCCTGAGCCCCTGCGCCCAGGCCCGTCCGCTGCCTTCCTTCCTGCAGCGCTCTCCATGCCAGGTGCTTGCTCTGAGCCACGCCGAGAACCTGGCCGGTTTGGGGGCCTTGCGCCCACCCTGCGAGGGCAGCACTATCCAGGCTCCCTCGTCCCAGGAG
Source organism: Myotis myotis (assembly GCF_014108235.1). Classification (NCBI taxonomy): domain Eukaryota; kingdom Metazoa; phylum Chordata; class Mammalia; order Chiroptera; family Vespertilionidae; genus Myotis; species Myotis myotis. The sequence goes on from NW_023416368.1 coordinate 84,411,353, forward strand.
GAAGCTGAGGCCGTGAAGAGTGGCTGGGCAGGCCAGGCAGGAGTCATGGTCATGACCAGGAAGGGGCAGCTCAGCAGAGAGCCCAATCAAGCTCCTGTCCAATTCTCTCTTTTCTGTTTTAAAGATAAGCTTTATTTTTTAATTACAGAGGAGAAACAGAACAGCTCATTGCCATGTTGAGAGTAATTCCATCTGGCAAGTCGGGCTCTTTCCTCAGTGCTGGGCACCGTCAGTACCTCTCTCTTCAAGGGGCGACCTCAGTGCTGTTTATAGGAATGTCTCAGCGTTAGCTTCCCTAGAGTGAGCCAGCCTCCAGGGACTCTGAGGATCAGAGCACTGCCCTTTCCTGGGAGCCTGCTCCTGGCACCCCCTGGCTCTCGGGCACCCAGACCTGTTAGGAGAGCATGTGCACAGGAAGCTGGGAGCGTGCCTGGGACAACTAGTGCCCGGGGATGTGGTTGTTCATAGCGCTGTGCACCTGCTTTCCTAACAGGATCTGGGGCCCATGTTATGGTCCCTCAGTCCAATGCGCGGGCTTGAGTCCGCTAATAGGTGCCGTATGCACACCTGAGCTTCCATCACAATGATTTCCCCTGAGCGCGGAATCAGAATCACTGGTGAATAAATACATTTTTTAAAACACCAAACCAGTATCCCAATTCTTGAGTCTGCTGATGTCGTTTGCCCCCAAGTTAATTTTTAAAATAATCATAATACAGCCCAGCAGGCATGGCTCAGTGGTTGAGTGTTGACCTATGAACCAGGAGGTCACGGTTTGATTCCAGGTCAGGGCACATGCTTGGGTTATGGGCTTGATCCCCAGTGTGGGATGTGCAAAAGGCAGTCGATGAATGATTCTCAACATTGCTGTTTTTATCTCTCTCTCCCTCTCCCTTCCTCTCTGGAATCAATAAAAATGTATTTTTTTTTCATTTTTTTTTTTCCTTTATTGATTAAGGTATAACATGTGTCCTTATTGACCCATTGCCCCCCCTACTCCCCCACTCATGCCCTCACCCCCCTGGTGTCTATGTCCATTGGTTAGGCTTATATCATGCATACAAGTCCTTTGGTTGATCTCTCCCCCTTACCTACACCCTCCCCTACCTTCCCTCTGAGGTTTGATGGTCTGATCGATGCTTCTCTGTCTCTGGATCTGTTTTTGTTCATCAGTTTATGTTGTTCATTATATTCCACAAATGAGTGAGCTCATGTGATATTTATCTTTCTCTGACTGGCTTATATCGTTTAGCATAATGCTCTCCAGTTCCATCCATGCTGTTGCAAATGGTAAAAATTCCTTTTTTTTTTACCACAGCATAGTATTCCATTGTATAGATGTGCCATAGTTTTGTAATCCATTCATCTGCTGATGGGCACTTAGGCTGTTTCCAAATCTTAGCTATGGTAAATTGGGCCGCTATGAACATAGGGGTGCATTATCCTTTCTGATTGGTGTTTCTAGTTCCTTGGGATATATTCCTAGAATTCATTCTTTTTAAATCCTACATGATTCCATTGTATATATGGTATATGCCAGATTTATCCATTCTCATACCATTAGAGTATTTGTAAATACATATTAGGTTCTAAGTCATAGGTTATGTACATCTTCTCACTCTAATCTTTTGATTAGTAAAAGTCCTTAATTTTAATACATTCCAATTTATCATTTTTTTTCCCCGTTTATGGTTAGCTTTCTTTGGCAGTAAGGGTATCTGATATCTGGTTTAAGAAATCTTTGCGGAGAAACCAAGATGGCGGCAGAGGTTAACGCTGGAGTTTGCTGCCTCGAACAACCACTTCAAAAATACAACTAGCCGAAACCGGTTTGGCTCAGTGGATAGAGCGTCGGCCTGCGGACTGAAAGGTCCCAGGTTCGATTCCGGTCAAGGGCATGTACCTGGGTTGCGGGCACATCCCCAGTGGGAGATGTGCAGGAGGCAGCTGATCGATGTTTCTCTCTCATCGATGTTTCTAACTATCTCTCTCCCTTCCTCTCTGTAAAAAATCAATAAAATATAAAAAAAAAATCCATCATCTCGTTCTTCCTTAGAAAAGAGCCTCTATTAAAAAAAAAAAAAAATACAACTAAAAGACGGAACGGACATCACCCAGAACCACAGGAAGGCTGGCTGAGTGGAAGTTCTACAACTAGGAGGAAAGAGAATAGCATACCGAGACTCAGAGGAGGCGCAGTGCTGAAGTCAAATACTAAGGTGCGGAGTGGCTGGCGGCTGAGGGCGCGGTTGTCTGTTTCTATCGGGATGGAGTCTCTGACTCTGAGCTCCAGATCCGGGCGAGTCTCTAGGGACCCAGACTCAAACGGGAGAAGCGGGACTGTCTGGCTTCGGTTGGAACTCGAAGGCAGCTTTCTCTCCAAGGTCTGCAGCGGTTGCTGGGACTCTGAGAGGCAGAGCCCCTGGGGACGGAACTGAGAGCAGCCATAACTGCTCGCTCTGCCCGCCCTCAAAATGTATTTTTAAAGATAACCATCATAATATAGACTAAATAATGTGGCTGGTTTTGTTGAAGTCACCCAGAACCATCTGCATCTGTGCGCAGGCCCAGCCAGGCCAGCAGCCACGGTGACCACCCACCAGCTGGGCTGTCCCTCACCAAAAGAATCTCTGAAATGCTTCTCTTGGGAGTGACTTCAGAACTTGAAACACATTCTTTGAAAATTCTCAGTGGACATAAAGTTTGACCCTTACAGCACCGGATTTGACTAAGTAAAAAAAAATCATTTGGAGCCAGCAGCAAGGGGTGCTGAGGCTGAGCAGGAAGTGCTGTGTGGGCTTGAGACAGGCCGTCACCCCTTTTCCCTGCGCCTCTGACCGACCCTGTGAGGCATCAAGGCCTAAGATAAGACCCAGCTGTTGCCCTGACAGCACCTGGCCTCGTCTAGTCATAACTGGAAGTAACACGGCTCAGTTGTCTACAGCACAGTCATCAGGAAACCGAATGATCACCCCCTGCCCAATGGGTTTTCAAAAAATGGGTCAGAACATGTTTCCCTCCACTGGAGTCCCCCAGCCAGATCAGAATGGAAAAAGGGCCCAGGCAGCGTGGCTTTGTGGTTGAGTGTTGACCTATGAGGAGGCCATGGTTTAGTTCTCAGGGCGCATGCACAGATTGTGGGCTGGATCCCCAGTGGGGGGTGTGTAGGAGGCAGCCAATCAATGGTTTTCATCATTGATGTTTCCCACTTCCTTGCTCTCTGAAATTAATAAAAATAAATTTTTAAAAAAGGAAAAAGGGTGGGGGGGGGGATGAGGACACAGTTGTAATACCTTAACTAATAAGAATAAAAAAAGGAAAAAGGGGGTGGGAGCGGCCGGGAAGAGGTCAATGGAGGAAAAAGAAGACATGTAATACTTTAAACAATAAAGAATTTAAATTTAAAAAAAAATGAGCTAGTGGGGAAAAAAAGGGGGGGAAGGTATCAGAAAAAAGGTCCAATGCCTAGAATATGCTTTTAAATAATTGGGGGGGAGGGAGTGTGTGCTCAAACTGCCATAACAAAGTACCTCAGATTTGGGGGGGGGGGCTTCAACAACAGATGTATCAGCTCACAACTCTGGAGGCCAGAAGTCAAGATCAGGGTGTCAGCGGGTTGGCTCCTGAGTCTGTGTTGAAGAATCTGTCCTGCCCCTTCCCCTGGCTTCTGGTGGTTTGCCAGCAATCCTTGGTGTCCCTTGGCTTGTAGACACATCCCCCCGATTTCTGCCTTCATCTTCAAATGGCATCCCCGTGTGCATGCGTGTGTGTGTCTGGGTCCAAATTTACCCTTTTTATAAGGACACCAGTCATGTTGGCTTAGGGTCCACCCTAATGACCCTATCTCGAGTTCATCATCCTCAAAGACTGTATCCCCAAATAAAGTCATATTCACTGGTACTAGAAGTAAGAGGAGTTTCTCTTTTTCTTTTTAATTATTATTATTATTAATTATGATTTTGCAGGGAGGAGAAACAGTTAAACCTGTGACAGTATGTAAGGGGAGAGATGGAACAAGAAGATGGGCTGTGAGAACTGTGGAAGTTGGCACATATGGCTTCATCATATGTCCTTTTTGCTGTTGCCTATGTTTGAAAATATAATAAAAAGCTTTTTTTTTTTTAAAGAGAGATGGATGAAGACATTTCTTCGGGGGGGGGGGGGCGGGCTGTTGCTACCTGCAAGTCCCCACCCCACCTCTTGGGGCAGGGGCTAACCCAGAGCCCAGAGCGGGAGGGGACTTTACAGCTTTTGAAAGTGTCCTTTGTAAAGGCTGCCCAGGACGTAGGCTGACTCAGGCCAGGAAAGCCGGGACCTGGCTCCTGGGGAACTTGGAAGGCAAGAGGCAGCTCTGATGGTGGAGCCAGAGGGTCTGCTATTGGTGCTCAGTTGACCTTGAAGGGAGGAGACAGCAGGATCAGATTCCCCAACCCAGCGAAGGGGTCCCCAGGAAAGAGAAAGCCTCAGAGCTCCTCAGATCACACATCCACCATCTCCACCAGGGGGTGCCACTTGAACACACTGCTGGGTCGTCCAAACTGGCAAAGCCATTAGCCAAGGAGGAACTGCCCTGCCCCTCCCTGCGTCTGGGCAGAAGGCGTCCAAAGGCTGGTGAGAGGGGGAGAGGTGGACAGGAAGAAAGTCAGTGGCAAAGGGAAGCCCTTCTTCCCCATTGAGGCCTCCATCCTGAAGAGGCCTGACCCTGGGCTCCCGTCAGACACCAATCAAGTTTAGACACTTGAATGTAATGCGGAGCTGGGCCTGCGTCCCAGCGGGAATTCTCAGACAGGGTAGGGCAAGATTCCGCTACAGAATTAAGCGGTGGAGGGGAAAGCATGAATTTTCGCTCTACACCCTAGGACCACTAGGGGAGCTGTAATGCAGTACGAACAAGACCTGTGGGAACCAGACAAGCGGTGAATACAGTGGGGCCTTGACTTACGAGTTTAATTCGTTCAGAGACTGAGCCCGTTAAGGAGCTCGTTAACTCAAATTACTCTATCAACTCAATGCAAAAAAATCGGCCAAGAGACAGCTGGTATCTCAAAAAACTCATTAGCCGGGACACTCGTAAGTCAAGGCCCCTCTGTACTCTCTGCTCTCACATCCACCCTTTAAGCTATGTGTTATCCTAGTTCTACAGCTGAAGCCATTAGGTGCAACCAGGGGAAGTGGCTTGCTGAAGGTCACAGCTTGTGACCGGTCCTCTCAGCGCTGTGCACAACCACATCCCCTTGGCACCAGCTGTCCCAGGCACACTCCCAGCTTCCTATGCAGGGCTTGTACACCGGAAAGTCAGAAGGACTGGGGAACCACAATGAGATACTACTTCCCACCCATTAGGATGGCAATAATAATAAAATAAAAAATAAGTGTTGACGCCCTAACCGGTCTGGCTCAGTGGACAGAGCGTCAGCCTGCGGACTCTAGGGTCCCAGGTTCGATTCCGGTCAAGGGCATGTACCTTGGTTGCGGGCACATCCCCAGTAGGGGGCGTGCAGGAGGCAGCTAATTGATGTTTCTCTCTCATCGATGTTTCTAACTCTCTATCCCTCTCCCTTCCTCTCTGTAAAAAATCAATAAAATATATTTTAAAAAATAAGTGTTGACAAGGATGTGGGGAAATGGGAACCCTTGAACCATTGTCCATTGCTGGTGGGGATGTAAAATGGTGCAGCCACTGTGGCAAAGTCTGGCAATCCCTCAAAAAGTTAAACACGGAATTACCATATGACCCCAAATTCCACTTCCAGGTATATACCCAAAAGAACCTACAACATGTTCATGCAAAGACTTATACATGAATACTCATAGCAGCTTGATTCACAATGGCCTAAACATGGAAACAACCCAAATTTCTATTGACTAATGAGTGGATGAACAAAATGTGATATGTCCAAGCAAAGGAATATTATTCACCGATAAACAGGAATGAGGTGTACCCAGCGGAGGATACAGGGACTCTAACAAATGCTTGTATGCCAATGTTCACGGCAGCATTATTCACAATAGCCAAAGGTGGGAAGAGCCTAAACGTCCATCTACAGATGAGTGGATAAGCAGAATGATATATAGCCTTACACCGGAACATTATTCAGCCAAAAAGGGAAGGAAATACTGATGCATACTAAGACATGGATGAATCTTTATGGTAAATGTTCTGAGTATCATGCTGAGTGAAAGAGGTCAGACACAAAGGCCACATATTGTTTGATCCCATTGATTTGATTTTATTATTTTTAAAATATTTTTATTGAGTTCAGAGAGGAAGAGAGAGGGAGAGAGAGAGAGATAGGAACATCAGTGATGAGAAAGAATCATTGATCAGCTGCCTCCTGCACGTCCCACACTGGGGATCGAGCCCACAACCCAGGCATGTGCCCTTGACCAGAATTGAACCTGGGACCTTTCAGATGGCAGGCCAGCGCTCTATCCACTGAGCAAAAGAGCGAAACTGGCTAGGGCTGATCAAGAGAGAGAAAGAGAGAGAGAGAGAGAGAGAGAGAGAGAGAGAGAGAGAACTATATATGATCCAGCAATTCCACTTTTTGGCATTTATCTGAAGGAAACAATATCACTACCTGGAAAAGATATGTGCAACACCATGTTCATTATTTACAGTCGCCAAGACATGGGAACAGGCTAAGTGTCCACGAGTTGTGGGTTCAATCCCAGGTTGGGGCACATGTGGGAGGCAACTGATCAATGTATTTCTCTTCTCTCCTCTTCTCTCTCTCCCCCCCTTCCTCTCACTCTAAAATCAATAAATAAATTAAAAACAAACTTTAAAGATGTGGTTCATGCCTGGCTGGCCTGGCTCGGTGGTTGAGAATTGACCTATGAACCAGGAGGTCATGGTTTGAGTCCTGGTTGGGGCACATATTGGGTTTCAGGCTCTGTCCCCAGTGGGGGTGGTGTGCAGGAGGCAGCAGATTGATAATTGTCCCTCACCATTAATGTTTCTATCTCTCCCTCTCCCTTCCTCTCTGAAATCAATAAAAAATATATTTTTAAATTTTATATTTTATTGATTTTTTACAGAGAGGAAGGGAGAGAGATAGAGAGTCAGAAACATCAATGAGAGAGAAACATCGATCAGCTGCCTCCTGCACACTCCCTACTGGGGATGTGCCCACAACCAAGGTACATGCCCTTGACCGGAATCGAACCTGGGACCTTTCAGTCCGCAGGCTGACGCTTTATCCACTGAGCCAAACCAGTTAGGGCAATAAAAATATTTTTTGAAAAAATAAAGACGTGGTTCATATATACACAATGGAATGTTATTCATCCATGAAAAGGGGGGGAACTCTTGCTATTTATGGCAACATGTATGGGCCTTGGCATTGTCTCAAGTGAAGTAAGTCAGACAAAAGACAATACTGTACAATTTCGCTTATATGTGGACTCTCAAAAAGAAGACTTACAGAGATGGAGCGCAAATTGGTGGCTGCCTGAGGTGGGGGTGAGGAGGTGGGGATGATGGGGTAGGGAAATGGGTGAAGGAGGTCAAGAGGTGTAAGCTTCCAGTTACAGGAAAGTAAGTCCCAGCCCCGGCCAGGTACTTCAGTTAGTCAGAGCGCCGCCGGAGCACACCAAGGTTGCGGGTTCTATCTCCGGTCAGGGCACACACAAGAAGCAACTAATGAATGCATAAATAAGTGGAACAACAAATTGATGTTTCTCCCTCTCTCAGACCAATTTAAAAATTTTCAAATATATTTTTTATTGATTTCAGAGATGAAAGGAGAGGGAGAGAAATATAGAAACATCAATGAGGAATGAGAATAATTGATCGACTGCCTCCTGAACATCCCACACTGGGGATCGAGTCCGCAACCTGGGCACATGCCCTGACCAGGGATCAAACCATGATTTCCTGGTTCGTAGGTTGACGCTCAACCACTGAACCATGCCAACCAGGACAATAAATTTTTTTTTTAAAAAAAGCTAAGTCCTGGAGATATAATATACAGTATACTGACTGCCAGGTCTGATCAAATAATTGAATGGATACCCCCTCCCCTGGGAACTTCCCTTTAGGCCACTTCACAATGGGCATTCCACTTGCTAAGACTCTTATCTCTCCCCTCCGGAGTTTCCCAGAATCTGGACTTGCACAGAGAATTCTCCACCCAGAAAAAACCCGCCTAGAGTCCTTTAAAAACCTCTGACTCCCCGTCTTTGGGGGCTGGCACCACTTTGGGGCTCACCCCATCTGGTATCTAGATGACCTGATAAGCCTCGTGCGTTCCTCCTTCGGCGACCCTAACAATGACTTAAAGTATTGGGGAGCTGACATTCCTGGAGCAGCTTTTACTGGTGGAGTCTACCCACAGCCAAAGTTCCCGAGTGAAATGCACTTGTTTCCCCCAAAAGGGAAATCCACTAATGCTCATCTTTGTTGTCTCCTTTCTGATTCCCTCTGCCCACGTGTTTCCTGGGGTCACCTCCCAGATAAACTACCTGCATGACAACCTGTGAGTGAAACGCTCTGGGAACCTTTTGTAAAAGCGGTGGGAAGGGAATTCTGGGCTGGAGGAACAGCATGTGCAGAATGCTCAGAGATCAGAGAAGTTTATTTGTTCAACAAGGACGCGTTGAGCACCTGCTAAAATGACCATTCATTGCTTCAGGTTCTGGGAAGCACAGGGTTCCTGTCTTTCTGGAGTTCACAGAAATGGAGGTCACAGACGATCAAATAAATCGAAAGAATTTCAGCAAGTGAATGAAGTTTCAGTAATGAGCCCTCTAGGGCAAGGAACAGGAGTGAACAAGGAGTGGCCTAGAATCAGGGCGGGGGCGTCCAGGAAAGCTTTGCGGGGAGACTTGGGCCATAAGCAAACAGGGGCAGGCCACGTCAGGTTCGAGGAAAGAGCATTCCAAGCTGAGGAAACGGCAAGGTGGCCACACCAGAGCGCAGAGTGAGGGAAGAGCAAGTGTAATGCCGTGGAGCCAGGCGTTGGGCTTATTTCTTGGCCTGCCTGAGACGGCCTGGCATCCTGGAGGAAGCCCTGCCTTTCCTGGCGTCAGAAGCAAAGGATTGGGGACGATGTGCTTCCCTTTTCCTTGGAAACACACAAAGGAGGGTAAGATGGAAAGATTCATGCTCCTCCGGCCAAACCTGCCCCCATTACCATCCCATTCTCACTCAGGAAACGGCCCTCGGTGTCCCAAGGAATCATCGTTGACTCAGCCCTGCCCTCATGTTCTAGCAAGTCCAGTCGGCCCTGCCTCCAAAGCAGATGCCAAATTCCACTACTTCTCCGTCGCCACCGTGCAGTCATCACTTGCCCAAACTAGACAGTCACCGCCTCTATTATTTGTCTTCTACCCTGTCTTCCCACTCCCTGCCTGGCACTCCTGCAGTCTCAGGAGGGCACCTGTATACACCTGAGTCAGGGCTGGCCCATACCTCCTCTGCTCAGAACCCTGCATGGCTCCCACCTCACTCAGGGGAAAAGCCAAAGCCCCCCACCCTACCTGAGCTGCCCCACCCGCTCCCTGCCCTCCTCTCCTCCAACTCTCCTCCTCTTCACTGCACTCTACCCACTCTGGCTTCCTGACTGTCCTTAAGGCAGTTGCTACCTCAGGGCCTTTGCACATTCCGTGTTCGTTGTCTGATACACTACCTTCTTAATATTGTCACTGCTCCCTCTGGTCTTTGCTCAAATGTCACATTCTCAGTCTTCCTCAGAATACTCTATTTAAAAGTACATTAACCCTCGTATTTCCTCTCCCCTTCCCCGTATTATTTTTCTCCTTAGCACTAATAACAACCTAACACTTAATCTATTTTATTTTTGTGTCTTGACTGCTGCCCCCACTAAGACCATCTCAGTACGATGGCAGAGATTTCTGTCTGTTCTGTTTATTGTGTGTCCCCAGCATCTGGAGTGATGCCTCATAGAGGACTGGCGCTCAATCAACCCTGCTCAGCGGTGTGGAGAAGGAAGAACGCTTTTCTGGCTGCAGGGGAAACCCGGGCCGCGAGGGGGAGCCAGCGGCTGTGCACTTGGATTCAAGGCCAAGGGACCCACTGATGCGAGCCTGGGAAAAATCCTCCGGAAAATAACACGCCGCGCAGGATTTTCCCAGGCTCTCTCGAGGGACTCGGACCCCAGGCCATTCTGGGGGTGGACTTTTGCATCCGCCATTCTCCCCCAGTAAGAAAGATCCCCGTGGAAATTCCTTAGGAACCATCAGGGTGGGGGGAGCGGGACGCATTTGTGGATGGCGGGTGACTCGAAGCACCATCTCTCCGAGGAAGGGCGGAGGCATCCCCCGGGCCCCTTCCTTTCCCCTTCTGCTGGGCGAACCTGTGGCCCCTCGGAGGTCTCCATGGTGACGCGGCACGCGCCGCACAACAGGAAGCCTTGGGCGGCGCTCTTAGCGCTCGGACCCTCCTAGCCTCCACGTGGTGAATGATGAGTCTTGAGGTCACACGCACGGCCTGTGCCCTCGGGATGAGGGACGTGGGGGCGGCCGGTGGACGCGGCGCGGGGCCTCAAGGCGCCTCCACCGCCCTAACGGAACCAGCCCGGACACATTCCTGCCCATTTTTAGTGCTAGCGCCCCGGGTTCGAGTTTCAGGATGGGCAGGGGTTTGAGCGTCCCCTCTCCCCGCCCCACTTCAGAGCCTAGGAGCTGCCTCAGTTTCCCTTGGAAAGGCAAGGGCTCGAGTGCCTCTCCTCCCCCGTCTGGGTCGGCTGCCTCAGTTTCCCCGGGGAGCCTGGGAACGGCAGCCGGAGCGCGGCATGCTGGGGCCATGTGACTTCCTTCCCCTTTCTGGAAACTGTAAAGACGCCCCCACGGCCAAGGCAGAAAGGGGAAGCGAGACCTCGGGAGAGGGGGCGCCGTCGGTGGGGGAAAGCGGATCCTGGGAAGTGACGCCGCCGCGTGTCCTCGCCCCCGTGGCGCACGGGATCCTGGAGGTGCCGCTCCGGCCGCTTCTCGGAAATCCCGGAGTCGTGCCCTTTCGGGGAGGGGCACCCTTGATGGAGGGTCACGGGACCCGACCCAGCGAGGGATCGTCCACTCGGTTCAAGGGACCTGCAGGCGCTGGGGGTCAAATCCCCTCGCAGCTCGGAGCCCCAGTTTACCCCTCTGTGGAATGGGCACAGGAACAATTCCTAAGACGCAAGAACAGCTGTCAGCTCTCAGCGAGCGCAGCGTAAGCGCAGCATCGAGATGAACCCGCCCCCAGGACCGGACCCCCGGCCCGGGGCCGCCCTCCGGTCGCTACCACCTCTGTGGTCCCTTTGCTTCATTTCGGAAATTCCGGCGCGGCAGCGGCCAGCGAGGGGGCACCGTCAATCCGGAAATGCCAGAACCCTCCTTCCAGGGTTTCCGGGAAGGCAGCACCGCCCCCACCCCACCCGCCCCCGGGGACTGCTATAAAGGACGCGCGCGCGGCTGGCGCCCAGTCAGTGCAGCCGACCTCAACTCCAAGTTCACTGCTCTCCTCACTTCGGTCGCGATGCTTCCCGTCGCCGCCCGATCCCCGCGGACCGCGCTCCTGGCCCTGCTCTGGGCCCTGCTCCCAGGTGAGTGGAGGACAGGGGCCGCTCTGGCGAGCGCTCAAGCGGTGGGAGGACCGCCCCACCCCACCCCCCATCCTGGCTGAGGTCCAGGCCATTCGTATTTAGGTAGTCGTTTAGGGGAAAGTGGGGCTACCACCCACATATAATAATCAATCAGTGAATACATAGATAAGTGGGACAAAAAATATCTGTCTGTCTGTCTCTCCTTTCTTCTCTCTCTAAAAATCAGTAAGTCACCCTAACCGGTTTGGCTCAATAGATAGAGCGTCGGCCTGCGGACTGAAGGGTCCCAGGTTCGATTCCCGTCAAGGGCGTGTACCTTGGTTGCGGGGCACATCCCCGGAGGGGAGTATGCAGAAGGCAGCTGATCAATGTTTCTCTCTCATCGATGTTTCTGGCTCTCTATCCCTCTCCCTTCTTCTCTGTAAAAAAATCAATAAAGTATATTTTTAAAAAATTTAAAAAAAAAATCAGTGTCAAAATTTTAAAAACGAAAGTCAAGGCCAGCCTGTGTGGCTCCGTGGCTGAGCATCGACCTGTGAACCAGGTTCGATTTCATGGTCAGGGCACATGTCCAGGTTGCTGGCTCGATCCCTGGTGTGGGGCGTGCCGGAGGCAGCCGGTCAATGATTCTCTCTCATCATTGATGTTTCTATTTCTCTCGCCCTCTGCCTTCTTCTCTGAAATCAATAAAAATATTTTTTTAAAAAAGAAAGAAAATCAACCGCCATGGGTTGAAATCCAGACCCTGCACCTCCATGTGTGGCCTGGGGCTATACAGGCTGAGCCTCCCTGAGCCTCGGTTTTTCACCTGTAAATGGAGAATGTGATGTCAGTGCGCACACTTTGCCTCCGTTGTTCCTGACCCAGCACAGCTGGCAGTCATGTGATATGGGGGACGCTTACCCTCTGAGCAGGCTGGGACCCCACGCAGCAAGCACAGTTTCTTCCTCCTTCCCAGCCCTTGGGGAAGTCCAGACCTGCTTCTGCTCAGGGGAATTCCAAGCCTGACTTGCCCAAGGAACACAGGCTGAGAAGTGAGATTCCGAGGCACCCCTCCACCAACTCCAGAGGGGGGCGAGAAGGGGAACAGAGAGTCTCAGAGGGTGATAGGGTTGGGGAGCAGGAGAGTGGAAGATGGACACCATGGTTACCAGCTTCATAAAACGTTCTAACACAGACTGCAGTCCAGATTCTGCCACTTTCTGGCTGAGTCACCCGCCCCACCCCCCCTCTGGGCCTCACCATTTTCCTCTGTGAAGTGGGAATGAGCCCAGGATCATCCGCGGAGAGCTGTTTTCACATCTCTCCCACCCAAGATAGAGTGGGCCCAAAGCCGATGGCAGGAATCTCTGGGGGTGGGGTAGGAGGGACGGGTTCAGACATTTTTTCAGCTTTGGAGGCACCAGGGTCTGAGGGAGCTAACACAATCCCTCTTCTTATCTGTGGCTTCTTGCTCCCTGCCCTGTCCTAGGAGTTACTTTCAATAACAGGGTTCGGAGGACTGTACTTACAGATGGGGACACTGAGGCAGGAAAAGGGAGATCACTTGTCAAAGAGAGGGAGGAACCAACGTGATGAGAATGCGTCCATCCCCAAAGGGCTGCCCCCGCTACCTGACCTCTTGGGAGGGAGGACAGTGATGTTCCTCCTCTGCTGAAATCCTCCAGTGGCTCCCCATGGCCTTCAGAATGAAAAACACATCCTTGGCATGGCTTCCACGGCCTGCGTGATCTTCCTGAGCTCATTTCCCCTAACTCTTCCCCCTTGCTGACTTGGCTGCAGACACCCTGCCCCAGGACCTTTGCACTTGGGACTCATTTCCCTTTTCTCTGGATCGCCCTTCTCATCATCCATATCTGTGCTCATCCATAACCCGGTCATCAAGTCACTGTCCTATCACCCAGTGTTGTTGTTTGGTTTTTGTCAGAGTTCTTATTAACATCAGTTATTAATTATCTTGTTTGCTCGTGAATTTTTCTGCCTCCCACACTGATGGCAGAGAGTTCTGTCTTATTCAAGGCTGTGCCCCCCAGCACAGGCTGGGGACCCAGGAATATCGATGAACCCAAATTGCAATGCCTTTCTCCTCTTCACACTTTTGTTCCAGGGCCTGGAGGTGCCCAAACATCAGTGCACCCCAAAGAAGTCATCATACCCCGGGGAGGTTCCGTGTTGGTGAACTGCAGTACCTCCTGTGATCAATATACCCTCTTGGGCCTGGAGACTCATTTGGATAAGAAAGAAGTGGCCAATGGGTCCAACTGGAAGTTGTATGAACTTAGTTCCGTACAAGGAGACACCATCCCATACTGCTACTCAGTCTGCCACAACGACCAGTCGGAGGCTACAATGTCCCTCACTGTGTACTGTGAGTGGCTGGGCCCAGGGGCTGGGCTAGGCATGCTGGGTGGGGGAGGTGGGCAAGGGAGTCCATAGTGGGCTGGGACTGCCTTTGAAGTTTGGTGGTGGGGCCAGGGAGGGTCTCACTGAAGGGCAGGTGGTCACATCTTCGGAAAGCCTCTTTGTCATTTGAAACCTCTCCTTGAGCTTCCTTGGGTGCACTTAAGAGTATCTACAGGGATTCGGCACATTCAAGAACTGTCTCTCTAGACCAGCGGTTCTCAACCTGTGGGTCGCGACCCCTTTGGGGGTCGAACGACCTTTTCACAGGGGTCGCCTAAGATCATCGGAAAACACATATATAATTACATATTGTTTCTGTGATTTTTAAAAAAAATATATTTTATTGATCTTTTACAGAGAAGAAGGGAGAGAGATAGAGAGTTAGAAACATCGATGAGAGAGAAACATCGATCAGCTGCCTCCTGCACGTCTCCTACTGGGGATGTGCCCGCAACCCAGGTACATGCCCTTGACCGGAATCTAACCTGGGACCTCTCAGTCCGCAGGCCGACGCTCTATCCACTGAGCCAAACCGGTTTCGGCTGTTTCTGTGATTAATCACTATGCTTTAATTATGTTCAAGTTGTAACGATGAAATTGGGGGTCACCACAACATGAGGAACTGTATTAAAGGGTCGCGGCATTAGGAAGGTTGAGAATCACTGCTCTAGACCTCTGACAAGGCCCTAGATCTGACTCTTTTTTTTTTTTTACAAACTTGGAAGGCCCTCTGATTTCTTTTTTTTTTTTTTAATCTATTTTATTGATTTTTTACAGAGAGGAAGGGAGAGGGATAGAGAGTTAGAAACATCGATGAGAGAGAAACATTGATCAGCTGCCTCCTGCACACTCCCTACTGGAGATGCCCGCAACCAAGGTACATGCCCTTGACCAGAATCGAACCTGGGACCCTTGAGTCCGCAGGCCGACGCTCTATCCACTGAGCCAAACCGGCTAGGGCTAGATCTGACTCTTTTATATATATGTACTTGAGGCCTGGTGCACGAATTCGTGCATGGGTGAGGTCCCTCAGGGGTGGCCTGCGGGGATTGGGTCCCAGCTCATGCCCTCAGCCTTGAAGCCCCGCAGCCCTGCCTGGCACCCTGCCATGGCCGGTGCCACCCCCTCACCTGCTCCATCATCTGTGGGGCGATCAGCAGGGCAATCAGCCCCTGGCTCACACCTGCCTTGGCCTGGCACCACCTGCTCACCTGCTCCACCATCCCACCGTTGTCCCGTGCTGCTGTCCCGCTCTCCACGGGGCCCATTGGGTTGGCAGCGCCTCCACTGCCAGTGCTGCGTCTCTGACACCCGCCATGTTCTGCACCGCCCCCTGGTGGTCAGTGCACATCATAGCAAGCGGTGGAACTCCTGGTTGGACAATTAGTATATTAGGCTTTTATTATATAGGATATATATAATTGATTTCGGAGAGAAGGGAGAGAGCGAAACATCAATGATGAGAATCATCGATTGGCTG
This sequence comes from Myotis myotis, assembly GCF_014108235.1. Classification (NCBI taxonomy): domain Eukaryota; kingdom Metazoa; phylum Chordata; class Mammalia; order Chiroptera; family Vespertilionidae; genus Myotis; species Myotis myotis. The sequence goes on from NW_023416368.1 coordinate 84,426,782, forward strand.
TTTCCTGCACATCCCCTACTGTGGATGGAGCCTGCAACCCAGGCAGATGTCCTGATTGGGAATCAAACCATGACCTCCTTTTTCATAGATTGACATTCAATCACTGAGCCACACCAGCCAGGCAAGCTGACTCTTATGTATTTATTTTTATTGTGTTTTAAGATATATATCTTTATTGATTTCAGAGAGGAAGGGAGAGGGAGGAAGAGATAGAAACATCAATGATTAGAGAGAATTATTGATCAGCTGGCTCCTGCACATCCCACACTGGGGATTGAGCCTGCAACCTGGGCATGCGCCCTTGACTGGAATTGAACCCGGGACCCTTTAGTCCACAGGTGGACGCTCTATCCACTGAGCCAAACCAGATAGAGCCAGCTGACTCTTTTTTAAAAGATGCAAATTAAAACTAGCCCCGAAGTGAAGTTTTCTTCACTTATTGGCAACAATGGAAAGAATTGATAACAGCTGCGCTGACAAGACTGCGCTAGCAGACCATCCTGGGACATTGCTGATGGGGTGGGAGCATGAGGAAGCACAGCCCCAGGCAGGGAAGGGGCCTCAGTTCTCCAAATGACACATGCACGTGCCCTCTGATACAGAAACCCTACTCCTGGGAACTGGGCTTGCATGTGTCCCTGCTCAGAGGGGACTGGGGGTGGGTGGGATTATTCTGCAGCTTTGTTTGTAAGGACAAAAGTTTACAAGCCGCTCAATGTCGGGGCTGGGAAATGACTGTGGTTTGGCTATACAATGGAATAGTATGCAACTGTGTACATGAATGAGGAAGTTCCTTGTGTCCCCAAAAGAGAGGGTGCTAGTTGCTGCACACTCTGAGACGCTGCAGTCAAACTCAAATGAAGGAAGGTATGCCCAGAATGAGTGGCATGCCATTCTGTGTGTTAGGGAGTGCTGGAGTAGGGTGAGGGAGGTTGTGTTTACTGAAAGAAATGACCATATTAACTGTGGAGGGCGAGGGGGGGGGGGGGTTTCCAGGAGAGGGCAGGAATGAGTTTTTTCTCCTTGTGTCTTTTTTTTTTTTTTTTACCTTTGGGCATTTTGAATGGTGAGAATGAGTGACTATGACCATAGGCAATAAATAAAATTCAAATTAGAACAAAACAAACCAAAAAGGAAGGAAGGGAGGGAGGAAGGGAGGGAGGAAACTGGTCACTTGGCTTTGGGATTAGACAGCCTTGGGTTCCAGTCCCATCATGGCCCTTACTAACTGTGTGACTGTGGGGGACCTGGCTTCTGGGTTGACTTTCACGTGAGACCTCCTGGGATGGGTATGGGGATGCAGTAAGGCATGAAGGGCATTCCATCTCCATGGTGTCTGGGTGAGGAAGCCTTTGGGCGACTATCAGTTTTGCTTTTGATATGGAGGATGTTTGAGCAGATGCTGGCCAGATGAGGGAAGTCCCCAAACATTCCCAGGGGCCTCTGAAAACCCCAGGGAACTCCCTGGAAGGCCCTTCCACAGCTCAGCCTGGTCGTTGAAAGCCCAGCACTTCAGGCGTGAGTTCCTGCCTCTGCCACTGACTCTCTCTGTGACTCTAGAGACCAGACTGCGCCTCAGTTTCCAGCTCTGTGAAATGGAGCAGGTAGCAGGCGCACAGCAGGGGTGTCCGCTGGGAGACACTCTGGCTTGGGCCTGCCCCGCCCTCAGCGTAAAGGCAAGGGGCTTCCCTGGGTGGCTAAGCTTTCTCGAGAAAGGTTAGAGTGGCCATTTGTGCAGGAAGTGATCCCTAACCAGGCCTTGAAGGGTGCACGGGAGCTGGTAGACAGGCATTCTGGGCACAGGGAACAGCCTGGGCAGAGGTTTGGAGGGGGAAACATGCTGATCCGGGGTTGGGCAGGCCGGAGGGGGTGAACATCAACAGATTAGCGAGGCTGGAGCTAAGGCTGGCAGTTCCTCGAATGCCAGGCTGGGGAGTTGGGGCCCTCTCCCCAGGGTGATAGGGAGCCACACTTCAAAAGTGTGTGAGCAGGCCAGGGATCTAGAGAGCAGAAGGCCAGACTGAGGGGAAGCCAGAGGACAGTTGGCTGCGGGCCTTGTCCAGGCCACACATTTTGTGGGCAGTGGCTGCTTACAGGAAAGGAAGGGCAGACAAATATTTGAAGAGCAGTGTGACCAGGACTTTGTGAGGGACTGAAGGTGGGGGGTTGGGGGTGTCAAGGAGAGGTACAGGCAAGACAGACCTCTTCCGGCAGCCTGGCTTACAGCGCAAAGAGCCGGGTTTGGAGACATGGGGCTGAGGTTTAAGGAGGCCTCTCGCTCTGTAAATTGTGGTTTGCAGCAGATGATTAGATGTCAGAGCTGGGTGCCTGAGCGTTTTCTGGGCCTTTAAAAAAATTTTTTTTTTTTTTAATTTTAATGATTTCAGAGAGGAAGGGAGAGGGAGAGAGAGATAGAAACATCAATGATGAGAGAGAATCATTGTTTGCCTGCCTCCTGCATGCTCCCTACTGGGGATCAAGTCCGAAACCTGGGCATGTGTGCTCTTGACTAGAATCGAACCCGGGACCTTTCAGTCTATAGGCCAAAGCTCTATTCACTGAGCCAAATCGGCTACAGCTCTGGGCCTTTTTTTTTTTAAAAAAAAAACAACAAAACAAAACAGATTTGAAGTGCGTAAGTCAATGAATTTTAGTGTTTATAGAGTTGTTCAACCATCACCACCATCTAATTTAAGAACATTTTCATTACCCTAAAAGGAAACCTTTTGCCCATTGCCACTCACTCTTTCAATTTCTTAAATGGATTAATAATAGTCCTACCTCCAGTAGCCCCACTTTACAGCTCAGGAAACTGCGTCTCCGTTTCTGAGCCCTGAGGGCTGGGACTGTTCCAGAGGCAAGTCACTCACCCACAGCCCACAGCAAAGAAGCCGAAAAGGAACCAAACCCAAGCCCCTGACCCTTTAACAGCATTGCCAAGTGATATTCCTGGGCCTCTTGAGAAGGGATCAGTGACCCGGACCCCTCAAGACCCCTCCCTGGGGAGCTTGGTGGGTCTCAGTGCTAAGTCACAGCTCAGCAGGGCTCTGCTATAAATGTTCACTGGCCCTTCAGGCTCAGAATTCTGTTACCTGGTGCAAAACGGAAACCCTGGCCTGTGAAAGCCGAGCCCACAAGCTGTATCTTCAGGGCTATTCAGAGTTGTGTTTTGGGTGTCTGTGGGTGCTTACTTTTTTTTTGGTTCTTACATTTTTAACATTTCAGAAGGTCATACAGCACATTCAGGAACTTCTTTCTCTCTCTCTCTTTTTTTTTTTAATATTTTTTTATTGACTTCAGAGAGGAAGGGAGAGGGAGAGAAAGAGAGAAACATCAGTGATAAGAGAGAATCATTGTTTGGCTGCCTCCTGCACGCCCCACACTGAGCAACCCAGTCATGTGCCCTGACCCGGAATGTAACCGTGACCTCCTGGTTTGTAAATCGAGCTCAACCACGGAGCCATGCGGGCAGGGCTGGAACTTCTTTCTCTCAGACGTGGGCTCCTGAAAGGCCTCCAATCAGTGTGTGTGGTTCAAACTTATTCCTTCTGTATATATAGAGCGCCTACTGCGCGCCAACAAACAACCTGAGGGGGCAAAGCAGACAAAGATCCTGCCTCCTGGGGTCACATTTCATGGGAGGAAATCGAGGAGAAACAAGTTCACTGAGTAGATGATCTTGTGTGTCGGAGAGTGAACGGGTGCTGCAGAGAAAAATAAAGCCCAGAGAGGGGAAGGGGGAGCAGAGGTCTCTTTCTTTCTCTCGTTTATTCTGTCTTTTTTGGTTTGGTTTTTTAGTTTTCTTTTTAAACAATTTTTATCGTTTTAAATTTATTTTTCCGTTCTTAATTTTTTTTTGTTTGAAGAGCAGAGGTCTTTTTTTAAAACAATCTCTAGCCCTGACCGGTTTGGCTCAGTGGATGGAGCGTCAGCCTGTGGACTCAAGGGTCCCAGGTTCGATTCCGGTCAAGGGCGTGTACTTGCTTGTGGGCACATGCCCAGCAGGGGGTGTGCAGGAGGCGGCTGATCGATGTCTCTCTCGTCGATGTTTCTAACTCTCTGTCCCTCTCCCTTCCTCTCTGTAAAAACAAAAAACAAACCAATCTCTACTGGGCAGCTGAAATGCTGTGTTTCGCTGGACACCTGGTGATACCCGCCGAGGTTCTTTTCCACTTTCACTCTTAGAAGCTGCAGTGAATAAAAAAATGGTTTGCCCTTTCACAACCACTTGGGGACTTCTCACTGGTTTCTCCGAAGTTCTTAACATTCCTGAATGACTCAGGTGGTTTGGGATTAGTCAGCCTTGGGGTGTGTTTGGGGCCGTGAGGCTCCCTGGCCCAGGTATGGTGTCCCTGTGCCCCCTGCTGGTGGGTGTCCTTCCTGTCCAGCTCACAGGACACTCCTTCCTCTCCTCTCCCCCAGGGTTCCCAGAGCATGTGGAGCTGGAACCCCTGCCCCAATGGCAGCCTGTGGGCGAAAACCTCACCCTACGTTGCCAGGTGGAGGGAGGGGCGCCCCGGACAAACCTCTCCGTGATGCTGCTCCAAGGGGAGAAGTTGCTGAGCTGGCAGCCTGCGAAGGGGACGCCTGTGGCTGAGGTCACGGCCACAGTGTTGGCACGCAGAGACGACCATGGCACCAACTTCTCTTGCCGCACAGAACTGGACCTTCGGCCCCAAGGGCTGGGACTGTTCCAGAACAGCTCAGTCCCCAGGCAGCTCCGAACCTTCGGTGAGGCATTGGGAAGTTCGCAGGACAGGCTCAGGCAGTGCTCCTGCTTGGGGTGCGGGGTTCCTGGGAAGGAGGCGCTCCTGGCCTTGAGGGTACGGAGAAGATAGTGACCTAGATTGCAAAGGCTTCTGGGAAGAGCATGTTCTTGGCCACTGGGGTGGGGTGTTGGGGGATGGGCCGCCTGGGCCACAGGATCTTCTGAGAAGGCTGTGACCCAGGGTAAGGGGTACGAGTGTCCTGAGTCATAGATGGCCAAGTCGCAGAGTCTCCCGGGGAAGAGGCGTTCCAGGTGACAGAATGAAAATGCCGCGGGAAAGGGCTTCCGTTCCCCTCTGTTCACACCCACCTTCTCTGGCCAGTCCTGCCAAAGGTCCGCCCACACCTTGTTACTCCCGGGATCATGGAAGTGGGCACACAGCGGTCCGTGACCTGCTCCCTGGATGGGCTGTTCCCGGCCTCAGAGGCCCAGGTTCACTTGGCACTGGAGGACCAGAGGCTGACACCCACAGTCAAGTACAGCAAGGACTCCCTCTCGGCCACCGCCTTGGTGGAGGTGGCCCCGAGGGATGAAGGCGTCCAGCAGCTGACCTGTGCAGTGACCCTGGGAAACCAGAGTCAGAGGACTCAGGAGAGTGTGACCATCTACAGTAAGTAGGGACAGGCCAGAGCTCTGGACGCGTGGGGCCAGACCAGGGGCGGGGCTCACTGCGTGCTCCTCCCCCAGGTTTCCCAGCTCCCAACTTGACCCTGAGTGAGTCTGAAGCCCCCGAGGGGACTGTGGTGAGCGTGGAGTGCAAGGCCCATGCTGGAGCTGTGGTGACGCTGATCGGGGACCCAGATGAGTCTCCATTTCCGAGTGCCCAAATCACGCTGAATGCCACTGCTAAGGACAACGGGCGTGGCTTTGTGTGTTCTGCTGCCCTGGAGGTGGCCGGGCATGTGCTGCACAAAAACAAGACCCAGAAGCTCTTTGTTCTGTGTGAGTAGGGCTGCTGGACAATGACCCCAAACCTCCAAGGCCCTAGGACTCCATGAGCTCATGTCTCTGGAGTCTACCCCCGCCCCTGCCCTGGGTTGCCTACCTAACTCCTCCAGACCTGGGTGGTGAGAGGGGTTCTGGTCCCTGACCCGGCCCGCCTCTTGCTGTGTTTCTCTAGATGGCCCCCGACTGGACAAGGAGAATTGCCCAGGAAACTGGACTTTGGAGGAAGGCATCTCGCAGACCCTGAGGTGCCAGGCCTCGGGGAACCCAATCCCCAAGCTGGACTGTCGCCGGAAAGGGGATGGGGCTTTGCTGCCCATCGGGGAGTCGAGGCCTGTCACTCGGGATATTTCGGGCACCTACGTGTGTCGGGCCACCAGCCGTCGCGGTGTGGCCACCCATGAAGTGGTTGTGAACGTGATCTGTGAGTGCCAGTGCTGGGGACGGGGCTGGGTTGGGCAGGGTCAGCGAGTCTGGCTCAGCCCCCATCTCCCCTTATTGTTCGCCCTACAGATCAGCAGAGTAACTTGGTCACCATCATTGCAGTGACAGCTCTCATCCTGGGCATTGCAGCCACAGGGGGCACAGTCGCTTACCTCTATAACCGCCAGCGGAAGATCCGGAAGTACAGGCTACAGAAGGCCCAGGAGGCGGCCGCCATGAGGCTGAACACACCACCGTGAGCCCGTCCCTGGACAGGGCCTCCACCGGTGGCAGACTTATGCCATTCAGCAGCACCCACCTTTCTAGAATGCCAGGAGAGAGGATAGAGGCCTCAGCCAGAACACAGGCAGCGTTTAGGGTCATGGCACCTGCACACCATGGCACATTCACACCTGACCTGTAGCCACAGGACTGAGCCAAGACTCAGGGGCAAGACTATGGGCATGACTGTGAGGGATGGCAAAGGCTGGCCTGCCAGAGGGGTGTGACGGAGATATACCTCTGACATGGGGACACCCATCTGGAAAATATTGAAACTCACCCTCCTGCATGTGCCAAGGCCCTACAGTCCTGAGAGAGAAGTAGCCCTGCCCAGACTCGGGCAGCATCGAAACAAATTCCCACACTTCCTCTGACAGCTCTGACAGTGCTGTCTACTGACTGGTCCCAGCGCTGGATGATGACATATTTATTCATTTTTCTATTACCAGATATATATTTGTAAATAGTAGTGGGGGGGGGGTTAATTGATTTTTCATTGAGAGAGGAAGAGAGAGAGATGAGATCTGCTGCCTCCTACAGGTCCCCACCCCCCACCCCCCACTAGGACCCAGCTGTAACCCTGAGGTGTGCCTTGATCTGAACAGAACCAGTAACGTCCTGGTGGATGGGACAATGCTCAATCCACTGAGCCACACCGGCCGGGCCAGTTACCAGATATTTATTAGTGCCTTCTGTGTGTGGTAGAATGGTAAACAAGAGGAACAGAAGTTCCTGCCCTCAGGCAGCTCAGTCTGATCTCATTCAGGGTCACCAGGTACTGATGTATTGACTTACAAAAAGACCCGGTGGGGTGGAATTTCCCATTCCATTGGCCAAACTGCTTCCCCCTCCTCCCCCCAGCAGGGAAACCAACATGGTTTAGCTGGTGACAGGACAACCCACTGGTGCTGACCTCTGTTAGCAGCCTCCACCCACAGGCGCCTCTGCTAGTGCTCACAGTGACACCTGGTGACATGCTTAACACGAGTGTCCACTCTGTGATAGCTAAACCACAGGACCCCATGGAACTATGCCCGGCCCATGTGTCCCTGCTTTGTCCTGTTTCCATCTCATCGGGACCATGTTAAGAAGCGAACGCTGGCAGCTCCAAATTCCCGAGGGCCCTGCAGACAGCTGGGGTGGGGCTGATTTCCAGCTCTTCCTGAAGCCTCTCCCTTGTGTTAATAAAGCTTTTTTCACGGGCCCAGCCTCTTGTGAGTTGAGGGGAGGTGCTCCGTCCAGCTGGAGCTCTTCCTAGCTGTCCTACCACAGCCCTGTCCTACTTCCTCCCTCCAAGGAAAGGCTGCTGTTCAAGGCCCATTCCTGAGGCCCTAAACCAAATCAGGGCGTATTGGTAACTTTTGAGACTCTGGGTAAAATTAAAGACCTCTCTCTGGAAAAAACACACACAAGTCTGGTTTAAAATGGGGTCTGGAATCCCATTCTTGAGTGGAGGGGAGGGGGGTATATGTCGCAGGGATCCTGGCCCTCTAAGAGCCTCTGTCTCTCCGGGTGGGGCTGAGAAGGCGGGGCTTTGGGCTTTCTTATCTACAGAGCCAGCCTGGCTTCCTGGCGCGGGGTCTCTCACTACGGGCTCTTTGCCATGGGGTTTCTGCTTCCCCTCTCACTTCTGGTTTTGCTGGCGGTAGCTTGCCCGGGAGGCAGGAGCGCGCGTAGGTGCTGGGCTGCGCGGGCGCAAAGCCCCGGAGGCAGCTCTCCCACGCTCTCCGCGACCACGGCGCCGTTCTGGATGCGCATAAGCCCCAATTTCATAGCCGTGCGGCCGGGGAGTTCGGTGTGGCTCAACTGCAGCAGCAGCTGCCCCCTCTTGGAGGGTTCCACCCTCCATACTGGGCTGCGGCGGGGCCAGAAGCTCAGCGGGCCCGGCTGGATCTCCTTCCAGCTGCTGGATGTAAGGGCCTGGAGCTCCGAAGTGCACTGCTTCCTCACCTGCGCAGGAGTAACGCGGGGGGCCACGGCCAGGATCCACGCCTACAGTGAGGGACGAGGGTTTTTAGGCCCTGCTGGGGAGACGGGAGGGGGACAGAGATGGGGCAGTTGACAGTCGCGCTAGGGGGCGCCCGCGGACCTTGCTCAGCGGCCCCCTCTTGCTTTAGAACCGCCTCACAGGGTGATCCTGGAGCCTCCGGTCTTGGAGGGCAGAGAGTACATTCTGCGCTGCCACGTGACGCACGTGTTCCCCGTGGGCTTCCTGGTGGTAACTCTGCAGCGTGGCGGCCGGGTCATCTACTCCGAGAGCCTGGAACGCTTCACGGGCCTGGATCTGGCCAACGTGACGCTGACTTACAAGTTCCAGGCTCGGCCGCACGATCTCTGGAAGCCCGTGACCTGCCACGCGCGCCTCAATCTCGACGGGCTGGTGGTCGGCAGCAGCTCAGCACCTGTGACGCTGACATCCATGGGTGAGGCATCCTTGCAATCCTGGGGACTTGAGGGTGGAGAAGGGTTATGGCCCCCAGGAGGGGCACTGGCCCAGCTTGAGCTCCACGTGTGTCATCACGCCTCCGCACTCCATTCCTAATTCTCACCTCCTGCCCCCAGCTTGGAGCCCTGCGTCCAAAGCCTTGGCTTCCACTTCCATCGCAGCCTTTGTGGGGATTCTTCTCGTCCTGGGGGCCGTCTATCTGCGAAAGTACCTACTGATGCAGTCCGAGGTGTAGAAGGGGATGTCCATACCCGCTGAGTCGGAGCAAAATCTGGGACAATTTGGAGACCCCTCCTAAGTCAATAAAGCCTTCCTCAGTCAGCCTGTCCCTCGACATGAAGGTCCCCCATTAGGGCACCGCCTCGGAGAAGTGGTCTTTTTTGCCCTTGTCACAATCACTTTCTCCAAGTTCCTTGTCTCCCTGAAGGTACCCGGGGGTCCCCAATCCTTCTGCATTTCCAGCGGGTGTAGTAAACACACCTCCCGCGGGCATTATCAGCGCTGTGCAGATGGGCAAAGCCTAGGCGCCGGAGGGCCTTGGGCTGTGGGCGGGCTTCTGCTGACTGGCTCCGCCACTACCGCGCAACAGCTCTGATTGGATGTTTTGTTTCCTCTCCGCCCTCCTCCCCCTTTTCACTTTGATCCCGTACTTTTCTGGAGGACAAGAGTGGGTCTACCGCTGACTTCCATAGTTCACTTGTTAGCTCTGGGGACAAGAGCACAAACGGGCGGGCTCGCATGTACATATCGAGGGACGTGGATATGCAGACAGGGAACCTATGTGTTGACTGCTGGGAAGGAGCAATCAGATGGTCCACGTGGCGTGGCACAGACTCGCGTTCTGGCAACCTCCTGACAGTCTCAGGGCCCGGAGGCCCGGATGGGGGATCAAAAGTATCAACAGGTGGTCTCTTGGGCTCGCGTGGACACAGTCCGAGTGTGCACCGGCTGCGGGCACGGCCCTGCGGCCCAGGGCTCTGGCCGCCACGCGGAAAGGGAATTCAGGGGTGCTCTTCCGCAGCTCGTGCTCGCACACGCCGCCGAGTAGACACGTGCCCGCTGCACTCTGGGTAAATACAGACCCGGAGCCGAGCCAACCCTAATTTAGACGCCCGCGAACGCCGCTGCGCACGAACACGTGCTGCTGACTCGCTAGCACTTCGGTCTCCGCCCCCTCTGTCGCTTGCGGGGGCGCAGCCGGAGGGGTACTGGGGACTTGGCTGTAATCCTCAGCTCCACGGGGTCAAAAGGAGAAGGAAGGCATTCCACACCCGCCTCTAGAACTGTGCCCACCTTGTCCTGCGCTTCCCAAATCTCTCCTAGCCCATAAATCAATTCCGGCACCAAGGGGCGTTGGTGGGAAGGGCAAAATATGGGGGCGGAGTCCAGCTCATTTTCACAGCATCTAAACTAGGGGTGGAAGGAGGGTTTGAGATGGTCAATCCAGCATTTCCCCCGACCTCCGCGGATGACGCGAGAGCTCGAGGCCGCCCCAGAAGGCTCCGGGCGATGGGGCCGGCTTCCACGTAGACCCCCGGGGGTCGCTAGCTCCTGCCCGCACGCCTTCACCGAGGCCGGGAGCCTGGCGCACGCTCGCCCTCCCGCCTCCCCGTCGCCTCTGCCGCCTCCCCCTCCTTGGAAACCAAGTTACCAACGTTAAACCAATCCCTGAGCGCAACTCTGCCTCCTCCACACCCCACCCGCCGCGCCGCGCTGTCCTCGAGCTCAGCTCAGCGCTCGCGCTCCCCTCTCCTCTGGTACTTTCCCCGCGGCGGCGATGCCAGGGCCCTTGCCAGGGCTGCTCCGGGCGCTGCTCGGCCTCTGGGTTGCCCTGGGCCTGGGGCTCATCGGCCTCTCAGGTAAGAGCCCGTCCCGGCTCCGGGTGGACAGGGCGGGGGCGGAGTTCCCGACCCGAGAAGAGGCCACATGCCCCTCCCGGCTCCGCCCTCGCCTCGCTCCCACGCTTCTGCCCCCACCTTGAGCCGTGGGCTTTCTTTATATCTCTCTCCTTCCAACACACACTGGAGACACAGCTTCTCGACTCCTCGCTCGCCCAGATCTCTACCATACCCCCTTCGAGATCCTGGGTTCTCTTCTGCACCCAACCTTGCACCTCGGAGACCCGGTGTCGCCGGGGACCTCCGCACGCTCTGCTATGCACCATGGTCCACGGATTGGCATCTTACCCACTTGCGGCCCGCGAAGACCCGCTCTCTCCATCACTCAGAGGCTCTGTTCCCTCCCGCCCTAGGCCTGGCAACCGCGTTCCTCGATGTTTCCGCGGTTCCTTTCTTGAGCCTAGCCCCGCGACCTCCTTTCGTGTTCTTCACCCAGGTTTACAGTCCTCCCTCATCCTTGATTCAGCTTCATTTCTCCTTTGCTCTCCTCTCAACCTCAGTCTCCCCTTCTTTCCGTGATAACCCTGAGAACCAGTGGTTCCCCTTCCCCCACCTGGGGTCCCCTCCTCCCAGGGGTGCTTGGGTATGGCGAAGATCCCATCCTTCCTCTCACCTTCCCCCATCCCTCCCATGCGTTCCCACCACCCAGCTGGCACCTTGCAGACCAGGGCCCTCCGCTGCCATGTCCCAGAGGCTCCCTATAGGTTGTGCCCTGGGAGCACGCCTCCAAACCTGAGGCCGGAGCAAGACGCTGGACTGGAGTTCTCTGTCTCCAGCCTCTGCTCCTTCCCCGGGAATGCCTGACTCAGCTCAGGGGCGCTAAGAAACCAGAGAGTGGGTTCCCAGACTGAGCCCGCATTTCTCCGGGCAGCGGTCGCGCAGGAGCCTCTCTGGGCGGACCTGCAGCCCCGCGTGGCGCTCGTGGAGCGCGGGGGATCGCTGTGGCTGAATTGCAGCACCAACTGCCCGCGGCCCGAGCGCGGTGGCCTGGAGACCTCGCTGCGCCGGAATGGGACCCAGAGGGGTTTGCGCTGGCTGGCGCGTCAGCTGGTGGACATCCGAGAGCCAGAGACCCAGCCGGTCTGCTTCTTCCGCTGCGCGCGGCGCACACTGCAGGCTCGTGGGCTCATTCGTACTTTTCGTGAGTTCTCAGCGGCCACGCTCTAACCCCACCACTTTCCCTCCCTCCCAGGCCCCGCCCCCTGGGTCATGAGGTCCTCCCCTTCAGGCCCCTTCTTCTGGATCCTCAAACCCACACCTCTCGGCCCTTGGGCACCACCACACGTTTCCAAGAACCTGGGTGCCTCCCTTGCAGAGCGGCCTGATCGTGTAGAGCTGATGCCCCTGCCTGCCTGGCAGCCTGTCGGCGAGAACTTCACCCTGAGCTGCAGGGTCCCTGGCGCTGGGCCCCGTGGGAGCCTCACAGTGACCCTGCTGCGGGGCGCCCGGGAGCTGGTCCGCCGTAGCTTCTCCGGAGAGTCGCCCCGAGCGCGGGGAGCGGTGCTCACGGCCGCAGTGCTGGCGAGGAGGGAGGACCATGGGGCCAATTTCTCGTGCCGCGCGGAGCTGGACCTGCGGCCCCACGGCTTGGGGTTGTTTGAAAACCGTTCGGCCCCCAGAATGCTCCGAACCTTCGGTGAGTGGGTGTGGGGAGGTGAAGGGGACGCAGAGGGGCTGGCCCAGTGCTTGAGAAGTTCGGAGGCAGAGAGGTCCGAATTCTAATCCTCGCGCCAACGCTCACCAGCTGAAAGCCCTGTTCCTCTCCGGCTCCAGGATAGCGGGATAAGATCGTGCTCGTAAAGCGCTTAGTACACACATGGTGGGTGTTCAGCACGTAAGTTCAAGCTCTCTTCTTGGACTCCCAGCACTGTCTCCGGAGCCCCCGCGCCTCGCTGCCCCCCGGCTCTTGGAAGTGGGCTCGGAAAGCCCCGTGAGCTGCTCCCTGGACGGGCTGTTTCCAGCCTCGGAAGCCCGGGTCTACCTGGCGCTGGGGGCCCAGAGGCTGCATCCGGACATCATCCTCGAGGGGGACGCGCTCAGGGCCGCTGCCACAGCCACGGCGAGCGCAGAGCAGGAGGGCGCCACGCAGCTGGCCTGCAGCGTGACCCTGGGGCGCGAGAGCCGCGAGACCTGGGAGAACGTGACCGTCTACAGTAAGAGGGAGCGGGGCCGGGCCTCTCGGGCTTGGGGGTGGCGCCGGAGGAACGCGAAGGCGGGACAGAGAGTGCGTGGGGTCTTCATATCCGAATGGGCGGGGCAAACTGAGTGACGAGAGAGGCGGGGTCTGAGCGGCTGGGCGGGGCTGTGGCTTGACCACCGCCAAGTGGCGGGACGAGGAGGGGCGGGGCCTTAGCAGTTCGAGGGGCGGGGCGCCGTATCCACCGAGAGTTCCCGCCGATCAGGGGTGTGGTCAGTTGACTCCGAGCGAATGTTTCACCCCTAGGCTTCCCCGCGCCCCTCCTGACCCTGAGTGCGCCCAGCGTCCCCGAGGGGGAGACGGTGACAGTGACCTGCGCTGCTGGGGCCCAAGCTCTGGTCACTCTGGACGGAGTTCCGGCCGCAGCCCCGGGACAGCCCGTCCAGCTCCAGCTAAACGCCACTGCAAACGATGACAGACGCAGCTTCTTCTGCGACGCCACCCTCGAGGTGGACGGGGAGGTCCTGAGCAAGAAAGAGAGCACCGAACTGCGAGTCCTATGTGAGTTGAGCTCTCGCCTCCCCCCTGGTGATCTCCAGGGGCCTGCCCAGTCCCCGCCGTTTGTGGAAGTGGAGCCTTTCCCACGGTCCACGTGGAGCCTTCTCTACCCCACATCCCTGCCCGCAGACGCCCCCCGGCTGGACGATTCGGACTGTCCCAGGAGCTGGACGTGGCCCGAGGGCCCAGAGCAGACGCTGCGCTGTGAGGCCCGTGGAAACCCAGCGCCCTCCGTGCACTGCGCCCGGCCCGACGGCGGGGCGGTGCTGGCGCTGGGCCTGCTGGGTCCCATCACTCGCGCACTGGCCGGCACTTACCGGTGCACCGCGGCCAATGTCCAGGGCGAGGCGGTCAAGGACGTGACGCTGACAGTGGAGTGTGAGTGGGGGCGCCCAGGGTGCATCTCTCTGATGCTCAGGGTCTAGTGGTGGCCAGCTTGCAGGGATGAGCAGGAGCAAGGTCTCAGGGATGCCTCTGGGTCGGATTCTGGCTAGGCTGGTGTTTGGGATTAGGGGAAGACCTTGCATGAGAAAGGGTTGGCGTGTCCATAGGAGTGTGTGGGCGTGGCATTTGGGCGGAGTCTCGGAAAAGTGTGTGCTTCAAGCCATCTAACAATTTTTAGGCTGAAGGTTGGAGCAGGGTCCTGTGGGCGCTTTGCAGGAATCAGTAAAAGGTGCCCCTTCATAGCTCATGAAGTCCCAAAACAATGCATGGCTTGACTGGCGTGAAACCCCTTTGGTTCAGCGTCCCTATGCAGGGAGGGCATAGCCTGCGCAACCCTACGTGGTGGCCGTGGAACAGAAAAGAGGGTCTAGGGACATTCGGTCGATGCCCAAACCCAACAACATTCCCCCCTCCAGACGCGCCAGCGCTGGACAGTGTGAGCTGCCCAGAGCGTATTACGTGGCTGGAAGGAACAGAGGCCTCGCTGAGCTGTGTGGCACATGGGGTGCCGCCACCCACCGTGAGCTGTGTGCGCTCTGGGGCGGCGGAGGTCATTGAGGGCTTGCTGCACGTGGCCCGGGAGCACGCAGGCACCTACCGGTGTGAAGCCACCAATTCTCGAGGCTCTGCGGCCAAAACTGTGGCCATCACGGTGGAATGTGAGCGGGGGCAGCAAGGGGCAAGGGAAGGTATGTTTGGGCAACTCGGGTCTGACTTTCAGTCCTTGCGTGACTCTCTGCTCCCCAGATGGCCCCAGTTTTGAGGAGCTGAGCTGCCCCAGCAATTGGACGTGGGTGGAAGGGTCTGGACGGCTGTTTTCTTGTGAGGTTGATGGGAAGCCGCAGCCACGGGTGGAGTGCGTTGGCTCCAGGGGCACCACTGAGAGGGTGCTGTTGCCGCTGGCACCTCCAGACCCGAGTCCCAGAGCTCCCAGCATCCCTAGTGAACCTGCCTCTGGTATCTACACCTGCAATGCCACCAACCAGCACGGCTCCATGGTCAAGATGGTGGCCGTGAGCGTGGAGTGTGAGCGGGGCCCAGGCGGGCGGGAGGAGGGTGTGCCCCGACGTGGTCCCTCCCTGACGCCCCCATGGCTGCTTTGCAGCGCCTCCGAAAATGGATGAGTCCACCTGCCCGAGCCACCAGACGTGGCTGGAAGGGGCCGAGGCTGTCGGGCCAGCCTGCGCTGCCCTGGGCCGCCCCTCCCCACAAGTGAGCTGCTCCCGGGAGGGTGGCCCCTGGCCTCAGCGGATACACGTGTCCCGACAGGATGCGGGCACCTACCTCTGCTTAGCCACCAATGCGCATGGCACTGACACCCGGACCATCACCGTGGGCGTGGAATGTGAGTGGGGGCAGCACAGAGAGAGGGCCCTCGGTTCCCAGACAGGGACTTGTGCAGGGAGTTCCAGGGCACCTCCTCCCAGTCCCACTCTCGGGGACAAGGGAAGGGACCCAGAGCTGAGAGCAATGAAAACTCTAGGGAACAGGAGCCTGGCCCCCCTCAAGTCCTGGGTCCCTTACCTCCTTCCATTCAATGAAGCAGTACCGACTACAGCCAGACTGTAGGGCAGTGGTTCTCAACCTTCTGGCCCTTTAAATACAGTTCCTCATGTTGTGACCCAACCATAAAATTATTTTTGTTGCTACTTCATAACTGTCATGTTGCTACTGTTATGAATCGTAATGTAAATATCTGATATGCAGGATGGTCTTAGGCGACCCCTGTGAAAGGGTCGTTCGACTGCCAAAGGGGTCGCGACCCACAGGTTGAGAACCGCTGCTGTAGGGGGTAGGGTTTCTGATAGGAGGCAGGATCCTCACCTGTGCATCGGAGCAGGGGTGGTGTCAGACTGTGGTGGGTTGAAGCAGGGAACTTGGTCATCCTCAGGGCTGGCGCTGAGCCCCAGTCCAACCTCCTGTCCCCTGCAGACCGACCAGTGGTGGCCGAGCTGGCCGCCTCGCCTCCAGGAGGTGTGCGGCCAGGTGGGAACTTCACGTTGACCTGCCGCGCGGAGGCCTGGCCCCCCGCCCAGATCAGCTGGCGCGCCCCCCCAGGGGCGCTCAACATCGGCCTGTCCAGCAACAACAGCACACTGAGCGTGGCCGGCGCCCTGGGTAGCCACGGAGGAGAGTACGAGTGCGCGGCCACCAATGCGCATGGGCGCCACTCGCGGCGCATCACCGTGCGTGTAACTGGTAAGTGGTACCTGCGGGGGCGTGGCCTGAGCCTTGGGACACCTGACCTCCCTCTCAATCCCCACGGAAGAGATTGAAGGAGGCCAGGGTAGAAGTCAAGGGCAACCTTTCGTGTGAGGCTCTAATGGCTGGTTGGGGGTGTGAGGTGGAGGGAGAGGGAGCTGAATGAACTTCACGGTGAGGAGCCCTCCAGGGCTGTGACTGCTGGAGGGAGGGACTTAGTAACTTGGGGGGAGGTTTTCTGCCTGGTGGAGACTTGGTCCAATGCACCCTCCACTGTGTGGCTGTACAGAAGAGGATCAGGAGAGGGGCCAAGGGCAGAGGATGGGAGTGGGCGCCATAACCAGATCCCTTCTCCCACTTCGTGTCATTCTGAGACTTGGTTCTTTCTGAGATAGAGGAATGACACGGTTCCCTCCACCCCACCCTCATCGTTTTGGGGGTGAGGGGAGTTGATTTCTGGGGATCTCTGCTCAGCCAGAGGCTTATAACCCCATGTGCTGGTGGCATGTGACATGGATCATGGGTCGCACCAGCACTGGGATGGCTCAGGCTTGGCATCTCGTCAGGGTGGGGGGAATCCCAAGCTCGTCCACCCTCTTTGAGGGGCTCCACCCCGCAGGTCCGTGGCTGTGGGTCGCCGTGGGCGGTGCGGTGGGGGGCGCAGCGCTGCTGGCCGCAGGGGCTGGCCTGGCCTTCTACGTGCAGTCCACCGCCTGCAAGAAGGGCGAGTATAACGTGCAGGAGGCCGAGAGCTCGGGCGAGGCTGTCTGTCTCAACGGTGCGGGTGGTGGCACAGGTGGAAATGACAGCGCCCAAGGTGGAACAGAACCTGATGGTACCGCAGAGACGCCTGCGGGGGGCGAGGTCTTCTCCATCCAGCTGACATCAGCGTGAGCCCACTACCCTCTCCCCGCAGGCCGGGGGATGCCCCCCAGACACATACGGGGGCTTATTTATTGTTCTATTTATTCATTTATTTATGTATTCAACTCCAGGATGTCACTCCCATTTTCTAACCCTCCCAATAAAGTTTTTATAAAGGACTCTGGGTCTGTGTGGGTGCTCTCCGTGATGTGGAAGCAGCCCATAGGTTATTCATTCATAAAACTGTTTTGAAAAAAAAAAAACTGTTTTGATTTTGAGGGCCTACTATGCATTGGGTGCAGTTCAAGACATCTTTGCATGGTGTGACCTGGAACTTCTCTCCATTGCCCATTTCCTGTTCTCACTGGACCCCTGAGCCAGGCTGGGGACCACACTCCTTCCCTCTCCCTGCTGCTTATTCCTTGGCCTAGAACTGCCCTCCGATTGAACTAACTCTTGGGGGCGGGAGCTAGGGGCTTCCCAGGCCTGGTTCTGGACAGAGCTGAGGCTGCCTTCCCACGACGGATGGAGCTGCCCACTCAGAGGTCTGGGTGTGGGGACCCTGCCCTGAGGCCTCGTCTGGATAGTAAAGGAAGGCAGTGGCTGCAGCTATGGTGTCAGTCCCCAGGATGTCCCTGTCCCACTCTCAATGCTGCCTTCATTCAGTGCCTCAGTTTACCCCCAACTTGCCTTTGGATCTGGCCCATCATGGTTCAGTACATACAGGGTATCAGCCACAACCCCACAGCACACCACTGTGCCCCTCACTGCCCACAGAATAAGGAGAGAACAGCTGGTCGCCCCCCCCCCCCTCCGCCGCCGCAGGAACACAGATGCAGAGAAGGAAGCAGGTCTGGACAGCTCCAGCTTCATCAGCTGCCCATGCAAACATCTCATGCACAAAGGTGAGAGCAGGAAACGGGTGCTAGAGGCCAAGCCAGTGCAGGGTGCCCAGTACAGAAGGCAACAAGGCACAAGGTGGTGCAGCTCCTGCTGTCCGACCTCCCTCCCTCCCTCCGTCACTTCTCTTCACTCCACCCACCTTTCTTGAACCCCACAAAGTTCTGCCTGCCACAGGGCCTTTGCTCTTGCCATTCTATCTGCTCGGAGAGTCCGAACCCCAAATAATCCCATAGCTAGTTCCTAATTCCAAGGTCTCTATGCAAATGTCACCTCCCCAGAGAGGCCTTCCAGAGAACCAGGGCTAAGATACCCGCCCCCCCCCCCCAACTCCTTATCTCCTTCTATACTTTTATTTCTCTGTAGCACTTGACATTCTATTAGTCATGTAATTATTTACTGACACTCTAGAATATTGGCCGCACTAGAGCAGGGATCTTTGTTCTATTCAGTGTCTCCATTGGGGCCTAGCATACAGTAGTTGCTCAAAAAATGTTGACTAAATGGCTCAAAGCAGCCTGGAGCTTGTACATACACAGTCTGAGGCCTTCATGTATTCACGAAGAGGTTCTCCGTGCTGGACACTGGAGTGGGAACCCTGGACCTTCAAAGCCAGTGTCCAATGGGGGAGAGGAATGTAAAGAAATGACCCTGGAGAAGTAGAGCACTGAAAATTCTGGTAAGTTCTCAGCAGGAGACCAGCCAGGAGCTGAGGTTGAGCCTGACACGGGTGGGAGGGGGGGGTCTGTTTTAGATAGGGCTGTCAAGGGGGCTTCTTTGAAGGCTGAGCCTCTCCTCCCCAAGTAGAGAGAAGTTGGCAGCTATGGGAGTCACGGGGGGAGGGTGTTCTGCACCATGGAAGGGTGAGACCAAATGAGTCAGGGTTATAAGGGCTGAATGTGGGCCCAAGCCTTCTGCACAAGCCCACCCAGGAGAGACAAAGAGGGTCTTGCATGGGCCTGTCTTTCCGAGGCATGTGGCCAGGCAAGCCTCAGTCACCCCCAAGGCAGGGACCACCTCTGCCTCCCTGCGTCCCGCCATCCTGGACTCCCAGCCCTCCCTCTCCCCCCAAGTGAGCACTGGCGGTCAGTGTGCCCTGGTGACAGCGGCAGGGCTGAACTCTGGCCTGGGCTTGCTTTCCCACATGGCTTTTGGCTTCAGACTGGGGACACCTCTTGGAGGGGTGAGAGCGATCTTGAAAGAGGGGGAGGGGGACACAGCAGGGACTGGTGCCTGTAAGGATACCATAGGTGACAGTCTGCAGGCAGGGGTGGAGCTGACAGGCAAAGGGCCCACTGTGTCTGTATCACTGTGTACCAGTGTGTCATCTGTGTGTTTGTGTATCTGTTGACATGTGTGTCTGTACTGTATATGTGTATCTTTTGTGTGTCTATGGACATGTGTGTTTATCGTGTATCTGGACATGTGTCTGTCAACCCATGTATCTTTCAATCTCGTGTGTAGTCTGTCTCTATATGTGTGTCGTGTGTGCGTGGATGCATGTGTCTTGTGTGTGTCTATCTTTTGTCTGTGTTGTCTCTGTGTGTGGTGCTATTTCCCTGTGTGGACGTTGTGATGCATGTGGCTAATCCTCTATGGGGGGCTGGTGCCTTTACATATGTGATTATGTGTGTCCTTACAAACCCACATTCTGGGACTGGGAGAGTGGCAGGTGAGGGCACACGGGGTGGGATCCCCGAAGTCACAGCACTGCTTCTCTGAGGAGTTCTCTTTATTGTCCATTCTATTCACAAACAGCACGAGTTCCTACTGCGAACACTTCCTGAGGGGGAGCTCAGCCAAGCAGGGGCCAAGGAAGAGGCCAGTGAACCTCTGAGACAGGGGCTCTAGGGCCTGAGGCCTGGATCTTCTGCCTGGGGTCCCTGAATGGGGAGAGGGCAGAGGCAAGGCAGGCTGGAGCCCTCAAGACCCAAGCTTTCCCCTCATTCCTCTTAGGAGGGCTTCTTCCCACTCTCCCCCTAGAGAAACGGAGGCAGGACAGGCTCGGCCGGGTGAGGAAGGGCTTACCCTTCCTGGGGTGGGCCTTGGTTGGGGCCCAGGAACATCCCGCATCTGCCACATAACTTCTTGGGCTGCACATTCTTCCTGGGCACCAGCCAGCAGCTGGCGCACCGGGTGCCATACTTCTTGTACCTGGGATGGGGGCACAAAAATCCAACATTCAGGATGCACCAGGGACACAGAAACCACCACAGGGAAACCACTTCCCCTTCCCAATACCCCATTCCAGCCAAGCACAGGCTGACAGGAGACCCTACCCCAACTCCCTCCTCCAGTCTGCAGACCTGATGCCACAGGCATTGCAGAGAGGTGTCCCATCTTCGGCATCTCTCCAGAGTGGGGTTCTCTGGGTCCTGCAAGAAGCACAGCGCCTGGGCCCTGAAAAGGCAGAGGCCAAAGGGCAGGAGTCAGAGGCCAAGCGTCCAGGCTCAGGAGGCTCGCGTGGGGTGGGGAAATCTGGGAGGATCCCTGTGAAGGCCCCGCCGGGCTCTGGGTGTTGCCATATCTAAGACAAAGGGAACGTCAGGAAGGGAGACAGATGGCACAGCTTGGCAGAGGAGGAAGCCGGGGGTGGGGGTGACTCAGCAGAGTGAAGGGGGCACTGAGACTCATCCTGGATGGGTCTAAATGGGGAAGCAGGGTGGGGAGTAAGACAGGGAAGATAGAAGGCGCCCCCCCCCCCTCCCCCCTTATTTATAGCTCTCATGTCTCCAGGACTCACCCAGGGCCTCGCTGCCTCCTGGGTTGGCCTCGGGGCCTGTAGGGGGAGCCTGAGAGCGGCTGCTGCTGGCCAGGCTGGGGGACAGACAAGGCGTCAGTATTGGGGGATCTGAATCCTGTCCCAGAAAGCCTCCCCAAATAAAGATTTACTAGGAAGATATCAGGCATCCCTCATGCGGCATCTGATGTCTGAAAGGCCTGGCTTTGTCCCTCATTAGGAATAATAATAATAATAATAATAATAATAATAATAATTTGAAGAGATAGTTTGCTTGGGACCATCCTGTCAGGTTGAAACCCCATTTCTCTCTGCCCTTGCTGTGTGACCCTGGAAAAGTGATGTCCCCCTCTGTGCTTCAGTTTCCGAACCTGTAAAATGGGCTTTACAAGGCTTCAATGAACCCACACCCATCAAGTGCTGCATGTCGCCTCTGAACGGCTGCTCCTGACAAACGGCAGCTGTTGTTATTACTGGAAAAAGTAATGGCAGCAGCCGCCTTCAGCCTGGCCGGGCCGGTCTCGTAGAGAGGAACCCAGGCTCGGCCTGGGCTACGACCGGCCATGGCAGCAGGACGGGCCTGGCACAGTCGTGCTTGGCCTTTGGCGAGCCCACGCCTGGAGCGCGTCCCACAGGCCCCTGTCCCTATCATTGCCATTAGCTCATAAAGGGCGCCCTCACTCCCCGGCCCGTTCCCACCTGTAGCTGCGGATAATCTGGAGGCTGGAATCCGGCTTTATCTGAAACCTCAGGGTCACTCCCGCGAACCGAGGGTCCACTTTCTCGGCGCCCTGGCGCGGGTTTGACTGCTTCCGGGGCCTCCTCCGAGGTGGGGCTGGAGGGGCTGCGGAAATCTCAGGAGGCCCCAGGCTGCGTCCTCGCTGACCAGTTGGGGTCAGCATGGCCCTGGGATCCCCGGCCAGGGGCGGAGGATCCAAAACCCCCAGGGCCTTCCGCTCCCAGCAGGGGCCCCGGGCCGGGGTGTCCTGGGCAGGGGGCTCCGCCAGCCCCGCTGCTGTCTCTCGGAGGAGGTGCAGGCTGGTGACGGAGTCCTGACGTGCAGTCCAGAAGGAACTGGGGACAAGGGGCAGTGTGGTCACCCCCCTTCCTGGGCAGCCCTACACAGGCCTCAGCGAGGGCAACTGCATGGCCCCTGGCGACACGGGACCCCACGTATCCCTGGGGATCAGAGCCTCTGCTTTGTAAGAACCAGTAACTAACACGGTGGCTCCTGAATAACCCCGGGAACCGAACCAGGGTCATGACCCCTTGGCCACTGGGCCCATTTGGGAGAAGGGGCGGCTGCTTCACGCACCTGCTACTGGGTCTGAGGTATCTTGGGGTCCTCGGCGCCTGTTGGGCGGGGGGTCCGGGGAGCGGCTCGGGGTCCAGACATGATGGCGCCAGTAGTTCTCGCAGCAGCATCATGGAGAGGTCTGGCGCTGGCTCGGCCTCCATCATGCCCAACCCGCCCAACCCCCTCCCCGATCTCGCCCCGCCCCGCGGCCCACGGATGAGCGCCACCTGGGTGAGGCGCAGGGTGCGTGGTGCGGCGCTGCAGCAGGGGGCAATGAGCCCCACCTGGGGGCGGGGCGCTGCCGGACCCTGCAGCCTCGCCCCCACCTGTAGGCCAGCCCAGCCCTTCCCCTTCCTACTCCGGGACTCTGCTGGGGGCCCTGCACACCCCTCGTGGCCTGGGACCCTGCAAATCCCTCCGCGGCTGCAGGGGCGGGGCCTTGCCCTGCTGACGCACACGTAGCCCTCCAGCCTCCTGGGCCTGTGCCAGGCCTCTGCCTCAGTTTCCCCGCGGGCCCCGTCGCTGCTGTGGGAGGTGAGAGTTGAGGGCCTGGAAGATGAAGTTGTAGTTCCGGGGCGGGACGGGGCTGCCCCCACCTCCCCGCCAAGGACACTCGGGATGCTGGAGTTCCGTAAGGTGGTTTTATTGTCACTCTAATTAGATTCCACCCCTTTCCACACGCAGGCTCTCCGGGGCTTGGAGAGGCTGCCCCAGCAGGGGCCCTGTCTCCACCAGGGCCTGGACATGGGGTCTCTCTGAAGCATTTGGCCTTCTTGGTGCTTCTGACATCTCTCGGGCCTGTCCACGCTCTGGGCTGGGCTGGCAACGTGGCTGTTTCTCCAGTCCTGGCCCTTGGGCCACGGGTGTCCGGGACGGTCCAGCTGCCCATTATCAGTGCGGCTTGGGGACGTGACCATCCACGTAGAAGTTCCTGGTGATCTTGGGCAGGGTGAATTCGGCCCCTTCCAGCTCAGGGGTCAGGATGATCTGGCAGCCCAGCCGGGAGTTCTCCTGGAGGAGGGGGGCCATGTCCAGCATGTCATCCTCCCTGGGCGAGGGAGGCAGTGGTTAGCAGTGGGCACGCTGATGCAGCTGGTGAGGAGGGCTCAGAGGAGCAGAGAGAGATCACCTTTCAGGCCAGGGAGGGGCAGGCTGACTGAGTCCAGGGGAAGGGTTAGAGGGGGAGAAAAGCTGGGGCTGCCCTCAGCGGCTGCCCAGTGGACCTCTGGACACTGGGAAGGAAAAGGCTCAACAGCCAACCCTGCGGCTCCGAGCTGCGAGGAGGCTGCCCGCTCACCTCTCATCAGGAGAAGGCAGAAAGTCCAGGTGGTCCTCGCTCACATACACATGGCAGGTGGAGCAGGCCAGGGACGCCTCACAGGCCCCTGGAGGGCAGCAAGTGAAGGGAGTTTAGGTAAGTGGCATCATCAGGCTGGTGTCACCCAATGAAAGACATAAGGGAGAAGCCTTTTGTTTCACCACGTGCCCCTAATCTTTCCCTCCCGCCTGTATGCCCTGTGGGAGCCCTCCCCCCCTCCTCTCAGCCCGCTGTTCCTGGGCTGTGGATGGGTTTTGCAAAGGGATGTCCAAGGTGTCGCATTTCCCAAGGACTCCCCAGCAAGCTGAGAGGGAAAGGCCAGGCAGGTTCCCAGTAGCCTTTGAATTCCCCTGCTGTCACTGTGCTGGGCAAATGTGTTCCTGCCTCCTTTCTGCTCCTGAAGGAGGGACTGGCTCACTCAGCACCAGTGCATGAGGGGAAGGAGACAGGAAATAAAGGCAGAAGCTGGGGTTTTCTGATTGTCCCTGGACACATTCCCAATCCTCTGACTGATGACTGAGAACTGTGCTTGGGGATAATGTCCCTCTTGGGCTAAAACCTTCCAAAGGGTCTTCACAGCCAGAATAAAATCCAGACTCCTCCACGCAGTCCTGGTGGCTCCCCCACCCCTTCACTCACTCCACATCAACCACACTGGCTCCCTGGGCTCGCTGCCGCCACCACCACAGGACCGCTGCACTTGCTATACCTTCGGCCTGGAATGCTCTTCTCGCCACTCTTTTTGTGGCCAGATCTTGTACTCAGGAACCCAGCTGTCCTCCAAGTCCCCCTGCCTGTTTCTTGTCCTTCCCCCTTGTTAATTTATTAATTTCTGTACAGCATTGATCACACCCTGTCAACCTGTCTTCCTCTCTCTGTACTTGGCACTGAGCCTCATATGGCATGTTGTAGATGCTTGAGAGACATCTGTTATAAGCGAATGACAGGACAGAATATTTTCCTTTCTCTTCCAGACATGTCGGATAATGAGAGTAGAGAAGCAAGGCAGCCTCCTGACCCAGCAGAACCTCCCTGTCTACCGGGGAGAAATCAGGCCTTCAAACTCCAAGTGGTCCCTAGCATCTCTTCCTTCACCCTGTTTCCCACCTTGTTAGCATCCTCATTCCTGAGATCAAGATGATCCTATCTAATAAAAGAGTAATATGCAAATTGACCATCACGCCAACATACAAGATGGCCACCACAACATGGCCAGCAGAGGAGGGCAGTTGTGGGCGATCAGGCCTGCAGGGGAGGGCATTTGGGGGGGACGAGGCCTGCAGGGGAGGGCAGTTGGGGGGAACCAGGCCAGCAGGGGAAGGCAGTTAGGGGCAATCGGGCTGACAGGGGAGCAGTTAGGTGTCGATCAGGCTGGCAGGGGAGTGGTTAGGGGTGATCAGGCTGGCAGAGGAATGGTTAGGGGGCAATCGGGCTGGCAGGCAGAAGGAGTTAGGGGCAATCAGGCAGGCAGGCAAGCGGTTGGGAGCCAGCAGTCCTGGAATGTGAGAGGGATGTCCAACTGCCCTCGAGGGGTCCCAGATTGGAGAGGGTACAGGCGGGCTGAGGGACACACCCCCCCATGCATGAATTTCGTGCATCAGGCCTCTAGTCTAATATAAATGTCCCAATTAGTCACTACACATAACCATGTGCCAGGTACTAAGCATTACACATGAGATCTGTTTACTCTTCTGTAGCAACCCAAGGAAGAGGGAACTAAGTTATCCCATTTTATAAGTGAGAAAACAGGGGCCCAAAGGTGCTAAGTACCTTGCTCAGGGTCACACAGCTGGTAAAAGGCAAAATTTGAAAACAGGCCACCTGCCTCTAAAACTCATATTCCAATCTATGTCCTAGACTGCCAGCTACTGGATTCCAGAACAAAACTTGAGGAAGGCCTGCCATAACCTGCACTCCACCCCCAACATCTCCACCTCTCTAATGACTAAATCAGCTTCCCTATTACATTCACCCAACAAATAACCCTGTACTTTTTTTTTCAGACCATCCTTTTCAGTTGCTGATGATATAATTACATGTTTACTCCCTATTAGGTTGAAACTGGTGTGAAATGACAGGAGCCTTACCTATTTTAGTACATTGTTGCCTGGCACACACTAGTGTTCAATATTCATAGAAGAGCAGCATAGGTTTAGTGGCTAAAATTGCTGGGTTTGAATCTAATTTTGCCACTTCACCTTGGACCAGGTGTACGTAACCTGGGACTCAATTTCCTCACCTATAAAATGTGATAATCTGCCTGGCCAGTGTTGCTCAATCCATGAACCAGGAGGTCACTGTTCCAATTCCTGGTCAGGGCACATGCAAGGGTTGCAGGTTCACTCCCCAGTAGGGGGCGTGTAGGAGGCAGCTGATTGATGGTTCTCTCTCATCACTGATGTTCCTATCCCCCTCTCCCTTCCTTTCTGAAATAAAAAAATATATATATTTGAAAATAAAAATAAATAAAATGATAATATATAAATAAAACAAACTATGACATAAAGTTGTCATGAAAAGTCAGTTAATATGTGTCAACATGCTTAAAGTAATGTCTGCTATTATTATCTTTCCTTCAACAAATACTGACTTAATACCTGTTGTGTCTAAATACCATGAGAGGCAACAGATACATGTAAACAAGGAAAACAGCGTTTCTGATCTCATTCCGGGGAGAGATGACAAAGAAGGAAACAAAATGGTGAGAAGTGCTATGAGGACAATAAAACACAGTCAAGTAAGAGGGAGGCTGGGCCACTCTAGGTCCACTGAAGGGGATGCTTTGTCAGGAAGATGACATTTACACTGAGAAGTGAAGGATGAGAAGAAACCAGAAGATCTGATGGAAAATCACTTCAGACCCTGGGACGGCAAATGCAAAGGTCCTGGGGCAGGAATGAACTAAGCAGTTTGAGGAACAGCAAGAAAGCCAGTGTGGCGAGAAGAGGAAGGAAAGAGAAAGACAACACAAGCTCCCAGGCAGGAGTTGTCATGGCCTCCAGTAAATGCTCAATAAACAAAGCCGGAGAAGGAACCTTGAGAGCTCCCTGGGCAGGGGATGAGGCAGTGCTGAGGAGTCTAGATTGAGCCCAGGACCGTGGGAAGCCATGGAGGGTTAATCAGCAGAGAGACAACTAATGGGTGTGTGTTGTTGTTTTCAAGGAATGAAGGGCCTCGGAGTTCCCTGTGCCTGGCTCCCACCTTCCAGGTCCACCCCGTGGCGCTGGGCCAGGTGGAGAACGTTATCCCCGACTCTGCCTCTCACCGGGATCCGCTGGCCCGACCGGTCTACGAACACCACGTTCACCCTGAGGACAGAGGGATGCGGATGCCGCATGGACGCGGGCCCGGGTTCCGGTGGAGTCCAGGCTTAGGGAAGGGAAACAGGACGGAGCGCAGGGGGACTCTAACGGTGAGGGTGCGGGGAAGGTGGGGGCCGGGAAAACCTCGTGGGATGAGGAGTGGGGAGTCCTCCCGCCCCCACCCGCACTCACACGTCCCCAGGCCGCTCGGGGCCGCTCGGTTCTTCCTCCCCCGCCGAGCGCGAGCCTGGAAAACACAGTTGGGTGAGCCGCGCGCAGCGCCCTGCGGGCATCCGACGGGTTAGTGCTGCCCAACCCCGGACCCGAGGCGCCGCAGGTACCTGTCACCCGGAATTTCCTGGCAGTCGCTGGTGACGCCGCCTCTCCGGGTCCCCAAAAGCCCCCAGAACGGCTCCACCAGCGACCTTTGGCCACCCGCAGCAAGAACCCAGCACTCACGCCACCCCGGGCCACGGAGGCGGCCATGACAGGCGTCACGTGACCCGGAACTGGAGCATGCGCGGTAGCGCGCGAGCGAGGCGGACTAATTACCGCAATATAAGCGCCCACGGCGGTGGGGCAGCAACGGCTGGAGTTGGGGGGCAGAGGCAGCGACGGGATCTGGCACACCAAGCCCTGTAGGGCCACCCCAGCCCTCCCACCCAGGCCCACTGTCTCAAGAACCAGTCAGCTCTGCGTTCTTTAAAACCATTTACTTACAAACTTTAATTCAGCAAAGGTCTGTGTGAGAGGATGGGGGACCCCCAGAGTAAGAAGGAAGCTGTGGCCTAACTGGCCAGGGGCGGGCCCAGGGTCACTTCAGGTCAACAGGTCCTGCTGGTGGGCAGGGGCATGGAGTTGTGTGATTCCAGCAATGGTCCAAGGGGAGGCCAGCTCCAAGTGACCTGGCCAGGGATGGAGGTGCTCATCTTCAACAAGGGGGGAGTCAGCAGAGGCTCAGTGAGGTGCACAGTGCCGGACTCCCATAGACAAAGAGCAGGGGACTGGTTTCAGTGGGCAGAGGAATGGTGGAGTGGGTTTGCTAAGACCAAGGCTTTGGCCTTCTGTCCCCAGGGTGGGGGCCCTGGGTAGAGGGACCCAATCCCCAGGCCAGAGCTGTTTGGTCCTGAGTCAAGCTTCCAGAGCTTGACGTCTGAGAGGCTCTGGCCAGTGGGTTTGGGGCCCGGCTTTAAGGCATCAGAAGGCAAGGGGACTGTGGCAGGGAGCAGGGCACCCAGAGCTGGAGGACAGGCCAGACTGGGCAGGCAGGGGCAGGAGGCAGCCATGCCTGCAACAGACATGAGAGAAAGAGAAAAGAGCCGAGCCATTTCAAACCGAAGAGTGTGGAATGGAGGCTCAGACATGTTGAACCTTGCAGGTGTAAGACCTGGGGGTCGTCCTGGATTGTTTAAAAAATAATAAAAATTAGAAAAGGAAACAAAAGTCAATTGTCAAAGTTAAAAAAGGGGGATAGTCTCTGATCCTCACGGGAGGTCAGGGAAACCTCCAAGGCACTCGAAAGGCCAAGATACAGGAGCGACGAGGCAGAAGAGGGCTCCCGAGAGGCAGGTGCTGGCGGACACAGGGAGGGCAGAAAGGGGCCCAGCCTGCTC
The DNA here is from genome assembly GCF_014108235.1 of Myotis myotis. NCBI lineage: Eukaryota > Metazoa > Chordata > Mammalia > Chiroptera > Vespertilionidae > Myotis > Myotis myotis. The sequence continues at coordinate 84,454,919 of NW_023416368.1, forward strand.
TCTCTTAAGGCTGCAGGGTTTCCATGCTAGGAGCAGACCAGAGATGCAGAGTAGCCCCCAGACTCTCCCATACTCCTTGGGCTCCAGCTGGTTGGTCAGCAAAGTCTTTCAGAGATTTTCTATTACTGAAAGGAAAAAACAAAACAAAAACACAAAACACCAGAAAACCCAGAAGCAATTTGGTGCAGGCCCTGGAGCATCTCTGGCACTAGCCCCTTAGAAAATCCTCTTGCGCTTCAGGTACGAATCTGCATAATGGCCACCAAGGCCTTGGGAGTGCTGTCCCACATAGCTGCCTTCTGGGCTGGGCTCTGGCGAGGGCAGCAGGTGGGCAAAACTGCGTTTCTGGCCACCCAGTGGCGTCTAGAAACAGAGGAGAGGGGGTAGCAAGTCAGGGGCCACCTGGGGGTCACCGTTCCCCAGCTGTGTGTGCCCTCAACCCTTGCCCGTACCTTCAGCAGGTGGCTATGGCCATTGGGCCCAGGGCCCAGGCCCAGGAGCCCTTCTCCGGAGCCCAGTGGAGAGGAACCAACCGCCTGGCAGAAATGGGAGATGGGATAAAAGAAACATCCCCCAGAACAAAGGTCAGGACTTCAGATTCAAATCATGCCTCTGCTGTTTACTCGCCATGATTGGGGGCATATTAGCCCTGTCTCTGAGCTTCAGTTTTTTCATCTGTCAACTGGGGCTAAGACCATCCAACACCTGGCTTCTGGGAGACTACGCGGAGGCTCAGAAGGCTGGGCAGCACCAGGTGCTACACACACAGGTGCAGGAAAGCTGTTCTAATTCACCTTGGCTCTAAGCAAAACTGATCCCTGCCACCACCCTAGCCTTGACCTAGGCACCGAGGGTCACAGGGATCCCTTGCATCCTGGTTGTCCCTGGGAACTTGTGCTCGGCTGGGGGAGGCTCCTCACCTTGTTAAGGTGGCTTTGCTTGAGGCCAGCCTGCAGGCCGCTGGTGAAGTAGGAAGTGGGCGAGCCCGAATAAAAGTGAGAGAAGGATCCCCCACCACCTCCACCACTCCGTTCGCTGAAGCCACTGGGTGGAGGGGACATCTGCAGAGAGGAGGCAGGCTGAGTAAGGAAGACTACTGCAGTATCCACCCGCTTTTGTAAACCACTCCTAAATGACTCTGGACTTTGGCCAACAAGCAGAGGTGCCTGCCTCCTTTCTGCCTCTAGGGAATCCTGGGATCACCACCACGTGTATGTGCACAGGCTGGCCAGCTGGAGGGTGAGTTCCACGTGGAGCTCACCAGCAGAGACCCCCAGACAAGGCCCATTTACCAACCTACTGGCCACCAGGTATATGACTAAGGCCCCTGTAAATTGTTGAGCTTCAGCTGAGCTACAATGTGAGTGTAGAGAACCACCCACCCACCATACCACAGAATGGTATGAAATGATAAAACGTTTGCTGTTCTAAGCCACAAGTGGTAGGACCACTTGTTATGCAGCAAAAGCTAACTGATACACCTGGAAGATGGGATTCACAGGGCAGCTCTTACTTTGTGTCGGCTGGGTCCGTGAGGCCCGAGGGCTGGCTCCCGTGGGTGGGAGAAGAGCCGCCTAGGTCCCATGTCCTGAATGAAAGTGGGAGAAAGTGTGTTGGGTTGGGGTCTGCACCAACCTCACTCTTAGCTGAATTCTCCAGCACAGATGTCATTAGGGAAGTTTGCCCCTTCCAGTAGAGGGGAAACTCGACCTGTAGAGTGGGGCAATGAGACAGAATGTGCTCTGTCCCAGGGATGGCTCCACCTAAGACCCAGAGATGACTACTATGAAGTCATGTGGCCCCACTGGAGCCAGATGTTTGGAGTTTTCAGGGCAAGCTGAGCATCAGGGTTGTGTGAATGCTTGCAGTTTTTGTATGTCGGTATCAGCGTTTATTTCAGTGTTTTTTTTAATAGACTTCACTATCAATTGTTATTCTTTTATATATAAAAGGCTAAGTGACCGACCATACGTCCGTCCAACCATCTGGTACATATGACGCACATTGGCAATTTAAAAATAAACGTTGACTCACGCATGCGTGATACATGTAAAGCTCTCACTGGCACCAATCTAGACAGAGTAGGAATATTCTTACCTGAACCCGTTTCAGACATGGTCAGTTATATATTGCTTTCTCTCAAGTTTGAAGAGTGCGTGGCGTTAAAGTTGTAAATACTTCATCACAAGGGAAATCAGTCAAGCACTCTGAAAGTGTCTTTACTCTTAATGTGGTGTACTGGGAGATATTAGAGTAAGTTTAATCAATTTATCAGTCATTGTTTTTATATCATGTTTTTGGGGTTTTTTTGTATCATGTTTTTGTTTTCATATCATGTCTTTGTTGGTGTTATATCATGTTGTTATTGTTTGTTAATCAATTTATATATTATTTTCATATACATTTTACTAATTTTCTTTCATCTCTGACACTTCTATTATAGAGAAAGGACGAATAGCGATATTAAAATATTTCTTCTAGCCAAAACCGGTTTGGCTCAGTGGATAGAGCGTCGGCCTGCGGACTGAAAGGTCCCAGGTTCGATTCCGGTCAAGGGCATGTACCTGGGTTGTGGGCACATCCCCAGTAGGAGGTGTGCAGGAGGCAGCTGATCGATGTCTCTCTCTCATCGATGTTTCTAACTCTCTATCTCTCTCCCTTTCTCTCTGTAAAAAAATCAATAAAATATATTAAAAAAATAAAATAAAATAAAATATTTCTTCTAATTGATTTCCTTTCAATGTGCACGAATCCATGCACCAGGCCACTAGTTTTCTTATAATACAGTGCGGGTCAAACAACACAGGTGGCCTGCAAGTGGCCAGTCTGCAACATCTGACCTGGAAAACGTTGGAGTCATAGAAAGAACAGTTCCCCAGGGACAGAGACAGGAATCTCAGAGCGGAGAGGAGAGAGAAGGGCAGAGAGACAGGAAGCTGAGCCCTGTCTCTAAGGAGAAGCAGAAGTACAGCCTAAAGCCTCTTGGGAGAGAAAGACAGACAGGAAGCAAGGTCTGATGTGCAGAAACAGACAAGAAACTGAAGGGCAAGGACTGTGTCTGGCATGTTCCCCACTGTCACAATGCTGGGCCTGGCACAATCAGTGCTAGAGAAATATTGGTTTGGAGAATGACTTGCTCCCAGGGGACAAAGGGCCACAGTAGCCAGCCTTCGGGAGGGCTGACAACAGGGCAGAAAGATACTCACCGAAGGGTAGTCGAAGCCATAGCTGTCAGGAAGCCCTGGTTCGGGGGGCAGGCGCGTGCTGGTGAGGGGGCTGAGCAGGCGGGACTTGAGCTGGAAGGCTTTGCTGCTGCCGCCACCTCCACCACCGCCACCTCTGGGGACTGGGGGGTTAGGCAGGGGGCCCTCAGCTGGGCGGCGGCTTCTCCCGGCGCCTCCCCAGCCCCGGGCCTCCTTACTCGCCAGATTGCTGGCAGGGAGCAGACTGTGTAGGTTCAGGTAAGGGTTCAGGGGGATCCGGAAGTCCTTGGGGGGCTCCCCCAACAGTGAGACCTGTGGCGAGAGGGCTGGATTCGAGAGGGTTCCTGACGGGAAACATCGCAGGGCAGGAGACTGGAACAGTGCTGGGCCCAGGACAGGACCTTACCCCGGGCGGTGTTGGCAGAGGTCCACTATCTTTCTGTAGGCCTCTGAGGCCAGTGCCTAGGAGTCCCACAGGGGCAGGGGGTGTAGTGAGCTGGGCTGCTGGGGGACCCAGGCCCATGGGTTCTCGGTCGCCTCCGGAAGGACCAAGCAGTGGCGGTAGCAGGGGTGGTGGCTTCCCTCGCCGGGGTGGCAGCTCCGGGGGCAGGCCCCCTCCTACAGAGAGAAGAATGTCAGTGGCCCAAACATACAGGACCCTTCCTTCCCAGGGTCCTAAAGCATTTGCTTGGACCAGGGTGAACTGCCGAGGAACAACTATGCGCTGGGCACTGAGCAAGCCCTCTGCGTGTATCAGCTCCCAGAATGCTCATGGGTTCTCCCACAAGGTGGGCACCCAGCTGACAGACGCTGAGACCCAGAAAGGTTAGGGCACTTGCCCAAGGCCATGTAACTGGAAATGTACCACCCAAAAGGGAAAGGGAAGCAGGATGGGCCCAGAGAGATGACCAGGGGCAGGGTCTGTTACCTGCAGACAGCTCCCCAAGGAGGTGGTTGGCCGACTGGGCACCAGGCTGCAGGGGGCCCAAGGGAGAGTCTCCCAGGATCCCAGGCTTCTGGGGACAGAGCACAGTCAGCCGGTGATGGGGGCAGTGTGGCCTTAGCAGCAGACAGGTATTGCCAAGGGTCTCAATGCCCCGCACACCCAGACTCTAGCCCACGCTGTTCACGGGTCCCCCAATGTCTGTGACACCCTGGCCATCATCCACCTGGCCAGCTAGTGGTAACCAAGGACCTCCTGCATGCCAAGGCCCACCTGAGACCCAGGGAACATGGACCATACACTCAGCAGTCAGGGCCTACCAACCACCCCAGTGTTAGTATCACACACACACCGTGACAATCCTTAGGCACCCACCAGCCCACACCCAGCCTCCTGCTCATTATCACAGAAGGAGTCATTCTTAGCTACACATGGATTCAGTCAGTCTCTGAGACACACGAAAAAATCCAAGCCCACAACTTCACACAGTTAGTTATCATCAGACATACTCATGCCACTGACGGCCCCAGTGAATCAAACCAGACAGGGTAGTACATGTATGTTCTATTTTTCTGTGTCCATCTATGTGTGGTGTGTGTGTGTGTGCGTGCGCATGCACATGTCTCTGTTTGACACACCGGTACCATACTAAGGTGTGGTGTCTATTTTTGTGTGTGTATGTGTCCCCATGTATATCAGTTTTTGCATGTGTGCATGTGTCTTCGTGTGTGCACTGAAGTGGTATGGTATGTATATTTGTGTGTGTGTGTGTGTGTCTATTTTTGTGTCTTTGCGTGAGGGAGTAGGGGTGAAAGGCCATTCTATTCCCTGGTGGGGCCAGGTTCTTCCCCAAACTGAGTCCTGGGCACCTGTGACAGGTCAGGCCCCATATCAAGCACCAAGGACACAGCCAGATGGCCCACAACCCCGAAGGCGAGGCCCAGATGTGAGTAGTGTTTGAAACTCAAAGGGAAGGGGCTGTGGCAGCACGTGTGAGTAAGGAGGGAACCTAGGACCCACACCCATGTTACCTTCTGACCCTGGGTTTGCAGGGCCAGCTGCAGCAGCGCCGTGGACAGAGCAGGCCCATTGAGCAGTGGCATGGCTGGAGGGGCACCCAGGAGACCTGGAGGGAGACCCGGGAAATGGGCGGTGATCCCTGGATGGAAGCCCCCCTCTGCAATTAGAGGCAGCCCTGCGCCTGAAGCCATGAGAGAGCAAGTGAACAGCCCTAAGGAAGGGCCTAGGAAGGGAGTCTGCCCTGGGAAAGGATGGCCCCTTTCCCACCACCTTGCCTCACTGCAGGCTGCAATGCTCCCACCTCTGGCCCCGTGCAGGTAACCTCCATTCTTAACACGGCTCTGGCTCATGGGGCTCTTGTCATAGGGAGCTCAGGTGGGAACACAGTCCCTGGGAGACGCCCGGCTGAGAGGCTGGGGACCCCGCCTGCTGTTCACTCGACACGCCTTACCCTGCTTGCCTCCCGAGTTGTTGTGAAGCAGGGGATTGAGCAGCAGCTGGAGGGAGGCGGAAGGCCCCAGGCTGTTGAGCAGCTGCAGGATATTGGGTTCAGGTAGGAGCCCTTTGCCCCGATTGAGGGCCTGAGGAGAGAAAAGGACGGTGGTTCAGAGCCCTGCCAGGCCACAGAGGTGAGGCCTCATCCTTCCCTATTGCCGCCAGAACCTGAGTGGTGACCGCCAAGAGCCCTGATTTCTCAAGGGAGAGCCTGCCCCTCCTCCCCCGCCCCCCGCCAGCTTCCCATTCCCACTCCCTGGGCACACACTCACCGTGGCCTGGGCAGCGATGAGTGCAGCCAGCATGCTGCGCCCAGGGGGCCCTGGGGCACAGAAGGAGATGCGCAGGTGGCTGCCCCCCAGGGCCAGGCCGTCTGCCTCCTGCTGCACCTCTTCAGCCATCTCGGCAGTCTCATACTCCAGCACAGCGAAGCCCTTCAGCTGCCCATCCTGGCCGTACGCCAGCTGGTGAGGGTGGGGGGAGGTGGACGTGAGTGCCAGGGGCAGTGACCACTCTCACATAGAGTGACAACTGTGACCAGGCATGGATCCCGATTAAGAGACCCCCTCCCCGCCAGAGAGGGTAGATTTTTGGGCCTGGCACTGTTCTGAGCCCTGTTCCTCATTAGCTCATTGAATCTTCTCCATGGCCCGGAGAAGCTGCATCCTACCCATTTCTCAGAGGGGGCAACTGAGGCTCAGAGAAGTCAGTATGCTCAAGGTCACACAGCTGGTGGGAGGACAACGCTGGGACCCGTCTCACAGGGATCAACTCCCTTGCGCTTCATGCCAGTGTCACTTTGGGACTTTGAGATTCCTGAGCACAGGAAGCAAGCTGAGGTTTCAGGGCTGGGAGGAGGGGCTGGCTGGAAAAGAGGCAGGTGGGTGGCTTTGGAGCACCACCAAATCAGGAGCCTCAGGCCAAGGACACTGCAGCCAGGGCTGGGAAGGCACAGAGCCTGGGGGCAAAGCAAGTGGCCTCTGAGTTCAGGTGAAAGGTGAGCCACAGGACAGGGAACAGAGGTGCGATCACGGGCAGACCAGGGAGGCCTGTGCATCCCCCTTGATTGCAGCCATTTGGTACTTTAGGCTTACAGCTCCTCCTTCAGGCCCTTGGGCCAGATGTGTTCCCAGACTGAGAATTTTTAAGAAATCAGAAAGGGAGAATGCCACACATATTATATATTACACATCAGTCACTCCAGTGGGGTCCAGGGCACCCTGAAAATCAAACACGCAAATAGCTCTGCAACAAGACACTAAGAGAAAGGGCACGGACAGCCCCACATTGGTTCTCTGCTGCTAGACCTCTTGGTTTCAGGATATTGTGAGAGCTGGCATTGTGGATGGAGGCTATCCCAGGGAAAGCAGATACTGGGTGAGAGCACTCAGCTGGGCTCTTCACTGTGTCCAGATGCAGGCACTGTCAGCATGCCCACTCTGCAGATGAGAAAATTGAGGCTCAGAGAGTGGTAGTCCCTTGCCCAGGCCACAGAGCTGGAGCTGGGATCAAGCAAGGCAAAGCTGATACCCTTAACAGGACTGGCCGCCTCAGGGTGGCGATGGCTATCCCAAGAACTAGTATCATTTCTCTGGGTTCTGATTGATGTAGGGTGGTTTGGGACCAACCCAATGTCCACCAGGAGGGAATGGTCCAGAGTCCATAAAATGGAATATGGCACAGCTGCAAAGGGACTGAGAAAGCGCTCATGTGTGAACACAGAAAGATGCCCAAGACAGAATGAGTGGAAAAACCAAACCAACGCAGGCACAGCAACGAATGGATCAAGAAGAGAGGAATGCAGGAACATACAAACACATTTGTTGAAAACGCTTAATAAAATCTCGCTGGAAGGACACAACAAACTGGTACAAGCAGGGGCTCTGCAGGAAAAGTGCTAGGGGGCTGGAGGGAGCCTTTACCACAGAATGTGCTGAATTTCCAAATGTGATTGGACTGTCCTTTCAGAAAAGCAACTAAGTGGAAAAGGCTTTTTTCACAAGGTCATGTGAAACCTGCTTTATACATATTTATAACATTCAAGCATTTTTAAGCAACTCTGTAATGAAATAAATCAACTGTAATATGTAAATTTGCCTGTGAATAAATGACAAAGTGCCTTAGAGTGAGTTGCTATGGGACCTTGGTCTCATCTTGATTGTGTTGAGAATAAAGCCCTCCATCCCCAGGACGACAGCAGATTCCCAGAGTGGCATCGGCCATCGTGGGAGGCAAGGGCACCCAGTTAAGAGCACAGGCCCTGGAGTCAGCTGCCTGACCTTGACCCCCAGCCCACCTCCAACTGGCTGGCTGGCCTGGGCAGGTGCCCCTCCCTGGCCCTCAGTTTTCTCATCTGCAAGGTGGGGCAGCTATTGTATCTACCTCAAAGGGTAGTTGTAGGGATTCAATAAGATGTTCAACAAGAGCAGGGAAGGGTCCCACTCCAGCCATAGTAGCTCAGGGAGGCTGTCGGCGGGGGCCCAGCACCCGCTTTGCGTGCCAGGCAGGGTAGCCTCTAGCCATCAGCCCATCTCTGGCCAGGCCCCATACCAAGGCCGGGACACACATCTTCTCACAATCACAGATGAATAGAGATTCAGAGGGTCAAAAGGCAACCAGATGGGGAAACTGAGGCTCAAAGAGAGAACTTGTAGTTCTTGCCAACCTCAACCTCCGCGTGAGGAAGTGGCCATCGACCTAATTCATCTATGTCCTGAGCCCCACCCAGGGCCTAACACACAGTAGGTGCAGGAGCATGAATGAATGCTGAGAGAGCAAGGAGAGGAGTTCCTACACATGTCCCATTCCCCAGGTCCTAAAACCATTCATACAAGAGGAGTGGGCCCCACCTAACACCAGAGCTGGGGTCTGAGTCAGGTATCAGCTTCCTCTAGGCTGCCTGGGGCTCTGGAGTCAGGCTGCAGTGTTCCAATCCTGGCTCTACCAGGTCCTGACTGCATAACCTGGGGCATGTTACTTGACCCCTCTGTGCCTCAGTGTCCCCACCTGAAAATGGGGATAATACCTGTTACAGGTTGTTACAGAAAAAAGGGACAGCAATAACGTGCTCAGAATCCAGTGAGTGCTAAAAGAACGTCTGCCTTTGGGGGGAGGGGGCTCTGCCAGGGCTGGGCCTGGCCTATTCTCACCCCACTGTGCTTGTCACGGGCACACATACAGACGTGCCTGACAAATGTGACTTGGATGAACAAGGATTGTTTTGCTAACCAATGTGTGAACACTGACTCCCTTAAGAATGAACCTGGTCAATCCATTTTCTAACCTTAAGGCTAAACAGACTGTGGGCTCCTCCAGAGCAGTCTCCCCAATGCTGGGCCTGGGACCCAGTAGGTGTTCAAGAGACAGCTAATGAGTGCAGGAGTGAAGGTGAATGAGGGATGCACAAGCTTTCTGCCCAGCTTTCACAAAGGCAGCCTCACTTGCACTTCACATGGGGAGAGGCCAGCGAGGTTAAACCAGGCACTAGGGCAGCAGTTCTCAACCTGTGGGTCGCGACCCCTTTGGTGGTTGAACGACCCTTTCACAGGGGTCGCCTAAGACCATCCTGCATATCAGATATTTACATTACGATTCATAACAGTAGCAACATTACAGTTATGAAGTAGCAACGGAAATAATTTTATGGTCAAACCAATGGATATGGACAACAGGGGGATGAAAGCATGAGTGGAGGGGGGGGGGGTTGGGGTTAACTGGGGGGGATGAGGACACACTTGTAATACCTTAACCAATAAAGAAATTAAATTAAAGATAAAAAAAGAAAATAATTTTATGGTTGGGTCACAACATGAGGAACTGTATTTAAAGGGCCAGAAGGTTGAGAGCCACTGCCCTAGGGGGAATGCAGGGATTTGAACCCCAGTCATCTGGCTCCTGTCTGAGCTCCACCAAGTGGCCTAACAAGAACCCCATTCAAAATGGCAACGTCAACACTTTACTGAAAAGGGATCCAGGAGATTGGGGAGGGCAGGTGAACCCAAAGGACCCCTCCCAGGTGCTCCAGGCCTGGCATCTGCTCCCCAGGTTCCCACTCCAGGCACAAGCTCACCTGGCAGAAGGTCGGTGTGTGGACAGCCGACAGAGCCTGACGCAGGGCGTCCACATCACTGAAGCCAGGGGGCAGGCGGTCAACACAGAGGCAGCGGGAGTGGAGCAGGGCGGGTGTCAGCTGTCCCGCATCTGTCCAGTGCACATAGAGGGTGCGCGTGCCCAGCGGCTTGCCCAGCAGGTCTGATTTGGCACGGGCAGCCGAGTCCTTCTTCATGTACTCGGCAAAGCCATACCCCTTGGAATGGCCAGTGCGCTCGCTATAGACCAGGAAGCAGCGCTCCAGGCTGCCGAAGGGTCGCACCAGCTCCTCGAACTGCTGCTGCGTGAGGCTGGGGGGCAAGTTGGCCACGCAGAGCAAGGCGTCAGCGGGCTGCAGTTGCACAGACAGCTCGCGCTCCCGCAGGCAGCTCTGGTGGAAGGTGCTGATGGCGGCCTCGGCTTGCTCCCCGTTCAGCAGGGTCACAAAGGCTGCAGCGGGAGGGGGAGTGGGTCAGTGGGGTCCCGGAGCGCCTGCCCCTCGGCCCCATGGCTGCCCGCCCTTACTTCTCATAAACCATGTGTGATCTCAGAATACTGACCCACTAAGACACCCCAGGCCCCAGTGGACTAGATAGTTGCCAGCCTTGAGCAACTTCTACCTCCAAAAGGCCTGCTCCCTGCCCTCACCCCCTAGCCGTTCTCAACCTACTCATGAGCTCACCTGCCCTCTTATATACTGTGCACTTGGCTAGGTGACAATAGGTGAGTAACTTGGGTGACACAGAGAGTAGTGGTCAAGCACGTGGTCACTAGAGCCTGGTTTCAACTCCAGCTTAAGTGGCTGTGGGGGTCTCAGTTTCCCCATCTGTTAAATGGGAATAACTTACTCCTCATAACCACCATGGTGCCAGCAAGGAAATGAGTGCAGAGCAGCGGCACCCCTAACAGAGGGGAGGAGCCTGGACTTGAACCCAAGCAAACAGGCTCCACAGCCCCACTCTGCACCCCGTCCTCACCACCTTTCTAGGCCAACACCTCTCACCTCTCATGTCTGAGCCCTGGCCTAAGCCTCAGTCCTGCTGCCCTCCTGGTTTGCTGTCCAGCCAACAGCTAGCTTTTCAAAATGATTATCAGAATGTGCCATGCCTTATCCAGGGGCTTCTCACTGCAGGGGACAAGGGAGCCTGTGTGGCCTGTCTTTGCTAACCTCCTCTCCCATCTCCTGTTGCTACTTCCTGGACTATGCCAGGCACATGCCCGCGCAGGCCTTTGCATCTGTATTTCCCTGGAACACTGACCTCCCCTTCTTCACCTGGTTAATCCTGATCCACCCTTCAATCTGACTGGAAACATCACTTCCCCCATGAAGCCTACCCTGACTGCTCCTGTTTCAGATCACAGCTCTGGGCTCCCACAGCACCCAGTAGCTTCTAGTCCTATGACCACTTCACCTTCACGCCTGCAGTTGTGTGAATGACATTCTCCCCCCAGACTAGCCCATCGCTGTTTGGTTCACAGCTGTGTCCCGTGTCCCAGCATATACTGGCGCATAATAAACATTTATTGAAAAACACTATAATGAGAGTCACTTAACCTCTGGAACCCCAATACCTGGCATATACACAGAAGAGGTACTTAGTAAAACAGTTCTGACTTGTTGCCCCTGCCAGTGTTTACTAAGTATCTACTGGGTGCCAGACACCCACAGCCTTTTTAGGTATTTTAATGATTTTAATGTGTTTTACCTTGTGGCCAACCCAAGCAGGTCAAGCCCAATTTGCTGGTGAGAAAACTGAGGCTCAGGAAGGGTGAATCACTTGCCTCTGGCCTCCAAGTGAGGACAGACCAGGACTTGAACCCAGGTCTATTTGTCTCCAGGTCCCAAGATTTTAACCACTTACCCTAGCCCACCAGGTAGGTCTCCAGGGTCCCCGTCCTCACCTGCTTCTCACCCAAGTTACAGATTGCAAGCAAAGGACTAGAGGACACAGACACCCACCGAGGGTCTCCCACAAGGTGGGGGGTGCAAGGCTGACAGGACTTGTCCCTGTTCTCAGGGAGATGACCACTCAGTGCAGGAGGCAGTGAGCGAGCTAGCAGTAACAGCCCAGAGTGATGGGGAGAGGCATGCAGAGCACTGTTGAGGAGCTGCCTGCCTGCACCTGGATAGAAGAGGGGACAGCTAAGAACAGAGGCAGAGGGAACGCCTGGAAGCTTGCCACTGAGGAGGTGGCAAGGCTGGGGCACATCCTTGCAAGATAGTGTCAAGAGGAGCCTCAGACAGGTATTGAGGAGAGAAAAACAATCAGGTTAGGATTAGTTTTTTTTTTGTTTTGTTTTTATATGTTTGAGTTTTAAAATTCATTTCAGAGAGAGGAGAGAGGGAGAGAGAAATAGAAACATCGATGATGAGAGAGAATCATTGACTGGCTGCCTCCTGCACACCCCCTACTGGGTAGCAACTCGGACATGTGCCCTGACCAGGAATCAAACTCTTGGTTCATGGGTCAATGCTCAACCACTGAGCCCACTGGAGGGCTAGAATTAGGTTTGATCAGATTTGCAATCAACTGATCAAATTTGATAGACCCTGGCTCCCTGGGGGAGGGCAAGTAGGAGTGTGAAATCATGGAGAGGCCAGTGGTGACTGCCATTTTGACAGAGATGGAGGAGCACTAATTGTTCTGGAGGTCTTGACAAAGACCAGACAGGCCTAGGTGACTGGGGGTATGGTGTGGGAAGTGGGGAAGCCCAATGCTCAGGTATCTGGCTGAGCAGCCTGAAGGAAGAACAGGAATATCAAGACTGCTCCATAATGAGCACCCAGAAAAGATTGGGGCAACAGTCTGTCTTGTGCCGGCCTAGAGGATGTTGAGCCCAAAATTCAGGAGAGAAGATGCCAGGCCAGAAAGCACCTGGCTTCAGGGACTGTCACCCTTGCCACTAGCCCACCCCACAGCCCCACAAACCTGTCCCTTTGTATTTGTCCACAAAACAGTACTTGAGCTCATAGTCGCTGAGCAGGTCGTGCACTTCCTGCAAAGACAGAAGCCAAAGGACAGGGAGTCACCAGCGGCTGAAGGAAGCAATCCAGCGCAACCTTCACATGGAACAGCTACAGAGGCAGGTCAATTGTAGTCCCCATTTACAAAGGAGGAAACTAAACTCAGAGCAGTTACTTGCCCAAAGCCATTGAGGCCACACCTGGCAGAGCCAGGATTCAAAGTCTAATTGCAGATCCCATTTTCTTAACCAACACAAAATACTCTTAGAGAGTCAGGCGGGTCTGAGTTCAAGGCCTAGCTCTGCCTTATGCCGTTAGGGAAGTTGTTTAACCCAGGGGTGCCAACCGGTGGTCCGCGAGGTCCAAAAGGTTGGCGACCGCTGCTTTAACCTTCTGACTGACCCTTAATTGGAAGCCTGACTCCTTTCAACATTACAAGTTAGGTAATAACAAACCCATCTTGCAGATGAGGAAACAGGCTCAGAGAGGTGAAGGTCAAGACAGCAGCAGCAATGCCACCCAGGGGTACCTGACTGCGGACCCCATATACTTGAAGCCCACACTGGGTGGCTTCACGTGCCTCCCAGTTCCCTCCTGCTGACACGGTTGCCTTCTTGTAAGCCAGCTGCGGGGGCGAGCCTCTACCGGCCTGCTTGTGCCAGATACACTGTGCACCCTGCAGGAGAGACAGTGTGTTCCCAGCTAGGTGGCAGGTGCTAGGAGGAGGGCTGACTCTAGGAATAAACCTGACCATGCCTAGTAGTGCTTGCCCCAGGTCTGTCCCCCGAGTCACGCCCTCCCCACACTTTGGTGGCCCTACCACCCACGTGCCCACCAATGGAGGGTGAGCCAGCGGCAGATGTGTCGGTGGCCCAGAAAGGAGGAATCCTGAGCAACAGGAAGAGAGAGCCCATTCCACCACCGCAGGGCAGGGCAGACCAGATGCGATCTCCTTGGGTCCAAAGAGCACTGGAAAGCCCTGCACCCACAGGCCCCAAGAGAAGAGCACCCCTAGCCAGACCGGCCAAGGGGAGCTCCACACAACGGGCCCCTCCTTTCTTTCAGGTCCGTGGGCTGGAGGCAGGAGACCCCTTTTTCCAAATAAATTCTGGGGCTTTGGGAGAAGAAAGATCTCAGGAGCTGCTACAACTTCCGATCTATCTCTAAGAGGGGTTCATAATCCGTGCTCTAAGCCAACCCTGAACTTCTGACTATGCGGTCTCGCCACCTCATGGCAGAGGGGAATGAGGATAAACACAATCAGAGCAGGGAGCTCCTGGCGTCTCTATTCCCACAGTCCCGGTCTAGCTGCCCATTCACAATCCCCCAACTTGGCCAAGGCTGCCCACCCACTTCAATCACTAGTGCTCTTCCAAGGCCGTGGTCGCCGTTTACAACATCCTCCCTCAGTCCAAAGTTGGTTTCTCCCTCCATCACCGCCCCCCCCCCCCCAACAATCCGCCCTTGGTCTCTCCCAAACCCTCATGGATCCTGCGTTTGGACTCTCCCGCCGACGCCCCCTACACCCGAGCACGCCAGCGTCGGTGTTGCCTGGTTCCCCCCGCGCACGCGCACGGTGGTATTTCCCGCCACGCTCCCACACCGCCCCCCCATACCTGGTTGGTCACGTCCCCCGGGAGGCCCCGGATCAGTATCTTGCGGCGGTTACGGAACTGGCGCTCGGTGTGTTCCAAGCGTTTCCTGATCTCCTCTGGATCTAGCGGCTGCAGTTCTTCTTCGGGCGCCCGGCGCTCTGGGGCATCGTCAGTTTCAACCTCGGCCCCAGGCTCCGGACTCAGCGGGGGCCGGTGAGTAACGGACACGTCGGCCGCCATCTTGGGAAACCCGGCGCCTTCTGGGACCAGCGAGCCAGGGCGGAGCGGCATAGAGCGGCAACGAGGGCGCGTCCACCTATTGGCCGAAAGAAGCCCCTCCCCTTCTCTTCAAATCTCTCAGCCCATTGGCTAGGGCGCAGCCCGCCTCCCAGAGTTCACGCCCCATCTCGGCGCACAGCCTCCGCCCCTTGCCACCGCTGAGATGTCACTCAATAGACGCTCAGCGCTGTGGGGGAGCCCCTTAGCGCAGGTGCAATCCAGCCATAGACTCCGGCGGGGCTGGTGTGGTTCAGTGGTTGAGCATGGACCTATGAACCAGGAGGTTACAGTTCGATTCGCGGTCAGGGCACACGCCCTGGTTTCAGGCTCGACCTCCAGTAGGGGGCATGCAGGAGGCAGCCAATCAATGATTCTCACTCACCATTGATGTTTCTATTTCTCCCTCTCCCTTCCTCTCTGAAATATATATATATTTATATATATATATATTTATATATATATATATATATTAAAAAGCCACAGACTCCGGATTTTGAGCACTTTATTGTTGCAGAACTGATGATAAAGCCAAACACCCCCGCCCCCGCCCCCCGCCCCCCTCCCCCCTCCCGTCATCTTTGGCTGGAGGCTCAAGATGGTGGTTCCCCCAGAGGCTCCTCAGCCGTTTTAGATGTGAGGGGAAACCCGGCGTTTCCCTGATTCACATGGTAGATGTCTCTACGCTTGTGCACCCCGAAGACGTAAATTGAGGCCGGGATGGCAGCCACAAAGCCCAGGATGGTCAACACTGCTATGATGATGGTAATGGTGATGGGGTTCCGCTCTGTGCAGAGAAGCAAGGAGTAAATACTCGTACCCCTGGCCCTAGGCTTGCCCATTTAGAACCGCAGGCCCCCCTCAGCTCACCTTGAACATTCATCACCACAGTGACAGTGTATATGCCCTGTGAGCTGGCCGCCTGGCAGTGGTAGGTACCACTGTAGTTTAACCTGACTCGGAATGGGATCCCGATGGGGACCTGGGCCATGGAGCCTTTGTGCAAACACTGTAGCTGGGGATCTGGGTTGCCCTGGGCTTGGCACTGAAGGATTTGGGTCGTTCTTTCTTTCCACATCAAGTGCTGAGGACATTTGGCCGGGTCAATCTTGGGACCATCTGTGGGACCGCCAAATGATCAGACAAACCCAAGGTCCAATGGGGCAAGAGAGAATCAAGTCTCTCCAAATCAGGAGAGCAAGGAATTCAAGGTCAGAGTGACCTACTCACACAGTACACGCAGCTGGACGCTCCTGTTCTTGTGCAAGACCACCCCATCCACCTCGAGGGCCGCACTGCAGAAGAAGCTGCGTCTGTCGTCCCTCTCAGTGGCATTTAGCTGAAGCAGCGCGAGCTGTCCCGGGGCTGCAGCGGGAACTCCATCCAACGTGACCTGGACTCGGGCTCCAGCAGCGCAAGTCACATTCACTATGGTCCCCTGACGGACGGTGGGCTGGCTCAGGTTCAAGACGGGCCCCCAGAAGCCTGAAGGAGTAGCATTGCCTGGGCGTTTGCTATCCACTCCCTCACATCCACTAAGCCCAGCCGACCACCCAGATTTTTCCCCTCGGGGTAACCAGACCTTGCCTTTTAGCTACTCTGGGGCCCCACCTAAGTTGGGGCACTCAGGCAGTCCTGTAATGAAGGCCCCTGCCCCGCCCACGCGGCAACTCCTCCCACGTTGGCGGCTCAGGCCCTGCTTTTCTGGCTTGGCTTCTCCCGTGCCTTGCCCTTTGGGCTAATGAAGCTCAACCCTCTGGCCCTCACCTCTGCAGCAGTTTTGGCCCCGGCCCCTCTTACTATAGATGGTCAAATTCTCCTGAGTTTCCTGGCTCTCGCCTCCCAGGGTCACATTGCAGACAATCTCCTGAGCCCCCTCCAGCTCCGCGGTGGCTGTGGCTGTGGTGCTGGCCGTCAGCGTGTCACCGTAGCTCTCGACTGTGGCATTCAGCATCTGGTCCCCCAGCGCCAGTTGGACCTGGGCCTCTGAGGCCGGAAACAGCCCGTCCAGGGTGCAGTTCACGGCCTGGGATGTTCCCACCTCCAAGAACCGGGGAGCGAAGAGACGCGGAGGCGTCACTGGCAGGACTGGGGAGAAGAGTGGGAGTGAGCTGGAGGTCTCACACAGCGGTGGACACCCCTTTCCCTGTGACACACTCATACCCCCCAACCAGGGTTCTTCTTTCCCAGGACACCCTGTAACCTGGATCACCCCCTTCCTAGGACACATCTATCTGCACATACTTCTCAAAAATTCCTGCCACCATGGGAATTTTTGAAGCCGCCCATCCAATGGCCAAGGGCAGGCCTTCCTAGAAGCCCTTGAGGTCCAGGCCACCCCATTCTCGGGAACCTCAGGGCCAGGGCACCCCTGCTCTGGCTCAGCTCATCACCCACACTGAGCAGTCCCTTCCCTCACCGAAGGTTCGGAGCTGCCTGGGGACTGAGCTGTTCTGGAACAGACCCAGCCCTTGGGACCGCAGGTCCAGTTCCCAGCGGCAAGAGAAATTGGCACCATGATCATTTCTGCTGGCTAGCACCGTGGTGGTGACTTCTCCAACCGCCAGCTGCTGGCTCAGCACCTCCTCCCCACGGAGCAGCAACACGGAGAGTTTGGCCCGGGGTGCCCCGCCTGCCACCCTGCAGCGCAAGGTGAGGTTTTTGCCCACAGGATTCCAGGGGGACAGGGGTGCCAGCTCCACACGCTCCGGAAACTCTGCGGGTGGGTGGTAGAGGGAGGGGAGAACAGAACTTACCAGTCAGCCTTGCAGCCCCCTCCCCAGGGGGTGGAGAGGACCCGAGGGTGGCCCCGTGCAGAACTGTGAACTTCGAGTTGATAAACCTAGAGGGCTTAGAAATGTGCTAGTGGAAGTGTTTGCTATTGTCATTAGCACCAAGATGATTATTTCCTGTTTTGTCAGACAGGGAAATAAAAGATATGTTTACAAGGACCTTACAGTAAAAAAAAAAAAAAAAAGAGCCATGGCACGTTTTGCTTAGTGGACGGAAGGGTCTCCAGCTGATTCCCCGTCAAGGGCACCTGCCTCGGTTGCAAGTTCTACAAGTTCAATTGGGGAGTGCGTGGGAGGCAACCAATCGATGTGTCTCTCTCACATTGATGTTTCTTTCTCCCTCCCTCCCTCCTCCTTCCCTTTCACTCTGAAAATTAATGGGAAAAAGATATCCTCGAGGTGAATTTCAAAAAGAAAAAGAAAAAAAGAAAGGGAAAGGGTGCTAATGCCTATGACCACTTACGATGTTAACAGCAATGACAAAAGTTCCTATTTAGAGCTTTCCTTAGATTTTGCAAATGTCATCCAGGCATCCACCTTCATTCACATAGCAACTGAGTAAAATGTTCTCTATTATTCTTTTTACAGATGGAGAAACAAGCCCAGAGAGGTGATCTGCCCAGAGAGGCACATCCAGGAAGGGGCAGAACCTGGGTTAGAATGTGAGTCTCCCAAACTTTGGACCTGTGTGTCCACCTGCCTCTTTGGTGTCACATCTAGGGATTCCCCTGGCCCTCCTCCCAGCTTCTGGCCTGGACTCTGGCCTTGGCCTCTCCAAGAGCTTGGCCCAACCCTTCCCCATCAGTCCCAGGTGCTCAAGACTCTGACAGTCTACTTGCCTGGGGCAGCCTCTCAAGGTGCTCTGGCACAATCTTGGGGGACCGGACCCCTCTAGGCTGGGTCCTCTCCCAGGTACAGCTGCAGTGCCTTTCTCAGGCACACAGACCACATCCTTCACCTCCTTGGGAAGCAACTTACGCTCACCTCCAACAACTCGAGTTTGGATCTCAAGCTGTCAGAGAGGCCCATGGACTGGCTGCTATGAAAAATCTTTAACATCTTACTACAATTTTAGAATATTTGACAAGGAGGCCTCCATCTTACTCTTGGGCACCACTGGTCAGGGCTAGTGTTATGCTGGTAAATTCTGGTTATGCTTGGGCTCTCGGGGGTGGGGTGGGAGAGCCCGGATAAGGAGGATTTGCCAATTTCTGTAGTGTAAGTATCCCCACCATGGCTGATACCAAGCTACCCAAAGTGAGATAGAGTTGGGAAGAGCTGAGCACAGTCAGACCTCATGAGCCAGGAACACCGCACTGGCCAGAGCACCTCACAGACACACAGATCCATACAGGTAGATAGACACATGCAGATGTACACATTACACAGAAATATATGTGGATACAAACATATATGTAGACACATTGACACAGACATCCACAGACACACAGATATTGAAACAAACACACTTGCCCCCACACACAGATAACACAGGCAGTCACACATGGAGATATAGATACAATCATGGGGATACACACTGAGAGACACAGACAGACACAGGCACACACACACACACACAAGCACTAACATACACATGTACACTCCCACAAACATAGACAATAACAGATACATATGCTATGGACACACATGGAGGTACACAAATACGTATAGACACTGGCACCCACATAAGAGCATACACGTGGGTACTATACTTATCCATGAAGGCTTCACAAAGCAGTAGGCACCGTGAGTGATCTAGTCTGTTGTATGCCTTTTTAAAAAATGTGTTTTTATTAATTTCAGAGAGAGGAAGGGAGAGAGAGAGAGAGAAACACCAATCTGCTGCCTCCTGTATGCCCCCCTACTGGAGAACAAGCCCACAACCAGGTCATGTGCCCTGACCAGAAATTGAATAGGGACCTCCTGGTTCATGGGTCCACAGGTCCATGGGTCCACACTCAACCACTGAGCCGTGTCGGCCGGCTCCTCATTGATTTTTAGAGAGAATAGAAGGGAGGGGGAGAGACACACAGAGAGAGAAACATCTATGTGAGGGAGACACATTAATTGGTTGCCTCGCGCACACACCCTGACTGGCCAAGACTCAGTTTGCAACCAAGAAACATGCCCTTGACCAGAATTGAACCTGACATCTTCAGTCTGCAGGCCAACGCTCTAACCACTGAGAAATCGGGTAGGGCAATAAACTATCTATCTATATAAAAGCCTAAGCAACCGTCACAACCGAAGGGACAACTGAACAGGCTGCGTGGGGCACGGCCAGCAGGGGGGTTAGTGAGGGGCGACCAAACGACTGAGCAGCAGGCTGTGTGGGGTGACCAGGCTGGCAGGGGGCTTAGGGAAGGACGACCAAATGATTGAGCAGCAGGCTGCGTGGGGTGACCAGGATGGCAGGGGGCAATTAGGGGCAACCAGGCCAAAAGGGGGGGCAGTTAGGGGCGATCAGGCAGGCAGGCATGTGAGCGGTTAGGAGCCAGCGGTCCAGGATTGTGAGAGGGATGTCCAAGAGGTCCTGGATTGGAGAGGGTGCAGGCTGAGCTGAGGGGACCCTCCCTCCCCCGTGCATGAATTCCGTGCACCGGGCCTCTAATTCTAAATAAATAAATGCAGAGAAACTCTTGGGAGGATCACAAGAAACCAGTGCGAGGGGGATTCCCAGTCTGGAAAGGAAGGCTTCACCTGTTAATAAGTCTTGGGAGCCAGACTGCCAGCTTCGCCGCTCAGGGGCTGTGAACCCGACAGATGATTCCACCCCACTGAACCTCAGTTTCCTTAGCTGTGAAATGAGGCTCATAAGTGCAGCGCTCCCCCCATCCCTTGCCCTGGGATCTTTGTAGGATTGAATGAGGGCTAAAGTGGGTATATACACTTAAAACAGTGGTCACTGCCAGCAGTGCTAGGTAAATGGAGATTTGACATTGATATGTTTTTATACTTTTTTATTTTGGAACCCCATTAATTTATTACCTGCCATAAAAATATAAGTAATAAATAAAAGACATGTACTATCATTTTTAAATGCCTCCTGGGACCCAAATAAATTGATTTACACTGCTGCTCTGTCATATGCTTGAGATGCATCTGTCTCTGTCTCTTTCACACACACACACACACACACACACACACACACACATGTCCAGGTCCAAACTCTGGGTCAGATTCCTGGTCCATTCCTGCAAACTCCAGGCCCACTCCCCCCGACTGCCTGAGGCCAGTCCCAGCTTCAGGCACATCTACTCACGGTACACTGTGATGTCAGAGGAGTCTGACATCTGCGAGCCGTTGCAGATGCCGGAGCAGAAGATCTCACTGTCACTGGTCACATTGCTGAGCCAGTAGGCCTTCCAGCCCAGGCCTTCGCCCGCTTCCTCCTTGAACAGGGATGTCTCCAGGCTGATGAGTTCAGGTTGGGGGCAATCTGTACTGCAGTTTACCAAGAGGGACCCTCCAGCAGGCACCACCGGGTTCTGGGGCTCCACCCGAAGCCGGAACGCCTGCCCCTGGGCACCTGTGGGAACATGGAAGCTCCGCTGCTTGATCCAGTGCCCCCCAGCCCATGCATCTTGAGGCCCTACCATCCAACACCTCCTCAACCTGAGATATGGTCTTTGCCTTCATGGTGCCTCCAATTCAGTGGGGAAGACAGGTGATGGATCAGAGACAGGAGAGCTCAGAGGGAGGCCTATAGGAAGGGGCCTATAGGAGGAAGTGAATCAGGGAAGCTTCCCAGACAAGACAAGTACAGACAGTTTTAAAGGGTAAGTAGGAGTTAGCCAAGTGAAAGGGAAGAGTGATCCTGGTAGAAGGCAGAGTGTAGGCAGAAGTCAAAGTTTCAGATGGAGCTGAGAGAGAGAGAGAGAGAGAGAGAGAGAGAGAGAGAGAGAGAGAGAGAGAAAGAGGAGAGAGTTGGGTGGGGAGGACAAATCACAATCACATGCAGGGACTGGGCCTCAGGAAGCCCTGGCTGAGTTAAGGCCCCACAACTTTCTCTCCAGGACACTGGTGAGCCCCCAGTCAGATTTGAGTTTAAGAAAGAGTTTGCAGCAGGATGTGGGAAGTTTCACTTTCTCCGGTCCCCCATTCTCTACCAGTCCCCAATTCTAGCCCTCCCCAAGTTGACTGGCCTCACCTGGAGGCAGCAGGCAGCAGACCAGAAGCAGAGAGATGAGCGGAGTCCAGCAGGCCCTGGGCAGTGGCCCCAAAGGCACCATGGTGGCCAGCCTATGGAGGAAGTGCCTTAATGTGGCACTGGGCAGGTCAGAGGGGAGCAGGCGGGGCCACCAGGAAGCACAGCCACAGCGGTTAAGATTGCAGAAGTCCGGGGCGGCACCTTGCCCAGGCCTGGGGAAGGGCAGGGGGGATGTTCTGTGGCCCCGGAGGTCCAGAGTGGGGAACCCAGCTAGGGTCCAGGGAGGTGGAGGGCTCTAATGAATCGCCCACTGGGTGGGCCTCAGTTACACTTCTGGCTCCCAAATGAACGCACAGGAAATGAGAACACAACCCTCTTCCTTTGTTCTCGTACTGGGGAGGAGGGGGGCTGGAGGGGGGCAAGACACCTCCTTCCTGCTGAACTTAGGTAAGTGTGAAATTGCGCAGCACTTCATTTCTTTCATACGACCTTCTTTCTTTCCTTGTGATCAAATTGGCCTCATCCCACTCCCTGACTTTCACCTCTCCCTTGCTGGTCCACTCCCTAATCACTAAGCCTTCAGGACAATGAGGTTCTGGTTGGCATCAAATAGTCTTAGGAACAAAGCCTCAGGTCTAGTGACCACAGAGGAAGATAGGCCTCAGTTATATTTCAGCTCCGGACCCAAGAAAATGGACCGATCCCACCCACCAAATCCTTGCAAAACCAGACAGAATGGAGCCATGGCTGACGTGAGGACCAGATGCAATGATCAGCTACCCCTTCCTTACCCTGGCCCTCCCAGCAACATTCCCCTATGTAGCCCGCCCCAGAAGCCATGGAGGAGCCAGGTCTATGCACACAAGCTCCAGGCGTAGCACCATTCCCTTAACAAACCGTTACTTTCTTGGCTGCGAACTCATGTTTGCTTTGACGCCAGCAGGTGACCAAACTCCTTTACTTTAGTAACAAAGCGGAAGGTGTTCTGTTCCTAGAGAGAAAGGTAATGGGAGTCCGGCTGGCGTGGCTCAGTGGTTGAGTGTCAACCCAGGAACCAGGAGGTTATGGTTCAATTCCGGGTTAGGGTACATGCCTGTGTTGGGGGCTGGATCCCCAGTGGGGGGTGTGCAGGAGGCAGCCGATCAATGATTCTCTCTCATCATTGATCTATCTATCTATCTATCTCACTTCCTCCAAGAAATCAATAAAAAAATATTTTTTTAAAAAAGGTAATGGGAGACCACCTGCCTGTGTCCTTGAAGTGATAAGGTGGGATTTCAAGGCAACATTTCAAGAGAACAATGAGGGACTTCTAGGCAGGGCCTCAGGGATTAATGTGAGATCCAACATTCTTAGGGGACAAATAAGAGATTTGGAGATGATAAAGAGGGGTCCCCGAAGATGAGTAAAGCCATGAAAATGAACAGAGCCCACATTTATTGGGCTCTTGTGCCAGGCTCTGTGTTGGCCACTGGAGCAGCTCCTGTGGGGGGAGCCACCTTTGAAGATTGTGGGGGGTCCTGCCACCTTTGGAGGTTTTGGGAGATCCCCGAATTCCCTATGCACAGTGCTGAGGTGGAATTGTTAGGGGACAGCTGAATCCTGAGCCACCATCTGTCAAGGATGCTACTTGTTTTTGTTTAACTTTTAAAATGGATTTTTAGAGAGAGAGGAAGGGATAGTAAGAGAGAGAAACAATGTGAGAGCAAAACATTAATCAGCTGCCTCCTACATGCTAGCAGCCCTGGCATGTGCTCTGACCGGGAATCTAACTGGCAACTTTCAGTGTATGGGACAACACTAGAGCCACACTGGCCAGGGCAAGGATGCTACTTGTAACTTGCCCCTGCCCCTGTCCTCATCTCTCCCTTGCCTGCCTCTCCAGGCAGTTGGTCTTTTCATCCCAAGAGAACGGACTAGGCGTCAGGTGGCCACTCCCACCTCCATCTGCTCCATCTCTCAGGCCTCCAGTCCACCTCTTGTTCCTCTGATCTGAGCGCCAGTGAGGGACCTTGTTGAGGGCCTTGACGGTACTAGCATTCATCCGCTCTCCCCACCACTGAGGCCATGCCCTCTCCTCTCTCACCTGGGCACCACTCCCTCCAATCAGGGGTCTCCTCTGCTGCCCTGCTCCCCCATCTAGTTCCCAGATGGTGCTGAGAGGGCAACTAAAACTCAAAAGTATTTGTAAATAATATATCTGATAAGAGTTTCTATCCAGATTGTAAAGAACTCTTACAACTCAACAACAGCAGCCAAAACCCAATTAAAAAATGGGCAAAGTTGAATAGACATTTCTCCAAAGAAGCTGTTCAAATGACCAATAAATACATGAAAAGGTGCTCAACATCATCAGTCATTAGGGGAATGCAAATCGAAACCACAATGAGATAGTGCTTCACACCTATTAGGATGGCTCCCATTAAAACAACAACAACAACAAAACACCCACAGAAAATAGCAAGTGTTCATGAGGATGTGCAGAAACTGGAACACACACACTTTGCTGGTAGGAATATAAAACTTTGTTCCTCCAAAAGTTAAACAGAATGATCCAGCAATTCCTCTCCTAAAAGAATTGAAAGCAGGGACTCAGACCCTGGTTCGGTAGCTCAGTTAGAACTTCATCCCAATATGTCAAGGCTGGGACTTTGGTCCTCAGGGCACACAAAAGAATCAACCAATGAATGCATAAATAAGGGGGACAATAAATCAATGTTTCTCTCTCTCTTTCTCAAGAATAAATAAATAAAAATAAAAAAAGAGCTGGGACTCAGATACTTACACACCAATATTCATAGTAGCATTATTCACAATAGCCCAAGGGTGGAAACAACCCAAATTCCACCAACAGATGAATGGATAAACAAACTGTGTTGTATACATACAATGGAATATTATTAATCCTTCAAAGGAAAGAAAATTCACCCTGCTGGTGTGGCTCGGTGGTTGGGCGTTGACCCATGCACAGAGGTTGCTGGTTTGATTCCCCGTCCATGGACACAGAAATAGTGTGGTGAAGGCCTGGGGGCTGGGTGGAGGTGGGCAGGGGGAAATGGGGAGACATCTGGAATACTGTCAACAAAAAATAAATTTAAAAAAGGAAAATTTGATACATGCTACAACATGGGTGAACTTTGAAAACATTATGCTAAGTGAAATAAGCCAGGCACAGCCAAACAAATATTCCACTTATATAAGGTCCCTAAATGAGGAAAATTCATAGAGAAGGTAGAATGATGGTTCCCAGGGGCTGGTGGAGGAGGGAAATGGGGAGTTAGTGTGGGATGGGGGCAGTTTCTGTTTGGAAAAATGACAACATTCTATAAATCCATAGTGGAGTTGGTTATACAACATTGTGAATGTATTTAATGCCACTGAATCCTACACTTAAAAATGGTTAAAATGGTAAAATTTATGTACATTTCAACACACACACACACACACACATACACACACACACAGCATTTACTTATTTTGATTTGTATCCAAAACATGAGATGGATTGATGGCCCAGGAATGAATAAATAGATGAATAGATACAGTATGATAAAGTAAATTTAATAACATGGCAATTGTGAAATCTAGGGGTGTTCACTGTACCATTCTTCTAACTTTTCTGTATGTTTGCAATCGTTCAGAATGAAGTAAAAACTGCATCCCCGATGGGTCTAGGTGGCTACTCATGTCACAAGAGGAACAAGCAGACCTTGAGTACCTCCTGCTAAGAGGGCACAATGGCCTCTAGGAAAGACTTGCCAAAAAAATAGAAACTAGACCAGCCAGTGTGACTCAGTGGCTGAGCATTCATCCATCAACCAAGGGGTCCCCAGTTTGATTCCCGGTCAGGGCACATGCCTGGGTTGCAGGCTCAATCCCTAGTAGGGTGCGCACAGAAGGCAGCCAATAGATGTCTATCATTGATGTTTCTTTTTCTTTCTTTCTTTTTTTTAAATGTATTTTATTGATTTTTTACAGAGTGGAAGGAAGAGGGATAGAGAGTTAGAAACATCGATGAGAGAGGAACATCGATCAGCTGCCTCCTGCACACTCCCCACTGGGGATGTGCCCGCAACCAAGGTACATGCCCTTGACCAGAATCGAACCTGGGACCCTTGAGTCCGTAGGCTGTCGCTCTATCCACTGAGCCAAACCGGTCAGGGCTATCATTGATGTTTCTATCTCTCTAATCCCTCTCCCTTTCTCTCTCTCTAAAAAAGAAAATCAATGAAAACATTTTTCTTTTTTAAAGGAAGCTGAACTGGATCATCTGTGGTCAAGATGAGGACAGAGAAATGCACTGAAACCACACCACAAGGATGACATCAGACTGGTAAAGCCTAAAGGACAACCCCATTTCCTCCACGAATATGTGGCAAGTGGGGAGAAAAGAGGAAGACAAACCAGCCCCCAGCCAAGTGCAGTGTGTGACCTTGTTTGGATTTTTATTTGGACAAATGTTTGAGAGACAATCGGGGAAATCTCACAGGCTACCCAATGCTATCAAGGAATTGTTAAACCTTTTTTTTTTATTATTATTGTACATCACTCCTTTATCATACTGATCTGAAAAAAGATTTAGTAGTTATGCTCAAAATGCCTACTGGGCCCACGTGGCAGGGCCAGCAACTGGAACATGATTCAGAGCGCACACAGTGAAAGACACAGCTGGACATGATCAAGTGACATTTCACTGCCATGAGACACTGAGGCCGGGGAGGGATTCTAAAACACAGCAGGATGACTCCTACCGGCCAAGGAGCTCTCCCACCCTGGTGTGAGGAATGGCTTACTTGGTGATGACCCCATGTGGGAAGAGTTCACCACTACTAGAAACCCCAGAAGGGTTTTTGTTTTGTATTATTTTATATAGATGTGCTTTCTTTTTGTAAAAGTCAATGCAACACGTAAACATGCAGGATTGATCCCAATCTTCTGGAGCCAGCTTTCCTGGGGTCAAGGAGGAAATGTTTGTTGGAATCACCAGGCGTTCGTCTTCCGCTGACCAGAGCCCTCAGTCAGTTCACCTGACTGCAGAGTAGCACAGGACTGCTCGCAGGAACACAAACAGCCTCTCTTGCCTCTCCTCATTGGTCACGCCTTAACATGGCTCCTCCCTAGCCCCCTGCTCTCAAGCAGGTCCTTAGTCATAAACAAAACACTAGCAAAAAACTGGAGTTATTACCCCTGGACTCTCTTAGATAAGAGTCTCCCTCGGCCGGGACGGAGGACCCATGCCCCACAGGTGCCATTCTGACTAGACTGCATGAAGGGAGTGGGTGCAGGAGACAAAATGGCTAACGCAAAATTGGGAGCCACCAGTCCCCATCTGCAGCTACAACCTAAGACGCCTACAGATGTGGTCAGTGTGACATGTGCACAGGAGAGATGCAGAGGAATGGGATGGGAGGGAGGGTGTCCTTGGGAAGGTCGTCTGCCTGCTCGCCTTCACTTCTTGGCCTTGCCCTGGGTATTCACAGCCTCCATGGCTTCATGCACAGTCTCTTCATCCCCCAGGAACTGCATGGGTTTGATGGGCTTCAAGTTCTTGTCCAATTCATAGACAATGGGAACACCAGTCGCAGGTTCAGCTCCATGATAGCCCCTTCAGAAAGACCCTCCAGATGTCTGACAATGCCCCGAAGGCTGTTGCCATGGGCTGCAATCAGTATCGGTTTCCTCTCCTTGATCTGGGGCGCTATTTCTTCATTCCAAAAGGGCAGAGCTCTGCAATAGTGTCCTTCAGACTCTCACAGGAGGGTAGCTGATCTCAGTGAGGTCTGCATACCTGCGATCCTTACTGATGTTGCTGTAGAAGAGATGGTCGGGCTCCATCGGTGGTGGTGGGATATCATAAGAGCGCCTCCAGATGTTTACCTGGGCCTCGCCTTGCTTGGCAGCAGTTTCTGCTTTAAGACCAGTCAGACGCACATAGTGCCGCTCACTGAGACGCCAAGCCCTCACTACAGGCAGCCACATGTGGTCTAAGGCCGTGGTCGGCAAACTGCGGCTCGCGAGCCACATGCGGCTCTTTGGCCCCTGGAGTGTGGCTCTTCCTAAGCCTTAGGAGTACCCTAATTACGTTAATAACAATGTACCTACCTATATAGTTTAAGTTTAAAAAATTTGGCTCTCAAAAGAAATTTCAGTCGTTGTACTGTTGATATTTGGCTCTGTTGACTAATGAGTTTGCCGACCACTGGTCTAAGGCATCCAGCACCGTCCAGAGGGTCCAAATTGCTCTCTTCTGCACTGAGGTGAAGATGTCAAACTCAGGCGGCATCTCGCAGCGCCTGCCCACCTCACTTTGCCTCCTCGTGCCCAGCTGGGCTCAGGTCCACATGGTACCAGCCGCTGAAGCGGTTCTCCAGGTTCCACGCGCTCTCGCCAGGCCGGATCAGCACCAGCTTGTAGGCAGCCATGGTGGCGGGTCCAAGTGCGGTGCAGACTCAGGAATTGTTAAACTTTTTAGGTGTGGGGACAATATTGTAGTGATTGTTTGTGGTTACATCTTTTTGAGACATATATGGAAGTTTTTACAGATAAAATGATATGATATCTGGGATTTGTTTCAAAATGATCCAATGGTAGAGGTGGGGGTGGGAGTAGAGTTGAAGCATAACTGGCCACGGGCGTTGGAAACTGTTGATGCTGCCTGTTCATGACATTATTCTCCCTTGTTCTGCATATGCTTTAAATTGTCCATATAAAAGTTTTTTAAAAATAATTCTTTATTGGTGAAAATATTACACCATAAAAGTTTTTTAAAAAGCAGCTGCACAAAAATAGGCCAAGATAATTTTGAAGAAGAAAAAGGAGATCTATCCTATATCAAATATCAAAACATAATCTAGTGGCAATATCTTTCCCAATTACCAGGCTAGATCCTGCAAGCAGCTATTCCTGTTGGGAATGTGCCCTACAGATACCCTTGAGTGTGGGTGGAACAATATGCACCCATGGCTGCTCACTGCAGCAGCGTCATGGATACAGCAAAGGACTCGAGATAACTACATGAAGAGCAAAGGTTGAGCGATAACTACATGTCCCCCAGCGAGGACTATAACACAACCACAAATAGCACAAGGAAATACTGTAGGCCTGGATATATGGGACCACCTCCAAGACAAAGGGAAAAAAAGAAGCAAGAATCCAGACTAGAGTTGTGTATCCTTGCACATGCTACCATTTTTGCAAAAGATAGGAAAGTATAATATGTGTACGGGTTTCCTTGTATCTGGATGAAACATCTCTGGAAGCAAAAACAGGAAACCAGATGGCACTGGCTGCCTCCAGGGAGGTGATAGTGGTGGCTGATGGGCAGGAGAGAGACATGTCACTGCTTATGTCAGCATCGGGGGGAAAATAATTACAAGGAATACTTAATTCTGAAAACTGTTATAAAAAGCAAATGCCACTAGAATCCTGTGTAATTGTCCACTCAGGAGAGCTTGAAGGCGTAAGGTCTTGAGAAGTCCTATGGGAAAGCAAATTACTCAAATGCTCTTGACAACGTGGCTGACACATAACCCGCCTCAAGGATACCTCTGAAGGAGAAACACTTCGGCCAACACCAGATTAACAAGATCAACTGTTTATTAAGTAGTTGTTTGCGTATCTCTCAGCTAAGCACTCGACATACACAATCTCTTTACATTGGTCCTCCCAGACAGCAGGCGTGACCACCCCCAGCTCACAGTTGAGATCGGAGGCCCAGATAAGGAGAGTCACTCGCCTGAGGCCGCACAGGGAGGAAAGGGTGAAACTGGCAGTCTTACTGACGTGGCATGAAGCCCCCCCAGCCCTTTGTTGGGATATATAACAAGTAGTTATTGAGCGCCTTCTGCGTCCCTGGCACTGGGGATCTAGAGGTGAGCAAAGGTTGAACAGCCGCATGTGGCTTCTCCCATCGTGTCTTGCTGCAGCTGCAGTCCCCAGAGGAGCAGGCACTTGCTGAAGAAGGACCCAAAGACCAGAGTCCCCGGCAAAGGAAACGAGTTTATTACTCGCTAGTGGAGATGGTGGGCTCCCAGGGCAGGGCTGGGGGAAGGCATGAGGATTGGATTCAAGGGACTGATTAGCCCCTTGTTGGTCCTGGGTCTCTCCAGAGCCTGTGGAAGGCTATGGCTGTGGAGGATCCTATGGCTTGAATGTTTAAGTCCCTTCAAGATTCAGGCGTTGACACCCCAATGCCTGATGTGATGGTATTAGGAGGTGGGTCTTCGGGAGGTGGGTGGTCCCTCATGAGTGGGATTTGTGCCCATATACAACAGGCTCCAGAAAGACCCCTCGCCCCCTCCCACCTGGAGAGGGCGCAGTGCGAAGGCGCAGGCTAGGAACCGGGAGGAGGGCCTTCGCCCAAGTGTAACATTGCTGGCATCTTGAGCGTTGACTTCCCAGAGCCCAGAACTGTGAGAAATGAATTTCTGTTGTGTACAGGCCACCCGGCCTATGGCACTGTTATGACAGCGGATGGGCGAAGACAAGGAGAGTCAGGTCCCAGACCTGGGGTCTCAAGGGGTAACACATGGGCAGTGGGTGAGGCCAAAGTCTCCCTGGGCAGAAGCGGGAGGCCCTCTCCGTGGGTACTACCTGCTCAACTCCCGGAAGCAGAGCTGCTGGCAGGCTTTAGCCGACACTGAACACCGAGGGGGCCTGGCCCTGGTACTTCTCGTGGGCCGTTTTCAGGATGGGTATGAGGTTCTGGAAGGTTGGGCGAAATGAGGCCTCTGCCTCCCAGCAGTTCTTCATGAGGACATAGATCTGGGGGAGGAAAAACGGGGGCTGTGGTCGCTGCTCTGTCCAGTCTGATGACAGGGACAGGGGAAAAGTGTGTGTGTGGGGGGTGTCTCACCTCATGGGGACATTTCTCTGGCCGTGGCAGCCTCTCCCCTCGTTCCAGCAGCTCAGTGAGCCTCAGTACCGTCATCTGCCCCTGGGTGAGGCCTATGAGCTCGATGAATTTCTACAGAAGAAACAAGACAAGTCTTCAACAGGCAGGACCGCCGAGGCAGAGGCCAGGAGCTTTCGGTGGGACCACAGGGGTCCTAGTCCTGTCTCTATCACTTCTCAACTGCATAACTTTGGACTTAGGATCTCACTTCCTTAGGCTTCAGTTTTCCCATCTGTAAAATGGGGTAAAAACATCAACTGCCTGGGATGATTGTGAAAGTTAAATAAACTCATATTCATACAGTAAGTCTGAGTCAGGTGATGGCGGTGTTATAAAACCTCCTGGCAAGTTTTTGCCCAGACAGGATCTTTTTTCCCTTCCTATATAGGCACTATCATTGACTTGGGGAATAAACACCTAACATATTCTTTGCTCCTCCCCCAGCCCAGGCCTGGCCAATTATTATGGCCCACAGATACACAGTGAATGGCTCCCTGGAGGACACATGAGCCAAGCTGGGCCAATCAGAGAGTCCTGAGAATTAAGCGGAGAAGAGGACCCCTTTTAACCCCTCACCTGAGGGAAATGGGTGCCTGGAAGGCAGGGTCGGGTGGGGAGCTGTTGCCACAAGAGAGAGGGCCTGCCTAAGAGATGCTACCACAGAGAACAGCAGAGCTGAGACGGAGAAAATGGGATTCATGATGACATGAGGGTCTAGTCTAGATCAAGCTGTGCCCCAACTCTTCCCTCGAGCGCAAATAGCAGAAAAAGCCGTTCCGATTTGAGTGGGTTTCTGTCGCAAGCCAAGCCTCACAGTCCCATTTTACAGACCGGGACCCTGAGGCTCTGGTGGATTAAGCACTGGCTAAGCTGGGGGAGTTGGGAATTGAACCCACGGCTTTCTGTCTCCTCTGGTACAAGGTGGCTGTGTGGGCCCGGCTCTCACCGAGGGGGGGCTTTGGCTGGAGTCACAGTAGGTCAGCAGTTCATACATGGTGACTCCAAAGGACCAGACATCGGACGCATAGTAGAACTTACACTCCTTCAGACACTCAGGAGCGTACCTGCGGGGAGCGGGCAGTCAAGGCCAGACCCGGATGGAGTCCTTACCTGGGGCTTGGGAGCCTCTTGGCCCCTGTTAGGGCCCCATCCTTAAGAGAGAGCAGTTTCCCTGAGATAAGGCCTTGTCAGCTGAGACCCCAGCATCCACCTCCCCCCTGGCACCCCCCTGGCTGGGTCTCGCCTGGTCACCAGAACACGGGGCTGTCCCCATCCTCGCGCACACGGTAGTAGTCATGGCCTTCGGGCACGGCCTTGGCCAGGCCAAAGTCCCCGATCTTGACCAGCCTGTCGTTGTCCAGCAGCACGTTGCGGGCAGCCAGGTCTCGGTGGACATAGTGCTGGGTGTGCAGGTAGGCCATGCCCTAGGGGTGAGGCGGGGCAGGGCGGGTCATGACCAGCGGGGCAAGGTGGGGGGGCCTGAGGAGCTGTGACCAAGATGGTGGGGGGCAGTCAGGGCAGGCTTGCAGGGCCCTGGGGCAAAAGCGGGCAGTATGGCAGGTGGAGCCCAGCAGGACAGCAGGGGCAGGGCCACAGACGGGTGAATTGGGAGGGGTGGGGCTGCTGGGCATGGCCCAGTGAGCAGAGGGAGTCTCAAAAGTGGAAACTAGGCGGGTTGGCGACCCAGCCACTGGGGTTGTGGCCAGGTGATGGTTGAAGGGGTAAGTACAGAGGCGAGCTGGCCCAGGGGCGCCCAGGGGCGGAGCCTGGCAAGCAAAGGGCTGGGATACTCAGGCCAGGCCAAAAGGAAGGGGCAGCTCTGTGAGCAGGCGTGGTGGGCCTACCTCGCAGATCTGCTGGGCGAACAGCAGCAGCTGGGCCAGCCCTACGTGGTGCCGGGGCAGGTAGTCTCGGAGACTGCCCAGAGGCACGTACTCCATGACGAGCTGGACCGATTTCTCGCCTAAGGGTCATAGAGGCAGGGGCTGGGGGCCGCTCCCCTGAACCCTGCAGTTCCCACCCCAAGGTGGGAAGGAAAAGCCAACACCTGCCCACACTAGGCCTAGTCCTCAGGTAGAATGGATCCATCCTGAATGCCGTCCCGGTAGAGCGAGGGAGCAGAGCTGGGGGGTGGAAAGGAAGCCGCCCCCACTTCGCCTACGAACTGTGTCCTCCAGCCTGGGGCTGAGAGGCTCAAATCGGCCAGGCCCTCAGGCCCTCATGGCCGCCCACCTTGGTCCTCACAGCAGCCCTTGTACTTGACGATGTGCTCGTGGTAGAGCGTGCGCAGGATGTCGATCTCCCGCCTCCAGCTGGTGCGGAGCTGAGGGCCGCAGTCCGCCTTGAGAGCCTTCACGGCCACCATCTCGCCGGTGCCTTCGTTGGTCGGGTCATAGCAGTACAGGCTGACCTTGCCGAAGTGGCCCTGGCCCAGACGCAGGATGGTCAGCGCCCCGTTGCCCCACCCCCACCCCCGGCTTTGCCAACATGCAGGTCTCTTTCTAACAGCCAGACCCCTCCACTGGCCCTCACCTCACCCAGATCCCGGATCTTCTTCAAGTAGCGCTTGTGGAAAACTGTGGGGTCTGACGCTGGCGAGGTTGGATTCACACACAAGATTTCAACAAGATCTGAAAAAGCCACGGTGGGTGAAGCCAGACTCTGAGCCTTTCCCCGGCAGGCCCACACTCCGGGGCACAGAGAGCAAGTGACCGCTTCCCCCAGTATCCAACCCAGAGATCAGGAAAGCTTCTGCAACAGCTGGAAAATTCCACTTCTAGTCCAAAATGCAGAGTTGGCTGCATCAAACTGACACCTGCGATGTCCAATGACTGGGTAAAGGGCACAAACTCTTCATCAAGAGAGAAAGCAAGTCCGTCCAGCGTGCTGGAGCGTCAACTTATGAACCAGGAGATCACGGTTCGATTCCCGGTCAGGGCACATGCCTGGGTTGAGGGCTCCATCCCCAGTGGGGGGCGTGCAGGAGGCAGCCGAGCAACGATTCTCTTTCATCATTGATGTTTCTCTCTCTCTCTCCCTCTTCCTTCCTCTCTGAAATAAATTAAAAAAAAAAAATTTTTTTTAAAGAGAGAAAGCAAAACCAAAAAATTTTGAGGGTCTAATTCACCCAAAAAATGTGTGGCTGTCCCCAAACAAAATGTTAAGATCTAGGGTCATTCTCATCACTTAGGATCCAGCACACACCCTGAGCCACTGTGCAGAGATCCTGGGTGCACTGAGCCTGTGTCAACAGGGTTCCTGGCCCCACCCCCCGCCCAAGGTCCCAGCACCAGTTTGGGGCTCACTTTGGGGCTGAAGGTGAGTGAGGTCACGAAGGATGGTGCGGAAGGAAGGCCGCTGAGCCGGCTCATAGGTCAGGCACTGGCTGGTGAGCGTGGCTAGCTCCGGGCATGAGGGTTCAGGCAGCTGGTGCTGCTTCTGGTAGAAGTACTCCTTCTGTGGAGAAGGGGACCTGAAGAGTGAGTGACCCCATCCTCCCAAGGCCCCTTACCCAAGAGGCAGAGCTAAATCCCCAGAGCGGCAGGGGTAGGCCAGACAGGTC
Organism: Myotis myotis; assembly: GCF_014108235.1. Taxonomy (NCBI): domain Eukaryota; kingdom Metazoa; phylum Chordata; class Mammalia; order Chiroptera; family Vespertilionidae; genus Myotis; species Myotis myotis. The sequence continues at coordinate 84,488,902 of NW_023416368.1, forward strand.
CTTGTTCCGTCACCCCAATTTACAGATGAGGCAACCGAGCCTCGGCCGACTTGCCTGCCACAGCAGAGCGAGGACTTGAACCCAAGTCCAGCAGACTGCTATGCAGAGCGCCTCACACTTGGCCCTTCCTGTCCTGGCTGCCACCCACCTTTGCTCCCAGCTCGGCAGACGCAGCTCCCAGAATGCACCAAAGCCTCTGGGTCTTTGAATAAGTTGTGCTGAGGCTACCCTTCCCTAGCCTGGGCCACTGCGGTATTTCTGTACTTAGACTAAAACCTCCTGGCCCTGGGCGGCAGCTCAGTTGGTTAGAGCATCATCCGATAAGCCAAAGTTGCAGGTTTGATCTCTGGTCAGAGCACATACAAGAATCAACCAATGAATTTATAAATAAGCAGAATGACAAACTGATGTTTCTCTGTCTCTCTCTCCCTTCAAAAAAAACCCCTTCCTCTGGGCAGCCTTGCCGGATGCCTCCGCTAGGTCAGGGCTATCCTCTGGACCTCCCCTCTAGCCTGTGCTCCCCCATCGCTGGCCTGGTCACTGTATCTAAAACCGAAGCAGTCACTTATTTTATCATTTTTTTATTCCCATGCAAAGATATTTTCCCATTGATTTTTAGAGAGAGTGGAAGGGAGGGGGAGAGCTAGAGAGAGAAACATTGATGTGAGAGACACATCGATTGGATGCCTCCTGCACACTGATCAGGGCTGGGGATTGAGCCTGCGACTGAGGTGCGTGTCCTTGATCAGGAATCGAACCCTCGACCCTAGAATCCTTGAGCTGACACTCTAACACTGAGCAAACCGGCCAGGGCAGCAGTCCCTCACTTGCTGTGTGCCACAGTGACCTTGGAGGTCGGGACTATGGATCACCCCACTGACAGGTAACCTGACGGAGCCTCAAAGAGATGAGGCGACACAGGCCAGAGGGGGCAGCTCCGGAGCCAGACCGCTCGACCCCTTGGAAGTGCTGGCCCCTTTGTGAGAGGGTCCCAGGGTCGCCCACATGTACCTCGGCGGGGCCGCGGTCCTGCAGGGGGGCCTCCCCATCGAAGCAGATCTCCAGGAGGGTGGCACCGAAGCCCCACTTGTCAGCGGCGGTGCTGAGGCTGTTGGCCCCACCAAACAGGCACTCGGGGGCCATCCAGGGGATCCGCTCTACCCGCTCTGGGGGCCAGGGCCAGAGGTCACCAAAGGTGAGAGGAGTGGGGCAAACCGGTCCCCATGCCCAGCCCGGTCCCAGTCCTCACCCTCCCTGGAGAGGGCGCCCAGGCCCATGCCAGGGTCGCTCAGTTTGATGAATGGGCTGGTGCCCTCCGCCAGCCCTAGACGTGCCAGCAGGATGTTCCGGCCACACACGTTACCATGAGCCAGGCGCTTGTCCTCCTGGGGAAGGAAGGAGAGGGGGCATGACCACTAGGGGCCTCTGGACCCTGTCCCCACCCAATCCCACAGGGACAGCCCGTGTGAAAATGACAACCAGGGTCATTATTGGGATCCCAATCCATGTCATTGTGACTGGACACCACTGGGTGCCCAGTGGGTCCTTCCTGTCCTCCCAGAGCTGGTGGGTAAGACGCTTGGCCTGGAACAAAAGGCCAGAGGACCCCACCGCTGTCCTCAGACCCACGCCAGGTACTCCTCTGCACTGCTGTTCCTTCTGCCTGGGCCGCACCTGGGGAATCCTCCACCCCATCTATTTAAAACTTCACCTCTTCCCCAACTTGTAGCACCTCCTTAACTCCACCCTACTCTCCCAGAATGGTGCTTACTACTTCCTAACATATTATGTAACACACTGAATTATTATTTCTTGTTTATCTCTTTAAGTAAAAACACTGGCTCCCCAAAGCATAGAGGCTTCTGTCTGTTTTGTTCTTTGTGTGTTCCCAAGGCCTATGGCAGAGCGTGGCACACAGTGGGTGCTCTGGAAACCAGGGTGAGAGAACCAGGCAGGGCTGGGGATGAATGGCAAGAGAGTGACAGGTGGCCGAGGCCAGGCCTCACAGCACACCAAGGGGAGGAGTTAGGTGCTCTCTCAGGGGAGAAGGGAGCCACAGGGGTATGTGAGCAGAGGTTTGTAGAAAGACCTCCAGAGGTCAGTGTGTGGATTGAAGGATGTGTTGAGGCCTCACCACCCAGAACTGGCCCACCCTGCTGACCCAGGCCCCGCCCACAGGCCACACACCAGGTAGCTGAGGGCACTGGCCAGCTGCTGGGCCACTGCCACCTTCCAGGCCACGGGCACACGGCCCCTCTCCCGCCGCAGCCACACGTCCAGGGGTCCATGCTCCACGTACTCTGTCACCATGATATCTGCAAAGGCCAGCTGCTGCAGGGGCTGCCCACCTGCTCCACCCTCTAGGGCGCCGGGGAAGGAACATGGGGGCTGGGACTGGGGGGGGGTCTGGGGCTTGCGAGTGACTTTGGGGAGAGAAGAATTGCAGGATGGAGCATAGATTGAGGTGGGTGCAGGATGAGGCAGAGGCGAAGGGTGTCATTTGGGTCCAGGGAGAGTCCGGGTAGAGAACAGCTGCCTGTCAGTGAGAAAGGTGAGGATGGGCCTGAGGACCTGGAGGGGGGTGCAGACGAGTTGGAGGTACAGAGCTTGACACTGGGGCATCAGTGATGCTAGGATCCCACAGGGTGGAAGTGCTCGGGGTGGAAAGTATGTAGAGTCGGGTGCAGGCCGGTGTTAGGGGAAAGCAAGAGATGGACACACGGGGTTCAGATTCTGTGGTCGCCCTGGGCAAGGAGTTTGAGTTACACAGGGGTGGGGCAGGGGCTGAGGTCTTGGAGGCCTAGAGTGCCCAACATGGCTGGGGTCTGCATGGGGTCACAGTCCTGCTGGGGTCAGAGGGCAGATGGGGGCTGGTCTGTAGAGGCATCTGGGTGGTGGATGAAGGATGGGATGCAGTCAGGAGTCAGGGTGTGGTTGAGGGTTGGGGTGTAGGTAATGGCCACGGTACAGTCAGGGGCTGAGCTGCAATGGGTTGGCATATAGTCAGGGGTTGGGGTACAGGCGAGCATTGGGTAGTCACAGATTGCGGTATAGTCAGGATGTTGGTCAAGGGTTGGCGTGTAGTCAGGGATCAGGATGCAGGTCAAGGGTTGGGGTACAGCCCTGGTAGTGGGTACAAGTGGGGGGAGTCGGCCTATAAATGGCAGGGCGTGTGTGTTGGGGTCCACTCACTTTTAGAGCCATGCACGCAGACACCGTGGACGAAGGTCAGGTGCACGTGGGACACCTGGCTCATGAGGCTGGCCGTCTCGTAGAAAGCCTGTGAGGGCAGGTCAGGTCAGGTGGTCGCCAACCCTGCCGCTCTCCCAACCCCCATCACACTCACTTACCAGGGCGATGTCATGGTGACTAGGGTCTAACACCTTCAGCACCACTCGCAGCTCCTGCCCATGGTCCCCGCCGGGCAAGGTGGGGTCCCCAACATATGCACTGTCCTCCTCAGGGCCTCTGCCCCCAACTCTCAAGAGGCCCTCATACACATTGGTCCTCGTGCCCTGGCCCAAGTGGGACAGCTGGGGGAACATGGCAGAGAACATCTCCATGACAACAGCTGGTGACGGCCCTCCCCGCTCCCCCTGTGCCCCAGGGGCCCCACACCCACACACACCTGGGTGAGGTCATCCTGGCAGACCTGGTGGAAGCTGAGCTGGCTGAGGTTGAGAGGCCTGGTGCTGGCCTGAGGCCCCCGCATGATGATGAGGTTGGAGATCTCTGGGGGGCGGGAGCAAAGTCACTGAGGGCTGGCGTGGGGGGAGCTACCCTCCCCCCCCCCGTGGCCCCCCGTCATCATACCCCCTGGCTGCGGCAGGCAGCAGTGGCGCAGGGAGAAGCAGTGGTCACCGGCCCGCAGTGAGCAGCCCTGCAGGGCAGCCCGCAGCTCCCGCACGCTGGGGAAGGACCGGTCCCAGCTCTGCAGCCTGAAGGTGCCCTCACACAGCTCAATGGGGAACTTCCACAGGCGCAAACGCGATGTGCCAGGTGCCTGGGGTGGGCGGCAGGACGAGGGCGGTGAGCAGGGGTCTAGGCAGGGAGTACACCCAGGCCCAGCCCAGAACCCCCACCCCAGGCCCACCTGGTCCTGCTGGGCCACCGTGAGGATGAGGCGGTTGAAGTGGCTGGTGCTCCAGTGGATAAGGTAGAGGCCATCCTCGCGCTGCAGCTTGGCCAGCACAAACGGATCCCTGTGGAGGACAAGGGCGGCGTCAGGGGGCACTGCTGGGCCCACCCGCCCGAAGAGGCACATTCCCAGCTGGGACAAATGTCAGACACATCTGCTTATGTGGTGACAGGGTCTGGGACGGACACACACACACACACACACACAGCTAAAACAGTCACACATGACAACTCACACAGAGACACCATCACTGACACAGTGACACAGATAGGAATCAAACGCTGATGGGCACACACCCAGCCGTACACTCACCGGGTGACACACAATGAACAGCCTGTCCCACAGCTGACCCTAGACACCGCTGCTTACCCAGCGTAACAAGGCAATACAGGGCCTCAACAGCCCAGACCCAGAGGTGACCCCGCTACACAGGCCCAGACGCCTGCATGTGCGGCGCACACGCTGCCACAGACTGAATGTTGGTGCCCCCTGAAGTTCCCATGTTGAAGCCCTAACCCCCAGTGTGATGGTATGGGAGGTGGGGACTTGGCAGGGTGATGATGTCATGATGATGGAGCGCTCATGAATGGGATTAATGCCTCATGAAATGGACCCCAAAGAGCTCCGTGCCCCTTCCCACCATCTGAGGACACAGCAAGGAGAAAGCTGTCTTGAACTAGGAAGTGGGCCCTCAGCAGACACTGGGCTTACTGGTACCTTGACCTTGGCACCAGACCTGGCCGCTAGGACTGTGAGAAATAAATGTCTGTTGTTTCTAAGCCAGCTGGTCTGCAGTAGTCTGTTAGAGCAACCCGCACAGACTAAGACACACTGATGTGGCCACGGACGCTGTCAGAGCAGCACACACCTCACCGTGACAGGACTCAGCTCTCAGGAGGGAAAACGGCCACTGCACCCTCCGCTGGTGCATAGCCTAGGCTCAGACCTCTCAGAAACCCTCAGGGGCAAGTCCCAGGGCTACAGGTAGGACAAAGGACACCCAGGCACAAGGCCAATGACCAGGTAAGCTGACAGTCAAGAACCACGACCTGGCAGCATGCAGGACGGCCACACAGACATCTGATTGCCATATAAGCACTGTCCCTTCATAGCCTCTACCCCACAAATCCACACAGAATCACTCAGTGACCCACAATTACCGGGACAACACACACCTGTGGGGCTGTACACACCCACACGTATTTCTGAATGGCCACCAATATCTGTACAACACAGCCCCCTAAAATCACCCATCACATCGCATGTGAAAATGTGTGATGACAATTTTATGTGCAGCCACTGGAGCAGTGACACTGCTGCATACCACATGGGCTGTCAAACATCCAGACACGCACAGCGACGGTCCCAAACCCGGGCCCCCTCAGCACATGACGCCCACCCCGTTGCAGGTGTTCTCTCCCCCTCTACAATCCCTGGTGCCGCACTCGCATGCACGCACATGGGAATAAACACACACGGACAAGCACACATGTGGGTGCGCCTGCACATAAGCACACGAGTGAGCACACGTATGCGCCCACGGATATGAATAGATGCACACGGAGGTATGCGTGAATACTTAAACACATAACGCATGCTTGCGCAGGCAAACATGTGCTCATACTCACAGGTACAGACTAGACACAAATGCTTGCACACACGTGCTCACACACACTCACACAAGTGCAGGCACACAAACATCTGCACACATCTCACTTGAGCCCCACAGTCCTTCAGAACGCAGGGTCTAGTTGGCAGCTGCCACCACCACAGTCCGTGCCGCCCAGCCTCCCTTCGGGCACTCACAGCAGGGGTCCGTGGACACCGTCCTGGATGCTCATCACCAGCCGTGGAGGAGCCACCTCATGGCACAGGTAGTGGTTCGAGTCGGCTGTGAGGCGGAAATAGCCGTCCACCAGTGACACCAAGGACAGGGCGATGGCCGGGGAAGGCAGGGTCAGCTCCTACAGGCCACGGGGATGTCAGGCAGGCGTCACAGCTGGGGGTGCCTGCAGCCCGGCCCTCAGCCCAGCCCCGCCCCGGGCCCCACCAGGCGCTTGTCCTGACAGTGGATGCTGACGTGGCGTTCTCTCAGCACCACATGGGTGATGTCCCGGAAGTCACAGAAGTAGGCCCACGGCGCCTCCGGCGGCCTGTCCATGGGCTGGCCGCCCCGCTGCTGGGCCTTGGCTTTCTTCCCAGATAAGCCAGCATGAGGATTCCTGCTGCTGCCACCGGCACCACCACCGGGACCCTGGAAACCCAGCACCTAGGGAGGTTGATTTGAGCAGGGCTATGCCTGTTTAGTCCCCCACGCATTCCCCATGGGGGTAGGCTGGAGCCGGAGCCGGAGCTGGAGGGATCAGGAAGTCTCAAGTATCTCTTCCTAAGTCATGGTGTCACAGGTGGGACGGGGACCCACCCCCAAGAGAGACACATGCCAGAAGCAGGAACCTCAGGGAGGGTAGAGAGGAGGATCCTACCCCTCTCATCCCCCAAGTCCAAAGGGGTTCCCAGAGGTACAGACCCCAGAAATCAGGTCCCCAGGGGCCAGGCAGAGGACACAGACCCCAGGGAACAGAAGGACAGACCCCCGAGCCATGAGGGGAAAGGGCTCACCATAGTCCCCCTCAGGGACCATGGCCAAGGTTGAACAGGAAGCTCCCGCCCGACCCCACCTGGACCCCCAGATGAAGAGGCACCCTGCTCACCTCTGCCTGTATTGGCCGCCACTGGATGCCGCCAGTGCCGGTCACCAGCACCTCATGAGTGGGCAGTTCGACCGCAGACTTGGACTTGGGATCTCCAGGGGCCTGTGCACTGTCCTGGATATAGCAGGGCTCCCCCTCGGCCTGGGCTAGCAGCTCCAGGTGGCACACAGGCACACGCTCCGTGCCGAAGCGGGGGGCTAGCCGCTCGAGTGTGGCCAGGTACTTGACCATGACGACGTGCTGGGAAAGGCTGCCTGGCTGGAAGGCGTGCAGGAACTTGCGGAAGATGATCCGCAGGCGTAGCCGAGTGAACGCATTGTACTGCCGGATCTGTTGCCGGAAAGAGCGTGGGATACAGTCCTTGAAGCTGTGAAAATGACCGAGAGGGGCTGGTTAGGGGCCTGGGTTGCAGGCCTGGCTGGATGACATGTGGTAAATGAGTCAACTTCCCTGAACCACAGCTGCCTCGTTTAGAAAATAGGCAGGCTGTTGTGAGGTGGAGAGAATAAAGGGCCAGCACAGGGAGGCTGGATGGTGGCGGGGACCAGGGCAGAGGACTCAGGAGGGGACTATGGGGCGGAAATCCCGGTTCTTGGATAACTAACTTAAGCTCTATAAGGCTGTGTCTGCTCCTCTGAAAAATGGGTGCAAACAGTGCCCACCTATAGGGCTGATGACAGAATGAGAAGGACTATGTCACTGTCAGCTGTTATTATCACTGAAGTCGCTATTGTATTTATCACTAATATTTTGATCATCAATAAAAGGAACAGCTCTGGGAGCCGCTCTGCTCTTCACAAAGCCCTGCCCCATTAAGCCATCTCCCCATCACCTACCAGGATAGCCCCCCTAGATGACATGTTTCCAAGCCTCAGTCTCTATGTCCTTAGCCTTCTCTCCCACCCCTTTGACCAGAGGGACCCTAAAGCTTGAGGTTCTAGCTACCTTCCACCCCCACTTCCAAGCCTTCCAGGGCTCCGGACTGGAAGTAGTTGACTAGTGTCTTGCCAACTCCTGCACTTGAGCAATCATATTCTACATCCAGTTCCCCTGGAAATAGGCTTTTGCCATCTTCTGCCTCTGGGCCTTTGTATATGCTATTCCATCTGCCTAGAATGCTTTGCGCCAAGATAGTCTATATCTGGATAAAGATGACTCAACCTTTAGGTCTTTTTTAAATTTTTATTTTAAATATATTATTATTGATTTCAGAGAGGAAGGGAGAGGGAGAAAGAGATAGACACATCAATGATAAGAGGGAACCACTGATTGGCTGCCTCCTGCACGCCCTTCACTGGGGATTGAGCCCACAACCGGGGCATGTGCCCTTGACCTGAACTGAACCTGGGACCCTTCAGTCTGCAGAGCAACACTCTATCCACTGAGCCAAACTGGCTAGGGCTCAACCTTTAGGTCTCAGCAGAAGTATCACCTCCCCTGGGAAGTGTTCTCTGGTCTCCAGGCTGGATAGGCTGCCTCCTCTGGGTTTGCTAGCACCCTGGGCTTCGTTTGCTGCCAAGCCCTAGACCTCCAGAGTGATAAAAGGACAGGGACTGAAAAATATGTGCTTTAAGGAGAACTGCTGGTCCTGAAAGACCCGGCTTTCCTGCTGCCTCATCCAGGCAGTGTGCCCCGATTACTCTAGCCCTTGGCTGGAGGTAAACATAGCTAACTCCTTCCTGCCCTTGAATTCTAGGAAGTTCTCCAAGCTCACCCTACTCTAGCCACACCTCCTCCAACATATCAGGCACAGTCGGCCTCAGGGCCTTTGCACTGGCTGTCCCTCTGTACAGAATTCTCTTCTCCCAGATATCCATATGGCTTCCTCCTTCACTTCCTTCAAATCTTTGAATGTGACCATCACCTGCTCAGTGAGAAACTCCCCAACTACTCAATTTTAAATTATATACCCCTCACCCCCTGACATTCCCCTTCTTTCTCTTTTCCTACTTAATTTCCCTCCATTGCACTTTATCACCATCTGGAACACTATACATTTTACTTTTGTATTTATTTTATTGCCTGTCTTTTTCACCAGATATGAGAGCCAAGAGGGCAGGGATTTTTGTCTGACTTGTTCACTATTGTGTCCTCACCACCCACAACTAGTGCCAGCATACAGAAGGTGCTCAATAAATGAAGGCATGGCAGTATACAAGGTCTCTTCCTTGGCCCCCGGATGCCCACACATATCCATCCACCTCCGCCGTGTCTCTGCCACATGCCCAGGCACCTGGTCTTCTTGGCCACCTTCTCCAGGGGAACGCCACGGCAGAGAGCAAGGTGACAGAGGTGCAGAAAGGCCATGCCCAGGCTCTCGTTCTTAAAGTGGTGGATCTCCTCCTCACTCGACAGCTCCCACAGCGATGCCACATCATTCACAAACTCGTGCTTGCCCTAGGGGTGGGGAAATCGGATTGAGAGGGAGGCCCGAAAACCTGTTCACTCCTCAGCTTCTGGCCACTTTGGGAGGGGAAAGAGGGACTTCCCATTTTCTGCAAAGGCTAAATATACAGCATGCATGCCTCCTATGCCCATGCCTGTGGCAGACATCACTAATCGATCACAGCACTCTTTCCCACGCAATCCTAAGACTCTCAGAACCCTTTGGTTCACGTAGAAAAAGGACCCCAGGTTGTGTGAGCTGAAACCTGCTAGCTATAATTGTAGAAAGAAGAGGGGGTGCCTCAACTGCCCCTCAGTCCCCCATAAATAACCCCACTTCCCAGCCCTGCTCCTACCTGCTCAAAGAGGTACTCAAAGGAGGCTGGGTCCAGGAGCTGCACCCCCTGCTCTGCCTGTTCTGACGAAGCCTCGGCACCTGGGGGCCTGCAGCGGTACACAGCTGGCTCCTGAGGATTCGTGCCATGCCAGTTGCGGAAATAAAACCTACAGGAAGGGAGGGGCACAGCTAGGGCTGAGTGCCGATTCAGCTCCAGGAAGATGGGATTCATGGGGAGAGAAGAGACAGAACAAAGGGGACAAGCCTTCCCACAGGCCTTCACCCACCTCATGCGGAAGTGCAGCGTCAAGTTTGTGTCTCTGGAGACCTCAAAAACGTGGTTTGGGGGCAGCCAGACCTGGGCCTGGGCATCAAAGAGGGCAAAGAGATTGAAACAGGGTGGAGTGATGCCTGGAAAAGGGAAGAAAGAACATCTGGTGTCAGCGTCTGCGGCCATGACCCTACGGGCCCCCAGACGGCTATCACCTTTCACAAGCCTTCCCTAGGCCTCCTCCCCTGCTGACAGAGGATAATGCAATATGTTGACCATGCTGTGGCCTCACAGCAGACCACATCTTCCAGCCTCCCTTGCAGCTTGGATGGGGCCACTGGATTGGTTTCTGGCCAATGGGATGTGAGCAGACAGATATGCGATCTTCCAGGCCTGGAAATAAACTCTACTGCCATCTTCCCCGCCGCATCTGACCTGCATTTGATTTTAGGTACCTTTATTGTTTTTAGCCCAGGAAAATCACAGGTTGGGGGTGGGGGGAATTGCTTGTTAGTGCAGCCAAACCTATCCTAGACTGACTAACACAACTCTATTCTGATCTCTCTCTGAACTGCAGCCAGGAAAACATACCTAACTACCTCCTGGCTGTCTCCTCCTGGATGTCAGAAGCTCCCTTAGAGGTGCTTGTTCCAAACAGATCTCATCCAAGCTCCCCACACCTGCCCCTCTTGTGCCCAGTTCTTTTTTAAATACGTTTTCATTGACTTTTTTTTTTTTTTTAACAGAGAGGAAAGGAGAGGGAGAGGAAAGGAGAGGGAGAGGAAAGGAAAGGGAGGAGAAAGAGAGAGAGGAAGAGAGAAAATCATCGATCAGCTGCCTCCTGCATGCATCCCGACCCAACTGGACCGAGGATCAAGCCCACAACCTGGGCATGTGCTCTGACCAGGAATCGAACTGGCAACCTTTCAGTGCCCAGGACGACACTCAACCAACTGAGCCACACCAGCCAGGGCCTCTGTCCAGTTCCTAAGCCAGGACTTGGTCCTTGTTCTCAACTCCTCCCACCCTTTTCACTTCTGATGGGTAAAAGTCCTGCTCTTTCTATATCCACCATCTCTCTAGGATCCAGCTACTTCCTTCAAATCCAAAGCCCAGGCCGAGTCCAGCCTCCGGACTTGCTGTCATTCCCCACACTGGCCATCTGAGGCATTTTTTTAACTACACATCACTTAATTTTTTTATATAAAAGAGTCCTTTCAGAATAATTCATAATCACCTAAGTACCAGCCGCCAGATAAAGAAGTAAAACTTAGAAAGTACAATTGAAGCCCCCATCTACATCCACTTCCTTTTTCCTCCCACAAAGAGGTAACCATATTCCTGAAGTAGAATTTATTATTTTCATATCCTCTATAATCTAGTCTTGAATATTATAAACTGAAAATGTGGTATTATACCACCAATACCCCACAATTTGTTTTTTCATGCTACCTGATACTTGTAACATTGGTTAAATTCCCTTTTCGTGGCTCTACAGTATTCCAGTGTTCAACTATACGGCTGTTTATGTGTGCGCTCTCCTGCAGAGGGACTTTAAGCTGGCCTCCCATCTTAAGATAAACGAGGCAGCTCTAAACATTCTCATGTGCGTCTCCAGGAACACATGAGCTGAGTGTCTGTATGGTGAATATCTAGGAGCAGAGCTGTGTGGCCTCAGAGAATGCACATTCCAACCGTGTTAGATGATGCCAAATTGCTCTGTCACTGCATCCCGGTGTACTGCCTCCCGCAGAAGGAGAATGCCTCCCTGTGAGACAACTTCCTAAAGCCCATCTGACCGCTTCATTCTCTGGCTTGAACATTCCATGGCTCCCTATTGCCCCTCATCACAGAATAACCATGACCTGGACCTTACAATTACGGCCTGCTTTCAATTCCTATTTTCTCTTCCAAATTCTTGAAACTGACACTCCAGTTACTCTTACTTTTGCTTCCTCAAATTGAGCAGGCTCTCCTCACACATGCTATTCCCTCTGACGGACGTGTTTCACATCACCCGGCACATCCATCTGAGTTCTTTTAAGAATCAGCCACTGATTGAAAAGTACAAGGTGTTGTAGAAATCCTCCAGAAGGCCCCCCCATCCAGTTATGGGGAAGGGAGTTTGAGAGGACTTCCTGGAGGAAGGGGCATGTAAGCAAAGTCCCCTTAGCGAGACCTCCTCCTCCTCTGGCAGAAGAAAGTATACTTTTGAGCACATCTACTACAGGCTCTTCCAGCTATTCTCTGGTTCCTCACTGCTCTCAAGAAAAAGCCTAAACTCGCAATTCCTCCCTCTGGCGTTTAAGGCATTGTAAGATCTGGCCCTGACTGACCTCGCCCCCATAATCTCCCACCTGGAAATCACCTCTGCCATGGCCTCCCTACTCCCACCCTCACCCACTAGTATGTTCCCCCTACAGCGACCAGAGAAGACCTGTGAACACCTGAGTCCGGTCACGTCCCTCCTTTGCTCACAGTCCCACCTCACTTGGAGTAAAATTCAAAGGCCTCCCTGAGGCCCACAAGGCCCTGCATGACCTTCACTGTTCCCCCGCTTTCCCTCACTTACTCCTGTGTCCTCTCATTCAGAGCTAGCTGTTGCCGACAAGTTCCCACCTCAGGGCCTTTGCACATGCTGTTCCCTGAGCCTGGTACTCATCTTCCCCCAGATAATCCCATGGCTCCCTCTCTTATCTCCTTAAGTTTTAAATTTCCTCTATGCTCTATCTCTGCCTTCCTACACAGTTTTCTTATTTATTATGATTTCCCTATGAGAATATCAGCACTACAAAGGCAGTGATTTGGGGCTGGCACATAGTAGGCACTCACTCAATGTCTTCTGAATGAAGAGGCAGACGATGGATGGGGTTCAGCCATTGCCCAAACCTCCACCCCTGCCATGGGACTCACCGACTTTGTGTGCGATGTGAACGCAGACCTCCTCTGCGGTGAGTGTGGCCTCGCTGAAAGTGACCCAAGGCTCCCTGCTGCCAGGGCCAGCCCAGTGCAGAAGCACCTTGAGGCCTCCTGTGATGGCTGTGAGCTGAGTTTCGTCCCCATCAGGCTTGCTGCCCCTGGCGGTGGCCCCCCCATGGCACAGAGGCATGCTCTTGACAGCTGGCTTGGCTGGGAAGGGACAACCCATTAGTCCCCAGGCCTCAGCCTAGAGGCTCCTGTTAGCACCTCAACCTGCTGCCCATTTAGACTGAGGCCCGAGGGGATATTCTGAACTCCCCTTGCTGTGCAACCTCGGGCACCTAATTCCCCTCCCCGAGCCTCAGTTTCCACACGCTTGATGGAGTTGGGGAATGCATCCCCACCTTTTAGACCCATCATGAACAATAGCAACATCCACCTCTTTACTGGACTAACTAGCACCAATACGAAAATCTGTTCTCAACACATTATTCCCAAAATAACCAGGCAGGCAGGTGTGGACAAACGAACCTGGGGGGTGAATCTGGATGCTCCCTGTGTCCAGCAAGTCACTTAGCTACTCCTGGGCCTCAGTTTCCCCATCTGGAGAATGGAGATGCTGAGACCATTGCCATCAAAAGATGGTCCTGCCGATTCACCACAATTCTGCATGTTCGTATGCTCAGCACAGACCTTGATATGGGCCTGAAGAAAATAACAAATATGACAAAAACAAGAGTAAAATCATTATTATTGGTTTCTTCCTCATGATGGCTTTTTCTCTTTTAAGCCAAGATCCCTTGCCTCCCACCTCCACCCCCATGAGTGACCCCTGGCCCTTGTGACTCGCCCAAGCCTAGGAGGGGTTCAGTCCAGCTCGCTCCTCCCGAACTAGCTCCCAGACTTTTGAAGGCCAGGCCCAGGCCCCAGGCCCCCTGAGGTCTCCAGTACCTCCAGGGAGGGGCTGTCGGCGATTCCACCGATCGGACTGATTTAAGACCAACGGTGGTGGGAAGAGGAGAATGTTGTCATAGCATAATGTCGGATTCCCCAGGAATCAGCTTCTCTCTCTAAGCCTGTTTCCTCATTTGGAAAATGGGCGTATAAAGGTCTCTCCCTCGAAGACTGTGGGGAGGATTCACGGAGATGAGGCAAGGAAAAGGCTGTGCACAGGGCCCGGGCCCTTGATCAATGTCTACTATTATTATTCTATTAACGTTTAAAATAAGATCGTGGGGACGGGGCTTTTGGGGTGCCCATCCTTCCTTGCCCCCATTGAGCCCAGATCCAGCTGTGACGATGGGGTCGGGATGAGGTCTGCACTCAGGAAGCGTGCACACCACACATCCAAGCCCCCAACCCTGCCGGCAGGGGCAGGAAATGTGACGGGCACCCACCGGTCCGGAGGCAGCGGGCGCTCCTATCCACCTCCTGCAGCGCGCGGCCAGTCCCGCGCCGCCCGCGGCCGCATCCTTCCAGGTGACCTCCGCCACACTCACCCTCTCCCGGGGCTCCGGCTCGAACCCGGGACCCAGCCCTGCCACCACGGGCAGCCGCCGACTGCTCGCCGCCGAGATGCCGCCTCCCCTGGGCCACCTGAAAAGGCCACCCTCATTGGCTGCCTCCCTTTCCGTCACACGTAACCATTGGTCCTTTCGCTGTGACAGAGGCGCTCCTATTGGTCCCTGGTTCGCCTTTCGCTCAACCTCGATTGGCTCGATCGGCTGCCGGAAGTGCCGCAGCGTCAGTGATTGGTTGACTGGGGGGGGGACGCAGAGGGCAGTCCGCGCCGGCGGGCGGAAGAGTGCGGGTTTCTGGGGACTCGGGGTTCTTCGGGCTCTGTTTACCGTAGACTTCCGGCCTGACCGCCGCAAGCCCAGATCCTCTTTTCCGAGGTCAGGGCTGCAGCTGCGCGCCCTCCATCCTCCAGCCCCGCCATGTGACTCCACCTTCCACCGCCTCGCGTCTGCCTGGCCAGCCCCACCTCGCCGGCTGAGACCCCCTCCTCGGATACCGGAGGCGTTGCCCTCCCCGCCTCTCACATCTCCCTCACCCTGTCCTCGGAGGCCCCCTTGCTGCCAGTAGCAGCGTAGATGTCCCTCCTGATTGGAGTTCTAATCCTCCCCACTCCCGGTCGCTGTCCTTGACAGAGAATGAGATCCTGGCCGCGGTCCTGAGTGGCGGCTCTTCCACCCATTTCTCAGAGAGAAACAGGCACAGAGAGGTGCCAAAGACCCTTCCCTGAACCAAATTTTAGTCTCTGAGCCTCTTTCCCACTAGCCTTCGACCTTGGCCTGTGTTCTGTCTTCGCCCAGTCCAGTCTGAGCAAAGACTCCTTCTACGTTAGTGGTTCCCATCGTGGGGCACACGCCCCCCAGGGGGGGCAATTTGATTTTTAAGGGGGGTAATTCGAGAATGAGTTCTTAACAGTGAATTTTTTTGCATTTCTTATGGTTCTAGGGGCCTCGTATACAGTATATAAATATATTGTGACATATTTGTGCATTTCAGTTCTCTTACATGTTTTGAAGCTTTATTTGCTATTTTTTTATATCACTTAATATTATTTTTTAAAACAATTTCTTAGTGGTTTCTTCCTCAGTACTTCAACTGTCCTTTCGTTCTTTTGTTTTTCTCTTTCATGGATGCCGTGGTCTTTGGAAGCTTGTTTAGACCAAGTTAATGACCTTTTAGGCTTCCTCCACGTGAATAGGAGTTCACTTTTTGAATAATAAGAATCACATGTCACAGGGGGGCATCAGGATTCTAGAGATGCTTAAGTGGGGCATGGCCAAAAAAAGGTGGGGAGCCACTGTTCTAAGCCGTCCCACCACCCTTGATATCTGATCAAGTTCCTCGTCCCTCATCTTTGGTGCATATAAGCCCT
Source organism: Myotis myotis (assembly GCF_014108235.1). Taxonomy (NCBI): domain Eukaryota; kingdom Metazoa; phylum Chordata; class Mammalia; order Chiroptera; family Vespertilionidae; genus Myotis; species Myotis myotis. The sequence continues at coordinate 84,504,550 of NW_023416368.1, forward strand.
TGGCCTCTCTTTAGCAAGAATTCTCAGTTCAGTTTAGCAAGAGTCCCTCTACCCTTGATGTAGTCATTTCCCATCCATAGACAACACCCCCTCCCTTGGCTCACAATCCCCAGCTGTCTTTGCTGTATTCGGCGAGGAGCCTGAACTCTCAACCCTGTTACAATCCCCTCTTGCAATAGACCCGGCTCAAGTCTTCCTTGCCGTTTTAACAAGCGTCAGATGGGTTGAGTAACTTTTTCAGGTCACGGCACAAAAGGGCAGAGACAGGTTTATTTCTGGAGTCGGAGCCCTAACTGCTGTGGCCAGGGGCACGTGGCTACTCCTTTCTGAGTCTGAGAACGTATGAGGAAAGATAGATTCTCCCCCACAGGGCAGCTATGGGGATCCAGTGTGAGATAGTAGAGACAGCCTGGTACCTGGGAAACTGGGGCTGAGGGATTCATCCTGCTGAGGGCATAATATGCAGCTGGAGGGAAATGGGGGGACTTGTGCTGACACAGAGGCATTGCCAGAGTGTCTATAATAAAGGAGAGGGCCCAGCCAGCGTGGCTCAGTGGCTGAGCGTCGACCTATGAACCAGGAGGTCACCGTATGATTCCCAGTCAGGGCACATGCCTGGGTTGGCCCTGTGTGTTTATAAACTGGCCCCCACACAGAGGGCAACGAGAGACCGCAGAGAGGCAGATCACCCCAGATCAACGGGGCGGGTTTAATAAGCAAAGGAACTTACATGCACGGCTTGTCTGGGATGACCACCAGATGGGTAGGCCCCGTCCCTGCCCACCAGAATCTTAAACGTTTATATAGAGGCCTTAATGGGGTCCAGTCACGTATTCAAGCATGGGGATGGCCTCCATCCCCAGTAGGGGGCGTACAGGAGGCAGCCAATCAATGATTCTCTTTCATCATTAATGTTTCTCTCTCTCTCTCCCTCCCCTGCTCTTCCTTCCTCTTTCTGAAATCAATAAAAATATGTTTTGTTTAAAAAGGAGTGGAATAAAAGGGATGTATTGTTGTTGGAGGAGATCATCAAGAAGGCATGACTACCAGTTGACCCTCGAGCTGGACCTGGACAAACTGGAGGCTCCTCACCTCTGCCCTGTCTTTGGAATGCACACTTCACCTACTGTCCCCTCAGTGGGATCTGTTCCAAGGACACAGCCTTGGAGAGGAAGGTGTTGAGAGTCTGACATGCTTGAATACGTGACTGGACCCCTTTAAGGCCTCTATATAAACATTTAAGATTCTGGTGGGCAGGGGCGGGGCCTACCCATCTGGTGGTCATCCCAGACAAGCCGTGCATGTAAGTTCTTATTAAACTTACTTATTAAACCCGCCCCGTTGAGCTGGGGTGATCTGCCTCTCTGCGGTCTCTCATCGCCCTCTGTGTGGGGGCCAGTTTATAAACGAACAGTTGTATTTTTTTGTGCCTGCTCAGCCCACCTATGTAAGGACTCAAGAGAAAAACGGAACTATTGGGTAGCTCAGAAAGAGAAATCTTAGGGTCCTTCCTGATTCCCCCATTTCTCTCACACCCACCTCTGGCTCATAAGCAAAAGTGGGCTGTCTCCCTGTTCTCCATCGGCACACACCTGGACCAACGCAGTTGCTTCTGGTCTGTTTCAGGATTCCTGCCCGCATCCCTCACAGTCTGTCCTCCCTTCATTGGGGGTTCCAGGGGGCCCTGTGAGCACTTGAGTCAGGCCATGTCTCTCCTCTACTCAGAGCCCTCCTTGGCTCCTACCTCACTCAGAGGAAAAGCCCAACTCCTTCCCGTGGCTCATAGGCCCTGGGTGACCTGCCCCATTCCTTTTCTGCCCTCACCTCCTCTCATTCCTCCCCCCCCCACCCCCCATTCACTCTGCTTCAAACACAAGGGCCTCCTCGCAATTCCTCCAACACACCAGGCACGGTCTGGCCTCAGGGCCTTTGCACTGGCTGTCCCTCTCCCTGGAATACACTTCCTCAGATTTTTTAATGACTCTTCCCCTCACTTTACTTAGATCTTCAAATACTAAATTGCTGTTTTGTGCAAGATTTTCAACTTTACAAAAATATATCCTACTGTTCACATTCTGTTACTTGATTCCATGTACTCAGGGACACATTCTTGAGAGTCATCCATGTTAAAGCAAATGGTTCTAGAACATTCCTTTCCTCTGCCTTATCATATTCCAACGTACAGATCCATAGCTCAAAACTTAATTGTCCATTCGCCTGGTGAAGGCCTGTGGTTTCTAATTTTGTTGTTAAGAGGAACATTTTTTTTCTTTTTTTAAGATAAGAGAGACATCGGAGTTTATTTCTTTTTTTAAATTTATTTTAGAGAGAGGATGGGGTAGGGAGAGAGAGAAACATCAATGTGAGAGAGGAACATCGACAGGCTGCCTCTTGCATGCACCCAACCGGCAGCTTAGGTACGGTGCCTGATCAGGAATGGAACCTGCCACCTTTTCGGTATACACTCCGAACAACTGAACCACACCGGTCAGGGCACTAGGAGCATTCTTGTGTGTGAGAGGGCATATGGTTGTTTTCTTTTTTGGAAACCATTCCAGAACTTCTCTTTTACAGGTGCAAGTGGTCAGGCCCAAGGCCTGATTGTACGGGTTACAGAACAGCAAAGCGATTGCAATGCACAGTTCCGATGGACTCTTCTGCTGAAGTCAGGGCAGTGAGTGGGGAGGAGTGGTTTCCTGGGGTTCCGAATGGGAATAATGAGCAGATACAGATGATCCTGAGAACTTTGAGCCCGTGAGTACCCTTCTCTGAAGAAAACTGGCCTTTGCATGTATGATTCTGTGATATAATAAAACATATATGTTTGGTCTTTATCCCCGATTCCTGGCACAGAGCTTCTAGAACGCTTCTTACTTCCAGAGGAACCACCCATGTGACTAGAAGGTTGGAACTTTCAGCTCCACCTCCACTCCAGGGCGAGGAGGAAGGCTGGAGATTGTCAAGAGACAGTGACTTCATTCTTCTAGCCTACATACTGGAGCCTTCACAAAACCCCACACGACAGGATGCGGGGAGCGTGGGGGTTGGTGAACACATCCATGTGCTGGGAGGGTGATGCGCCCCTCCTCCACGGGGACAGAAGCGCCTGAGTCTAGGCCCCTCCCAGCCCCTGATCATCTGCATCCTCTACAATGTCCTTTATAATCAACTGGGACACTTCCGAAATGTTCCCCTGAGTTCCCCGAGCCATTACAGTGGGGCCTTGACTTACACGTGTCCCGACTAACGAGTTTTTCGAGATACGAGCCGCCATCTCTCCGCCAATTTTTTGCTTTGAGTTGCGAGCTAAAATTCGGGTTACGAGCCAGCTTCAGATACCCCACCTCTAGTTGGCGCAGCGAACGTCACAGTGAACGCCACAACATCAGCCCAGCATCACGTGTCTCACTCGTTCACTTTATGATTTGCCATACGAGTAATTTGAGTTATGAGCTCCGTCACGGAACGAATTAAACTCGTAAGTCAAGGCCCCACTGTACAGCAAATTATTGAACCCGAGGAAGAGGTTGTGGGAACCCTGCGTGGGGACTGCTATTGGAGGCTGAAGGGGGCGGGGCAGTCCTGCGGACTGAGTCCTTAGCGTCTGGATAGTTAGTGTCAGAGCTGAGCTGAACTGTAAGACACCCGGGTGGTGTCCACAGAAAACTGGAGAATCTCTTGGTGTGGAAAGCCCATACCCTAGGTGTCAGAGTGTTGTGCGTAGGGAAACAGCTTTCCTTGACCATGCATTAAAAACAAAACAAACAAAAAAAGAAAACAGAAACAAAAAAAAACAACTTTCACCCTAGCCTGTTTGGCTCAGTGAGTAGAGCATCAGCCCTTGGACTGAAGAGTCCCCGGTTCAGTTCCGATCAAGGGCACGTACTTAGGTTACATGATCAATCTTGGGACCCTGGGGCAAGTGTGGGAGGCAATCTATCAATGTGTCTCTGTCACAAATATCGATGTGTTTTTTTTTCTCTCTCTGTCTCTCCTCCTTCCATTCTCTCTAAAAATCAATGGAAAAATTAATCCTCTGGTGAGGATTAACAAAAAACAAAAAAACTTTCACCCAGCCGGTTTGGCTCAGTGGGTAGAGTGTGGGCCTGTAGACCAAAGGGTCTCGGGTTTGACCCAGTCAAGGGCAGGTACCTGGGTTGCAGGCTCCTCCCCAGCCCAGGTCCTGGTCAGGGCGAGTGCAGGAGGCAACCAATCGATGTGTTTCTCTCACATCAATGTTTCTCTCTGTCTTTCCCTCTCTCTTCCACTCTCTCTAAGAAATCAATGGGAAAAATAAATAAATAAATAAATAAGTAAAAAAATCAATGGGAAAATGTCCTTGGGTGAGGATTGAAAACAAAACACGTTGCCTTAGCTGGTTTGGCTCAGTGGATAGAGCGTCGGCCTGTGGACCAAAGTCTTAGGTTCGATTCCGGTCAAGGGCACATGCCTGGGTTGTGGACTCAGTCCAATGTGCAGGAGGCAGCCAATCAATGATTCCCTTTCATCATTAATGTTTCTATCTCTCTCTTCCTCTCTGAAATAAATAAAAATATATTTAAAAAAGCAACAACAACAATAATAAAACATCAACTACTCCGGCTAAGAAACAAACCCTCACCACTCCCCAGAAGCTCCTCCTTCTGAACCAGCAGAGTCATCTCTCTGCTCCGGGGTCTGCTGTAGTCTTTATGGCCTTTATGACCACCTGACATTTCACTGGCCGTTTCTTTGAGCACTGACTTAGATGCCTGGCTTCCCTCCTAGGATGTCAGCTCCACGAGGGCGGAGGGTCTGTCTGGTTCTCCACTGTGTCCTCACACCTGGAGTTGTGCCTGGCACCTCATAGGTTCCAAGAAGCTGGTGGAAGCAAGGGGAGGGCAACCCCTTCACCCAGTTGCCAAACAGCCCCCCACCCCATCCCCTGCACCTTCCTCCTCCCCCCATCCCTGATGATTCTGGCCTTCCCAACCAATTTTTTTAAAAATCCTCACCTGAGGATATGTTTATTGATTTTAGAGAGAGAGGAAGGGAGAGAGAGAGAGGAAAACAAACAAACATCAGTGTGAGAGAGAAACATCAATCAGTTGCCTCCTGTACTCGTCCCAACCTGGGATCAAACCTGCAAACTAGGTATATGTCCTGACCGTACACTAAACCCTTCTGGTGTACGGGAGGGTGCGCCAGCCAACTGAGCCACCTGGCCGGGGCCCAAACCGCTTTTGATCTTCTGATTCCTCTTGAGTTGGAAGCAGACCGAGTCCCTCCCAGGCACCCATTGGGGGGTGGGGGGGAACCTGTCTTTTTATTTTTTTCCGACAGGAAGGGAGAGGGAGAGAGAGATAGAAACATTAATGATGAGAGAGAATCATTGATCAGCTGCCTCCTGCATGCCTCCCACTGGGAATCGAGCTTGCAACCCAGGCATGTGCCCTTGACTGGAATCGAACCTGAGACCCTTCAGTCCACAGGCTGATGCTCTATCCACTGAGCTAAACCGGCTAGGGCAGGCCCTGCCTTTTTTAACGACACCCCAAGCCCCCACCTGTTTCTCCCTTTCCCAGGCTGCCAACTTCTAACCTCAATAATGACTCTGCATGTGTCTGTTTAGTTCTGTGTACAAATGGGATGTTGTGGAGACGACCCCTCCCCCCACCGCCTGGCTCCCCTCCCCTTTTCCACTTAGTCGTGGCCACTCATGCAAGCAGGACCAGTAAGAGTCAGGGAACTTCAATTTTAAAAAAAGAAATACACACAACAATTTAAAAAAAGAGCTGGGCTGGTGTGGGTCAGTGGATTGAGCATCGTCCCATGGACCAAGTGGTTCCAGGTTCAATTCCCAGTCAGGGCACCCATCCGCAATGTTTCTATTTCTTTCTCCCTTCCTCTCAATTTAAAAACCAATAAAAACATGCCCGGCTGGTGTGGGTCAGTGGTTGAGCGTCGACCTGTGAACCAGGAGGTCATGGTTCTGCAGGAGGCAGCCAATCAATGATTCTCTCTCATCATTGCTGTTTCTATCTTTCTTTCCCTCTCCCTTCCTTTCTGTAATCAATTAAAATTACATACATACACACACATATTTAAAGGAAAGAAATATAAATAAAAATCAATAAAAATATATATTAGAGGCCCAATGCACAAAATTCGTGCAAGAGTAGGCCTTCCTTCCCCTGGCTGCCGGCACCGGCTTTCCTCTCGCACCTGGGATCCGGGCTTCCCTTGTTACAGAGTAGGAAAAATTTTAGGCCTGCTTAATTACCTAGCCACCTCAGCAGCTTGACAGCCTGTGCAAAGTTTCTGGGAACTGAGCTCCCACACCTGAACAAAGGCCCACAAAGAACAAACAGATCAACACACCTGAACAAAGGCCCACAAAGAACAAACAGATCACAATTAAGAACAGTCCTGACCTTTAAGTTACCCAGAAGTCACTAACAGGAGGATGATGAATAGCTTGACTAAAACTACGCAATGAGCTTCTGTAACTTGGCTTTGCTTGCTGTGGGAACCTGAGCACGGATGCAGTTGTCCCCTTTAAACACTGGGCTCTGCAGAGGGTCGTGGCCGCTTCTCTCTTGGGCGTCCTGAGTGGAGGCGCGGACCCCGGCCAGTCACTAAAGGCTCTCTACATTTTTTTGGGGGGGGGGGGCTCTCTACATTTTAATCTGTCTGGAGCTGGTCATTCTGTCACTCGCGCTCCACAACACCCTCACAGCCCCGGCTTTGTCCGGGAGGTAGTCGGGAAGGACATCCGGTCTAATTTCTAATTAGCATATTATGCTTTTATTTTATACACACACACACACACACACTGGGGGAGTGAATGGCCTGGGGAGCTCTGTGGAACCAAGCTACTGTCCTGTCTGCTTCAAAGGGCTGGCCATGGCCTTCTGACCTCAGCTTCCTTTCTGCCACTGGGAGTGCAGCAGCAGGAAGCTGGGGGTGCCAGATTCTTTAACAGCCAGCAGAGGGGAGGGGGGGCGGCGGCCTCTGCTGGGCCTGGAGGCTGCGCCTACAGAGGACAGGATGTAGCTGGGGCCTGGTGTCTGCTACTTCAGGAGGGACTGACAGGAAATGATAAAGTGGCTAATAATTTTAACACTAATGGTAATAATCCCAGTAATAATAATAAATTATAACAATAGCTCCAGTGTCCCACCCTGGATGCTGGACCAGGGCTGGGTGCTTAGAACTCTTCCGTTCTTTCTTCCTTTTAAAAAATATGTTTTTATGGATTCTTAATTATTAAATTAATTAATTAATTAATTAATTGTTTATCCTCACCCAAGGATATTTTTTCCTCAACCGAGGATTTTTTTAGAGAGTGTGGAAGGGAGGGAGAGAGACAGAAAGGGAGAGAAACATCAATATGTGTGAGAGAGACACATTGATTGGCAGCCTCCCGCACTCGCCCCAAGGGCACCAGGATTCATCCTGCTACCTATGTACATGCCCTTGACCGGAACTGAACCCAGGACCCTTCAGTCCGACGCTCCAACCACTGAGCTAAACCGGCTAGGACTATTTTTATTGATTTTAGAGAGAGGAAGGGAAAGGGAGAAACATCCATAAGCTGCCCCGTGCTGGGAATCGAGCCTGAAACCCAGGCATGAGCCCTGACCCGGCATCAAAGCAGTGCATGGGTCAACACTCAGCCAGAGCCACGCCGGCCAGCTCTCCGGTTCTTTTAGAGTGGGACCAGCCCCCTTATCTGACAGCTGAAGAAAATAGGGTCATGGGCGCTGCTGGGAAGGTTGGCGTGCTGCATCCTACATCACAGAGTGGAGCCCAGCAGGAAGGCTACAGGTCACCCCAACAATGGTCCGGTTTGCCCAGGACTGCAGGGGATTCCCACACAGGGGACTTTGGGGTGAAAAATTGGGACAGCTGGGCAAACTAGGATAATTAGCCACCCTTCCCCACTGGGTTTCCAGGAGGAAGCTAGAATCAGGGTTTTCCCCGGATTCCAGAGGCCTGCAGGAAGTGGATTCTCCAGAGCTCCCAGGAGACCAGGGAAAGGTCAGGAGTTGTTGAATTAAAAAGAAAATCCCTTTGCATCATTTAGAATTGGAAGGTTCAGGAAATAGCCCCTCCCCAAAACAGCCTTGAGGTTGGTTGGGAATCCTTCCAAGAAAGTGCCACACCCTGTGGGCACATGGGCATGTGTGTGAACACACAACCTCTGGAAAGTTCCCAGGAGCAGGCCCAGCTTGGACACTGGGCCTGGTCTCAGGTGCCAGGGCTGACCAGCAGACCCTGAGGGACCGATGAAGGATTACGCTGACACAGGTTTCTGTGAAAGAGAGGGCTAAGGGACTGCCTCGCTATAGGAACCAGACAGCCTCTTCAGGCTTTTATTGTAACAGCAGTTTGAGATAAGGTTTAACTTTTATTTATTTATTTTTAAATATTTTTATTGATTTTTTTTTATAGAGAGGAAGGGAAAGGGATACTGGAATTGAATCTGGGACCCTTCAGTCCGCAGCCCAATGCTCTACCCACTGAGCCAAACAGGTTAGGCTGAGATGGGTGTTGTTGTTTTTTAATTGATTTTTTACAGAGAGGAAGGGAGAAGGATAGAGAGTTAGAAACATCGATGAGAGAGAAACATCGATCAGCTGCCTCCTACACACCTACTGGGGATGTGCCCGCAACCAAGGTACATGCCCTTGACTGGAATCAAACCTGGGACCCTTCAGTCTGCAGGCTGACACTCTATCCACTGAGCCAAACTGGTTAGGGCAAGGTTTAACTTTTAGATACCATCAATAAGGTAAGCATTCTTGGGAGGACACATGCGTCTGCAGTGTCCTTTAAGCAAGGATGTCTAAAGATTAAGCATAAAGATTATGGTAAACACCCAGGGTCTGCATGTACAGACTTGTTTGGAAAGGTCAAGGAACAATTAGGGGCGACCGCCTTCAGCCAACTCCCCTAGGCCAGAATTTCCTCCTTACAAACTTTCCAACCAAGTCTTCTGTGCTTCCCCACACTCTGACCAAGAATCAAACTGTGACTTCCTGGTTCATAGGTCGATGCTCAACCACTGAGCCACACTGGCTGGGCTCGATTTTTTTTTTTTTTTTTTTTGAGAGGCAGGGGGCGGGGAGGGAAAGAGATAGAGAGAGAGAGAGAGAGAGAGAGAGAGAGAGAGAGAGACATCGATTTGTTGCTCCACTTATTTTCTTAAAATATATTTTTATTGATTTTAGAGAGGAAGGGAGAGGGAGAGATAGAAACATCAGTGATGATAGAGAATCATTGATTGGCTGCCTCCTGCATGCCCCCTACTTGGGATCAAGCCCACAACCTGGGCATGTACCCTTGACCAAAAGAGAACCTGGGACCTTTCAGTCCACAGGCCGACGCTCTATCCATTGAGCCAAACCGGGTAGGGCTGTTGTTCCACTTACTTATGCATTCATTGGTTGCTTCCTTTATGTGCCCTGACCAGAGATGGAAACCAAAACCTTGGCATATCGGGACAATGCTCTAACCAACTGGGCTAACAGGCCAGGGCCTATCTTTTTCATTTAATGACATTTCCTGGCAATCTTTCCTTTCCTCTCTGTAGAGATCTATTTTGCGGGAATGTTTTATGATGAAGTACTCCAGGCATTCAGAAAGGTGTAGAAATAAATAAAAACATCAACTAGGCCAGTGGTCGGCAAACTGCAGCTTGGAAAACCATGGCTCGCGAGCCACATGCGGCTCTTTGGCCCCTTCAGTGTGGCTCTTCCACAAAATACCGGCTCTTCCACAAAATACCAACTTCTGTGCATGGGCCACAAAGTTTCAATCGTACTGTACGTGCGCGCCCACACGTGGTATTTTGTGGAAGAGCCACACTGAAGGGGCCAAAGAATCGCATGTGGCTCACCAGCCGCGGTTTGCCGACCACGGATCTAGGCAAAAGGTGGAAACAACCCAGGTGTCCACCAACAGATGAATGAATAAACAAAATGTGGTATATATATACAATGGAATACTATTCAGTCATAACAAGGAATGGAGTTCTGACACATGCTACAAAGTGGATGAACCTTGAAAACATTATGTTAAGTGCAAGAAGCCATAAGGACAAATATATGTGATCCCACTGACATGAGATCTCTAGAGGCGTGACATTCATAGAGATAGAAAGTAGATGGTGGCTGCCAGGGGCTGGGGGAGAGGGGTGGGGAGTGAGTGTGTAATGGGAACAGAGTGTCACTTTGGGAAGATGGGAAAGTTCTGGAGATGAATGGTGGGGATGGTTGCACAACAATGTGAATGCCACAGACCTGGACACTTAAAAACTAGTGGAAATGGGTAATTTTATTTATATTACGTGTATTTTATCACATGAAAAAAAAAAAATCAAGGGGCCCTAACCGGTTTGGCTCAGTGGCTAGAGCATTGGCCTGCGGACTGCAGGGTCTTGGGTCAAGGGCATGTACCTTGGTTGTGGGCTCGATCCCCAGTAGGGGGCGTGCAGGAGGCAGCTGATCAATGTTTCTCTCTCATTGATGTTTCTAACCATCTATCCCTCTCACTTCCTCTCTGTAAAAATCAATAAAATATATATTTTTAAAAATCAGGGGGGTGGATATGGGTGAAATGGATGAAGGGGGTCAAACAGTACAAACTTCCAGTTATAAAATAAATAAATCCTGGAGATGTAATGTATGCCATGTTGACTATGGCTAACAATATTGTACCGTATATTTGAAAGTTGCTAATAGAGTAGATCTTAATAGTTCTCACCACAAGAAAAAAATTTATTTTTGTAACTGTGTATGGTGAAGGCTGTTAACTAGACTTATTGTGGCAATCATTTTGCAATATATACAAATACCAAATCATTATATTGTACACCTGAAACTAATATGTTATATGTCAATTACATCAGGATTATGTATTTATTTTGAAATATACTTTTATTGATTTCAGAGAGGAAGGGAGAGGGAGAGAGAGATAGAAACGTTAATGATGAGAGAGAATCATTGATCAGCTGCCTCCTGAACGCCCCCTCCTGGGGATCAAGCCCGCAACCCGGGCTTGTGTCCTGAAGGAGAATCGAACAGAACCGTGACCTCCTGGTTTATAGGTCCACGCTCAACCACTGCACAACACCAGCCGGGCATGTCAGAATTTTTTAAAATCTAAAAAGAAAATCACTTTTGCGCCATCCACTCAAGTAGAAAAAGAACACAGCGTACATACCAGGGAGAATCTCTGCATTCCGCTCTCCACTTGTGTTCTCTGAGGGAGCCGCTGTCTGGAAGGGGAGCTGTCCACGGCTGCCGCTATGCAACGAGAGGAAGGCTGCTTTCCCCTAGTCCAGTGGTCGGCAAACTCATTAGTCAACAGAGCCAAAGATCAACAGTACGACGATTGAAATTTCTTTTGAGAGCCACATTTTTTAAACTTAAACTATATAGGTAGGTACATTGTTATTAACTTAATTAGGGTACTCCTAAGGCTTAGGAAGAGCCACACTCCAGGGGCCAAAGAGCCGCATGTGGCTCGCGAGCCGCAGTTTGCCGACCACGGCCCTAGTCAATAAGTACACATCCCTTGAACACCTATGGTGCGCGTGGCCCTGGGGCACAGCCGAGAAGACAGATACAACGCCCTCCCCTTGTGACGTGGGCCTTCTAGGTGGAAAGACAGCTGAGAAAACAGTTTAAATGTATAGTGCAGCAGATGGCGACACAATATGGGAAAAGCAAAGCCAGGAGATGAGCCTGAGTCGCCCGAGGTGAAGGCACAGGGATGCGAGGGGAAGGGTGCGCCAAGCCGGGGGCACTGCCCAGGCAAAGGCCCAGAGGGAGAGCCTGTCTGGAACTCTTTGTCATTCCTACCCACCTGCTGGACTCTGCAACTTGCCAGCTCTGTCCAGACTTGTTTCTCTTTAAATATATAACATTCTATTTTCAGAAATTTGACGTCATACAGAACATACAGTTTTGTTTCCTTACTAATTAACATTCACCTGAGCATTTTTTTCATGTGATTAGAAGTTCTCCATGAGCGTCAGTGTAAAAAGTGAAGTCACACAGGAAAACATGGGTGGATTTGCCTTTTTTAAAAACTGAGATATGCCGTCCATATTTCTGTTCGTGAATTGTATCCATATGGATGCAAACTGCTCGAATTCACTTGGCTTCATGGCTCTATTGTGCAGCATCTTACACATCAATACGTTACAATTTACTTGTCCCTTATCCGAAGGGTAGACGGTTATGTGGTTTCCAATTTTATGGCTTCAGTGGCTCCAAGAAGCATCCTTCTACCACCTTTCTTTTCTTTTTAATGTTATTTTCTTATATTTATTTTTTAAATAAGTAATTCATTCACATGATTTCAAATTGAAAAGGCACAAAAGGGTTTTGAGGACAAGCCTCCATTCTGCCTCTGACATTGAATTACTGAATTCAAAACACATTTATGGGCCCTGGCCAGGTAGCTCAGTTGGTTAGAGCATCGTCCCCCTACACTAAGGTTGTAGGTTCAATCCCTGGTCAGGGCACATACAAGAAACAACCAATGAATGCATAAATAAGTGGAACAACAAATCGATGTTCTCTCTCTCTCTCTCTCTCTCTCTCTCTCTCAAATCAATTTTTAAAATGCTTATGGTTTAGTGATTCCTCAAAAAATTAAAAATAGATTCGGCCAGCATAGTTCAGTGGTTAGAGGTTGGCCCACACACTGAAGGGTCTCAGGCTCAATTCACAGTCAAGGGCACATGCCTGGGTTGCAGGTTCGCTCCCTGCCCAGTTGGGGCTGGTGCAGGAGGCAGCCAGTTGATGTCTCTCTCTCTCTCTCTCTCTCTCTCTCTCTCTCTCTCTCTCTCTCTCTTTCTCTCTCCCCCCCCCCCCCCCCTTTCGCGCTCTCTCTCCCTTCTGCTCTCTCTGAAAAAGCAATGGAAAAAATAACCTCTGGTGAGGACTTTACAAAATGGTTAAAATGGTCGATTGTATGGTATATACATTTTACCACAATATAAAAAAACAGACTTGTGCAGTTTCTGCTTGTGAGTTCTAGGCCCTGGGATCTGGCCATGAATAAAACACAGGAATCCCTGCCTTGGAGGATCTGACATAAACCAAATACATGCTAGGAAACGGGATTTAGGGTGTGGGTCTGGATGACTTTAAGTGCTAGGAATGAAAGAAGCTGGGGCTGGGCACATAGGGGTACTTGGTACAGAGTCTACCCTGTTCTATGCACCCAGCACCATTCCAGGCACCTAGCAGGAGTCCCAAATAGTTGTTGCCTATGAGTAGCTATGGATTGAGGGCTCCCTCTGGTGGCCACAAAATAAGCAAGTTGTATTGCCTGGCTTCCATGTCCTGGTTTCTGTTGGGTTCTGCCCGTGGGGAAGCCTGGCGGACCAGAGGTGGGAGACAAAGCAACAAGGGGTATCTGTTCCCCCACCACCTCCTGACTCGGCCACAGTTCAGGCAGTGGCTGTGCTGGGCACGTGGGCAATGGCTGTGTCTCTCTATGACCACACATCCTGCAGGGAGTTCCCTCCCACACCCCTTAGTCCTGGACTTATTCATAGCTCTCTGATGCTGCTAGTTCTGGGGCACCTCCCTTAGCAGAATAACATACCCCATCCCCAAAGAACCTGTGAATATGTTATGCTACAGAGCAAGGGAGAATTAAGGTTGCTGATGGAATCAAGGGTGCTAATCAATCAATCAATCAATCAATAAAAGAGGGGGAAAGGATGCTAATCGGCTGATCTTAAAATAGGGAGATGAGTCTGGGGGGCTCAATGTTGTCACAGTGGTGCTTAAAAGTGGAAGGGAGGCTGGCTGGCATGGCTCAGTGGTTGAGCGTCGACCTATGACCCAGGAGGTCATAGTTTGATTCCTGGTCAGGGCACATGACCCCGGTGTGGACTCGATCCCCAGTGTGGGGGGCATGCAGGAGGCAGCCAATCAATGATTCTCTCTCATCATTGATGTTAATATCTCTCTCTCCTTCTCACTTCCTCTCTGAAATCAATAAAAATATTTTTAAAAAATTTATTTTAAAAAAAGTGGAAGTGAGAGGGGGGAAAAAGAGATAGGAGTGATGTGATTCAAGGACTCATATTTACCATCTTCGAAGATGGAGGAAGGGGCCAGGAGCCAAGGAATGCAGGCCATCCCTAGAAGCTGGAAAAGGCAAGGAAGTGGTCCCACCCAGAGCAGCCTCCAGAAGGACCACAGCCTCGCCAATGTCTTCATTTCGGTAAGAGTTCTGACCTGCAGAACTAGAAGATAATGCATTTGTAGCTACTGAGTTTGTGGCACTTTGTTACAGCGGCCATAGAGAACTAATACACTCAACATATGTGTGTTTGTTTTCCAACCCCGCTCACATCACCGATACCAGTCCCTCCACTCTTCTGAGTGGAATTCTTAGTGTTTCCCACTAAGCAGTCCTGCTTCTGGGAATTTTTCCCACAGGTGGGCAGCCTGTATTCGTGGCAAATGGTATCCAAGGATATTTCTTGAGGCATTGCTTGGAAAAGTGGAGATTAGAAAAAACCAAGTGTTTGTCAAAAAGGACTGGTGAGCCCTAACCGGTTTGGCTCAGTGGATAGAGCGTTGGCCTGAGAACTGAAGGGTCCCAGGTTCGATTCCAGTCAAGGGCATGTAACTTGGTTGCGGGCACATCCCCAGTGGGGGAGTGCAGGAGGCAGCTGATCGGTGTTTCTCTCTCATCAATGTTTCTAACTCTATTCCTCTCTGTAAAAAATCAATAAAATATATTTTTTAAAAAATCTAATCTGTAATTAAAAAAAAAAAAAAAAGGACTGGTGAAGTAAATGCTGAGATGTGCACGTATCGGTGCTTTCCAGGCTGGGGAGACAGAATGAGGAAGTGCTGACGGACGTAAAGGAAAGATCTGCAGATCATATTGTTCATTGAAAAAAGCAAGATGTTTCGGACCGTAGAGCGGGCTACGTTTTGTGTAAAAAGAAAGGGAAGTGGCCCAGCCAGCGTGGCTCAGTGGTTGAGCGCCAACCTATGAACCAGGAGGTCAGGGTTTGATTCCGGGTCAGGACACATACCTGAGTCACGGGTTTGATTCCCAGTGTGCGGCGTACAGGAGGCAGCCGATCAATGATTCTTTCTCATCATTGATGTTTCTATCCCTCTTTTCCTCTCTCTTCCTCTCTGAAATCAATTTAAAAATATATTAAACCAAACAAAACCCTCTGTAACTGCCCTAGTCGGCTTGGCTCACATTGGCTTAGGGCGGCAGTGGTTCTCAACCTTCTGGCCCTTTAAATACAGTTCCTCATGTTGTGACCCAACCATAAAGTTATTTTCGTTGCTACTTCATAACTGTAATGTTGCTACTGTTATGAACCGTAATGTAAATATCTGATATGCAGGATGCTCTTAGGCGATCCCTGTGAAAGGGTCGTTTGACCGCCTAAGGGGTCGCGACCCACAGGTTGAGAACCGCTGGCTTAGAACATTGGCCCACGGACTGAAGGACCATGGGTTCGATTCCAGTGAAGGGCACATATCTCGGTTGCAGGCTCAATCCCTGGCCTGGAAGGGGTGCGTGCAGGAGGCAACCAATGTGTCTCTCTTACACAAATGTTTCTCTGTCTCTCCCTCTCCCTTTCACTCTCTATAAAAAAAAAAATAAAAAAAAAAAGGAAAAAATATATACTGGAGTAAGATTAACAAGAAACAAGACAAAAACCCTGTAACTAAGATAAACACTTAAATACTTTAGTGCAATATTTTCAAACAGCACAATGAACATAAAAAATGTCCATGATAAACAAAATATTGAAATTTTAGGAACTAGAGTACTTAGTTATAGTGGAGCCTGAGGCAAAAGGAAAAATCGGGAATATGGATTGTCTTTGAAAGTTTTCACAGTAAAGAATTAAGAAGTTGCCCTGCCCTAACCGGTTTGGCTCAGTGGATAGAGCATCGGCCTGCGGACCAAAGGGTCCCAGGTTCGATTCTGGTCAAGGGCAGGTACCTTGGTTGCTGGCACATCCCCAGTAGGGGGTGTGCCTGGGGTGTGCAGGAGGCAGCTGATGGATGTTTCTCTCTCACTGATGTTTCTAACTCTATTCCTCTCCCTTCCGCTCTGTAAAAAATCAATAAAACATATTTTTTTTAAAAAAGAAGAAGTTGCCCTAGCCGGTGTGACTCATTGGATGGAACCTTGGCCTATGGAGACCCGGGGTTCAATTCCGGTCAAGGGCACATGCCTGGGTTTCCAGCTCCTTCCCCAGTAGGGGGTGTGCAGGAGACAGCCAATCAAAGGTTCTCTTTCATCATTTATGTTTCTATCTTTCTCTCTCTCTTCCTCTCGGAAATCAATAAAAAAAATTTTTTAAAAAAAGGAATTAAGCAGTTGACAACCCTGGATGAGTGACGTTTACCCAGGGCCTTAGGCTGCTTTCCCCCCACCCTGCCCTCCAGATCCACCACCTGCCTTTCTCATCTGTATGAAAAGCACTAGATGCAGCTCACTATTGCCCCCTGGTGGTGATCAGCTTGTGCACAACAGCATTCTGGTTCCCTTAGCTTTGGCAAATGTTTGCTTCGAGCCCCCTGTATGCTAGGACCCCTTGTGGCGCTGTGAATATCTCAGGACCAGGAAAGGCTCCATCTGTGCCCTGGTGGCGCTCACAGCATAACAGAGACAGTACACAGGTCGGCAAAGTCAGGCACTTGGGCAGGTGAGGCAGGCTGCCTGGGGTCAGGAGGGACAACTCAGAAGGTTGGTGGAAGGCCTCTGGGAGGTGGCACTGAGCTCTGGTCTTAGTGACAAGCATGCTGGGGTGGTATCCCCCAAAAGGGGTGGGCAGAGGGCTTCACTGGCTTGATAGTTCATCTCTTAGGCTAATGTGTCCATGCTCATTGTACTATTCTTTAAAGCCCTTTCTGGGGCCCAAATATTTCATTACCTTTAACAGGAGCCCCACTTGAGGACCTATAGGGGTGTTCGGCAGAGGGACAGGCATGCACCAAGGCCCACATCTTGAGCACGTGACAGGCACCTGCTTGCCAGTAGCATTATCTCCTTTCACAACTGTGGGAGGAGGGCATTACCATTATTCTCATTGTACAGAGGGGAACACTAAGTTGTCCAAACTCACACTGATGTAAAATTTCAAGTGCTCTCAGATCAGCAGGGCATAGAGGAGGGGTCCTCAAACTATGGCCCACGGGCCACATGCAAATAGGGCCACAAGGTGAGGGGACACAAGGTGAGGGCAGGGAGGCGACTGGGCGATGGTTCTGGGCCTGGTGAGCCCCGGGAGGGCTTTGGCCACTGCTCTGAGGGAGGAGCGTGCCCCGACTCGTGTTCATGTGTACCTTCTGGCCACTGCCCGTTGGGGTCTGGTGTGGGGCTGGTGTCCAGGCCAGAGGTGCTGGGGGCCTGGACCAGGGTGGAGGCCTGTGAATAAAAAGATGTTTTGGAGGCAGAGCTGCCCACATGGAAGGCGAGACATGGTGCAGGAGACTTAGAGGAACAAGACAAGTCAAAGCCTGAGAGGCGAGAGGCAGGTGAGAACCTTGAGGGGAGAGGTGGAACAGTGTGTCTGGAGTGAGCACAGGAGCTGCCCAGATAGATGGAGGGCAAAGCGTGGGACTCACAGGTCTAGGCACCAACACTCATCAGGCCCCCCATCCCCACCCCCGAGTAGAGCTGTGCCAACAGCCCGCGCGACGCTGTACAGAGCATCTGAAATCCTTTATTGGAAGATCACTGTTCACCACAGAGGAGACTCGACAGCTGACAGTGGAAACTGACTGAGCAGGACCCTCGGCTGGGGACCCTCCCCCGCTCCTGCGGATAGGCTTAACCACCTCTGCTCCTTCCTGCACCCCAGGGCCTTTGGCATAATGCTGATGGGGGAGCTCAGGCAGTGAAGGCCCTTGACTCAAAGCAAGACTTGGATGAGTGCGGGGGGTAGGGCATGGGCAGGTCTCCCAGGCTGGAGGGTGGGGGGAAGTGAAGGAAGCCAGGAGCTAGGGCAATGGCATCTATTTTCATTTTCTGAAAAGGGGGGCCCGGAAGCCTGCAGGCAGGCGGGCGGCAGCTGGGCGGGTCACGCGCTGACATCCTTCTCCCCCGGCTTGACATCTTCCAGCAAAGGGTCCCCGGGCCCCGCCTCCTCTCCCTCCTTGGCCTCACTGGACTTGGAGTTGGGGACCCAGAGGCCTGAATCGATGCAGCGCTGCATGTGGTACTTTGCATCCTGTGGGGAGAAAGACAGACAGGTGAGGCCAAGCTGCCACCTCCAGGAGGAGCACCTGTCTCCTGCACATCCTAAAGCCTGCTTACTGCTCACTCTAGAGCAGAGCTATCCAAAAGGGCTGTCTGCAGTGATGGAAAGGAGCCATAATCTGTGCTGTTCCAACATGGTGGCCACCAGCCATATGTGGCTATCAAGTAAGTCAAATGTGGCTAGTGCAGCCCGGCTCAGTGGTTAGGTGTTGACCTATGAAACAGGAGGTCATGGTTCGATTCCCAGTCAGGGCACATGCCCAGGTTGTGGGCTCCATCCCCAATACAGGGCATGCAGGAGGCAGCCGATAAATGATTCTCTCTCATCATTGATGTTTCTATCCCTCTCTCCCTTCCTCTCTTAAATCAATAAAATTTTTTTAAAAAGCCCTAACTGGTTTGGCTCAGTGGATAGAGCGTCGGCCTGCGGACTCAAGGGTCCCGGGTTCGATTCCGGCCAAGGGCATGCACCTTGGTTGCGGGCACATACCCAGTAGGGAGTGTGCAGGAGGGAGGTGATCGATGTTTCTCTCTCATCAATGTTTCTAACTCTCTATCCCTCTCCCTTCCTCTCTGTGAAAAATCAATAAAATATATTAAAAAAAAAAAAAAAAAGAGCATGACCTCTGTGTACCGAAGACAGGCAGTGAACCTCAAGCCGGAGTTTGAAGATCTAGAAACCCCAGCACAGATCCTCTGAATGGACCCAATTTACATATGAGGAAACCAGTATGGCCCACCATTAAGCCAGTTGTCAGAAATGGGGCCAAACCAAGCTCTATTAGGACTCATCTCTCAGCACTGCTACTGCTCCTCCTAACAACGACAGCCGAGGTTTACCGGCATCTACCATGTGCCCAGCCTTCCCATGCATTTGGCCAGTTAATATCAAAAGAGAATCTGTGGCCCTAGCTGGTTTGGCTCAGTGGCTAGAGCGTTAGCCTATGGACTGAAGGGTACCGGGTTCGATTCCGGTCAAGGGCACAAGCCAGGGTTGTGGGCTCAAACCCCAGTGGGGGGTGTGCAGGAGGTGGCCAATGAGTGATTCTCTCTCATCATTGATGTTTCTTTCTCTCTCTGTCCCTTCCTCTCTGAAATAGATAAAAATATATATATTTTTTAAAAAAGAGAGAGAATCTATGGTTTGATGGGGTATCTGACGCTGGGGAGGAACCCCCTCCTTGGGCCACCTTGAATCACTGGCCAGCTGGGGTCAATGGGGTGTCCTGGCTGTGCTCACAAACAGCCCACAGTCAAGTGATACTCAGTCTGGATGCCGAGGACACAGTAGGTGCCTGTGGTCCAAAAGCCTGGCTGCCTCATGTGCTGGCCACAGTGACCCAGCCTCCCGTATTCCTCCCAGAAGCCCAGGAGACCCTTCTATCCGAAACATGGAGAGCTGGGGGCAGGGGAGCTGAGGGACACACTGCTGGCCTGCCACTCAGCCTGGCTAATGGGTGGGCTGGGGATGCAGTTACTTACACTGGGGTCCATCTTGCTAATGGCGTCTTGGAGCATCTGCACGTCCTTCACATCGAAGCATTTCTGGAGTTCCTGTGGAGGCAGAGGGGCTGAGGTCAGGGCTTGGGCCCCTGGGACTCCGCAAGTCCTGCCTGCCTGGGGCTGGGGCTCCGCACCTCAGGGAGAGACTCGTAGACTTCCACGGGGTCCAGGCCACCGGGGCCAAGCCGCTTCTTGCGTTCCTCCTCCTCGTACTCCTTCATGGCCTTCTCGATGCGCAGCTTGGCGCGGCCCCGCACGCGCTCCTTGAAGGCCTCCAGCTCATCGTTGAAACCCTCCATGTACTGGCGGTCGGCTGTCTGTGGGGAGCAGGAGGCAAGAGGGGTTTGCCAGGCAGGACTGAGGGATCCAAGACCCTCCTGCTGCCAGTCCTCAGAGACACCCTGGGGCTGAGCCTCTTCTCTATTCCATCTAGTCTCCGCCTCTAAGCTCAGACTGTACCACCTACACAGGCAGACCTCGAAGGTGCTGCGGGTCGGTTCCAGACCACCGCAATCAAGTAAACATCGCAATAAAGCAAGTCACACGAGTATCCGGTTCCTCAGTGCACATCAAAGTTATGTTTACAATATACTGTGGACTAAGTATGCAATAGCATTATGTCTAGAAAATGTACCTACCTTAATTAAAAGATACTTTATTGCTAAAAAATGCTAACCATCATCTGAGCCTTCAGCGAGTCGTAATCTTTTTGCTGGTCTTGCCCTAGTAACATCAAAGATCACTGATCACAGATCACCATAATGAATATAGTAATAACGAAAAAGTCTGAAAATATTACCAAAATGTGACACAGAGACATGAAAAATGGTGCCGATAGACTTTAGCACAGGGTTGTCAAAAACCTTCAATTTGTAAAAACACACAACACCTGCGAAGTTCAATAAGGTGAAGTGCAATCAAACGAAGTGTGCCTGTATGCTAATGCCACCTGCCTGCACGCCCCCTGCACCACAGACCCCCTCAGCCACTCCTTCACGTCCTCCTGTGGGGATTTTCGTAGACACCTCCAACTCAACACCGCCACACCTGAGCTCTGGATCTCACGGCCCCAACCCCAAATCTGCCTTGCCCTCAAGCTCCCCAGCTCAGCACACGGAGCTTTGTTCTTTCAGGTGTTCAAGGTAAGAAACCTGGAGGTGTCCTTGACTCTGTCCCTCACCCTCTTTCAAAATCTGTCTGGAAGCCAACACATTCTCACCTCCTCCATGGCTCAGCCCTCTCCTGATGTATAAGGTTCTAATCATAGAGGCCTGGGCCCCAGTGGACATGTGTTTGCCTCCCACCATCGACCGTAGGCTGGTTCCCTGAGGACCACCCCAACCTTGCCTCAGCTGCTCAGGGCCCGTACCTTGATCTTAGTGAAGAACTGCCGGAAGCAGGCACGGGGGTCCACCTTCAGGCTCTTGGCCAGCTCCAGGATGAACTGCATGACAATGGTCTGGTGCGCCACCTGCTCCATGAGTGCACATTTCTGCCCAAGGAGAACCAGCACAGTGTCACCAAGTGGCAGCCTAAGGGTAGAGCCTTTCCCCAGCCCAGGGCCTGCTCCACTCACCTCCTCCACCTCTAGGTCAATGCACCAGATGACCAGGTAGTTGGCTGTCTCCTCGCACACCAGGTGGGCGTTGTCTGACAGGTACTTCTGACTGTCATCCCAGCGGTGGAGCATGCCTACGACAAGGTGTTGACAGGGTGCTGGAAGGACCCAGAGGCAGGGCCAGCCCCTGTCACACGCAACCCCTCAGGCCCCCACTGCTACAGCCCTGCACCCAACTCACCAAAGTGCTTTATCTGTTTCTCATACTTCTCCACAAAGGTCTTGTGTTTCTGTTCTCTCACCTCTTCCGAGTCCTCCTCCACCTGTTCGGGCTTGGTATTGACCATGCTCTGTGGTGGGGGGAGAGGGAGCGGGCTGGGGTGAGGCCTCGGAGCGCCTCGAACACGGCCGGTTGGGCCGTGGCCACCGTGCCCATCCCATCCACGGTGGAGGCAGGGATGGCGCCATGAGCATCAATGTGGCAGGAGCACGAGCATGGCACCTGTGGCCTCGGACGAGGGCCTTGGGGCCGATCAGAAGGGGACCAGTAGGGTGCTCCATCCACTTGGCATCCCTGTTCCCCCCGCTGCCCCCATCCATCTCTCCCTTAACCTGTGCAGCCCTCAACCCCCAACCTCCAATGGCCACGGAGCCCATCCAGGGGTGCGAGGACCCCGCCAGCCCCCGCAGACCTTGCTGAAGCCGTCCTTGCTGAGCGTGTCCACGTTCCAGGGCATGCTCTTCTCCTTCTTGCGCATCTCCTCCAGCTTCTGCTCCCAGCTCCGCTCCTCCTTGCGCAGCTGCTGAGCCTCGGCCTGCAGCCGCTCCAGCTCCGCCCTGCTGCCCTCACCCTCAGCCACCTCCAGCTCCTTCAGCTTCCGCTGGCACTCCACCACCTTGCGCTTGCACTCGCGGCAGCTCCTGTCCAGCTCCTCTTTCTCCTTCTGGAACTGTTCCATGCGCTCCACCCGGGCCTGTGCGCAGGGATGGCCCATCACTCTGGGGAACAGCCTGTCCCTTGACCCTGGCCCCATCCCAGCCAAGGGCTTCCAGGATATACCTGGGGTGGTCACAAGGAATGACTGCACCAACGTGCGTCCTGGGTGCCCAGCTTCTACCCTCACCCCGAGATACCTGCACACACTTGAGTCAGGACAGGTCCCTCCTCCGCTCAGAACTCCTCATGGCTCCCACCTCACTCACAGCAAAAGCCCAAGTCCTCCCCATAGTCCCCAAGGCCCTGCTACCTCCATGCCTTCACCTCCTCCAACTCCCCTGCCCAGAGCCACCTGGCTGCCTCAACCTTTCCTGAATGCACTCCCACCTCAGAGGCTTTGCACTGGCTGTTCCCTCGGCCTGGAAGGCTCTGTGCCCGGGTCCACCCCCCCCCAGGTTACTCTCTCGCATCCCTAGCATCTTGGCTCACATGCTGACTTATAGATAACGCCTTCCCCGAGCACCTTACTGAAGAGCAGGACCTCCCCTCACTCCTGTCCTCCATTATCTTCCTCCTCAGCACATGTCACCTGCTAACATCCAGCGACAATTATTTACCATGTTTTGGGCACTGTCCCTCTCCAAGGATACTGGCTCCCCAGAAGTGGGGATACATCTGTTTACTGGGTCACACACACACTGGCACATAGCAGGGGCGCAGGAATTGCTTGCTGGATGAGTCAGGACACCCCCTACCCTGGCTGGTGTAGCTCAGTGGATAGAGTGTCGGCCCAAAGGACAAAGGGTCTCGGGTTTGATTCCCAGTCAAGGCCATGTACCTAGGTTGCAGGTTCAATCTCTAGTCCCGGTCTGGGTGCGTGCAGGAGACAACCAATCGATGTGTCTCTCTCACATCGATGTTTCTCTCTACCCCCTAACCCCCTCCTCCCGCTCTCTCTAAAAATCAATGGAAAAAATATCCTTGGGTGAGGATTAACAAAACAAAAAAAATGAAATAAAATAAAAAGACACCCCTCACCAAGGTCATAGGCTCCCCTTCTCCCTCAGAGTCTCTCTCTGCAACACCAGAGCACCATCCTCTGCCCAGCAACCCTCTCAATCCACCTCTGCCTGGGTGTCCCGTAGGCATCTCCAACTCCATGTCCAAAACCGAACCCACCACTGTACCCCCCAAAACCCAGTCTCCTGCCATGTCCTCCCTCAGTGAAGCCACCCCTACCCCACCTCCTGCCCCCGCTGAGGCCTGCTCACTGATCCTGCCCTGCCCTCCTACTTTGGCACCAAGTCCTGACGGTTTTCCACTATTAAATGATTCTCTAATTCATTCCACTGCAAGTCTTTGAGCCTGGATCACTGCCAAGGCCCACTCAGCTGTCTCCAGGACAGCATGCCCTCCTGGGCCCCAGCTTCGTGCCCAGTAGCCTCCTGGGTGTTACACCCCAAATGTCCACTTCCACTGTGCCCTAAGCTCAGTGATGGTGCCCATCTCACCGTCCCCCTCGCTCAGTCCCCCTATTCAGACCCCCATCATATTGCTCAGCCCTGTCTGCTCTACAGCCCTGCTGGGCTCCACACCATCTTCCCTGGCTCCTGGCTGTGCCCATTCAATCCAGAGCCATTGACAAAATCCCAAGAGATGTCATTGCCTTCAGTTGCTGCTCTCTCAAATCCAGGCTCAGCAGCTGACAGAGAGTCTTTGGAACATATACATCTTTTCCCTCTACTCCATCCTAGTGTGTGGGTTCAGATGGGACCCTCTGACCCTGCCCCCAGTGCCAACTGGGCACTAAGGCCCTGTGTAGGGCTGGGTCCTGCCCTCCTCTGCCAACTCTGGGTCCCAGGCAGATGTTGGCCCGCGTGGTTCCCCGAATACACCAGTTCTCCTGCCTCTTAGCTTCTGCACATGCTGTTCCTTCCACTTGGAATTCTCTTCCTCTTACTCCATTTGATTTGCCAAGTCTCAGTTTCAATAGAGCTTTCCCCAGTGTCCTCCTAAGCGTCACTGCGTCCCCAAAGCCCCTCTGTGATCATCAGATAATGTGAGAAGATGCTGGAGGGCAGCCTCAGGCCCCAGAGCTGGGGTCACATTCCATGGTCACGGTGTATTGCCTGGGGGTCCCCGGGCCGATCCCCTAACCGCTCAGAATCTGTTTCCTCATCTGTCAAATGCAGACACCACCACCACACTCATGGGACTGCACTAGGAGGAGCAAAGAAGGTTATAAATTAAAGCAGACGGTCCAGGCACGGGCGCCCAGCCAGCACCATCCCCACACTGGTTCCTGTCATTACTGTCTGGCCAAGGGGGCAATCGCTCTCTCTGGGGAACATTTTAGGGCTCAAACAAGGAAATGCACTTTGGGTGCTCAGTTTTACTTCTGCCCCTGAGTTAGGGCTCACTGACTGGGAATGGTTGTTACTGCATCATCACAGCACCCAGCTCCACCACTTACTGGTGACGTGTCCTTGGCCAAGTCCCTTACCCTGCTCCCTGCCTTGGTTTTCCCCTCTGTGAAATGAGGCCTCACAGGGTTGCTGTGAGGACTAAATATGATTCCATGGCAACTGCTTGCAACACAGCACTCAGTATCTTACTGTTATCATCACTGTCATAACCACCACCACCAGACTGGTCTGTTAACTTGCTTTTATGCCTTATTTCGGGCTTCTGTCCAGGTTCAAGCATAGGGCCAGGCATACAGTGGGTGAGAATCGAGAGACCTGGGCCTCTACAGGACTGGCGCTCCCCTGGATTGACACACCGGTCCTGAGCCTCACTTTCCCCCACGTGGATAGGGATCGAGAAGGCCCTTGCCTCATGGAGGGATAAAAAAACAACACAGGCCTGGCCTCTGCAACCTCCCTTTCTCCACAAGGGCCTGTGCCACCCTGGAACCTTCTTGCTGACTTGTGAAGGGCTCTCTCTCAGGCGGGCATCACGGCTGGCCTTGGGTGGCAGCAGAAACCTACCACCCTGCTGGGCAGCCACCAAGCTTTCCCCAGTGTCCTTTGAGTGGCCGCCAGAGAGGCCAAAGCTAAATAAAGGCCTCCCAGAACTGGCAGGGGTGGCTGCCCGGCAGGCCTGGCTTTCCACCTCCATGAGGGGCTGGGCAGGGCAGAAGCCACAGCAGTGGGTGGGGCTGCCCTCCTGCCTTCCAGAGAGGGAAACCAAGGCTCATGGCATCTTAATGTGGCACAACTCACTGGAAGGAGCCGCAGGAAACCAGTGGTGGCTGTTCGAGCAAGGAAGCCTCACCTGTCCCCTTCTGGAATCTTTGGAGGTTTTTTAGTTTTTGTTTTTTACCATGAGAGCGAGTTACCTAAATAATAAGGATGAAAGTAGTGGCTAAAGTTTAAAAAGAGCTATTACATGCCAGGTGCTGTCCCAAAAGCATTACATCCATTAAGTAAATAAAGCAACCCTCATAACAACCCTATGGGGTGGATACTATTAATAGTCCCAACTGGGGAAACTGAGGCACCAAGAGATCAAACCCTTGGCTGGAGGCCATGCAGCAAGTTAGTGATCCAGGAGCCAAGATTTGAACCCAGGTGGGGAAGTCCGTGTTCAGAAGCTCACCAGGTGCCCTGACCAGTTTGGCTCAGTGGATAGAGCGTCAGCCTGCAGACTGAAAGGTCCCAGGTTCGATTCCGGTCAAGGGCATGTACCTTGGTTGCGGGTATATCCCCAGTGGGAGGTGTGCAGGAGGCAGCTGATCCATGTTTCTCTCTCATCGATGTTTCTAACTCTCTATCCCTCTCCCTTACTCTCTGTAAAAAAATCAATAAAATATATTAAAAAAAAAAAAAAAAAAAGAAGCTCACCAGGCTACCATTCTACCAATCCCACCTCTCCTCCCAGGGCCTGAGCCAAGTTCTTTTCAGATCTAATCTCATTTCAACTGACTGGGATAGAACCCAAGCTTGCCCAGTGCAGGAGACACTGAGGCCCCCTGTCTCCACCACAGCCTCAGGGCTCTTGCGGCAGGACAGGAAAAGGTTCTGTGGGAGGAGGGGGGACGGGTGGGGAGGCAGAGGGCGTGGCGGGAGGAAGCCGCTACAGGATAGAGGGTCCTCCCACCAGCAGGACCAAAGCGGTCTCCATAAAGCAGTACAGATTAACCTCTTTGTGTGACAGAAACTCGAGTTCCCAAGTTTATTGTCTTTAGAGCTCTGTGGGTGTCTTAAATATGTCAAAATAATAAATGTTACACACAACAGGAAATGGAAGTGCTAGAACTTTCTTACACTCCGGGACAGGGGTGGGGAACCTTTTTTCTGCCAAGGGCCATTTGGATATTTATAACATCAGTCGAGGGGCATTCAAAATTATCAACTTAAAAATTAGCCTGCTATATTTGGTCAAACATTTAATTAACTCACCCCTAATGCCTTGGCAGGGCCAGACCAAATGATTTCACGGACCTTATATGGCCCATAAGCCAGGCGTTCCCCACCCCTGCTCCCTAGCGGCTTGCCCAGCAGATACACCGTAAGAGCCTGCTGCTTTAAGGAATGGGCTGAAAATGGGACGGGGGCCAGATGTAGGAACTAATAATGCCTTGGCAGGATGGGAAGGGGCCTTCTAGGAGTTTCTGGATAAGTGATTGGGAGTTGCCATAAGGGAGGGTGGGGTGAAGCATTCCTAACTGGAAGGTTCTGACAGATACACACCCTCAGTTTAAAAGTATAACAGGCACAGGCATGTGGATACAGCAGCTCTGATATGGGGGAGCAGGAGGTTAGAACATTAGGTCTTTTATTTTTAAATATGTTTTCATTGTTTCAGAGAGGAAGGGAGAGGGAGAGAGAGAAACATCAATGATGAGAGAGAATCATCGATGGGCTGCTCCCCACTGGGAATTGAGCCCGCAACCCAGGCATGTGCCCCTGACCAGAATCGAACCTGAGACTCTCCAGTCTACAGGCCAATGCTCTATCCACTGAGCCACCAGCTAGGGCTAGAACATTAGGTCTTATGAGAGCTATTCTATTGGTCTGTGAGCACTGTTGGACAGGGAGAGAGGCAGGGTACTCTCAGACTTGGGATTCTGGGATCTGGATTTAGGGGCAAATAGATAAAAGGGGCAGTGAATTTGGAATCAGGCTGGGAGAGGGTTCCTGGTGAGAGTAGAGACAATTTGGGTGTCTGACAGCAGCAGACCAGGCTGGGGTTAGGAGGAAGACAGGATGGGTTTGGATGAGGTGTTCCAATGCTGGCAGAGGTGCTACAGGAAGCTGGTCTTGGGGTGTGGGTGGTGCCTGGGTCTGCAATGCCAAGTAAGCAGCAGGGGCTCTGGCTGGGAGGGAAGCTACTAACGTAGGGTTTCCTGAAGTTGTGGGGTATGGGGTCTACAGTAGGTGAGACTAAAGGCAAGCAGACAGAATTGGAGGCTCCATCAGGGTAGAGCTGGTAATTTGGTCTGGAGGGGACCCGGGTTCCCAAACTCCAGTCTTAGATGGGACTGAGGACCCCGGTAGGGCACAGGACTGAATGATAGGGAAGGGGCCCTGGGTGTGGGTTGGCGTCCAGGCCAGGAACAGAAATCCAGGGGAAGCAGAGTTCCTTGTTCTATTTGGAGGCGTGGGATCTCTGGATCTGAATGGGAATCATCCTCAAACCCAGGGAGTCATATCGCAGAATAGATTCATTCAAGGATTAGGGACTCTAGGAACTGGGGAGGGGAGGGGCGAATGGGATATCCAAGATCAGAAGTGGGTCCTCGAATAGGATCAGGGTCCAGACTCTGTGGCAGAGTTCTGGGTATAAGTCGAAGGTCCCAGACAGGGCTAGGGGGCACCCCCAAAGCTTGTCTTGGGAGTCTAGACTACGAGGAAGGTGCCCTAGGGGTCCCGGCAGTTCTGGGGTCACGGAGTTGAGTCCCAGAAGATATTAAAAGCCCAGACTGTGCGGTGGGATCCCAGGTGTCAATGGCGGGGCCCCGGAGGTATAGGGGATCAGAACTCTGGAGCGGAGTCCCGGGAGGGGGGAAGGTGCTGGGCACGCGCGCTCTACCTGGTGCCGCCAGCGGAAGAGACTGGCCGTGTCGATGTTGGGGTGCGTCTCATCTTCATCGTCAGACACCTCGATGTGGTCCCACACGCTGTAGTCCACCATCTTGAGCTGTGGCCCAGCCAGCTCGGTTCCGAAGGGGCACTGGCGGTGGCGGCAGCGACAGCGACAGCACTGGAACTTGGGTGCGCGGAGCCCCGCCCCTTCCGCTTCCGGTCGGGCGCGTAAGCCCCACCCGCAGATGACGCCATATCCCTAGTAACTGCGGCGGCGGCGCTGGCGACCGAGCTGGAGTCTTAAAGGGACTAGAGCGCGTGTTCCGGCCTCCCGAGCCCCGACTCGGGGTCCCCGCTAGGCACCTCCGGGGGGTATACCTGAGGGCGCCCCAACCTCGCGCCCCCCTCATCTCCCGCTGCCTCACAGTGGGAATTTACGGCAGCCGCAGGTGGGGGGCAGTTGGTGAGACTGAGCGAGAGAATTGTCCTCCTAGCCACGCCACAGCGACAGCCTGAACCCACTGCAGGGGCGGGGCCTCGGCGAGGAGACCTGCCCCCTATCCATTGTGAATCGGGGTGGGGTGTGATCTGAGGGGACTTCCCAAAACGAGGGGTGCAGGATCTTGCCCTGGGAGGGTCTAAGAGGAGTAATATGACCCTGCCCTTGGCTGGCCGTGATGTGGCCCTGCTTTGGGGGCTGGTGTTTCCCCGGTTGGGATCAGAGCCTCCTTGTCCCACTCCTATCTCCTGCCGCTTATGAGCGGGACTCGCGTTCACCCACTAGAATCACCCGGACCCCTCCCGCCCCAACCCCACCGCGTGTCTGCCGAGCGGGTACGCGGCGGCGTGTCCCTGTGCGGCCGCTGGGTGCCGCTAATGTCTGTCCAGCGGCCAGTGCCCCAGGCCCCACGCAGGTGGTGATGGGGCGGGGGGAATGGTGGAGGTGTGGATGGGCTTTCCTCGCCGGGTACTCAAGGACCGCTCATAGCCTCTCCCCTTTCGCGTGGGGGCCCTCTTCCTCTGCCGAGCTCCAAGGACTCCATTACTCTGCGCTTGGGCGACCTCAGCCGCACACCTTCGTCAATCCCAACCCTCGCTTTGAAACCGGGATAAAAGGTCGTGCTGCAGCCTAAGGCCAGGATTATCTCCGATTAAAGGCCACTTCGTGGGGACCGGTGGGGTGGGAGAAGCGCCAGCCCCTCGGATGCAAGGCGCCTCTTCCCAGACTCCTCCAGATCGAGCTTTTGGAGCGAGGAAGCTGGAGGGAATGGAATAAGGGTCTCCAAATTGGGGGGATTCCCCGGCTCGGGAGGGGGTGGAGCCATCCAGACGAAAGCTACCGCCCCTCCACCTCGAGCTCCATTCAACCCGGGAGTGGGAGGGCGGGCGGGCGCGGGAGTCCCCCTCTCCTTCCCCTCCCCCCTCAGCTGGGGCAGTCCAGCATCTCTCCGGCCGCCACCGCCCGGGCACGCGCGCGCACGGACTCATACCCCAGCGGGTCTCCTAACCGCTCACACACACACACACACACACACACACACACACACACACACACACACACACCAGCAAACAAAGGGTCTGGAGATCCCCGTTTCCCTCCCGCCACCCCACCTCCCGGCTGGAGAGGGCGGGCATCCCTTCCCCAGACCCCTCCTACAAGGTAAGCTTCCTGCTGTGTGTGCGGCGGAGAGGGGTACCAGGCGCCCCGAGGGAGGGGGCCAAGATGTTGGGGGCTTCCCCCGTTCCACCGGAAAGTCTGGGCCCCCAGTGCGCCCTTTGAGGGCTTCAGGCCTGCCTACGGGCTGGAGCTGTGTGGGGAGGTCCCCTTACGCTGGGGATTCCCGGGTAGGTGCGGGGATCTCTCCCTGGCTTCGGAAACTGTGGCTGACTGGCCCCAGGTAAATAGGGTCCCCGGTGCCCCTGCTCATAGAATTGGGGAGCGGGCGCCGGTAGCTCCCCCATCAGCGCCAAGCTGTTTCTAATCTGCCAACATAGCATCGCCAGCTCTGGAGATAGTGTTTTGCACTGTCCTGCCCTCTCCCCTCCCCCCAAATCAGCGCAACCGGGGGGTGGGGGGGTGGGGGGGGTTCTGTGTCTTGTACCTATGAGGAAAGACGGGGGATGGGGGGGGTTTGGTAGTGCCCCTCTGGGCTATCCAAGTTTCCTTTGCTGCATCCCACAGCCACACACTCTTAGCTGCAGTGGGACCCAGCAAATGGCTTGCCTTCCTGAGCCTCAGTTTTCCCATCTGCAAAATGGGTAATGACACGTCAAGGCATCTGCTAGGTCATGCATGCGAGCCTGCTCCTGCTGCATCATTTATTGGCTCATTTCACAGCTATTTTCCAAGTGCTTACTATGTGCCAGGGCACTGCAATCAGGCTGTGGGGCTGTAGCAATGAGACCAGCTGGGTCCCTGCTCTCAAGACTGGTAAGGGAGCAAGATCACTGTGTCAACAGAAATACCCACTGTGATTTCAGACTGTGAAGACTAAAATTCCATCAGGCGAAGAGAGTGGCTGAGGTGGGGTGGTGCTGGAGATACACGAGATTTCTGGTTTGTATCTTCTTTCCTTTTTCACTTCAGCTCTACGTATGAGGGCAGGTCCAGCTTCAGATCAGTGCTCAATAAATATTGAATGAATTAAAGAGGAAATTAGATTGAGACTTTCCATAGCAATTTAGGTCAGGAAGAAGGCTTAACATGAACCCGTCAGTCCATCCACCCTCCCATTTTACAAACGAGGTGAATGAAGTCCCTAAGACCCAGAGAAGGGAAAGGTGTTGTCAAAGGTGATATAGGGAGTTGATGACGTATCATCATTCCCATAAACGTGAGGGTGGCTGAAGGAATAGTTGTCAATAGCTGAGAAGGGAAGACAGAGATCAGACTTGGGCACAGGGCCCTCTAGGAACCCATGATGCCCAGCCAGCACCCACCTCTCTCTCTGTACTACGCAGACACAGCCCTGCATTTATCCAACAATTATTCAGCGCCTATTGTATGTCAGGTGCTGGGACACAGTAGTGAACAGAACAAAGCTCCATGCCTCTATGAGCTCACGTTTAGTGGGAGAAACAGAAATAAATGGATAACCACAAATGGTGATTAGGACAGCTTGTGACAGGAAAGAAAAACGAAAGAGTCCCCTTTAGGTTGGATATCCATGAAGACCTCGTAGAATAGAACTACTCTGTACACATACACACACACCCAGACAAACGTAGTCACACTAACACCCTAGACTGAGAACCTAAATAAAGTGCCTGAGGCCACATAGCTGGTGAGTGGCTGAGCAAAGATTTGAACCCAAATTCTAGATTTCAAGCCACTGTGAAAAGCTGCTTCCTGTTGCATCCACATGCACGTACTCCCCACCTCCCACCCCCCACCCACACACACATGCACTCATCACAATCACACAGATACACATCCAACGTCATGCCCACATAGACTGATGTGGCACCACCTTGTCACCTACACTCCTGCAGGTATGGTCTGGTCTCAACTACACAAACTCAAACTCGTAAAAAATCCCACCCATCTAACTGCTCATGCACCGCTGTGTACAAAGTCTCATGCACACACATACTCATGGCCTCTAAATTTTTCCCAGCCCCACTCAACACCAAGCATAGAGCTTGTCTGGCCTGGATGCTCAGGGCCAAGGTTTGGACAAGGCCTTGATCCTCACTGCCTTCCTTCTTGTTGGCCACCCATCCCCATATCCTGCTGAGGGAGGGAGGTGGGGGTGGTGGTGAGGGTGGGATATCAGGCTGGGTGAAGCCAGCTCTCTTCTTTCAGGCCCAGCCAGAGGCTCCCAGGCTGGACTGCTGCTGATTGGCGCTGACAGGTCAGGTGGGGGAAAAGGCCTCTCAGCCTGAGCCTGGTGCCAGCGGCCCAGAGTGGCCTGCTCTGCCATCTGGACTCCCCCTCCCGCCCCATCCCCAGACTGCCTGCTGCCCAGGGGAGGGGAAAGCAGGCTTAGAGGCTGATGCCTTGCCTCCCATGTCCAGCTTTCTGCCAGGACTGGTTTCCTCAAATGTGCACCGGTATCCAGACAATGGTGGCCTGAGTGTCTTCCCCTCCCGTCCCTGGCCTGTGGGGCTCCTCTGGCTGTCCACTCCTCCTTTCCTTCCTTCATTCCACAAGTCCTGAGCACCTACCATGGGCTGTTCCATGCACTGGGGATATTTCCAGGACTGGCTGCAAAATTTGCAGAGCCCAGGGAAAAATGAAAATGCAAGGTCCCTGTTCAAAATGATGAAGAATTTCAAGATGACAGCAGAGCCTTAAACGTTCTAAGTGTAAGGCCTTGTGGGACTGCACAGTTTACATGTCCATGGATTGATATTCGATAAAGCTATAACAAGACAGAAAAATTCCCTGCCCTCATGAAACTTAGGGGTTGGGGAAAGCAGAAACATAAAGATATGTCAGGGATGATGAGAGCCAAGAAGAAAAGGCTGAGTGAGGGACAAAGAGCAATAGTTTTGAGGGAGGCATCTGTCAGGGAAGGATCTGGAAGGAGATGACTTTGAGCAGAGACCCAAAGAAGATGGAGTCAACCAGATTCATTCATTTAAGAGTTATTTTTTTGTTAATCCTCATGCGAGGATATTTTTCAATTGATTTTTTGAGAGAGCGGGAGGGAGGGAAGGGGGGGAGACAGGGGAGAAAAATCAATGTCTGTAGGAGAGAGACATTGATCAGTTGTCTCCTGCATGTACCCTGGCTGTGGCCGGGGAGTGAAGCTGCAAGGGTACATCACAGGGTATGGAACCTGTGATGCTTCGGTGTGTGGGCCTGTGCTCTAACCACTTAGAAACACCGTCTGGGACTCAAGTGCTATTTGTTGAGTACCTACTCTATGCTAGTATTGTCCTAGCGGCATCTGACCAACATCTGACCTCATGTACTAATCAAAGGACAGGCAAAAGCTAATAAAAATAGAAGGCAAATTAAAAAAATACATAGGAGGGCCGAAACCGGTTTGGCTCAGTGGATAGAGCGTCGGCCTGCGGACTGAAAGGTCCCAGGTTCGATTCCGGTCAAGGGCATGTACCTGGGTTGCGGGCATATCCCCAGCAGGAGATGTGCAGGAGGCAGCTGATCGATGTTTCTCTTTCATCGATGTTTCTATCTATCTCTCTCCCTTCCTCTCTGTAAAAAATCAATAAAATATATTTAAAAAAATAAAAAATACATAGGAGGTAAATTCGATGGCTTGGTAGAATGTTATAAGCCTAAAACAAGCAAAATAAGCCCAGCTGGTGTGGCTCAGTGGTTGAGCGGGGGCCTCTGAACCAGGAGGTCACAGTTTGATTCCCAGTCAAGGCACGTGCTTGGGTTGTGAGCTCAGTCCCCAGGAGAGGGCTTCAGTCCCCAGGAGAGGGCTTGCGGGAGGCAGCCAATTAATGATGCTCATCATTGATGGGTGTTTGTTTTTCTCTCTCCTTTTCTCTCTGAAATCACAATGCACATTTAAAACAAGAGCCAGGGAGACCAGGGCAGAGGGAGGAGCGCAGGCTATCTGAGGATGGTTTTCTGGATGGAGGCAATAGCCCTCAAGTCTGAATATGTTTGGAGTGTTTGAGAAACAGCAAGGAGACTGGTGTGGGGAGGGGCGGAGGGGAGGAAGTGAGGTCTCTGTGAACGTGTTGCCGTCTCCCATGTGAGCCTCATGTGATTCAACAACAGTGCTGGTTGTTATTACTAAATGAAACAGTAGCCACTGTTTTGTGAGAACCTACTGTTTACCAGGCACTGTGTTCAGAGCCTCATATGCGTGGCTTCACTTCGTCTTCACAAGAACCCCCTCAAGTAGGTAACTGAGACTCAGGCTGGGCAACTTGCCCAAGGGTATCCATCTAATAAGTAGCAGTGCCGGCATTTGAATGCAGCTCTGTCAGTGTAATTCTGGAGCCTGAGCATGGCCCTTGCTGCATAGCCCTTTCTCTGCCTGTCTCTGCACATCTATCTGACTGCATATAGACAGAGGGCGCCTTTCTCTTCCTGTGTCGCTTATTCATTCAGCTTTCATTGAGACTCTGTGCGGGGACCTAGGTGATGAAATAGGTAGCATTTCTTGCTCTCACAAAGTTCTAATAGGGACTATAGATAATGACCCCAAAATGATGAGTGCTTTAATAGGGGCAGAATAGGCAGCAATGGGAACCCAGAATATGGACTGATTCAGTCTGGCTGAGAAGGGGGAGGGGGGTGACCTTTAAGCTATCGTTATACATTAGTTTATTTGTTCAACAACTGTCCATTGCAGGCTTGCCTCATGCTAAATACTGGGCCGGTAAGATGATGTTTACATTCACTTCTACTAGTTGACATTGAACTGAAATGCTAGCTAATGCAATAAAGTAAGAAAAATGAGAGCCAAAATAGGGGTTAAGTAGCTAGTCCTAATAGGTATACTAGGTATACTAGGAGCTTTATAAATATGTTACTGAGTCCTCAAATAACGACCAGACATTGAACAAATACTTACCAAGAGTCTACTATGTTCCAGATTCAGTTCGAGGCACTGGGGATACAGTAATGAATAAAATAAAATATTCTTTAAAAAACATCTTTATTGATTTCAGAGAGGAAGGGAGAGGGAGAGGGAGAGAGAGAAACATCACTGATGAGAGAGAATCATTGATTGGCTACCTCATGCACGCCCCACACTGGGGATGGAGCCTGTAACTCAGGCATGGGCCCTGACCCGGAATCAATCACGACCTCCTGGTTCACAGGTTGACGCCTAACCACTGAGCCCCACCAGCCAGGCAAAAGAAAATATTCTTGTCCTACTGCAGCTGATATTCTATTTTGGGAAGAGACAGACAATAGATGCAATAAATAAATTACATAGTATGTTGTGAGGTGACAGTGCTGTGGAAAAATAGAGCAAGATAAGGGGGTTAGGAATCCCGAGGGCATAGCAACTTTAAACAGAGGTGCAGGAGAGAAACGCCTGAAAAGGTGAGCTATGAACAAAGACCTGAAGAATGTGAGGGGCCTGTGATTAGTCAAGGGTAGAGAGTTCCAGGCAGAGGAAACAGTAAGTGCAAAGGCCCTGAAGCTGGACAGTGTCTGGTGTGTCCAGAAATAGCCAAGAGGCCAGGGTGGACGGATGAGAGTGAGCCAGAGGGAGAGTAGGAGGAATGTGAGGGCAGGAAGGGGGTTGGGCACATCTGACAGGACTTCGTGGGCCTCCTGGTGAGTGAGAACTTTGCCTTTTTCCCCTGAGTGAGGTGAAAGCCATGGAGAGCTCTGAGCAGAGTGGGACATGATCTGATTTGGGTTCTAACATGCTCTTACAAGTTCAGATGTTACCAGCATTCATTAAGCACCTACTGGGTGCAGACACTGTTTTCTGAGAATTCAATACGGTCTGATCTCATTTCATTCTCACATGGACCCCGTAGAAATTATCATTCCATTTCACAGAGGAGAAAGTGAGGCTCCGAAGTGTTTAAGTCACTGAGTCACAGCCACACACCCAGCAGCAATTTGCAGCCTTCGGGTAAGAAGTGAGCGAGCCTTTCCCTCCCCCAAGATTTTAGCCAAGGATCGCTTGCAGCAGAGCGCACTCAACATCCGGAGCTGCGTCTGTGTCCCTGTCTGTTTCTATTTCCACGCGTCCCTGTCTGTCTCCGTGCGCCTCTGCCTGCGCGTCCCCCATCTGTGCCCAAGCCGGCGTCTCTCTGCGCCCGGCCCCCGCACATCGGAGCTATTTCGGGTTTAGGCTTAAAGGCCCAACAGCTCGGAGGCGACGCTTCCGCCAGCCTTTCCCTTTCCTCTCCCGCCACCTCCCCCCCCCCCCCCCCCCCCGCTCAGATCACGAGCTGCGTGCGGCCGAATCTGGGAACTCCGGGTCTGCGCTGCGGAATAGATCAATCGATCCCCTGGCCGGGGTTAGACCCCACGGGAGGAAGGGAGCCGAATGTGTGTGCTTAGCGACACCCGCATTGACGCAGTCTGGAGCCTAGAAGTGCGTCAGCTGTCGCTCGGGCAACGGGCGAAACGTCACAGACGGGCAGTGCGTCAGCAGCCTCCTGACGTCACTCCCCGAGAGAGGCAATTGACGTAAGGCGGGGCGGATTCCAGGCCCGGCCGGCAGGGGGAGCCCCAGCTTGCTAATGGTGGATGCTTTTGTCTTGGTCCTGCAGGAGGCGCTGGCTCGGGCCGGCATGGTCCCCGCAGCCCAAATGGAGCTCTAGGTTGGCGGGATGAAGAGGAGTCGCAGTGTCCTATCCGTGGACGAGGTGTGAGGGACGGGGCCAGGCTGGGGGCGGGGCTTGGGCAGCGCGAGTTGGGGGGGGACGGGCGCCCTCTAGTGACCACAGCTGTTTACTAAGTGGTCGCGAGGAGTCAAGACTCCTCGTGCCTCAGTTTACTCCCTTGATTCCATTATTCTCCTGCCGCCAGGATTGAGTCCCTCTGCCCAAAGGCAGAAGGCAGGGGCTTCCAAGGGGCTTCTGAAGTCGCAAAGGATTGTGGGTGGAGTTGTGGGTGAGGTCTTGTGGGTCTCAGATGTGAGAGGGCCCACAGATATTAAGACAAAGAGGGGGCTGCTTAAACGTGGAAGTGGGAAGAGATCCTAAAAAGGGGATGTGTTCGAGGGAGCTCATATGAAGGACAGGGTACAGTCATGAGGGCCCAGAGCCACAGGGCTGAAACTTCAAGAGGGACCCCCACAAAAATTGTGACTGAGAAGGGGAACCCCTCAGAAGTAAGGGATGGGAAAGCATCTTCTGTGGGAGGGATCAGCGAGTGGCTCCGATTGAGTGGAGGACACAGGAGCCTATACCCCCATGAAGCTCTCCCAGGTGGCGAGGGAGGGGCAATATTGTGGGGAGGGGCTCACAGCTAGCTGCCTGGCCAGGCCCTGCACCCATCCCGCCTTTGTCCCTTCTTAGAGGCCAGGGGAGACCCCCGAACCCAGCCATACGAACATGCTGGGGGCCGACCTCCTACGACGCCCTCGCCGTCGCCTCTCCACTGGTCCTGGCCTGGGCTGGGCGGACCCTGAGCTCTGGGACCCTGGGGTCCCTGTGCTCCCACGGCCCACCACGCTGCCACTTCTGATCCCTCCGCGGATTTCCATCACCAGAGCCGACAGGTAGGCAGGAGGGGGAGCAGGCTGGAAGGTAGGGTGGAGGAACAGGGCCAGCTGGGCTAGGTCCAGTCAGCAGCCCTTTCTTGTGCTCCAGGCTCCCTGCCTTTTGCAAAATCAGCTGAACCGTCTCCTGGCGTCTGGTGGGTCAGGCTGTGACACCCCTCCCCCACGGTGCCCCATTACAGCCTCCAGAAAACCTTTCTTCCATTTTGCAGCTGCCTGAGTCAGCAAGGGTTTCGAAAAGGGCTTTCAGCCCTAGTTCCCAATGGTGCCCCCACATTCAGAGAGCTGGGTCAGGCCATGGAGCAAGCCTCTGATCAGTCTGCTGTGCACCTCTATGTACCCTTCTAGGAAGATTCTGTTTCTTCCAGGACTTGAAGGGGAAGGTGGGATCCTGGAGGAGGCCTGGCTTGGCATTTTTCTTTCCCTTGGGGAGATGTGAGAGGTATCTTCGAAACTTTACATTGCACTTTCTTGCTGTTTCTCATCGGGGATCCTCCCAGGGCACTCCAACCCCCATTTTGGCCCAAGGATGAGTTCAGAAGCCAGACAGCTGAGCTGGTCCTGGCTGCTTTCCGGCCCCTGACCCCACTGCCCTCCCCAGGCCACAGTGTTCTGCAGCCTTGATCTCCCCACCCCTTTCATCTGCTCAGTTGGAAGATTTGGAGACTCTGCTTGGAGAATGGTACAAAGGTTCATTGACAAGAGGGAGGAAGAAGTGACTGTCATTCCCCCCTAAGGTGGTCTATTGTACCGCGCCCCACCCACCCCAATCCCTCTCACCTCCATACTTTAGGAAGCTGATCCACCTCAGCCTCAGGCTACAACTCCGACTACAGCCTGGCCTACGGGCTTGTGCTCTCCTTCTGCAACCCCCTGTGGCCTGACACTCGCCCCCCACCCCCACCCCCATCCTACTGTTGCCTCCAGAGCTCTGGCCCCATTCCCCAAACTTCGGCCCAGCCCAGGAGCCTCAATTGATCTTGGAAGGACCGGCAGCCTTTGCAAATCCCCTAGAGGCCGTTTGAGTGTATACTTGCGGGAGGGTCCCTGTGGGGAGTGGGAGACACACTCTGACCTTTGGGATACCCACTGCTGCCGATGGGGAGCCGGTTCTTGCTCCACCTTCGCCCACGCCTGGAGCCCCCTCTGGTGGGGGAGAAAAATGGCTGTGGAGGTTGGAGACAGGCTTTTTTTTTTTTTTTTTTTTTTTTTTTTTTTTTTAATATAAGAACAGTGCGGGGGTGGGGGCGGTGAAACACGGCACAGCCAGCCTGGAGGAGCCCGGGAGGGGGGCTCACGGGGGCAAGGGTCTGCTTTCACGGACTCGCACCTAAGTCGGTTAACGTGTGAGTGCCTCTGCCAGGCGGGTGGGGCAGCGGGGTCCCCCTGCGGGGCTGCCACCAGGGCTCGGCAAGGGCCTGCCAGGGCGGGGTAAGGGGGGACGCTTGGATCCCGCTTGTTCTCAGCTCAAGCTCGCTCGCTCCGCGCGGCGCTTGGGGAGGCGGGAGCGTGAGTCACGGAGACTCCCGATTTAGGTGCCGGAAGGGGGGCTCTGCCGGCGGGGGGCCGCGGGGAGGAGCTTGGCTGTTTACTCGCCTGAAAAGAGCATGGGGGTGCGTTCCGCGGCTTCTGGAGACCTGCCTCAGTTTACCTCCTGCAGATGCGCTTTAAAGAGGCAGCGGAACTTAGAGCGGTGGGCGGGCAGCTGGGGTATTGGCCACAGGATGTCCTCTTGGAGCCACACGGGAACCAAAGAAACACATTAGAAACACCCCAAAGCGGCCCCAGGCCAACCACACACACACACACACACACACACACACACACACACACACACACGGACTCTCTCAGACACGACAGTCAAACAACGGAGGCTGAATCCCGGAGGCTGAATCCCGTGCACAACTCCGCGAGCACCGTACACACCCAGAGGCGTGGGAGCACATGCAGAACCCCAGGCCACCGGGACGGACCGCGCACTTTCCAGCAGGCAGCACATGTGTGCGCACAGCCTTCACCCACAGACACGCAGACACACACACAGAGAAATCCAAAGAAACAGGCAGCCTTCGGCAGCCAACCACGTGCGCGCACACACTTCCAAGACAGCAAAAACACAGACAACCCTCGGAAGGGGCCGCCTGCCTGCACATCCCGCCCCGGGCACACGCCATCCCCATTCTCCGACCCACCGACAGGAGATCCCCCGCACTCCGCCGCCGCCCGCCGCAGGGACCGCGTCTGTGGCACCGGGGCCACGTCCCACTCGTTTGGGCCCCCGGCCAGGGTTAGCGGCGAGGACACGCCAGCACCGGGCTCCGCCCCGCCAAGATGGACGGACTGCCTGACGCACCGGCAACCACTCGGATGTCTTCCCGATCGGATTAACCGTTTAACTCCTTCCTGTCGGTGCGCGCCGCTGCTAGGCTGGGCACTCTGGAGAGAACCGCGCTCCCGCGCCCCCTCCCAGCCCCGAGCCGGGCTCTGCGTGGGCGGGAAGGGGCCCCCCCTCCTCGGGTGACTGCCCCCCACTGGTCGGGACCGAGGAGGAGGGGGGCGGTGCTGACAACCGCGGCGGGCGGGGAGCGGGGAGCGGGGAGGGGCGGGACGGGGCGGGGAACCGGGGCCGGCGCCGAACCCGGCGCCAAGCGCGGAGAGCGCTGCCGGGCACGGAACAGAGCGCCAAGCACAGGCTGGAAGCTTTGGCGCCCGGCCCGGGGGCGATCGGCCCTTAGCGCCCCCGGGTCTGATCCCCGGGGCGCCATGGCCCCACCGAGGCCGGGCGCACCCTCGGGGACCCGGGCACTTCGGCTCTCACGCAGCTGAGTAGGGTGCAGCGTGGAGAAGAGGCCGGGGCCCCCTGGGGTGCAGGTGGGGGGCCGGCGACATGGAGCCCCCGGCCGTCTCCTCGGAGAGGAGCCTGTCTTTGTCGCTGCCCGGGCCCCGGGAGGGTCAGGCCACCCTGAAGCCGCCTCCCCAGCACCTGTGGCGGCAGCCGCGAACCCCTATCCGTATCCAGCAACGCGGCTACTCGGACAGCGCGGAGCGCGCAGAGCCGGAGCGGCCACCACACCGACCCATAGAGCGCGCCGACGCCGTGGACACTGGCGACCGGCCAGGCTTGCGCACGTCTCGCATGTCCTGGCCCTCGTCTTTCCACGGCACCGGCAGCAGTGGCGCGGGCGGAGGCAGCTGCAGGCGGTAAGACTACCGGCGATGTACGCGCGCGGAGCGGATAGGCGCCCAGGAATGATGCAACCCGCCCCGCTGGCCGCAGGGGGCGCTGTGATGCGGCTGGGGGTCAGTGTGACTGGCGGAGGTAGGGGTAGGAGAGTTCTACTGCGGAGTAGCTGGGACCCGGCCCCTGGTAGTGCACTGTATCCGAGAATTACTGAAGCCCATCCTCAGGTTGATTTAGGGCGGCCATGCTGCGTGTGGTAATAACAGGGTCTGGGTTGAGAGCTGCAGCTTTAGGGGCCTGTATCCCTAATTGGTGGCAGTGCAGGACAGTGGCTAGGCTGGGCACCACTTCAAGGGACTTTCCTGGAAGCACTGTACTGAAAGCTAGTGTTTGGGGGTGTCCTAGGGGCACTCTTTAGGGGGGCACCTGCTAGGACCAGTGTTTCTTCCAGGCTGAGGGGCTCTCAGGGTTCTAGGGGGTGGAGGACTATATGGAATGGGGGTATTTGTGGACTCACCCTGCAGCAGATGGAGTAAGAAATCCAGAGAGGGCCTCTTTGGGGAGCACGGTGTTGAGGACTGTGTGCTAGATGGAGCCCCCTTCTCAGGGCAGGAGAGAGTTAGGTTCAGTAGCTGTGCAGAGGAGGGAGACATGCCCAGGGGGTGCATGGTCTCAGCACAGGGTGAAGGAACCCTTGACTCCCCTGGTGACAGTGCTAGTGAGGGGGTGTGTTGGGCTGTCTCTGACTGTATCCTCTCACTGACCTGACATCGCTCCAGCTGTTGGGGTATGACCAGCTGTGGCTGCCTTGGCCGGCTAGGGCTTCTGAG
The DNA here is from genome assembly GCF_014108235.1 of Myotis myotis. Classification (NCBI taxonomy): domain Eukaryota; kingdom Metazoa; phylum Chordata; class Mammalia; order Chiroptera; family Vespertilionidae; genus Myotis; species Myotis myotis. The sequence continues at coordinate 84,545,974 of NW_023416368.1, forward strand.
GTCCTGTGATTGTAACCTGGGACTGTGTGGCCTCCCAGGACAGTGCTTTTGTGACTGTGTGCTTCTGGGACGGTGCCTGTGCTACTGGAATACTGTGACTGTGTGGCTGTGTGTGCTCCCCGGGTGTGGTAATTGTGTTACTGACTGTGTTGTTGGGATGCTGTGAGTGAGCCTGCTCCCATTACAGTGATCGTGACAGTGAGTGTGTGTGCTGCTGGGACAGCGACTGTGACCATGTGCATTCCTGGGGTGCAGTGATGGTGGCACTGCAATGTGTACACCCCCAGGACAATGTGATTGTGTCAGCAGGACTGCCTGTTCTCCCTGAGGAAGGAGATTGAGACATTGTGACGTGCTCTCCGCTGCCCGTGAGCCCCGTGTCCGGGAGTCAGTGCTCTGACTTTCGGGTTTGTTCCTGAGTGCCTGATGTGCTGTCCTCTACCCAGCTGGTGTTCTGATGGTGCTTGAGGTTTCACTGTGTGCGCTCTGGTGTCACGTGTGACTGACAGCTGTGACTGTGTGGTTTGCTTGCCACCCCCCCCCCCCCCGAGTACCCTTTTGTTTGGAACATCACTAAGACATTTCAGCCGTGATCTCACTCCAGGAATTCCCAAGGGAGGTCCTTTTAGGCTATTGCCCTGCTATTCTAGCTCTGGGGACCTCTAGCAGGCACCATCGCCCCCAAGGCCACCTCCACCCACCTCAGTGTGGGACACATCCAGCCATAGAACCTTTTCCCAGGAAGCGATTGTCATAGGCTGCACACACAGCCTGCTGTTTCCCAAAGGGAACTGGAGAGGAGCTGAAGGAAAACAAAACTGAATCAACAGGAAATGCCAAGACCAAGGGCAGCACGCCAGCGGTCACTGTCCTGAGAGACCAGGGAGGGGGTGGGGTGCAGTAGGAGGAACTGGACCCTAACCCCCCCCTTTTTTTTAAATCTTTAAATTCTTTATTAGTTAAGGAATTACAAATGTGTCCTCATTACCCCCCTATTAACCCCCATCCTCCCCCCCCATGGACCCTAATCCCTTTTAAGGCCCCGCACTAGGACTCCTGCTAGACTGGTCACTGGGGTATTGACACTCGGGGGATGGGGACCGTGGCTAAGTGCTAATAATCATCATCTTAGTGGCATCTGTTTCCTACTGGCTCGCTCTTGGGCAGGCTCCATGTGGGGGAATTTTTCACAAGTCCTCATCCCCTGTGCCTTTTGAGGTATTCCTGTTGGACAGATGGGGAAACTGAGGCTTAGAATGGCAAAGACCCTTCTTTTTGCCCAAGCTCACATAACCAGGAAATGGTAGAGCTGAGATGCCCGTACAGGGTCGGTCTGACGGCCTGTGCATCCTGGTACAAGGCCTTGCCCTCTCTGAGCCTCAACTTCCCCATTTGTAAAGTGGGACTGTTGTCAGCACTGCCCTCTGGGGGTTGCTTTAAGAGGTCTGTGAGATTGAGGATGCGTGTAAAGGACTCAACATAGTGAGTGCTCAGTAGCTAGTTACTCAGGGACCTGGATTCCGGAGCGGAGGTGGGGCCTGCATAGAACCTGCTCCAGGATGGGAAGGAAAAACAGGAACCTCAACCGCATCCCTCAGAGGCTCAGGTTTCTGTTTCACTGTGGCCTGTGTAGCCTCCAGGGGCTGTGGCAGGAGGGAGGGCACTGGTGCCAGGCAGAGGGAGGAAGGGGGAACTGAGAAGCCTCCAATGGGAACCTCGCTTTTTAGAATGGGCCTTCGGCCAGTCCAGTTCTCCAGACAGGGGAGTCTTACCAGTGCACACACAGGGGTTCCACCACTTTCCACGTTGGAGTTCATGCAGCCACCACAAAGGGGGTCCAAAGAGCCTTCCAGACTTGAGTCATAGGAACCCCCAGAGAGAGGGCCCTGCCCCCATCCGAGATAGCATCCACACCCCACAGCCCCCTCTGGACCTGGGGATGTATGAGACTGTGCTCCTGGCGCCCTGCGGGGCTGAGTCATGGCACCGCCACGATCTGTCAAGAGGCAGATGGAGCTGGAGGAAGAGAAGGACTCTGGTGGTTGGGGGCGGGGGGAGCTTGCCTTAATTGAGAGTGGAGCCAACGTCTCGACTGCCCCACTTTGCGCCCTCAAACATTCCCCACCGAGGGAGTCGCTGCCTGGCTGCCTGGCCCCTGGAGGGGGTGGAGGCAGCCCGACTGGGGTCTCTCTCTGGCCGGTGGTCTCTGTGCCCATTTGGGTCCTCGCCTCCCCTTGTCTCCGGCGCTCCCAGGTCCCTGGATGTGTGCTGGGAGCACATGTCTCCGCGCGCCCCCTGCTGGACGACGGAAAAGGCACAGGCAGGCTAAGCGTGCGCTCAGAGTCCGGACCTGCCGCTCGCACCTGTCCCTGACGAGCAAAGTCGCCGCCGCCGCCACTGCCGCGGCGCCCCGTATTATTATTTCATGCTTATTGAGCGCCTCGGAATGCGGGCGCCAAGCCGGCCGACCGCAGGCTACCGATGAGGTCTGCTCCTTCCCCGGGGGGGTGGGACCAGGCCGCCATCCCCATCCTCTACCCTGAAGCCGAGCGCGTTGGACACCGCCGCCTGGCGGATAGAGAGGAACTTGGCGGAGAAGTTGAGAACCCGGAGCTCCGGTCTGGCCTCCGCGGGCTTGTCCACATCCACGTCAGGGCCTCCTAACACCAACTTGCGTTTTAACTCCCAGCATCTTTGGCTTTCCATTCCTGCCGAGGAAACAGAGACGAGGTGGCTTGCCCAAGGTCACACAGCCAGCAGGGGCGGGATTGGGGTTAAAAACCAGGTCTCCTCGGCTCCAGACCAGTGGGTGAGATTCAGATTGTGCCCCTGCCCTTTTGCTCTGTGTGACCTGGGGCCAGAGATCAGGCCTCTCTGGGCCTCCGTTTTGTTATCAGCAAACCGGCTGAATAAGATCTGCCGTGTTAAGGCTGAGATGGCTGACATCAGGTCTGGGCGATCAAGAGCTGGTGTTTTGAGAACTGCACTTCCTTAAAATGACTTCAGCAAAGAGAAAGGGGGTGTTCTCCACATCACAAGCCCAGGCCCTGGCTGCCAGGGTGTCCCCTCTTTAACCAGTAACAGGTTGACTGCAAGCCCCTCTGAGTTGCAGAAACCAGGGCTTTTGGGTCTGCAGGAGCCACAGACTGGCAGGGTGAGGACAGAGTTTGGGGGGCGGGGAGCATCTGGACCCACTGTTTTCACTCTCGAGTAAAAAGTTCAAATCCAGTCTTTGCCCTTGACTTGTGACCTTGGGAAAGGACTTAACCATCTGAACCCCAGTTTCCTCATCTGTAACAGGGCTATTGATGGAGGATCTTCAGGCTGTGACATACGATATAAGAGACAGATGCAGTGGCTCCAGTTCTCAGACTAGTGAGTGAGGAAGACATAGCAAATAAAGGAATAATGATAATTCCAGATGGTGACACATGGGACATGAAGAAAAGGGGGACCCTGGGGACAGGGAAGGCCTTTCTGCAGAGATGACATTTGAGCAGAGACCTAAGTGAAGTGAGAGGGGGGATGGTATGTGGCTGCCTGAAGGATGAGGGTGATAAGCAGAGGGAACAGCCAGTACAAAGTTCCTGAGGTAGGAATGTGTCTGATGATATGTTGGAAGCAAAGTAGTGAGCAAGGGGTGAGTGAAGGGAAATGAGGCAGGGAGGAGATGGGGCAGCTTGTGTCAGGGCCTTGTAAGCCGGGTCAAGGTTGGCTTCAGGCCTCAGTTTACCTCTGACTTCCTAGGAAGGGAAAAGTTCACTGGGCTGGAAGGGAACTGACCTGTGAAGGACCTAGTGGCTAAAATTCCAGTTCAACTGAATTTATATCCCAGGTCTGTTCCTTCTGAGCTGGGTGATGCTGGCCAAGTCAGTTCCCCTCTCGGAGCCTTGGTTTTCCCATCTGTGAAATGGGCCTGTAAGGAATCTATTCCCAAAGTCTGATGTGCAGGATCAGCAAAACAATTCAGGGAAGTCTAAGGGCAGGTAAACGTGAATGTCTTTCCTAGTTCTGTTTGTACTTGGACCAAGAGGTACTGGTGGCCAGTGATGGGTCTTCATGGGTTTAGAGCAGGAGTTCTCAGCTAGAAGCAATCTGTCCCCCCAGGGACAGATTGTGGCAATGGCTGGAGACATTTTAATTGTCATGACTGAGAGGGTGCTTTTGTCATCTAGTAGGTAGAGGCCAGGGATTCTGCTTCTACTACAAGCACACAGGACTCCCCCCCAGGACAAGAGATTAACAGGCACCAAATGTCAGTAGTGCCCAGGTTGGGAAACCGTGCATTCCCAATGAGATATCACATCCATGGGTGTAAAATTTGGTTCTTGGGGTGGATGTTTAAAAAAAAGTATATACAGCTCTGGCCAGTGTTGCTCAGTAGTTAGAGCGTCAGCCTGCACACTGGAGGGTAAAGGGTTCAATTCCTGGTCAAGAGCAGTACCTGGGTTGGAGGTTCCATCCCCAACCTCCAGTCGGGCATGTGTGAGAGACAACCAATCAATGTGTCTCTCTCACATTAATGTTCCTCCCTCTCTCTCTCCCCTCTCTTCACCTCCCCCCTTTCCACTCTTACTCAAAAAAAAAAAAAATGTACAAAGCCCCCATATTCACACAGTATATAAACAAATATACAGTATATCTGTGGTATTAGCATTTTATGGAGGAGGTGAAGGGGGGATGTCTAAAAAGGCTACTCCTGCCATAACCGGTTTGGCTCAGTGGATAGAGTGTTGGCCTGCGGACTGAAGGGTCCCAGGTTCGATTCCGGTCAAGGGCATGTACCTTGGTTGCGGGCACATCCCCAGTAGGGGGTGTGCAGGAGGCAGCTGATTGATGTTTCTCTCTCATCGATGTTTCTGACTCTCTATCCCTCTCCCTTCCTCTCTGTAAGAAATCAATAAAAAAATAATAATAATAAATAAAAGATTTCTTTAAAATAAATAAATAAATAATAAATAAAATAAAAAGACTACTCCTTAGGGAAGCAATAATAAAATACAGGGTGACAAACACTGGTCTAGAGCCTGGATCAGCCACTCACTGACTGTGTGACTTAGAGCAGGTTTATCTCCCCAAGATTCAGTTTTCCCATCTGTAAAATAGGGACAGCACTAGGATCACTTTGCAGGTGTTTTGTGAGGATTAAATGACATCATGGCTAGAGGCGCTGAATCTCAGGAAGCATTCTGAAGGTTTGTTGCTATGACTGGCATCATCATCATCATCACTGGCTAGTACAGCGGCTGGCACATTATAAGCTCTTCATAAATGTTTTGTCAAATAATAATAATTGTAACTAGCATTTAGTGAGTGCTTACTACGTCTAGAACCTTTTACTTGTCCATCCATGAGATGTGTAGTATTATACCCATTTTACATATGGGAAAACTGAGGCTTAGTGAAATGAAGTGACTGTCCCAAGGTCAAATGGCTAAGTGCCAGAGGCCAGACAAGCCTGGGCCATCTGACTCTAGGCCCCACGACAGTGGAGTCAACAGGTAGAAAGCTATTTATAGAGGTGGTAGCCTAAGACAGAGATTTGCCCACTTATTTAAAACAAGCTTTCCCAACCCCTAAGAGCCACAAACACATCGGAGTAAGCTCCAGAATCATAACCAGTTGCCTGACTTTGTTCAAGGGTGTTCACCTCTCTGACTCTCAGTTCCTTCATCTGTGAAAGGGGGTAATGAGCCCCCCAAAGTCAAGTGGTTGGGCATGCAGAGCCACCTGGAGTGGTGGTGGGAGAAAGTCTCTATGCCTGTGTACTACTGTGCCTGCGAGGGAGTCAGCACTGAGGGGAGGCTGGGTTCTTGGGGCCACCTAATGAGCTGTGGGGGCCCCAATTCTAAGGGGTGCCTCAAAAATTCTAAGGAGTGTCTTGGGGCTGTGAGCACACTCAGATCTCCTAGGGATGCCATAAATTAAGGGAGGTATTCTGGTGGGTTACCAAGGATTATGGTGCATCTTGGTTCTGGGAGTAGCCTAGGGTTGTAGAACTGTCTTAGAAGTTGTGGAGGAATCTAGTTGTACTCCTGGGTTTGGGGGGCACCCCAGGATTTTTGTGGCATCTCCATGTTATAGGATCACCCCCTGAGTCTAAAGGTACTCCTGAGATTATGGGGGGGAGGTCTCTGAATTTGTAGGAGCATCTCAGGGATGCTGTGGAGCCACTCAGGGGTTGGGGGACCACTGAGGGACTGTGGAAGCATTCCTGGGGTCTGGAGGGACCCTAGGCTTTGAAGCCCCTCCTACCCATGTCTGTGGGAATGGTTAGTGACTAGAGGATTCCAGTGGTACTCTGGGGGTCTCTGCATGAGTCAGAGATGGTGGGAGTGTTCTATGGGGTGTGGGGGGACATCTGGGGAACTGTAGCAGTGGTCCTGGGATCTAGGTGAAGGGGTTTCTCAGGGGTTCTCAAAGCACCACTGTCATTTGTAGGTGCATCCTGGGATTCTTGGGGTGCCCTTGAGGTTTGTGAGGATGTCTCACTAACAATGAGGACACTACTAGGGGGCATCTGGGTAGCTTTGGAAGTGTCCCCAGGGGTCTGTGGGGGCCCTCTCTGAACCCAGGGATTTGGGGGTATCCTTGGGTTGTGTGGGGGCATCTCGGGGATATTGGGGGCACTCTCTGGAATTGTGGAGGTGGCTGAGGAACGTTGAGGACGCCCCTGAAGTCTGTGGGGTCTCGCAATACCGCAGGAAGTTGTGAGAGCACCCCAGCGATTGTGGGGGCGTGCCAGGTGTTTGTAGAGATGCTTCCGGAGATTGTGAGGACAACTGAGGGACTGCGGGGGGGCGGGGGCCCTGAGGTCTGTGGGGTGTCCCCGCTGCAGCCCTGCGGGCGTCCCCGTCCCGCCCCGCCCCAGGGGCGGCCCCAGCGGGAAGCCGGAAGGGCCAAGGCGGCCAGGCGGGGTGGGCCCCAGGGCTGGGCGGCCGGCCTGCTTGGGCCACCGGGGCGGGCGGCGCTGCTCCCCAGCGCCCACCAAGGCCGGGCCGCCCCGCGTCCCCTGCGGCCATGGCGCGGCCGCGCCGCCTGGGCTGCATCCCGGAGCTGCAGCTGGCAGCCTTCCCGGCGGCGGCGGCGGCCGAGGACGAGGCGTTCCTGCCGGAGTCCCTGGCCCGGCGCGCGCCCCGCTGGCCACGTTCGCCGCCCTCCTCGCCCGTCTTCTTCGCCAGCCCGTCCCCAACTTTCCGCAGGCGCCTCCGGCTTCTCCGAAGCGTCCAGGATTTCGGCCGCCAGGCGTGGGCTGGGTAAGTGCGCCCAGGTGGGTTCGAGTCTCCATGTCGGGGTCTGGAGTCCGCAGCTGCCTCTGCCCAGCCTCATCTTTCCTCTTCCGTCACAAGGCAGCGATAAACATCATCCCTGCCCGCGGGGTTGCCGTGGAGACATCTGATAGGGCATGCAGTAGGCGCTCAATAAACGCTACGTTCTTCCCACTTCCTATGCAGACCTGAGTCTGCGGTCAGACTTTGGGGGAACCAACCTGCCACGCAGGCTGATCTGAGGACGCTTGTTCCCTTGCGTTGGCCTCAGTCTACCGGCCTGTGAAATGGGCCAGCGATGCACTCGCGGTTGCTTTGCCGTCAGGCTCGCTGGTCAATGCGTGCACCCGGCGCGGAGGGCAAATTGAAGTTCCCTTCCCGGCTATACCCGGGGGGGCTGTGGGGCTGGCAGGCTGACGACCCATCCGAACTGGCTTCCCAGCGTCCCTTTATCCTGGCAGCCCGACGGCGGGCACTGGCTGGAGCTGGGGGTCCTCCTTTATCCTGACTCTCCTTGGGCACTCGTTTAGAACCACAGTCCGGAGACACAGGCTGGGAGAGGGCATTGCGGGGACAGGACGGGGACCCGGCGGGAGAGACGGGGGCAGGGAGAGACGAGGAGGAGGGCCGGGGCCGCTGGGAGCCCCTGTGGGGCCGGGGAGGGCGTAGGGGCAGGGAATCAGTTCCTCTCTCTGGTTTCCCTCAATGTCTCTGTCTCCCCTTCTCTCTGTCTCTTCTGTCTCTGTGCCGACCCCGAGCTCCACCCCCGGCATCCGTCGTCCCTCCGCCTGGTTTTTGTCCCCAGACCCCGCACTCCGCCGGCGCGGGAGGGCGTCTGGTCCCTCCAGGAGCGCCGGGCGCTCTGAGACTTCCCGCGGGCACAGCTCGACGTCAGGATGGGGAGGGGGTGAAGGCGGGGCCAGAGGCAGGGGCGGGGTGGGGGCGGTGGGCCCGGAGCCTGGGAAACCAGAGCTGGGGCGACCCGCCCCGCCCCCCCGCCCGGGCCCGGGGGAAAGGAGGCAGGCGGGAAGTGTGCGCAGAGCTGTGCCGGGCTCACAGGAGGAGGCAGGCGCCGAGCCCAGCCCCGGGCGCTGCGGACTGGAGGACACCCGAACGCCCATGGCCTGGGAAGTCACCCGGAGGGCGGGTGTGAAGGCGGTGCCAGCGCCGCCGCGGGCGGCCCGGGACACCTCGGGCCCGGAGAGCAGCGTCCGCTGCCCCGCGGTGCGTGCGGCCGTCCCCATGCGCGCCCGGAGGGCGCTCGGCAGCCCCGCGCTCCAGAGCAGCCCGCCGCCCGGCAGGCCCCGGCGCCCTGCCCTAGCACTGCCCTTCGCGGGCCCTGAGTCCCTGGCCCACTTCTCCTTCAGTGACGAGGACACCTGTTGGCACTCTCCGGGCAGATCCGTCGTCAGGTGGGTGGCCCGAGGCCAGTCCCCTGCTTTCCCACCAGAGGGCTCTGGATGCGTTGGTGGGGGTGCCCAGGCCGCCTTCGGGAGTCTCCAAAGTGGTTTGCAGAGTCTGCCCGAGCTCCCGCCCCTTTCCCTGTTTCTAAACGTCTGGGTGCCTCTGAGGGCTTCCTGCAGGTGGTGGCTCTGAAAATAGGTGCTGGGTCCTGCCCCCTTTCTGCCCACTCCAGATGGGATCCCTTCACTCTCTTTGTGCCCCTAAACCTGGACTTTTGGCACTCACCCTGGTAGCCAGTATGCGTGTCCAGCGTCACCTGGGCTCCACTCCCAGGCCGCGGGCCTCCAGCCAGGTCCCTCAGGCCTTACCCTTCCTCCCTCCTTGCTGGGGCTGCCAGGCTGAAAGCCAGGCGGGTGGGTGTGGGAGGAGCTGGAACTCCTGGAGGGCAGTGAGAAGCTACTGGACAGGGGCAGAGGAGCAGCTTGTAAATTCTCAGAATTCTTGGGGTGCTCCAGCAATGTTCTTGCTCCCCTCCAGCACCCCCTTCAGATACCTGGACACACGCATGCTCCCCAACAAGGCACATACACTCCACATACACGGCCATACATGACATAAACAGCACACCCACACGCAGGGCAGTCGGGGTTGACCCATGGCCACGGTGACACACAGACCACAGAAACCCTGGCCTTTTAAACCTTGTATAGACTACACTGCTTGCAGGAACACACTCTCACTGCAACACATACCCAGGCCTGACTCCCACCTGCACACCTCATACCCCTCAGGAGTCAGGCACAGTCTCGGCACGTGTGCACCGCACACAGGTACACCCTCCCAAACCCACAGGACTCGGAGACACACAGACCCACACAAGTGCTGTGAACACCCAGACCCCACTCACACACACAGATGTGTAAATCCACACGGACAACCTACATGCACACGGGTGCCCCTGAGCACCCCCTCTGACTCACACATGCACAGACCCACCTGCAACACTTAACCCCACTAACAACTGTGTCACTGGCACCACGCGCCTGCCTGGCAGATACACACCAGCACCCGCCCTTAACCTCCATGTGACCTTCACAAAGCAAATGCCAGGTCCTTCCATAAAGGCTGCCTGGCACCTCCGACAAGGGTGTCAGTTGGCGTGGGGCAGAGCCTGGGGAGCTGCCAGGCTGCCTGGGGGAAGACAGACACCCAGTGACTTAGCATGCTTTATAGCTTTGAGCCCGGCTCCCCGGGTTCGCATCCTTGCTCTGTCACTAGTCACGTTATTCATCCTCAATGTGTCTCAGTTTCTCTCTCTCTCTCCGGAAAATGGGGATGAGTTCGTGTCCAGGCAAAGCACAGTGCTGGAGCATGTGGCATTCCAGAGCAGCTGGCTACTGTCATTGTTGTTATGGTTTTTACCAACTGGGATATGTCCCCTCTCATTGCCACAGCCCTACCCTCACCCCAGCTTGTTTGCTTCCGATTAGCTCCTGCAGCAGGACTTTCTGATCTGCCCCTGGACTGCACAGTCCTCCAGAGGCCCAATTTGATGTTTAGAAGCCCAGGGGGACAGGACTAGAGGCCCCAGAGGGGTGGAAGCAGGTAGCCACGTCACCTGAGAATGCCACCAAGCGGTCAGCCTATCCCAGGGGGAGTCTTGGGCAGGTCATTTCCCTTCTGATGGAGTGTCTGGGCACGTGGCTGTGATGTCAGGGCCTGTTGGCTGTCCTTGACAACACTAGTTTGTGGCTCTGGGCCCCATTGGGACATCTCCAGTGCAGCCTCTAGCCTGATTTTGGGTCACCCTGATCAGTAGCAGGCCAGGGAGGGGTGACTCCCCACAGCCTGGGGGTCTAATTCTGGGGAGTAGCTGAGATCCCCTTATTCGCAGGCTGCAATTCAACAGGCCTAATCTCCTATATGCCCTTCTGCAGCCTCAGGGACATCGCTCCTGGAAGCACAAACAGTGGGGCCCCAGGGAGCATCTTCCCATCCCTGCCCCTGGGCTCCTGCTTGCAGTGAGTTGAGTCCCCTGGGGCTGCCATATCTACCCAAGATGCTAGTTGGTTGTCCTTTGGGGCTTGGGTCTCACCTTCCCTAAACAGCACTTCAGTTCCTGGGGCAGGGGAGGGGTCCTCTCTCCATAGGAATGCTCCGCCCCCCTTCACAGTGGCACTCAGCAGAGTCAAAAAATCCAGCCTGGGCCTTGGGAGACAGGACATGATTCTCAGGTAATGAGGCCACCAATCCCTCGCCACCCCTCTGTGCCTGTCTTTTCATTGAACCAGGAGGTAAACAGAATCCAAATCGCGGAGTTGGTAGGAGTCATACTGGGTTCAGGTATATAAAGCACTCAATGCCACAGCAAGAACTCAGTGTCTTGTTATTATTACTATACACCTAACAGGATTTAACCTGGGACCCAGTACACAGCAGGTGCTCAATAATGGGCATTATCATCAGAGGCTCAAGCTCATGATTAGGTATTCCATCTTAAGAATGTGTTTTTTTAAAAAGATGAACACATATTAAAATTTTTTTTAAATATATTTTATTGATTTTTTACAGAGAGGAGGAGAGAGAGACAGAGAGCCAGAAACATCGATCAGCTGCCTCCTGCACATCTCCTACTGGGGATGTGCCCGCAACCCAGGCACATGCCCTTGACCAGAATCGAACCTGGGACCCTTCAGTCCGCAAGCCGATGCTCTATCCACTGAGCCAAACCGGTTTTGGCGAACACATATTAAATTAACCCTTTTCATATACATCTTCATGAAGTTCTTTTGCAAATTGTTTTTTATTTATTTACTAGAGGCCCAGTGTGCGAATCCGCGCACGGGTGGGGTCCCTCGGCCTGGCCTGTGATTGAGGCCTATGGGGGAGGGGCCAGCAGGCGGGGGCGAGGGGGGGGGTAGCTGGGGAGAGAACATGGGGTTTGGCTGTGGGAGCACACTGACCACTAGGGGGCAGCTCCTGCATTGAGCATCTGCCCCCTGTTGGTCAGTGAGCATCATAGCACTGCTCGACCGGTCATTCAGGTCGTTTGGCGGTAATGGTTGCTTAGGCTTTTATATAGAGAGATTTATATTAACATTTTTTAATGTTAACATTATCGTGGGTGTCTCCCTTTTTCCCCTCTTTGCCCACCTCCACCACTCCCTTTAGCCTTCACCAAACTATTGTCCATGTCCATGGGCTATGTATATATGTTCTTTAGCTAATCCCTTACCTTCTTTATCCAGTCACCCCACACTCCTTCCCTTGGGCGCCAGCCAGTCTGTTCCATGTATCCATGCTTCTGGTTCCATTTTGTTTGTCAGTTATTTTTGTTCATTAGATTCCACATATTAGTGAGATCATATGGTATTTGTCTTTCTCTGGCTGGTTTATTTGCTTAGCAAAATACTCTCCAGGCCCATCCATGCTGTCACAAAGGGTAAGAGATCCTTCTTTTTTATAGCCACATAGTATTCCATTGTGTAAATGTTCCATAGCTTTTTTTATCCACTTATCTGCTGACGGGCACCTGGGCTGTTTCCAGGTCTTGGCCATTGTAAATAATGTTGCTATAAACATAGGGGTGCACATATTCTTTCAGATTGGTGTTTCGGGATTGAAATGTTTTAAATTGTGATAAAATATAAATAACAAAATTTCACATTTTAACCATTTAAAAATATATCTTTTTATTGATTTTTAGAGAGAGGAAGGGAGAGCGATAGAGAGATCAAAACATTGATGAGAGAGGAACATCATCGATCAGCTACCTCCTGCACAACCCCTACTGGGGATCGGGCCCGCAATCCAGGTGGGGGATTGATCCAGTGACTTTGATTCCTGGGTCAACGCTCAACCACTGAGCCACACTGTCTGGGCCCATTTTAACCATTTTTGAATGTACAATTCAGTATCATTAAGTACATTCACATTGTTATGCAGCCATCACCACCATCCATCCCCAGAACTTTTTCATCCCAAACTGAAACTCTGTCCCCACTAAACACTAACTCCCCTTTTCCCTCCTCCAGGCCCTAGCACTCACTATTCTAATTGCTGTCGCTATAAATCTGACTCCTTCAGAGACCTCATATGAGTAGAATTTCACAATTACACAACAAATTGCATCATTTTCTGAAAAGACTGTCCTTTCCCATTGACTTGTCTTGGCACACTTGTCAAAAATCATTTGACCATATATGTGACAGGTTTATTTCTGTGCTCTCTAAGCAATTCTAATGGTCTATTTGTCTTTTGTATTTGGCTTATTTCATTTAGCATACTGTTTTCAAGGTTCATCCATCATTCACACACACACACACACACACACACACACACTGAGTGGCCAGATTGTTATGACTACCTGACGTTTGTAGGCAAATTAGCTATAATTTCGCACTGAAGTTGCTAGAGGGCCAGACCATTATAAATAGGGAAGCAGGTTGTTTACCATGACAGTAGAAATGATTTTTTTCTGAAGATATGGGTAAACAATGCAATTTAACAGCCTTTTAACGTGGGATACACACACACACACACACACACACACACACACACACACACACACTGAGTGGCCAGATTATTATGACCACCCCATCAGTACTTCGTTGGGCCACCTTTTGCCTTCAATACTGCAGCGATTCTTCTTGGCATGGACTCCATGAGATGTTGAAAGGTGATGCGAGGAATCTGACGCCATGCTTGACGAATAGCACTGTCCAGTTCTGTGAGATTTGATGGTTGTGGAACCAGCTGCCTGATGGCTCTTTTAACTTCATCCCACAAATGCTCAATCGAATTGAGATCTGGTGATTGTGGGGGCCACCTAAGCAAGGTAAAGTCTCCCTCATGTTCTTGAAACCACTCCTGCACAATACGAGCACCGTGGCATGGCGCATTGTCTTGTTGGAAGAAGCCATCTCCATTGGGATACACCATCAACATGATAGGAGGAACTTGATCAGCAACGATACTTAGGTATGTTGTGATATTCAGACGTTGTTCCACACGAATTAAAGGGCCCAAATCATGCCAGGAAAACATGCCCCAAACCATAACACTGCCCCCACCAGCTTGAAGGGTTGTACTCATGCATGTGGGGTGCATGCTTTCATGCTGTTTCCGCCAAATTCTCACTCTGCCATCATCATGATGCAACTGGAAACGTGATTCATCGGACCACATGACTTTTTCCCAATGCTCGACTGTCCAATCCTTGTGTTCCTGTGCGAATTGGAGAGGTTTTATCTTGGTAACTGCATACAGCAAAGGTGATCGAACAGGCCTTCGGCTTCCACATCCCATACAATGCAGTGTACAGCTAATTTATCTACAAATGTCAGGTGGTCATAATAATCTGGCCACTCATAATAATATATATCCCACACTCAAAGGCTGTTAAATCGCATTGTTTACCCACATCTTCAGAAAAAATCACTTCTACTGTTGTGGTAAACAACCTGCTTCCCTATTTATAATGGTCTGGCCCTCTAGCAACTTCAGTGCGAAATTATAGCTAATTTGCCTACAAACGTCAGGTGGTCATAATAATCTGGCCACTCAGTGTATATATATAACTTTATCCATTCACCCATTGATGAACATGAGTTGTTTCCATTTTTTTAGCTTTTGTGGACAATGCTGCTATGAACATCGGTGTACAAGAAACTGTTTGAGTCTTCGCTTTCAAATCTTTGGGGTGTATATAATTAGAAGTAGAATTGCTGGATTACATGGTAATTCTATACTCATATTTTTGAGGAGCTGCCAAACCATTTTTCACAGTGGCTGTACCATTTTACATTCCCAGCAGCAATGCACAAGGACTCCAATCTCTCCATGTCATCACCAACACTTAATATTTTGCTTTTCTTAATAATAGCCATCCTCGTGGGTATGCAGTTGTATCTCACTGTGGTTGATTTGCATTTCCCTAATGACTAATGGTGTTGAGTGTCTTATCATGTGCTTATTTGTCCATCTGTATATCTTCTTTGGAGAATTGTTTACTTAAGTCCTTTACCCACTTTTTAATGGCTTGTTTTTTGTTGTTGTTGACTTTTAGTTCTTTTGTATTCTATGTATTAACCTCTGATCAGATATGTGATTTGCAAAAATGTTCTCCCATTCTGTGGATTGCCTGTTCACACTCTGAATAGTGTTCTTTGAGGCACAAAAGTTTTTAATTTTGATAAAGTTCAATTTATTTTTATTTTGTTGCCTTTGCTTTTGGTGTCATATCCAAGAAGTCACTGCCAAATCCAATGTCATGAAGTTTCTAAGAGTTTTATAATTTTAGATCTTACGTTTAGGCCTTTGGTACATTTCGAGTTAATTTTTGTATATGGTGTGAGGTAAGGATCCAACTTCATCCTTTTGTATGGGGTAACTAGTTTCCACAGCATTGTTCGTTAAAAAAGACGGTCCAAGCTATTTGGGGTATCAGAACTAATGAGGAAACTGCTGTTTCTTTTTCACTCTCACAGAACACTTTTGACACCAAATGTGTGTAGGTTCCCCCACCATCACCACCACCACCACTACACACACCAACCAATGTCCTCCAGTTCTATGCAGACACCAACTGGGCAAACTACAGTTTAGTTCAATTCTGACACTTAACTGCCTGGAGTTAGTGCAGATCCCACAGGTGAAGGGCTCAGTCCCACAAGAATGCCCCCACTGCAGACATCAGTCTCAAGTCCAGGTTGTCACCTGTGCTTCTGACCGACTGGCTCTAAATCAGAGGTTACCACGCCCTCCTCCTCAGGTTAGGAAATTTGCTAGTATGGCTCATAGAACTCAGGAAAACAGCTTACTTACTAGGTCACTGGGGTTTTTTTTTAAATGTCTTTATTGATTTTTAGAGAGAGGGAGAGAGAGAAACATGGACTGGCTGCCTCATCCCCTACTGGGAATCGAGCTCAAAGTTTAGTCATGTGCCCTGACTGGGAATTGAACGGTGACCTCTTAGTTCATGGGTTGACACTCAACCATTGATCTACACCGACTGGGCAGGTTACTGGTTTATTATAAACAATACAACTCAGGAGTAACCAGAGAGAAGAGATGTATAGGGAAAGGTATGGGTAGAGGAACATGGAGCTTCCGTGCTCTCTCCAGGTGTGTCACCCTCCCACTGCCTCCATGTGTTCACCAACCCACAAGCTCTCCAAACCCTGTCATGTAGGGATTTTGATGTCGGTTTCATTGTGTAGTCATGACCAATTAAGTCAGTGGTTCTCAACCTGTGGGTCGCAACCCCTTTGGGGGTCAAACGACCCCTTCACAGGGGTCGCCTAAGACCATCGGAAAACACATATATAATTACATATTGTTTTTGTGATTAATCACTATGCTTTAATTATGTTTGATTTGTAACAATGAAAATACATCCTGCATATCAGATATTTACATTACGATTCATAACAGCAGCAAAATGACAGTTATGGAGTAGCAACGAAAATAATTTTATGGTTGGGGGTCTCCACAACCTAAGGAACTGTAGTAAAGGGTCGCGGCATTAGGAGGGTTGAGAACCACTGAATTAAGTCATCAGCCAATCCATTGATGATTAACTCAACCTCTCTCCCTTCCATGGGGCTCCGGGAGTGGGGCTGAAAGTTACAACCCTCTAATCACATGGTGGTCTCTCCTAGCAAGCAACCCCCATCCTGAGGCTATCTGGGAGTCCTTAGCAGGCAGTCATCTCAGTAGCTTACAAAAACACATTTTTCACTGCTAAGATTCTAAGGGTTCCGTTTTCTCCACATCCTCATCAGCAATTGTTGTTTGATTTACGGTAGTGATTCTGACAAGTGTGCAGTGAGATCTCATTGTGGTTTTGATTTGCACTTCCTTGATGACTAGTGACGTTGAGCATCTTTTCATAGGTCTACTGGCCATCTATCTGTATGTCCTCTTTGGAGAAGTGTCTATTCAGGTCCTCCGCCCATTTTTAAATTGGATTGTTTGGGGGACTTTTGGTGTTACGTTGTTTAAGTTCTCTCTATATTTTGGATATTAACCCCTTATCAGATGTATCATGGGTGAATATTTTCTCTGACCTGGTAGGTTGTGTTTTCGTTTTGTTCATGGTTTCCTTTGCTGTGCAAAAACTTTTCAGTTTTAGTTCCATTTGTTTATTTTTTATTTTGTTTCTCTTGACCAAGGAGATAAATTTAAAAAATTACTAAGAGCAAAGTCAAAGAGTTTGCTGCCTATGTTTTCTTCTAGGAGTTTTATGGTTTTGAGTCTTAACATTAAGTCTTTCATCCATTTTGAGTTTATTCTTATATGTGGTGCAAGAAAGTAGTCTAGCTTCTTTTATTTTTTATATGTATCTGTACAGTTTTTCCAACATCATATACTGAAGAGACTGTATTTACCCCATTGTATATTCTTGCCTCCTTTGTCACAGATTAACTCACCATATAGGCAGTTTATTTCTTGGCTATCTGTTCTGTTCCATTGATCTGTGCGTCTGTTTTTATGCCAGTACCATGCTGTTTTAATGACTAGAGCCTTGTAGTATAGTTTGATATTAGGTAGAATGATACCTCCAACTTGGTTCTTCTTTATTAAGATTGCTATGGCTATTAGGGGTCTTTTGTGTTTCCATATAAATTCTAAGATTATTTGTTCTAATTCTGTGAAAAATGTAATTGGTATTTTGATAGAAATTGCTTTGAATCTCTAGATTGCTTCGGGTAGTATGGACATTTTAACAATGTTAATTCTTCCTCTCCTAGAGTACCGTATATGCTTCCATTTATTTGTATCTTCTTCAATTTCTTTCTTCAATGTCTTATAATTTTCTGAGTACAGGTCTTTTACCTCCTTGGTTTAAATTATTCCTAGGTATTTTTTATGTAATTGAAAATGATTTTTTTCCTTAGTGTATCTTTCTGATAGTTTGTTATTGATGCACTAAATGCAACTGACTTTGAATATTAACTTTTGTAACCTGCTACTTTACTGAATTTATTTGTCAGCTCTAATAGTTTTTCGGTGTAATCTTTAGGGTCCTCTCTATGCAGTATCATGTCATTTGCAAATAATGACAGCTTTATTTCTTCCTTTCCAATTTCCTTCTATTTCTTTTTCTTGTCTGATTGCTGTGACCAGGACTTCCTACATTATGTTGAATAAAAGTGGTGATAATGGACATCCGTGTCTTGTTCTTGATCTTAAGGAAAACACTTTTAGCTTTTCACCATTGAGTATGATGTTAGCTGTGAGTTTGTCATGTGTGGTCTTTATTATGTTGAGGTATGTTCTTCTATTCCCACTTTGCTGAGAGTTTTTCTCATAAATGGATGCTGGATTTTATAAAATGCTTTTTCTGTATCTATTGAAATGATCATACAGTCTTTATCCTTAATTTTGTTTATGTGGTTGTATCACGTTAATTTGCATATATTCAACTATCCTTGCATCGAAGAATAAATCCCACTTGATCTTGGTATACGATCTTTTTAATGTATTGCTGAATTGGGTTTGCAAATATTTTGTTGAGACTATTTGCATCTATGTTCATCAGAGATATTGGCCTGTACTTTTTCTTTTTTGTAATGCCTCGTTTCGAAATCGAGGTAATGCTGGCCTTGTACTAGTATAATGAGCTTGGGAGCCTTCTCTCCTCTTGAATTTTTTGGAATAGTTTGAGAAGGATGTTTGAATGTTGGGTAAAATTTACCTGTGAAGCCATTACTTTTAGGACTTATTTGTTGGGAGTTTTTTATTTTTTTATTGCTGATCTGATTTTAGTAGTTATCAGTCTGTTCAGATTTTTTGTTTTCTCTTGACTCAGTCTTGGAAGATTGTATGTTTCTTTTTAAATATATATATATATAATATATATTTATTGATTTCAGAGGGAGACAGACATAGAAACACCAATGATGAGAGAGAATATTGATAGGCTTCCTCCTGCATGCCCCCTACTGGGCACCAAGCCCACAAACTGGGCATGTGCCCTGACCAGGAACCCAGTCAGTAACCTCCTGGTTCATAAGTTGATGCTCAACCACTGAGCCACACCTGCCAGGCAGATTATATGTTTCTAAACATTTATCCATTTCTTCCAGATTTTCCGATTTGTTGGCATATGATTGTTCATAGTATTTCCTTCTTGTAAACCTTTGTATTTCTGTAGCATCAATGGTCATTTCTCCTCTTTCATTTCTGATTTTATTTATTTGGCTCCTCTCTTTTTTTTCTTGCTAAGTCTGGTTAAAGGCTTATCATTCTGTTTATCTTTTCAAAGGACCAGCTGTTGTTTGATTGCTCTTTTGTGGGTTTTTTTTTTTTTATACTTTATTTTGTTTAGTTCCACTCTGATCTTTATTATTTCCTTCTTTCAATTCACTTTGGACTTTGTCCTTCATTTTTGAGTTTCTTTTGGTTGAAAGGTTAGATTGTGTATTTGAGATTTTTCTTACTTCTCGAGGTAGACCTGTAATACTCCTGGGACTTCTTTCGCTGTGTCCCATAGATTTTTGGACCATTGTGTGTGTGTTTTAAAAAATATGTATTTTCATTGATCTCAGAGAGGAAGGGAGAGGGAGAGAGAGACAGAAACATCAATGATGAGAGAGAATCACTGATTGGCTGCCTCCTGCAAATCCCACCCCCACCCATCCAGGGATCAAGCCTGCAACAGGGATATGTGCCCTGATGGGGAATAAAACCACAGCCTCCCAGTTCATAGGTCAGTGCTCAACCACAGAGCCTCACCAACCAGGCCATTGGGCCATTGTGTTTTATTTTCATTTGTCTCAAGGTTTCTTTGATTTCTTCCTTGATCTCATTGTTAACCCTTCATTGTTTAATAGCACATTATTTAGCCTCCATGAGCTTGTGTTTTTCTGTGTTGTTTTTTCTTGTAACTGATTTCTAGTTTCATACCTTGTGGTCAGAGAAGATGCTTGATATGATTTCAGTCTTCCTAGATTTATTGAGACCGTGACCTAACATGTAGTCTATCCTGGACAATGTTCCATGTACGCTTGAAAAGAATGTCTATTGTGCTGCTTTGTGACAAAATGTTGTAGAAATATCAATTAAATCCATCTGGTCTAAAGGATCATTTAAGGACACAGTTTCCTTGTTGATTTTCTGTCCGGATAATCTACCCATTGATGTCAATGGGGTGTTAAAGTCTCCACAATTACTGTATTTGATCTCTCCTTTTGTATTCATCAATATTTACTTTACATACTATTTAGGTGCTTTACATTTGGTATGTAAATGTTTAGAAGGGTAACATCCTAGTGTCGGATTGATCCCTTTATCATTATGAAATGTCCTTCTTTGCCCGGCTGGCATGACTCAGTGGTTGAACGCTGACCTATGAACCAGGAGGTTACAGTTCGATTCCTGGTCAGGGCACATGCCTGGGTTGTGGGCTTGATCTCCATTGGGGGGCGTGCAGGAGGCAGCCTGTCAATGATTCTCATCATTGATGTTTCTCTCTCTCTCTCCCTCTCCCTTCCTCTCTGAAATCAATAAAAATATTTTTAAAAGAAATATCCTCCTTTGTCTCTTGTTATAGCCTTTGTTTTAAAGTCTATTTTGTCTGGTATACATATTGCTACCCCAGCATCTTTTTTGTTTCCATTTTCATGTAGTATCTTTTTCCATCCCTTTACTTTCAGTCTGTGTGTGTCTTTTGATCTGAAGTGGGTCTCTTATAGACAGTGGGTGTTGTTTAGGTCTTGTTTTCTTATCCATTCAGCTACTCTATGTCTTTAGACTGGAGCATTTAATCCATTTACATTTAAGTGATTATTGATAGGTACGTGGTTATTGCTATTTTATTATTCATATTTATATTCTTTCCTCCCTTTTTCTTCTTAAAGAAGTACCTTTAACATTTCTTCTAATACTGATTGGTAGTGATAACTCCTCTACCTTTTTCTTGTGTGGGGAGCTCTTTATCTCCTATTTCAATTCTAAAGGATAGCCTTTATGGATAGAGTAGTCTTGGCTGTAGGTCCTTGCTTTTCATCACTTTGAATATTGTGTGGTAATCCCTTCTTGCCTGCAAAGTTTCTGTTGAGAAATCAGCTGGCAGCCTTTTCTTTTTTCACTTTTAAAATTTATTTATTTTAGTGAGAGAGAGGCAGAGGAAGAAGCAGCGATTCACTGTCCCACTTATTTGTGCATGCATTTGTTGATTCTTGTATGTGCCCTGACCAGGGATTGAACCTGGAACCTTGGTGTATCGGGAGGATGCTCTAACCAACTGAGCTACCCAGCCAGGGCTCAGCTGAGAGTCTTATGAGAGCTCCCCTGTAGGTAACTGCCCTTCTCTTGCTGCTTTTAAGATTCTATCTTTGTCTTTAAACTTTGGCACTTTGATTATTATGTATCTTGTTATGGGCCTCTTTGGGCTTATTTTGTTTGAGACTCTCTGAGCTTCCTAGACTTATATGTCTATTTCCTTCGCCAAGTTAGGGAAGTTTTAAGCTGTAATTTCTTCAAACAGGTTTTCAATTCCTTGCTCTCTTTTCTCCTCCTGGTACCCTTGTGATGTGAATGTTGAAATGGTTGATGTTGTCCCAGAGGTCTCTTAAACTGTCCTCATTTTTTAAAATTCGGTTTTCTTTTTGCTGTTTCAATTGGGTGTTTTTCTCTATTTTTTCTTCCAAATCACTGACTCGATCCTCTTCTTCATGTAACCTGCTATTTGATTCCTTCTAGTGTACTTTTCATTTTTGACTGGTTCTTTTTTATGGTGTCTATGACCTTATTTATGCTATTTATACTATCTCCTTGTTGAAGTTCTCACTTAGTTCATCTATTCTTCCTCTAAGTTCTTTGAGCATCCTTATAGCCAGTGTTTTGAACTCTGCATCTGGTAGCTTAGTGGCCTCCATTTCATTCTTTTTCTGGAATTTTCTCCTGTTCTTTCCTTTGAGGCATGTTGCTTTGTCTCCTCGTTTTGGCTGCCTCTCTGTGTTGTTTCTATGTCTTAGGTAGATTTTCTATGTCTCCCAGTCTTGGCAGGTGGCCTTATGTAATAGGTGACCTGTAGGGCCCAGTGGAGCAGTCTGCCTGGTCACCTGAGCTGGGTGCTCTAGGAGTGCCCTTGTGTGGGATGAGTGTGCCCTCCTGTTATAGTTGAGTAGGCATGTCTGAGTAGGGTTGTCTGACTAGGGTTGACCCTCAGGCTGACTGGCCACAACCACAGAGCAGGATTCACCCCAAAAGGGCTCTGGTGCTTGCTGAGACTACCCTTTGGGGGGGCCTTTTGTGGAGATAATCAGGGATGCTCTGTTGTGGTCTGGAGGCAGCCACTGAGTGTGTTGGTGCTGGGGCCTCTTTGGAGGGCCTCCGGTGCAACCCCGGGTCAGCGGCTGCCTAGGCAGGAGCTTCCAAAATATCCGAGGTTGGTAGCTGCCTCTTTTGGTCTGGGAGCTGCTTGGGAGGGGTCACGCTACAAACTGATGCCAGCTACCACCAGTGCCGGCCCGGGTGCTCAGCAGGAGGCACAGGGCAAGCTGAGGCCAGCTGCCACCTGCCCGGGGCCTCTGGACCTTTGAGAGTGTTTAGGAAAGTCTGTAGCACAGGCCAAGGCTGGCTGCCTGGAAAAACGGCCCTTGAAAGTGGCTCGGGTGATTGCTGAAGTGTGCTTTTTAAAAAGTTTGAATTTTGTACTTTAATATTTCAGGTTTCTTTACTAAAATTGGAATATCTGATTACTCAGGGCTCCAGCCCCACTCTGCTTCTTGTGTTGATTGTCTGGCCCTTTTGAACATCTTATTTATTATTATTATTTATTTTTTAAAATATATTTTATTGATTTTTTACAGAGAGGAAGGGAGAGGGATAGAGAGTTAGAAACATTGATGAGAGAGAAACACCAATCAGCTCCTTCCTGCACACTCCCCACTGGGGATGTGCCCGCAACCAAGGTACATGCCCTTGACCAGAATCGAACCTGGGACCCTTCAGTCCACAGGCCAACACTCTATCCACTGAGCCAAACCGGTTAGGGCTATTATTATTTTTAAATATTTTTTTATTGATTTCAGAGAGGAAAGGAGAGGGAGAGAGAGATAGAAACATCAATGATGAGAAAGAATCATTGATCGGCTGCCTTCTGCACGCCCCCTACTGGGGATTGAGTCTGCAACCCCGGGCATGTGCCCTTGACCAGAATTGAACTGGGGACCCTTCAGTCCACAGGCCGACACTCCGTCCACTGAGCCAAACCAGCCAGGGCTGAACATTCTATTTAATGAGAATAATATGCTCTGATGGGGTCAGGTAGGCAGAGGGCAGCAGCTAACGCAGCGGTTCTCAACCTGTGGGCCACGACCCCTGGAAAAACATCCTGCAGATCAGATATTTACATTATAATTCATAACAGTAGCAAATTTACAGTTATGAAGTAGCAACGAAAATAATTTTATGGTTGGGGGTCACCACCACATGAGGAACTGTATTAAAGGGTCGCGGCACCAGGAAGGTTGAGAACCACTGGAAGGAGTCACAAGACTTCTGGTTTCGAATTCTGACCCCATCATGGTCTTGCTGTGTGACTCAGGGCCAATCATTCTCCTCTCTGACCCTGGTTTTCATCTGTAAGAAGGAGTCAGTGAATTCCCTCTCCACTCTCCGCACCGCAGAAGTAGCCTAGAAAAAAGGCTCCATAATATGGTTGCCGTTGTCCGGTTCTAAGAGATTTCAGACTTGTTTCTTAGCAGAGGGACTATTCAAATAATGATCTTAGGCTGGTTTGCAGTAGGTAGGGCCGGAAAATGGAGGGCCCCGTTTCCTCCCCCTTCTCCTTTGGACCCCCCCGCCCCCAGCATAGCATGAAATCTGCCCACTAGCCTAAGCCCCTCACTGTAGCAGTGGAGTAAGTGACCAGAGGTCAGAGGCCTTCCCAAAGCCACAGCGCATGTTGCGGGCACACAGCTCCCATTCTCATACTCAGTTCTCCGCATCGCCTGCCTTGCTGAGGCCGCTCCCCAAGTGGCACATGTGGGGCTGACAGACTTGGAATTGCCAATGTTTTTTGAACTCTGTGCCAGACATGGTTCCGAGCATTTCACCTGCGTTAATGCTGGTCACCTGGATGCCCTGAGGACGTGGTGGTTTTGTTCATCGTGCGGACAAGGAAACAAATTCAGTCACTTTCTTCAAGTCATACAGCTGGGCAGTGGCATGGCCAGCGTCCCCCTGCCTCATCCCGAGGGTCTCGGTCTTGCCAGTGCCCCAGGCCGGGGTCCCCTTGTCTCCCTTCCCTGTAGCCGTGTCTCTGTCCTGGTCTGCATCTCCATTCCAGCCGCCCCAGCTTCCTCGCTGGCCTTCCAACAACACTGAATCCTGCCCCAGGTCTTTGACCTTGCTGTCCCCTCACCCTGGAGTGCTTCCTTCTGACCATGGTCTTCCTTCCTCCTTGTCTTTCTGGCCCTGCTCGGATGTCCCCTTGTCAGGCTGGCCTGCGTCAACCACAACAGCTAAAATCAGCTCTCCAGTAACGTGCCGTCATCCACCTACTTTTAATTCTCTGTAGGCCACAACCCAGTCCATGGATTCACTTATTCATTCATTCATACATTTTATTATCCATTCAGTAAACATGGACTGGGCGTCCATTATGTGCCAGGCGATGTTCTTGGCCCAAGGGGTACAGCAGTAAACAAAGCAGGCAAAAATCCCTGATCTGCAGTACTTACTTCTTGAAGACAATGCAAACAGTAAAGAAGCAAAATATACATTATGTCCAATAACTAGTATTTTTAAAAATATATTTTTATTGATTTCAGAGAGGAAAGGTCAGGGAGACAGAGAGAGAGAGAAACATCATTGATGAGAGAGAGTCATTAATTGGCTTTGGCTGCCTCCCTCACGCCCCACCCTGGGGACTGAGCCCGAAACCTGGGCATGTACCCTGACCGGGAATTGGACTGTGACCTCTTGGTTCATAGGTTGACGCTCAACCACTGAGCCATGCCAGCCGGGCAGCAGTATGCTTTTAAGAAAGGGAAATATGAAATATTATGACAGCGGTTGGTGAGGGGAGGCCTTCCTGAGGAGTCGACTTTTGAGCTGAGGCCTGAAGGTGGAAGGGGAGCCACTGGGATCTGGGCAGGATAAACAGCCGGTGCAAAGGCCCTGAGGCAGGGATGTGTACGGAATGTTTAGGGAACAGCGAGGAGGCCACTGCGGCTGGAGCACAATGGGTAAAGGGTAGAGAGGGAGGTCCCAGGCAGGGCCTGGGGGGCTGCAGCGAGGACTCTGGCTTTTCCTCTGAGTGAGTTGGGGGCCATAGAAGGTTCTGAGCAGAGGAGGGATAGGGCCTGACTCAAGTGTTTACAGGCTCCCTCTGGCTGCTGAGGGGGAAACAGACCGAGGGGCAGAGACAGGAGCCAGGGACCAGGGCAGAGGAGAATGCACTGGTCCAGGCAAGTGATGAGGGGGGCTGGCCACAGACGGGCTGAGAAGTGGGCCAATTCTGCATAGATTTGAGCAGTGAGGCTGATGTGAGGTACAGTGGGAAAGGCAGGGTCAATGAGAACCCCACCACTTGGCGTGTGCGGTGTTACTAGGCCAACGTGTTGAAAGTCCAGCCCTCCCATGTCATCCCCGTGAAGCACAGGTCATGTACCCCAGCACCTACCACAGAGCCCGGCTCACAGAGGCTCTCAGTACTGTTGATCCCTGCGATTCTTTGTCTGCCATCTCTTTTGGGGTGTCTCTCTCTTTTGTGTCCTCTACCTGTCCCTCATTTCTGCCAGGAATTCCCTTGCCTCCCCCCCCAATCCCGTTCCTCTTAACCTCCCCAGTGCCATCTCAGCCCCCCTGACCCCGGTTCCTGCCGCCCCTGCAGCTTCGAGGCGGAGAATGGGCCTGCACCGTCCCCCGGCCGCAGCCCGCTGGACTCGCAGGCGAGCCCGGGCCTGGTGCTGCACGCCGGGGTGGCCGCCAGCCAGCGCCGCGAATCTTTCCTCTACCGCTCCGACAGCGACTATGACATGTCGCCCAAGACCATGTCCCGGAACTCTTCAGTCACCAGCGAGGCGTGAGCACTCCCTAACCCCACCTGCCAGCTACTCCAGGCCTGGCCCTTTCACAGGCTGCCCTTCCCAGCAAGGAGGGCGCACGCTGCCTGAGCCCCCAGGGGAGGGCCAACGCCCCCTTCCCCCTGTCAGGAGCTCAGTCCCTTATAGCATGTCCATCCCGTGAGTGCCCATCCTATCTCTGCCCCCCACCCAGCCACACCTAGCCCCTCCCTCAGTTCAAGCCCCTATCCTTGTCCATACAGTCCCCACCTACCCAACTTGCCCATTGGCTGCTGGGGCCGGGCCCCACCTCAGCCTGTGTCTGTAGCAAGGAGGGAAGACCCCCCAGTTGAGCCCCCACCGCCGCCACTGCTTCCTCCCAGAGTCCACTTCTGCTGAGCAGCCTCTCCTCCCCTCTGCCAGCCTTTCCTAAGCCAGCTTCCCTCATCATTGCCACCTACGGAGGTGTGAGCACCCCCAGACCTGCTCAGCCCCCTCCCCTCTCATTGGATCCTCCAGCCCTTGCCCTACCCACCAAGGTACCCATCTCACACACCCCCCAGGCCCCTTTCTGCCCTACTCCCCTCCCCACCCACTGCTCTCACCTGCCCCCACCCACCTGAGCCCTTCTCCCTACCACCATTTCCTTCAGGACTGGCCCCTGCAGCGTGTTCACTCTTGTGAGGTGTGAGTGCCCCCCTCCCCAGGAGCCCCTCCCTGCCCACCAGCCTCCCTGGGCCCGGCCCCCACAGAGTGTCCCCCAGGAGAGTTGCTTCTCGGGCGCCCCACCCCCTCCACTCCCAGGCCCTTTGGCGTCCCACTGTGCAGACCCCTGACCTACCCCTGTCCTGGATTACAGGTATGCTGAGGACCTCATCGTGACGCCATTTGCCCAGGTGAGACCTCGCCCCCAAGGAGGGGAAGGACTCCAAACCTCCCCCACACTTGGGGACAGGGGCCCAGTGCCCTCTCCTCACTGCCGTCCTGATCCCAGGTGCTGGCCAGTCTCCGGAGTGTTCGCAGCAACTTCTCACTGCTGACCAACGTGCCCATTCCCAGCAACAAGTAAGTTGAGCTGGGCCCCAACAGCCACGATTGTGAACTAAGCACAGCTGGGTCCACGCTGGGTTCTGCCTTGTGACCTCAAGCAGGCACTTGATCGGTCCGTTCAGATAACAGCTCCCTCTGAGCCAGTAAACTCTTGTCATTCAAATGCCTAAGACACAGAAACCTTTATACATAAAGACTGAGGGTCCCAGATATAGAGTGGTGAGACCATAGGCGGCCAGCCACCCCAGCCTCGGGGCCACTCCTGCCCTTATGCTAACTTGCTGGACAGATAGGATCCTGTGGTGTATCTGCTCCCCCTTCATAAAATAAGAATTTAATAGCTGCCCCACTAGATGGCTGCTGTGAGGAGTCTAGAAGATGATAAATGGAAAGTGCTAAAACATTGCCCAGCACATAGTAAGTGCTCACTGAATAGGAGTACTTCTTCTTTTGGGTCAGGGGTATGGCTGAGAGCAGCTGGTCCCTCTGGGAGTTCTGGAGGGCGGGGGGGGGGGGGGGGGTAGGGGGCGGCGCACATGGAAGGAAGCAGAAACTTTGAGACACAAGACCTGACCCTACTGCTGATCAGCCATGTAGTCTCCAGGAAGCTGGTTCACCTCCTTGAACCTCAGTTTCCCTGTCTGTAAAATGGGTTCTTGTGGGTTCTGTGAGAGGCTGCAGAGTACATGGCAGCGTGCCTGGGACACACTGAGCGCTCAGCAAAAGGAGTATCGGCACCACTCAAGGAGAGGGGGGCAGGGATCTGGAGGGGCCCAGGCCGGCACTGGAGCCCCATTTGTTTGCAGGCGATCCCCACTGAGTGGCCCAACCCCAGTCTGCAAGGCCACACTGTCAGGTAAGCCCAGGGGTAGTGGCAAAGGGCCCCTCTTACTGCCCCAGTGGGGGTCCCTGGCCCCGGGTAGTTGATTCATCCCCTTTCCCAACACCCCACTCACCTGGCAGACCCCATCGCCACGGGCCGGGGCCTGTGAGGGCCTGCCTGTGGGTCCTCCCCGTCACCACCCTGCTGCCCCTTCTCCAGAGGAGACATGTCAGCAGTTGGCCCGCGAGACGTTGGAGGAGCTGGACTGGTGTCTGGAGCAGCTAGAGACCATGCAGACCTACCGCTCAGTCAGCGAGATGGCGTCCCACAAGGTGTGTGGACCTCGCGTGTGGACCTCGCTGGCCGGCAGGGCGGGGCCAGTCCCTGGATGGGGCTGTGGGTGGGGCTATTCCTAGGCAGCGCCTGTGGGGCGGGGCCTGGGGCGGGGCTAGCAACAGGGCGGTCCCAGTGGGCAGGGCCAATCTGTGGCTAGGGCTATAGGGTGGGGGCACAGCTTCCATAGATCTTTACTTCTCCTCAGGACCTAGGGAGCCTGGTGTGTGTGTGTGTGTGTGTCCGTCCGTCCATCCTGGTGTGTGTGTGTGTGTGTGTGTGTGTGTACATCTGTCCATAGACAATCATGTTTCTTGGGGCGGGTGGTGTGCTTGTATCATCTATGGGTATGTACCTGTGGCTGAGTCTGTGTGGCTGTCCATTTGTTGGCTGCACATTAGCAGTGTGGGGTGGGGGTGTGTTCCGAGAGACGGCCAGGCGTGGAGTACAGATGTGTACCTATGGATGGTGTGGGTGTGTACAGGCGATTATGCAGGGTTGTGTGTGGGTCTGTGCCGGGGGGATGTGTACGTCTACAGGTGTGAGTTGGTCCACATTTGTGGTGTGTGTCTCCATGTGTTTGTGACTCTCCGTGTGTGCTTGCACACGTATGCGTGTGCTTGCAGGGCTGCAGGGGAGGGTGCAAGGCTTCCATGGACAGCTGGGCAGACCGTGCCCTGCACAGCTCCAGGGTCACCGTTCAGAAAGTAGGCCGAGTGCCTGATGTTTCCTGGAGTGTGAGGCTCAGTGGCTGCCCCTGTGGGAGGAAGCAGCTCAGGAAATGAGTGTGCAGGTGGGGGTGTCTGTTGGGGGCCGTGCATATGCCTGTGGGTGTTGTGTCTGGGAACATATAAGCCTGAGGGTGGTTGTGTCCCTGAGTGTGCGTTGAGCATCTGAGCATGTGACTGTATCTCTGAATGTGAATCTGTGAGTGTGTGTGTGTGTGTGTGTGTGTACTCCCATATGGATTTGTCAGGGTGTGTTTGTGTCTAAGGGCACGTGGGTATTTGTGTTTGTTTGAAAGTGTCTGTGGGTGTGTTGTGTGTTTATAAGTGTGTCCCGTATCTGAGTGTTTGTCCCTTGGCGTGTGTCTCCATGTCTGCGTGTGGGTCTGTGTTCTTGGAAGGGGCGTGTCTGAAAGCATTTGTATCTCTATGGACTCAGCTATAATACCTACAAAGGTGTTACCCGTCGGAGTTGTGACTGTGTGTGTGTGTGTGTGTGTGTGTGTGTGTGCGCGCGCGTGTGGTCAGGGTAGCCCTAAAAGCATCTGGATATCTGTTGTGTTCAGTGTGCCCAGTGTCTGGCTGTGTTAGCGTGGAAGGTGTGTCTCAGAGTGTTCGTATGTCTGTGAGTGTGGGGAGCATCTGGGTGTGTGTCTTTGTCTCTGGGTGTGTCCATGGAGGAGGCATGTCCTCGAGGGGGTGTGTGCTGCCCTGCCTATCCCGGCAGCCCCACTTGGGCCTGGCCGAGGCCTGTGGACTCTGATGCCCCTTTAACGCCCCCCCACCCCCGGCACCAGCTGACATCACATGCAGCCTGCCAGTGCTGCAGTGAGCACGCACACACAGGCGCACAAACGGAGCCCAGAGCCTCTGAAGCCGCCTCCTGGGACCCTCGCCCTGCCCCTCCATGGGCAGGGGTCCCTGGCCACCTCCGACCACTGCTGTGGGGGGGCCCGCAGAGGCCAGGGGCCTGCAGACCATGTAACCAGGGCTGCCACCGGGAGCGCGGAGGGGAAGGGAGCCCCCAGCCCTGCTGGGCCGGCCCAGGCCCCTCCGCGGCTCCCCCTTCCACTGCCCACCTGCCCAGCACCCCACCCCCACCCCAGACTGTGGCTGCCAACCCCAGGACTCCCCAAGCTCTGCCTCTGTGCGCGGCAGCCCTGAGCGGGGCTAGACTCCAAGATGCCCTTGGTGGATTTCTTCTGCGAGACCTGCTCCAAGCCATGGCTGGTGGGCTGGTGGGACCAGGTAGGGGGCCTCGGGGTGGTGGATGGGCAGGAGACCCTCTGACCTCTGACCCATCAACCTCTGGTCTGAACTTGTGTGTTCAGCTGTGCACGTGTGTGGCCTGGAAATGAATGCTTATGACTGTGTCTCTGTGCGTGGCCCAGGGCTGGGTGTAGATGGTGGGTGGCTGGGGGTGTGGATCTCTCTGGGTGTGACTGTCGGTACACACATGTGTGTCTGCAGTGGTGTGGGGCCACCTAACTATATGCTTGTTTGCCTGGGGCATGGTGTGGCCCTGTCTGAGATCCTATGGCTTCGATTGCATTGTGTGTTGGACGTGTTCGTGAGTCCAGAACTACATGATTTTTCTGGGGCATGTGACCTCGAGTGTCAGTGACCACCTTATTGTGTATGCCCCTTGATTTATGTGTCTGCGGCTGTGTGAACTGTGTAACAGAAATCTGTGTGCGGTTTGTGACTTTGTGGGTCCATCTTGCGTGTGCGTGTGCGTGTGTGTGTGTGTCTCTCTCTTTACGTGTGCCCAGGGTCTCTGGGCAGCACTGGGTGGAGTAAGGGCCCGTCCAGGGTGGGCACTTAGACTTACCCTTCCTGCCCAGTGTCCCTCTTGCATCTCTGGACACTGTAAGCTTCTGCTTTTGGGGTGCTTTGGCAGCTGGGGGGTGGGGAGCTGTTGCCCTTTCTCCTCCTTGCACAATGTCACCGCAGATGCTGTGTGAACTAGCATGGGGGCGCCAGGAGAGGCCCCCAAGCCCAGCGCTGGGTGTATTACCTTCATCTGTGCATCTGTCCGCCTCCTGGGGCCAGGGGAGAGGGGGCGATGATGGGGAAACCCCTCTGCCGGGTGACGAACTAGGGCTTCCTAAGCTCACCATTCTCCCCTGCTCCAGACAAGCCTTCTCTTCGCCCAGAACTTGGGAACTGTGTTCCCTCCTTCCCAGCTGGGCTGAATGCCGGAGGCCAGGACTCCCGGGAAGTGGGGTCCCTGTCTGGGGACACAGGGGCCAGGAGTAGCTCTGGGAAGGCAAGGGTTAAGGGGCCCGCAGCCTACCCCGCCTTTCCCCCAAGCCCAGAAGCTGGTTGGAAGGGGAGTTGCTAAGGAGACTCCCATCTCCATGGCAATGGGATTCTCCTGATACCTCATTGGCTCCCTGTTAGGAGCCCCTCCCTCCCACAGGTGCCCCTCTGGCTCCTCCTTGGGGGAGAGGGAGAGAGTATGGACAGGGGAGCCCCACTTCCTCAAGCAAAGAGAGATATGCCCAGTCTCCCCAAGCCTGGGGACTCCCCAAGCCTGGGGACTCCCGTCTGGAGCTGGAGGAGAGGAAGGGCTGACCCCTCCCCTCTGGCAGCTTGCTGGGGGCTCTGTTGGCTGAACAGAGAAGTAGGAGACACTCATGGAGTCTTCAGAAGTTTCTTGGGCGAGGCTGACTTCCCCCCTTTTCCTCGACTCCATCATTCCTTCCTTCTTGCCTCCTTCACCTTAGTTCAAGAGGATGCTAAACCGGGAGCTCACACACCTGTCAGAGATGAGCAGGTCAGGAAACCAGGTCTCTGAGTACATCTCCTCCACGTTCCTGGGTGAGTGAAGGGCAGCCCGCGCAGGGGTGCACACCTGGGCTGGAGGGCCCCCCCAGACCTCGGGTCCTGTTGCCCACCTTTGCCCAAGGTGGACTCTGACTCAACTCTCCAAAGCTCAAAGTCACCATGGTCAAGAGTTCCCATACTCATGATGCCCCCAAATCCAGTGGGACCCTAACTTCTGTAGAACACCACATTTCAACTGAAAAGCTCTCCCAAACTCAGGGGAACCCCCATGGAACTCTGAAACTCATGACCCCAAGAAACCCCCAAACTCAAATAGAATTCCTAAACTTGATAATACCTCCAGGCTGAGCCCTGGCCGGGTGGCTCAGTAGGTTGGAGTGTTGTCCGGATGCGCCACCGGGTTTGTGGGCTCGATCCCTACTTGGGCACCTGCTGGAGCCAACTAATGAACGATGAATGCGGGGCTTGGCAAGTCTATGTTCCTCTCTCTCTCTCTGTCTCTCTCTGTCTTCCTCTCTCTCTTCAACCAATACTTGTTTTAAAAAAAAAAAGATAAGAAAATGCCTCCAGGCTGAAAAGCCCCACAAAAGTCTATAGAATCTGCAAACTTGGAGTCCCCCAAATTAAGAAGAGCCCCCCAAATTCAAGAGAGATGTCTAAACTCAGTAGGGCTCTCAAATGTAAGGAAACTTCTGCCCTGAAGAATCCACAAACAACCTCCAAACTTTAAATAAAAAACCTTCAGGCTGAAAATTCCCCCACATTCAATAGTATCCCCAAACTTTAGGTAATCAAACTCAACAGACTTCTAAAGCTTAAGAACCGGAAGAGATTCCCCAAACTGAGGAGCATTTCCTCTCAGGGTCACCCTAATGCAGAGTACCCCGCCTTTATCGGAACCCTCAAGCTCCTGGGCATCTCCAGTTCACCCTACCCTCTGAACTCGAGTCCAAGCTGGGAACATTCCTCACAAACGAGGGATTTCACCCTCACAGTTTATCACCAGAGGTTCCCAAAGTCAGGAGATGTCTACCCCACCCCAAGTTTAAGAGAAGGTTCTGATTTTCAAATGCTCCCACCAGGGGGGATGTGGCTGTGCCAAGTTCTGAGAGCCAGCCAATGGGAGCATGGCAGGCAAATGACCCCAGTAGGGCCCTGTCATTGACTGGGGCGGGGGGGGGGGGGGGGGGGGGGCAGGTCACAATGGGTGGCCCTGACTGGGCTCTGGAGGCCCCTTGAAAGCTCAGGAAAAAGGCTCCAGGGCCTACCTGCCAGGCAGACTGGTGTTACCCAGTAGGGGTGGGGGTCCATGGAGCGGAAGACCATCCTTCTCTCCCTCCTCCCAGCACTGGCCACCCCCACCAGTACTCTCCGTCACCATGGAGCTGTCTTCCCAGCCACCTCCAATCAGGGCAGGCAGCCTCTCTAACATCCCCACCCCACTTCCTGACTTCCATGCCACCCCCCTGCCAAACCTTGCGATTGGACTGGGGCCACTTCCCAGCTCCTGGCAGGCCCCAAAGTCCCCACCCCAGCCCACCAACTTCCCAGAAAAATTCCTACCTCCCCTCTGGTTTCCAGCTATGAGTAACCAACAGCATGACACCCAGAAGGGGTCTTCCATCCTGGGCAAAACTTCCCAAAGCTAATGGGATGGGGGCTGAGGGCCAGATGAGGGGATCTCTGAGGGGGACCCATGCTTGCTCTCCTCCATCTTCTACAGACAAGCAGAATGAAGTGGAGATCCCATCGCCCATGATGAGGGATGGAGAAAGGGCACCTCGGCCGAGACCCTCCCAGCAGCCCCCACCCGCGGAGCCACAGTTCCAGCCTATGTCTCAGATCACGGGGGTGAAGAAGATGACGCACAGCAGCAGCCTGACTGACGCCAGCATACCCCGCTTTGGGGTGAAGACAGACCAAGAGGAGCTCCTGGCCCAAGTGGGTGGGGGCCCAGCAGGGGCTGGGCTGGAGAGGGGTAGGGTTTCCTGGGGAAGGACTGGGTGTTGGGTGAGCCTGAGATGCGGATTGGGGTGGATGGGTCCCCAGAGCATTCCTATGAAACCTTTCGTAAACTCACACGGTGTAAAATGAAGCCGTTGCCGTTAATTTATGTGTCTTTATTTGGTTTACGAGAGGCCCAGTGCACGAATTCATGCAAGGGTTAGGTCCAGCCGGTTCGCCCCGATCGGGGTGGGACCAGCCGGGGGGAGGGGCCTCGGGCGATTGGCTGGCCTGCCCTGCCCCCTGGTTGAACTCCCGGTCGAGGGGACAATTTGCATATTAGCCTTTTATTATATAGGATGATCAAAACACTTAATTACATCCAGTTTTACATGACGTGTAACACCCTTACAAGCTCTCTCAGGCTCTTCTGACACTTAGGACACATCTCGCTAATGGTTGCACAGGATGAACTGAGGTAAAGCACAGGTGCTCACAGACGCAGTTCACAGCTCGGGCGCCTGGATGCCCAGGTGCCCGTGCGGTCCTGGGAAGGAGCTTGGCAGGGCCGCTCGCTGCTCAGGGTGCTGCCGCCTGGGTAACCGCTGCTGCAGAACAAAGGCCAAGCACTGTTTTCTGCTTTGGCTTTTCACCTTTTTTTGTAAAGGCAAAAACCCTCTTTGGATTTCCTTCGGTGAGCAGAAACAGGTCCTAATGGAGGTCTGTCCTAAAAGCCAGGGGCATGACAGGAACTTTCTGAGACTCTTGGAAGCAGGGGCGAAAGGAGCTAAGCAAGGAGGTGGTCTCCGTTGGAGCCTGGCCTCAGCTGGGCCTCACGGGGAGCTGTGAACAGCACTGCAGAGGGGAGCCCACCTTGAGGGGAGCGCGCCGGCCTCTGTAGTCCCGTGTCATCACTGTCTGGGGGCTGCCCAGCGGGGGTGGCATCGTCCCCTCCATGTAGCTCCTGTGGGGGCAAAAGCAGTTTTCTGGAGAATGGGGCAGCCGTGAGCCTTAGAAGCATCAGTCCCAGCAGCGAGGAGGTGGGCCAGTGGCCGGGGAAGGGGATTTGGGCAGAACCCCAGCAGTGTGCACTGCAGGCCAGACCTGGGCTTGGCGTCTGACTCTTCCGAGAGACCTTGAGCCGAGGGGCCCTTGCATTGATTTGTACAGTAGACGTGCTGCTCTCTCAGTGGCTCACTCCTCCGACATTTACTGTAGCCCTCTGTGAGCTGACCCTGGCTCGTGCTGCCTTAGGTCCCCCCCCTCGCCCCTTCCCCATCCCCCCATGCGCTCTGCTGGGCCCCCTGCTGGGCCCCCATCCTCTTAAGCTGGCACTGTTCTGGATCCTGGGAAGACGTGGAAAATTAGCCCATGTTTCCTTCCTCCTGGCCCCCATGAGCAGTTTCGCTCGAGGCTACAGGGTCTTGGGTAAGTCACATCCCTTCTCTGCCCCTGTCAAATGAGACCAAGTGCCTAGTGCAGTGCCTGGCAGATGATCATCACTCCACAAACAGCCGCTGTGGTTGCTTTGCTGTTTCTCCGCCCAGTAGGCCCTGGGCTGTAAATTCGATACTACTGAGCATGCCACCCACGGGGTCAGCAATAGAGGCGCTACCTTCAGACCTAAGCCCTCACAGGCTCCTGATGTCTGGCCTCCATCTCCTCCAGGAGCTGGAGGACCTGAACAAGTGGGGCCTGAACATCTTCCACGTGTCAGATTATGCCAGGGGCCGCTCCCTCAGCTGCATCATGTACACCATATTCCAGGTAGGGGGGCGGGGGGCTGAGTGGGGCCGGGCGAGGGGCAGTGTGAGGGAGGGGCTCAGGGCGGGGAGCTAAGGGCTAGTGGGGGTCGCCGCCTCCCCATACCTGTCCTCAGGAACGGGGCCTCCTGAAGAAGTTCCACATCCCGGTGGACACGATGGTGACATACATGCTGACTCTGGAGGACCACTACCACCAGGATGTGGCCTACCACAACAGCCTGCACGCCGCCGATGTGCTCCAGTCCACCCACGTGCTGCTGGCCACACCTGCGCTGGACGTGAGCGCCGCCTCACCCCGCCTCCCTAACCGCCCCTCTCTGACTGCCCGTCTCTGACTCTGGGTCTCTGACCTCCGTCTCTCTCTGACCCGGTTCCTCTCTCTGATCCTTCTCTGTTTCTCTCTGAGCCCCCATCTTTCTAACCCTGTGTCTCTCTGACTCCCTCCCTCTGCCTCCAGGCTGTATTCACAGACCTGGAGATCCTCGCAGCCCTCTTCGCGGCTGCCATACACGACGTGGACCACCCCGGGGTCTCCAACCAGTTCCTCATCAACACCAGTGAGCGCCCCTCCACGAGGGGGGGAGGGGGGAGAGCCTGTTGGAGTGGAGGTGGGCGGGTGGGTTGGAGTGGAGGTGGGCGGGTGGGTTGGAGTGGAGGTGGGCGGGTGGGTTGGAGTGGAGGTGGGCAGGCCCACCTGTGCGCGCTCTCTCCCCCTGACCTCCCGCCCCGCCTGGGCAGATTCGGAGCTGGCGCTCATGTACAATGACGAGTCGGTGCTGGAGAACCACCACCTGGCCGTGGGTTTCAAGCTGCTGCAGCAGGACAACTGTGACATCTTCCAGAACCTCAGCAAACGCCAGCGGCAGAGCCTGCGCAAGATGGTCATCGACATGGTGGGCGGGGCGGGGGCAGACCAGGAAAGGTCGGCTTTGAGGGGTGGCACCATGGGAAGGTCTGAGTTTGAGACCCAATGGCCCCTGGTGGGGGCGGGGGAGTCTTTTGGCGGGACCTGTGGGGACAGGTTGTGCCCAGTGAAAACTTGAGAAGCTCCGGCCCGCACAGCGGTCTGGTGGGGAGATCCAGTGGCCCCTGTGACAGCCCCCTTGTCCACAGGTGCTGGCCACCGACATGTCCAAGCACATGACCCTCCTAGCTGACCTGAAGACCATGGTAGAAACCAAGAAAGTGACCAGCTCAGGGGTCCTTCTGCTGGACAACTACTCCGACCGCATCCAGGTGCCCCCTTCACACATCATAGAAGAAGACTGGTCCCCTCCCCTCCACCCTTCAGATCTGGGCTGCTCTCCAGCTCTCTTCTTGCCCATCTTCCTGTCTGCTTTTCTCTTTCCCCTCCCATCTTCCCCTTCCAATCCCCACCTCCCTTCCCACCTCCCCCCACTTCCTACCATCTCCCCCAATTCTTTCTTCCCTTCATCAACGCCTCCCTGCCCCTCCCTGCCCCCATCTTCTCCTCTCCCCCACCTTCCCCTCCCCTCTCCCCCATTTCCCCTACCTCTCTCCATCTCCCCCACACCTCCCTCCCTCCATTTTCCTCCTTCCCTCTGCCCTTTCCTCCATTAACCCCTTCTTATCTCCTCCCTCCTTCCCCCACTCATCGTCCTCTTTATTGCTCTGTCTCTCTGCATCTTCCCCTTACCCACTCTCCCCGCTATGGGGGAAGGTAAGGAAGCCCGAAGCCTCCCACTGGGTCAGGAGGAGCATGGCCTCTGAAGGTCCCGTGCCCCGTGCAGGTCCTGAGGAACATGGTGCACTGTGCGGACCTCAGCAACCCCACCAAGCCGCTGGACCTGTACCGCCAGTGGACAGACCGCATCATGGCCGAGTTCTTCCAGCAGGGCGACCGCGAGCGGGAGCGCGGCATGGAGATCAGCCCCATGTGCGACAAGCACACAGCCTCGGTGGAGAAGTCTCAGGTACAGTGCAGGGCACCGGCCTCCCCCCATCCGCCTGGAGCTTCAGGCCCAGAAGGTCCTGACCTGCTCCTCCACAACTTCAAGTCTTTGTTCTTTTTCTTACGATGTTTGTTTGTTTTTTAATATATATTTGTACTGATTTCAGAGAGGAAAGGAGAGGGAGAGAGAGAGAAACATCAATGATGAGAGAGATTCATTGATTGGCTGCAAACCCCACACTAGGGATCCAGCCAGCAGCCCGAGCCGGGAATTGAACCATGACCTCCTGATTCATATGTCAACGCCCAACCACGGAGCCATGCTGGCAGGGCATTCTTTTCTATCTTGATGGGAAATACGCAGCACTTTCTCCTCCACAGAACAACCAGACTGAGCCTCTGGCACACACATCCTCAGACAGTTCTAACTCATTTGCAGCAACTGCCATAGGATCAGTAATACTTAGCTGGCCCTTAGTTACAGGCCTTATGCTGATTCAGCCTGTTTCTGATATCCTAACTTGGCCAGTGATACGGTCCCCGACTTTTAGAGGATTTTGAAATAAGATGCACTGACTTGTCTACATGTGCTGATTAATTTAACAAGAGGGACAGGAGTGCTCTCTCATCAAAACTCAGCACTTAGGTGTGAATGTAAGAGGTTCTCACCCTCCCCACGTCTAGTCTCCTCCCAGTGAGACCCACCTTTTCCAGTTCGGTGTGTGTGCCCTTCTAGACTAGGATTACCCAGCTTGGCTGTGTTGGCAGTTGGGACCAGGTCATTCTCTGTGGTGGGGGTGTCCTGTGCATCGTATGGTGTTGAGCAGCTTCCTTGGCCTTCACCCACTAGATGCCAGGAACACCCTCCCCTTTCTAGGCATAACAGTCAAAAATGTCTCCAGACATTTTCAAATGTCTCCTGGGCCTGCAAATCATGCCCATCCTTGATGAAAGCCAGTTTCATAGCTTTTTTATGTAGTTACTAGAGGCCTGGTGCACGGATTCGTGCACTGGTGGGGTCCCTCGGCCTGGCCTGCGCCCTCTCGCAATCCAGGACCCCTTGGGGGATGTCAGAGAGCTGATTTTGGCCCGATTCCTGCAGGCCAGGCCGAGGGACCCCACTGGTGCACAAATCTGTGCACTGGGCCTCTAGTATGTATATAAGATCTTTGGTTAATCTCTTTCCATCCTCCCCCCTCCCCCTTCCCTCTGAGATTCATCAATCTGTTCCATGTTTCCATGTCTGTGTGTTGAGCGTCTGCCCCCTGGTGGTCAGTGTGCGTCATAGCTACCGGTAGAATGGTTGAACGGTTGCTTAGGCTTTTATATATATAGATTTTAACAGGCAACTTACCAGCAGTGGTTCGTGGGTTTAGCTTTTTGAAAAAGATAAATTATATCAATATATACCCATTTTATACAGCTTTCCTTTTCTTCTTAACAATGACTTGGAAATCTGTCCAAGCTATTACAAACAGATTTAGCCCACCCCTTTTCACTACTGTATAGTATTCCCATAGATGTATGTTGATAAAGGTTTGTGTGGTCATTTCCCTGCTGATAGACATTTAAGTGTTTAGGAGTTAGAAATTCACAGTGAGTCAAACAAAACAAAGCTTTCTTTTTTCTTTTATACAAGGAAAGTCTAGAGAAAGAGAATTTGGCTCTCTATGGCTCCACAAAATTGGCAGGTACCTGGAGCTTTCAGTGTTTCTCTTCTGCCATTGAAAGAATGGGGCTTCAATCCTCAGCGATGCCTCTCATGATCACAGATGCTGTCGACACCCTCTCTTTGCAAGGGAGACTGGGAAATGTAGTTTTCAGTGGAAGCATTGTGTCCCCCAAGAAAAATAATCCATTAAAAGTAGGGAAGATGATATTAGTCTCAGCCTGCAATGAAGTTATTTCCAGTTTTTCTTTGTTGCAAAAAATGCCATTATGAATATCTGTGGGTACCACATTAAAAAAAAAAACCCCGCCCTGACTGGTTTGGCTCAGTGGATAGAGCGTCGGCCTGCGGACTGAAGGGTCCCGGGTTCGATTCCGATCAAGGGCATGTACCTTGGCTGCAGGCGCATCCCTAGTAGGGGGTGTGCAGGAGGCAGCTGATCGATGTTTCTCTCTCATCAATGTTTCTAACTCTCTATCCCTCTCCCTTCCTCTCTGTAAAAAATCAATAAAATATATTTTAAATAAATAAATAAAAATAAACAATGACTCCCTAAAATAGCTTCTTTAAAAAAAAAAAAATCCCCAACTGATGTACATATGGAGGTGTTCCCAGTTTTTGTTTATATCTCATATGGTTCTTTTTTGTTATTTATGCAAGAATTTTTCCAGGGTGGATTTGGAAAAGCAAGATTGCTGGGTCACATGGTATCAACATTTAACTTTTATTAGATCCCTCAGCATGGCGGGGCCGTCTTTACCACTGCGGCCACAGGTTCATCCTTCTTCTCCCTTCCCCAGGTGGGGTTCATCGACTATATTGTGCACCCGCTGTGGGAGACATGGGCCGACTTGGTCCACCCGGACGCCCAGGAGATCCTAGACACCCTGGAAGACAACCGGGACTGGTACTACAGCGCCATGCGGCAGAGCCCGTCGCCGCCGCTCGAGGAGGAGCCGGAGGGGCCGGACCACCCAACGCCCCCTGATAAGTTCCAGTTCGAGCTGACGCTGGATGAAGAGGAGGAGGAGGCGGCGTCCTCTGCCCTGGGTGCAGTTGAGGTGCAGGAATTATTCATGGCTCAGCATGCATCCCCAGCGGAGGAACCGTTGGATGTCGATGGCCAAGACGCATCCACCGAGGTGGACGGAGAGGAAATGCCCTTGGCACAGCCAGCAGACAGTGTGCCTGTGGGCCAGGACGAGTCCGCATCCCCAGATGCGTCGGTGGATGCCATGGGCTGCAGCAGCCCCCACGCCCTGTCTCCGGAGAGGCCCGCTCTGCCTGCCTTGAGGACCCCACCCACTCCAGAGGCTGCCCCGGGCCTCCTGGGCCTCCCCTCCATGGCAGCCGAGGTGGGGGCCCAGAAAGAGCATCAGGCTGCCAAGAGGGCGTGCTGTGCCTGCACTGGGACATTGGGCGAGGACCCACACACACTCCCAGCCCCTGGTGGGTGGGGGTCTGCTGGAGGCCCTACCTGAGCCTCAGCCTCTACACCCTCTTACCCTTCCTGCCTCCTTTCACCACCATCGTCCCCCGACTGCCTCCTTCACTGCCTCAAAGACTCTTCGGCCTCCTGAGAAAAAAGAAAACAGAAAAGTGGGGTTTTTTTCTCTTTTCTTTTTTTCCCCTTTCCCCCCCACCCCCAACCCAACCCAGGGGGCACATTTTGGAGGTGGGGCCTGGGGAAGGAGGGGCTGAGGTTCTGGAAGGGGTTTTATTTTTGGAATTTTCATTGTTACATTTTTAGAAAAAAAAAAAAAAACAGGGAAAAAAAACAAACAGGATGAAACACAGCAACTGTAGATGCTCCTGTTCCCGGCTCCCCCCCCCCCCCCACCCCGTCCGTCTCCAACCCCACCCCACACCCCTCCCAGGCCCCAGGCTCAGTCTTCCAGCCTCTGTGGGCTCTCCACCTGAGCCCAAGCAGGCGTAAGGTCTCCTTCCAGGCTCTTCCTAAATTTGGAGGGTTTCTAGAATCCAGCCAGGGAATAGCCATTCTGGGCAGGGGCCCAGTGGGGCGGGTCACTGTGAGAGGCCCCAGCTCCAGCCCCTCTCAGGCTCACTGCCTCCCCGCCAAGTCTTCCACCTCATTTTGCACAAACCTGGCAATATTGACTCGGGGACAGGCTTGGGGATGCTGTACAACTTAGGATGCTGGGAGGGGAAGGTGTGAGGGGGACATTTGCACCACCGGCCTGGGGTCTGCGCTCTGAGGAGGGCCTGATCCACTTGCCACCCCTGTCCCCTTCCACTTTGGGTTCCGTTTGACTTTTCTCCATTTTGGGGGACAGCTCCAAGCTGCACCCCCTTCTTCCAGCTGCTTCTCCTCTTGTTTCTGCCTTAATGATTCTCATGGCCATAGGAGAGGGTTGCAGTGGCTCCCACTTGCATCTTGGGTGGGGCGGGGCCAGACCCAGAGCCCCATCCTAGGCATCCCCCCAGCATCCTCCTGCCCGCCTCCCTGACCCTTTGCCCTAGGAGGAAGCAATAATGGTGTACACCCACATTCCCTTTCTGGGCCTCCTTCCCTACCCTGGCACCAAAGTCATTTCTCCTTTGTTCCGCCTTGCCAAGCCGCGCCCTCTCCCTTAACTATTCCCCAAGCAATATGACAGACAGATGCAAGGCCATTTCTCTCCAAGCCATGGGGGACTGTTTGGAAGGAAGGACCCCCTCTTCCCTTGCCCCTACTCCTCGTGGCCTGGTTCTGTAGATGGGTGGGGTGGGGCTTCTCTCACTGCCCCCACCCCTTCAATTCTGAGCACATGGTACTGTAGCCCCCCCCCCCCCCCCCCCGCAGCCTTCCATCCGTCTGTCTATCCCACTGGGGAGTACTACCCTCTCCCACCCTCATGATACTGTACAGGGTTCATTTTTGTAGCGAAAGTAGTTTCTGTCCTAGCCGGCAACCGGAGTGGGCCTTTTTTTGTTTGTTTTCTTGTTTTCCTCTCTTCCTTTTTCTTTGTACATACTGTAAGGTTGGTTTGTAAATTTATTCTACAGAGGCAAAAAGGGAAAATAAATGTGCCCTTCCCCGGCTGACCCAGTCAGGGAAGGAAGGGTGGGGATCTCCCAAGAGGGAGAATTCCTATTCCTGTTGTATTATATCAACTGTACCATAGACCCCAAAAGGGTGGGCTCGGCGCTGTTTGATGGGGAGTCGGTTCATCCAGGGGGTAAGGGCTGGGCAGAGCCTGTCCCTCCCCCTGCCCAGGGCTGGGCTCGACTGGCAACAGTTGAGATGGACCATCCCACCCCCAATCA
The DNA here is from genome assembly GCF_014108235.1 of Myotis myotis. NCBI lineage: Eukaryota > Metazoa > Chordata > Mammalia > Chiroptera > Vespertilionidae > Myotis > Myotis myotis. The sequence goes on from NW_023416368.1 coordinate 84,587,946, forward strand.
GGGCTCCTCTCTCCATGGGGGGTGCACAAGTCCCCCGGGAGGTACTCCAGTTTATCCACTTTGATGGTCAATCAATCAGTCCATTGATCGATAATCTTTCGATCTTGTCTCCAATTAAACCGAGGCTTTCACCGATCTTCCTGGCTAATGTGGCTTTCTTTCCCACCTGGTCCTTGAGGTGCGCCTCTCCAGCACTGCCTGCCTGGGGCGGGAGGTGAGGGGAAGGGGGCTCTGACCCTATCCCTCCCCAAGGACATAGAACTTGAGGGGGTTGCAGGGAGCTTGGCGGAAAGCAGCTTCCAGGCATGGGCTAGGGCCTGGCACAGGGAACTCCAGATTGTAAAACGGAGGTTGAGACCAGGCCGTCTTTGGAAGCCAGCAGACCCAGGTGACCTCGCTTCCGCCACACAGAACATGTCTGACACGACTCTTGGGTTCTTCTGGAATCTCAAATCACCCCTGGAAGCCTCCAGGAGGCCTGATTGACACCTTCACCATGATTGACACCTTCTGGCTGCCAGGTCATGATAAAAGGTTTCGGGGCAAATTCTGCCGTGTAGACGTTAAACTTGATTAGCAAGCACAAGAGCATCGACACCTGTAAATCCCATGAATTCCCAGCATTCTGTCCATGTTGGTGTTGCAACCTTCATGTTGCATGAAAACAAAACCAAGGAACAAACCTGAACAATTTTAAGGCAGGATTCTGTATTGCTTTGGGCCTGTTAGTCTTATGGGAATCAGGCAAGCAGATTCCTCCAAATTAATGACTGGACAAAGAACAGGCTTGGGTTATAAACTGTTTTCTAATTTGTTCATACAAGGTTAGGGAGTGCACCTCATATTTTAACCAATCCACATATTTTAATACTATTAATTCCACCCATGGGAGCCCCCTTTTCCCACCTTTATCAGGCTAATTAATGAGCCCCCAATTTCACCTATTCAATGGTGCTGCATTGTCTCATGTACCTAAAGGTTGCTGGTTCAATTCCCAGTCAGGGCATATGCCCAGGTTGATCGATGTTTCACTCTCACATCTATATTTCTCTTTCTCTTCCTCTCCCTTCCTCTCTTCTCTGAAAAATCTTAAACAACAAAATCACAAGCGGTGCTGACATTCATTATGCTAAAGAACAAAACTTCCCAGGTAGATAGAGATATGGATAGGGGAAGTGTTTGTGATGTGGGCTTTTGGATTAGAATACTGGCTGCCTCTGGGATATAATAAGCAAATACACACACACACACACACACACACACACACACACACACACACTGAGTGGTTAAGCACCATGGGATCAGTAGATGTATATATTACAGCTTGTGTGTTTTGAAACAAAATGAGGGCAGCTTCTTTGAATCGAAGGAAAAGCTGACACCTGCTCTGCCATCCATCACGAGCACCAGAGACCAGTTTGGACCCCAGCTCTCGCTATGTGCCTCAGGTATGATCTCTCTGACCTCAGTTGTCTCATCTGTAAAATGGGATAAAAATCTCAGACTCATGGAGTCAGTCTTGAGCAGCGCTGTCCAGCTGAAACTTTCTAGCATGGGAACGTTCTATGTCTGCCCTATCAGCATAGCAGCCACTAGCCCCATGTGGCTATTAAGCACTTGAAATATCACTAGTGCAGCCCTGACCGGTTTGGCTCAGTGGATAGAGCCTCAGCCTGCGGACTGAAAGGCCCCAGGTTTGATTTCGGCCAAGGGCATGTACCTTGGTTGCGGGCACATCCCCAGTGGGAGGTGTGCAAGAGGCAGCTGATCGATGTTTCTCTCTTATCGATGTTTCTAACTCTCTATCCCTCTCTCTTCCTCTCTGTGAAAAATCAATAAAATATATTTTTTTAAAAAGAAATATCGCTAGTGCAACTGAGAAACGAGTTTTAATTTTCCTTTACATTAAATAGTCACATGTAGCCAATGGCTACTGTATCAGACTGCACAGTTCAGGGACTTACATCTGAGAGGGATGTGGAGGATTTAGCGCATCAAGGTTTGTATGCTTGACTGCGGTTTAAAGATTCACAGTAGATGTCCTGGCCCAGAGGAGTGGAGGCAGCCTGGACCCAGAGTGGAGCAGCAACGCTGGAAAACTAGCGAGAAGTTTCCAGAGAATCTGAACTTTGTGCAAGAAGCAGAGAGGAGACCAGCTGTTTCCCCAAGGGTGTTTCCAAGGGAGGCAGAGTCGGGGAAAGGGTATCAGGATGGGGGTCGGGGGCAACAATACTCACCCCCGGTTGCAGGGGATGGCCAGGTGGGCCCGGCAGCCTTCTTCCTCCAGGCCTCGGTCTCCCCCAGAGTGAAAGGGCAGGCGTGATGTCCCAAATGTCTCCAGTGTCGGACAAAGTTGACAGGCTGAGAGTGTTGGTCAAAGGGCAGAGGTGGCATGTGACCATCACTGGCTCTTTACAGCCCTCCTGATGGGTAGTTCAGCTTTCCTCGGGGCGACGATGGCCAAGGGCAGGGAGGCCTTGTAATCTGAATAGGGCTGGGTAAACGGGACAAGGGGTGGAGTCAGTTTATTCTCTGAAGTTGACACCAGCCGCTGGCAGGCTGCAGAGTCTTAAGCAAACAGCTCCGCCTCTCCCAGCCTTTCCAGGGCTCTGATCTCATTCGGAGGATTGTTTTATTCACTCTCCAGCAATCCTGGAGGTGTGTACTCTCATAGGCTCTATTTTGCAGAAGAGGAAACTGAGGCCATGAAAGGATTTCACAATGTTGGGAAAATACAGGGAAATAAGGCCAGGATCTCACTTTACCTGGCGACTGTTCCACAATGATAGCTCCGTGATACTTTTATATTATTACCGCTATTTTATTTCACACGCACAAAATCTTGAGATGTGGGTAATATTTTTCCCTCTTTCACAGCATAAAACTATAGGGAAGTGCAAATGAAAAGCACTGTAGTTCCTTTTTTTATATATTGGCAAATAATGAATATATAAACCGTTCTGGGGTGGGCAAAGCACTTTTATAGCTCGTTAGTGCTAATGGAAGTTGACACAGAGAACTTTCCAGAAGTGATCTGTCAATATTTATAAAAAACATAACAACTGTGCATGCATTTTGATCCAGCCATTGCAGTTTTAAAAGTACTTATCCTAAAGAAACAGTTGGATGAAAACCATAAGATGCGGGTACAAAAGGCCCACTCTGGTATTGGTCAGAATATTGAAGAATTATTAAAGACCCAGATGTCCAACCTAGGGAGTCATTAAAGTATGCTTTGCCGGCACAATGGAATAATATGCAGCCATTAAGAACAATAGGTAAGTGCTGGCCTGTGTTTCTCAGTAGTTAGCATGTCAGCCTGTCCCTGAAGGGTTGAGGGTTCGATTCCCAGTCAAGGGCACGTACCTGGTCTCTCTCTCTCTCTCTCTCTCTCTCTCTCTCTCTCTCTCTCTCTCTTTCTCTCTCCTTCCCTTCCTTCCTTCCACTCCCTCTAAAATGCAATGGAAAAATATCCTGGGGTGAGGATTAAACAATAAGGTGAGTCTACATTGAAATGACAAGATGTTTAACGTGAGAAGGGCAGGTTTCAAAAGATTCTCCCTTATATATGATCCTACTAAAAAATATGTGCATAGAAAAGGCAGCTTGTCCATCAAAATATTAACAGTTCGCCAATGGGAGGATTAAAAGAGATCTGTGCTTTCTGTTCTGTAATCTTAGCAGTGAGCGTGTTTTAAGTATTTTTATAATCCAGGGGAAAGTTATTTCATAATCAGAAGAAATAAAAGCTGGTCGTTGTTACCTGGGAACCACAAAGGCCTGGTAGATAAGCACACGGGCTCTGGATTCAGCTTGCCGGGGTTCTAGTTCCGACTCTGCCAGTTAATGATTGGGTTAGTCTGAGCGGGTTACTTACCGGCTCTGTGCCTGTTTCCCTCGTTGTAAAATGCAAATAATAACAGCCCAGGTTTTCCAGGCGATTACTATGTACTGTTTGTTTTACGTAAATTATTGCACTTAATTCTCACAAGAGCCTATAAAGTAGATAGTGTTGTTATTATAAAATGGGTCATGGACAGGGCACCCGATCTGCGGGAGCTCGTTCCCGAGCGCCGAGCGCCCCTAGAGCAGCGCTAAGGCACTGCAGCAGGACAGAAAGTCGCGCACGCGCAAACCGGGAAGGAGGCGTGGCGAGGCCGGCGGGAGATTTTCCCGCGACACGATTGGCTGGACCGCGAGGGGCGGGCCGTTTCGCCTTCGGAACCCGAGGGCTCTGCGAGCGGAGGGGCGCGGACGGAAGCAGGTGAGACGAACACCTGCGGCGGCGGAGGGGACCGGCTGTCAGGCGTCACTCCCTTCCGGAGAGTGACCCCAACGTCGGTTCCACTTTCTTAGAGGGACCCCAGCGTCACCCCCCTGTCCTCAGAGTACCCTGGCGTCATCCCTCCCCCTTCTTGAGGGTAACGCCGGACGCCGCCCCCTTTCCTGAGAGTGACACCTGAGACGCCCACCTTTCCCAGGAAGGACCCCGGCGTCCTCTCTCCCTCCATCGGTTCTTCCTCCTGAGAGTGACGTCAGAGTCGCCCCCACTTCCTTCGGCGTGGACAGCCCTTCCCAAGGGGACCCTGGTCTCAGTCCCCTTCCTGAGGGGTCCCCTCCCGTGACTTTATCTCTCCCCACGGGGACCGCAGGTCAGACCGCTTCCTCCAAGGTCCCCAGGATGGTTCCTCCTTCCTGGAAAGTGGCGCGTCTTTGCCCCCCGCCCCCTTTCCCGAGGCTTCCTGTCACTGCCATCCTCACCCCCCGAAAGGCCCCGCTGTCCCCCTGTGCTCCGAGGTGTCCCCTCCTCCCTTCCAGTTTGAGGTGCTCCGTGCAAAAAGGCTTCAGTGGTCCCCACATATGAGAAGCCCCCACCCCCACCCCGCGCGCCCCCTTCCCGGCTGGGGCCTGGGCGGGGGTGAAACCAGCTCACGGAGGAACTGGCCGTGTTACACAGAAATCGTTTCAGGAACTGGGGCTGTTTCCCCTGAAAATGGAAGCCGCAGGAAGGATCTAAAGCTTCCCGACACTATGTATCAAGCACTTCTCACCGTTTGACGATTGAAAATGTGTAATTTTTCCATTTTACCTGGCAAATTGAAAAAAAGTAATTTTTTTCACCCCGGACAGGCATTACTTTGTTTCATGAGGTTCCAAGAGATGGTAACAGCTAGAAGGAGGTCACAGGGGCTCTCTCGTGTTGAACTGAAATCCAGATGGCTGAGTGTCTTACTCCCGCACAGAACTGGGCGGACCCGCACCCTTGGAGAAACATCTAGAACAGTGGTTCTCAACCTTCTGGCCCTTTAAATACAGCTCCTCATGTTGGGACCCAACCATAAAGTTATTTTCGTTGCTACTTCATAACTGTCATGTTGCTACTGTTATGAATCGTCATGTAAATATCTGATTTGCAGGATGATCTTAGGCGACCGCCAAAGGGGTCGCGACCCACAGGTTGAGAACCGCGGACCTAGAAGATTTGGCCAACTCCATTCACTCACGAGAACGTTTCTTGCAAATCCGCTGTGACCAAGAATTCACCTGGAAATTGTTCCTCTTTTCGTTAACGTTCAAATACATGTGAAGCTCTTATCGTATGCCCGTAAATAAAATGGTGGACAAGGCAGAAAAACGGAAGGATAATGATGACTACAAAGCGGACAAGTGCATCATGACGTCTGCAAGCTACATTTTTCTGGAGCGCTTCTCAGGCTTTCCGGTTGCATGTTAATGACCAATCAAGCAAATATCTGTCTCTCTCCCTCCTTGGCTGTCGGCTGCCAGAGGGCAGAAGCCATGTCTTCGCTCCCAATTGTCTCTCCACTGTGCCTGGAACGTGGTAGGCAAGCAGTATTTGTTGTTCCCGCCCTAACTCTTCACGTGGTGAATCCCTAGAGGAGCTGGGCCATGGCCAGGGAGGGTGAAATATAAGAGGAAAGCACAGCTCAGAGTTGACAGGGACCCCACATGCCAGAACTGAGACTCAAGAAAGAAGTGCCAACTCCTTGGCTGATGCAATTCATCTTTCTTGACCCTGAAGCTGGGAGCGAGTGAAGGCAAAGAGGCGGCCGAAGTCGGCGTCAGGCTGCTGTGTTTCCAATTTACCACCAAAGTTGTGTAGATCGGCTGACTAAATCCCGGAGGGTCCTGGGATCTCTAGTCTGAGAAGTATTCCTGGAGGCCATGCTCAAACTGTGGCACAATAAAATCAAAGTTACCGCGCTGAGGTGTGGATGTGGTGCTGACGCCCAGGAGGAAGAAGGCCTTTAAGTAGGGAGCTTCTGGGATGCATTGGCAGCAATTGTATTGGATTTATAAAAAATATAGTTTGCCCAGAAGATTTGAAGAATGAACATTTAAAAAAATAACAAGTCAAGGTCAAGGGCATTCTACACCCTGGGGACTCATTCAATCTTGTTCCTTTTCTAACTTCTCTGGAAATAGTTCCTCTTTCCATGCAGAGGCCCACAAGAGGGTGCTGCACTCCTTCTAGAGTAGACCTACCTTCTTGTATCCGCCGGAGGCCACAGGGAGCTAGAAAACCATCCTCAAATAAGACAGGAAGTACTGATTTCCCACCGGTGATGACAGCCAATGAGTAATCAAAAGTAACCCAGGTAAAGGGCTCTGAGGACATTAAATGTTACCATTTATCATTCTAACTTTACCAACCTTGATAAATCAGATTAATCTCATGTTCTCACTACGTACCGCATTCCTAGTCAATAACACTACATTTATTGTATTTTTACTGTGTTTGCCAGGTACTAGGTACTGTTATCACCATTTACAGGTGAGGAAAGTGAGGCACAGAGATTTGCACTAAGTGCTAGAGATGGATCTCAACCCTAGTCTGTTGACTCTAGTGTATTATTTATTTTATTTTCTTAAATTCTATCTTCTGTAATATATATGTGCACTAACATTTATAATTTAAAACCAGAATACACTCAAAGAAGAAGATATTCATTGATGCAAAGGTACAATGTATCGTATAAGCAAGGGACTCTGTACATCCAGAAGTACAGTGCCTTTCACAGAGTTGAAAGTTACCTTAGACAACATCCAGTTAATTGAGTGTGGGGCGTTACTTGATCACCGTCACCATGAGTCCATCCTGTCTTTCCTCTTCACCTTTATCTCTTTGTGTACTGGAACTTCCCCTCAGCTTATAAATATGGTGTCTTCTGAATCTTAACAGCAGAACTCCAAACCCCCCATGAACCCTTTGTTCCTCTCCAGCTATCATCTGATCTTTCTCTGCCTCACACAAATGTCTCCAATGACATGTTCCCTTCCTCAGCTTCTTTCACTGACTCAGTGTTGTCTCCTTGGCAACACTGCCTTTTTTAAGGAGGCACTCAATAAATATTCATCAAAGGAATCTATTGCTTTACCTTCACTATTTTTCCAAAACAATGCTCAGTAAGGTGACTTCCCAGTCACCAAATCCACTGGGCATTTGAAGCTGTCTATTTTTCTGAACCTCTTTGCACTTAATAATCTTGTTCCTTAAAACATTTTGTGCTCAACGTTTTCTCTACTTGGCTTCTGTGACACTACTTTCCTTTAGTTCTCCTCGTAATGTTCTGCTGCTGTTATGTTTCTATTGGAGTTTTTCTTACTCCCATCTACTCCTTAAATGTTTCTCAGAATGTGCCTTTAACTCATTGTTCTTGTTCTACACTCCTATGTCTCGAAGTGTGTTCCCTGAACAGGTGGCATCAGCATCAACTGAGAACTTGTTAGAAATTCAGTTCTTTGGCACTCACCTAAAAGACCTCTGAAATAATAGACCTCTGAAAAATTCAACACCCATTTATGATTTTAAAAAATTAGGTATAGAAGGGAGCTTCTTGAACTTGATAAAGTTTTCAGCAAAACTTAAGGCATAGATTACAGAAAGTCTTTTGGCAAATATCAGATTTAATGTTGGGACATTAGAATCAGTTGCCTTATAGTTAGGAATAAAACAACTATAGCCTGGCTGGTGTGGCTCAGTGGCTGAGCATTGACCTATGAACCAGGAGGTCACGGTTCAATTTCTGGTCAGTGTTGCCAGCTCGATCCCCAGTAGGGTGCATGCAGGAGGCAGCCGATCAATGATTCTCTCTCATCATTGATGTTTCTATCCATCTCTCCCTCTCCTTTCCTCTCTAAAATCAATAAGAATATTTTTTAAAAGGAATAAGACAGCTATACCCACTATTTCCACCATTAATCAACATTACAGTGGGTCTTAGCTAATAGTAAGACAAGAAAAAACAATAAGTGGGTTACAATTGGAAAATGACATTATACTATCATTATTTGCTTGTGATTTTATTATCTACTGAAAATAATACAGACTAGTAGAATAAGGGAATTCAGCAAAGAGGTCAGTAGGAGAGCAACATATCTATATCAACAACTTTCATATATATGAGAAATATCAATTTAAAAGGATCCAGGAATAAAGATCCCATTGATAATAGCAGCAAAAATTTATAAAATTTCCATTAGCAAACACATTGCAAGCTCTTTGTGGAGATCTTATAAAAGTTTCCTGAGAAGAGCAAAAAAGACTTCACTAAACAGACAAGTATACTAAGTTCATGAATGGAGAGATCTAATATTCTAAAAATATTCTCTCTCCCCAACTCAATCACTTTAATGCAATCCAATACAAAATTTGATTTTCCATGGAACTTCATAGAGAGGAATAAATATGCAATAATAGCCCACACTGTTATTTTTTTTAAGAAAGAAAAATGGAAGAGGGAGGGGGGTACTTGTTCTATCTGATATTAAGACAGGTTATAAAACTAATAACAAACAAATTGGTGTAAAAAATGAGTATGTCAACAAAACAGAATAAAAATTAAAAAAAAAATAAAGAGTCCCGTGCATATACGGGAATTTAGTATAAAAAAGGAATAGCATCTGAAAACTATAGGTAGAAAATGAATTAGTCAAAAAATGGTTTGAAAAATACATGATTTGGCAGCAATCAGCTATCCTTATAAAATTCCTACTTTTTAAAAATATATATATTTTATTGATTTTTTACAGAGAGGAAGGGAGAAGGATAGAGAGTTAGAAACATCGATGAGAGAGAAACATCAATCAGCTGCCTTCTGCACACCCCCTACTGGGGATATGCCCGCAACCAAGGTACATGCCCTTGACCGGAATCGAACCTGGGACTCTTCAGTCCACAGGCCGACGCTCTATCCACTGAGCCAAACCGGTTAGGGCTCCTACTTCTTTTTTTAAAATATATTTTATTGATTTCAGAGAAGAAGGGAGAGGGATAGAGAGATAGAAACATCAATGATGAGAAAGAATCATTGATTGGCTGCCTCCTGCACGCCCCACACTGGGAATGGAGCCCACACCCGGGCATGTGCCTTGACCAGGAATCAAATAGTGATCTCCTGATTCATAGGTCGCCACTCAACCACTGAGCCACACCGGCCCGGGCTATCTTCCCACTTCTTATCATACATATCAATAAATTCCAGATGGATTTTAAAATAATGCAAAAACAAAGCAAACATATTTGAAGAAAAAATATATTTTAAAAAACTTCCTGATGTCTCTATTAGTCAGGATTCTTGGTTCTAACAGAACTAATAAAAAACCAATCCTGATTAATTTAGGCAGAATAATTAATTTATGGGCACGAGACAGTAACTTAACAAATGGAAATCTCAGGAACCACAAGTCGTTCTTAAAATGGAAAACCTATCAAAGAAAAGTCATAAATGTGTGTATACATGTGTAAGAAACTTCTAGAATGCATCGGGACTATGATTTGTTACAGCCACTTTGGAGGGCAATCTAGCAGCATCTAGTAAAGCTGTGCCTACCCTATGATCTAGTAAGTTCCACCTCTTAGTATCCACTTGGAGAAATACACACACTTGTGCCCAAGGAGACATGATTAAGAGTGGGCACTGCAGCCTTTTCTGTAATTCTGAGAAACTGGAACAACCTAAAAGTCTGTCAATCATGGAAGAGATAAAAACAAAATATCAGGGAGCTGATAAATGGAATATGACATTACAGATAGACTGAGAAGTCCTACTGAGCGGGGGAAAGCAAGATGCAGAATAATACAAGCAGCATTATGCTATTTATGGAAGTAAACAGAACGTTACAGCAATTTTTTTTTTAAGATGTAGAGGAGACTGAAATGGATAAATAGTAAGATTTCAGCTATGTCTGTAATGTTCTTTAAAAAAAGATTAGGTATTTAACAATTAAAGAGAAATGAGAGTGGACACAGGTCTTGTATGGTCTGGCCCCCTGCCAACCTTTGTTTAGCCTCTTCTGGCACCATGTTCCTCTTCTCGGAGTTTTATCTAGATTTGATTCTCAATGCTATAAGACCATTGCACTTGATGCTTTCTCTGTCCAGAATTTTGCCCCTTTCATCTAGCTTACACTCATCAATCCTTTGGATTTCAGTGAGAAAAACACTTCCTCAAGAATGTTTCCTTGGACCCTGTTGGTGTGGTTCAATTGGTTGGGCATCGTCCTGGGTACCAAAAGGTTGCCAGTTCGATTCCTGGTCAGGGTACAGCCCCAGTAGGGGGCATGCAGGAGGCATCTGATGGATGTTTCTCTTCCCCGCCCATCAACTCTATCTAAAAATCAGTAAAATTTTATTTTTTAAAAAGAATGTTTTCTTGGGCCCTAACTGGTTTGGCTCAGTGGATAGAGCGTCGGCCTGAGGACTGAAGGGTCCCAGGTTTGGTTCCAGTCAAGGGCATGTACCTTGGTTGCGGTCACATCCCCACTAGGGGTGTGCAGGAGGCAGCTGATCGATGTTTTTCTCTCATCGATGTTTCTAACTCTCTATCCCTCTCCCTTCCACTCTGTAAAAAATCAATAAAGTATTTTTTTTTAAAGAATGTTTTCTTGGGACCTCTGACCTAGGGGTCATGCTTTTGTCCTTTGGAGAGCTACCTTCGAACATGATTATGTAAACTTTATGCTACTAACTCCAGCTCTATGAGAAAGTGTCCTGCTTGCTCCTCACTGTGTCCGAACACCCCACTTCATGTCTGGCACAGAACAGCCATTCAAGAACTTTTTGTTGGGAGCATCAAAGACTGGGGGCTAGAGAAATCTGTGCGCTTTCCTAAAACAATGGTATCGTGAGACCTCAAACTTTACACACCCCAAGCCATTGTCACTCCCCTTCCATAACTAGCCTCCCACAAGGTTCCCTACTCCTAGCTGTTTAAGCTTGAAACCATCTAGGATGATTCCTGATTCTTCACTTTTCAGAGCCAGTCTCTTCACCTGTAGATTCTTCTTCTCTCCACTCCCATAGCCATTTGCCGAATGTTCCCCATCCACTCTCATCCAGCCAAACCTTTCCACCTAGCTCCCAGAGCCAACAACTTTTAAAATCTGAATGTAATGCCCTGGCTCAGTGGATAGAGCGTCGGCCTGCGGACTGAAGGGTCCCAGGTTCGATTCCGGTCAAGGGCATGTACCTTGCTTGCGGGCACATCCCCAGTAGGGAGTGTGCAGGAAGCAGCTGAATCGATGTTTCTCTCTCATCGATGTTTCTAACTCTCTATCCCTCTTCTTCTCCCTTCCTCTCAGTAAAAAAATCAATAAAATATATTTTTAAAAGATGTGAATGTAACTGTGACCCACATCTATTTGCCATTCAGCATGTTTGTAACATTGCTTCAGCATCTGGCTTTCCTTGAGAGTGCCCAATGGTCCCCGTTTACCTGAGAGAGATTTCTAGGATGCCAGACTTTCAGTGTCCAAACTGGGAAAATCCAAGCAAGCTGAGATGAACTGGTTACCCTACTCCCCTGCTAAGCTGTTATTACCATGAGGGCAGGGGTCATTTGGGGCTTGGTCACTGTCTAGGAGAGTCAGGATTTTTATTTTAAAGTTGTTTTGTGGATTTGGGAAGTGAATGTAAATACCTTTGCTGGTCCAGTTGCTCTCATAGGTAAGTACACAGTAGGTGTCAAAGTACCATTTTTGCAGATAAGAAACTTCACCTGACTGCTGATACCTAAACTGCTTTACTAAGTCAGCTAAACCGGACCTCAAGACCCGGGATCTAACCTCTCTGAAAGGAAACTCAACTCTGGGGTAGGTGCTGTGGCTTCTAGCAATTGCATTATGTGTAAATCTCCAGATCACTGTTTTTGGAACTTTCACTGCTATACACATTGACCCCACGGGAGCTCTTTGGTATTCATTCTCACACGCATATGGTAGGGTGTGTTGTGGCCGAGAATGGCTGCTTTGGTGTACCCACAGGTTGAATCTGAATTCCACCACTTAGTGGTCATGTGACCTTGGGCAAGTCACTTCTCTGAACCGGTTTCTCATCTGTAAAGTATACAGGCTTATGCTTCCTAGCTCAAAGCAGTATTTTTTTTTAAGGCCTGATGCTTTTTTAAAATATATATTTTATTGATACTTTACAGAGAGGAAGGGAGAGGGATAGACAGAAACATTGATCAGCTGCCTCCTGCACACTCCCTACTGGGGATGTGCCCGCAAGCAAGGTACATGCCCTTGACCGGAATCATACCTGGGACCCTTCAGTCCGCAGGCCGACGCTCTGTCCACTGAGCCAAACCGGTTAGGGCTCAAAGCACTATTTGACAAATGAGTCAAAACACTTTATAAATACTAAAAGGCTATCCAGGTATTAAGTTTACAATTCCTAGTCCTCCCCTATTCATTCAATGCAGCCAACATAGATGTATTTCCTTGTTCCATAAAAAACCTTGGAGCAGGACTAGAGAACTGAGCACAACTAAGGTAGCCTTCGGGTGAATTGAGTGAGTGAAGCCACAGACGGGAGGTATGAGGCTTTCCCTGGAAGGGAAGGAATCAATGTTTCCTCTCTAAACTACTTGGAGAACCTGTGAATTCCCCAATATAGGTATACCTTGTTTTATTGTGCTTCCCTGGCATTGCATTTTTTTTTTTTTTTTTTTTTTTTTTTTTTTTTTTTTTTTTTTACAAATTGAAGGCAAGGTGCTCCACCAGCAAAACAACAGTGACTCACTTTGTGATGGTCGGGAACCAGACCCACGCTATCTCAGGTATGCCTATAGTGGAGACCACACTTCATTTTATTTCCACCCCCACAAAACGAATAGAGTGGATTGGCAGAAGATCCAGAACACATACTGCCTTCACACATATTGTTCAAGGGACCAGACTATTGAGCCCTTTGTCTAAGAAAATTCGCCAAAACCCGTCTTTTTTATTAAAGGCACTTCAATAAAAGAAAAGGCGCAGTCTGTGACTGAAGTACACTAAAATGACCAGACAGATTTTCACCACATTTGGAAAGCATGTTGGGGATGGTTTGCCCTAAAACAGAAACTGTGTGCACATATGAAATTAGCCCCTCAGGGCCTGGGAGATGTGTCAGGAGTTAGGTCATTGTCTTCGAAGCAGCCCAAAGTGAGAGACAGAGCGGGCTCTGTGTCCTGCCTGCAGGAGAAAGATGCCCTACATATCAACAGGCAACGGGCAGTTAACAAACTGGTTTCAAATCTAAGGCCTGAATCAAAGATCAAAGACTCGAGTGCATTTCAGGAGAAGAGTCTTTTCTGTCCTCGGGTTCAAGGTCTTGAGCCGAGCGTAGAGGTAGAAGACACTAGTTAGTTTGTTCTTTATTTTCATTGGAAAGTTACAGGGTTACTTATCAACAAAACGACTGTCCAGGACAAAAATATCCAGTGGTTTCTATGTACAGGCGCATCCTGGGGTCCCTACCTCCTGAAGGGCCTCACCCCCAAGGCCTCAGTTGGCTCCTTCCCAGTCCTCTAGGAACCAATCACAGAGACACAGGGGACAAAAACCAGCCTGACCTCAGGACTTGCTTTCACCCCAAAGGGAGGTGGCGTCTGCTGGTGTGGGACCCAGGCCCCTTCTTGGGATAGTGGATGGGAGGTTTTCTTTCCCAGGAACCCACCCTGCTGGACCCCCCCCCCCCCCCCGCCCCCTGGCACTCTCTTGGACATTCCTGGGACTATTCTGACGGGCTCACGGGCTCCCACTCCGGTCTTTTCCTTCCAGGTAGTCATTCTAACACTAGGGCATCCCAGCCTCGCATCCTGGTGGACACGCATTTGCTCTGTAGCTTTTTTTTGTCCCTGTTTTTGTACAAAAACAATACTCCTGATGAGACCATTTTTTGCCCAAGAAAACCAAAGTGGTTCAACAGGTACAGTTCTGCTGGTCGATCTGCTTCCGGCAGGGCTCCATGGTGACAGCGACGCCCACACCGCTCCGGCCAGATGTCATGCAGGTAACCTCGCTCCAGGTGTCCGTGTCTGGGTCATAACACTCCACGCTGTCCAGGAATGTGTGGCCGTCGTAGCCCCCTGCAGGGATAGCAGCGGAGATGGTCACTGCCTCCAAGGGCAGGGGAAAGAAAAAGGAGGGAGAAACCACAAGAAGCCTTCCTATGTGACTTGAGCCAGCCCCCCAGCGATGAGGTTACTTAATTCGTCTTCTCTACCCAGGTCCCCACGCCCAGGGCCTCACCGAGAACATAGATTCTCCCCTGGTGCACAGTGATCCCCAGGGCACTTCGCCGGTGCTTCATGGGAGCTACGAAAGTCCACGTTTCTGTCTCCACGTTGTAGCACTCCACACTGTTCAGCTGGTCCTGACCATCGTAGCCCCCAGCCGCATAAATACAGTTGTGCAGGACACAGACTCCTAAACCACACCATGAAGAAAGGGTGACTCCGGGGCCTGGCCTGGGGGGCCCCAGCCACCACCTTCTTGGGGGGCCCCTTCCCTCCTCCCTCTCCGAAAGGACCCTTCAGAAACTAAGCCAGGAAAGAGGAAGTTGATGTCAGAATCTAGCTCTCCTGTGTGTGCCACAGGGTACTCAAGATGGAAACAACAGGCTTCACTCAGGCCTGGCCAAGTCTCACTCCCGGGGCAGGGAGGGTGATCCTCCATGACCCCCTCCCCTCAGCCCCCACCCACCTGCCCCACTTCGGATGGTGTTCATGGGTGTGATCATTCGCCACTCATCTCTCTCTGGATAGTAACATTCGGCTGAGTTGAGGCGGTTCGTCCCGTCAAAGCCCCCAACGGCATAGAGCAGCCGGTTGAGAACAGCTACTCCCACCCCGATTCTTCGAGTCAGCATTGGGGCCACCAAGTGCCACTCATCACGCTCTGGCTCATACCTGCAAGGGCACAATAACAACGACAGCAGCAGTCACAGCCGTCCTCCAAGGAACACTTCCTAAAGCCCAGTATTCCACTAGGTCTATTCTGCTAGGTCTAGCTCTTTAATCCTCACAATTGTTCTCTAAGGTGCAAGTTATCAGTAGCTCCCTTTTCCAGATAAGGAAACTGAGGTTCATAGCTGTCATGTGCTCAAGGTTTTACACACACACACACACACACACACACACACACACACACACACACACCTGCTGGACCCTGCTGGCTTCATCAGACCACTTCCAAGGCCTGTGCTGAGTCTTATGTGTGCTATCTCACCAATGCCCCAGCCTAGTGGGCAAGGGGTCCTCATTATTGTCACCTCTCTTCAAAGATGATAAGATGGAGGCACAAAGGGGTTAAGAGGTACATCAGGACATAAAAAAACCCGTGGAATCAAAAAAGCAATGGAGCTGGGGTCTGACCCAGCCCTCTCGGAAAACAGAACCCCAATTCTAACAACGAGGCTACCTCCCAGGATGTTTTTTCTTAAAGTTTGATCTCAGAGAGAGGGGGGCCTGGGCAACTCCAGTTCATGCCTGTGCTCCTGGAATAATTAATAGTGTCCTTTTTTTTTCCTTTCAAAAATAGCCTATTAAGGGTGATGCATCATCCCATCATCCTAGTTACAGACCACAGGCATTAGAAACCTCTGGGGCATTTGTTTAAAATTTCCATTCCCCAGCCTTGCTCCAAACCCACCCACCAATGCCAGACCTCCACAGCTCCAGCAGCGGGCTGGCGAGTTTAACAGGCTCTCCAGGTGAGACCTATATCCTGGGTCTCACTTCTGGAAGAAGAGAAGGTAGAGGGCTAAACTATGCAAAAGTCAAAAGTCCAACATGCTTGGCCCTAAACGCAGGGTCACTCCGCACAGCAGCGCAGGCTGCACTGCACCCGGGCACCACGTCGAAGAGGGCACGTGCCACACACCAGACCGCAGACTCTATTACAACAATTTGGGGGCTGACGACAGTGAGGGGTTGCGTTTTAACAAAATTAGCATATTACATCAATTTCAACCTGATGGAACTCTTTCCAAGTCTGCACAAAGGAGCTGTATGGTTTTGTGACGGCCCTGTACGCAGTTCCCAGGCCCAGACACATCATCCAAGGTCACCACTAGAAGTCTCCCGCGAATTTAGCTTTAATTTGAGGTTTCTACTACCTGAAAGCAGGCTGTAGAGACAGGCACTCAACAATAGGAGAAATCCCCAAATGCCAATGGCTTGGGACCTGTCAGCTGGGGGACCCTCTGAGCCCACCCCTTCTGGCCCTGCTACTTACCTCTCCACACTGTTGTGGTGGATGCATCCATGGGAGCCACCAACAGCATAGATGTGCCCATCGATGACCCCAACCCCAATTCGGTTGCGTGGGACACTCATGGGCGCACAGGGTGACCACTGGTTGGTCATGGGGTTGTAGCAGTCCAGGGCGCTGGAGTCGGTGTTGCCATCAGGCGAGTTGTTCCGGCCGCCCACGGCATACAGCAGCCCGCCCACCACGCAGCCTGCCAGGCCACTTCGAGGCACCTGCAGGTCTGCCAACCGGAGCCATGTGCCATCAGTGGGGTTGTAGGCCTCCAGGTAGCTGAGTGACTGGCGGAAATAGCCACCAGCAGTGTAGATGAGCCGGCCCACCTTGGGCGCCCGGCAGGGCATCACCTGTGTGGGCTTGTGCAGGGTGAGCTCCTGGAAGATCTTGACCAGGTAGTCCTTGCAGCGGGAGTCTGACTGCAAGATCTCACACTTCTGCAGCTGCATCTGCAGGAAGTGGGGTGTCAGCGAGTGGCAGCGCACGGCCCGCAGCAGCGCCTGTACATAGAAGCGTCGGTGCTCACAGTCGTACTTGACCCAGTTGATACAGGCATGGAAGACCTCAGACTCGCAGCGCACATTCAGATCATCCCGGCTGATGAGGGTCACCAGCTGGCAGTGGGACAGGTTGAAGAACTCCTCTTGCTTGGCCACCTGCAAGGGGGTTAGCGTGACAGGCTGACTCCTGTGTCCCCCCCAAGGCCTCAGCTGTAGTGACCTTGGACAAGTCACTCAACCCGCCTCTGACAGTCTGGTTCATCATCTGTAAATGGGAGTTTGAATAGTATGAACTCATTGGTTGTGAGGATTAAAGGCGTTAATACCATGTGCCAGGCATGTAGTACATAAGTACTCAGGTAAACGGGCAAAGACACAATGTACTGTGTATCTTTTTTGTTTCATTTTTTATTTGAACTATAAGAACATTACCTTTTAAATTTTTATTTATTTATTTTGAGAGAGAGAGAGAGAGAGAGAGAGACAGAGACACTGATTTGTTGCTCGACTTATCTATGCATTCATTCACTGGTTGGTTCTTGTATGTGCCCTGACAGGAGGTCAAACCCACAACCTTGGCATATGGGGACAACGTTCTAACCAACTGAGCTACCCGGCCAGGGCTACCTTTTCTTTTTTTTTTTTTAATGATATTACTTTTTCAAATGGCATATTTACTAAAAAGGAAAAAATAGCCCTAGCCGGTCTGGCTCAGTGGATAGAGCGTCGGCCTGCAGACTGAAGGGTCTCAGGTTCGATTCCGGTCAAGAGCACATGCCTGGGTTTCAGGCTTGATCCCCAGCAGGGGATGTACAGGAGGCAGCCAATCGATGATTTGCTCATCATTGATGTTTCTAGCTCTCTCTCCTCTCCCTTTCTCTCTGAAGTCAATAAAAATATGGTTTTTAAAAAAAGGAAAAAATAGCCCTAGCCGGCTTAGCTCAGTGGATGGAGCATCGGCCTGTGGACTGAAGGGTCCCAGGTTCGATTCCGGCCAAGGGCACATGCCTGGGTTGCGGGCTCCTTCCCCAGTGTGGGGTGTGCAGGAGGCAGCCAATCAATGATTCTCTCTCATCATTGATGTTTCTATCTCTCTCCTTCTCCCTTCCTCTCTGAAATCAATAAAGAAATATATATTAAAAAAAATAAAAATAAATTTTAAAAAAAAGGAAAAAATAATAGCAATAGAATATTCTAGGGAAAAAAAGTACAGGCTCTGAAGAAAGCAACCTGAGTTGTAATTTTGGCTCCCTACTTTCTAACTGGATGACTTTGGGCAAATATCTGAAACATTCCATGCCTTTGTTTTCCTCCTCTATAAAGGGGATTATATCAGTAGCTCATAATGGGGCTGCTCCTAGGACATACAGGGCCCTGGGGCAAATCCTTCCTGTCAGGCACTGGTCTATAAAAATAGACCCCACATCAGCAGGTTACCACTGTTCAGGTGCTCCAAGCCCAGGCAATCCCTTCAACAAGCACCATGCAGGGCAGTGGAAAAGCCTGTTTGCAGACTGCCTTTCTGGAAGCTAGCTGTCCAGATCCTCGGGACAACTGGTCAACCCCACATGTGGCGGAGAGGAAAGAAGAGAAATGGTGACCAGAGTAATGTCTACCCCGCTGGTCCCGGCCACTGAAGGAGGATTTTGAATACTTTTAGGAAAGCCCTCCAAGTAGCCCAGGCATACTTCCTCCTGGGATAGTTAAGAAGATTCAATGATTTAAAGGATGGAAATCATTTAGAACACAGGCTGGCCCACAGCAAAGACTCAAGCACTTATTATTTCTGCTTTCACAACTTCCTCCACGTAAAAATGAAAACGAAACCAAGAACATAGGATGACACTGCATGAACCAAAGAAAACACGTCTAAGGGTCACATTTGCAGTCAGCAGCATGTCATGGGTCTACAATAAATATTTGCTGACTGCCTGAAATGCCGGGCCCTGCTCTGCACACACCAGGGCTGAGCTGCTGCTGTGTTGGCTGCATCCTATCCCCACTCTGGACCCAAGAAACCAGGGAGCCCAGATACCCATGAAGGTCTCACTCGCCTCAGCTGTTTCCCAGCGTCGCCCTAGATGTGTACACTAGAAGCTCAGAGCTCCGCTCTTCTCCAGCTGCTTGCCTTCACCCTTCATATCTCAAGGGAGAGAGTGATGACCACCCCTGATCCCTGGTCCTTCTCATACCACCCCCAAGCCTTGCTCCATGTCCCGTCCCCTCACTCACCTCCCCGAAGTGCATGTAGATGTACTCTCGGGCACGCTGGTGAAGCTCAGCACAGCCAATCTGCTCAGCGAAGTTGGCGATGCCGATGGCATTGCTGGGGTCCAGCTGCTGCACCAGAAAGTCACTGCAGGCACGGACGACACTGTCGATCTGGTACATGACGGCACCGTTCATGACATGGAGCACGCACTTCTCACCCATGGAGATAGAGGCTGTATAGGCGAACTCGATGAGACGCTCCATGACCTTGGGGTGGATGCCCTCGATGGACACCACCTCCATGCCCTGCTCCCGCAGCCCGTTGGTGAACATGGCCTTGAAGACAGGGCTGGATGAGGCCAGAACCACCTTGTGGGCCATGAACTGTGCAGCCGGTGCGTCCTGGTACTTGACCTGAAGCGTGACATCGCACAGCTGCTGGCTGAGCCGCAGTTCATTCATGATTCCGAAGGCCTGCTTGGTGTGGTCCTCCAGCGTGTAGCTGAAAGTGCGGTTGCCATGCTGGGAGGGTGTCACCTCAGCCTTGCACTCGGTGGAGGCGTACATCACTGTGTCCCCTGAACCCTCAGGGCGCTGCGACCTCAGGGGCAGAAATCGGGTGTGGACCCCAGCCCCGCTAGGCCTGGGTTCCGGCTGCATGGGGTTCCAGGTGACAAGGGACAACACCACCACTGACACTCAGGGGCCTGGAGGAGGGAGAGCACAGGGCTGGGGACAGGGCCTGGCGCCAGGCCTCCTTTTTAAAAATAAAGTGACTCCTAGACCAGTTTTCCTTGACAGGCCCAGGTGAAGCAGCATCCATTTGTTCTTGCTAAATGTCCCATAGCCTCGCCAGCCCACAGGTCCATCTTAAAACAGGTCAGATGATGTCCCTCCCCTGCTCAGAATCCCCCAACTCCCTATAGCATGAGTAAAACCAAATGACCTGCCAAGCCCTCCACAATCAGCCCCTGTCCTCTTCCCTTTGCTCACTCTGTTCCAGCGGTTTACTGGCCCTTCCCTTCCTAGATCATGTCCAGCTCACTCTTTCTTTCATTCATTTCACCAACATTTATTGATCAGCTACTGTGTGCCAGGCACTGTTCTAGGCACCGGGGACATAGCAGTGACAAAGACAGACATAAACTGTGCTGGAGTTGACACCTGGGGAGGAAATGGCCATAAATAAAATAAACAAGATTTGAGTAGAAACTGGAGTTATGAAGAAAATGACAATAGCATTGACAGTGTGACTTGGGGAGAGTTACTTTAACGTGGGCGGTCCAGGCCTGTGGTGGAGCTGAGACAAAAAGAATGAATATATGAAAGCGGGTGCGGGTGGGAGTTAGTTTTCCAGGTGAGGGAACCGCAAGTGCAAAGGCTCAAAGGCAGAATGAGAGCGACAACCCGGAGAATCAGGGAAGAGTGTAATGACAGATAACGACTACAGAAAGGGGGGTCTTCTGGGGCCTGGAAAGCCAGGGCATGAGTGGTGTTTTGAAAGGTCCTGCGTGGGAAAAGGTGGGGGTCGGGGGAGACCTGCAAGGGGCTCCCCAGGTTCTCCATCTTATCTTTCCGGGGCTCAGCTCACATTCACCTCGTTTTCATTCCCATAACCGCCCTGGTCAAGAACTGAAATGAGCTGCTTGGCTTGCTCGTGGAGGGGCGGCCCATCGCCCTGACCCTCGCCCCGGCGCTTCGGAAGGCAGGGAGCCCCGTGCAGGTCAGGGCTACACCACCTTCTCCTGCGCCTCCCCCACGTCCAGCCCGGAACGTGCCAAGGCGCAGGGTCAGCGGGCTGCGGCTGGCCGGCTGCCCCTCCACTGTGCCCGCGGGGCGCCTCCTCCCCTGGGCCCCGGGCGCCGCGGGCCACTTCTCCCGGCCAAGGCCCCTGGCCAGTCTCTTGGTCGGTGGCCAATGGGTCCACGGTGCCCCCTGGGCCCTGGGCGCTCACAAACGCGGGGGGTGGGGGGGAGACGGACGGGACTGCGCATGCCCCGCAGGAGCCGCCACCGAAGCCCAGAGGAGGGAGGAAGTGACCCCACCGCGGCCCCGCGACTGCCTACCCCGGGGCGCAGATCCAGCCCCTCAACGTCCCGGGGTCCCCGCGCCTCGGTGGCAGCGGCGCTCCCAGGGCCCCTCGGCCGGCTCGCGTCTCTCCCGGGCAACCCCGCGAGCCGCGCCGTCCAACAAAAGGACAGGACTCGAGCCGCGCCCTCCTGGCCTCCGCCGGGCCGCGGGGACCCCGAGCGACGGGCCGGCGGGGCCGCGTCTCCCGGTCCCCCCCACCCCCACCCCGCCCCGCACGGCCGCAGAGGCGCTCCCGGCCCGCCGCGCCCGCCGCCCAGGCGCAGGCCGCGCACTCACCCCGCCATGGCTGCGCTCGGGCTCCGCCTCCGCCGCCCAGGCCCGGGCGCCTCCATCGCAGCGCGCGGGGGGGGCGGGGGGGCGCGCGGTCACCGTGACTAAGCAGAGCGGCGGCGGCGGTGTCAGAATAAAAGTCCCCGCGGCCCGGGCCGCTCCCCTCCCCTGCCCGCCGCCGTCGCCAGGCTGCACGTCCCCCGCGCGGCGAGCACGGCGTCCATCCCCGCGGCCAGCGCCGCGTGGTCAGCGCCGCGGGGATCCGAGTTCCCGGTTCGAGGCCGGGCGAGCCCTGCCGGCACCTGGACACCCTCCCTGTCGCCGCGGCGGGCGCGCTCACCTCGGCCCCCGCGTGGCCTCGCTCACGCTCGCTGCGGGGCGGGGATGCCCTGCACGTGGCGGCGGCTCCGGGCGCGGTGGTGACACCCGGGCGCCGAGCGGCCGCGGCCGAGCCGGGGGCGGCTCCCGCCCCACCTTCACCGTCGGGGACGCGGGGACCCCTGCGCTGTCGCGGGGCCTCGGCTCCGGGTCGGGGCGAGGCTGAGTCGCCGGGAAGGAGGCGGGGAGAGGGCGCGGCAGGGAAGGAGCCGAGACTCCCCGCCCTGCCCTCGGGTGCCTGAGCCCTGGGAGCGGAGCCGGCGCCGGGCGAGCGCGCGAGGCCAGGGGCGCCCCCGTTACCCCTTCGCTGCCCCTGCCATCGCCCTGTTTCCTCGCCTCAGCGCGCAGCCGCTTCGCAGCACCAGCTCTCCTGCCCTCGCGCCGGCGGCCGCAGCCAGAAACGCCCAGCCGGCCGGGCTCTCCTGGTCTTTATATTCCAGTTGCCTCCAACCTGGAGGCGCGTGGCCAGCGCGTGCGGGGGTTCAAACCCCAGCTCTGCCGCCCCCGGCTCTGTGCGGCGGGACTGAAACTTGGCCTCTCCATGCTTCAGTTTCCTCCCTGTGAAATGATAGCGAATGCTAGCGCCCAGCAGATGTTAGCTATTGCTGTTTTTTAAAAATATATTTTATTGATTTTTTACAGAGAGGAAGGGAGAGGGATAGTTAGAAACATCGATGAGAGAGAAACCTCGATCAGCCGCCTCCTGCACACCCCCTCCTGGGGATGTGCCCGCAACCAAGGTACATGCCCTTGACCAGGGTCGAACCTGGAACCCTTCAGTTCCAAGGCCGACGCTCTATCCACTGAGCCAAACCAGCCAGGGCAGCTATTGCTATTTTTCGTGCTGTTTATTTTTATTTTTTTAAATATATCTTTATTGATTTTATAGAGGGAGAGAGATAAAAAACATCAATGATGGCCGAAACCGGTTTGGCTCAGTGGATAGAGCGTCGGCCTGCGGACTGAGGGGTCCCGGGTTCGATTCCGGTCAAGGGCATGTACCTGGGTTGCGGGCACATCCCCAGTGGGAGATGTGCAGGAGGCAGCTGATCGATGTTTCTCTCTCATCGATGTTTCTGACTCTCTATCTCTCTCCCTTCCTCTCTGTAAAAAAATCAATAAAATATATTTTAAAAACAAACAAACAAAAAACATCAATGATGAGAATCATTGATCAGCTGCCTCCTGCACGACCCCTACTGGGGATGGAACCCACAACCCAGGCATGTGCCCTTGACCGGAATCGAACCCAGGATCCTTCAGTCACCAGGCTGATGCTCTATCCACTGAGCCAAACCAGCTAGGGCCATGCTGTTTATATAAAGTTAAATTTTAAGTAAATGGATTTAAGGTTTTTCATTTTTATTTAATTTATATTTTTATTGAATTCAGAGAGGACGGGAGAGGGAAAGAGAAATATCAATGATGAGAATCATTGATTGGTTGCCTCTTGCACATCCCCTACTGGGGATTGAACCCGAAACCCAGGGCATGTGCCCTGACCAGGAATCTAATGGATTACCTCCTGGTTCATAGGTTGGTGATCAACCGCTGAGCCACGCCCACTGAGCGATTTAAGTTTTTTGAAACATAAAACTAAGTGAATAATGGGAATGCTAGGCTGAACATACGTTAGTCTAAGAAAGGATTCTGCCAGCCTCCAGAGTGAATTTGGAGGATTCAACGTCCTTGCTTGGGGTCTGGGATTAAGCCCCCTCGGAGGATGGGGTGGGGTGCCCCACCACCACCACCTCCCAGTTGCATGAGTCTCCTAGTACCCCTAGGGTCCTAGTGCAGTAAGTAGTGGCACATCCATGCTGGAAAGTAATATTGTCAGCGAAAAGGAGCAAGACATTTGCTGTATGAATATTTACCTCAATATTTTAAAATGTTGTGTGTGTGTGTTTAAGAACAAGTGCTATGACTGAAACTGATTAGGTTTAAATTAGGTCGTGAGGAGGAGGCTCCCATGAGGGGATTAGTGCCCTTATAAGAAGAGACATCAGGAAGCTCCTTGAATTCTCTACACCAGAAGGCAACTGTCTCTGGCCCAGAAGAGAGTCCTCACCAGCACCCAACCACACTGGCACCCTCATCTTGGACTTCCAGCCTCCAACTGTGAGAAATAAATGTCTATTGTCTCAAGCCACCCAGGCTGTGGTGTTTGTTATGGCAGCCTGAGTGGAATAAGGCAGCCAGACAGAACAAAATCTGTAGATGGACAACAGTTTCCAAGATCTACTATTAGGTGAACAAAACAAGATGCAGAGCAGTGCTAAAATTGTATAAAAAGAGAGAAGATGTATTAACATTTCAGCTCATTTATTCACAGACTAGTGGCCCAGTGCATGAAATTCGTGCACAGGGGTGGGGGGTGTCCCTCAGCCTGCACCCTCTCCAATCTGGGACTCCTCAGGACATGTCCAACTGCCGGGACATCCCTCTCTCAATCCGGGACCGCTGGCTCCTAACTGCTCGCCTGCCTGCCTGCCTGATTGCCCCTAACCACTCTGCCTGCTGGCCTGCTCTCCCCCAACTGCCCTCCCCCACCATCCTGCTCGCCCCCAACTGCCACCCCTGTCGGCCTGCTTGCCCCAAAATGTCCCCCCCCCCCCTTGCTGGCCTGATCGCCCCTAACTGCCTCTGCCTCACCCCGCCACCATGGCTTTGTCTGGAAGGACATCTGGGAAGGTCTCCCAGTCTAATTAGCATATTACCCTTTTATTAGTATAGATAGAGGCCTGCTGCACAGGTGGGGGCCAGCTGGTCTTTCCTGAAGGGGGTCCCGGATCAGGGTGAGGGTCCCCTTGAGGGGCATGGCCAGCCTGGGTCAGGGGCTGAGGGCCGTTTTTTAGGCTGGCCACACCCGCTTCAGGGTGGGGGGTCTCCGCTGGGGGGTGGGGCCAACCTGGGTAAGGGGAGGGCTGTTTGCAGGCTGGTCATGCCCCATTGGGGTGAGGGTCCCTGTGGGGGGTGTGGCCGGCCTGGTGGAGGAGCTGAGGGGCCATTTGGGGGCAGTTTGCAGGCTGGCCAAGCCCCCGGCTTTGCCCAGAAGGGTGTCCGGAAGGTCTCCGGAAGGTCTCCCAGTCTAATTAGCATATTGCCCTTTTATTAGTATAGATAGCTCTGGAAGTTTCCCAGGAACCTCCACAGTGATCATGGCCAATGAGGTAACTAGCACTTTTTGAATTTTGTAAAATGTGAACAAACAAATCTGCCATCACATCATTAAACAACTGAACAATGGGGTGAGCTTCAGGCTCCCCTGGAAAATTAAAGGAGCCTGGGGCAAGGAGTGTTAGGCTGGGTTGGGAATTGGGTCCAGTCCTGAGACTGTGACCCCAGGCATGAGTGTGTTTGTGTTCCAAGAAATAGGTTGTTTCCTGTGTGCCTGGCCTGTCGGGGAGGCCTGAGCATGGCCCGCAGAGACTGGGCCCCCCTAGGCTGGGTTAGTGCCCCCAAAACACTTTACAGCTGCCTGAAATTCCGCTGTCTCTGGACAGGAGGCGTGTGACAGTCTGAGCTACAAGTTTCCCCATCGGGGCCCCACCTCACAGGAGTCAGGAATGCGCCTGGGGACAGCCAGGGACCGTGGCCAGCAGTCTGGAGCCTTTTATGGGCACAAATGGGGCTCTGGAATTGCCCCCCATTCCGGAGGAGCCAGAAACCCAGCCTGCACCTCTGCAGGCCTAGGAGCCTGACAGCTTGGGCGAGTGCAAGGTACTCACCGCTTAGAGTTCCCTCCCCTGTAAAACGGGGGTGGGGAAGCTCACCTTGCCAGGTTGCAGTGAGGGTGAGTAAAAGGTGTGTCCTGGACCTACCACTGTGGGATGACTAGCCAGGCACAATAAGCTGTAATTGGTCGTATTATTTTATTACATTTTTATTTTTTATGAAGGATCTGACACACGCTCAAATCTTGTTTCAGCTCAGAATTGGCTGAGTCTCCCAGAGTCCCATTGCAGGGTGCCCTGTCTTTGGTGCTCCCGCCTCTAAGCTGGAGGGAGAGCTGTCCTGGACTCCTTTCTCGCTCCCACACTCAATTCCTCAGTAATTCTGTCTGCTGTTTCCAAAATCTATCCAGAACCCACGTGGTCAGAGTCCCCATCATCACGCTCCGTGGCCAGTGCAGCCACCACCTTGTTCTTTGCCTCACACAGAGGTCTGTGAACACTGAACCAAGTCAAGCCCTTCCCTCACCGAGAACTCTCCATGGCTCCCGCCTCAAGTAGAGCAAAAGTACAGTCCTCCCCTGAGCCCACGGGCCCTGAGTGATGCGGCCAGTCACCTCCCCGCCTTTGTGTGCACGCTCCCACTCGGGGCCGTGGCACCTGCTGTCCCCTCACAGGAAACGCTCTTGCTTCAGGTGTTCAGTCATGTCTCAGCTCACAGCACATGTCACCACCTCTGCAGCGAGGCCTCCCCTGACACCATCACATCACCCATTGTCACGGGAACTATCTCCATGATTTCTTCACGCTGTTATCTCCTGTGCCCCCACCAGGACGTCAATTCCACAAAGAGTGTGGTTTTTGTCAGTTTTGTTCACTGTTGTGGGGTTTCACACCAGCCAATGAAATACCTTTCCCTGCGTCTTCTTTCTCCACCATCTTCGGCTGGGTTTCCTATAGAGTTCATTATTTAAAAAAGAAAACGTCTGCGAAACAGCTCTTAGGAAGGGCAATGGCCGGTCAGAGGGCGTCATTCTGCGGCTGGCGCGGGTACCCGGGTCCCTGGGGCTGTGGGTGCGCCGGCAGAGAGGGTTATGTCCAGCCCGTCCCGCTGGGGCAATGAGCGCTCAGAGCGGATGGAGCTGCCATCCAGGCTGGGGGGCAGCCAGTGGTGCAGGCCTTCCGAAGCCCCAGCGGCACTCCCGGATCGCGGAGAGGCTCCCGAGCCCCGGCCCCGGGGGCGCCGGCCGCAGCAGAGGAGGCGCAGGAGCCCGTGGCGCAGGTCGCGGTTGGTGAGCGTGTAGATGATGGGGTTCAGAAGAGAGTTGGCCATGGCCAGGCCCAGGAAGGGGTCGGCCTGCAGGAGCACGGGGCAGGCGCGCGCCGGGCACGCCACGTCGAGCAAGAGCAGCAAGAAGAGGGGGCCCCAACACGCCACAAAGGCCAGGAGCACTATGCTGAGAGTGCGTAACAGGGCCAGAGAGCGCGGCGTGCGGCGTGCCCGGCTCGAGGAGCCCCCAGCAGCTCGAAGGCGCCGCGTGTTGGCGCGCACCTGGCAGTAGATGCGCGCGTACAGCGCACAGATGGCAGCCAGGATGCCAAGGAAGGCGAGCACGCAGAAGAGCACGTAGGCCTTGGCGTAGAGCGGCAGGACGGTGGAGCAGGCGTCCAGGCGGCCCAGGCAATTCCAGCCCATCACTGGCAGTAGCCCGAGGATCAGCGACAGGCCCCAGGCGGCGGCCGCCAGGGCCAGCGTGCGCCCCCTTCGGGCTGCGGGCGCGGGTCCCCGGCGCGCCATGGTGAGGCTGCGCTCCAGCGCGATGGCCAGGAGGCTCAGCACCGAGGCGGCGAGCGCCACAAAGACGCCGCCCTCTCTTGCGAACCAGAGCGTCGGCGACAGGCGCAGCGTGAGCGGCCCGGACAGCAGGATGTTGGCGGCATACGCAGCGCCCGCCAGTAGGTCAGACAATGTGAGGCTGCCCAGAAGCAGGAACATGGGCGCATGAAAGCGCGGGTGGCGTCCGAGCACGAACAGCACAGCCAAGTTCTCCAGCACGATGAGCGCGCACACGGCCAGGCAAACGACGGCGTCGGCGCGCAGCCCCGCGCCCGGCTGGTAGCGGGCGCCGCGGAGCTTGCCGGTGTAGTTGTAGTGCAGGACGATGACCTCGCTCACCGGCGCAGGGCGCAGCAGCCCCGACTCCATGGGCCACCGCCCCGAGGCTGCGGAGAGGCGGTGCAGTGTCAGGCTTGGCGCGAACCATCCTCGCTGCCAAAGGGGCGAGGGGCCCTAACCCACTCCCCTCCACCTCCCAGGTACACTGGGGAGCAGGGGGAGTTCCGGATGGAAGGGGGATGGCCATGGTGACAGGCCGACACAGAAATAATAATAGGGAACAGGGTGACACAGTCCCACAGTGCCTGAGGGATACTCATAACTCGCACATCATCGAGATAACCAGAAGTATATTCAATCGTAAACAGAATGCAGCACACAAATACAGCCTCACATAGGAAGGGACACACAAATACAGTGACACACCGACAAGGATATATATGTACACGGTCACAAACGAGGGCAAAAATGGTCAGATCCCATCTGAAAAACACACAGAAATGCATTCATCCGTAGATAAAGCAACACGCAGAGGCATACAGCAATACCAACAGCCACACAGGCCACAATTTCACAACCTCCACCCATGCTCAGCCTGGAGCCCTGAGCTGCACACAGGGCTTGTTCCTGCCCTTTCACCCACCGCAAAAACCCGTGAGAACGCTGAGCCATCGGCCCATTTCACAGAGCCCGAGCCCGAGGGCAACCGACAGGCCCACAATGCACGGGTAGCGCCAGCAGACAGGCACACGTGTCATGAAAGCATGATAATGATCCCCTGCGCCTGGGCCCTTTAATCCCCTGGACGACTCTCACCATAGCCCCGTGTACAGACGAAGACACTGAGCGGAAAAGAAGTGCCTCGCAGAGAAACAGACACAAAGGTGTTCGTGCTCCCACACAAGCACAGCCACGCGGAAACGGCTACACACACAGTCGCGCAGGTCCCATTTCACGGATGAGAAAACTACGGCCTGGGGACGGGAACCGACTTGTTTGGACCTGGCTGGGTCCAGTGCCTGCCAGGCGGCCTCAGTTGTGCACAGGGAAGCAGGCACAAATACAGACCCACGGAGAGGCTGGGGCTCCGTCCCGCTGCGGGGAGCGGGCATCAAACACACGCAGACACGGGCTGCCCTTTCTCTGACGGGGACTCGGCAAACAGGCTCCCAGCCCCCGCACCTCCCGCCTGGCCCCGGCAGGCAGGCAGCGGTCCTCAGGTAGGGAAACTTGCAGGGCAGTGACCAGAAAGGACAAGGCCTGAGGGTTCCAGGCGTGTCCCCCCCTCCCCCCCCCCCCGCCCCAGCCCGCGCCAGCATCCATGCAACGACACCGGCAAAGTCGCTGGCTTTCTCCGCCTCCAGGAGAGGCCCGGGCACTCCAAGGAAGGGGACCCGCGGAGTGGCCAGAGCAACCTTTCCGGGCCAGACCAAGCCATGCGCGTCCCAAGGGCCCAGTGCTGTGCACTCACCCAGCGCCTTGTCCGTGCGCCCCCCGCAGTCGCGCAGCCTGGAGCCCAGAGTTCGGGTGCCGCTCGTGGGGGCGGGACTGAAGACGGCTGGCGGAAAGGGGGGTGGGGGTGGGGGGAGACTGGCCCTCAAAGCCGAGCTAAGGCGGTCGCCAGCAATTGCCCCGCCCCTTGGGCTGCCAGCCTGTGCCATCCGCTCCAGCATCAGAGCGCGTCCCGGCGGCGACTGGCACCGGCGAGCCCTCGGCTGCCCCTTCCGGACCTGGGGCGCTCAGGGACGCTCCGTCGCGGTGGGAGGACCTGGAGACCCTGGAAGGGGGAGGGTTCCCAGCGGGGCAGCTGCAGCCTCTTCTCACCGCCCCCGCCCCCCGCCTCCTCCCCAGTCACCACCGCAGAGGGATCCCATCGGTGGCTGGGTTCCTGGGCACTGGTCCCTCCCGTTTCCCGCTTACCTTCCACCTGACCCTGCAGGACTGGACCCGAGAACGCCGGGTCTGGGAGGGACCCGGGCAGCGCGGGTTAGGAAGGGGCTCCTGCGGGGCGGCCGGAGCCCGAGTCCCCTCCCGGAGCCCGAGTCCCCTCCCGGGGCACATAGGTCCCGGCAGCTCCACCCGGGCTTGGGGCCTCCGAGGGCGGGCAGCGCAGGAAGGATTCTTGTGGGAACATCCGCCCCCCCCCCCCCCATAAGGAGGATGTGGGTCCTGCGCCCCCTGGTTACTCCATCCCCTACCCTTACTGTTCCTAAAAATGGGACTTACTCATCTATGGTTCCTCTGGGCTGAGTCCCCACCAAACTGCCAGCCCCAGGGAGCAGTGATTTGAGTCCGTCGTGTATCCCCCCAGTGAGTGAGAGAGAGAGTGAATGAGTGTATCTTGTACACTTTCTCTGTGTGTCTCTCTCGCTGCTTCTCTCCCAGTTTCCAACCGTGTGTGTGTGTGTGTGTGTGTGTGTGTGTGCGCGCGCGCGCGTGTGTGTCGCTTTCCCACGCCTCTTCCAGGCTTCCGCTCCTTCAGCGGGCCAGTCCCAGCTGGCCCCGCACCCCCAACCCCCCCCCCCCCCCCGTTCCCAGGAGCTCCCTGGCCGGGCCCAGCTCCCTCACCCTCAGACCAGAGGCCAGAGCCCGGAAGGGGGGCTGGGCCTGGCGGTCCCAGGACCGTGCCCTTTGCCTCGGCTGCTGCAGCCTCTGCCGGCCACAGGGGCGATGAACTTGAACGGGAGGCTAAGAATGGGGTGGATCTTAGACGTCCGGGTAAGGGACGGAGAGGGACACGCAGGCCAGGGTGCGACCCCAGGTAGCCCCTGGCAGAATCCCGGGCTCCTGTCCCCCCTGTTCCGAGACAGAGCGCTCCTGCCCGCTCTGACCAATCACAGCGCGCGCGGGCGGCACAGCGGGTACTGCCGATAGGGGGTGGGGGTAACCCTGTGCACAGCGAGTGCCTACAGCCTGGCGACCTAGCCGGCTGGAAGGAGCCTGGAAAAATACCCGCACGCAGCAGAACCAGCCCCGCATGCAGCAGAACCAGCCCCGCGCGCAGCATAACCAGCCCCGCGCGCAGCAGAACCAGCCCCGCATGCAGCAGGTTCTCCGTAAGTGACCCTCTGCAAGGGGAAGCTGCAGCCTGGTGGGAGGGTGGCTGCTTCACACCTCCCAGGCAGCAATCTCACCTCCAATGGCTCGCTCAGAAGTGGAGGGAGCCTCTTCCTGCTGCGGTAGGTCGGTGGGTAGGGGCCCAGCACCTCCCACTCCTGCCTCCTCCGGGCGCTGCTTTCTCTGGGGCCCAAAGGAATGGGGCTCCCAAGACTGGGCCAGATGTCAGGAACCTCCTGGAGGATCTGTGCTTCCACCCTACACCCCGTTCCATACCTGCAGCCAACAGCTCTTAAAACTCAGATCACACCCCTTCCCTGCTCCAGACTCTGCCCGGGCTCCCCATGTCGCTTTGAGTAAACATCCAGCCCTAGTCAGGGCCCATAAGGCCCTGCACAGTCTCTCCTCCTTCCTTCTCCAGAACTGCCCCCCCTTACTCCCAGCCCCACTGGCCTCCCCGTTCCTCACATACTCCAAGACCTTGGTACTTGGGAAGAAGTCTGCCCGAAGCACCCTTCTTCCAGCCCCTCCAGGCTGGTCCCTCCTCCTCAATCTCACATGACAGCACCATCTGAAATTACACTGTTTTTTTTTTTTAATATTTTTTTATTGATTTCAGAGAGGAAGGGAGAGGGAGAGAGAGAGAAACATCAATGATGAGAGAATCATTGATTGGCTGCCTCCTGAATGCCCCCTATTGAGGATCAAGCCCACAACCTGGGCTTATGCCCTTGACCGGAATCGAACCCGGGACCCTTCAGTCCACAGGGCAACGCTCTATCCACTGAGCCAAACCGTCCAGGGCTACATTGGTTATTTGTTTCTTCTTCTGGTACATCTGTGCCCTAGATCCCCAGCTCCAGGGAGGCAGGGACCCTGTGTGTCTCTCTGCCCAGCTCTCATGTAAATATTAAGGTCTGGGAGTCTGGAGCCAGACTCAGCTGAATTGCTGCCCCTCTGAGCCTTGGTGGACTCATCTGTAAAATGGAGATGACAACGGCCCCCGCTCTGCATGTTGTTGCGAACGGAAGCAAGACGGGAGCAGAGCTGGGATGTGCAGTAAGAGCCCAACGTTAGCTCCCAGCTCCCGTGCTATTGCTCACCGCTGTATCCTCACAGAGGCATTAGGAGGGGACTCAGCCCAGGCCCCATCAGGGCCCCAGGCAACACCAGCTACCCAAACCACACCCACCCCAGCCCAGCCTGGTCCCTTCTCCGGAAAAGGCAGCCCTGGCCTCAAATCCTGCCACAACCCATTTGCCTAATGCATGCCTGGGCCGGCACACTCGCCTGGCAGGTTCTGCTGCCAGGGCTCTTGCCTGGAGAGGACACCTCACCCAGTGTTCGCCGTTCTCACTGAGCCGTGTCTGCACCTCTGAAAGGGCCAAATGCCTCTCATGCTCCTCTCCAACCCCCACCCATCGAGAGAATCAGGGGACTGCAGCAGAGGTCCCCACCCGCCTCCTCCACCCTCCACCAACCCGTCCTGAGGCCGGTGAACGTGGCTGCACCAGGGTGTGAACTGACAACCAGAGCAGGCATGAGGGTCTCAGAGTGGAGGCCAGAGGGCCAACTCCAGCTCACAACCACAGCTTTGCTTGCTTAGCTTAGATGTTTCCTCTGCATTGTACAGAAACAGTGGACAGTCAGTACATTTGTTTCTCGGGGGCTAACAGTTCTGGATCTGCTTCTATGCGAGCCTTGAACAAATAGTCCACATGCTGTAGACACTGACGGCCAGATTTCATGGGTAACTAAATTACAGATAAGCGATGTGGTGCTAGACTGGGGTTATCAGCATGACATGTTTATTTTTAATAGGCACAAAAATAAATACAGATATGTGTGCATGCATGGGTTCTGACACACACACACATATTTCCTAGCTCTGTCTGCCCCCAAAAGCAGTGACATCCTAGTAGCAATGAGTAAACTCACCGCCCAGATCTGGGTTTCTAGAACCAGGGCTCCTCAGAGAAATGGCTGACTCTAGGGTTGGGTCAGAGAAAATGCAAACTGATCTTGGAGCATCTTCCAATGCCAGAAAGTGCTTTAAAAAAGAAAAAAGCCAAAGGACATAGGAGCCAGCATGAAAGAACTCCCACTGGCCACAGCTGGGACAATTTGAACAAGAAAATAAATACCAACAGTCTTGGATTATAACCCAAATAATAAGATAAATTAGCGCAGTTCATACTGATTTAAAGACATTATTGAATCGATTTAAAAATGAGGGAGAAGGGACAAATTATCCTGAGAGCAGAATTCTAATACAGTGGGGCCTTGACTTACGAGTTTAATTCTTTCCGAGACCGAGCTCGTTAAGGAGCTCGTTAACTCAAATTACTCTATCAACTCAATGCAAAAAAATCCGCCGAGAGACAGCTGGTATCTCAAAAAACTCATTAGTCGGGACACTCATAAATCAAGGCCCCACTGTATAGAAATGTAAAATGAATGATGAAAATAGAAAATTAACATTAGACCCTGCTGGAGTGACTCAGTGGTTGACCCATAAACCAAGAGGTCACTGGTTCGATTCCTGGTCAGGGCACATACCTGAGTTTTGGGCTCAATCCCCAGTGGGGGTCGGGGGGTCGGGAGGAAGGGGGCGTGCAGGAGGCAGCCGATCAATGATTCTCTCTCATGGATGTTTCTATCTATGTCTCTCCCTTACCCTCTCTTTAAAATCAATAAAAACATATTTTAAAAGAAAATTAACATCAGAGCACCACTATAATAATCGCTGCACATAGACTGTACTGATTAACGGAAAAGGTAATAGGCCAACCTTTAAAGAGAAGCAGGACATTTGCATAGCATCAAAGTTTCTCCCCCAGAATATTATTAGTCACCTTGGTAGCCTTAATCTTTTTTTTTTTAAGTATATTTTATTGATTTTTTACAGAGAGGGAGGGAGAGGGATAGAGAGTCAGAAACATCGATCAGCTGCCTCCTGTACTCTCCCTACTGGGGATGTGCCCGCAACCAAGGCACATGCCCTTGACAGGAATCAAACCTGGTACCCTTGAGTCCGCAGGCCGAGGCTCTATCCACTGAGCCGAACCGGTCAGGGCAAGTAGCCTTAATCTTTGTGCACAAATTCTTGAGACTCCTCCCTTAAAGTGGTGGAGTGCAGCTCCCCTCCCCTTGCGCGTGGTGCCTTCCACACAAAAGCCTGCACGTGGTGTGCTAGCCACTTTGTCCATCATTGCCAAAACTTAAAAGAAGCCAAGCTGTCCTTCCGAAGGGGAGTGGATGACTAAATTGTGGCACATCCATCCAGGCCATGGAATATTTATTTAGCAAATAACAAAAGAAGTGAGGTTTGCTCTGACAGGTACTTCATTTGGTTAGAGCATTGTCCAGCTAGGTCAAGGTTGCCGATTCAGTCCTCACTCAGGGCACATACAAGAATCAACCAATGGCCCTAACTGGTTTGGCTCAGTGGATAGAGTGTCAGCCTGCGGACTCAAGGGTCCCAGGTTCGATTCCAGTCAAGGGCATGTACCTTGGTTGCGGGCACATCCCCAGTAGGGGGTGTGCAGGAGGCAGCTGATCAATGTTTCTCTCTCATCAATGTTTCTAACTCTCTATCCCTCTCCCTTCCTCTCTGTAAAAAAATCAATAAAATATATTTTTAAAAAAAGAATCAACTAATGAATGCATAAGCAAGTGGAACAACAATGTCTCTCTCTCTCTCTCTCAAATCAATTTTTAAAAATAGAATAAAAATAAAATCAATAAGTTAAAAACCACTTTAAAAAGAAATGAGCTTTCAGGGGGAAAGAGGGGAATACTTCCTACAATAAAGATAAAAATTTTTAAAAGAAGGAAATGAGTTTTCAAGCCATGAAAAGACATGGCGGGACCATACATGCATGTTGCTAAGTGAAAGAAGCCAATCTGAAAAGACTACACACCACATGATTCCAAGTCTGTGACATTCTGGAAACGGTACAACTATGGAGACAGTAAAAAGATCAGGGGTTGGTGGGGTTAGGGGTGGGGAGGGATGAACAGGCAGAGCACATGGGATTTTTAGGCTGTGAAACGACTCTGTATGATGCTGTCATGGTGGATACATGTCATTACACATTTATCCAAACCCACAGAATGTGCAAACACCAAGAGTGACCCCTCATGTGGACTGTGGACTCTGGGTGGTGATGTGCCAATGTGGGCTCATCAGTTGTACCAAGTGCACCACTGTGATGTGGGGTGTCCGTGGTGGGGAAGGTTGGGGGGGACAGGTATATGGGAAATCTCTACCTTCTGCTCAATTTTACTGTGAGCCTAGAACTGCTCTACAAATAAAGTTTATTAATTTTTTTAAAAAATAGGTAAAAATGTCTGCTAGAGAGGTCCTCGAGGGGGCAGACTCCCAGGCCATGCCACCTGGTGGCCTTGGACATTTGCAGCGCCGGCCTGGCCCCTGAGGTGACTTGCGTTTCAGACGCCTGGTGCAGACGCCAGGAGCGTGGGTTCTGGAGCAGACAGGTGGCAGGAAAGTCAGTTTTCTAAACTGCCCTGAGCCTCAGGGTCCACAGCTGTCCCCTGCCAATAAGAGGCTCACATTTTAGTAGGATATAAAAGGAATCCCGACAGAAGGAGATAACGCCCTGGCCCTGGTCGGATAGTTGAGTCGGTTAGACCTAGAGCATCGTCCGGATACCTCAAGGTTGAGGGTTCAGTCTCCAGTCAGGGCACACACAAGAATCAACCAATGGCCCTGGCTGCCTCGGTCGGTTGGTCATTGTCCCATGCACCAAAAGGTGTCACCTGGATTCCCAGTCAGGGCACATGCCTGGGTTGTGGTTGAGGCCTCCATGCCCGGTAGGGGGCGTGCAGGAGGCAGCCAATTGATGTTTTCCTCTCACATTAATGTTTCTCTTTCCCTCCCCTCTTCCTTCTTCTCTCTAAAAAATCAACTAAAAGTCTTTTTTAAAAAAAGAACCAACCAATGAATGCATAAATAAGTGGAGCAACAAACTGATGTCTCTCTCGGGCTCCCTAACTTTCTCTCTCTCTCTCTCTCTCTCTCTCTCTCTCCCTCTCTCTCTCTCTCTCCCTCCCTCTCCCTCCCTCTCTCTCTCTCCCTCCCTCTCCCTCCCTCTCTCTCTAAAGTCAATAAATAAAAAAGGAAGATAATTCCGCATAGTGATATTTGCTATAAACAAATAAAATATCATAATGTGATATGCCAGTGACGGGATTATTTTAGATTCAGAGCGGAGGGAAGGCCTCTTTGAAGACATGAAATGAGCTGAGATCAGAATAACAAGAAAGCTATAGGAAGGGTGTTTCTGGCAAAGGAATCAGCATGAGCAAAGGCCTAGTGTACTCCCTTTTATCTTAGTTTTTTTAAAATATATTTTTATTGGCTTCAGAGAGGAAGGGAGAGGGAGAGATAGACAGGAAGATCAATGATGAGAGAGAATCATGGACTGGCTGTCTCCTGCATGCCCGGCATCAGGACTTCTTTTATATCCCTCTCGGTTTTGACAGAGCCCCAAACCCGGGCATGTGTCCCCGGCTGGAACTGAACTCGGGACCCTTCAGTCTGCAGGCAGATGCTCTATCCACAGAGCCAAACCGGCCAGGGCTATCTTGGTTTTTTAAATTGAGGTGATAGTCACATAACAAAGTTAATTATTTTGTTTTTAAAGTTTTATTTATGAGAGAGAGAGAGAGAGAGAGAGAGAGAGAGAGAGAGAGAGAGAGAGATTTACCATTCCACCTATTCATGCATTCATTTGGTTGATTCTTGTATGTGCCCTGACCAGGAATTGAACCCAAAACCTTGGTGCACTGGGAAAACCTCTAAACATCTGAGCTACCTGACCAGGGCCAACATTAATCATTTTAAAGGAACAATTCAGTGGCGTGGAGTACATTCACAATGATATGCAACCACCACCTCTATCTAATTTCAAAACATTTTCATTTTCCCGAAAGGACACTCCACACCGATTAAGCAGACATTCCCCAACCCCCTCCCTAGCCCCTGGCAACCTCCAATCCGAGTTTTGTCTCTAAGGGTTTACCTGTTCTGGGCACTTAAGCCGTATAAATGGAATCGCACAGTTTGTGGCCTTTTGGATCTGACTTCTTTTTTAAAAAAATATTTTATTGATTTTTTTATAAAGAAGAAGGGAGAGGGATAGAGAGTTAGAAACATCGATCAGCTGCCTCCTGCACACTCCCTACTGGGGATGTGCCCACAACCAAGGTACATGCCCTTGACCTGAATTGAGCCCGGGACCCTTGAGTCTGTAGGCTGACGCTCTATCCACTGAGCCAAACCAGTCAGGGCTGGATCTGACTTCTTTCATTGAGCATAATGTTTTCTGAAGTCCTTCCACATTGTAGCAGGCATCAGGACGTGACATCTTTATATGGCTGAGGCGGCATTCCATTTTATTTGAGGACTTCTTATGAAAGATCCTAAAAGGTTTTAAGAAGAAGTTATGAATTGGGAGGGGGAAGGGAGGAGGAGGCAGCTTGGGGAGGGGGGGCGGGTATCGCTTGGTCCTGAGGTGCTGGGCAAGAATTTGGCAGAACCACATCTCTCCTCTCACCTACTCACTCAGGCCTGGCAAACCCCGGAGGGGGAAGATCTGACCTGACCCTCCCTCCAGTGTCCCCAGCTACACCTTGGGTTAAACCAGGCCTCGTGCTCCAAATGCATGGGTCAGGGGCCAAATCCTCTGGAGTCAGGCCCTGATCTTTCCTCCCAAGCAGCCCTCTAAGTGCCCTGTCCTGTACTCCTTCCTTCCTGGGCTATAGGCTTGGAAATTTGGAGTCTTGCCCCCTCACTCTTAGACATTCATTTCACAGATTCTGTTGGGAGGGAAAAGAACAGCTGGGCACAGGTATGGGATCAGCACATGCAAGAGGCTGGAGGCTGGAGGCTGTGTTTAAAAGAAACAGAAATCAGGTCAATTGGGCAGGAACTTGGTCTAGGGCAGTGGTTCCCAACCTTGGCTGCACATTAGAATCACCTGGGAATCTTTTTAAAATCCTGATTTCTGGGCCTCATCCTCCGGAAATTCTGTTTCTTTGTTACTAATGTTGCGGCCCCCACCCCGTAACAAAGAAACCAAGGGCAGTGATGGCGAACCTATGGCGAACCTATGGCGAACCTATGTCAGAGGTGACAGGCGAACTCATTTTATTTGGTTGATTTTTCTTTGTTAAATGGCATTTAAATATATAAAATAAATATCAAAAATATAAGTCTTTGTTTTACTATGGTTGCAAATATCAAAAAATTTCTATATGTGACACGGCACCAGAGTTAAGTTAGGGTTTTCCAAAATGTTGACACACGGAGCTCAAAAGGTTCGCCATCACTGCCTTAAGGGGAAGGAAAGTGGAGGGAGGGCGAAACTGGGTGTGGGGCATGGGTCAGGTCTGGTGGGGCCTTAAATGTCAGGCCTCCGGTTTTCTGGCCACGGGCTCACTGTGTGACTTGCTTAACCTCCCTGACCTCTGTCATGAAAGTCTTTTTGTTTTTCACAGTGATCTTGACAGTGTTAATGCAATCGTCGCCTGGCCCAGAGCTAACCACTCACTAAAAGGCAGGTATTATTTGTTAACAGTGTTACTGGGGTATAATTCTCATACCATACAATTCATCCAATTAAAGTACGCAATTCTTCCTGGCCGGTGTGGTTCCATGGTTGAGTGTCCCCGCCATGAACCGGAGGTCACCGGTTCGATTCCCGGTCAGGGCACTGTTAGGAAGTACTTACCCCTGGCCTCTCCTGTTTGGGCATGTTTTCTGAAATATATTGTCATAAGTTGTTTTCCATAACTTGAGGCAAACAGCCTGCACCTGCGGGAGATAAGACACACTCCCCAGCCGACGCGGGCGCTCCCTCTGCCTGAGTCCTGCACCCACCAGGCACCCTGCTGTCTTCCAAGGTCGTTGTTTAGGCAGCTGCCCCCGCTGGCTGGTGCCACCCTGGCCCTAGAGAAGAAAACATACACACGCCCTTGGTGCTGACACCGACACGCTGGTCTCAGCCGCTGCGGGAGAAGGTAATAGCATTTCCTAGACTCGGGGACTCCCCCCCCCACGTGGGAGTGTGCTGTGAGATTCTTTCACCTTCCCCATGTGGGAATCTGTACTTGTTCTTCAATAAATTTCTAGCTTTGCTATACCACCTTCTGTCTATGGATTCATTCTTCGACTCTGGTGGACAAAGAATCTGGGACACCCTGCCCAGGGGAACACACGTGTTCCAGTCCAAAAATTCCGTTTTGCCATTGATGTTTCTCTCTCTCCCCCATTCCCTCCCTTCCATTCTCTCTAAAAAATCAATGAAAAAAATATGCTTACTCCTCAGGTGAGGACTAAATAAATAAATAAAATATTTCTTAAACTCTCATAACGTCTCTTGGCCTGGCTCCTGTTGGCACAGATCTAACAGGCACATGCCTGGGTTCCAGGCTCTCTCCCCAGTGGGTGGCTTGCAGGAGGCAGCTGATCAATGATTCTCTCTCATCACTGATGCTTCTTTTTTTAAAATATATTTTTATTGATTTCAGAGAGGCAGGGAGTTGGAGAGAGAGATAGAAACATCAATGATGAGAGTGAATCATTGATCAGCTGCCTCCTGTACACCCCCTACTGGTGATCGAGCCCACAACCCAGGCATGTGCCCTTGACTGGAATCGAACCCAGGACCTTTCAGTCCGCAGGCTGCCGCTCTATCCACTGAGCCAAACCAGCCAGGGCTCATCATTGATGTTTCTATCTCTCCCTCTTTCTGAAATCAATAAGAACATCTTTAATGATGGTGCAGGTTTTTCTATGTGGGCATATGTTTTCATATCTATTGGGTAGACACCTAGGAGTGAACCTGCTGGGTCATATGGTAACCTTATCGTTAACCTTTTGAAGAGTTGCCAGTCTGTTTTCCAAAGGATTGCACTGTTTTACATTTCCTCCAGCAATGTACAGCGGTTTCGACTTCCCCACATCACTTGTTATTTTGCACTATTTTCTACTATAGCCCGCCTAAGTGAGTGTGAAGTAGCATCTCACTGTGGTTTGGATAGTTACCACTTTCTGTTACTATTTTTATTGATCCCATCGTCCACACTGAGTACGCCCTTCCTCTTGTCCTTCCCCTGCTTATAACCCTCCGTCTCTCCTTGGTGCCCTTTGAAGAAAGTTGGAGGAGCTGTGCATTGGCATCTGGCTCTGCTCCCCTTCCCCTTCCTCTCCCCAGACCATACCTCCTGCTTCTGAATCTCCAAATCTGACAATTACTACTGACGGTCCAAGGGGCAGGTTATGGGCTCAGAAAGATGTGGGTTGGAATCCTGGCTCTGATGATCTTGGGCAGATGGATTTACCTCTGTGAGCTCCAGTTTCCTCGTCAGCTAAATAGGAATCGTAATTATTCCCTCTCTCACAGGGTTCAACAAGACTGTTA
Organism: Myotis myotis; assembly: GCF_014108235.1. Lineage (NCBI taxonomy): Eukaryota > Metazoa > Chordata > Mammalia > Chiroptera > Vespertilionidae > Myotis > Myotis myotis. The sequence goes on from NW_023416368.1 coordinate 84,628,243, forward strand.
TGTCAAGTCTTTAGTGCAGGGATGGGCAAACTTTTTGACTCGAGGGCCACAATGGGTTCTTAAACTGGACCGGAGGGCCGGAACAAAAGCATGGGTGGAGTGTTTGTGTGAACTAATATAAATTCAAAGTAAACATCATTACATAAAAGGGTACGGTCTTTTTTTTTTAGTTTTATTCATTTCAAACGGGCCGGATCCAGCCCGCGGGCCGTAGTTTGCCCACGGCTGCTTTAGTGCAATGCCTGGCCTTGAGTAGGAGCTGTATTTTTTTTAATATATTTTATTGATTTTTTACAGAGAGGAAGGGAGAGGGATAGAGAGTTAGAAACATCGATGAGAGAGAAACATCGAACAGCTGCCTCCTGCACACACCCTACTGGGGATGTGCCCACAACCAAGGTACATGCCCTTGACCGGAATCGAACCCGGGACCTTTGAGTCCGCAGGCCGACGCTCTATCCACTGAGCCAAACCGGCTAGGGCAGGCGCTGTATTTATTAGGACTTTTTTAGTTGGAAGTTCCAGAAAGAAAAAAAATAACAGCAACTAAGTTCAACTAAAAAACAACTGGCCATAGCCGGTTTGCTCAATGGTTAGAGTGTGGGCCCTTGGACTGAAGGGTCAAGGGTTTGATTCTAGTCAAGGGCATGTACCTTGGTTGCAGGCTCAATCCTTGGCCCCCCGGGGTGCATGTGGGACGCAAACAATTCTTAACATCATTAGCTATAAGGGAAATTCAAAATATCATGGTTGTATTTTAATCAGCTGAAACTGGAAGGCCCGCCCTAGCCAGTTTGGCTCAGTGGATAGAGCATCAGCCTGGGAATGGAAAGGTCCCAGGTTTGATTCCGATCAAGGGCACATGCCCGGGTTGTGGGCTCAGTCCCCAGTGAGGGACTTGCAGGAAGCAGCCGGTCCATGATTCTCTCTCATCATGGATGTTTCTATCTCTCTCTCCCTCTTCCTTCCTCTCTGAAATCAATAAAAATATATTTTAAAAAAAGAGAGAAAGAAACCGGAAGGCCCAAGAGCTGCAGAAAGATCAGTTCAATTGGGAAGTTCATTTTGGGGCAGACGGGGTTTCAGATGCAGCTCAGCCATCACGTGGTGCCACTGAGTAATCAACCGGCTGAGACATGCGTTCACCTGATGTCTTGGCGGCTCACATTCTTTTCATTGTTTTTATGGAAATGTAATTTCTTTTTTCTTTGAAGGATACAATTGAGACGTGTAATTATTATGATGTATAATTTCTCCAGCTGGAGTTAATTGCCTTTTTTTTTTCTTTACTTGTCTTTCTTAGAAGTTCTGACAGTGTATCTCAATTCAACTTTCTAAATGACCTATAGGTAGAATTCTGTTTTTAATTCTGCCAATAACCTATAGGTAGAATTCTGTTTTTCTCCTGGCTTCTTCCTGCGGGGGGATTCCTCCTCTCACCCTCCCGGGAATTCTCTTTATATCCTACAATGGGACCTCAATACCGTGCCTTTTTCTTTACTTCTTGCTATACCACCTTGTTTTGGTGGGGTGCGTCCTGTAGTAACTTTCTGAAAATATAAGAGCATGGGATGTAACATTTTTGAAACCTTCCATGTTTTAAATGTCTTTATCTGCTCCTTACATTTGGTCAGTGTTGTGGCTGGAAATAGTAGTATGAATTGAAAGTCCTCTATTGTCTAAATTTTGAGTCCAAAGACCCATTGTCTCTTTGCTTCCACTATTTTTGAATGTGTTGTTCATTCTGCCAGGAATGCACTTCCCTCCTCTCTTTTTCCTGGCTAATTCCTACTCATCTTTTAGGCCCCATGATAGACATTTGTAGGGTAGAACAGTATCTATTAAATGAAAAGCTACATTGAATTAAGTGGCTCCCTTGACTAATTTCAGCCATTTGAATGTGAGTAGAGATGAATATGTCACTCACTTCTGAGCAGAGGCACCCAAAAAACCCACACACACTTCTCCAGTTTCCCTTTTGTCCCTCAGTGGCAATGGAGGTGATGAGTTCCAAATGGTACAGCTACAAGATGGTGGGTGCCTTGTCAGCATAGACCACGCATGACTGTGTGGAGCTGAGTCCCTGTCAACCCATGTAGGAGTATAGTGAGGGGGAATAAACTTTGGTTGTGTTAAGCCACTGCTCTTTGGACTTGCTTGTTAGTGCAGTGAAACTTGACCTATTCTGACTAATACAGAGCCCATCTTAAACGTAGCTTCCTGCCTGACCGGTTTGGTTCAGTGGATAGAGCATAGGCCTGCGGACTCAAGGGTCCCAGGTTCGATTCCGGTCAAGGGCATGTACCTTGGTTGCGGGCACATGCCCACTGGGGGGCGTGCAGGAGGCAGCTGGTCGATCTCTCTCATCGATGTTTCTAACTCTCTATCCCTCTCCCTTCTTCTCTGTAAAAAACCAATAAAATATATTTTTAAAAAAACAAACAAAAAACAACAACGTAGCTTTCTCAGAGAAGTCCTCCTAGAAAAAAGTCCCCAAACTAGATTTCTTCCCCCTATTGTAAGCTTGTGTTTTCCTACATGACCCTTATTAAACCGGTAGCTATGTAATTATTTATGTAATGAGTTCTTCATCTATCTCCCACATTCTAACTCCAAGATCCCAAGAAGAGACAACAGTATTTATGCCATCCGTCGCTGCAGCCCCAAGTCTAGCACAGAATCTGGCACAGAGCAGGTGCTCAAGATACATTTGTTGAATGAAAACATTAGCTTTGCAAACTTTCAGCCAAAAAAGCAGCAGTGAGCACAGCTCGTTTCCAGAGCAGCCTCTCACACAGCCCTCAGTACGATAGAGGCATGAGAGGCGGAGGACAAGCGGCTCCAAGCAAACAAGGAAGTTGGGCAAGGAAAGTCTCAACTATCGTGAGAAAGCATCTCTCCACATATTTATGTTTCCTGCAAGAGGATGTAATTTATTCTAGCAACTGCTCAGTCTGGAAGGAATTTCCAGGGCTTGATTTATTTCACTAAGGGGCATGGGAACTGGGTAGAGAGGCATGGAAACATTCTTAGAATGGCTGAGAGACCCATGATAAAATTCATGCAATGGTGCCAACATACAATCCCCGGAAGACAATCCCACCTTATAGAGTTTCGCTTTAGTACAAGTTTTCACTGGTGCCCGCTACACTGAATTGTTGCTGTTGTTTGTCAATTTCATCACAACATACGACAAACTGCATGGACTTCAAATGTTCTAGTTCCTCTATATCCTTGGGAAGGCCAGGCTTCATTCCACCTGTTCCAATGGGCTTGCAGTGGCATCTGATTCCCATGCTCTTTTGAATTTCCCTTATGGCTAATGACGTTGAAAATCTTTTCATATGCTGCCTGGCATCCAGTTACTTCTTTTGTGAAAAATCTGTTCAAATCTTTGGCCCGGGTTTTTATTGAGATGCTTTCTGAACTGTAAATGCAGGGTGACGATGAAGATTACCACAGGGGAAACATAGTAGCTCCCTTACTGCAAGCGTTCTGTATCTGAGCCTCTATTTTCTCATCTGTAAAATGGGTTCTTACTTGTACCGACCCTAGAGGGTTGTGCTGAGGGTTAAATGACTTAAGACAGATAAAGCCAGTAAGGCCAAGCTCAAGGAAGTTGGTCTGGAACCCTAGAGAAGTCAGCTGTGGAGACTCAGAAACAGCGGGGAGGAGGCTCTGAGGACAGCTAAGTTCCGTCATCATGTATTTAGTCATTCAACAAACGGTTATTGTGCGTCTTGCGTGTTTCAACACAAGAGGCACTGGGGAGCAGGTGCAGCTTGTTTTCTCTCCTTGGCATTGCCGAGCCTTGGTGTGGGCGCGCTGCAAGGGATGATGGAAGTTCTTGAAAGGACAGTGGCCACAGGACAGTTGTCATTCATCTTCGTGCGGCTCTCACTCTCACAGGGGACACGGGTTGACAAGCGGTGACACGGGTGGTTGGGCGCTATTACACTCGTGGTCAAGGGAAGCCTGAGAACACATAAAGGAGGCCTGGCCCGAGCGGGCGGTCAGGATGGGCCCCTGGAGCAGGTGAAGGGCAAGCTGAGGCACGGACGGGAGGAGGGCTCCACAGGCCGCGTTGCTTTCCTGGGGCTGCTGTGATCAATCGCCACCAACAGAGTGGCTTAGACAGAAGTGGATTCTCTCACAGTTTGGAAGCCGGATTCCAAAGTCAGGGTGTCACTGGGGCCACGCTCTCTCTGAAGGCCCAGAGGAGAGGGGAGAACCCCTCCCTGCCTCTTCCCAGCTTCTGGTGGTCACGGGCATCTGGTTTACCCGCGGCTACATAACCCCAGTCTCTGCCGCCAAGGCCACGGGACCTTCTTCCTGTGAGTGTCCCTCTCTGTCTTCCCTTCTTTTGTTTTGTTTTGTTTTGTTTTGTTTTGTTATTGTTGTTGACTTCCCAGAGAAAGGGATAGGGAGAGAGAGAAACATCAATGAGAGAGAGTCACTGATTGGCTGCCTCCTGCATGCCCCCCACTGGGGATCGAGCTCGCAACCCAGGCATGTGCCCTTGACCGGAATCAAACCCAGGACCCTTCAGTCTGCAGGCCGATGCTCTATCCACTGAGCCAAACCAGCTAGGGCTGTGTTCCCTTCTTATAAGGGCACCCAGTCATCTTGGATTCAGGGCCCACCCTAACCCAATACGACCTCATCCTACTGATTACATTGACAAAGACCCTATTTCCAAATAAGGCAGCGGTTCTCAACCTGTGGGTCGCGACCCCTTTGGGGGTCAAACGACCCTTTCACAGGGTCACCTAAGATCATCCTGCATATCAGATATTTACATTATGATTCATAACAGTAGCAACATGACAGTTATGAAGTAGCAACGAAAATAATTTTATGGTTGGGTCACAACATGAGGAACTGTATTTAAAGGGCCAGAAGGTTGAGAACCACTGATAAGGTCACAGCCACAGGTACCTGGGCTTAGGACTTCCGGGCTTTTTGGAGGACCGGAATAGACATTTTTCCAAACAAGACATACAGCATGCCAACAGGCACATAAAAAGAAAAGTACTGAACATAACTAATTATCAGGGAAATGCAAATCAAAACCACAATGAGATATCAACTCACACCTGTCAGAATGGCTGTTGTCAAAAGAGCAGGAAACAATGAGGGTTGGCGAGGATGTTGTAGACAAAGGAACCCTTGTGCACTGTTGGTGGGAATGTAAATTGGTGCAGCCACTATGGAAAACAGTTTGGAGCTTCCTCAAAGAAATAAAAATAGAAATACCATACGATCCACCAGTTCCACTTCTGGGAATATATTTAAAGAAAATAAAAACATGATCTCAAAAAGATATCTGCACCCCCATAATCACAGCAGCATTATTTACAATAGCCAAGATATGGGAACAACCTAAGTGTTCATCAGTGGATGAACGGGTAAAGAAATAGAAACTCCAGCCCTGGCTGGTGGTTCAATTAGTTAGAGTGGCATCCTGTACACCAAAAGATTGAGAGTTCGATACCGGGTTGGGGCACATACTAGAGGCAACGGATTGATGTTTCTCTCTCTCCCCAACCCCCCCTCCCCCGCCCCGCACCTTCCTATCTCCCTAAAATCAATAAAAAAAATATCCTCAGGTAAGGAATATATATATATATATATGTATATGTATATATATATATATGTATATATATATATACATATATATATATATATATATATTCCATTATACATAATGGAATATTATTCAGCCATAAAAAAGAAGGAAATATTGCCATTTTTGACTATATATATCAGTGATTCTCAACCTTGGCTGCACATTAGAATCACCTGGCAATCTTTTTAAAATCCTGATTTCTGGGCCTCATCCTCTAGAAATTCTGTTTCTTTGTTACTAATGTTGTGGCCCCCACCCCATAACAAAGAAACAGAATTTCCAGAGGATGAGGCCCAGAAATCAGGATTTTAAAAAGATTCCCAGGTGATCCTAATGTGCAGCCACGGTTGAGAACCACTGGCATAGATGGAACTTGAGGGCTTTATGCGAAGTGATAACACTTGTTACTTCTTGTCTCTTTGAGGACAGCCGTTGTGACGGGTGCGAGTTGCCAGCTCAGTGCGAGTTTTGGTTTGCAGTTCCCTGATGGTCAGTGATGCTCAGCACCTTTTCGTGTGCCTATTGGCCATCTTCTTTGTCTTCTTTGGAGAAATGACTGTTCAGATCTTCTGCCCATTTTTCAATTGGATTGTTTGTACTTTTTTTTTTTAAAATATATTTTATTGATTTTTTACAGAGAGGAAGGGAGAAGGATAGAGAGTTAGAAACATCGATGAGAGAGAAACATCGATCAGCTGCCTCCAACACACGCCCTACTGGGGATGTACCCACAACCAAGGTACATGCCCTTGGCCGGAATCAAACCTGGGACCTTTCAGTCCCCAGACCGAAGCTCTATCCACTGAGCAAACCAGTCAGGGCTGTTTGTACTTTTTTAACATAGATACTAGAATATTAAAAATTATATCTCACGCTATGTTTCTAGTGGATAGAGCTGCTCTAGATTTTTTTGTGTGGTGAAAATTGTTCATAAAAATAATTTTATATATAATTATTTTATTTTTTTAAAAATTTTATATTTAGAACAAATATTTTGTTTTTAGTTAACAGATGTCAACCAGACTTATTGTGATGGCCATTTTGCAATATATACAAGTACCGAGTTATTATGTTGTACACATAAAACTAACCTTATATATCAACTAGAGGCCCACTGCATGAAATTTGTGCACTTGGGGGGTCCCTCAGCCTGGCCTGTGCCCTCTCACAGTCCAGGAGGCCTCGGGATAGGTCCGACTGACAGCTTAGGCCTGCTGGCCTAAAGTAAATAAAATGAAGTTTAGTATCATTTGAAAAAGAAAATAATAATTTTATAAATAGAGGTGTTCTTCCTGCTGTTGTATGGATTTGAGGGGTCAGGGTGGCAGCCAAGAGGCCAGGAACTGGGGAACACGGGTGATGGGGCTTGACCTGGGAGGGCAGTGGTGGGAATAAGAATGAAAGCAAGAGCAGCTCAGCCGGAGTGGCTCATGGTTGAGTGTCGACCTATGAACCAGGAGGTCAGGGTTCGATTCCCGGTCTACCAGGTTGCAGGCTTGATCCCCAGTAGAGTTGTGCAGGAGGCAGCCGATCAATGATTCTTTCTCATCATTGATGTTTCCATATCTCTCTTCCCCTCTGAAACCAATACACACACGCACGTGCGCGTGCACACACACACACACACACACACACACACATATATACCATATATACATATGGTATATATATATCCTATATAATAAAAGCCTCAGTGACTATTCAACCATTCAACTGTTTGACCTAGCGACTCGTAGCTATGACATGCACTGACCACCAGTGGGCAGATGTTCCACCTGGTAGGTTAGCTTGATGCTGGGGTCCAACCAATCGGGACTGGGCGAGACGGGCCGGACACGCCCTGGAACCCTCCCATGGTCCCTTCCCGGCCTTGGTCATGCACCGGTTGGGTCCCTTGGCCTAGCCTGTGCCCTCTTGCCATTCTGGACCCCCTCGGGGGATGCCCGCAGGCCAGGCTGAAGGACCCCACCAGTGCACGAATTTGTGCACCGGGCCTCTAATATATATATATATATATATATATATATATATATATATATATATATATTAGCAATAACAACACACACTAATGTAGCGATGGCTGTGTGCCAGGGAGTGTTCTAAGTGTTTTGCATATTCACTTCCTCCTCCCAACCCCTAGGAAGTAGGCACTAGTTCTCCTCATGCCCCATTTGGCAGATGAGGAAAATGAAGCGTAGAGAGGGGAGGTCACTGGTCTGAGATAGCTGGCTGCAGCCTCTCTGCAGATGGCCAGGACTATTATGTTGCTTTTGGGAATATGAGGACAACTGGGGCACAGGTTAGGAGGTGGTAAGACAGACCCTGGTAAGAAAGGCAATGGAGGCGGGGGGCGGGCAAGGGCTGGGGAGGAAAAGCCAGTGGTGGGGAAATGCAGGACCAATTCAGGACCAGGAGGACATTCCAGGGGCAACACAGGTGGTGGCTGGACCTTGGGCTGGGGACGGAGACCCAGGTCGAGAGCTGATATTGTGGCTGTGCTCATGGAGGAGCGGGGAAGGTCGAGGAATCCAGGGCCCCGCAGTAAACCACCCCCTTCTCAAGGGGAACCAGCTGTGGCCATGGTGGAGGTCAGACACCAGATCAAACAGAAGAGGGCCTGTGGCTCCACCACCCATCTATCCCCTGTGAGGCAACAAGTCCTCCTTCCATTTCACAGGTGTTTTGTGGCTCCTACTGTGGGCCAGGCCACCGGCTACATGTTGAGGCCCTACTGTGGGCCAGGCCACCGGCTGCATGTTGAGGCCCTACTGTGGGCCAGGCCACCGGCTGCATGTTGAGGCCCCAGCAGTGACCTGGATGGACAGACACCCCACCCTCAAGCTGTGGTGGAAACAGAGGTAATAAACGTAGAAATTACATATGTAAAACATATACTAAAAAAAACCCAAAAAGCGTACTAGTATACAGGGTGGGGAAAAAGTAAGTGTAAGGTTGTGAGTATGAGAAACAGTTTATTTTTGTATTACTACTTATTCATTATTGTATTATTTTCCATATGAACAGTTGTAAACCTACTTTTGCTCCACCTGGTACCGTAGGGCCTCGGGTTACGTCGGAGATCCGTTCCCGCGGCGCGACGTGATGCGATTTTCACCGTAGTCGGAACCCACCCACATAAGCACCTACGTCACTCACATGGAGCACACACACAGCAGTAATGAAGTGAAACAGTAAAAGGATTTAAAAGAAAGATAACAATTCCTGACCTTCACTTGTGGTAAATAAATAATAAAAAACATAAAGCACATATGTACGTACGTCAAAATGACGGACTTTTTTTTTTATAAATACTATAAACGGAAGATGGTGAGGTAACTACGAAACGACGTACGTCGAGTCCGACGTAACCCAAGGACTGCCTGTATATATAAAATCGGTGCTATGGCCCCGGCAGTGTGGCTCGGGTGGTTGGGCATCGTCCTGTGCACCAAAGGGTTGCCGATTCAATTCCCGGTCAGGGCACATGCCCAGGTTTCAGGCTCATCCCTAGTGTGGGGAGATACGAGGGGGAAGCCGACCAATAACGTGCTCTCACATCCTCTCTCTCTAAAAATCAATAAGCTATCCTAATAATAAAAGCCTAGGTGGTGTGGCGTGATGTCATCACAAGATGGCTGGCAGGGGCGGGCAGTTGGGGGAGACCAGGCCTGCAGGGGCGGGCAGTTGGGGGAGACCAGGCCTGCAGGGGAGGGCAGCTGGGTGCGACCAGGCCTGCAGGGGAGGGCACTTGGGGGCCATCAGGCTGGCAGGGGAGCATTTAGGTGTCGATCAGGCAGACAGGGGAATGGTTAGGGGGCGGTCAGGCAGGCAGGCAGGCGAGCCGTTAGGAGCCAGCAATCTTGGATTGTGAAAGGGATGTCTGACTGCCCCCAAGGGGTCCCAGATTGGAGAGGGTGCAGGCCAGGCTGAGGGACACACACTCCCCACCCCCGCACACAAATTTCGGGCAGTGGGCCTCTAGTTACTAAACAAATAAATAAATAAATAAAATCAGTGCTATGGTGTGAATGCTTGTGCCCCAAATTCATATGTTGAGGCCCTAAACCCCAATGGGATAGTATGTGGAGGTGGTTAGGGTTAGGTGAGGTCATGAGGGTGGAGTCCCCATGGTGGGAATGATGATGCCCTTATAAAAACAGGAAGAGACTCAGTCTTGCTCTCTCTCCAAGGAGAGGCCATGTGAGGACATAACCAGGAAGAGGCAGGCCCTCACCAACATCCCAGCTCCACTGGCACCCTGATCTTGAACTTCCACCTCCCAGAACTGTGAGAAATAAATGTCTGTTTTTCAAGCCACCCCGTCTGCGGTGTTTGTGACAGCAGCCTGAGCTGACTCAATCAGGGTTGTAGCTGCTCTGTAAACAAATATAGCAGGAAGGGAGAAGGGAGCCCAGGGTGGGCATGGGGAGGAACTCTGAGAGCCGTCACCCTGCAGGGATGACATTGGAACGAAGTCCTGACGGAGGTTCAGGAGGAGTCGTGCAGATACCTCAGGGAAGAGAGAAACAGCATGTGCAAAGGTCCTGTGGTGGGACCTGCAGAGTTTAAGGAGGCAGGGGTGCCTGAAGGGCGAGCAGAGGGAAAGTCAGGGAGGTGACTTTCCTTTTGCGCCTTCTCCTTTGCATCCCACACCCTCACCCTAATCCTCTCTGACTTTCTTAGCGGCTGAGGACAGTGCGCTGCGCATCACACAGGCCATCACACTGTCATCTCCCCGTCAGGCTGAGGCTGAGGCTGAGGCTGGCCGCGCTGAGCCCTGACTGCGCCTTCGGTGCCAGTGAGGAGCTTAACGCGGAGGGGCTCAGCCCCCTTCCAACACTCCTGCGCGTTAGATGCACTGAAACGTCTGCAGCTTCATTAGCTGTGATTGGCGCACAGCAAACACCCGACTTAGAGTGCACGCGCGGGTGAGTGTTCACCTCCCGGAAGCCGCCTCCGCCTTCCAGACCGTGAGCCCTTCCCGGCCCTGAAAGGGTCCTCCCGCCCTTGTTGGGCTCCTCCCTCTCCCCCCGCACCGGCAGCCGCTGAGGGTGTCAGGAGCTGCACTTCCTAGGGATTGAGTTTGATCTAAACGGGACGGAGCGTATTCTCTCCTTTGTCGTCTGGCTTCTCTCCGGGAGCAAAATCATCATGAATATTCGTTTATGTTGTGACGTGTCTTTGAGCCCCCGTTTGCTTATGGGGAAACTGAGGCACACGGAGGGGGGATGAGAGGTGGGGAGGGAAGGGGCGTCACGGACAGGCCTGCCCCGCCCGGGCCCGGAGGGGCGGAGGGCGCCCCGCGCGGCGGGAGGCGGGGCGGGGGCCTCGATAAGGACCCGCGGGGCTCTGCGCGCCTGGGCGCCGCGATAAGGCGGGGGGGGGCGGGGGGGCCGCCGGACGGGAACCGGGGCGGGGCGGGAGCCGGGGCGGGGCGCGGGCCGGGGCGGGGCGCGGGCCGGGGCGGGGCGTCGGAGGGCCACGCCCGCCGCCTCGTCCTCGGGCAGCGCCGCTAAGATGGCGGCGGCGGCGGGGACAGCGCCCCGCGCCGGGCCCGGGGACCTGGCGGCCGCGGCGGGGGCGGACTAGAGCCTCCCGGGCGCTCCGGCCGGGCCCGGGACCCGGCGCCCATGCACCCCGTGTCGCCGGCCGCCGCGCAGTACCGCCGCGGGGGCCCGGAGGACGCGCGCCGCCCCGAGGCCCGCCGGGCGCGGGCGCCCCGAGGCCCGGACCCCAACGGCCTGGCGCCCCCCGGAGCCGGCGGCCCCGCGCTGGGCCCGTCCGGAGCCGCCCCCGGGGAGCCGGGCGAGGTGGACAAGTTCAAGGCGAAGTTCCTGACCGCCTGGAACAACGTCAAGTACGGTGAGCGGGGCCGGGCGGGGGCCGGGTTGGGGGCCTGGAGGAGGGGGTGAAGGGGGGCGGGGGGCGGGGGGTGAAGGGGGGCGGGGGGCGGGGGGCGTCCGGGCACCAGTCCTTGCCCTGCATCCGGTTCCCACCATTCGCTCTCCCGGAGGCACCTGCGGCCCCGCCCCGCCCGGCCCGGCAGGTCCTGCAGGGAAAGTGTTTCCAAATGCCCCCCTTCCCGTGACCTTGAGCAGCCTTTTTACTTCCTTGTGCCTCCACCTTTCCCTTCTGTGAAATGGGTACGATAGTCAGACCTGCCTTCATTCATCCCGAGAGGATGGCAAACACTTCCATCCGAGAGGACGGGGCTGGGTTCCCCCGGGGCCACCCGGAGCCGGGCGGGGGGGGGGGGTCCCCATTTCACAGATGGGAGCTGTCGCTGCCATGACGACTGTGCTAGAACCGTCATCTCGCTGCTGCTCCACAGGCTGGACAGTCAAAAGCCGGACCAGCTTCAGCAAGATCTCCAGCGTCCACCTCTGTGGCCGCCGCTACTGCTTCGAGAGTGAGGGTGAGCTGGCGGCCCCGGGCCCGAGTTGGGGGAGCCCCCCTCCCCCAGATGTTTGTGTGGCCGCTGACACACCTGCTCTTACAGGTGACATCCAGCGTTTCCAGCGGGACTTCGCGTCCCGCCTGTGGCTCACCTACCGCCGGGACTTCCCGCCCTTGGCCGGGGGCTGCCTGACCTCAGACTGTGGCTGGGGCTGCATGTTGCGAAGTGGGCAGATGATGCTGGCACAGGGCCTCCTGCTGCATTTCCTGCCCAGAGGTGAGAGGCGGAGGGGGAAGGGCACACCAGGCGCATGAGCCAACCGCATAAGTCAGCAGGGTTAGAATTGTTTGTAAATAAAGTTTAAAGTCACGTCAGAATTACGTAGAAAGCAAGTTCTGCCCCGGGGGAGTTAGAGTTGTTTATGTTTCAGGACTGTGAGAATTGTTAAACGTGGAGTCTCAGGGGCATTAGAATTGGGTGTAAAGCATGAGTAACTGGGAACTGTGACCCCCACACACTGGCATTGGTTGACTGTTGATTCCATCCCTCCAGACTGGACATGGGCGGAGGGTGCAGGCCTGAGCCCCCCTGAGCCAGCAGGGTTGGCCTCTCCCAACCGGCACCATGGGCTTGCCCACTGGAAGCCCCCACGCTGGGCCCAGGGCGCCCCTGAGCTGGAGCAGGAACGCTGGCATCGGCAGATTGTGTCCTGGTTCGCCGACCACCCCCAGGCCCCCTTCGGCCTACACCAGCTGGTGGAGCTCGGACAGAGCTGGGGCAAGAAGGCAGGTGACTGGTATGGGCCATCTCTTGTGGCACATATACTCAGGTGAGGACCACGGCAGGGGACATGGGAGCCAGTGGGTACCCCAGGGAACTCAAGCCTTTCTTCTGGCCCCCAGGAAAGCTGTGGAGAGCTGCTCAGAGGTCACCCGCCTGGTGGTGTACGTGTCTCAGGATTGCACAGGTAAGGGGCTGCTAGCCAAGGTCACGGGGTTCTCCTCCTGGGCCAGTCACTACTGCGGCTGCCTCTTAGGACCCGCCTTTCTCAGAGGCTGAAACAGTTCTGGGTCAGAGGGACCCTTGGAAAGGATTCAAGGCCTGCTCGGGACAGATGCTCAGGATCCCTCTGCTGCCTCTAGATCCAGGAGAGCAAGCTTCAGGGGCTTCTCCCCAAGGATAGAATAAAGGACATAAGGACTTATTTCTCTGAGATCCAATTAACTCTTACTGTAAACAGCTCTGACATGTACAAAAGTCTGGTCTTCTCTACCTTGTAGTGTTGTTATAAGAACTAAGTGAGCCCTAGCTGGTTTGGCTCAGTGGATAGAACGTCAGCGTACAGACTGAAAGGTCCCAGGTTCGATTCTGGTCAAGGGCACAGGTCCGGGTGTGGGCTCGATCCCCAGTAGGAGGCGTGCATGAGGCAGCCGATCAATGATTCTCTTCATCATTGATGTTTCTATCTCTCTCCCCCTCTCCCTTCCTCTCTGATATCAGTAAAAATATTTTAAAAAATAAAAGGATTGGGCCGTAACCGGTTTGGCTCAGTGGATAGAGCGTCGGCCTGCGGACTGAAGGGTCCCGGGTTCGATTCCAGTCAGGGGCATGTACCTTGGTTGCGGGCACATCCCCAGTGGGAGATGTGCAGGAGGCAGCTGATCGATGTTTCTAACTCTCTATCTCTCTCCCTTCCTCTCTGTAAAAAATCAATAAAATATATTTTAAAAAAATAAAAATAAAAATAAAAGGATTGGTATCAGGGAAGCTACAAAAACTAAATTGTTATGCAAAATTGTAGGGGTTTGGGACAAGGTTCGATTTTCACAGAGAGCTATTGTCTTAATCTGTTTAGGCTGCTACAACAAAAATAGCACAGACCAGGTGGCTTATAAACAACAGGAATTTATTTTTCATAATTCTCAGGCTGGAAAGTCCAAGATCAAAATGCAGGCAGATTTGGTGTCAGTGGGAGCCCATTCCCTGGCTTGCTGTGCTGTGTGCTCACATGTCAGACTGGGCAAGCAAGCTCTCTGGGGTCTCATTTTTGTTTCATTTTTCCGTTCAGGTATAACTGACCTATACCAATATAGTAGTTGCAGGTATATAATATCATGATTTGATATTTGTATGCAGGGTGGGGCAAAAGTTTACAGTTCGTATGGAAAATAATGCGATTAATAATAGTACAGGAGTAAGCTCTGTTTCACATACTCATGACTGTGTACCTATTCTTGCCCCACCCTGAACATTGTGAAATGATTACCACACCAAATCTAGTTAACATCTGTCAATATACATAGTTTTTAAAAATTGGGGGGGGTACCTCTTTTATAAGAGCACTTATCCCATCCTTGAGGGGTCCAGCCTCAAATGACATCATCACCTCTCAAAGGCTATCACCTTGGGATTAGGATTTCTACATACAAATTTGGGGGGACTCAAGCATTCAGATCATAGCAGCTGTGTCTCCAGAAAGGGTCGGATCCACTTCTCTGGTACCAGCAAGAAAGGAGGAGGAGAATGGACAGCTGCAGATGAGACTTGAGGAGGAGGGACACACAGGGACATTGGTTGAGGACTGCTCTGTGCTCCCATTTCCTTATTGGCAAACCCAGAAACCGAGTCAGTGAGGACCAGTAGGGCCTGGGGTTGGGGGTAGGCTCCAGGCTTTGGGAAAGGCTCCACCTCCTGGCAGTACGTTCTTCATCCGACTCTTAGGGTCATGGTTGCTCTCTGTGAAATGGGGGCCCTGGGATTGTCTAGGGGAGTTTGGGGGTTCTGGAAATACTTCCTTCTCCACTGACAATGGGAGTGTCACCCCCTAGGGGGTTGCTTGGATGAGATTGGACCCCTGGGGTTAGAGGGTCACACTCTGAAGCTGAAGGTTAGCAAGATGACCTTCTGCCCTGTCCCTTCCAGTGTACAAAGCAGATGTGGCCCGCCTGGTGGCTCGGCCGGACTGCACAGCGGAGTGGAAGTCTGTGGTCATCCTGGTGCCTGTGCGGCTGGGCGGGGAGACTCTCAATCCCGTGTATGTGCCCTGCGTGAAGGTAGGTTCAGCCAGATTCACCACGTCTCCCCCAAAAGCCCCCTGGGTTCTTTCAGTTTGGGTTAGGTATGTGTGCTTCCTTCATCTGTTTATCCAATAGTCACAGGGCACCTGTTATGTGCCAAGTGCTCTCCCAGTTGCTGAGGATTCAGACGTAAACAGGCAAAAATTTGTGCCTTTTGGGGGGTGAACATTCTAATGACAGGCAGTGAATCTGGGACCAAATAGACAGCCTGGGAGTTACAACTCGGACTGTAAAGGAACGAAAACTAGTGATGATGGGGGTGGCTGCACAACCGAGGAAAGCCCCTCTCTTGCCAGGGCACATGAAGAGCCAGAGGAGTGTTCCAGGCAAAGGGAACAGCAAGGCTGGAAAGACCCTGGTGTGTTTACACTCAGAATAAAGGCCACAGCCCACAGGACCCTGGACCCTGTCCCTTCCTTCACCTCATCTGCTCCCACTCTCCTCACTCCGCGGCACCCACATGGGCCTCCTTGCGGTCCTTACAACGCACCTGCCTCGGGGCCTTTGCACTTGCTGTTTCCCAAGATGCTGGAACATCACCTCCCAGTGAGGCCTTTCCTGACTCCTCAATTTATAATTTCAAGGCTCCCTTACCTCCTTTCTTCTTTTCCCAGTGCAGTCACTTCCAACACATAACTCACTCACCTTGTTCCTTGTCTAACATGTCAGCTCCATAGATAGTACTTTAGTCACTGCTGCTCCCCAGGGCCCAGCACACGCCTAGGTTCGCACACATTGGGTGTTTGCGAAGTATTTCTTGACAGACTGACAGCACCTGCCCCGAGTTCTCACCTTTGCCCACTCTCCTCCCTGCAGGAGCTCCTGCGTTCAGAGCTGTGCCTGGGCATTATGGGGGGCAAGCCGCGGCACTCGCTGTATTTCATCGGCTACCAGGGTAGGCCTGCTCCGTCACATTCCATCCTGCCTCACCTCCCCCTTCCCCACCCCCACTTACACCTCCTCCCCTGCAGATGACTCCCTGCTCTACCTGGACCCCCACTACTGCCAGCCCACTGTGGATGTCAGCCAGGCTGACTTCCCCCTGGAGGTGAGCTGGTATCCCCAGAGTGGGGTTGGGGGCATGTGGAAGAAGTTGGGGCCCCCCTGAGCTCCCCTTCTTTGTCTGCCTCAGTCCTTCCATTGCACCTCACCCCGCAAGATGGCCTTCACCAAGATGGACCCCAGCTGTACTGTGGGGTTCTATGCTGGAAACAGGAAGGAGTTTGAGACACTGTGCTCAGAGCTGACCAGGGTGAGCAAGAGGAGTGGTGGAAGGTGTGGGAGAGTCAGGGCTGGAGGGGAGAACGGACAGAGGCCTCCGGGCCAGCAGACCTGGGGAGGTTACTTCCAGGCTGTGTTGTCAAGGTTGTCATCCTGTCCATGTTACAAAAGCCCAGCTTTGAATAGACCCAAAAGGGGCATAATATGAAAAGTTAGGGGCTTTACCCTTATTGTGGCAAAGGTCAGCTGTCAGCCACTCTGGGCACCTACCTCCCCATTCGTGGGAAGGGAACCCTACTCTCCCAGCACAGAGTGAAATCCCAGGGCTGCCTTTCGTCGTCTGCATTGGGGCACATGCCATCAGAGTCCATCACTGTCCGGGGGAGTAGAAGGTGCCGATTTACTGGCCTGGGTCACTGCCCTGAGGGATGGGATTGAGTTCAGGAAGCACCTTCTGAATAGACCTGTTAGAATAGCTGTGCCTGTGGGGTCAGTAACTGGCGACTGCTTTTGGTACTGAGTTGCTCTCTCCCTCCTCCCACCAGGTCCTCAGCTCCTCCGCGGCCACACAGCGGTACCCCATGTTCACCCTGGCCGAGGGCCATGCTCAGGACCACAGCCTAGACAACCTCGGCTCCCAGCCAACTCTGCAGCTCCCTCGCACTGGGCGGCTCCTCAAGGCGAAGCGCCCCAGCTCTGAGGACTTTGTCTTTTTATAAAGGGATGGGATGGGGGAGAAGATAGGACAAACACTATTTATTTTTTTATTTATGTCACACTGGATGTGGGAGCTTGACCTCTGGTGGTGATGGTACTTCCCACTTCTCACCCCCTTTAGCGCAGCTGAGACCAGCCCAGGAAACCTCCAGGCTGGAGCCATTAAGCCAGGGACGGAGCCCAAAGGCCTGCCTCCTGCCTCTTGGGCCCTCACAGGGCGAGGAGGGAGGGATGGCAGATGGACTCCCAGGCACCCACTCAGGGCCTGACTCAAGTACTGTAGTTTGCACTGGACTGCTCGTGCCCTCACTGGCCTCCAAGCTCCTGTCCTGCTAAGGGCTGGTGGCAGTGTGGGAACTGGCTGCCTGGGGCCAATAAAGCCGTCAGATTTGACCTCAGCTATGGCCAGACGGAGCATTTGAGAGATGGGACCAGGGTGTGTATCAAGATGAGACATGTCCACGTCTCCTGGGGAGCTGGAGTAGACTCAGCTTCCACATCTGTAAGACGGGACTTCTCCCTTGCCCACAGGGAGACACGTGGGTCTGTACAGTCAACAAGAAGGGATGCACTCAGGGGCCTATTGAAGGGAGAGAATCTGAGGGCCCTTGTCTTCTCCATCGAGCTCAGGGGCAGCTCTTGAGCCCCTGCTGCTTCCTCCTTTTCCGGGCCAGCAGGCGGAAGTGCAGCCTTTTTGGATTGAGGCCGAAGGCCTGCAGTCTCTGGCGGCTGAACTCCTGTCCTCCAAGCGTCACTGTGGGGCCCAGGAGTCGAGCCTTCTTGCCCCTCCTCCGCCTCTGGGGGGCTGGCTTCTCTGTGGGTGACATGGGGGCGGCCTCTTTCTGTGCTAGGGGGCTCTCAGGCTGGGGCCGCTTCCTGCAGGCCCCATCAGATGCCAGCAGCTGCCCCTGTGGGCCGGCTTTGTCTCCCTGTGGCTTCCCTGTGGCTTCTGTGGGTGTCTCTTTCCTGGGGAAAGAAAGTCAGGGCTCAGCCCAGGCCAGCACAATTAGACCCCTTCCCAGTTGTACATCCCCCGTTTTACAGTTGAGGAGAGAGGCTCAGATAAATGGCAACGCAGCAATTCAGGTGCCTGCCTGGAATTCACACTGGGGTCTGACACCAAAACTGGGTTTTTCTACTGAATCCTGAAGCTGGACTGTGTTGCTGATAATTCTTGTATTTGAGCCTGGGCTTACACTAAGCTATTCACATAAATTAACTCATTTCATCTTTAAATCAACTCTGGGAATTCCTGTCACCCCTGCTCCCTGCTGTATAGACCAAGAAGTAACATGATGATAACAATAGCTAAAACCTATCAGCACTTACTATGTTTTAAGCACTTCACATAAATGCACTTAATCCTCAAAAAACCCCAACAAGAAATGAGCCATCTTTATCCCCATTTTATAAATAAGGAAATAGGCTGAGAGGGGAAATGACTTGCCCAAGGTTACATAGCTGTAGCCCAGGCAGGACTTGAACCCAGGTCTCAGAGAGGGGGAGGGCCCAGTCCCAAAGTCATGCAACAAATGGCTGACAGAGCGAGACTCAAACCCTGGCCTGGCACCCCACCCTCCCCGGGCAAGCAACACTCACTCCTCTGAGCAGAGCGATTTGAAGATCTGCCTCTTTTTCCATGAGTTCTGCGCCTTCTGGCTGTACGCCTTCTTGTCCTGCAGCTCCTCCTGCTCCGACCTTGGGTGCCCAGCGGACACGCGTGTCATTGGGTGCTCAGGGAGATGCCATGCTTGCCTGTCTGCCCCTCCTCCCAAACACCTGGCCCAGCCCCACCCGTCACCTATACATGCAGGTCTTCTTCAGGGAGCACCACCGGTTCAGCTCCTTGTCGTCAGCAGCAAGGATCTGCATGGGAAGGGAGAGGGGTCCTGCTGCGTGAGCCCTGGGGGGGCTCTGACTCTAAGCCTTAGTCACCTCATTAGTCATTAGTACAGGGCAATGCTAGTACCACCCAGTAGTGATGTCACGATGGTGGGAGAGAAGTGATGTCCGTGGAGGCTAATGTTTTTTGCAGAGGACAACAGATAGGGAAACAGGTTCAGAAAGGGGTTCCTTGCCCCAAGTCATACAGCCAGGAAGTGACTGATTTCGGATTCCAGGGCCCTGTAGCCCTCACCCATGCGCTATGGTCCCAGCAGCCTCAGGGCAGGGACCTCTATGCCAAGCACTAGATTTGCTAATTATAGGTAAGGCCCAGGTTCTCAACCTCCAGGCTCCTGCCTCCAGGCTTCAGATTCCTCATTTATGAGGTGGGCATCCCCTCAGAACCTATTAGAAGGTTGTTGAGAAGAGTGAGTAAATGCAGATGGTATAAGCTCAATCGACATCAGTTCTATTTTTTTTTTTTAATATATTTTATTGATTTTTCACAGAGAGGAAGGGAGAGAGACAGAGAGTCAGAAACATCGACGAGAGAGAACCATCGATCAGCTGCCTCCCGCACATCTCCCACTGGGGATGTGCCCGCAACCCAGGCACATGCCCTCGACCGGAATCGAACCCGGGACCTCTCAGTCCGCAGGCCGACGCTCCATCCACCGAGCCAAACCGGTTTCGGCGACATCAGTTCTATTTTTATTGATTTCAGAGAGGGTGAGGGAGATCGAAACATCAATGATTAGAGATAATTATTGATTGGCTGCCTTCTGCATGCCCCCTGCTGAGGATCCAGCCTGAAACCAGGGCCTGTGCCCTGACCTGGAATTGAACCGTGACCTCCTGGTTCATAGGTCCATGTTCAATCACTGAGCCACACCAGCTGGGCGACATCAGCTATTTTTACTGACCAACAATAGTCAAGCACTGACAGCCATCATGGATAGCTAAGGGACAAGTGCCATCTAAAGAGACACATGGGTGCGGCCAGTGTGGCTCAGCAGTTGAGTGTCGACCTATAAACCAGCAGATCACAGTTCAATTCCAGTCAGGACACATGCCTGAGTTGCAGGCTCAATCCCCAGTAGGGGGCGTGCAGGAAGCAGCCGATCAATGATTCTCTCATAAGTAATGTTTCTGTCTCCCTCTCCCTTCCTCTCTGAAATAAATATATTATTTTAAAATATATATATATATATTAAAAATAAAGAGCCACACATCGTTTCAGCTTCAGGGACATGAGGTAGGGGCTGTCATTAGGCCCGTTTTATAGATGGGAAACAGGTACAGAGCCCAAGTCCACGGTCACACAGCTGATGAGTGGCTAAGGCAGGATTTGAATCCAGGGCATCTGGTTCCAGAGCCCATCTAGTCTTAAAGGCCACCCTGCTGCACATAGAATAGTAACATAATTAAAGGTACAGTTGACCCCTGAACAACATGGGTTTGAACTGCATGGGTCCATTTATATGCAGGTTTTTGTCAAATATTTAAAAATTTTTAACATTTTCCCCCCATTTACTTTATTGTAAGAATACAGTACATAATGTGTATAATATACAAATATAAGTTAATCAACTGCTTATGGAATCAGTAAGGCTCCCAGTCAACAATAGGCTATTAATATAGTCAGCCTGAATCTGCAAAGGTTGAATCCATAGATGTGAAACCCACAGCTATGAAGGGCCAACTATAGTTGAGTTTTTGGGGAATCAAAAATTATATGCATATTTTTGACTGCACAGGGACCAGCAGTTGTTTAAGGGTCAACTGTAATATTTATAATGGGCTGTTTGAAGCCCCTCCCCATCTCATGGAAACCCTCTGAGGTAGGAAATTTCAGTCGTCATTAGCACTATTATTCCTGTATTTTTTTAACTTATGGAATTTAGAGAGAGAGAGAAACATCTACTTGTTGTTCCATTTATTCATGCAGTCACTGGTTGACTCTTGTATGTGCCCTGACCAGGGATCGAACCCGCAACCCTGGTGTATCGACAATGCTCTAACCAACTGAGCCACCTGGCCAGGGTAGTCCTATCAATTTTGACATGAGGAAACAGGTCCTGTGGCAGCAACCACTGGCTCTGAGCTCCCTCTTGCCTCCTGGGTGCCTCCCAGTGTCCCGCACCCGCCTGGGGCCCCCTACCTCTTCAGTGCTGAGCCCGAAGTCACAGGGCACGACAGTGCGGTACTTGAAGCGACAGGGTAGGTCGTCGATGATGTCCTCATAGTCCAACCGGTAATACTCGTCCAGGTACTCCTCAAAGGTCTTGTCCCCTGTGTGGGTAGAGAACTGGGCTGCTATGGTGCGCTGGCCCTGCGGAGCCCCTGCTCGCCCACGGAATGCCCACCAGAGCCTCACTGGGGTTGAACACAGGTTTCTCCTGCCCCACAGCTGCAGCAAAGGGTGACTTGCGCTTCTTCTTGCCCGTTAAGGGGGCCTCACGCTGCTTCTTCTGCGGCTGGCTGGGGTCGTAGTCAGCATCCATCTGCCAAGACATGCAGGTCAGGCCAGTCCTCGCAGCCCTTGGGACTTTCCAAGGCAGCCCCCGCCCCCCTCCCCATGGCACCTACATTGAAGTCTGGGTCCTCGCAGTGCAGCTCCTGCTGGCTCCAATCTCCACCCTGCTCCAGCCCAGTCCACGTGTCCCAGTTCCAGTGATCTGGCTCCAGAGGAAGGACAGACAGGGATGAGCCCAGGGGGCTCAGGATTGGGAACTCGGGCTTCAGGCCCAGCACTCCACCCCCACCCAGTGACCTCACCTTCGAACCCTTCCTCTTCCTCAAATTGTGGCTTCTCCTCCTCCATTGTGCCGTAGTACTCGTCCCCGAAGCATTTCTGCAGGGCCAGGGACCGGGAGGATCAGCAGGGCCCAACCCTTCCAGACAGCTCTATCCCTGCACCTCACATGCCTCCCTAGCATCCTTCAGGACCCAGCTCCTGAAGTGGGCCTGACAAAGCTGGTCAAAGGACTCCTCTCAGACCCCACCTGCCCCTGCAGGTCCCCATCACCACTCAGGCCCTGCAGGTTGTAACCACATAGTTAAACGCCTGCCATCAGATTGAGGGCTCTGAGAGGGCAGGACCTCTACGCTGCCCAGTGTTTGGCATACAGCGACTGTCAGGCTGGCTCTCACCACTCCATCAGCTCCAAGAAGGCCGACACTGGGCTCCACGAGGGCTGAAACCCCAGTGCCCAATGCAGGGCCTGGCAAAGGCAGATATTGTTAAACATGTCATTTATTGAGCGTCTACTATATCCCCAATACTGGCTACACCTCACATTTGCACAAGCACCAGGAGACAGACAGTATCCCCATTTTATGGAGAAACTGAAGCTTAAACTCCAACTATATAGCTCCCCCCACCCCCCCCCCCCCGCTTCCCGCCCCCATTCTGGTTTTCACCTGGCCTACCTACATATCCTCACTCCCCTTCCCTCACTTTCCAGACTTCGTCAGAGGCTTCTCTGAGGCTCCTGTGGTCCCCACTGCTCCTCACATGCCTTCATCACCTGTTTCTATGGCCTGATGTTGTATTCCCACAAATACAACAATAAACATTAATGGCACAATAAATGAGTTTAAAAGAAACACAGCAACCCACTGTTCCTTGAGCACTTACCAACTAAACTTTTATGTGTATTCCTCTCAAGCTATCCTTACAACAGCTCTGAGGTGGATGCTATGGTTAGACCCACTTTACAGGCAAGGACAAAGGCTCAGCGAGCTCAAACCACTTCTCTTAGCCCCACAACCAGGAAACAACTGATTCCAGAGCCATGCTCCTGAGCACGGGCTGCACGGCCAGGCCTGGGCGTGGGGGCCGTACCTGCATGAGCTGGTCATGCCGGGTGGGGTCGAAGTCGTCCTCGAGGTCCCGTTCCTCAAAGCCCACTGTCTCGTTGCCCGTGACCTGCCGCAGCTTCTCCAGCTTGGCCAGAATCTCCTTCCTCTTCAGGTTCTTCAGCTGCTTGAGTTCTTCCTGCTTTTTCGCTTTCTCCTGTGGGTGGCAGGCAAGAGGGAGAGGGAGGATATGGGCTCTCCCCACAGCTAAGGGCTCTCCTAGCCCACCGCCCCCTCACACTCACCCTCCTCTTCCGCTCCCTAATCTCCTCCCTTTTCTCCTTCCTTCGCTCGTCCTTGCGGCGCACAGAGGACGCAATGCTCCGAGGGTAGGTCTTGACCTGTGGGACAGGGATGATTCTGGGCTCTCTGGGCCTGAGCCCAACGAGCCAGCGCCTCCCAAGCCCTAGCTCTACCCACCACGGCCGAGTCAGGCTCCTCAAAGCGGAAATTGTACTTGTGCTCGAAGTCCTCCTGCTTCTTCAGAAACAGCTCCCCCTCGTCAGAGGAGTCATCTATGGAGAGCTGGACCGGGGGGCCTGGGACCCTGAGGGACAGGATAGAGGGAGGCTGGGTCAGCCGAGCTCCTGTGTACCAGCCCTGTTAACACATTCCATCGTCCAAGATCCCTACAGTAGGGTGCCACTGTTGCCCCAACTGTAAGGACGGGCAAACCAAGGCACAGAAGTCTAGCAGGGTCAGGATTTGAACACCTGGCTCCAGAGCCCACACTCCACGGCTCTTCCTCGAATGACTAACTCTGCTACGATGTGTGTGCAAAAGTAAACGCCAGTGCCCTTCGCTTTTCAGCCAGCATTGGCTCCAGGCCCCGGGTGAGAACATGGCTGCTCACCCTTCCTCCTCTTCCTCCTCCTCCTCCTCATCTCCCTCTTCCTCATAACGTTTGTTGAGGATATAATCCCGCAGGAACTGCTCCCCTTCGTCCAGCTCTGGGTTATTCCAATATTCCTTGAGGTGAGTCTAGGAGTGAAGGGGTGACAGGACCCAGGTTAGACACTCAGAGGCAGGGAAGGAGGGCAGACATGGGCATCAAATGGATTCAAGTAACTGAAACTTCACAGCCAGCCTATGAAATAGGTGGGGGGCATTATTCCCATTTCATAGATGTAGAAACTGAGGCCCAGAGAGGGGCACACCCATTTTCAGAGTATTGCTCTTAGCTACCCCTTCGAGGGTTACTTTCTAGAAAAAGGTTGGATGAAGGCGGGACAAGCAGTGTAGTCCTTCAGCAACTGCATGGAAACTCACCAGTTCTCTCAGGGCCTCAGGGTTCTGAATCTCCCTCTGCCCCTTCAGCCATTCAATGTAGTCAGCATCTTCCTGGGCCTGGGGGAAGGCTGGCACTGAGGGTCTGCTGGAGCCCCAGCGCCCCTCCCTGCCACCAGCCCCAGTCCAGCGAGGGCCCCAGCACCCACCTTCTCCTCCTTGGTTTTAGCGCGTTTCTGCAGCAACCCAGAGCCACCTTCCCCGGCGCTATCCTCATCTTCACTGTCCTCCACAAATGCTCGGAAGCTGCCCACCGAGAGAACAAGTCTCAGAACAGCCAGGCTAGCCCCGAACCCTGTTCACCAAGCCGGAGTTCTTCCTAACAAGCTCAGAGTGGTGCTGAGACATAGCATTATCAACCCCATTTAACTTCAGGAAACTGAGGCATGGAGAGAGCAAGTATGTGCCTAAGGGCACACAGCCATTAGTGACAGAGCTGGATTGGAGCCCAGACCTATCTACACCCAGAGCCTCAACTCCTATCCATTTGGCCACTCGCTGGCCCAGCTCACCTTTCCTTGAGCTGTTCCTGTTCTTCCACGTAACTTTTCGACAAGACCTGCTAAAGAGAGGGAGCGGTCGGCCTCAAGCCCAGCCCCGGACCCCTCAGCCCCAACCCGGTCTCCACCCCACCCACCTGGAGTCTCTGATTGGAGGTCTCCCCGTCTGAATTCTCCTCGTCAACATATTTGCTGTGCAAGGAAGGATTGGGGCTTCAAAATAGACTCCCCACGGTCTGCCGGTCCCAGTGGGTGGGGGCAGTTATGAGAAGCAGGAGGGGGAGCCGACAGGGGTGCAGGCCGTCACAGAGGAACATGCTCTCTGGCATTCCTTCAATTCTGGTGAGTCACTGGCTTCTTCCCACCCCTGCCCCTAAGACCCCCATGCATCCACCTGCTCTGGGAAGGCGGGGCAGAGGATGGTATGTGTCCAGCCTGTCCTCACCCTTCTTTCTCCAAGATAACCTTCCTCTCATAGTCCTTCAGGTACATGGGCCGCATCTTCTTTTGCTTCTCAGCTGCCAGCTCCTCCTCGCTTTCCGAGGACGTTGCTGCGGAGTCATCGGAAGACACCTGCTATTTTCCACAACCACAACTCCCTTCCTTCCCCAGACAGAGAATGCCACGGGGCTGGGCCAGGGCCAGGGCCAGATGAAGGCCTCAAATCCCAACCACCAGTCCCTAGCTGTACAACAGTTATCATACTGGCTACCACCTGGCGGTACCTGGCGGTGATCACCCAGTAACTCCCACTCTGAATAGCACAAAGCACACGGTTGATGTTAACATCAACGGGTTATAATCTAAGACACTCTGCTAAGCACTTTTCACATAAAATGATTCAATAAATAGTCACAACAGACAACAAGGCCACGAGGAACCTTGGAGAAGAGCAGCCCCAGACCTGTCCTCTGGTAGAAGGTGGCATCTTTCTGGTAAATCCGGGGATCCTTCTTCTTCAACAAGGAGAGTGTCCTGTAAAAGTCTCGCTCCTGCTGGGGGTCAAATTCCTAGGGCAGGACAAGGATTGGGGGCAGACTTCAGAAGGAAGGTGGTGAGAGCATGGAGGGCAGAAAGCAGGAGGGCAGGTGGGCTGAGAGGGTGCGGGCATTGGGGTGGAGGGATGAGCATCCATTAGGTGGAATGGGCATCCGTCACATGGAAGGAAAGGGGATCCCGCTGGGGGAAAGGCAGGTGTGGTGTGTGGGGTGTCAAACAGGGGGAAAGGGAGGGAGGGCCACACATCAGGACAGAATCTGAGACAGAGGGGGGCTCCAGGCAAAGGGACCGTGCGTCCTGGGGGAATGGATCGGCGTGGGGCAGGAAGCAGAGAGGACACGGGGCCCAGCAGGAGGGACCGGCTGCACAGTGAGGTGAGGTGGCTGATGTGGGGGAAGCTGGTGCCCATGTGCAGAGATCTCCACTTCCAGGGCAGAGTGGCCACACCAAGCACATCGGGACGGGCAGGTGGGCCCGTAGCAGGGGGGGAGCGGGGGGAGCAGGGGGTGAATGGAGGGGACAGGGGGGATTCGGTCCCGCCCCTGGGGATGGGAGGGTGCTGTCTGTCCCTCGTGGAGTCGTGGCGGGGGGCGTGGGGGGGTTGGGCCCGGTACGGCGCTATGGGGTTTGGAGTCAGGATGTGGTGGGGGCTTGAATGCCGCCCGCACGCCCGGGTCGGGGTGCGGAAGCTCACCACGCGCTCGTCGCTCGAGTCCGACTCGGAGCTGGAATCCTCACCGTCGCGGTCCCGGTAGCGATCCTTCACTGCGGGACAGACGGGAGCCCCTGATCAGCGGGGGACCGGCTCCACCACCGCTTCCCGCCGGCCGGCCGCGCCGGCGCCCCGCGAGCACGCGCCCAGCACTCACGCCGCTGCAGCTCCTCGCGCTCCCGGTAGCGGCTGTACCGCGCGGCAAACGCCGCGTTCACCCGCAGGGGAGACGACCCGCGCGGCTCCGGCATGGCGGCTGCGCGACCCACTGCGCACGCGCGGGCTGGCGCCCGGGGGGTGGGGCTGCTGTCGGCCCCGCCCGGCGCTACCTTTAAAGGAGGCGGGGCCTCGGGGGCCGCGCCCTAACCCCGCCTCCAGCCTTTCCGGAATCTCTGACGCCGCGTGAACTCAGTCCCCACCCACGGGCACGCCTCTGCGCGGAAGGCTGCAGCCACCGCCCACCCCACCCCGGGGGCTGCCCGCACCCAGCTGACATCTGGGGGCCCTTTCTCCACTCGCGGTTTCCTGCCTCGCTTCCGCTCCGACAGCGCAAAACGCCGCCCCACCCAGCTCTCGCACCCCTGGCGCCCTGGGAATGACCACTCTCTCCACTCCCCGAAGCATCCGTGACCCGCGACCCCCGTGCCCACCCCCACGAACATCCTGGACGCGTGACTCTCCATGGCAGATTAAAGAATCAGAAGCCACCACCACTGCGATCAAGCACAAGAATTAATTTAATGGGTAAAAACATTAAGTTATCACACAACTTTTGTCCATAAAGCTTAATAAATAGAATCTTCTTTTAAAGCTGTACAAGAGACAGGAAAACAAGTTTCCAACAAGATATGAATGAACTCATCCCACCCTCTTATTCATTTGGAACTCCCCCCGCCCCATGCTCAAAAGCAGAGTGCACACTTGAGATCGCTCTGTACAGTCAGCCAAGTCGCCAGGTTCCAGGAGCCCTGGAAGCCATGACCTCACTGTGGGGCTGAGGCTTTAAACGCTCTGCCCTTGGGACTCTGTCGCCCCAGCAGTCTGGGGAGTGGAGGAAACTGAACCGTTTAGGTGGCTGTTGCCTACAGGAGCCCTTCTCACCAAACACACAAAAGGGAAAAACAAATGAGAAATGTCCCTTGAGCACACACACTCCAGAAATCAATACCAACAAGCCACAAACTGGTGCTCCCCCACCCTTGGCAGCAGGACTGGAGGAGCAAAAAGAGAAAGTGTTTCTTTCTTCCTTTCGGAGAGAGAACCCAGCTGGGTCCTGTGGCTGCAGTGGGTGGTCCTGGGTCACAGTGGTGCCACCATGTGCCCCTGCAGTATGTCCATGAGATCCTGAGCCCCTCTCCCTTGCGCCAGCTCCAGAGGCGTGAGCCCCCTGGTGTCCCTGTGATGGAGATCAGACTCGGCAGCCAGGAAGCTGACCACAGCCGTGTGGCCCTCCTGCACGGCCAGGTGGATGGGGAGCGACCCCGTGTTGTCAGGGGCGTTCACATCAGCACCGTGCTCCACCAAGACCTTCAGCGTGTCGAGGAATCCCGTGCGGGCTGCATCGTGGGCCGGAGTGGTGCCGGAGGTGTCCTGGACATTGGGGCTGGCGCCTTGTTTCAGGAGCTCCAGGGCGATGGTGGGGCTGCCAAACATCATGACCTGTGCAGGGGCAGAGTTCCGGGGGTTCTCAAAAGAGGGGTTCCAGGAAAAGGCATCACTTGGAGAGAGGGGTCATTCAGAAATAGGGAACACCAGAGAAGAGGTCCTCTGGAGAATGGAAAAAGCCCAGGGAACGCAAACCCCCAGGCAGCTGTTTGAGACCTCAGAGGACAAGGTCTCCTAGGAACCGGGACCCCCAAGAAACTAAGGAAAAACATCCACCCCAGGAACAGCTCCCATGCAAACTTTCAAAGAACATAAGACCCTCCACAAGGAACCAGAGGACCACCGCCCCCTCAGACGTGGGAAATCACCAGGAAATATACACCTCCCTCCAGGAAATGGGTCTCATAAAATGAGAACTGCCCTCCCCCCCCCTCCCCCCGAACTTGACAGCCCCCTCAAGCGAAAGGAGAGGCCCAGGGAATCTGAAACCCATTCTCCAATGAACAGCCCTCCCATATAGCCGGAGCGCCCCCCTAGAACACCTGAATCATTCCAGAGATGAGCTTCCTCTCTAAAATGACTCCAGGGAATGGGGACTACTATGCACCCTGTACCTGTTCCCCCCGTGGGACTCCCCGTGATATTCCAAGAATCTAAGGGGGAGGGGGAGAGAAAAGAACGGAGATCACCCCACACACAAGGAACCGGATCTCTCTGGGGACCCCATAGGCAATAAGAACGCGGTGGAGACCTGAATCCCTAATTCCAATGGTCGGGTCTCCCCATCGGAACCCAAAGAAACAAGGGCCGGCCCCGTGAAACCGGTATCCAGAGAAGCTGAATCCTCGCTCCCGGAAAAAGAGCCTCCCAGGAAAACTGCACCCCAGCACCCGAAGACCGAGAACTCTCCAGAGATGGAAAGCCTTCCCTTCCCCCATCCACGCCCCATCCACCAGCACCTACGAAAGGGGGCATCAGGGTGTGACGTAAGCCCCCAAATGGGGGCCCGGGGCCCGGTCGGCCCCCGCCGGGCCCGGAGACTCAGGAGCGGGGTCTGGGCCCCCGTTCCCTCCCGGCTCCGCCGCCCCGGCCTCGCTGCCAGGCCGGCCGGCCTCACCTGCAGCGCCGTCTTGCCGAAGCGGTTCAGGGCGTCGGGGTGCACCAGCTCGCGGTGCAGAAGGCGGCGCACCTCCCGCACGTCGCCTCGGGCCGCGGCCCCGCTCAGCCGGTCGCCGGCGCGGACCTCCTCCAGCAGCATGGCGACACCGGCCTGGGAAGCCCCCCGACCCACCCGGCACGGTCAGGGCGGGGGCAGCCACCGGTGCTGGCCCCCACCGCCCCCCCGCGGAGCTGCCAGCCGGCGCCGGGCTCCCGGCCCGGCTCGCCAGTCCGGGGCTCCGCCGCGACCCCCACCGCCCCCACCCCCGGCCGGCTCCTCCCCGCTGTCAGCCGGCAGGTCGCGAGGGGCTGGGAAGCAGGCCCAACCCTCCGCGGCCCGCAGGGGGCCCGGTCTCCGCCCCACTCACCCTCCCTCCTCCTCTGCGGGCGGAGTCTCTTCTGAGCAGACGCCGCGACGCAGCTGCGGAGCTGTCCGCCCGGGACCGAGGCTGCGCGCTGAGCTCCGCCCCCGGACGCGGCCGATTTGTTTTCTTACGAACTCGCTCGCTACAAAGTAGCCCCGCCGCGCCGCCCGGCGCCCGACCCTGCGACGCCCCGCCCACGCGCCCAGCGCAGCCAATAGCTACGCGTTGCCGGGGAGGGTTTGAGCGCTGGCGTGGGCGGTGCCGCTCCTGATTGGCCGAACCGTGGCGATTGGCGGACCGCCGGCAATGGCGGGGTTTTCGGTTTTTCAAATGCGCCTGGCGCGCGGGAGGCAGAGCCGGTTTAACTGACCGGGGAGAGAAAGTTCAAGGCTAGGGGAACGCGGGCGGCTCCAGGAACCCAGCGCCTCCGCTGGGGCTGCTGCGCCCGCGGTTCCACCATAAATGCTGCACGATAAGCATTTATTCGTCCTTCACAGGGAGCGGAGCGTTTTGTCTCCTTCATCCACCCACCTTGTGCAGGAACCTTTCCCATCGCACCTTCAAGCACCTACATAAGTTAAGACAGCGTGAGGCACCGTGGAGAAAATAAAACGAGCGAATGAGGAGGAAATCTCTTTCTGGCTCAGATTGAACCAGCCCGAGCACAGCAAGTGCAAGGGACGCGAAGGAACGTTCACGCCGCAACTGCCACGTGGCTGGACCTGGCAGAGACCTCCATTCAAACATATACTGGGGGGAAATTTTAATTTTTTACTGAACACCTACTGTGTGGTGGGCGCCCAACTGGAGAGCGAGCTACAGTTCAGGGCAGGAGGGAACAGTAATTACATATTTTCTGAGTGGTAAACGCTAAGGGAGTTGATACAACGGGATAAGTAAGAGTCTATTTGGAAAGGAGCCTGTTGAAACAGGGGTCACCCTGAATTGGTGACATTGATTTGAGACCGGAAGTTACGGTAAGGAGCGTGTGTGGATACCCAGGAAAAGCATGCCAGGTCCAGGGCACTACAAATGCGAAGGCCCTGAGGTGGGAGTGCGCCTGGTGTGTCCAGGAAGAGCCGGGTACGGAGGGGGAGGTGAGGGCACGCAGGTGGCGGGATGGGTGGCACAGATCGAGGAGGGAAGCACGCGAGGGTTCTGAGCGGAGGAGCCAGGCGCTGACTTGGACGTTAACCGCGCCCTCTGGCGGCTGCGGGGGGAACTGACTTTGGGGGGGGGGGGCGGGGAGGAAAGTCCCCAGCCAGGGGACTGGCCCAGAGGAGCTGTGACCAGGGCTGAAGAATGGATCTGTGCTACCCACTCCCATCCCAGCAAATCAAGGACGTCCCTGGCACCCCCAGTCCCCAGCCAAGAAGCACATGCACAGCAGCTGAGTTGATGTTTTTAATGCCATCCTCAAATGAGCAGCTGTGAAGAAGGAGGGGCACCAACACCCCCTAAGGCAGGTCACTGGTGAAGGCACTCCTGAATGGGCTTCCAGGCCCCTCCTCTCTTTCTTCATATAAAAGTGGAAGTGGAAGAGGGAAGCTGGGAGGCCATCCCTCCCAGCCTATGGGTAGAGGACAAGTCTGGGAGGGGGCCAGGTGCTGGGAGCAGGAAGCAGGAAACTGCTAAGCCAATAGAGGCCTGCTCACACCTTCCCCACCTTCCTTCCCTCCCTCTAAAGTCCGCAATCAGGACCGAGGGAGAGGGAGGCCCGTGTTCCAGGCCCTACCTCCTCTCCTTCCTAGCTGGTACGAAGTTGATAATCTGCAAGAAAACAATGAGCAGGGACATCTCAGAATGGGACAAATGGCGAAGACGGACAGCCTCCCCAATCCTTCCCCAGCCCCAGTGTTCAGGATCAACCCTGCCAGGAAGTTACAAGGCCAAGGGTGAATCAAACACAGGGAATGAACCCACAGTAACTAGCCTGTTTCCAGGCAGCAGATGGAACTGACAACTGCCCCCATTTTAAAGATGGGCAAACCAAGGCCCAAGTTGGCACGGTGACAAAGACAGGATAGGCCTGTTGAGTTCTGGAGCCCTCGAAGTGAGAGTGAGAATGCATCTAAACTCCAAGACCATCCCCATCATCTCTCTGACCCCACTGTCCCAGGGAGCCGGCTGCCTTACCTCCACTCTGGGTGATGTAGCGGACCCAGGGCAGGGCCTGGTAACCGCTTTTCTCGATGATCTTCATGTATCGGACCTGAAAGGAAATGAACGGAAGGGGCCCAGGTTGAGGGGAGAGAGCTTGCTAGAACCAGGGGAATATATGTGACACCAGTTGGGGGAGGAAGGGCACAGGCTGGGAGTAATTAAGTGACATGGCTTGGGGCAACCATGTGGCATGGACAGTGGGACGGGGGAAAGGAAGGTGGTCCAGGAGAGAGGTCCAGAAAGAGATGACACAGTGTAAGGGAAGAGACACAACACGGTTTGGGGGAGATGAGGTGCCACAGGCCAAGGGAACGGTGAACAGCCTGTAAGTAGGAGAGGGATGGAAGTTACAATGGGGGGCGGGGGGAGTGGCACAGAACAGAGAGAGGGGGGGAGGGAGAAGGAGAGAAAAAGGGAGAGGAGACCCAGGCTGAGGGCAGAAGAGGCAACAATGTTCTGGGGAAAAGACATGGTCGGCTACAGAGGAGAGGTGACTCAATAGGGGAACCTACTGAGGTCTAAGAGAAGAGCCACCCTGCCCACTTCCCTTACCTGAATCCCGGAGACGGTGAAATAGGGGATCTCAAACTTGACCCCAATGGGGGGCCGGCCCTCCTCCTCCTCCTTCTCCACACTAGGGAGGCCAAAGTGGGCACGCATCAGGTACTCCTTGCCGCCCTAAAGGCAATGGGGGCATCAGACACACCGAGGGGTCCCTAAGACCACAGACCATCCTCACAACAGCCCCTGGAGCCGTCTCAGCTCTCGGCCCCTTTCACAGACAAGAAAGGCTCCTGGCTAAGACTCACAGCCTCAGCCCGGTTGGAAGGTGGGGTGGGGCCATCTCCCACTTTTCAGGCCCTGATGAACCACCTCCCCGACCCTACCCCCGATTCCAGGGACAGACCAAACCCTCCATGGGCCCACGGACGTGGGTAACATCATCCTGCCTGTTTCAGGTGGGAAAACTGAGGCTCCATGTGGGGAACAGGGCTTCCCAAGGCCACACAGCTCAGAGAGGCAAGAGTGGGATGGGAGCCGAAACCGGTTTGGCTCAGTGGATAGAGCGTCGGCCTATGGACTGAAGTCCCAGGTTTGATTCCGGTCAAGGGCATGTACCTGGGTTGCGGGCACATCCCCAGTAGGAGATGTGCAGGAGGCAGCTGATCGATGTTTCTATCTCCCTTCCTCTCTGTAAAAAATCAATAAAATATATTTTTAAAAAAATTTAAAAAAAAAAAAAAAAAAGAGTGGGATGGGAGCCCCATCTGTGTGGCTCAGTGGTTGAGCATCGACCTATGAACCAGGAGGTCACAGATTGATTCCAGTCAGGGCACATGTCTGGGTTTCAGGCTCACTTCCCAGTAGGGGGCGTGCAGGAGGCAGCCAATCGTTGATTCTCTCATGACTGATGTTTCTCTCTCTCTCTCCCTCTTGCTTCCTCTCTGAAATCAATAAAAATATATATTAAAAAAAGAGAGTGGGGTGGGAATCTGAACCCAAGGCTGGGTACCTCAGACCTGGTAGGGAAGCTTTACCACCATGCCAGCCTGATGTCTAGCTTTATTTCCCCACCCCCACCCCCACAATGACAACCATGTGCAGGTAGATGTGGGTCTGATTGGTTATCCCCCTGGCCCTCAAGCAGTTGGAGTGGGTCCTTACAGAGCCCCACCCTTGCCCAGTGCTCACCGGGAAAGACTTAATGCTCCAAATCACGATGTTCTTCTCGGGCACATACTTGGCACTGCCCACGCTGGTCTTGAAGCGCGGGGAATCGGCATCACTGGGCACCGGCACAGATATCTCCACACCGTTGGCCACCGACTGCTTCTTAAACTGTCCCTTGGCCTGGTGGGCGGGGGGGAGAGTGCAGCGGGAAGAATTTGCTCATGGATTCTGCAACTATTCCCCAAGCCCTTTCCATATGCCTTCTCATCGAGAGCCTCCACAACCTGAAGTGAAAACCAGTCCTGCCCAATTTGCAGATGAGGAGAACAGAGGCAGAGAGGCATTTGCCTGGAGACACACAGCCAACAAGTGGCAGACCACAGTCCACACCCATGAGACCCCAGAGGCCCTACCCTTAGTGCCTTCCATATGGAAACTGTCATACCCCTCTGCCAGGTCCAAAATGACTTCCATGAGCCCATCGGAGAGGGGTTTTCATTTGAAGGTGGCACTTACTGAGCCCCTGCCATGTGCCAGGCCCTGTGCCAAGCACTTAATCCTCTCACTGATTCCGTAAAGTAGGATCCATTCCTGAAGTCCATTTGTAAGAGACTGAGGTACAGCCCTAGCTGGTTTGGCTCAGTGGATAGAGCATCGTCCTGTGGACTAAAGGGCCCCAGGTTTGATTCCGGTCAAGGGCACATGCCCGGGTTGCAGGCTCGATCCCCAGTAGGGGGGGATGGGGGCGAGCACGAGGCAGCCAATGAATGATTCTCTCTCATCATTGATGTTTCTCTCTCTCGCAAATCAATAAAAATATGTATTTTTTAAAAGAGACTGAGGTACAGAGAGAAAGAGCATTTTGCCCAAGTCACATAGCTGGTAACTGGCATAGTGGGGATTCAAACTGAGCCTGTGTCCTCAACCATTACATGTCCTCCTTACAGATGAATGAAGAAGCTATACTATATGTGTACCTCGAGCTGTGTGACAGGACAAGCTTTCACCATAAGGTCTCTAAGTGTTCCGTGTGGTAGCTAGCATTATGATTACTACTATTATTTATTCACTTGGGGAAGAATATGTGAGAAGTGGGATCTGGGCAGAGGACTTGGAGGTAAATGGTGAGGGGGGGGATGAAAGGCTCTAGCGTTAACAGCCCCTTTCCCTTTCCTGCAGAGATGGGGACACTGAAGAGCATCAAGACCCTCCCTGGTGACCCTCCACTGTGCAACCCAGCTCCCCTGAGGCCCCAAGGCCAGGGAACAAAGGCAACTCTAAGAACACAGACTCCTGAGTCAGGCAGACCAAGTGCAACGTGGGGGGAGCTCCCTCCCTAGATGAGTGACATCATAATCCCAGGACCTGTTTCCCCGTCTGTGAAAGAGGGCTGTGCTACAAGCTCTGAAGAAGTTCCTGCTGTGGGACTGGGACACATGCACAAAGCTGCTTATGGCAATGGGAACTGGCGTAGCCACGAACTGAAACAACCCATGTGAGAGAATGGAGACATAGATTTCCACGGTGGAATATTCTATAGCTATAGAAATGGATGCACAAACTATGACACCTGGAATTCATTTTTAAATCGATGTTACACGAATAAAGTAAGTTATACACAAAATCATACAGCCTGAGTCCACTGCTACGAGGGTCAGAAGCTGGCAGGAATGAAATATTTGTGGCTACACATGTGGGGAGCGAAATTATGAAGAAAAGCAAAGAAATCATTTACATAAAATTCAAGATTGTAATTACCTCTGGGCAAGGGGAGGGACATGTGGGGATTCAGAGGCTCTGGTCAAATACATTTTTTCGTTGTTGAAATATATTTTTATTGATTTCAGAGAAGAAGGGAGAGGGAGAGGTAGAAACATCAATGATGAGAGAGTACCATCGATAGGCTGCCTCCCGAACACCCCACACCGGGGATCGAGCCCCAACCGGGGATCAAACCATGACCTCCTGGTTCATAGGTCGACACTCACCCACTAAACCATGCCGGCTGGGCAGGTCAAGTACATTTAAATAAGCTAGGTAGTTCACTATTTTTAAAATCATATAAATATGCTATTTATCTATCTAAAAAGTAAATATGTAAGTAAAACAGATCATAGATGGTGATAATAGAAGAGAAAAATAGAGCAAAGAAGGGAGGTGGGAAATGTTGGGGGTGGGTATAATTCTCAATAGGCACATGAGGGAAGGCCTCTTTGAGGAGATGACATTTAAGCACCTAGACCAGCAGTTCTCAACCTGTGGGTTACGACCCCTTTGGGGGTCAAATGACCCTTTCACAGGGGTTGCCTAAGACCATCGGAAAACACATATATAATTACATATTGTTTTTGTGATTAATCACTATGCTTTAATTATGTTCAATTTGTAACAATGAAAATGCATCCTTCATATCACATATTTACATGACGATTCATAACAGTAGCAAAATTACAGTTATGAAGTAGCAACGAAAATAATTTTATGGTTGGGGGTCACCACAACATGAGGAACTGTATTAAAGGGTCACGGCATTAGGAAGGTTGAGAACCACTGACCTAGACTATCTCCAATTTAAGAGATTAAGGAGATGCGATTAGGAGTCCTGGGTATACCTGGGTGAGTGGGGGCGGAGTGATCCAGGGAAAGGGGACAGCCAGTGCAAAGGCCTTGCAGGGGTTCAGGGACCTGAGCCTGGAAGGTTTGGGAACCAGCCAGGGGCCTGTGTGGCTGGAAGGAAATGAACCAGGAGGGAGGTGGGAGAGGAAATTAGATTGGTGAGGAGGCGGGAGGGGCAGATCAAGCACTGTGAGTAACTGTTCCTCCAACCCACCTTGACCATGATCTCCACCCGGCTGTGGGAGAACTTCTCAATGACAGACTCAATCCAGATCAGTGGCTTGACCTGCAGACAAAGGAAGGGGGGCTCTGGGCGGTTCTGGGGTCACTCTCCTTCCCTGCCATGGGGCTTGACCCTGCCTCACCTGGGTGCTGAGGCGGTAGGACATGAGCTCGAAGTCGCCATCAGGTGGGATAAAGGAAATGGTGCGGTCATTGTCAAAACGGGAGAGTCGCACACACTGGTGAAATTTCACATCCTCCAGTTCCACCGACTTGTTCTTGTTTCCTGAAACTCAGAGCCAAGCATGCAGGATGACCCTGGGGGCCGGGGCAGGGTCCCTTATCCCTAACTTAATAGCCCACTGCTATCATCACCCCCATTTGACAGATGAGGAAACTGAGGCCCAGAGTGGATAAGTAACTTGCCCAGTCACCCAGCTGCCCAGGGGCAGAGCTAGGATCCGAACCCAGGGAATCTGAGTCTCACTGTCAGGCTTTTAAATGCAATGCTAGTCTGTCTCCTTGTATAGCCCAGAATGTCAGCTCTGTGAGGGCCAGGATTTGTCTTTTTCGTCACTGCCCTGTCCTTGCACCCAGCACTTAATAAAGAAGCGTTTGAGCAAAGAACCAGCAGCTGTAGTGCTGGCCATGACCAGCAGAGGGTGCTCGAGTGCTGATTTCAGAACTGACTGCAATTCTCTGGGGCCCCAGATGCAGAGGGGTCTCCATCTCCTCCATGAACCCCCTGCTCCAGACACCTACGGCCAGTGAGCTCAAAGAGCACGCGATCGTTGAGGCCGAGTCGCAGCTCTGGCATTCCCGACAGAAACACCTTGAGCTTGATGGTGCCCACGATCTCGCTCAGCAGGACACTGCCATTGGCATTGACCTGGGGATGCACACATGGGCATGAGGGTCAGCGGGCAGGGGCCCCCTCTCCTGTCCCCAACCGTGGCAGGGGCGGGTGGGGCTGTGGGGGCTCACCAGCAGGTTGACAGACTCTATGACGTCGATGAAGACCTCATTCTTCTTGTACTTGATGCCCTCGGAGCGCCAGGACACAGCATTGGTGACAGTGGGCGGCACCCGTGACTTGCCCGTCTCCAGCTTGTTGCCCTGCTGTGTGATGTACCTGGCAGGACGGCAGGGAGCATGAAGAGGGGGGCCCGGGGACACCTCCTGGCCCTCCTCAACTTCGTGCCACCATGACCTGCCCTGTGGCTGCTCCCACAGCACACTCACTCCTGCAGAATCTTGCTGTCAGTGGTCTGGGGGAAGCCAAAGTCCATGAGCTCATCCAGCAGCTCGTAGACAATGACAAAGTTGTCCCTGATGCTCTCCTCCTCCAGCTCCTTGAAGTATTCGGAGAATACCTGGGGGTGCAGGAACAGACACCCACAGAGGTGGAGCTGGTGTAGCCATAGGCTGGGTCCCCATTGATCCAGCCAGCCATCCAATAAGCAATTATTGAGTGCCTACTTTATACCAGTGCTGGGACATTAACGATGGACAAAGCCCCCAGGGTCCCTGCCCTCAGGGAGAAGTCCAGTGAGGGAAATGGACTGGTAACAGAACCAATATAATCCAACGTGTTGGGTACAATAATGTGGAAAACTCAAGGAAAATAGGAACCCAGAGGTGGGGAGGTCCAGGAAGAATTAGAACTGATCTTTTTATTTGTTTGTTTTTTCTTTGACTATGGATCCCTGCATATCTGATGGTCATGAGCCCATCTCAGAATAAATACATAAAACAAAATACACAGGATGGCAAAGGAAACCTGTTATACAGAAACATGACTGAGGTCATGGACTTTCTGTATTCTATTCATAGTCCTTGGAAGTTTGGGGTCCCCAAGTTAACAGGCCCTGGGAATTAGTAGGCATAACCACAGAAGAGAACCTGTTAGTCATCAACATTTGAACTATTCTCCACTCCTCATTCTGCTCCAACCTCACTGGCCTTTCTATTCCTACCCCAGGGCCTTTGCATATGCTATTCCCTCTGCTTGGAACACTCTTCCTTCAGCTCATCTCACAGAGGGCTGCTTGTCCTTCAGACCTCAGCTCAAATGTCACCCTCTCAAGGTAAGGAGTCATGGGTATACCTGGGTGAGTGGGGACCACTCCCCTCCATGAGTATCATGATGCTATGGTGAGATTAGCATTTTAATCAGATTTAATCTCCTTTACGCCCTTTAACTCCTCAGGACAGAGACCTGTCTAATGCATAGGTGTTTTTCCTTTGCCTGGCAGAGAGGAGACAAATCCATGAATATTTCTTGTTTGTTGAATAGTGATGACTGAGCACTTTCTCAGTCACTGAGAATGGCATATATTAATTGTAGGCGCCACTGCACTCGGACCAGCCGAGAATGGCATATATTAAGAGCTCACTAAATTATATAATTTTATAACATTTGTGATAATGCTAACAATAATACCAAGCCTTTATTGAGCACTTAGTGTATACTGAGCACCGTTTTAGGCACTTTAGAGGTATGAATTTTATTAATTTGTACAACCCCGAGGTAGGACTTGCTGTAACCCCCAGTTTAGAGGCACAGAGAGAAGAGACTTGCTCAAGGTCATATAGCCAGGAAGCAGGGAAAGCTAGGATTGGAAACCAGTTCACTCTGGCTCAGATTTGAGCAGTTACACTCTCTCGAAGACCCCTCGGTCCCTGCCTATTATAGGGAGAGATGATCCCATAGCAGCCAGTGACAACACAAGTGATGGGACTTTGTTAGGGCACCCCCAGGGAGGTCACGCAGAGCTTCTTAGGAAAATGGATCATGAAAGAGATGGGCAAGACAGGTGGACCAACAGGCCAGCTGACCAGTGGGAGGCCCCAACCTACCTCCACCGTCTTGTAGAGGAAGGAGTACACGAGCGAGGCATTGGCGTTCTTCAGCGTGGTGGCCACCACTGCGGGCAGCGAGGTTAAGGAAAAGGTGCCGTTTTCGAAGGGCTCCAATGGAGCACAGACCTTGAACCCCCACCCTGTTCCCCACCAGCACCCCATTTCTGCCCACGCACACACCCCTAGGCTGAGGACAAGAGTTGCACTGATGTGCTGTGCAACTCCTAACCTCAGCCTACCCTCTCTGGGCCTGAGCTGCCACCACCCCAGCCCCCCAGGGACCCCACCTGTGGCTGGATACAGTAGAGGTTGCTGTATTTGATCCACAGGAAGTGGACCCGGCCGTGGCTCAGCAGTGGGGTCAGAGCGCCCTCTTCCTCCCGCTGCATGAGCAGAGGCATAAAGTGCTCTATCTCGCTCATGGCCACATCGCCCTTGTAGTTTCGACTGATCAGGGGCTAAGGGCGGGCAGAGAAGGCCCAGTCATCACTGGGATCCAGGGACCCTCCACCCAGGGGCACTCTACCTAGAGTGCCTGGTTCGGACCCTACTCCCTGGCCCAGGGGCCTGAGCACCTCTCTGCACCTCAGTTTCCTCCTCTGTAAAATGGGCACGTGATAAAACAGCTAACATGTCTAGACCCTTCACTAAGGTCCAGGTCATAGTTCTACTAAAGCCTGGATGCTTGGCCCTCCCCTCCCAGGAGCACACCCACACCTTTCTTCACTCTTAAGTGTGCATCTCCTACACCAGTGTTGGCGAACCTATGACACGCGTTAGAGGTGACACGCGAACTCATTTTTTTGGTTGATTTTTCTTTGTTAAATGGCATTTAAATATATAAAATAAATATCAAAAATATAAATCTTTGTTTTACTAAGGTTGCAAATATCAAACAATTTCTATATGTGACACAGCACCAGAGTTATGTTAGGGTTCTTCAAAATGCTGACACGCCGAGCTCAAAAGGTTCGCCATCACTGGCCTACACCCTAAGGGCCCCCAGGAGACTTGCAACCGGGGGAGCAATGGGCAGCTGCAGCTCCTCCCAGGCAGGACCTGTCTGTCGCCAAGGCCCTCTTTTCTCTGACTTTTCAGTGAGCCAATAGCAGCCCTGCCCAGGCTCATTTCTTTCCTATAAAGTGCCAAAGTAGGCTCTCTCCTGTTGCTTCTTCTATCCTAAACCTTCCTTTTTCATTGTCCCAGCTTTAATAGGTATGCTCTCAGGAAAAAAAAAAAAAAAAAGAGTGGATGTTTGCTTGCTGATTTAGTTCTCACCACAACCCTGTAAGGTCGTGTCATTGTCACCTCCATTTCACAGCTGGGGAAACTGAGGTAGGAACCGTGTTCATAATAAGTGGGAAATCAGGAATTGGACCAAGTACCCTCATTCCAGAAATCCTGGTCTTGCCCAGGGCTTCAGATGCACCAAATCGGCAAGGTAGGGATGACGAACGGTAAGAAGGGAAGGATGGGAGGAAGGACAGATTATAGAAAGAGGAGAAAAGAGAGATTATAGAAGAGGGACGGAAGGAAGAAAAGAAAGATCATGCCAAGAAGTAAAATAAAAAAGAAAGATTATACCTAAAAGAGAAAAAGAAAGAAAATAAAAATGATTGTGCCCATACAGCTCTCTTAGCTCTGACTGGCAGGGAGGGAGCCACCAATAACAGCAGAACCTACTTGGTAAGGTTGTTTTGTCCAGCGCTCAGAGCTGGGGGCAGGTCCTCAGACACCTGAGCTCTCACTATCATTATCGGAAACATTATCTTCCCCACCGCTCTTATGATTGCTCCTGAACGACGGGACAGTAAGAGGGGGCCCCAGAAAGGGACAAAGCAGCCCCAAAGGGGAATCAGGGCCCCCTGGCCCTGCTGTCTTCCCCAAATATTCATACTGTGGGTGCGGATGGTGACAGAAATAACAATTCCAGTGGGTCGATCCCCGCGTGTTCGCAGCAGGGCTGCGGGGCCAAGTGGTCGCCCCCGGCTGCGGGTTGTGCTAATTGTTTGGGGTGGAGACCCCTGTCGTTCCCATGGTTACGGAGCGTGAGACCGAGGCTCCGAGAGGCGAGCGCGCGGCCGGTGCCGGCGGGAACGGGACCCGGGACCCGAGTGGGGGGAGGGGAGCCCCCCGCCCTCGGGGACACCTGGGCCGCGCTGCCACCCACCTGTGCGCCCCCGCCCACCCCACGCCCAGCCTCACCTTGCCCTTGACGTCGAGGATGAAGACAGCCGAGGCGGACATGGTGGCGGCCGGCGGACCGGGAGCCGGGAGGGAGGACGGAGACGACGGCGACGGCGGCGCCGCTTCCTTCTTCCTGCGGAAGCGCCGGCGCAGGTGAGCGCCCAGGTGAGCGCGTCTTAAAGGGGAGGCCGCCAGGTGAGCGGAGCTGTCAGCGGACAAGAAGTCCCGGCGGGAAGGAAAGGGGCCGGACTCTAGGCCGCACTGCTACCCCGCCTGCCTTCGCACCCAGGAGTGCGGCCGGGTGGAGACCCAGGTCAGCCGTCCGCCCATCCGTCCGCCCATCCGTCCGCCCGTCCGGTCTCTCCCACACGCATGTCAGACCCAATACAGCAGGGACTGTGTTCTGTTCATGTTTGTATTTCCAGTGCCCAGCACTGGGTGCTCAATAATATTCGTCCAAATCATTAATTCTTTTCCTCGTTTATACAATAAATATTTATGAATTATTCTCTCTTTATTTTTCATCTTTACACTCAGTGAATTAACAGCTGTGGGTTCAGACTGGCCAGGTCCCGGGTTCTGTGAGCCTTGGGGGCAGGCCTAGCCACAACAAACACAGGAAAATGGGCGAGAGGGCAGGGGGAGGAGAGAGTTAACAGATTTGGTCTTGAACTTGGGGGGTTGGGTGGAAAAGTGATGATCCTTGCCGCTTGGGATGAGGACCAGCAGGAAGAAAGCTGTCTGATGGGGGCCTGGGAAGGCCCCAGGGATGGGCTGGGCCCTTGGGGCCCCCTCCCCGGAGGACAGGCACTTGGCTCAGTCTCCTGCCCCACACCACCCATGGGAGAGATGCGGCCCTCATCCCCTCGCCCCTCTCAGGCTCAGAGGCTGTTTCAGGTTGAGCCTCTGAAAGAAGCTTTTGCCCAACTCCTGTGCTGATCATGATGGCACAGGAGGGGGCGGCCTTGATGATCGTTGGGAGGAAGCCTGCAAAGAGGCCCCTGGTGCCGGACTCAGCCCAGATCCGCAGCAGCCACAGCAGCAGCAGCCACAGCCACGTGGAGTCAGCGTGCACGTGGGCGGGTGACACTCTCACAGCCTCCACCGCTCCCAGCGCAACATGGCCTTGAGCCTTCGCCACATCAAAGGGTAGAGTCAGGATGGCAGCCATCGTCCCTGAGATGCAGAGCCACAAAGCTGATGCCCACCGAAGTCTGGTCCTTTGGCCTGCGCCCACTCACCAGCTCTTTACCAGCTCACAGTCGAACCAGTGCAGGGCTGAAGAGGGCACATCCGGAAGAGCAGTGGGGCCCCAGCCCAGCCACAGTGAGGCCAGCCGCCCTGAGCTACGGAGGTTCGGACTCAGGCACCCAACTCCTGGTATGACACGGGCTGAGGCTGCAGCTTAGTCCCTACGGCCTCTAGGGGCCTTATCACAGTCAGGGTGCCCAGGCCAGTGCACCAGCCACCATGGGTGCGTAGAAGTCAGAGGCCAGGGCTCGACCACACAGGAAGGCCCTGAAGTAGATGGCAGTTGCTGGCACAGTCATCACCAGGTGAAGCGAGTGGGGTCCTGAACGCAGGTGGCACAGCGGGCACCATTTGGGCACAGGTCCCGGGGTTCCAGGACACCACTGCAGTACAGGAGGCACTTCTCTGTGGGTTGGAGGGAGGAGGGCAATTTGGCGTAAGAGGCTCCAGAGTCTGAAGGGAGGCATCAGCTCGATGGTCACTGCAGGGAGTTGAGACTGCAGGTGGATCTTCACCACGTCCAGGGGCGTCAGGAAAGTGGAGGTGATCACAGCCCCAGCACCTGGGGCCACCGTTTGTTGGAGGGGACTGATGCCCCCAGCGTCCAGATCAGCCATCAATTCTGGCTTTAGGATGGGGTCTGCGCGCGTTTACCTCACCTATGAATTATTCTTTCACTCAAATATTTACTCACTAGTAAATTCTTTCACTCAGTGACAGGAACTATGGGTTGAACTCTGAGTAAGGCAAATGTAGCTGCTTTTATTATTATTCCTAATGTTATTCTTATTCATTCAAAAATATTTTTAATATTTTTTATTAATTTCAGAAAGGAAGGGAGAGGGAGAGAGAGATAGAAACATCAATGATGAGAGAGAACCATAGACCGGCTGCCTCCTGTCGACTGGGAATCGAACCGTGACTTCTTGGTTCATAGGTCGAAGATCAACCACTGAGCACACAGCTTGAACCATTCAAAAAATATTTATAGTCCTAGCTGGTTTGGCTCAGTGACTAGAGCGTTGGCCTGCCGATTGAAGGGTTCCTGGTTCTATTCTGGTCAAGGGCACATGCCCGAGTTGCGGGCTCTATTTCCAGTATGGGACGTGTAAGAGGCAGCTGATCAATGATTCTCATTGATGTTTCTATCTCTCTCTCCCTCTCCCTTCCTCTCTGAAATCAATAAAAATATTTTTTAAGCCCTAGCCGGTTTGGCTCAATGGATAGAGCGTCGGGCCTGTGGACTGAAGGGTCCTGGGTTCGATTCCGGTCAGGGGCACATGCCCGAGGATATTTTCCCATTGATTTTTTTTTTTTAATTAAATCTTTATTGTTCAGATTATTACATTTGTTCCTCTTTTTTCCTCCCATAACTCCCCTCCTCCCAGTTCCCGCCATTGATTTTTAGAGAGAGTGGAAGGGAGGGGGAGAGACAGAGAGAGAGAAACATTGATTGGTTGCCTTCTGCCCGCACCCTGGCCAGAGCCGGGGATAAAGCCTGCAATCAAGGTAGGTGCCCTTGACTGGAATCGAACCTGGGACCCTTCAGTCTGTGGGCCGACGCTCTATCCATTGAGCCAAACCGGCTAGGGCCCAACACTTCTTATTTTCTTTTCTTTTTTTTTAAGATTGTTATTTTTTGCTGTGTTTGATTCCAGTCTTCCCAACTATGTTTTATCTGATAACTCAGGACCTGAGGGGAAGACCTTCTTGTCTTCTTACATTGGAAGAAGCAGAGGTCGAGAGAGGTAAAGCCGCTGGTTCAAGGCCGCAGCCTGGAGACAGCTGAGTCTGAATTGGAATCTGAGTCTTCAAGCCTGGTCCCAGCTTTCACCCACCTGCTCTGTCTTTTTCAATCGTGAGGGAGTCTCAAGCTCCCGACTGCTCTGAACTCCAGTTCCGGGCG
Source organism: Myotis myotis (assembly GCF_014108235.1). Lineage (NCBI taxonomy): Eukaryota > Metazoa > Chordata > Mammalia > Chiroptera > Vespertilionidae > Myotis > Myotis myotis. The sequence continues at coordinate 84,672,533 of NW_023416368.1, forward strand.
AGTCTCTGGGGACCCAGGACTCATACGGGGAGAAACTGGACTGTCTGGCAGCAGGCAGAACTCGAGGGCGGCTTTCTCTCAGAGGTGCTTGCAGTGATTACCGGGACACTGAGATGCGGGGCCTCTTAGGGTAGGGCTGAGGTGCAGCCATAGCTTTTTGCTCCACCCTGTTGATTCCCTGAGACCCCACCCCACCCAAGCTGTGCACAGAGGCTTTTGCGTATGAATGCCCTGGCCCTTTGCAATCTGAAAATTACCTAACAAATTGCAGCTGGGCCAAACAGACCCAGAACTTCCAAAAGAAGGCCCAAGGCCCCACAGCAGCTTGCATTGCTTCATAGCTGGGCCTCATCTAGGCACCTCCAAACCCCAAACAAAGAAGAGGAATCTGCAGATCTCTCCATAGCTCCTGCTGGGTAGCCTCAGGCCGAGGCTAAATTAGCACCTCCTTAGAGATCCAAGAGCCTGTGTACCCAGTGGTCAGATTGGGACCATCCAGATTACAACTCCTCAGATCCATAAGGGACACACTCAGGGGGCAGACTCAGTGAGCACCAAAGCCTCACTGAAGCAGGTCTTGCCCCAGAAGGGTGTCTCCAGCACATAAGTTCTCCCACTGTAGATACAGCTGATTCTCACAGCCAATTGGACTGGAGGTCAATTTCTCCCAGTGATCCTACAACAATCAAGGCTTAACTACAACAAGACTGTGCACAAAGCCCACAAAGGGGTGCACCAAGAGTGTCCACCTCAGGTAATTGGGGAGGCTGAGCCACTGGGCCCTATAGGACACCTAGCACAGAAAGCCACTCTATCAACACAGGAAAGCATAAAAAATGCGGAGACAAAGAAACAAGTCACAAATGACAGAAATGGAGGAAAGCAAACTACTGGATATAGAGTTCAAAACCACACTTATAAGGTTTTTCAAGAATTTTCTAGAAACCGGTGATAAATTTAGTGAGACCCTCAATAAATCTAGTGAGACCCTTGAGGATATGAAAAAGGACCAACTAGAAATTAAGCATACACTGACTGAAATAAAGAATATTATACAGAGTTCCAACAGCAGACTAGAGGATCGCAAGAATCAAGTCAATGATTTGAAATGCGAAGAAGCAAAAAACACCCAACCAGAAAAGCAAAATGAAAAAAGAATCCAAAAATATGAAGATAGTGTAAGGAGCCTCTGGGACAGCTTCAAGCGTACCAACATCAGAATTATAGGGGTGCCAGAAGAAGAGAGAGAGCAAGATATTGAAAACCTATTTGAAGAAATAATGACAGAAAACTTCCCCTACCTGGTGAAAGAAATAGACTTACAAGTCCAGGAAGCGCAGAGAACCCCAAACAAAAGGAATCCAAAGAGGACCACACCAAGACACATCATAATTAAAATGCCAAGAGCAAAAGACAAAGAGAGAATCTTAAAAGCAGCAAGAGAAAGAAAGTCAGTTACCTACAAGGGAATACCCATACGACTGTCAGCTGATTTCTCAACAGAAACCATGCAGGCCAGAAGGGAGTGGCAAGAAATATTCAAAGTGATGAATGCCAAGAACCTACAACCAAGATTACTTTATCCAGCAAAGCTATCATTCAGAATTAAAGGTCAGATAAAGAGCTTCACAGATAAGAAAAAGCTAAAGGAGTTCATCACCACCAAATCAGTATTATATGAAATGCTGAAAGGTATCCTTTAAGAAGAGGAAGAAGCCCTAACCGGTTTGGCTCAGTGGATAGAGCGTCGGCCTGCAGACTGAAAGGTCCCAGGTTTGATTCCGGCCAAGAGCATGTACCTTGGTTGTGGGAACATCCCCAGTAGTAGGTGTGCAGGAGGCAGCTGATCGATGTTTCTCTCTCATCGATGTTTCTAACTCTCTATCCTTCTCCTTTCCTCTCTGTGAAAAATCAATAAAATATATTTTTTAAAAAAATAAAAATAAAAAAAGAAGAGGAAGAAGAAGAAAAAGGTAAAGATACAAATTATGAGCAACAAATACACATCTATCAACAAGTGAATCTAAAAATCAAGTGAATAAATAATCTGATGAACAGAATAAACTGGTAAATATAATAGAATCAGGGGCATAGAAAGGGAATGGACTGACTATTCTTGGGGGGGGGGAATGGATGTGGGGGGTGCGGGAAGAGACTGGACAAAAATCGTACACCTATGGATGAGGGCAGTGTGTGTGTGTAGGCGGGGGAGGGTAAGGGCAGAGAGTAGGGTGGGAACCAGGTGGAGGGGAGCTATGGGGGGAAAAAAGAGGAACAACTCTAATAATCTGAACAATAAATATTTAATTTAAAAAAAAATCACCTGCCAGCAAGTGGTCAAACTGGAATTCTAATCCTGCAAACCCAAGGTTTTATGCTGCCTTCTTCTCAAATAAGGGTAATCTCCAAGATCCTACCAGCCCTCCGCTCAGAAGGTGATTTAGGGGGGCTTGGGAGCTGCCAGTCCGTCACCCCAGCCCAGGCATCACTGAACCTCATCAAGGGCCCTTCTCCTGGGGCCCTGAGATGTTTTCAGGCAGTAAATAGAACCCAAAAGCCTGGGCCAGGTGCCCTGGAATCTGAAACTCAAGTCCTGTTTGGCTGAAAAATTCATGAGCCCCGAAGCTACAGTGGGGTCAGAGAACAGAGCATCTCTGTGTGAGCAGCTGCCCCGTCTCAGCTGCAACTTCCCCTGTCCCCAGGACCTGTGGCCTTGCCCCAGTTCCTCCTGGGTGCCTACAGCCTGCCCAGCTTCCCCTGAGGGACCTGCCTCTAGGCACCCCATTCAGCCTCTTCTCCACAGCACTAAAGGGATCTCTCTAAACCTCGCAGCTCCTACTGCCCTCCCTCACTCTCACATCCCCCATGGCTCCCCATTGCCCTGAACTGCCCTGCCTGGCATAGCAGAGCCCTGCTGACTTCTCCCAGGATGCACCTCTTGAGCCCACTGCCCCAGATACACTGACTTCCCTAATTTCAGTTCCTCTCTCTCTTTCTCTCTTTCTCTCTTTCCTCTGGCACCTGACTACTCAGGGCATGCCTGTGCCTTTTTGCTTTCTCCACCCCGTTCTCTTTCAGCTTTCAGGCCTCCTCTTCAGGAAGCCCTCTCTGACCTGCCAACCCATGTCTAGGCCATATGCATCCTGTGGGCTTTCCCAAGTGTCTCCCATCACAGCTGTGTTGTACCATATTTTTAAAAATATATTCAAATTTTTTTTATTATGGTAAAATATACATAACCTAAAATTTACCATTTTATTCATTTTAAGTGTACGCTTCAGTGGCATTAAGTACATTTACATTGTTGTGTAACCATCACCACCACCATCCGTCCCCAAAACTTCTTCATTTTCCCAAACTGAAACTCTGTCCCCATTAAACTCTCCAATTCTCCTTCCCCCAGACCCTGGGACTCACCATTCTTCATTCTGTCTCTATGACTCCTCTAGGGACCTCCTGTAAGTGGAATCATACAGTGTTTGTCCTTTTGTGACTTGTTTGTTTAAATCTATTTTTTGAAATAGAGTTTTAATAACCTAAGAAACATATACTTTCTCCTATGAGAGAGAGAGAGAGAGAGAGAGAGAGAGAGAGAGAGAGAGAGAGAGAACATAGATCAGGAAAACTCGTCCCCTTTGCCAGCTTCACTCCATTCTGGTCCCTATAACAACCACTGAAGTGTTCAGATCTTTTTCTGTTTAGTTTAATGCTGACATATGTATGTATATACCTCTGTGTGTAATGTTCTCTCTCTCTCTCGCTCTCTCTCGCTCTCTCCCTCTCCTCCCCCTCCCTCCCTCCCTCATACTATAAATGACTAAACACTGAACACACCTTGCTATTTTTACTCACCAGTAGGACCTAAAAGCTTAGTTGGGCTACACTGTCAGGGTTGTGGCTAAAGGGTGTGGAACATGTGTGGGTTTTGAAGTCAGGCTTATGAGTTCAAATTCTTGTACAGCCCCAGGCTCACTAACTGGCTGAGAGTAAATTAACCGCTTGTGTCACTTTCCCCAACTGACAAATGATTGCAAAGATTTACTGCAAAGCCCTTAATAAGTTACTTAACCTCTCTGTGCCACTTTCCCCAACAAGGAAACGGTTATAAAGATTTAATATAAAGCACTTATTTCCTCACCTGATGCTGAGTAAGTGCCTATAAACACTCACTCTTGTTACAACCTGCAGGGCCACCTCTTTCTTTCTTAAACTATATTTGAAAATTCCATTTAAAAAATTGGAATGTATATCAAGTCACTGTTGCCAACTGAGCCCACCCGTGTAACCACAGGACTGTTTCCAGTCCCCGAAAGTCACCCTATGGCCCCACCAGTCACTACCTCCTGGGAAGGCAACCCCTAATCCAAGTTCTTTTATCACAGGTTCATTAGCTATGCCTGTTCTAGAACTTCATACAAAAGTGACTGGCATTTTTTCACTTGGTATAATGCTTTTTAAAAAAATTACTATTAGCCCTAGATCAAGCATGTCAAACTTGTGGTCCGCTGAATATTTTTGCGGCCCAGCCAATATAGTGGTATGTAAGAAATGTTTTAATAAAAATTTTGTAGCTTAATTTTTACAATATCCACTTATACATAATTGTTAATAATGAGCTACAATGTTCACTAATGACTGATGACTATAATCGTGTGCATTCATTTCCCTTATGCGCAGGCGCACCATTTCTCTCCACTAATACTAGCAGCGAATATTTTAGCAGCCGATTGCCACGCCATTAGTCTTGGACTGACTTGTTTGGTGTTCACAACAGGAAATATTTCGCGTTTGGAGAACAAGAAAGATAGGTTTATTTGCGTTACGCTTATTAATTTGTGCAGTTGTTCAGTGTCTGCTAAGTTAACGTTCAAGCAAAAATATTAATTTTTATTAAAATGTTCTATTATTTTATCTTACGATGACTCATTTACCTCAGCCCTTTGTATTCAGCATGTCTCTATCGAAATAAACCTACGTTTCTATGAAAATTGAAGCTTTTGTTTTTTTGCGGCCCACATAAACTTAAACCTTGTTTATTTGGCCTGTGTTAGCCTTTGAGTTTGACATGCTTGACCTAGATGGTTTGGCTCAGTGGATAGAGCCGGCTTGCAAATTGAAGGGTTCTGGGTTTGATTCCAGTTAAGGGCACATGCCCAGGTTGCAGGCTCAATCCCCAGTAGAGGGCATGCCGTGGGCAGCTGATCAATGATTTCCCCTGATCATTGATGTTTCTATCTCTCCCTCTCCCCTCCTTTCTGAAATAAAAAATATGTATTTTAAAAAATTACTATTATTGGTTTTTAGAGAGAGGAAGGAAGAGAGAGAAAGAGAAACATCAATTTGTTCTTATGTTTATTATGCATTCATTGGTTGATTCTTTTTAAAATATATTTTTAATGATTTCAGAGAGGACGGGAGAGAGAGATAGAAACATCAATGATGAGAGAGAATCATTGATCGGCTGCCCCCTGCACACTCCCTTGACTGGACTGGAACCTGCGACCCTTCAGTCTGCAGGCGGATGCTCTATCCACTGAGCCAAGCCAGCTAGGGTCATTGGGTGATTGATTCTTGCATGTGCCCAGGCTGGCCCACAACCTTGGCATATTGGGAGGATGCTCTAATCTACTGAGCTACTCAGCCAGGGCCGGCAGGATGTTTTAAAAAATATATTTATTCACGCTGTTGCACTTACCAATAGTTCATTTCTTTTTCTTGCCAAAGCGTATCACCTTATATGGATGGACCACCGTTTGTTGAACCACTCATCCATTTATAGACGTTTAGATTGCTTTCAGTTTTCAGCCATTATGAATAAAGCTGCTATGAACATTTGTCTACATGTCTTTGTGGGGTTTTTTTTCTTTTTCAATCAGTGTTATTTTTCTTGGGTAAATACCTAGGAGTACAATGGCTGGGTCATGCGGTGGGTACCCATTTCTTATAAAGGAAACTGCCAGACCTTTTTTCCCAAGTGGCTGTGTCATTTCACATTCCCACCAGCAGCGGAGGAGAGTCCCATTTGCTCACCAAAACTTGCTACTGTCTGTCTTTTTAGTTTTAGCTGTTCTGGTGAAAATGTAGTGGTATTTCATTATTTTAACTTGCATTTCCCTGATGTCTTTTTCTTTTAAATTTAGTAAATCTTTTATTTTTTTTAAATTTTTAATTACAGTTTACATTCAATATTATTTTGCATTAGTTTCAGGTATACAGCTTATGGTTAGATAATCATGTGCTTTACAAAGTGTTCTCAATATTTCCAGTACCCACCTGGCACCATCTATGTTATTTTTTAAATTTATTTTTTATAATGTTACATGCAATAAACATTAATATTTCAAGAAAACTATTTTAAATGTAATAATGTTACATGCAATAAGCATTAATATTTCAAGAAAAAACATTTTAAATATATTACCAAAACTGTACTAACATAGTATAATATCACAAAAATTGTAGGAAATATTTAAAAATCTGCAAATAACAGGTTACTTCTATTATACTCTAAAAATTTTTTTTCTCATTTCCCTGATGTCTTTCATTCTTTCTATCTGCTCATGCTATTCCCTCCTGGGACCCTACCATCCTGGTGTATGCAGTCCTCCGTTGATGGACATGTCTCCCCGTTTTTTGTTTTTTGGGTTTTTTTAAATTTTTTATTTATTTTTATTTTTTAATATATTTTATTGATTTTTTACAGAGAGGAAGGGAGAGGGATAGAGAGTTAGAAACATCAATGAGAGAGAAACATTGATCAGCTGCCTCCTGCACACCTCCTACTGGGAATGTGCCCGCAACCAAAGTACATGCCCTTGACTGGAATCGAACCTGGGACCTTTCAGTCTGCAGGCCGGTGCTCTATCCACTGAGCAAACGAGCCAGGGCGTCTCCCAGTTTTTTTTAACACTAACTATCAAAGCTGCAGGTAACTGGAAGGGTTCAAGATAATAAAACGGGGCAGAGGAAACTTATTGTGCTTAGCAGATATCTTGTGGAAAGCTTGCAGTCTTGAACGCGGCATAGCCTAGATAACCACTGGACGTCTGGCATGGAGGAACCAAGAACGGACCCGACCCTTACGTGAGCAGAACTGTTTGCAGCCAGCAGAGGTTAATAAAAGTCTCTGCCCTGGCTGGTTTGGCTCAGTGGATAGAGTGTCGGCCTGCGGACTGAAGGGTCCCAGGTTCGATTCCGGCCAAGGGCACATGCCTAGGTTGTGGGCTTGATCCCCTGTAGGGGATGTGCAGGCGGCAGGCGATCAATGATTCTCTCTCATCATTGATGTTTCTATCTCTCTCCCTCTCCCTTCCTCTCTGAAATAAAAATAAAAACAAAATTAAAAAAAAAATAAAAAAGTCTGCCTCCCCCTTCAGTCACCGCTGATTCCTTTTTCGGACTCAGCCCATCTGCACCCAGGTGCCTGGAATAAAAGTTCTTTTGATACATTATGGCCTCATATCATAGGTGCCTGAACCCGGCCCACTCGGAACCTTTCAGTAACACCCTTTGTTTGGCATGGACTCCCCACGCACACACGCCTGCCACGGCAGAGAGGAATCGCACGGGGTGAGCACGGTTTGGATTTAATCCTTCTACAGCCTCTCTTCACCTGGCTTGATGTTACCAAACTCAAATTCTTGCCAATCTGAAGAATGAAAAATGGCATCATTTTGTCTGTTCACTGGCACACAGACAGCGAGCGCTCAATATCTATTTGACGAATGAATGGGTGGGTGGATGGACGGACGGACGGATGGATGGATGGATGGATGGATGGATGCAAGATTGAATGAATGACAACTCCTCCTTTTACAGGAAACACACCGAGAAGGTCTCACGGTCCAGAAAAGAAACAAAGGTTGAGGTACCACCCCTTCCGAGCCGGGCCCGCCTCCGGCCCCGCCCCTGCCTCCGCCCGCGCAGGGCTCCCATTGGAGAAGGCGCGCGGAGCGCCGGGCGGGCTGGGCGGAGCCCGACCCGGGGCGGGGCGCTGAGCCCGCACAGCCTCCCGCCCGCTCGGGCTGGGGTCGCGCTGGCTCGGACTCCCCTCCCAGCCCGCCGTGGCCATGGAGGACGAGCGGAAGGACGGAGCCTACGGTAGGAGCCGCCTCTGACCCGTGGCCGCCTTTGCCGAGTAGGGGGGGCCCTTGGAGGAGGGGCAGGTCTGAGATCTTAAACGCCCGCGCTGCAGCCGCGGCCTCATCCTGCTCCCAGGGCCTGCATCCCTCCCTGCGCCGTGCCCACTCCCCCTCTCCCCGCCCTGTCGCCCTGCGGACCCTCCGGGGAACCCTTGCTCCCCCTCGGGCCGACGGGCCGGGACGCATGCGCATGCTCCGCCCGGGGAGGTCCCGTTATCTGGGTGGCTCAGATGCCAGGCGGGGGAGGGGAGGCGCGGCGACCTGGGCTTCGAAAAGGGACAGGGCCCCAACCTTCCCAAACCCCCTCCTCTTCCAGTCCCCTTTGTCCACTTCTTATTCCTGCCCACATCCCTCTGGAGGTCGCCGGCACGGGCTTTTGGCTGGATGGGGAAACTGAGGCAAGACTCGGCAGACCGAATGCAAGGGTGGGAGCCCATCGTGTCTGGCCCGCCGCCTGGGAAGGGCGGAAACCGGGGCGCCTCCGTTGCGGGGGCAGGTAGGAAGCCGGAAACCATTGGCTAACTTTCCCTGCCCTGTGCAAAGGGTTGGGGGTGCCCCCCTCCCCGGAACCTCTGAAGGCGGCCTGCACCTCAGGGCGCAGGGACTGGAGCCAAGATGAGGCCCCTCCCCAACCACGCCCTATTGCGCTTCTCTTCCTCTGGTTCCCACGGCGGGACTGGGAGGAACAGTCCTCAGTTTCTCCTTTCTCTTCCCCCTTTTGTGTCCCGGGGGCCGATCTGGTCACACGCCTCACAAGGCAGTGCCTTGGGGCAGAGAGGCCCTGCCACCCTCCTAGTGTGACAGAAACTTCCTGGAAACTGTAAGACTGAATGGCCTTGGGGAAGGGGCCGGAAACCACTCAAAAATGAAAAACAAATGTGGCAGAGCTGTGCCTCTCTCCCTCCCCTCCCCCAAGTCCCACCCCCCTAGAGACTGTGGCCTCAGGAGGCTGCAGAGACACATCTGGGGGAGGCTGGGACACTCCCTGCCCAGCCCACTCAAGAGGGAGGCAGGGGACCTGGCTACCACCCAGCCGCTCCCCTCCTTGCTTGAACTTGCCGGTCTCTTAAGGGTCTTCCCTGTTCTTGGTTTTGGCTCAAGCCCCAGATCCTGCAGCTGCCCATGCTGTGCATCCCTGGGCTGTGGCCAGCTATCTCTGATCTTCAAATTTTAGTCTGGGCTCCAGGCCTGGCCCGGCCTGCCTGTGGGCGGCACTTCACTTGAGAAATCTTTGGGCTCCATGAGGCCAGACTGGAGTCGGGATGGGGGACAGAATGGACAATGATGTTATTCACCCAGCCTTGAATCTGCCCAAAGGGAGGTAGCCATGGATGGGCCTGAGCAAACCCTCCCAGCCCTGCCAGGCTCACAACCGAGACAAGGGACCTCTGTGCCCAGCAGACCTTATGCTGGGCGCTGGGAGCACATTCTATCTACAAACATTTATTGAGCATCTTATAAGGTGGGGTCTGGACACTGAGTATACAACAGTGAACAGAGCAGAATCCTTGACCGCAGGGAGTGGACAAGGGAATAAAGATGTAATTCTAGGTTGTTGTAAGTGCTGTGAAGCGAAGGACAGGATACGGTGAATGTAGGGAAAATCATCTGGGTTTATTTTAGGTGACCAAGGGCTGGAGCTTGAGCCAATGGCTGTGGGGAAAATGGGAAGAAGCGTGTTTCAGACAGAGTGAACAGTAAACAAGCCTCACAGTTGCTTCATTATTTCTCTCTGTGAGGCTCAGAGGTGGAGGCGTCAGCAGGATCTTGCAGCCAGGGCCTCACCTCCTCCAGGGGGGCCACCTGGCTTGAGTCCTCCAAGTGGGGAAGGGTCTCACTTAGCTTGTGAAAAGTCTTTTCTCATCAGAACCAAAAACCTGGGGCCCTCCGGCTGCCCTGTGAAGACCCTGCCAGACAATGAGGACCTTTCCTTTGGGGATAGTGTACAAAAGTGGCTCACATATCCTCCCTTTGCACCCCAGTGCTTTCTGTGAGTTTAGACGGTGACATCAGACAGACAAAGGCTCAAATCCAGACTCTAACACAAGCTGTGTGGCCCTGAGCAAGTTGGTGACCTTGGGGCTGGGCATGGTGGGAACCATTTTGCCTAGTTCCCAGCAAGCTCCACGTAGTCAGGATACTTCTGGGGCTGGTGATACTGGGGACATGGATTTTCCGTGAGCTGATAGAGAAGCAACCCACTCTGTCAGGACATAAACTTGAGCTGACCTGACAGGGCCGGAAGTTCCCTTCTCAGCAGACACGATGTCTAGAGGAAGGCCGTGGCTCCAAGAAGGAAATGACTCCCGGGCCTCGACTGATGTCAGCAATGGGCACAGCCATCCTTACCAGCCCACCCTTAGCATGAGCAGCATGGAATAAGATTCTAGAACCTGATGGGGTAGGGGTGGAAAAAAGGAATGGTGCTTGTTAAAAAAAAGAAAAAGAACAAACGAACAGATTTCATGGCCCAGTTTCCTAGAGTCCAACTCAACCAGCAGTGGGTTCCTAGCACCTGATCTGGAAACAAAACGAAACACTGTTGGGAGAGGGTATTTACTTCTTAACTGCAACTTTTTACAAAAGAGAACATATATTAGTATAGTTACATGCTTCAAAATACAAATGATACAAAAGACTTTTATAGCTTTACTAGAGGCCCTTTGCATGAAGATTCGTGCAATAGGCCTTCCTTCCTCTGGCTGCCGGCACTGGTTTTCCTCCGGGCCCCGGGGCTCAGGCCTTTGCTCTGGCCACCGCCTTCCGTCTTCACTCCCACCAGTCTTTGCTGTGCCCGGAGCCTTCAGTCTTTGCTCCAGCTGGAGCACCACTCCTGTAGCATCCCCCGGCCCCGCCTTCCCCCTCATAGCAGGCGTCCTGCCCTGCCCTGAGCAGCTGGGGGGTGGGGTTGCCACCATCTTTGTTGGGCTAATTTGCATACTCAGTCCTGATTGGCTAGTGTGCGTCATGGAGGTACGGTCCATTTGCATCTTTTTATTAGTGTAGATTATGAAAAGTCTCCTTGTTTCCTTTCCCAGCCCCATACCACTGTCTGGGAGTGCATTAGTGTTACAGCAACTTGTGTTGTCTTCCAAATGAAGTCTAGACCTTAGAACATGTAAAAATACGCATATTCTTTATTTCATGGTTTGAGTTCTAACTGCATGAGGCAGGAATGCGTGTCTGTTTGGTTAGAAGGTGTATGGACAGTGCCTGGCACTTAGTAGATGCTGAACAAGTATTTGTTGAATGAAAGGTGTTTGTTTTACATGTTGCTTTTTGTCGTTGTTTTTTCTTAATATATGTTCGAGATGATCTCTCATGCCAGTGCTTGGAAAGCTTCCTCAATCATTTTTTTTCTTTTTTTAAAAAAATATGTTTTTATTGATTTCAGAGAGAGGAAAGGAGAGAAAGAGAGAGAAATATCAATGAGAGAGAATCATTGATTGGCCGCCTCCTGCACACCCCTTACTGGGGATCAAACCTGCAATCTGGGCATATGCCCTGACCAGGAATTGATGCCAGCAACCTTTCAGGACACAGGATGACACCCAACTAACAGAGCCACACCAGACAGGGCTGAACTGTTTATTGAAACAAAATTCATACATAAAAGGGTTCAGATCCTACACTTATGAGGCTCTGGGAGTTTTCACACCCAAGTAACCAGCACCCAGTTTAGGAAAAATATTACCAGCACCCCAGAAGCCTCTCATATTATTTTTTGTGGTAAGAACACACACACACACACGCACAAAATTTATTATCTTAACTGTTTTAAGTGTATGAAAAATAAAAAGAATGTACAACAGAGGTGATATGTGAACCACAAAAATTAACATCTTGAATATCTGGCCCTCAACAGAAAAACTTTGCAGCCCCCTGGTAAAGCCTTCCCCATCACGCCAGAAAGTTCTCTTATGTCCTTTGCCCCATCAATCCTCAAAGGGAGGGGTATTTTTAAGTAGATGTAAACACTCTTAAATAAACAAAATTAACATATTCTCTGTGGGAGCTGGAAATTAAAATTTAGCCCTCAACCGCACGGCAGATTTAGCCTGCCGCCCGAAAAAGCCCTTCAGAAACACTCAGCCAGCTGTCCTCATCCAGAGGTAACCTGGCCTAGAAGTCTCCAGAGCTTCGTCTACTGATTTCTCTGTCTCTTTCTGTGGCATTTGTATCTTTTTATAGTTCCTCAGGCTGGTTTAATGAAAAATTGTACTGTTCCCAGAGTAGGATACCATGTTGCCTTGTAAAAAGATGAAGTAGGTTTAACTTCTCTGATGGGGAACCATGTCCGATTATGTTAGTGCTAGAGGCTCTATGCATGAAATTCGTGCAAGAGTAGGCCTTCCTTCCCCCGGCTGCTGGCACCGGCTTCCCTCTGGCACCCAGGACCCGGGCTTCCCTCGCAGCCCTGGAAGGACTAGTTAGCATATTATGCTTTTATTATTATAGACTAGAGGCCCGGTGCACAAATTCGTGCACCAGTGGGGTCCCTCGACCTGGCCTGTGGGATCGGCCAAAACCGTATCGCCGACGTCCCCTGAGTGGTCCCGGATTGCGAGAGGGCACAGGCCAGGTCGAGGGACCCCACTGGTGCACGGTGGGGGCTGGGGAGGGACGCAGGAGGTTGGCCAGCCAGGGAGGGACCGCAGGAGGCTCCAGGGCGTGTCCGGCCCATCTCGCTCAGTCCCAGGTCGGCTGGACCCCAGCAGCAAGCTAACCTACCAGTCGGAGCATCTCCCCCCTAGTGGTTAGTGCACGTTACAGTGAGCGGTTGAGTGACTTTAGCATATCATTAGCATATTACACTTTGATTGGTTGACAGACAACTGGACACTTAGCATATTAGACTTTTATTACATAGGATGTGTGCCAAAACTCAGGGCTAAATAACTAGAAATCTGCTTGTGTATCTGAACTGTAACCAGTGCCTGGAAGGAGGAAAGGAAAATCAGTGAGGAGAACTGCTCCCACGGAGAGGAAGTGAGGGCTCAGGGCCTGGGGTGACAGAGAGAGTGATTTCTGTTAGTTTTTATCTTGATTAGCATATAGGTTGCATAATCTAAAGTTCATTCATAACTTCCCTCAGCAAACATTTATCCTGCAGGTACCGTGTACCGGGGTCTGTGCTAAATGCTTGAGGCGCAGCAAGCACTGCACTTCTGGAGCTGACATTCTAGAAAGGAAGCCAGACAAGACATTAGGTGAATGAGGAAAATTCTTAAAATGCCAGAGAAGGGCCCTGGAGAAAAATAAAGCAGGAAAGAGGGTTGAGAGTGATATAGAGGGCCTCGAGGGAAAGTTTAAAATTTTAAATGGGAGGATCAGGGAAAGCCAGCCTGAGGTGACCAGAGGAGTGAGGGAGGGAGCAGTGTGGTAGGTTTCAGGCAGAGGGCACTAACTGTCTATGCAAAGGCCCTGGGGTGGGATTGTCTGATGTGTCTGAGGATCAGTGAGGAGGCCTGTGTGGCTGGAGTACAGGGATCAAGGGGAAGAATGGGAGGAGGTGAGGGCAGGATTTGGAACTTAGTCCTGGGAGATGGGAGCCATTGAGAGTTCTAAGCCGAGGAGGAGCCTGGTCTGACTCAGGTGTTCACAGACGTGCCCTGGCCCTGAGGGGCTGCAATTGCAGAAACCAGGAGACCAGAGCAGAGGCAATAAGATTAGTTGAGTACTTATATCACCTAGTACCAAGAGGCTAAATAAACACATCTACAGGAAAAGCTAACCAGAGTTCTGACTCTCAGCCAGGTTCCGGAGCCAAGCCTTGGCTCTGTTCCAGTCCCAGATCCATTCTTCCCAGTTCTGTACCATCTTTGCCTTTCGTATCCATGAGCCTTTTGTATCTATACCTTTCATATACCTGAGCCTCAGTTTCTGTATCCATAAAATGGGGGTAACAGCAGTATGAACTCCCTCTGTCTCCTGGGTTCAGTGAACTGACGTGAGTACAGCATTTAGCCCAGAAGTTGGTCCATGGCAAATGCTCAGTTAATTAGAGTTATTCATTTATCATAGAATTTAAGAATATGGTGTCAGGAGCAGAGTTCAAATCCCAGCTACTGCTGGCTGTGTAATTCCGGGCAAGTAATTCAACATTTCTGTGACTCAGTTCCTATATTGTACCATCTGCCCTCAGAGTCTTGTGAGGCTGACATGAGTTTCTAGAAGTAAATGCCTGGCACACAGTGGGCACTCTGTATTTGTTCTTAGCTTTATGATGAATAGCATCGCTTCCAGCTTTCCCTCCCACATGCTGTCCCCAAACCTTTTGTCAAAGGATCTCATCAGGCACAGACTTCTGGGAAGGTGGGGTGAGCCAGACTGGCTGCATGGGCGAGGCTTTGGGCCTCTGTAGGCTTGGGGACTTGGCCAGTATACGGCAGCCGTGGGGGCTGGGTGGCACTTGATGTCCTGGCACCGGCATCGTAACCAGGCAGCCTGTGTTGGTTCTCTTATCTCCCACGCCCATTGCTCGGGGTGGGCTGACCATGGTGCCCAGCAAAGCCAGGACTCAAGGGCTGTCTCCACCCCTCACTTCCACCCCTAGTCTGGCCTAATGGCTCAGCTTTCCCACGCCTCCCCCCCCCCCCCCCCCCCCCCTACCATTGTTGCATATTTAGCTCTGTCTCGCCCAGTAGCTGCCAAAGAACAGGCCTGGGTTGGAGCCAGAGGGGCCTTGGTTTGTTTTACAGCTCCACGCACCAGCTATGCGGTCTAAGCCAGTGGCCTCAGTTTGTCCCTCTGTCGAATGGGACCACGTCCCTGGTTAGTGTTTGCTGCAGCTTTGTACCCCAGGCCTGGGCTAAGTGCTTTTTGAGTATCGCGTCCTGGCAACACCTGTGAAGCAAATGCAGGTGTTAGTCTCGTTCTCCAGACAGGAAAACGGCAGCCTGGAGAGAAAAAGAACTTGTTGGTTTCCTGGCCTGTGTCGCTGGGGAGTAAATGACACACCTCATCGCCTCCAGTTGTTACAAGGAGAGCACATGAAACACGCCAGCACAGACCCAGCTCAGCATGTTGCTTCATTGGCCTAGAGACCAGGAAGTGGAAAATTTTGTAAAATTTGAGAGAATAAAAGTTTCCAGCTTCGCGGGCCACGTGTAGTACAGTCTGTTGCTGCCACTCAGGTCTGCCTTTGTCGTGTGAAAGCGGCCAGACTATGAAAATGACCATGGCTGTGTGCCCTGGAAGCTTGATTGATGACCACTGACGTTTGAATTTCACGTAATTGTCACATGACAAAATAGTCTTCCTGTTTTGATGTTTTTCAGCCATTTAAAAATGTAAAGACCGCCCTGACTGGTTTGGCTCAGTGGGTAGAGCGTCAGCCTGCGGACTGAAGGGTCCCAGGTTCAATTCCGGCCAAGGGCATGTACCTTGGTTGTGGGCACATCCCCAGTGGGAGGTGTGCAGGAGGCAGCTGATCGATGTTTCTCTCTCATCAATGTTTCTAACTCTCTATCCCTCTCCCTTCCTCTCTGTAAAAAATCAATAAAATATATTTAAAATAAAAATAAAAATGTAAAGACCATTTGCGGCTCTGGTTTACATGAAAGCAAGCAGTGGGTGGTTCTGTCCCACTGGTGACATTTTGTTAACTCCTGGCCTAAATGGTAAAGACACTGTGACAGACAGAATAACGGTCCCCCCAAAGATGTCCACATCCTAATTCCTGGAACCTGTATCTACATTACTGTACATGGCAGAAGGGAATTTGCAGAGGGAGTAAATTAAGGATTTTGAGCCCTGGCCGGCGTGGTTCAGTGGATAGAGTGCCAGCCTTTGGACCGAAGGGTCCTGGGTTCGATTCTGATCAAGGGCACGCACCTCGGTTGCAGGCTTCTCCAGGGCCCGGGCCCTGGTCGGACTCATGCAGGAGGCAACCATCGATGTATCTCTCTCATATTGATGTTTCTCTCTCCTCTGTCTCCCTCTCCCTCCTTTTCTCTCTCTCTACAAAGCAATGGGGAAAATATCCTCAGGTGAGGATTAACGGAAATAAATAAGTAAAATAAATTAAGGGCCGAAACCGGTTTGGCTCAGTGGATAGAGCGTCAGCCTGCAGACTGAAAAGTCCCAGGTTCGATTCCGATCAAGGGCATGTACCTGGGTTGCGGGCACATCCCCAGTGGGGGGTGTGCAGGAGGCGGCTGATCGATGTTTCTCTCTCATCGATGTTTCTAACTATCTCTCTCCCTTCCTCTCTGTAAAAAATCAATAAAATATATTTAAAAAAAAAAGAAATCATGGCAACTTTAATAAAAGAAATCATAAGGATTTTTTTTTTTTTAAAAAAAATAAATTAATTAAGGATTTTGAGATAGGAAATTTATCCTGAATTATCCAGGTAGGCCAGGGACAATGGTTCTTATAAAGAGGTTGGGAGGAGTCAGAGGAGACAGTGACAATAGAAACAGGTATGTCCTTGATGGGAGTGCTGGCTTTGAAGATGGGAACTTGCTGAATCTTTGCAACAGTGTTGCAAGGTAATAATAAGAGGAAGAGGCCACAAGCCGAGGAAAGGGGGAGGCTTCTAGAAGCTGGAACAGGCAGAGAAAGAGAGTCTACAGAAGGAATGCAGTCCTGCCAACATCTTGATTGTAGCCCAGTGAGATGCACGTGGGGCATCTGACCTCATACATTTTTTTGTGTTGTCTTAAGCCACAAAGTTGGTGGTGATTTGTTACAGGAGCCGTAGGAAGCTCATACAGACACTAACATAGGAGCTTGGCCTGGCTCTGTTGCTCACCATCTTTGTGGCCACCTGAACAATATTTCTCTCTGAGCCTCAGTTTTGCATCTGTCAAATGGGGGTTATAATGATAGAATCAACCTCACAAAGTTGCTGTAAGGATGAACTGAGGTCAACTGTGTAATGTTTGAGAAGAGTACCTGGCACATGGCAAACAGGTCAGTAAAGGGAGGCATTGGGACATTTGTACTTTTCTTATTATTACCTTGCAACATCGTTGCAAAGATTCAGCACGTCCCCATCCTGTAGGGTTTGGATCAGGCTCATTATCAGAAACCATCAGTATTTGCCTCGCCTTTCCTTCCTTCCTTCCTTCCCCATCCACTAATATTAGTAAGAGCTAGTGGAATCCATGAGGTGATGGTACCAGTGTTCCCTTTTGTATTCCCTGAGTGCCCACCAGGCCAGGCCCTGAGCCAGGCCTCGGCCAGGTGCCCGTCTCTGCATCTTTAGTTCCATCTTAAGGAGGGGTAACTCACGTTTTCACAGCAAGGTCATTGACAGCCATGAGAGCTGTCTGAGATTTCCCTCCGTGCCTCCCGCAGCCTGGCCTGGCTACGTTTCTGCCCAGACACCCTCAGTGGCTCCCGCCCACCCATCACACCTGGTGCAGGGGCGCACCGCTCGCTGCCCCCCCTCCCTGAGCCTCGGTTTCCTCTGCTGTGACATGGGTGGACGGTAGGACCTCCAGAGGGGGGAGAGCAGCGCCAGTGTCTGAAAGGCCCCCCTTTGTTAGCACCAGCTGTTGCGTGGCTGCTCCCCCTCGGCCAGTCTGGCTGCCATTTAACTGACACAGGAACTTTCGGTGTTTCTCTCTCCTCCACATGCTTACCAGTCTCACCTCCCTCTCAGATGGTAGAAATATGCCCCTGTGTTTTCCCTTCATACTTGTAATCATGTTGAGTTTTCATGTATTTGCATGACTAATCCATGTGGAATTGTTTTGCTATGTATAGTGGTGGAGTTAACTTTATTTTCTTCCAAATGCAGCCAAGCCAGTCACTGACTTATCCTTTCTCTGCCAACTGGAAATTCCACATTTGTCATGTATTAAATTCTTTTATGTATAAAATTCACAAATTAATTTTTAAAATATTTTTAATTGATTCCAGAGAGAGGAAGGGAGAGAGAGCGAGAGCATGACCGAGCTGAGAAACATCGGATCCATTGTCTCCCGCACTCACCCGGACCAGGGATCAACTGGGAATCAGACCCACCACCCTTTGGTGTACGAGAAAATGCTCCAACCAACTGAGCCACACTGGCCAGTGCTCAAATTAATTTTTTAAATATATACACCTGGAAAACGCTAAGCTACATTTCCATTTTCAGTCTTAAGTATACATTTGACCCTTGAACAACATGGGTGTTAGGGGTACTGACACCCCACTCGGTGGAAAATCTGTAACTTCTGACTCCCCCAAAACTTAACTACTAATAGCCTATTATTGACCAGAAGCTTTACCGATAACAAGCAGTTGATTAACACATATTTTGTATATGTATTATATAGTGTATTCTTACAATAAAGTAGGCTAGATAAAAGAAACGTTATTAAGAAAATCTTAAAGAGCCTGGGCCTGTGTGGCTCAGTGGGTTGGGCATCATCCCGTGCACTAAAAGGTTGCAGGCTCGATCCCCGGTATGGTGGGGTGTGCAGGAGGCAGCAGATTGATGTTTCTCTCTCACATTGATGTTTCTCTCTCTCCCTTTCCTTTCTCTCTAAAAATCAATTTTAAAATATTTTTAAAAAAAGAAAATCATAAGAAGAGAAAATACATTTACAGTACTGTACATATTTACTTTAAAATATCCACATGTAAGTGGATCTGCACAATTCAAACCCAATGCTCAGGGGTCAACTGCATATACATGGATTATATAGAGCGGTTATTCATTCAGCAAACACTTCTTCAGGGCCTGTTCTGTGCCAGGCACTATGCTGGGCACCGGGGACACCACCACAAACAAAACAAACATAAACCCCTGCCTTGGGGCATGGGCGCAGACACCAAACAACCAGTGCATAAATGTGTGACATGTCAGGTGGTGGTAAGAAACGAAATAAAATAAGGTGATTTTAATGGAGGGGAGCAGGTGCTGTTTTAGAGAGGCTGGTCAGAGAAAGCTTCTCAGAGGAGGCGCTGTGAGCAGAGGCCTGAAGGAGGCGGAGCCACATGGACTCTCAGGGAAGAGCTTAGGCGGAGGGAGCACGTGCAAAGGTCCTGCGTTGAGCCCAGGCCTGGTGAGTTCTCGGTGTAACCAGAAGGCCAGTGAGGCTAGAGTGGAATGAGCGAAAGGGAGAGAGGGAGCAGGTGAGGGCAGTGGGGGGACAGGGCCTTGTGGGCTATAGTGGGGCTTCTCTTCTGAATGAGGTGGGAGCCATGGAGGGTTCTGGACAGAGAAAGGATGTGCCCTGACCCAGGTGTTTACAGACTCCGCTGGCTGCATCGGGAGGAACACGGGGGGGGGGGGGGGGGGGGACGGGAGGGGGGGGGAACGGGGGTAAGAGTGGGAGCTGGGAGATGGGTGGAGACACCTACACTGGTCCAGGCAGAAGATGACCGCCATGTGGCAGGGTTCGGGCCAAGGAGTGGGTGAGAAGCGTTTGGATACTGGGTAGATTCTGAAGGCAGAGCTCATGTTAAGCAGAGAGACATCCCAGGTTTCTGGACCGAGTGCTCTGGAAGACAGAGCTCCCGTTTCTGAGTCCAGGGGGCCGATGGGGAGGGGATCGGATGTGGCGGTGCTGAGTGTGAGGTGCCCATGAGAGCCCCATGTGGGGCACCGGGAGGTAGGTGTCTCAGGGGCGTGCGGCTTGGGGGCCAGGCCTTCCCAGGGATGGACCTTTGGGAATCATCAGGATGGAGTTGGTTGAGGTCCTGAGTTTACAGGAGTGACCCCAAGAGGCCTGGTGTATCTGGGAAGAGAAGAAGCTGCAGCCTGGGCACCACTCAGACGGCCGGGGGTGGGACTAGCTGGCAGGGACCTCAGGAGCCACAGGATCTCTTTAGGAGACCTGGTCATCCGAGGGCATGGCCGGAAGCCTTGAGCCTCGCCTGTTTGCTGAGGTCTGCGGGCCAGGGGTCAGGTAGGGCCTCACAGCTGTGGGCCCCTGGGAGGAGGTGGCCTTTCTCTAGGAATGCTGGGTTAGCGATCAGAGTGGGGCAGGCGTGGGGTGGGACTCTGAAGCAGCTGCTGTAATTATTGAGCACCAACTGTATGCGACCACACTGGATAATCCCATGTTAACTGTATGCCCCACACTGAATATACATTCCTGCCGACGGTACCCCCATGCCGGCTGTATATCGGTAACTACACTGTAAAGGATACAACTGGCCCCATGACTGGTGGGAGATGCAGTGAAACTGAGGGGTATACGGTTCACATGGGGGTGGAAGGTTGGTGTGGGGAGGATAGCCGGCTGCCTGCACCCTCTGCCGATAGTATACCTCCCTCTAGCTGTATACTCCACCCTTACTGTATACCCCACACTGATTAAACACCCTGTAGCAACTGTCTGCCTCCATGTCAGCTGTGTGAGTCCACACTGGCTGTAAATGCCATTCTGACTGCCCCCCATGCCGTATCCCCATCCCCACATTGGTCGTACACCCCTACCCTACAGTACAGTACATCCATTTCCTCTGTAAGCCCCAGGCCAACTGTATACCTCCTGGCATCCCATGCCTGGTCTTTGACTAGTTTTGGTTTTTTGCTTTAGTCCCATTTCACCGTGGAGGAAACTGAGGCTCAGGGAAGGCAAGGCGCTGGCCTAAGTGTTCTCTGGTTTGGGGCGGGGGGTGGGGTTGGGGGTGGAATATTTGAATTCAGGGCCACCCAGGAGGATGTTGGCTCCACAGGACACACCAAACCTGGTGTCCAGCCCAGAGCCTGCTCCCCTAGGGGCTCAATAAATCCCTGTTCTACAAAACTGGCTCCTGGGTTCACAGTTGTGAGAGTGTGCAGGGATGATGACTCAAGTGTGTAGCTTTGGGGGCCATACAGGGACCATCTGGGTGCCAGGCAGGAATGTGGCATGGGGGCTGCCCGCCCCAATTCGCCAGTTTTCAAGAAATTGGCCGTGTGGATTTTTTTAAAAATATATTTTTATTGATTTCAGAGAGGAAGGGAGAGGGATAGAGAGTTAGAAACATCAATGAGAGAGAAACATCGATCAGCTGCCTCTTGCACATCCCCTCCTGGGGATGGAGCCGGCAGCCCGGGCACGTGCCCTTGACCGGAATGGAACCTGGGACCCTTCAGTCCGCAGGACGACGCTCTATCCACCGAGCCAGACCGGGTAGGGCGGCCGCGTGGGTTTTTATACGGACTCTCTCAATGTTTAACTGTCGCCATTTAATGTTTTTAAGTGCAGCTCAAAATAAAATACAGCCACTTGATTTGAGACTTTTCAGCTGAAATACTTTACAATTGGGCGTTTGGGGCAGCCATCGCCGGTTTTGTGGCGGGCGCCCGGCTAGAAATCGCCCTCCTTGTGCCTCAGTTTCCCTTCCTAGAGAATGGGGTCATATTTGGTGCCCTTTGGGGTTTGAGGGGTGGGGGTGGGGGTGGGGGTGGCCCCGGGGGGTTCTCCGATGGGGGCGGGCGGGGCGTGCGGGGCGGGGCGGGCTAAATCCGGCGGCGGGTGAGTGGCGGGAGCAGCTGCCCGCGCCCCGCCCGCCTCCCGCCTCCCGCCTCCGCGGGTCAGTCCCCTGGCAGCCGCTCCGCTGGGGCCGGTCGGACTGGTTTGGGCCGCCCCGCCCGGCTCCCTGCGGGGAGGAGCCGCCGCCAGTCGGTCCGACCGCCCCTCCCTCGGGACACCCACGGGGCCAGACCCCAGGCCGAGGGGGCGCGGGAGCCGGCGGCGGGCGCGGCGGCGCAGGGATGGGGGGCGACCGGCAGCATTACTACGGGAAGCACGGTAGGCAGCGCCGCCCGCACCGCCTGGCCGCGGGGAGGGGGCGCAGGGGTGCCGGCTCTGCCCGCGGCGCCCCCTCCCCCGCCAGCACCGGCCAGCACCCCGCGCCCCCGTCTTCCCCGGAGCGCCTCTCAGAGTCCCCTCCAAACCCCCTCCCCGAGGGCCCGTCCTTGAAGCCCTCTCCCCAGTTCTCCTGTGGGGTTCCCCCGGGGACCCTCCCGCTCCACCGAGCGCCCTGGCGGCCCCCGCGCCAGCCCGCTCCCCAGAGGGTGGTCTCCAGCTCCCCCCGCGCTGGCCGTTTTGGGGGCTTGGGCACGTCCTCCCCCGGAGGCGGGCGAGGCGGATCGGCAGCGCCTCTGAAACTTACTCCGGGGACCGAAGACCCCGCAGGAGCGTCTGCGGGCGGGCGGGCTCCCGGCGCCTCTGGGCCCACCAGCTCTGCCTGTGATTTTCAGGGACGCCGCAGAAGTACGACCCCACCTTCAAAGGACCCATCTACAACCGGTGAGCGCTCCGGGTTCCCGTGGGCCGAGGGGGGGTCTGCTCGTACTGCCCCACCCCTGTGTCTCACACTCCCCGCTCTGTTCTCCAACAAACCGGTGATAAATATTTTGCAACTTGACGGTGAAAGGATTCGTTTCCTTAATATAAAGAGTCCTTACAAATGAATTAAAAAAAAAAAAAAAAACGCAGGCAAAAGCCTGGGACAAGAAATACTGCAGGCGATGAAGTTATGGAAAAATGTTTCAAACTCAATGGAGAGTAAAGGAATATCATTTAAAACGATAACCAGATAGAATTTCCTATCACGGATTAGCACAGCGTAAGTAGATCAACACACATGTTCTGCATTGAAAGTAACTGTGGCGGTTTTTCAAGGGAATATGGAAATGTGAACGTTTTAAGTGTGCATGTTTTTGTTCCAAAGATTAAAATTTCGGGGAAAAATAGTTTTCATAAACCTTGCACACATGGACAAAAATGTATGAAATAGCTATCTTTTAGGAAATGGCAGAAATCTAACCATCTGAATGTCCACCCTTTGCAACTAGCTACAGTGGATGCTTAGGTTAATATTACACAGCTGTTAAAATGTACGAGTCCCGCCTTGGTTAGTGTTGCTAGGTGGTTAGAGCATCGGCCCTTGCACCATAAGGTTCGATTTCACATCAATATTTCTCTCTCTCTCTCTCTCTCTCTCTCTCTCTCTGACTCTCTCTATTTCCCCTTTCCCTCCCTTCCACTCTCTATAAAAGATCAGTGGACACCCACACCTTCTCTACCCTCTACCACTCCTCATCTGGTAATTCCTTCAGATTTCCATCTGAAAATCACTTCTTCTGAGGTCTTCGGAACTGTCTTGGAAAATCTGAGCATAACAATCACCAAAAACATTGTAGTTATTCATTACTTTTTCCCTTTATCAATCTGATCTCATGATCTAAATAGCTGGGTTTTTTAGTATTTGTCTGACGGTGTTTTAGACACCAAAGTGCCTGTCTACTAATTATGACATCGTCACTGTTTTTCCATGTCTCCATTTATGTTTTAATATTCCAGCAACTGCCCTGTGATCCCTAAGCAAACAGGAGTCTATTCAAAAAAGTAGATACAAGAAGACTGTGTTCACTGTCTTGTTAATAGAGGAGCTGAGGCATATTAAACATTTTAAGAGTTTATTTTAGCAAAAACAAATTCAACTCCGGCTGCACCAAGTCAGAAATGGTTAGGCATGTTCCACTGATGGGAGCTCAGGAAGATAGTTTTATAGAGAAGGTGGAGATAAACTAAGAAAATTATTGATGGGCTGTGGCTTACAACTTTTGCGTTTTGATTTTGTAAACGTGAGGCACATAAAGGCTTTGATTTTTGGATTGCTGCCTAAATCGCTAAGGTATTAGGGTCACCTCAGTCTCCTGGTTTAATTAATTTAGTAGTCTTCATAACGCTTTATTTATTCATTCACTTATTTGTTTGTTAATTCATAAGTTCAATTTGAATTCATATTGATTCTGCCAGGCAAGGTACTAACCACAATAACTGACGTTGTGGAGTACGCAGTAATAAAGGTATGAATGAGGTGTGTACGCAGGAAGGATGGGGGTGATGGCCATCCGTGCCTGAGGTGGTAGAAGCTAACTGGCCTTGGTTTTGAAGACACAGTGGGCATTTCCCAGTGAGTCAAAGTGAGGAATAGTAAAAAGAAAAAAGATCAATGGAAAAAAATATCCTTGATGAGGATTTACAAAACAACAACAACAAAATGTACAAGAGTCATAAGTGATGATATGGATCCCTCAATATATTAAGCAAAAATAGCAAGACACAGGAGATGTATCATCACACTTAAGAAAAAAGTTTTTTAACATGAATACCTAATAAATAACCCAAAGGACTAACTAACAGGTTACTTATGGGCAGGCAGGGGTGTGTGTGGTGGTGGGGGGGGGTGGGGGGGGGGTTATTTCTTTATTGTATTCATCCCTATTTTGTGGTTTTAATTTTTACCATGTTCATATATTTTTTAAGTTTTTATTTATTGATTTTGGAGAGAGAGAGAAAAAAAACACATCAATTTATTGTGCCACTTATTTATGTATTGATTGGTTGATTCTTGTATGTTCCCTGACCAGGGGTCGAACCTGCACCCTTGGCATATAAGGGACGACATTCTAACCAACTGAACTACCTGGCCAGGGCTCATCTATTTTTTACTATAATATTTAACCTTATAAAAATAATTTAAATTAAAAAAATATGTAATGCTGGTAACGATGTGAGAAAATAGACACCCTCAATCAAAAGAGAGCTGCACGTCGCTGCACCTGCTTTGAGGACAGTGTGCCATTACGCATTAACATGTAAAGTGTACGTGCCCTTTGGTGTAGCATCTGTGTAAGTCAGGAACATGTCCAAATCACACATCGGTGTAAGTGTGTGCACCGGGTCCCGTGGGTCTCTGATCCTCAGGGCACCAAGGCGCCCACCCTGACACTGTCTCTTGCTCCCAGGGGCTGCACAGACATCATTTGCTGTGTGTTCCTCCTCCTGGCCATCGTGGGCTACGTGGCCGTGGGGATCATAGGTGAGTGGAGGAGGGAACAGGACTGAGGGTTCCAGGGTGAGAGGGAAGCCACAGCCTCTGGGTCAGGGGTGGGACTGACGCTGAGGAGTGGCAGGCAGTGCCTCAGTGGCTCTGGATTCCTCCACAGCTTGGACCCATGGAGACCCTCGAAAGGTGATCTACCCCACTGATAGCCGAGGCGAGTTCTGCGGGCAAAAGGGCACAAAAAATGCGTAAGTCTAGCTCCTTATTGCCTGGTGGGTCTGGGGAGAGGAGTGGGCAGGAGGGCTTCATGAGTTCTGGGGAGAAGGTTCTAGGCTTCTCCTACTTCCAGCCATCCGTTAGTCCAGTCAACAAATATTTATAAAACTCCCACTATCCCCAGCCACTGTACTAGGCCTTGGGGACACAGCATTAACTGAGACATTAAGAGCCTTGTCCTCTGGAGGCCCACGTTTTAGGGGAGAGACAGAGAGGAGACGTTATGGGATCTGATGTCGGTCATGACAGCTGAGGTAAAAGAGGGAGTTCTTTCATTTCACCTGTACATGTGAGGGTTATGTCACGCCCTGGCTGTGTGACCTAGGGCATGTGTCTCAACCTCTCTGAACCTATTTTCCTCATCTCCAAACTGGGGATTCTAACAGTCCCACTCTAATAAGGCTGTCTAACCATCCTAATAAGGATGGTTAGATGAGCCTATATGTGTTCAGAGCTTAGAAAGTACTTGACATGAAGTTGCTGCTGCTGCAGTTATTGTTATTGTTGTTGCTTTCATTAAGATACTAGTGGCCCGGTGCACAAAATTCATGCACATTAAAAGGGAATTAATTAGAGGAAATATTTTAATATTGCTATTTGCCCTTTCTTTATAATAGAAGCGTCAGAGATGAAAGAAAATTAGTAAAATGTATATGAAAATCTCCCTCCTGTTAGAGCCTGGGGGACCCAGGGTCAAGTCCCCGCCCAACTGCTTGTGCCTCAAAATCACACCAGACCCAGACCCGGCCGGCCCCACCCCCATCAAGCCCCACAGGGCGGGGGTCCCAGCCTCAGGTCCCCTCCCTCCCCCCGCCCTGGTGTGAGGGTGCGAGGGCATGACGACAATTTGCATATTAGCTCTTTATAATATAGGATAGGATAGGATTTTATATAGGGTGGTTGAGGAGTCTTGACAGTTTCCATCTCCCTTTCCCAACCCCAGGAACAAACCCTTCCTGTTTTATTTCAACATTGTGAAGTGTGCCAGCCCCCTCGTCCTGCTGGAATTCCAGTGTCCCACCCCCCAGGTAACCTGTCCCCTCCCCAGCCCCTTCTCTGTCCCCCATTTCCAACACCAGGTCCTTTTTCTCCTGTAGTGATGACTTCTCACCCAGCTTTTTCTTTTTCCCTGGTGAATGGGAGGTGGAACTTCTATTTTGAGTGGGGATCAGGTGTCTGACCCCACCCAACCCTGCCTCCTGCTCCCCCAAGATCTGCGTGGAGAAGTGCCCCAACCGATACCTCACCTATCTGAATGCTCGCAGTTCCCCGGACTTTGAGTACTACAAGCAGTTCTGCGTGCCTGGCTTCCAGAACAACAAGGTGAGGGGAGCCTAGGCAGGGCCAGGCGGAGGGTGCTGGTCTGGGGGGTTAACTGTCCCCTCTCTCCACAGGGTGTGGCCGAGGTGCTTCGGGATGGTGACTGCCCCCCTGTCCTCACTCCTAGCACACCGCGTGAGTCTGGGGCCCCGTGAGCTCTGGTGGGGCGTGGGGAGGGGTCAGGGGCTCAGCTTGACTGCTGTCCCGTCCCCTGCTCCATGCAGTGGCCCAACGATGCTTCCCAGCCATCCACGCCCATAAGGGGGTCCTCATGGTGGGCAACGCGACGACCTATGAGGATGGGGACGGCGTCCGGAAAAACATCACTGAGCTGGTGGAGGGCGCCAAGTGAGGACCGCAGCCCACCACGCTGGCGTCGCGCTTTCCTGGGTGGGACAGAGCATCCCATGGGGCTGGACCCATCAGGGAGGGGTCTGACGCCACCCTCGTATGCCTTCCCCCAGGAAGGCCAATGGGGTCCTGGAGGCGCGGCAGCTGGCCATGCGGATATTTGAGGATTATACTGTCTCCTGGTACTGGATTGTCATGTAAGAGGGGAGGAACGGCGGCCTTTTCTGGGCTGGGCTGTCTGAGGCTGGTGAGAGGGTGGGGACCGCTCATGCCCCCCATTTTATCCTTCAGAGGCCTGGTCATCGCCATGGCGATGAGCCTCCTGTTCATCGTGCTGCTCCGCTTCCTGGCTGGCATTATGGTCTGGGTGATGATCGTCATGGTGATTCTAGTACTGGGCTACGGTACGTCTCCCCCTCCCTTCCCACTGCCCTCCTCAGAGTCCGCCAAATGCTCATGCCCTTCGACCTGGCACTGCCCCATTAAGCATCTTCTAAGCCACTGGTTCTCCACCTGTGGGTCGCGACCCCTTTGGCGGTCGACCGACCCTTTCACAGGGGTCGCCTAAGACCATCCTGCATATCAGATATTTACATTGCGATTCATAACAGCAGCAACATGACAGTTATGAAGTAGCAACGAAAATAATTTTATGGTTGGGTCACAACATGAGGAGCTGTATTTAAAGGGCCAGAAGGTTGAGAACCACTGTTCTAAGCCATCAGATGTCCTCTACCTTGTCCTCCACTTATGGGCTAAATCGTAGTCTTCCAAACTGGGGCCCACATCTGTATTTTATGACACCAAAAGGCATTCGCAAGCAGACTACTTAGGACAGTGGCTAATGATACATGCTCTGGCACCAGAAAGCTGGGGGTTCAAATGCCGGTTTTGCCAACTCCTCACTCTGTGACCTTGGGCAAGTGACTCACCGCCCTGTGCCTCAATTTCTTCTTCTATAAAATGGGGGTAATTAATATTTACTAGTTAGGAGGCTTAACGAGAAGGAGGTAGTATGCGGAGGAGATGGAGAGAGCTGAGACCGAAGGAACCAACAGGCCACGCTCAAAACCCCGTGCTTTATATTCTGATTATTCTTTTTTATAGAGGCTTTAGAAAAAAGTTTTCATTGGTTTTAGAGAGAGAGAGAAACATTGATGTGAGAGAGAAACACGGATTGGTTGCCTCCCTTACGTTCTGGGACTGAACCCACAACCTGGGCATGTGCCCTGACCAGGAATCAACTGGCAACTCTTTTTTGGTGGATGGGACGATGCTCAACCAACTGAGCCCCGCTGGGCAGGGCCTATTTATTCACTTAAACTTTCCATTTGGAAAGATGGCCTGATATGCAACCCAATCTGAGGGCACAGATATTAAAATATTCATGTTAATAGTAGTTTCTATCTGGATGCTGGCATTTTAGGCAACTAAACTTTTTTTTTTTTTTTTTTTTTTTTACTTTATCTGTATTTTACAATTTTCTGCTACAAAGAGCTAAGAGGAATGCTGAAAATTCCTAATGCTACCCCACTGGACATTAACACCCATGTCCTCCCTTACTACCCATGAATCATTGTTACAGAGTTGCAAGGGGTTCAGGAAAGCCTCAGACCATGCAGCACCCTGACACCTATTCATTCATTCATTTAACATGTACTGAGTGTCTATTGTATCCTAGGCAGTTTTCTTGGTGCTGGGATTATAGCATTGAATAAAACAGGACAAATCTTTGCTCCTGTGAAGTTATATTCCTGGAGGTATGGAGCAGATGGACAAGAAAAAAAAACAAAACACAGAAAACCCTCTAGGACATCAAAGCAGAGCAGGGGGATACGAAGTTGGAGTGTGAGAGGGTAAGATTCTAGAAAGGGGAAAGGTTTCTGGAAGGTCTCATGAGAAGGCGACATTTCAGCACAGGAGGATACGAAGGATCTGTTGGGGAGAGAATGTATCAGAAGCGGGAAGAGCTGGTGCAAAAGCTCAGAGACGGGAGCAAGCAATGGCAGCCCCTCTCAGCCTCCATTTTTGCTTCTGCTAAACTGGGGCGGTGGCGCCCGCTTTGCTCCATTGGCGGAGCAGTGGGTGTGCTGTAGCACGGCGACCCCCCTGTGCACGGCGACCCCCCTGTGCAGGTATATTTCACTGCTACATGGAGTACGCCCGACTGCGTGGTGAAGCCGGCTCCGACATCTCCCTGGTGGACCTCGGCTTTCAGACAGACCTCCGCGTGTACCTGCACTTGAGGCAGACCTGGATGGCTTTCAGTGAGTCCAACCCCCCATTCCTGCCCCCAGCTGGGCACGGGAGGGAGTGGGAGCCTAGGCAGCTGGCAGACGTGGCCACCCTCTGCCCCCAACAGTGATCATTCTGAGCATACTTGAGGTTATCATCATCTTGCTGCTCATCTTTCTACGGAAGAGAATTCTCATCGCCATTGCCCTCATCAAAGAAGCCAGCAGGTGGGTGTGAGGGGGTCAGGCTTGGGTGGTGCCAGGGCTGCTCGGTCCCTCATGCCTATATCTCTGCTCCCCTCCAGGGCTGTGGGATATGTGATGTGCTCCCTGCTGTACCCACTGGTCACCTTCTTCCTGCTGTGCCTTTGCATCGCCTACTGGGCCAGCACTGCCGTGTATCCACTGTCAGGCCCCGATTCCTGACCCCGGGGATGGCTAAAGACCACACTTGCCTGGAAGTGACCTGCAGCTTGGGGGCAGGCCCAAAACTTGGTGGGGGAAAAGACGCTTTCTCACAAGCCCCTGGGGTCCCTAATCTCAGACCTCAGAGATTCCTTAACGGGCTCCCAGCTTCCTGTCCACTTCCAACGAAGCTATTTATAAAATCTTCGGGGATGTCAACACCTGCCCAGTTAATGGGAAAACCTGCAGCCCTGAGGTGGGTATCCAGAGGGGGGAGTTGGGGGGGGGGGGGCTATTTCCCCAGCAGCCCATCGAGGATCTGAAACCTCTCATCCCAACTTTGGGACCATTCAACAAACCATTGGTGCCTGCCGTCTGCCCTGTGCTGGATATGGGGGTATGGCGGGGAAGAGATCCAACTTGGCAGCTCCTATACTCCTGTCTTAACCCAGTGATGGCCAGTTCTTGCTTCTAGAACTCCTTCCTTGCCTTCCCCAAGCCCCTATCCTGACCCCAGCGATCCTTATGCTGGCCTCTGCCACTACCGTCCTGTCCACGTGGCCACTCCACTGACACGGGACCCCACCCTGACCCCCCAAATAGCCTAGGCTACCTCACTGACACCCACTGAGTTTGTTCCATGATCCCTAGTCTTGCTTCTAGAACCCCTTATGCAAGTCCCAGTCCTGAACCCCCAGCCCCTTAACTCTGATCCCCGTGACTCCTGTCCCACCCTATGGGATAGCTGACCCAGACCTGATGCCCAGAGCCCACTCTGAACCCCGGGTCCCTGTGTTGTGACTGGGCTCTGCGTCTCTCCCACAGACCTTCCCCTCCTCCAACGAGTCCCGCCTGTGCCCTGGAGCCCACTGCCAGTTCGCCTTCTATGGTGGTGAGTCAGCTTACCACCGGGCCCTGCTGGGCCTACAGATCTTCAATGCCTTCATGTTCTTCTGGCTGGCCAACTTCGTGCTGGCTCTGGGCCAGGTCACGCTAGCTGGGGCCTTTGCCTCTTACTACTGGGCCCTGAACAAGCCAGATGACCTGCCTGCCTTCCCGCTTTTCTCCTCCTTCAGCCGGGCACTCAGGTGGGACCCCAGATGGGCTGGGGGTGGGTGGGGGTGAGGTGGGGTGGAGGAAGCCTGGCCCAGCCACTGACTATGCCCTTGGCCTGCAGGTACCACACGGGCTCCCTGGCCTTTGGTGCCCTCATTCTGGCCATCGTGCAGATCATCCGCGTGATGCTGGAGTACCTGGATCAGCGCCTGAAAGGTGAGGCCCGTGTGCTGTGGGCTTTGGCCTTAAACGGGGGAGGCAGAACTGGGGGAAGTCAGAGTTGGTTCTTGCTTGAGGGCAAGGCTTGTGTGGGATAGTGATTGGTTTCTGACTATGGGCAGGTAGAGCTGAAAGACGTGGGTGATTGGTTCCTGCCATGGAGGGGATGGGTTGTACCATGGAAGCCTACAGGGATTGGTGTCTGTGGGAGGCGGGGCCCGAGCAGTGGTATGGGTTGTGATTGGTTCCTGTCTTGGAGGCTGGGCTGAAAAGCTTCAAGATTGGGTCCCTCATTGGGGGCATGCCCTCCAAGGGTCCTGGATGGAGGCTCTCCTCTCCTTGTCTCTTTGAGAAGGTGGGCTCTGGGAGTCCTGCACTGTGCAGGGGTGTGTACTGGTAATGAGGAGGTGTGTGTCGAGGGCGGGAGGGGGGGTGCAGGGGGGTGATGGTGGTGGTGTTCCCTCACCTTCACATCCCTCCATTTTCTCCCAGCTGCCGACAACAAGTTTGCCAAGTTCCTCATGACCTGTCTCAAATGCTGCTTCTGGTGCCTGGAGAAGTTCATCAGATTCCTCAATAGGAATGCTTACATCATGGTCAGTGGCCTGGGACCCATAACCAACCCACCAGCTCTTCCTGGAAGGGCGGGGCCCTCGTTCCCACCAGGTGCCCTGACCCTTCCCTTCTACTCCCTCCAGATCGCCATCTATGGTACCAACTTCTGCACCTCGGCCAAGAACGCCTTCTTCCTGCTGATGAGAAACATCATCAGGTCCGAGAAAACACCATCTTCTCACCACCTCCCCCCCTCCCCCCCCCCTCCGGCCCCTGAGCCAACATTCACACCTGCTCCTCACTCTCCCTTGCAGAGTGGCTGTCCTGGACAAAGTTACTGACTTCCTCTTCCTGTTGGGCAAACTTCTGATTGTGGGTAGTGTGGGTGAGTGCTGCTCACCCAGCCTGTCCGGCGAGGAAGCCCATTGGGCTGTGGGGTCCCCATGTCTTCTTCTGTGGTGGGTTGGGCCTTCTCTGGGCAGGGGGCTAATTCCCTTAGCCAAAACCCTTAACCATCTCGGTTTTCTCCCCCTGTCCAGGGATCCTGGCTTTCTTCTTCTTCACCCACCGTATTAGGATCATTCAGGACACAGCACCGCCCCTCAATTATTACTGGGTCCCTATACTGGTATGGAACTTTGGGGATGGGTGGGTGTCGGGGGAGAAGGAGGAGTTGGGGCTCACCTGGCCCCCTGTGACTGGACAGATAGGGTGGGGGTCAGAAGTAGGGGATTGGTTATTTATTCCCACAAACATGAAGCACCTGCTATGGACCAGCCACAGAGGGAGGAAGGGCGTCCCTCTAGAGAACTGCAGTTTAGAGGCAAATAGACATTAATCAATAAATCAATCATGATGTGGGTGGCTACGAGTTTGCAGACTGGCACGTGCCCCAGGGCAGAATTCTAGGGACCTTTTGGAGCCTGAGGTGCAAGTCTGGGAGTCCAGGCAGTTTCACAGAGGAAGTGATGTCAGATCTAAAATCTGAAGGACGTGCAGGCAACAACCAAGCACAGGGAACAAGGACAGAGCCTCTGAGGTGGGACCATTCCAGAGCAGTGAGGAAACCAGTGTAACTGGTGTGGAGGAAGTGAAGAGGAAGATAAGGGCAGGGAGGTAACAGGTGCTGGAGGGCTTAGGTCATCACAAACTCTAGGTGCAGGCCTTGGAGCCCCATGACCTAGATTTTTATTTTAGTCCTCTTTGCTGGTTCTACGATGTGTAACTTTGGGCAAGTTATTTAATCTCTCTACGGTCCACTCATGTCAGTCAATAAACGTTTATCAGGTACCTACCAAGGCCTTGTGAGTCACCAAATTGCTGGGGATATTGCAGTAATCGGGACAGGCACAGTCTGGTGGAGATGTGGGCATTAAACCTGTACTGCCCTAAACATGCATAAAATTGCAGCTAGATGAAGATCTCCGAGGAGAGGTGCTCAGTACTAGGAGAGCATAAAACAGGGTCTAGATGTCAGAGGCAACTCCTTGGAGGAGGTGTTACCTGAGGACTTGATGTTTGAGCTTAAAGTAGAATAATGAGGAAGCATAATAAACTAGACTAAGTCAGGGCAATAGCATGTGCAAAGGCCCTGGGGTCAAAGAGAGCAAATAATGTTCTGTGGATGATAGGGCTCTTCCCACAGGGTTGAGGGGTTAGGTTATTTTTATCCTAAGACGGGCTTACAGCATTGGAGTGACGGTGATCCCTGCCTGGGAGGGACAGGGTGGGTGGGAGTTGCCCTGGGCAGGAGTTGGGATGGAAACAGCTCCTGTCCCCTCACCCAGACTGTGATCATTGGCTCCTACATGATCGCCCATGGCTTCTTCAGCGTCTACGGCATGTGTGTGGACACATTGTTCCTCTGCTTCTGTGAGTGACCCCTCAGCCCAACTCTTGCTGGGCCCTGACTCCCTTCTCCCCTCTGGGCAGAACCCCTTCCCATGGGGCTACACATTCACCTGCCACATGGCCCCAGCTTCCCAGGGGCTGGCTGTCCCTCACCCGGGCCCTGGCATGCCCTCTCAGCTTCCTCCCTGCGCACAGAGCTGCTGCAGCTGGAACACCCTGCCCTGGGCCCTTGGTTTCCGAGTTTTCAGCTTTGTTTGGGGGGTATCTGTGGCTGCCACTAACTCTGGTCTCAATCTGTCTGTTTTTGTTCTCTCTTTTCTCTTCCTCTCTTTCACGCCTGCTGGCTTCCCTGTTCTTCCCTGCCTCCCTTTTTCCCTCCCCTTCCTGACCACCCCATTTCCCCTGCCGGTTCCTGGGGGGAGCCCAGGTGAGGACCTGGAAAGGAATGACGGCTCTCAGGAGCGACCCTACTTCATGTCGCCTGAGCTGAGAGACATCCTGTTGAAGGGGAGTGCGGAGGAGGGGAAGCAGGCAGAAGTCGAGGAGTAGGAGGAGTAGAGAAGGAGGGAGGCCAGCCTCCTCGTTTCCTCCCTGTAGACGGGGGTGCATGCGGGGCTTCCTTGCCTGGGCGTGGGGGAACGTGTGTGTCCCATTCCCGAGCCCACTGTAGCTCCGCCTCTCCAGTGCCCGTGTGTCTTGCTTCCTAACCCTCTGAGGCTTCTGTGGCCCCTGCCCGCCCTGCCCCCCAAGGCCCCTGCCTGTGAGCTCCCCTCATGCCACCTGCTCTGGGGTCTCTCTCTGCAGTGGAGGACCTAGAGAGGAATGATGGCTCGGCCGAGAGGCCTTACTTCATGTCTTCCAATCTCAAGAAGCTTTTGAACAAGACCAACAAGAAGCCGGCAGAATCTTAAAGGCCCCACCTTCCCCCCACCTCCCTGCAAGGTCTCACGCTGGGTGCTCGGCAGCGGGGTCAGAACCCCCAGCCCTTGGGGCTGACCGGAAGTCCTGTCACTGCCACACCCCCCCCCATCATCCAATGGGGACCCGGAAGATTTGTGGCATCTCCTCCCTATGCCAAGGGGCAGTCGGGGCCCCCCCAAGACTGCGCAACGAACCGCTCCAGCCCTCACTGGCCGGGATGGGAAGGAGTCCCGTGAGGGCTCTTGATGTGTCTGGCCTGCGATGGGGCCCAACCTCTGTGGGCTGCCTCCCGCTTCCTGTTCCCTCTTATGGCGGGACGGTGTTTGTGTCTGCGGGAGCCATGGGCACAGTCAGCTCCAGCTCCTGAAGGCCCTCCTTCACACGCATCTGCTCAAGCCAGGACGGAGCCCCCTCTCCAGAGCTGAACAACTGGCACGCAAGCTGCCACATGTGTTTCTTTACTATTTTTTTTTTTAACCTGGCTATGCATTAAAGGGTCTATTAGTTTTTTTCTGTCTCGACAGCTGAAATGGGGCCGCTGAGGAGTGCCTTCTGTTATCTGGTATGGCTGCAGCTGGGTGTGTATTCGTGCCCAGGGGGTTGTCTCCTGGCATGGGGGCAGCAGGGCACCCTGGTGGTTGATGGGAGATGAGGGAGTGAGACTATTCTGGGAGGCTGCTTGGAGCAGGAGGGAGGAGACCACTGATAGCTGCCTGATGGGAACCGGCTGGCGGGCGGGCGGGCGAAGCTGGGCTGAGTTTCTTCCCTTCCTCTGCCAGTGACGGACACAGCTCTGTTTGTAAAGAGAGAAAAGAAACTGAATCCACCCAAGGGACAATTTCAGGGGAAGGGGTGCAAGGCAAATGCTGCCTGCACACCGGACCTCCCTGCCCAGTCACCTCATCTTGAGGATCCTTTTGCCAAATTGGTTGAACTCAGGACCTGGTTTCCTGGTTTCCTCTCCGCCATATCCTAAGGCCCCCGACTTCATGTCTTTGTTCATCAGCACAGTCCCAGGATCCCCGAGAGGGAGAGGTTCCCGCCTGGGGTCTCCATGTCCTGCGCCTGTTGCCAGTCCTCCCACCTCCCTCCCTGTTCTGTCCACACATCCCTGCGTGTAACTGCATTCCAACCACTAATAAAGTGCCTATTGTAACAGAGCCCAAGCCTGGAGTGTTTGTGGGGGCCGCGGGAGGCTGGTAAGGAGAACCCCAGCTGGTATAGCCCTGGAATTCTCTGAGCTGGGGTGACTGTGTCCAGGGGAAGGGGGCCAGGAAGCCCTGTCTGCTGGCCCCCGTCTCCGCCTGAATTCCACCCTGCAAGCGGCTCAGGTTTCTCCTGAACAAATGTCCCTTATTAGGTTCTGGTGCCTGGACTCCAGAAGGCGGCCACGGGCTATTCACCTCCCACCCCCGCCCCGCTATCCACTTCCCGCCTCCCCCTCTTCGGTCACATGGCCTGGGCTTGTCCCAAGGCCTGCTTGTCCCCTGGCCCAGGCACCTCAGGTGCCACCGTTTAGCTCATTTGGATCTGGAAAGTGGCACCCTGCCAGGCTGCCTGGAAGCTCGCCGCTGCCCCCTGCTGCCAGCTGTCACCATCACCTCTCAGCCAAGTGCCCCACCATGTTAACTG
The DNA here is from genome assembly GCF_014108235.1 of Myotis myotis. Lineage (NCBI taxonomy): Eukaryota > Metazoa > Chordata > Mammalia > Chiroptera > Vespertilionidae > Myotis > Myotis myotis. The sequence continues at coordinate 84,708,228 of NW_023416368.1, forward strand.
CCTTTCTTACTCCTACTAGTATATGCCTTTGCCTGGAATTTTTTCTTAAGCAGCCACCATTTTTTATTTATTTATTTTTTTTAGTACTTCCTATCTGCATACCATACCTGGCTTCTATTGCTCTCCCATTAGTAAGTTTATTAAGGCAAAGAGGTTGCCTAGCCAGCCGGAACGGGGACAGGTTTCCTTGGCCCTAAAGCCCACACCCGCTAACCTGTACTAAGGTTCTCTGGGTTCCTTGTTCACCTCTAGCTTCAAGTATTTTTCACTTACCGCAGCTCCTGTTAGCCTTACCTCCAAAATATTTCCTAAACATGCCCACTTCTCCCCATATCTCAGCCCTCAACCCTCATTATCACTCACCTGGACCATACAGTTCCTTGTGCTGGTCCCCAGCTCCTGCCATCATGTTCCCCCGACAGGTGCAGAAGGGGACCTGTGAACAACTGAATGAGTTCACACCTCTGCTCAAGAGCCATCCAGGGCTCCCACCTTATTCAGAGTACAAGCCAAAGGTCTCACTGCAGCCCGTAGGCCCTGCCCCACCTGCCCCATCACCTTCCCCTTGCTGGTTCATCCAGCTACTCTGGCCCCAGGGCTTGTGCCTGAAATGCTCTCCCCCTGGTTTTTTGCATGATTAGCTCCTCATCCTTCCACTTTCAGCTTAGGGGTCACCTCCTCCAGGGAGCCTTCCCTGCTCACCTAAAGTTGGCCTCTCTTGGTGACAACCACGTCAACCTGTTTTGCGGGAAGCCATCCACTGCCGATACTATCATGAGAGTGCACCAAGGAACGAGGAAGGCCAATGGACCTTGGGCATTAGCAGGGCTAATGCCAAGCACCATTGTTCTGTTGACTTAGTGGTGGCTCGAAGCAATTTCCTGACCTAATAACCTCAAAGTAAATGTTTACTGAACCTTACTGATCTTTACTGATCTTTATTGACCTTAGAGACGGTCTGCCTGCTACCTGTTTGCTGTGCTTTACTGAGGACAAGATGTGTATCTAAAATTGAATAAATAGAGGACAAGGCCAGGTTTCGGTGTGCCTCTCCAAGAGAGAGGTCTCCACCTGGCCCCCATGCCTTCTAAATTCATATTTCTTGTCTAATGTTTTCATTTGTGCGTCGGCCCCTCCTTCAGGCCCTGAACCCTAGCCGTGAAGGTCGCGGCATTGTTTATTTCCTTCACGGCACTGGTCACAGTCTGCAATTATTTATTTGTGTTTTTACTTTCTACGCATCAACCTTCTCGCCCAGAATGTCAGCTCAAAGGGGACCCAGGTCGTGCCTCTTCTTCTCCTTCTTTTTTAAATATATTTTTATTGAGTTCAGAGAGTAATGGAGAGGAAGAGAGAGAAACATCAATGATGAGAGAGAATCATTGATCGGCTGCTTCCTGCACACTCCCCACTGGGGATCAAGCCTGCAACCCAGGCATGTGCCCTGACCGGGAATCGAACCCAGGACCCTTCAGTCCCCAGGCTGACGCTCTATATCCACTGAGCCAAACCGGCTAGGGCTCATGCCTCTCTTTTACCACCTTATCCCAGGACAGGATAGAGTGCCTGGTACAACTGAATGAATGGAAAGAGCTTACTTTACTTAGCATAGCACCTGCCCCAGGGGAAGGTGCACAGTATTGGTGACTGCTGTTAGCATTTAAGTTCCCTGTCTTTTATGCATGCTCACAGCCCTCTGGCTGCTGGGTGCAAGGACTGTCTGATAGAAAACAGAGCACTGGGACCAATTAGGAGGCTACTGCACTAGTTCAGGCACACGCTGATAATGGGCTGGACGCAGGTAGCCTTGGTGAGGGTGATGAGAAGCGTGCCAGTTTTGGATGTCGTTTGAAGATGGAGCTGACCTGCTTGATCCTATGTGACATGTAAGAGAAGAGGAGCCAAAGAAACAAGAGTAAGCAGAGCTGTTGGGGAGCAAGCTCAGGCAGAGTCCTGCAGGGGGCGCCCGCTGCCTGACCCTGCAGGGAGCGCTGGAGGATGTTATATTTTCGAGTTGTCCTACATTGGTAAGTCCTTGGCTGAAGGTCACCCAAGGGGAACGTTTAAGCTCCCGGGCGCTTCTGGTCCTCTGAATGTGTAGCAAACGGCCCAGAGCCCAGGGTAGTTCTCCCCCAGGGTAGTGCTCCCAGAGTTACAGGTGCAGGCCATCAGACAAAAGCATGCAAAACCCTGGCAATGATGCAAAGAAACAATAAGACAGAAGCAAAGGGATCCGGGCAGGACAGTGTTCTGTACAGGGAGGTTGATTTTGGACCCGCCGAATGGAACATTTCCAAGAGAAGTCGTCACACAAATGGTTGGATGTGTGTGCCTGAGCTTCAGGGGAGGGTTCCCAGGCTGGAGGCATGCAACCAGGAATGCTCAGTGTTTTGAAGGTCTTTCAAGTCTTTCCTGAGGTCACCTGGGAAGTGAGTGTAGACCAAGCATGTCAAACTCAAAGGCTAACACAGGCCAAATAAACAAGGTGTAAGTGTATGTGGGCCGCAAGAAAACAAAAGCTTCAATTTTCATAGAAACGTAGGTTTATTTCGGTAGAGACATGCTGAATACAAAGGGCTGAAATAAATGAGTCATCGTTAACATAAAATAATAGAAAATTTTAATGAAAATTAATATTTTTGCTTGAACATTAACTTACCAGACACTGAATAACTGCACAAATTAATAAGTGTAACACAAATAAACCTATTTTTCTTGTTCTCTGAAAGTGAAATATTTCTGTTGCGCACAACAGACAAGTCAGTACAAGACAAATGATGTGGCAACAGGCTGCTAAAATATTCGCTGCATGTAAGGTACATAAGGGAAATGAATGCAACATGATTATAGTAATCAGTCACTAGCAAACATTGTAGTTCATTATTCATAATTATGTATAGCCCTAGCTGGTTTGGCTCAGTGGGTAGAGCAGTGATGGCAAACCTTTTGAGCTCGGCGTGCCAGCATTTTGAAAGACCCTAACTGAACTCTGGTGCTGTGTCACATATAGAAATTTTTTGATATTTGCAACCATAGTAAAACAAAGACATATTTTTGATATTTTATATATTTAAATGCCATTTAACAAAGAAAAATCAACCAAAAAAATGAGTTCACGTGTCACAGTTCGCCATCACTGGGATAGAGCATCAGCCTGGGGACTGAAGGGTCCTAGGTTTGATTCCGGCTGAGGGCACATGCCTGGGTTGTGGGCTCGATTCCCAGTAGGGGATCAATGATTCTCTCTTATCATTGATGTTTCTATCTCTCTATCCCTCTCCCTTCTTTTCTAAAATCAATAAAAATATATTTAAAAAATAATTATCCATAACAGGATATTATAAAAATTAAGTTACAAAATTTTAATTAAAATGTTTCTTATGTTATATTGGCTGGGCCGCAAAAATATTCGTTGTGGGCCGCATGCAGCCCGCGGGCCGCGAGTTTGACATGCTTGGTGTAGACAGAGGTGAAGTCTGAGCCCTGGGGAGAGAAGAAGAAGAAAAAGTGGATGCAGGGGAGAACCAGAGAGGGCCTCTGGGGCTAAGTGGAAGGTAGGGAATATGGGCACAAGTGCTCCTGGCTATGGTGGCAGAATAATATGCTCACAGGGACTGTTTCTTGGGAAATAAGAAGCAAGGCCATCAGCTGAGTGTGGAGTGTAGGGAGATGTTGGAAGCTGTGAGAAGGAAGTACGAGAAATCATCCCGTTGCATGGGAAAGCACCACATAAATGAGGAATGTTAGGGAGGTTGTCGCGGGGGGGGATTCTTTCTTTTTCCCCCCAACTTTCAAGGTGAGAGGTGCAGGCAAAGAGTTGGATTTAGCTGGGATGACAGAGGTGCAGACACTTGAAGGTGTGTGCAAGGGAGGGGTGCAGGACGGATCCGATCCCTTCACTGCCCCAAATCCTCGCACAGCTCTCAGTGCGCTGAGTGAAAGCCACTGTCCGCATGGGGGGCCACAGGGCTCTGCCAGGACTGCCTGCTGTCTCCTGAACGTCCTTTCCTCCCCGCCTCCCTCACTTGCCCACTCCAGCCCCTGGATCCTCCTTGCTGCTGCTTCTATAAGCACAGTCCACCTCTGGGACTTGGCACTGCCCGTTTTCTCTGCCTGGAAGGCTCTTCTCCCAGTAATCTGCTTGCCCTCCATCCCTCAGCTCCCCATAGGGATTTTCCTGTGCGCTGACTTAGAATTGCACCTAACCCAGCCCAGCACCAACCCCCCCTTATTTTTGTCCGTTGCTCTTGCCTCAAGGGGACATATGATGTACTTTGATTATTGTGTATTGCCCGCCCCCACCCCCACCCCCAGGTCAGCTCCATAATGGTTTCTCCACTGTGTCGCCGACAGCTGCCCTCCTGGATGGTCTGTGAGTTACCAACAGGCTTTACTCAAGATCTTTTCCGCTTGGATTGGCCAGCATTCATTTCTGTGGTTTGCATCTCTGAGAGGTACAGACCCAGAGTGACCCAGGATGAGGCCAGCGGGAGGCATGCAGGCACAGGCGTGCCAACCAGTTACAGGCTGGCCGAATACCCAACGTGGCCCAGAAAACCAACAGGCACAGAGAAGGCCATGCTGCCCTGACCGGTTTGGCTCAGTGGATAGAGCGTCGGCCTGCGGACTGAAGGGTCCCAGGTTCGATTCCGGCCAAGGGCATGTACCTTGGTTGCGGGCACATCCCCAGTGGGGAGTGTGCAGGAGGCAGCTGATCGATGTTTCTCTCTCATCGATGTTTCTGACTCTCTATCCCTTCCTCTCTGTAAAAAATCAATAAAATATATATTAAAAAAAAAAAAGTCCATGCTGTATGTTTCCAATCCTGTAACATTCTACTACAGGTAAAGCTAATCCTGGGGATGGAAGAAAAGGGCTGGGGATTGGCTAGGACGGGCAGGAAGGAGCTTCCTGGGGTGGGGACAGTGTTCCTTATTTTGATTGGGGTGGTGTTTACACAGGTGTATACTATAAAAATATATGCCAAGCTGTACACTTATGATTGTAGATATTACACCTTAATTTTTTTTAAAGTGGATTAGGGGCCCTAGCCAGTTTGGCTCAGTGGATGGAGCATCGGCCTACAAAATGAAAGGTCCCAGGTTCGATTCTGGTCAAGGCCACATGCCCAGGTTGTGGGCTCGATCCCCTAGGGGGGGCTTGCAGGAGGCAGCCCATCAATGATTCTTTCTCATCATTGATGTTTCTATCTCTCTCTCTCCTTCTTCCTTCCTCTCTGAAATCAATAAAAATATATTTTTAAAAACCACAAATGTATAATAAAAAAAAAGTGGATTAAGGGATGTGGGGAGTTCTCTTTGGCTCATCTGTCTGTGAGGCTGGACTGACCTGGGCATAGTGGGGCACAGGTGTGGGGGGAGACCCATGCATTCCCTCACCTGCTGTTGCGAGCGCTCTAAGCCAGACACTTCACATAGTAGATATACAGGAGTGAACGAGGACCTTGTTGCCCGGTCTCATCAAGTTTACCATCTAACAAGGGAGACAGCAACTAAATATGTATCAGTGGTTCTCCACCTCTGGCCCTTTAAATACAGTTCCTCATGTTGTGACCCAACCATAAAATTATTTTCGTTGCTACTTCATAACTGTAATGTTGCTACTGTTATGAATCGTAATGTAAATATCTGATATGCAGGATGGTCTTAGGTGACCCCTGCTACAGGGTCATTTGACCGCCAAAGGGGTCGGGACCCACAGGTTGAGAACCGCTGTAGAGGTGATAATAAACACTTTGCAGAAAAATACAGCAGGGCAATGGATAGTGCCCTTTAAGAAATGATGATCAGGGCAGGAGAGTTGAGAGCTAGGAGAAGGAGGGAGCTCTGTATATGGAGGGAAGAGTGCTTCAGACAGAGGAGACAGCCAGGGCAAAGGCCCTGAGGTGAGGGGGTGCTGGACTGAACATTTGGCTGCTCCAGCAACCCTTTGAGGTTGAAAAACTCACCAAAGTTGTCCAGGAATCCTCCATAGAGGTGGTTGTTGGAATCAGGATCCTACCTGCCCCTTACTTTGCTTGGGGCCCCTTTGTTAGGGGCTGCCTTAGAGGAATAAGATCCTCAAAAGCAATTTCTTTAAAAAATGTAACCTTGGGCCCCTCCCAAGAAAAGTCTACAGCAGTGATTTTCAACCTTTTCTTAATCTCATGGCACACATAATTACCAAAATTCTGCAGCATACCAAAAAATACATTTTCTGCCCATCGAACAAAAAAAATAGGTATAATTTTGATTCATTCACTCTGGATGGCTATTGTGTTGGCTGTTACCATTTTATTTTTTAGTGATTTGAGAGAGAAAAACATTGATTGGTTGCCTCCTGCATAAGCCCGGACCAGGATTGAATTCAAAGCCTGGGTACGTGCCCTGACCAGGAATTGAACCCTCCACCTTTCGGTGTATAGGAAGATTCTCCAACCAACTGAGCCGCACCACCCACGGCTGTTGTCATTTTTTTAATTTGACAATCTAAAGGAAAAGAGGCAGGTGCCCCTGACTAAACAGTCAGGTATTGCATGTTTTAAAAATTCTTGTGGCATGCCCTAGCTGGTTTGGCTCAGTGGATGGAGTGTCAGCTTGCGGACTGAAGGGTCCTGGGTTCGGTTCTTGTCAAGGGCGCATGCCCGGGCTGTGGGCTCAATCCCAGTGGGGGGTGTACAGGAGGCAGTCAATCGATGATTCTCTCTCATCATTGATGTTCCTATCTTTCTCCCTCCCCATCCTCTCTGAAATTAATAAAAAAAATTCTTGTGGCACACCAGATGAAAAATCACTGGTCTGCAGACTTGGAGTCAGAAAACTAGAAACCTTTCCTGTTCTACCACTTGGTAGCGCTGTTAGCTTAGCTAAATTGCCCTGCTTCTGAGCCAGACATTGCTGACCTTTAACTTCAGAGGTAAAGCCCGTTAGTGTTAAAAGCCAGTTATTACCTTCATCACAACCTGGTAAATTCTAAACTTAATCATCTGAATACAGCTGCCATTACTTTGACCAAACTTTTCATTAATCTCAAGCTCTGTTTGTTTATGAAAGATCTTCATCCCTGGCTGGGTAGCTCAGTTGGTTAGCTTGCAGTTCAGAGCACATATAAGAATAAACCAATAAATTTATAAGTAAGTAGAACAATAAATAGATGCTTCTCACCCCCTCTCTAAAATCAATTATAATATTTTTTTTTAAGAAAGCTTTTCAAGTAGGGGGGGAGGAAGTTGCAGAATGTCTATTATTTATGTGAAACACAGAAACAGAGATACAATTAAGCATCGTTGGGGGTAAAATGCCTGTGTAGAGAGACACAAAAAACTTTACAACAGCTGCTGAGGAGGAGGGTACCTGGGGGAGGAAGGCAGACTTTTCCTCTCACACTCTCTTGCACATTTGACATTTTATATCATGTGAATAGGTTATCAATTCAAAATTCTGTGTTAATAAAAAGCAGTAAGGTCCTGCTGATATGGCCCAGTGATTGAGCTTCAACCCATGAACCAAGAGGTCACCAATTCAATTCCTGGTCAGGGCACATGCCCAGGTTGCAGGGTTCGATCCCCAGTGGAGGGGGGGGGCGGTGTGTGTGCAGGAGGAAGCAGATTGATGATTCTCATCATTCATGTTTCTATCTCTCTATCCCTCTCCCTCTAAAATCAATAAAAAACCTATTTTAAAAAAAGTAGGTACAGCATGCACCCATTTCTGTAATCATATCTTTACACCTTTTAAAAAAACAACCCTCAGCCCTAGCTAGTTTGGCTCAGTGGATAGAGAGCATCAGCTTTCAGACTGAAGGGTCCCGGGTTTCCGGCTCGATCCCCAGTGGGAGGGCGCTCAGGAGGCAGCCAATCAATGATTCTCTCTCATCATTGATGTTTCTCTCCTTTCTCTCTGAAATTAATAATTAAAAAACACACAAAACAAACAAAAAACCCTCAGCCAAGGATATAGTTTTTTTTTTTATTTTCTAAAATAATGTTACTTGGGCTCTGGGAAAGAATTCAGAGCCAGACCCAAACTATACGGGAACATTTGGTAAATCACATAGGTAGAATAAGTAATTCCTAGAAGAAATGGGCTTAGGAAACAAGTTATAGAGGTTAAAGGAAGGGCCCTTGGAGCTTGGGAGTGAGGAAGCTAATGGTAACATGCCTAGGGCAGGGAGGACAGGGAAGGGAAAAGAAAGGGAAAGGCACACATGCTCCCAGAGGGAGAGCGCCTGAGAATGTTTTCTTGTTTTCAGAGAGAGGAGGGGGGTTAGGGGGAGAAGCATGGATATGAGAGAGAAACTGATGGGTTGCCTCCCAAAGGCACCCCAATCATGGATTGAACTATAAACCTAGGTATGTGCCCTGACGAGAACTGAACCTGTTACCTTCTGGTGTATGGGAGGAAGTTTCAAGCAACTGAGTAACCGGGCCAGGGCCACCTGCCCTTTTGAATAATAGCTATAATTCTGGGGTATTTGTCCTGCACTAAAATTCGCCAAGTGCTTTTTTATTATTACTATTTCGTAGAAAAGGAAACGGGGATCGATCAGACCTTGGTTTTACCGGGGGCCTCAAACCTAGGGCAGGCACTGGACATTGCATCGTTTACAAATTAGCTGTGCCGTCCCTCCGTTTTTGCAAGGAAGACCCGCTACTAGGCTGTAAGTCTTGAATTTCTCATCTCTTTCAGGAAGAAACCCTTTCCAACAACTCCTTATTCTGGACCCAGCCTCGCCTAACGACCATGCCTGTCGAGCGCCAGCCTGACCCTTACGCTGGAGGGGGCAGAGCTTAGTTTAGGTACAGGCTGTACATCAGGGATCTTACACGGCGCTCGGGAGGATTCCCCGACAGGCTGGTAAAGAAAAGGTAGCATGACCTCGGTCCCCAGGGTCTTTCTTTATGAGACCCAAACTGGTGGCCCAGCGTCTGAGTCCCGGCACCGGTTCTCCCGTGAACCCTCAAGTCAGGTCTTTTTTTTCGCATTGCCTCAGTGTCTCCATCTGTGAAAGACAGGCGGAATGACCCGACCAGCTCAGCTCCGCACTCCGGCGGCTCGGGACACTGCCGTCTGGCACTCGCACCTCCGGTCTTCTCCGCTCCTTGCGGAGATGCGGGGAGGGGGTTGGGAGCTCGGCGGGCAGGCCGCCTTTCGAGGAAACGCCTCCTCCGCAGAGATCCAGCTATTATGAGGGCGATAACGGGCCAGATTCCCAGAGGCGTTTCCGCCAACGTACACATGGCGGCGGGTTTAAGATGGTGGCCGCGCATGAGCGTAAACTCCGAGCTTCAGTGAGGACCAGACACTAGACCTGAATTACGTGAAAAGGCGGCTCAAAACCGTCAATAAGAGAGCGCTGGCGTCGTCACATGATGCAGGCCGACCAATACAACGCAGGGAAAGCGAACAGTCCTCATCACGTGGCCAAGGAGGAGTCCGAATTTGCCACTGTCACATGACCAAGCAAAGGCGTGGGAAGGGGGGGGAAACGTTCCGACGCCACGTGATGAGCTCGCAACGTCTACGCCCTCATCACGTGACCAGAACCCACCTCCTCTCTTTTCGTCCCTCACTCTCTTAAGCTGGGCCTGCGTCGAACGCTACGCGGCGGCGAGGGGGCGGGGCTCCGGGTGGTCACGTGGCTCCGCACCTCCCTGGCGCGCGCCCGCCCGCTCGCCCCCGGCTCCTCCTCCTCTTCTCGCCATTGCAGTTGGACTCAGCAGCCCGGTGCGCACCGCGTGGCTTTTGCGGGGGAGATCCCGGCGGGTTGTGGCAGGCGGTCGGCGGCGGTGGCGGTCGGGGAAGGGACGCTGACAAGGTAAGCTCCAATGTGGCGGCGGTCAGGCCCGCTCCCGCCTCTTCCCCTCCCCCCCCGCCCGTCCTCCCACTCAGCGTGGGCCCGGCTGGAGAGTCGCGGTGACAAGGCCAGAGGCGCCCCTTGCTTCCCGCCTCCGCCCGGTCCCCTGTCCCGGCGCCTGGCTCATTCTGCCCTCGCCAGCCGTGCTCCCGCGTTTGGCCGTTACTCTCCCCCATTGTGCCGAGGAAACAAAATGGCGACGTCGGCGGCGAGGGCCCCGTGCGCGCGCACCCGTCCTCCCCCCTCGCGGCCCCTCGTTTGGCGGCAGCGCCTCGCGTGGGGGGTGCGCGCGCACCGGGCTCCTGGCCTCAGCCTCCCCCGGCCCGGGCTTTTGTCTGTTGCGGCGCTCCGCGTGCGCGCACGTGCTGGAAACACACACCCCCTCCTCCGGCCCAGGGCATCCGGGTCCGCGGGGCAGGAGCGCCTCTCACCCCCATCCTCATCTCCTCCTCTCCTCCTCTTTGTCCCACTCCCGCCTCGGATTCCAGGAGGGTCCTAGGCTCCTGAGGCGGGAAACGTGGTCTTTGTCCTTACATGGCGCGGAGAGGTGGACCCCCTCCCTGAAACCTCTTCCATGTGCGGATTACAGAAGAGGTCTTTGTGGGATCATGGGGTTCCCAAATCCCTGGCCACCCAGGCCTCCCACAGATCCTCATCCACACTTGGGGAAGGCTTTGAGATTTCCATTTCTTTAGTCCAGGTGTTTCATTGATGTTGAATTTTTTTTTTCCAGATTGTTTAGGGCTTGCATCCTCCCCCAAAATGGTGATCTGGTGCGATGTTTGGGTGCACTGTAATCTGCAAGCTTGGGACCCAAACATGAGTGCTAAAAACGGTTTTCTATTTTATTTCTTCAAGTAGTAAAATGATTTGAGGTTCTTAGGGTTGTTCTTGATGTTCTGCCCGGGTTAATGCTCTGCCTGGATGAATTATTTGGAGTGTACTGTGATCAGCATAGTTTCCACTAGCTCAATGCCTAAACTTGGGGAGAGTAAGCCGTCTCTTCTAAGTAATTTCAAATTTGATTGAAAGTTGCTTGGGGTTCTGCTTAGGGAAGGTGATGGATCAGCAAGGAATCAACAGTTTCTGTGATAAGCCTCCCTTTTCTGGATTCAGGTATTTCAGATTGTGAACCTGTATTTCTGATGCTTGGTTTTCTTCGGTCTTTACAGTGAGTGGTCCACGGGGAAATACAAGGTGCCCTCAGAAGTTAGAGCTCAAATTTAGGACTTTAGGCTCTCCTCAGGTGTCTGTGATTGGGAGTCTCCACGGATTACTCACAGTGCTGCCACTCTGCTTTGTATGTGATGCTTTGTGTGTGGTCATGTGGGATGTAGTGACGGCAGCCACTCATGCTGTGAATGAAGTGTGGGAACCAGAGGCTCATTCACAGCTGGAAAAGGGGGCGGGGGAGGATCTAGGGCACTGACAGGTGCTGTTATGTAGTCCTGGGGTCTTTGCCCCTGAGCTGTAATTCTTGTCCCTGTGGTTTGCAAATGGAATCTGTGCAGGCCCTAGTGTTGTCTGTAGCTTATTGGAGGCTGGCAATTACTGCCAGGCTTGGCCTTGCCAGCACTGGACATTTAATTTATCAGAGTCTTCCCTGCCCTAGGAGCTTGGGCAAGCCTTCGAATCGTCTTTTTTCTGGAGTGGAATGGTGCCTAATTGTTGGCAGTTTTGTTTTTCTTTATTTGAACTCGTTTAGTGCCTATAGGCAAAAATTTGTTTAGTTACTTCTAGTATACTTGATAATTTTATTCCTTGGAGTGAGGAATCTCTAATTTCTAAAAAAAAAAAAGTTTGCTATAAAAAAAATCCACATTGGCAAGAGCAGCTGCTAATATTCTGATGACACATGTATGGTGCTTGTTTTTGTGCTCCCCTGGTTAAGTTCTTCAGGTAGGCACAGGTGGAGTCCATGATGAGGAAAGAGTCTTCTATGAATCTATAAGTCACTTCTCTTTGGGTAAACAGTATCTTGTCTGTCATTTTTTAAATTTTTAAATGTTTTCATTGATTTCAGAGAGGAAGGAGAAGGGAGGGAGAGATAGGAACATCAATGATGAGAAGAATCATTGATCGGCTACCTCCTCCACGCCCCACACTGGGGATCGAGCCCACAACCCAGGCGTGTGTCCTGACTAGGAATCGTACCGGTGACCTCCTGGTTCATAGGTTGACGCTCAACCACTGAGCCACGCCGGCGGGCTCTTGTCTGTCTTTAGGCTTCAGCAAGATGTAAGGATTGGAAATGTTCTCATTTCTGAAAAAGGCTTTAGATGTTTTCTTTAGGCTGGACATGTGCCTCTTAACCTCTCTCACCACCTTCCTAATTCTTTCTGATTTTACCTTTTACAGGTCAGAGGTTAGAGAGGAAGGAAGGGAGGAGGGGAAACAGAGAGAACATTGATGTGAGAGAGACACATTGATTGGTTGCCTTCTGCACCCCTAACCAACCAAGATCAAGCCTGGAACGAGGTACCTGCCCTTGACCAGAATGGCATCTGCAACCTTTCAGTCCTCAAACTGATGCTCTAACCACTGAGCAACTGGCAAGGGCTGTGCAGTTTTTTTAAAAAAGATTTTTTAATTGTTTTTGAGAGAGAGAGAAACATCAATGTGTGAGTAAAACATCCATTGGCTGCCTCCTGCACAACCACAACTAGGAATTGAGCCTGAAACCTTTAGGTGAATGGTAGGATGCCCAGCCAACTGAGCCACTCCAGCCAGGGCAATCTGGTACAGTTTTGAAAGATGTGTAAATGTCACCATCTGGTATTAGCATATATGGCCCAAAAAGTGGTGACATTTTATTTATATTTTTTTATTGATTTCAGAGAGAAAGGGAGAGGGAGAGATGGAAACACCAATGATGAGAGAGAATCATTGATTGGCTGCCTCCTGCACGCCCCACATTGGGGATTGAGCCCACAACCTGGGCATGTGCCGTGACTGAGAATCAAACCTATGACCTCCTGGTTCATAGGTTGACACTCAACCATTGAGCAGTGCTGGCCAGGCAAGTGGTGACATTTGAAATCACTAGAGGCCCAGTGCACAAAATTTGTGAACTTGGGTGGTGGTGGGGGGGTGTCCCTCAACCTGGCCTGCGCCTTCTTGCAATCTGGGATCCCTCGCTCCTTATGCTCAGCTTGCTGCTCCTTAGCGGCAGGCTACTTACCACTCGGCTTACTGCTCCTTAGCCCTGCATCGGAGGTGGGAAAGACTCCCACCACCTCCGCTGTGCTCGCCAGCCAGGAGCCTGGCTTCTGGCTGAGCAGCTGCTCCCCCTGGTGGTCAGTGTGCATCATAGCGACCGGTCGTTCTGTTGTAACAGCAGCTTAGGCTTTTATTATATAGATAAATGCTTTAAACTTAATCAGAAATTAAGATTTTTCTAGGCTTTCTGAATTGGGTGTTTTTTATTTTAGCAGAGTCCTGGGAAAGGAAGATCTTACTTTTGTTTCCAGGGGAAGGGTTTGGAATTAGAGACAGATGGTGGATTGATAGGAGTCTACACACAGGTTGTCAGTGAAGTGTGTCTGAGTCCTGAAGAGATGAGGTTGACTTCAGTTTTCTGCTGCAGCATTTGACAATTAAACCTGAAACAACTAGCTTTCCTCTCTGCTTTGTTTGGGTAAGTTGGTGCTGCCTCTTCAGAGTGTTAGCTGTGTCGGCAGGTATTTGTTAGGGAGCCTTGTCAGTGTACTGATTTTTCAAACTTGCTTCTCACCATATTTATGCTCTGTTAAACCCCTGTGAGGTTTTCCCAAGACAGCACTTTCTGGTGATCCCATTAGAAATTGCAGTTGGAAGTTCAGACATTTTTTATTGGTTGCTTCCCAAACTCATCCCATAGAACCTGAAACCTAGGTATGTGCCCTGATTGGGAATCAAACCCAGCCTTTTGATGTATAGGACCTCACTCTAATCTACTGAGAACACCTGGCCTTTGCCAGACATATTTTCAATACCTGCTTTTTTTCAGATGTTTTAAGAAAGCAGTGTCCAGTGGAAATTTTTTCCTCTTCTCATTGAAAATGTAGCCACCAGTTTTAACAGGAAAATGAGTTTACTATGGGCCTTTTTTTTTTTTTTTTTTTTTTGTGGGAGCCATATACTATCACCAATGATCGTTTAGTCAAAAGTTGACTATATACCCTGGCTGATCTGGCTCAGTTGATTGGAGCTTCTGGTGCACTGAAGGGTCTTCAGTTCAATTCTTGCTCAGTGCATATACCCAAGTTTCAGGTTCGATCACCAATTGGGGTGCCTACTGGAGGCAACTGATCCATGTTTCTCTATTGTTCATCTCCTTCTCTCTCTCTCCCTCCACCCCCCTTCCTCTTCCTCTAAAATCAGTAAAAATATATTCTCACCCAGCCGGTGTGGCTTAGTGATTGAGTGTCAACCAGGAGGACAGGGTTCGATTCCAGAGCAGGGCACATGCCTGGGTTGCAGGTTCAATTCCCCATGGGAAGCGTGAAGGGGCAGTCTCTCTCAACATTGGTGTTTCTATCTCTCTCTCTCCTCCTTTCTGAAATCAACAAAAAATATATTTTTTAAAAAACAACTCAAATACGTCCTCGTGGGAGGATTTTAAAAATAGTTTAACCTGCAATCCGCTTATTAGGATATGTAAATTGGCTCCATATTATTTTTATACTTATAGGTGATTAGTGAAAAGTGGTGCTGTTGGCAGTTTGAGATCCATGATAGTTTTTTTTAATTTAAGTATGTTTTTATTGACTTTAGAGAGAGGAAGGGAGAGAGAGAGAGAGAGAGAGAGAGAGAGAGATAGAGATATTAACTGGTTGATATCTGTATGCACCCCCACTGGGCACGGAGCCAGCAATCTTTTGGTGCACAGGGTGACACTCAGCCAGCTTAGCCACACTGGCCAGGTTGGTCCATGATGATTTTTATTGAACATTCCAAACAGCCTTCCTTTTACTTATTCATTTTACTTGAGAGAGAGAGAGACTGTTATTCCCCTTATTTATGCATTCATTGGCTGATTCCTGTATGTGCCCTGACCAGGGATTGAACCCGCAACCTAAGTGTATTGGGATGACACTTGAACCAACAGAGCTATCCAGCCAGGAGAGTTCTTCCTTTTTAAAATTGTTCCTCCTTTTTAAAATTTTTTATGTTTAAATTTTATTTATTGATTGTTAATTCTTACCCAAGGACATTTTTCTATTGATTTTCAGAGAGAGTGGAAGGGAGAGGGAGAGACAGCGAGAAACATAGATGTGAGAGAGACACATCCATTGGTTGCCTCCCACATGCGTCCCAACCAGGGCCAGGGATCAAGCCTGCAACCAAGGTATGTGTCCTTGACTGGAATTAAACCTGGGAACCTTCAGTCCACAGGCAGTGCTCTATCCACTAAGCGAAACCAGCCAGGGCTTTTTAAAAGACTTTTAAATTGATTTTTAGCGGGGGGGGGGGGGGGGGTGCAGGGAGACCAGGGGACGGGGACATTGATGTGAGTGTGAAACATAGATCAGCTGTCTCCTGCACACTCCTACCAGGGGTCAAGCCAGAATGAAACAGGCAACCTTTCGGTGCATGGGATGATACCGAACCAACTGAGCCACACCATCAGGGCCAACCACAGTAGGACTGTGGTTCAGACTCAAGGATGAGGTCTTATTGGAATAATCTTCCAGGCTACTTGTTTTTCTACTGCTTGCCTTTCAACTAACCTGAGAAGAGTATGTGTGTGTTTAAAAAATGAAACTCTGCAAGTTAGCTTCTCAATAGTACATGTAGTGATTTGCAGGTTGACAGTCCCTTGCATTCATAAATTACTAGTAAAATGTAAAAAAAAAAAAGTTTAAACGTCAACAGTCTATATATATAATCTATCCTATATAATAAAGATGTAATATGTAAATGGTCATTACGCCATGAAGCATAACAACCGACCATGTAACCAGATCACGGATCAGCAGGAGGGTGGGGCAGCGAGCTACAAGCGGGCAGCAGAGAGCTACAGGAGGGGGCAGAGCAGCAAGCTATGAGGGGAGGGGCGGGGGGCAGGGGGAGCTATAGGAGGGCGATGTAGCGGGCGGAGAACTACTGGAGGGTGGTGGTTAGCTACTGGAGCACAAATTCATGCTTAGGGCTAGTCCTATATAATAAAAGAATATGCAAATTGACCCTAACAGCAGAACGACTGGGAATCACTGTTCACTATGACACACTGACCACCAGGGGGCAGACACTCAATGCAGGAGCTGCTCCCTGGTGGTCACTGCGCTCCCACAGGGGGAGCTCTGCTCAGCCACAGGCCAGGCTGACGGCTGCCAGTATAGCGGTGGTGGTGGGAGCCTCTCCCACCTCCTCAGCAGCGCTAAGGATGTCCAACTTCAGCTAGGCCTGCTCCCCGCTGGCAAGTGGACATCCCCCGAGGGCTCCCGGGCTGCCAGAGGGTTGTCTGACTGCCAGCTTAGGCCCAATCCCACCGGGGAGCAGGCCTAAGCCAGCAGGTCGTCATCCCCCGAGGGGTACCAGACTGAGAGGGCACAGGCCAGGCTGAGGGACCCTCCCAAGTGCACATTTTTATGCACCGGGCCTCTAGTGTGTGTGTATGTGTGTGTGTGTGTGTGTATATATATATATATATATATATATATATATATATATATATATGGCTAATATGCTAAGTGTCCCTCCCTGCCTCTGTCCTACTGGTTGCTATGACATGCACTGACCACCAGGGGACAGATGCTCAACACAGGAGCTGCAGTGACTTGGCAGTGGTTCTTAGGTACGCACCCCGACACCAGAGAGGAGGGAGCCCGATTCCTCACTGGGCTGCACAATTCCACCTTTGGACATGGGTTATGTTGTTGGCTGGGGGCACTGTCGGCCCCGAATCTGGTTTTTCTGCACACTTATGTTTGCGTTCCACACCCTGTACCACAGCAACTTTGCAGAGTGCCCTCTTGCACTCCGGGGCCCCTTGGGGGATGTCAGACTGCCAGTTTCAGTCCAATCCCTGCAGGCCTGGCTGAGGGACCCCACTCACTCCACAGACACCTTTTGAGCCACAGCGCCACCCCAGGTGCGGCCGGCCAGGGAGGAACTGCGGGAGGTTGGCTGCAGGGCGTGTCCAGCCCATCTCGCTCAGTCCTGCCCTGCCAGACACCTCCTAATTAATTTTCGTTCAGTGTGCACGAATCTGTGCACAAGGACACTTGTATGACAATAATTGGCTCAGTCCCATGGCTCTTAGTAGCACCTAATATTTGTCCTATGGATGACCTGTGCAGAATGCTTGCAGAAGGGGAAAATAGTTGCCCAGTAAACAGGGAGAATTATAAGCTGCCCAGTGAGAGCTCACCAGTGACCACAGCTTCACAGAGCAGATGTGTGAACTGACAGGAGTGTAGAAAAGGTGAACTGAGTCAATTTTGGTGAAGTTACTTGAGTTGTTTTTTACTTTAAATATGTTTATTGATTTCAGAGAGAGGAAGGGAGAATGATATAGAAACATCAATGATGAGAGAGAAAATCATCGATGGGCTGCCTCCTGCGCTCCCCCTACCGGGGATAGAGCCTGCAACCCAGGCATGTGCCCTGACCTCCCGATTTATGGGTCAACAGTCAACCATTGAGCCACACCACTGGACTCGAGTTTGTTTTTTAAAGTGTGACACTTCAGCTCTGAAAAACACTTAGGCAGTTTTTCATAAAATTGGCAGGCAACTACCATATAATCCAGCAATTTGACTCCTGTGCATTTATCCCAAAGAAATGAACATATGTGTTCACACAAAAATGAATACACAAATGTTCTTAGCTTTATTTGTGACTAGTATCCCTGTGTATGAATCCGTGCACCAGTAGCTCTCTGTGGGTCCTGGCTGCTCCACGCCCACTGCCCAGAGGCTCTCTGTGGCCCAGAGGCCCATCTGCAGCCAGGCGCTGAACACTTGCCTCGTCGCCACAGTGACGAGGGACTGGGAGACTCTGGTGGGGCTGAGAGGACTGGTTGCCACAATCTTGTGGCTATGGGTGCCACGATCTTTGTGATGGAGTGATGGTTAATTTGCATATTCCCCTTTTATTAGATAGGATAGCCAAGAACTGGAAACCCCACAGATGTCCTTCAGCTGCTAAATGGTTAAACAAACCAAGGTGTGTCCATACCAAGGAATACTACTTATCAATAAAAAAGAGCCAACTATTGATACATACACAACTTGCATGAATCTTGAGGCAGTTGTGCTGCGTGAAACAAGCCAATCCTGAATGTTTACATCTCTACAATTTTGTTTATATAAAACATTCTTGGAATGCCAAAATTACAGAAAAGTGAAATGAATTAGTTGTTAGGGGTTAGGCATGGGGGCAATTGGAAGGTGAATGTGACTGTAGAGGGCAACAGGAGGGATCCTTGTGACAGCAACAGTCTGTATCTGTTTCAGTATGAGTATCGTGGTTATATTGTACTATATAGTTTGCAAAATGTTACAACTGGAGGAAACTGGATACAGAGTACACTTAATCTCTTTTTACAATTTCAGGTGAAGTTACAATTTTCTGAAAACAGTTTTCATTAAACATGAATGTACCCCCTTGCCTACTAAAATAATTGACATTTGAGTGTTAATGTCCTTTGTGAAGGAGTCTTTTTAAAATTTTTCTTCTTTTACTTAAATGTGATTTTACTGATTTGAGAGAGAGAGAAACATAAACATCAGTGATGGGAGAGGATCATTGATTGGCTGCCTCCTGCACGTGTCCCTGCCGCCCCTTCATCCCTACCCCCAAATCGAGCCAACTTGGGCATGTGCCTTGACCTCTTACTTCATGGGTGGGTGCTCAACCACTGAGCCACACCACCAGGCAGGCATTTTTTTTTCCTTAGTGGGAAAAAAACTTGGGAGAAGAAATTAAAATGTATGTTACATTTTTTGAAAATCCTCTACGGCTTCCCCATGGGATAGGTGGGCAAGTTGCATCCCCCCCCACCCCCCAGGTGTGGAAGATTTCCAAAGCTGTTTTCTCCTCTCTCTTTGCTGCCTGGAATGTGTTGGAAAGAGGGTTTGATAATTCTCACTTGGTGTCACGTTGAACTTTCTGCTGTGATTTTACATTTCTCTTGGTTCATTCAAGAATAGTTGAAATTACTCCAATAATACATTGTATTTGTGGCTTTATAGTTGAAAAGGAATTTTCCCATATTGTCACCTTTAATTCCTACTCTCTGCAACTTTGAGGCAAGTGATTTTTCTGGAGGTCCTACAGCTGTCAGGTTGGAGAACTGAGGTGGATACAAACCTGGGGTTTCTGTTTCTTAGACCTGTGGGCTCTTCAGTGTCAGAGGGCCTGGGGTCCTGCTTCTCACAGACCAGTTGGAATTTCTAGAAATAGTAAGACTGGAAGGGAGGGGGAAAGACAGAAAGAGAGAAACAGCCATGTGAGAGAGATACATCAATTGGCTGCCTCCCGCACATGCCCTGACCAGAGCTGGGGATCCAGCCTGCAACTGAGGTACATGCCCTTACCCGGAATCCAACCCAAGACCCTTCATTCCACGGGCCGATGCTCTATCCACTGATCCAAATTGACTAGGGCGGGCCAACTTTTTATTTTTCCTAGAAAAATGCCTTTTAACCAGATACCATACACCATTTCCATCTTTTCATAAGAAAAAAGATATTTTAGCACTGAAAATATAGAAAGTAAGTTAAGCATAAAGGATGGCCCTTTACATTGAAAATCTTTATTCCTAACTTTCTACCTTTCTATGGACCAATAAAAACACTGTTGCAGACAGAACTTTGCCAATTGCACTAGACTTGAGACTTTTGTTAGACTTAATTTCTCGGAGTGGTGTCCATGCCACATTTTTTGTTTACTTATTTATTTTAAATCTGTGTTTATTGATTTCTCAGAGAAAGAGGAAGGGAGAGGGAGATAAAAACATCAATGATGAGAGAGAATCATTGATCAGCCGCCTCTTGCATGCTCCCTACAGGGAATCGTGCCTGAAACCCAGGCATGTGCCCTGACCAGGAATTGAACCATGACCTCCTGGTTCATAGGTTGATGCTCAACCACTGAGCTACAATGGTCAGGCCATGGCCACATTTTAGATTGGTATCTTTTGGATTGCTTTGTTTAAATTATTTATTTATTGGGGTGACATTGGTTAATAAAATTATAGCTTTCAGGTGTAACGGTTATATAACACATCACCTATATATTGTATTGTGTGTTCACCACCCCAAGTAAAATTATTTTCCGTGTCCTTGATGTGATATTAAACGTTTTAAGGAGATACTAAAGGACAGCACTTCTGTATTATTTAACTTGACACTCCAGGATAGGATAGCTCCAGAGGTTAGGAAACCAGGAGGAGCTTGCTTGGGTCCTTGTACATTTCAGAATCTAATTCAGTCTCTAGGACCAGCATCTAATTCAGGGCAATTCCCCAGAATCCTTAGGATACCTGCTAGGTTTTGTGAAATACCGTGGAGGTGGGGTTGTGAGTCCACTCTGGAAGAATGATGGGGCCATACCTGTTAGGCTGTTCCCACCACACCTGCTTATTATACAAACATTTGTTGATCTTCCTGGCCAGTGTGTTCAGTGGTTAGAGCGTCACCTCACACACCTAAGGATGGTAGGTTTGATTCCTGGTTGGGGGCAGGGTTGCCTGGGTTGCAGTTTCCATCCCCAGCCCTGCTCTGGGCTTGTGCTGGAGGCAACCAACTGATGTGTCTCTCTCAAATCCATGTCTTTCCCTCCCCCCCCACCTTCCACTCTCTAGATATAGATGGAAAAGATATCCTCAGGTAAGGATTAACAACAACAAAAACATTTGTTGAATCACACGTGCTAACTTGGGCATGTTTCTTTTCCAATAGCAAATGCCATGAACATCATATTCTAATTAGTGAGAGGTCAGAAAGATGATCATCACATTGTCAGCATGATTTGTGGTTTAAACTTCTGTAACTGCATGCCATAGCTGGTCTGGTTTCAAAAACAAAAGAAAGAAATCTGATTCTATTGTGTTAAAACATCCCAAACTACACAGAGGTCAGGCTTAAAATCCTGATTCTTGCTCTAGCTGGTGTGGCTCAGTTGGAGCATCGTTCCATACACCAAAAGGCGGCTGGTTCAGTTCCTGATCAGGGCACATACCCAGGTTTCAGGTTCCATTCCCGATTGGGGTGCATGCAGAAGCAGCCCAATGTCTGTCTCCCTCTCCCCCGGCTCCTTTACTCTTTCTCTTAAAAAAAAAAATCCTGATTCTTCACTCCACTCTTTCCTTCCTTTGGTTTCTTTTTCAGAGAGGCTGGGCTGGTAACAATTAGGTGTCACTTGTGCCTAGGTTTGAATCATAAATGAGGTTGCAGGAAAAGCTTTGTGCAGCCTTTCACAGCGTTAGTTTAAAGTTAGATTGGTAGGGGTCTACGATTTTTTTTTTTAAAGGTTTCTGCTCATCCAGAAGACCCCTGTGTCCATTAATGAGATGGATTCCCTGGTATTCAAGACCAGAGCAACTGGCTTCTGAGAGGCTATGTTGGGTGACAGATCTGGGCTCACAGTGAGACAAGCAACGCCAGTTTTTTTGGGTTTTTTTTAATGCATTTTATTGATTTTTTACAGAGAGGAAGAGAGAGGGATAGAGTTAGAAACATCGATGAGAGAGAAACACCGATCAGCTGCCTCCTGCACCCCCCCCCACTGGGGATGTGCCCACAACCAAGCAAGGTACATGCCCTTGACCGGAATCAAACCTGGGACCTTTCAGTCCACAGGCCGATGCTCTATCCACTGAGCCAAACCGGTTAGGGCTATTCCAGTTTTTAAATGTTTGTTTTAGTTCAGGTAATTAGTACTTTTACTTGCTTTGTCCATGTGAATCACTTTGTCCACCTGAATCAGGAGGCATCACCACCAAGGCCTGGTCTAAAGGAGGAGGGCCAGGGATGAAGGGACTGCAGATGGGCCAGACTTGGTGGTCAGAGCCAGCCATAGCCCAGTGAATTCCCCTCAGAGGAGGATCAAATGACACAGCTTGTTGAAGCAGAGGCATACCCAGGTTCTTGAGTTTTAAACTGTGAGGTGAATACAGCAGAGGGGTGCATTTGGGGGTAGGTGTCGAGTGGCACTTTCTGTGGGCTTATATTTTGACACAATGAATATCTTGTTCCCCAGTGGGAAAGGGGGAGTTTTAGGCTGCTTACCTCAGTTCATAACCTGACATTAGTAGTAGTTTTTAGAGTATGGAGTTGGAATGTAGGCATATCTGGTGGTGGCCAATCATTATTACTTAATTTTGTATTGGTTTTGAGAGAGAATCATCCATGTGAGAGAAACATAGATCAGCTATCTCCTGCATGCCCCTGACCAGGAATTGAATTAGCAACCTTTTTCTGCACAGGACAGCGCCCTTCCAACTGAGCCACACCAGCCAAGGCTATTACTAATTCTTTAAGTTATCATTATGGATTCATGGATTTTTATAAATGCAGTGTGCTTAATGAATTTTAGTTATGTATTTGAAAATTTTTATTATGAAAAATTTAAACATACACAAAAGGTGACAGTTTTATGGTGAATGCCTACCTGTATATGCACCCTAGATTCTGCCATTGATATTTGACTGTTTCGCATATCTGTCCATCAATCTGTTTGGTTCATCCTTCAGCCTACTTTATTTTTATGGTGCACTTCAAAGTAAGCAGAAAGTTGAACTCTTCTCTTGTAATACATTTTTTAAAATATATTTTTATTTATTTCAGAGAGGAAGGGAGAGGGAAAGAGATAGAAACGTCAATGATGAGAGGGAATCATTGATTGGCTGCCTCCTGCACACCTCATGCTGGGGATCGAGCCTGCAACCCAGGCATGTGCCCTTGACTAGAATTGAACCTGAGTCCTTTCAGTCCGCAGGCTGATACTCTATCCACTGAACCAAACCAGCCAGGGCTTCCCTTGTAATATTAACCAGAGCCCAGTATTTATGTAAAGTCCTTTTTTTTCTTTTGAAGTAATGCACAGGTCTTTTTTGTATATATTTTTATTGATTTCAGAGAGGAAGGGAGAGGGAGAGAGAGAGACATCAATGATGAGAGAGAATCATTGATCAGTTGCCTCCTATGCCCCACACTGGGGATTTGAGCCCGCAACCCAGACATGTGCCCTGACCGGGAATCGAACCCTGACATCTTGGTTCATAGGTTGATGCTGAGCCACACCGGCCGGGCCACACGTCTTGAATATACCATTTAGTGAACTCTAACCACTGCATACACTCAACCCGTACCAAGATGTAGACCATGACCAACACACCCAGAAAGTGCCCTAAGGCCCCTTTCCAGGTGTTCCTTGAAACCATTCCCCAGAAGCAACAGCTGTTCGGAATTTTTTCTCATTTATTAGCATTACCTGTTCTAGAACTTCATATAGGAAACTATTTATTTATTGATATTCAGTTGCCCCAAATGTAGCCAGTCAGAGCCCTTACCAGTCAGCTCCTTGTTCTTTGGACAAGACTGCATCAATCTCTTAAGCAGTTTCTGACACTGCAGCTTGACCTAGGCCCACCAAAGTACAGTTCCTGTATCAGGTGCTGAATCAGCCACTTCTCCCAGGAGCTCCTTTTAAATAGGTTTTAGACAATATCAATCCTACAAAAGCCCTGGATAAAAAGGTCAGCCATCTGGAAACTTGGTTAGAAACTTTATTTTTTGAAAACTTATTTTTAAAGTCTCTGCATTTGGTATTTGTGTTGAAGGAAGGATGTGAGATGAGTAGGTGGTATAGGTATACAGTGAAGTATTTGCTCCTGAGCCTCATCGGGTTTAGAGGGAGGGAGTTTGTCCTTTCGGGTTTGCTAGCTGGCCAAGTCCAAGTGAACGGGACTTTCAGGCCGTATCCAACACTGTCCCAGCAGCTAGCCTGTGGCCTGGCATGAAGAAGGTGCACACTGAATACATGTTGAACAAATATGCTTTTAAACACCAGCCTTCTTTATCAGATTGATGAAGTTACAACACAGATATGGCTAGGAGTGGTGGTTTTTTAACACGGGTCCTTACCATTAAGCTATGATTTCTGTTTCTTGGTAGTTTAGAATTAGTTTTCTGAGCTTTGGTTTGATTTTTAGATTACCTGCCATGGCTGCACTTTTGTAAGACTGCTTATGCATTTTAAAAAAAAAACGTGGAAATTTTTAAACATGCACAAATGAATTCCAATATACCCATCCCCTAGCGTCAACAGTTATCAACATTTTGCAGCCTTCTTTTACCCTCTGCCTCATTGGAGTATTTAAGAGCAAATATCAGGCATGTACTTTCAACCATAAAATTTTCTCAATGTATATCTAATAGGTAAAAACATTCTTTTCAAACACAACCACAATATCATTTGTCCCTAACTGAATAGTGATAATTCATTATTACTACAGGATGCAATTTTGCATGCATATCACTTAGCTCTAGGCTTCCACAGCAGCCTGGTGGTGTAGATCCAGCTTCACGCTTTCCTTGGGTTGACATACTCACTTCACAATTCTCCTGCAGAGAGAGGGGTTGCTTCCTTTTCGCAGGTATAGAAGGAAGCTCCAAAGAAATCTCAAGACCACACTGATAGTGGCTGGGCAAGCAGGGTTCAGGCCCACGTCTGTGCAGAAGCTCCCACTTGGTAGTGACCAAGTGGCTCATCGAGGGCCCATGCACAGCCAGAAGCTGAGTCCAGGGAGTGGTCATTCACTCCTCCCCTTCCTACTTGTGCCTTACCATGAAGCCTGTGAACCCCACCTGGCATTTGCTGCAGGGGCATTTGGCCTCCTTCGATTTTCAAGTTATTTGGAACCTTAAAATTTTTTTCTTTAGCCCTAGCTGGTTTGGCTCAGTGGATAGAGCGTCGGCCCTGGGACTAAAGGGTCCTGGGTTCAGTTCTAGGCAAGGACACATACCTCGGTTGCAGGCTCAATCCCCGGCCCTGGTCGGGCCATGTGCAGGAGGCAATCAACCAATCAGTGTGTCTCTCTCACATCAATATTTCTCTCTCTGTCTCTCCCTCTCCCTCTACTCTAATGAAAAAATATCCTCAGGTGAGAATTAACAAAATGAAACCAAAAAAACCTACAAATAAATAAATTGAATTAAAAGTGATTTAAAACATTTTTTTCTTTAAATAGTATAAAGTTTGGATTGTATCCTCCCTTTTTTTAAAAAATTATTTTAGAGAGGGAGAGGGAGAAACATCAGTCAGTTGCCTTCCATACCTGCAACCTAGGTGTGTGTGCTGACCAGGAATTGAACTTGAAACCCTTGGGTGCACTGGATGACGCTCCAACCAACTGAGCCACAGTAGCCAAGGCGTGGAACCTTTACATTTTCAGTTCTGTTACTAGGTAACCCTAAAACATTGTGGGAATTCTTGTTTTGGCCAATCATGTTGACATTTATCTTAAAAGTGAGTCCCTGTCCAGGATGAGCCTGCTGCCCTGGCTAGTGACTGGCTTAGATTGACAGAGCTAGCTGTTAGGTGGTTGTATGCAAAGGGTGTATTTATCTGTTCCATGTTGTGCTGACGGGTTTTTTGTTGTTGTTTACTCATTTGGGAGATTTCTGTGTGGACCAGAATGTTTACACAGAGTGGGGGTTGAGTAGGTTGTAGTCAAAATTATAATTATAGCTGTGTTTGTCCTGAAGACTTCTGTTGTGCGTTTCAGTTGTCTCAGCCTCTCCAAGGATGAACCCACAGGTGTGTCTTTGTGGTGCAGTGGTCACATCTACCTGGTGTTTCAGAAGGTTCTTGCCTTTCCAGTTTATAGGATCTTTTTAGAGCCCTGTCTCTTGCTTCTTCCATTTCTTCATTACCCTTAAGGACCAGAATCCATCTTTTCCTTTATATTTGTAAAAATTGGCATACTTTATATAAGAAATGATGAAAGAAGATAGAAGAAGTAAAAATCATCTGAGTGTGGGCCTGAAGTGATTTTGCTTCTAGAAACCAGCTCTTTTCATTTTTAGGGAACTTTATAATTAATTAATTAGCTGTTTGTACCTTGGCTTAGCGGTGGTTACTTGAAAATAAAGATGTGTCCTGCTGTGTTAATGGGGCTTATTAATGAGTCAGCGCTGCTGTCCTCTAAAATTCATTCATCTATGAAATTTGAAACTAAAAAGATTTTCTGATTTTATAGATAGCTGAAGTATTGATAACACCAAGGAAATCTGTCACAATTTGAAAATATAAGCAAAATTTGATTTCCAGACACTACAGAAAAAGAAGTAAAAATGGTAAGAAACTTTCTTTAATCATAGGTACTATTTCTTCATACATGTACAGATGTTTGTAGTATTGCCTCAATATATTTGATTCTATTTTTTTTAATTCTATTTTTCATTTAACTTGAATTCTACTACATAGTGTAACAATTCAAATAATATAGAAATATAAGTGACCCCTTCCCCCATTGTCTAGAGAAAGAACAACTGTTATGTCTAGTTGTCCTTTTCCTAGTGTTCATATACAGGGATGGGCAAAAATGGGTTTACAGTTGTATGTGAAACACAGTTTATTCTTGTATTGTTATTTATTAGTTATTGTATTATTAATTTGTATTACAACTATAAACCTACTTTTGTCCACCCCTGTACAGTAATCCCCCCATCCGTGGCTTTGCTTTGCTTACCCCTTGTCAACCACAGCCCAAATATTATATGGAAAATTCCAGAAATAAGCAATTCAGATTCACCTCACTTCGTCAAGTAGGCATTGTGTCATCATCACCTCACAAGAAGACAAGGAAGGATGAGTACAGTACAGTGAGATATTTTCAGAGAGAGAGAAATACCACATTTACATAACCTTTATTGCAGTATATTGTTAAATTATTTTATTCATTGTTAATCTCTTACTGTGCCAAATTTATAAATTACACTTTATCATAGGTATGTATGCTCAGGGAAAAAACAGTATATAGAGGGTTTAGTACTATCCGTAGTTTCAGACATCACTGGGGGTCTTGGAATGTATCCTCCGGAGAAGGGGGGACTACTATAGTCTTATTTTCACACAAATGATAAAGCATAGTTATGCAGCCTGAAAGGTAAGTGGTGGGTTGCTTGGTCTCTTCACATTGGTTTTAACTGAATTTTCACATTTCCAGCGTCCATTGCGAATTTTTGTGAATGATGATCGCCACGTGATGGCAAAGCATTCTTCTGTTTATCCAACCCAAGAGGAACTGGAGGCAGTCCAGAACATGGTGTCCCACACAGAGCGGGCTCTCAAAGCTGTGTCTGATTGGATTGATGAGCAGGAGAAAGGCAGCAGTGAACATGCCGAGTCCGAGAACTTGGACGTGCCCCAAGAGGATGAGAGCAAAGAAGGGGCCGGGTAAGTTTGAGGTTTTGTTGTGGTTTTTTTTGTTAGTTTTTCTTATTTCTAGGGAGACTGACTAGTCTAGAGTTGAGCATTTCCTTTCTGAAGAAACTCCAGCCTTTCTGGGTTCTGGCCAGACTGAATCCCTCACATAGCATGCGTTGATCTGTTCTTCAGGGAGCAAAAGACGGAGCATATGACCAGAACCCTGCGGGGTGTAATGCGTGTTGGCCTTGTGGCAAAGGGCCTCCTGCTCAAGGGGGACTTGGACCTGGAGCTGGTGCTTCTATGCAAGGAGAAACCCACAACTGCCCTCCTGGACAAGGTGGCTGACAACCTGGCCATCCAGCTCGCTGTGAGTGTGACCACATCCACTGGGTGGGGCAGAGGAAGAGATGCCCAACTGTGACATGTGCCAAAAGACATACTCTACCCACCCTTATACCTGCTGTGCTCGCACCTCAATAGGGAAAGGACTGGGTGCTGCAGAGCCACTTAGGATCTGAGGACAATAGCTGGGTGACTGCAGTGGTGCCCAGACACTGGCTTCGAGGAAGGACCCAGTACCTAACATATACTAGGCTGCACTGTTCTAGGGCCCCAGTAGGCTTAAATTTCACATCCAGACTCCATTGGATGGCTGGGTGGGGGGATGGATGAATAGATAGTATAATTAACTCTTTCCCTCATATCTAAATTTTGACATCAAAACCTTTTTAAAAATCAGATCCTATTTTTTCCTTAATCCTCACCTCAGGGCATGGTTTTGATTTTTAGAGAGAGAGGAAAAGGGAGACAAACACCAGTTGGTTGCCTCCTGCATGTGTCCCTACAGGGGATGGAACCCACAACTTACAAATGACTAGGAAACAAACCCACAGTCATTTGGTATAGAAGGTAACACTCCAACCAACCGAGCCACCCTCCCAGGGCCAGGCATACATTTTACATGTGTCATTTCATCTTCACAATGCTCCTTGTAGATAGGGCTTTATCAACAAGGTATTTGGGAAGAGTAACAGACACCGGCACCCTTAGCTGCTGATTTCTGGGGCTTCAGAACCTCCACACATCACTGCAACCAGCTGCCTCCTGGATTTAATGACAGGAATAGCAAAAACGAAAGAAGTAAAACTCATTCCTTAGAAATACCATTCACTTTTTTAAAAAAATTCTTGCTTGAGGATATGCTTATTGATTGGGGGTGGGAGGGCGCATTGATGTGAGAGGGAACATCAGTTGGTTGCATTCTGTCCCTTGTGACTGACAATCTGGGATTCAGGACAAAGGGCAGAATTGAAATGTGAAGCTAATGCACTACAATAGGTAATTCTGGGGTGCTATTTAAGATGAAACCCTAGCTTTTCTGTTTTAATAGTAAGTAATTTTAAGTTAATTTTATCCTTGTCTATTAAAAGCATATTAATTGAAGAAAATTAAGCTGATGAAAATGTTTCTGAAGGAAGGACTTTTTTTTTAAATTTCTTACTGATGTTTTAGAGGGTGGGAGGAGAGAGAGACATCAATGTGAAAGGGAAACATTGATGTGAACCAGCATTACCTTCAGTGCATGGGATGATACTCAACCAACTGAGCAGAAAGACAACTTTTTTTATATATAAAGAGTGGGTTTTAGAGAAAGATGCAAATAAACTACATTTTTATCTATTTAGATTGGTGGGTTGTGGCTTTTTTGTGTTTGTTTTTTGTTTAAAACAACACAGATACATTATCTTTCAGTTCTGGAGGTTAGAAGTCCTGTGTAGGTCTCTGTGGGCCAAAATCAGGCTGTAGAGGAGAAACTATCCTGTTCATTCAGGTTGTTGACATAATTCAGTTCCTTGTAGTGGTAGGACTAAGTTTCTTGCCTTCTTGCTGGCTGTGTTAGCCGAGGGTCATTCCCAGCACCTATAGGCCACTGCTGTATTCCATTACTGAGGCTTCCCTCATCTTCAAAGCCAGAAACCTTGGGTGGAATCACTTTCACACTTCAAGTCTGCTCCTCCTCCTGTCTCATCTCCAGATGAATGGGTTTGTTGTTGTTTTGGTTTTGACGGGCAAACTTGCACACACACACCCAGGAGACATATGGTAGTTTCTGGGGACAGTTTTGGTTGTCACAGTGTGGTGAGTAGAGTGCTACTGGCATCTGTTGGGCAGAGGGTGGCGGGATGCTGCTCCTCACCCTACAGTGCACAGAGAGTACTGAAGGCCAGTACTGCGGAGGAGCAAAACCCCCAGTTTAGATTTTTGGAAGTATGGTTGTCTTCCCTACATTTGAAACTTATTTTGTTTCCCTTTAAAAAATAATAAAAGCTTGACTTTCCTTCATCAAGGCATGTAAACTGGTATTAAAAAAAAACAGAAGTCAGACCATTGTGACCATCCTTATAGATATGCATTTGCAGTGAGTACGTGCTTTAATATGCACCACATGACAAACTATTTTACTGCACATCATTTTCACTCCACACATTGGTGGCTGCTCATCCTGGTGTGGAAATAGCAGTTCCTAGATGCTCACTTTGTGCTGTGTGCTGAGCTTTCCATCCAGAGTCCAATTTAAGCCTCCTGCAGCCTTGTGGTATAGATCATGTCATTAAGTCCATTTTACAAATTAGAAGCCACAATGTTTTGGGAGTTTTTTAAGACTTAATTGATTTTTTTAGAGAGAGAGAAGCATCAATGTGCCCTGACCCAGGAATCGACTCAGCAACCTTTCAGTGCACAGGACAACGCCCAACCAACAGAATCACACCTGCCAGGGCTAGAAATAAGAGTCATAATGAGATTAAGTGATTTGTCTAAAGTCACGCAACTAGCAAATGACAAAAGGAGGATTCACGCTCTCAGGCCCTAAACTCTTGCATGTTGCATTATGAAGCTTCCTGTGAAAAATGACATCTTTGTCTATGAAGTACTGGAAAATACCCATAGACCTTGCCAATTAGAAGGAGGTCCTGACCCCCTAGATGAAGGGCCTGTTGTCCATCACACCGCAAGATATTGGCCTGTTTTCTGCAACAACCAGTGGGGCTAACTAGAAGTGTGGATTCCCTTGAGAAAGTATTTTGAAAATTGCATTTTCTTTTTTTAGGCTGTTACAGAAGATAAGTACGAAATACTCCAATCTGTCGATGATGCTGCGATAGTGATAAAAAATACAAAAGAGCCTCCATTGTCCCTGACTATCCACCTGACATCCCCCGTTGTCAGAGAAGAAATGGAGAAAGTATTAGCTGGAGGTAGGGAGGCTGAGAAGGCCAGCAGGACTTTGGAAACTTGGTGTTCCCTCACTACTCAAATGTGCTATTCAGTTTTAGACTTCGTTGATAAAAGGATACTGGTGTAGCTTTGCCCACTTTTACTCTGAGATCACATCTCCTGTTTTGGTACTGGGGAGTTTGATCAAACAGTTGCACTAAAAGTGAGTAGCACTTTTCAGAGGATTGCACCATTTTGGTTTGTCTTAATCCTTGAATGCTGTCATCAGTGTTACAGTTGGCTTTTCTATTGAGCCATTCTCTTGTGTGGCCTTGAAAAAGTATGTCCCGGGTGATGTTACAGTTTTTTTAAATTATGGGAGACAACCGTATGGCTTCTGCGTAAACATCATGATGGAGTTGTACTAGCAGCTTGTGGTGCAGCAGAACTGAGGGCTTCTTCATTTGTCTTCCTTCCATTGGCTGCTTTGATCAGCTCAGTAATTGAAATGCAAAGAACTGATACAAAGTGAGATGCAAAGAGCTGATACAAAGTTAAATTGTTGTGTGATTTTTTTCAAAAAACAAAAGATCAGACACTAATAATGCTTTCACAACTCAGAGTCCTCCCAGGGCTTCCCTCTTGTGTGAATTTTTTTTAATCACAAACATCACACCGCAAATTAAGGGAACAGGCCTTATCCAAATCCCTGATACACACACGGCAGAACTACAAACACACCAGTTTTGCTGCAGCATGGGCTCACACTTAGCACCCTTGTTGCTGTTCTTTGATTACCTTTGGTTCTGATACCCGAATCCAACTACCAAAGCCCTTTTAGTTTATCAGTTTAGGGAAGCTGGACCTTTGACCAACAGGACTCTCTCTGTCAAGGGCTGGGGCTAGGGCAGTCCTGCCTGGTGGGTGGAGGTGGTCCCCTTTGCGGCAGATGCCTTGGGATGGCTGTTGGGGGAAGCAGAGAGGGAGTTCATTTCGACTCCCCCACCACTGTTTTGTTTTTGTTTTTTTTTTGTAGGGTTTTTTTGTGTGTGTGGTTTTTTTTCTCTATTGAAAATTTTAATACAGCTAATTTATTGGGAGATGCCGGGGAGGAAGCATGGTAACAGTCTATTAGAAGATAGGATCCACCTATCTATTCCCTCCCCTATGGGATTATTCCTTGTAGAGTA
Organism: Myotis myotis; assembly: GCF_014108235.1. Taxonomy (NCBI): domain Eukaryota; kingdom Metazoa; phylum Chordata; class Mammalia; order Chiroptera; family Vespertilionidae; genus Myotis; species Myotis myotis. Next base: position 84,739,853 of record NW_023416368.1, read on the forward strand.
ACTTCCCACTTGTATTTTCGTTTTTGTTTTTGTTTTTGTTTTTTTTGGAGGGGCCTCCAATTTTTGCAATTTCCTCTCTGGGCAGAGTTGACACACTCAGGCTTCTCCTTCCCTGGTCCAGGGTAGAGATGACTTGAGATTCTGGGAACCTCCACTGCTCTTTAGGAAGCTGCCACATCCCCTTTCCACCTGACAGAAACCCCTTGGTCAAACTGTGCCTTGTCTTCTTATTCCATCCATGAATAGAAACGCTATCAGTCAACGACCCCCCGGACGTCCTGGACAGGCAGAAATGCCTTGCTGCCTTGGCGTCCCTCCGACACGCCAAGTGGTTCCAGGTTTGCATTTTGTTCTTCTATTTGTCTTTTGGTAGAGAATTCCTAAGTTTTAACGTGGCTAACTTGCGCTGTAAAGTTTCAGTAATGTTGACCAGTGCCGTGCAGAGTTTAGCACCTGCAGGCATGCAGTTGCTAATGCAGCACGCATAAACCAATTGACAATCCCCCAAGGAGGCTTGTGACTGAGTAGGTGGGTTGCTGCTGCTTTGTGCCAAGAGTAACATTATTATCGTCCACACAGTGGCATCACTGCCAACCACACACTTGATGGTTGTAAATGTTCATCCTTTACCCTGGACAAAGTAGCACCCTGAGACTTGTGTTGTTCATGTTTGCCTTGTGTTCTGGTAGGTGCCTTGTGTAAAGAGCCTGTGCTTTGTTCCTCTAGGCCAGAGCCAATGGGCTGAAGTCTTGTGTTATTGTCATCCGGGTCCTGAGGGACCTGTGCACCCGAGTGCCCACCTGGGGTCCTCTAAGAGGATGGGTAAGGCACCTTCTAGCTATGGCCACCTGGGGATTGTGTACCAGGGACCTTCTTCCATAGCCCAGAAATATCTTCTGGTATCTGGGCTAGAGTGGCCCTTTGGGGTATGGCTGATGTGTCCCCATCCTAGCTGCTTGTTTAGCAACTGCTGTATGCCACATTCTGGGTGGAAGGTGAAAGTGAGAGCAGGACCCCCATCACTGCTGAGGAGGCACACAGCTTAGCCTAGGGAGGGTGCTAGCACATACTGTGACACGCTCGGCTCCTTGATGAAGCCTTTGTGGCCACTCTTGGCCAGCAGTCAGCAAATAGGCCTACAGGCCAATTCTGGCCAGCTGCCTGTTTTGCAGCACGTACTTAAGGATGTTTTTATAACTTTAAATATAAGTACCTACAAAATAGCTTTAACTTGGCCTCATGGCCAATGTGGCTGAAAAGATTGAATGTCTGGCCCTTTAAGGAAAAGTTGGCTGAGCCCTGATCTACGTGTCCTATCTTTGGCTTAGCCCTGTCTTGTGAACTTGAATGGCTGTGACTTTCCATGCCAACCCCTCCTCACATATACACAGTGACAGCTCCTCAAGCATTGGCCAACCTCCCCACCCCTGGACATGGGCTAACTATCCCTCTTGCCTTTCAGCCCCTTGAGCTTCTCTGTGAAAAGTCCATCGGCACAGCCAACAGACCCATGGGTGCTGGCGAGGCCCTGCGGAGAGTGCTGGAGTGCCTGGCGTCAGGCATCGTGATGCCAGGTTGGGGCCTTGTGCTTTGCAAGTTACAGGAAAAGGACAGGGATCAAGGCCCTGAGGCCACTTCCTGGCGGGTCCCCTGACCGGGTTAGGGCAGCAGCAGCTCCATGTCCCCATAGGGCTAAAGCATGTGACTACCCTCTTGCACCATCATATCCAGCCCTGTGCCGGCTCCGCAGCTGTGACTCAGGGCGGATCCGGGGCACTGGTGACCCACTCCCATGTGAGCTCCTTGCTCTGAGACACATGTGGATTATTTCTCTCATGGGCTGGATGCTGAGTGGGTCACCGAGCTCAGCGTGTTTTCCAGAGCTGGGTGTGGATGGGGCGCGGGGGGTAACGCATCTGGTTCCCTCAGCCAGTACAACTCTTCCGAGACACTAAAGGATAATCCTCTGCATATCTTCCTTGTTTCCTGCCTTCAGATGGTTCTGGCATTTATGACCCTTGTGAAAAAGAAGCCACTGATGCTATTGGGCATCTAGACAGACAGCAACGGGAAGATATCACACAGAGTGCGCAGGTATAGTCATCGCCATTGCCACCGTGAGCCCTTACCCAGTCTGTAATCACTGGCTTCTAGTTCCATTACTGGGTATTCTCAGGGTCGCCACTGGACAGTAGGCTCAGGTTGGGACTGAAGGCGAAGGGATTGTGCCTGATACAGGGCGCCCCAATCTGGGCTGCTTCTTTCCCCTGGTGCCACGCGTGGTTGTAGCCTGCTCCCCAGCCTGCTCGAGTGTTGTTTTCAGACACCGAGTTCAGTGGGGAGATGTATTTGCTATTTAGATTTTTCCAGGGGTCCTTCCCTTGCAGGCCCACCACGTGGCTCCGTGTGGCAACCAGTCCCCAGATTGGGGTCTCCTGTATTCCTCTTGAGGCGGGTGGTCACAGGCTGGCCTTCCCCCACAGCAAGGCTGGGTCCTGGAAGTCAGGCCCTCCCCTGGCTGTTGGGGGACCCCTTGCTATTTTAGGGGAGACCATTAGCAACCCCTCAGCTCCTGCCCCTTCCAGAAGGCATTAGCAAGCGTACACACCTTGGCCAGGCACACAGGGCGGCTGAGTCAGGTTCCTGTTCCTCTTCCCCTTTTCCAGCATGCTCTGCGACTTGCTGCATTTGGACAGCTGCATAAAGTCCTGGGTATGGACCCTCTGCCTTCTAAGATGCCCAAGAAACCAAAGAATGAAAACCCAGTGGACTACACGGGTAAGTCTGCCAAGGGCTCCAGGTTGGGCAGCAGCCTTGTGAGCCCCTCACAGAGCACCAGACTAGTCTCTTAACTACTTCTGTCCTGATCTCTTTCAGTTCAAATCCCCCCCAGTACCACCTATGCCATTACGCCAATGAAACGCCCAATGGAGGAGGATGGAGAGGAAAAGTCTCCCAGCAAAAAGAAGAAGAAGATTCAGAAGAAAGGTACAGGCATTTGTTCCTAGGCCTTTTTTATCCTCCATCTGTCTCCATTTAAGGTTAACCACAACGTAGGGAGACATCTGAATTTTTTCAGACATGTTTAAGACGTCTTTAAAATGGTTAAGTATATCATATGGGTACAGAAGACAAGTGGGGGGCGGGGGATGTGCCCCTACTGGTGACCCCAGAATTGGCGTGTACCTGGCAACAGCATAGACAAGGCCTTGTAGCTGCCCAATCTATCATATCCCCTTACAAAAGCCCATATCAGAAGTGATCCCCTCCCTGGTTCAGAACTGATGTTCCAGAGTGATGTTGGTGGTCTTTCTCTAGAGGAGAAGGCAGAGCCTCCCCAGGCTATGAATGCCCTGATGAGGTTGAACCAGCTGAAGCCCGGGCTGCAGTATAAACTGGTTTCCCAGGCGGGGCCGGTCCATGCCCCCATCTTCACCATGTCTGTGGAAGTAGATGGCAGCTCATTCGAGGCCTCCGGACCATCCAAAAAGACTGCCAAGCTGCATGTGGCTGTTAAGGTACGGTAGCTGGTGGCATTAGCCAACATATGCTTTTCCTTTAGACAGCGAAAGCACTTTGTTCATCTAGGATTTTTTCATACCTGTCGTCTCCTATTTAAGTCCTAGCTGCAAACACTATGAGGCTTAGGGAGGGTATACAAACAATGAAATGGTTAGGTTTTTTAATGTTCGTCAAATCACATGTGGCAAGAATGCCTTTGTCAGCATGGCTGACAGGCAGAAGGTGTCCACACATGGTTGGGCATGTGGGGAGCTAAAGGAAGCAACACCCTGCAAATTGCTGGGTTCCACCCTCGGAGCTTCTGATTTAGAGTCCCAGTGCTGAGCCCCATCCCTCACAGGGGCCTTGCGGGTCTCCCTCCCAGGTGTTACAGGACATGGGCTTGCCTACCGGTGCTGAAGGCAGAGACTCCAGTAAGGGGGAGGACTCGGCTGAGGAAACTGAGGCCAAGCCAGCTGTCATGGCCCCTCCACCTGTGGTAGAAGCCGCTTCCACCCCCACTGCTGCCTTTACTGCGGATCCCACTACCGAGGTGAGCCCATGGTGGGCGCCGGGTAGCACAACAGAGTGGTGCAGGCAGCCTTGTGTCCTGTGAACCTGGATGGTTGCTGGTCCTCCTCATTTTCTTGCAAAGGAGTCACCTTCCAGTCTGGGAACCTATAGGGGGGACTGGATTTGAGCCTTTGAGCTATTACCCAGAAGGCTTTGCTGATGTTGACCTAGCACTCAGGGATGTACTGGGGTGACCCTCAGTCAATGATAGGCCATTTCCCAGAAGAAGAGGGTGCAGGTGGAGGTCATCTTGTTGCTGGGAGGCTCACAGGTGATTTTCAGAGGCGAGGGTGGTGTGGGGCAGCAGGTACATGGAGTGGAGGGCTGTGGTGCAGTAGTGGCTGTGCAGCACGTGTTGGACAGCCCTTGGCTGAGTGTGTTGGGTTTGTGTGGTTTTTTTTTTTTCCTTTTTCCCTGAGAACATAAAACAGCAGGGGCCGATTCTGACCAAGCATGGCAAGAACCCCGTCATGGAACTTAATGAGAAGAGGCGTGGCCTCAAGTATGAGCTCATCTCAGAGACTGGTGGCAGCCATGACAAGCGCTTTGTGATGGAGGTGAGTGATCCTGGAGCAGTTCCTGTGGAGGCCTGGAATCTTTGGAGAGTCCCCTTGCCCATTGGGAGGTTTTGGATCACCCCTGACACGTGTCTGTTCTTTCAGGTTGAGGTAGATGGACAGAAGTTTCAAGGTGCTGGCTCAAATAAAAAGGTGGCAAAAGCACATGCTGCCCTTGCTGCGCTAGAAAAGCTATTCCCTGATGCCCCTCTCTCCCTGGAAGCCAATAAGAAGAAGAGAGCACCTGTGCCTGTCAGAGGTGGACTGAAATTTGCTGCTAAGGTAACAACTGGCTGCCCCGCAATCTCTTTAGCTTGGCATGAATTCTTCTGTGATCTGAAAATGAGGCAAATGTAACTTGTCTGTTCTTTCCTGTCCAGCCACATAACCCTGGTTTTGGCATGGGAGGCCCCATGCACAACGAAGTGCCCCCACCCCCAAACCTTCGAGGGCGGGGAAGAGGAGGGAGCATCCGTGGTCGGGGTAGAGGAAGAGGATTTGGTGGCGCCAACCATGGAAACTACATGAATGCTGGTGAGGAACCTTGTCCCATACCCGTGGGCCTGTCTTGCTCTCTCGGGTGTGTGGGGTCCCTAGGGTTGAGCTGAGGTGCTGGGAGAGGCAGATGCAGAAGGAGACCCGCCTCCAGCCCTGATAACCCTGTCGGTTCCTTTCTAGGCGCTGGGTATGGCAGCTATGGGTATGGAGGCAACTCAGCAACAGCTGGCTACAGTAAGTGTGTATTTCTCTTGGTCTGAGTTTGGGAAGAAGCTGCAGTGTAGCTCCCATGCCTGAGTTAGGTCAGGGTGGCCCACCCCATCCTTGGTGATTAGATCAGGTGGTCCTCAAGGCCCCCACCCTCCCCATCCTGCAAAAGTGTGATTTACTCTGTAAATGTTAACACACACACTGTATGACTTGAAAGTACCTTAAAAGTAAAAAATTTTAAATTTCTCTGCTTTAAGCCATGTGAACGAAGCACCAATCTGTGAATATACTTTTCCTGACAATGCACAGCTCTTGTCTTGAGAAGGAGCCTTCATTGGGGGGTTACAGGAGCAGAGAAATCTAAAACATGAATTTCAAATGTGGCGCTCTGTGCCATTTTTCAAAAGAATTCTAATTTTTTTTCTCTGCTCTGTCTCCCCCTTTTGTAGGTGACTTTTTCACAGACTGCTACGGCTATCATGATTTTGGGTCTTCCTAGAGCATCTAAAAGTATTGCACACAAAATCAACTTTTTACTCCAATTTTCTCGAACTCCAAAACCTAAAGTGTCCGTGCTGTGCCCCTGTGCTTCACTGGGTTTCTCAACCGTGGCTTGTCACCGCAGCTTGTCTGAAACTCTTAGCCTGCAGAATTTAAGACAATGGCAGTTTTTATCGTGATTTGCCTTTGAACTTGGTCATATTGAAGTTAACAATAAGTGGAAAACAATTTTCAGAGAATGCATTTTTTGTGCAGAATTGCACAGAATTCTAGAGCCAGCGTTGGTCAGCATCAAGGCAAAAGCCCACCTTTGCTTTTTATGGAAAGCATTACTTTATTTAAGAGACAGATAATGATGCATTTTAATCTACCTTTGTCTTAATTTACAGCAGGTTTTGTATGAATTTTTAACCTTTTAACAAATTCCCAAATCTGGTTGATGCCTTTGATAGTGCTGAAAACTATTTCACCACATCTGAATCCAGAGCAACCGACTTTTTTTCTTTTCTTTCTTTCTTTCTTTTTTTTTTCTTTCTTTTTTTTTTTTTTTTATAAGCATGTAAAACAATGGGAACATTGGGGAATTGTATATTGTACAAAGTTAACCTTTCCTGCCTCTTGTAAATGCTCTGGTGGGTGATTGGGGATGCGACATTCTGTGGCTGGTTTAGCTAGAGGTGAACTCTCAAAGGTATCAAAACTGTGCTTCCATCATTTAGTGCAAGAAATAGACAGGCTTAAGGGATCAATAATGCAGAATTTTGCAAGTCCTGATTACAGTTGCAAATGAATGGAATTCTAGAATTTTATTAAATGGAGTTTTAAAAATAATCAAGCGGAAAGAGCCTAATATGTAGCTCAATTCTCCAGTGAAAATTTTACCTCAGTAGGGCCTGCACTGCTGGGCGCACAGCTGCGACAAGCCCTGGAAGCTTCCACCCTTCTTACCTTAACGTACAGGCTTGAGGTTGTGGCTTCTCCCTGTGTGGAGAGGCACACAGAGGCGGTCCGGCTCTTTACTCAGGCCCCATTTCCTGGTGGGAGTCCCTGGAAACAAATCTGGTTTTATCTCTGGTCAGCAGTTCTTTTTTGCAGCAAAGCCTGCCTCTGTGTTGACTTGCAAGATTTTGCGTTTATTCAGGCAAAAACTGGTCAAAACGGTTACTGCATAATTTGTTCCCAGAGGTTTGAAACATTCAGTGAAACTTTTTAAAACTTTGCATGATGTATTTTTTTTTTTTAGAAAGTTATTGTTTGAGAATAATGTCTTTTTATACCAGGAAATAGTTATCCTGAATGACGTTGAAAACTTCCCCTCTCCTTTTTTTTTTTTTTTTTTTTTAATCAATACATGTTAAAGTAACAAGCCCTAACTACTTGGCGTCTTCATTCATTCCTGTGCTTGTGGAGGGGTGCGGAGGCAGGCACTCAGTGTAGCCCAAGGGTCAGCTGATGTGGCAGAGTTCTAAGAGGGGATTTGAAGAGGACCTCCTGTCCTGGCCTCCTTGTGTTTGCTCTCTTGCATTATGGGACACATCCTTGTCCTTGGCTTTGTGATGGAGGTGTTGGTATAGGGTGGAGACTGCCCGCCTGAAGAAAATAAACCCATAGCAGAGATCAGTTTTATCCAAATTACTGTTCAAATAACCCAAGGCACACCACTGTGGGGTGCACATCTTCAGTGGGTGGAAGGCTGGTGAGGACTCCCAAATTCACCCAAAAGACGAGAGACCCTTACATGGAACGGGACAGATTGCGTGGCAGCGTCCCTTCCCTCTCCTACCTACACTGGGCATAGCCCGGCTGACCAAGCACCAGCCTCAACCATCTGTGGACAGAGGCAGAACTAACCAGCAAAGGCACACCCAGGCCTACCTGCTCTAGGAACCCAGGAGCTCCACTGCCCCTGCGGGAGCACTGGACACTGCCCAGCCAGATGGACAGCAACCCACAGGACCCATCTTCTCCCTGTTCCCCGCGCCTTAGCTGACCCATCTCCCACAGGTCCACTTGAGAGTCTTTTGGGAGCCATATCTTGACAAACAGTGTTCTGGGGGGTCCTTGCCTAATGACCAGAATTGGGGGAGCTCTCTGTGACATTCTCTGCCCTTGAGCCTCAGAATGTGGCGGCTTGCTGCACGCTTGTCCTGCTGCTCAGTCCTGCCTCAGCCCAGCAGCTGTGCTGGGAACAACAAGGTGCCCTCTGGGGGACCACTTGGATCTTCTGATCTCAGCCTTAGTCTTCTTTCCCCTGGAGGCTGTGGAATTGCTCCTAAGGCATGTGTTTGCATAAGTCCCATCGGAGGAGTCCCAGGACATTTGGCTTAAGTGTCCATTCCTGGTTCTTCTGGAACTAGGTCAGAGCAGTTGGTCTTCTAAGAATGACACCAATGTCAGGGACCTTGTTAAAGAGCATTTCCTAGGGTCACCCAAGCCTGTGACTGCCAAGCCTCTTCCCAGCACAGCAGGGGAGGGCTGGTTGCTTCTCTGGGCTTTGCTTTTCCTGTCATCGTTGGGGACATCTGGGTAGCAGTCAGCTAGTTGTGAATGTCATCCTGCACTCGGAGCCCATCTCATTGTAACGTTGACATCCGCTGCAAAAGCTGCTCTCAGCGTGCTGCCGTGCCGCTGCTTGGCAAAGATCCATTGTCATCAGCTAATGGGTGAGTGGAGCTGAAGGCTGGGCCAGCCCAGACCAGGCTGCTTTAGGGACTGGAGCTGCTGCTCCTTGCTCTCCTGCCTCTCACTCTGCCCCCACCTGAGCAGCAGGCTCCTGGGTCAGCCTTCAGGACCCACAGCTTCGACCTTCCCTCCCTACCCCTCTGTTCCCACTCCATTAACCTGAGCCTCCGCCTGACTGGATGCCTTCCTGTTTAGGTCAGTTCTACAGCAATGGAGGGCATTCTGGGAATGCTGGCAGTGGCGGCGGCGGGGGCGGTGGTGGCTCCTCCGGCTACGGCTCCTACTACCAAGGTGACAACTACAGCTCCCCAGTGCCCCCGAAACATGCCGGGAAGAAACAGCCACACGGGGGCCAGCAGAAACCCTCCTACGGCTCAGGCTACCAGCCCCACCCAGGCCAGCAGCAGTCCTACAACCAGAGCCAGTACAGCAACTATGGCCCCCCGCAGGGCAAGCAGAAAGGCTATAGTCACGGCCAAGGCAACTACTACTCCAACTCCTACAGCTCCCCCGGGGGCGGGGGCGGCTCCGACTACAGCTACGAGAGCAAATTCAGTGAGTTGGCATCCGGTCCCCCAAAAGCTCAACACTATCCCACCTCTGGCTGGGGGCTGGAAGGAAGTTGGAGGCATTGGCCTTAGGGTGGGCATTGGGACAGACTTGGAGGCAGAGGCCCCCAGGCTAAAGCCCCTGAGGCTGTGGGTTGAGACGGGCACAGGGTGGAGTCTGAGTCTGGGCCAGCCACTTCGAGGTGACCTGTGGAGCATCCAGCCCCTATAAGAGCGTGAGTTACTCTGCTCCATCTCTCCCTCCATCTCATGTACAGAACCGGGGGGCTGCACTGTGCCAATGGCCCCATTGGGAAAGGGTAGGAGAACCGTGGTTTGTGGTGGGACACCCAGTAGCAGGGGCCGGGACTTGGGCTAGCTCTGCAATTACTGAACTGCTGGGAAACTTAGGTTGGAGGAGCAGGTGGGAAAGTGGGATGGAGCTTGGCTTCAGAGTGGTGATCAGGACAAGCCAGGGCATGGTGACCTGTGGGATTCCAGCCAGCCCCAAGCAGTTCGTGGTGAGACTGACCTGTGCCAAATCTAAGCAGTCAAGACAGGGAAATTTGCAAGGGTCCAGGGTCTTGGCCAAAGGTCTGCCACGTCCAGGGCTGCAGCACAAGGCCCTTTTAACCACACTGTCTTCTCTTTCCCAGACTACAGTGGTAGCGGAGGCCGAAGCGGTGGGAACAGCTACGGCTCAGGCGGGTCGTCGTACAACCCAGGGTCACATGGGGGCTACGGAGGAGGTTCTGGGGGCGGCTCCTCGTACCAAGGCAAACAAGGTGGGCCTGGGGCAGCAGGTGGCATAGCATGGGGAGGGGGGTCCTCACAGAGGCAGAGGCTGTGAGGGTGGGTGTGGCCTGGCTTGGGCAGATAGCCTGGGCAGGGCCACAGTGACAGCTGCCTTTTGGCTTCTGTGTGGGGCAGGAACAGAAAGCAGGAGACGGGGCATATGGGGCTCTATGCAAGCACCAACGTAGGCATGCCTTTAGTTTCTTGGCTTTTAGAACCAGGGGCCCAGGAATTATCGTACCCTAAATTTTGCCGCCTCCATGAAGAAATGCTGGCAATACGGAGAGCCACACAGAACCTGGTGCTTAGCCCCAGTTAGAGCTTCCACTGCTGACACCTGTGACTGGGCTGATCCCCACCCCCTCTTTCCCTCAGGAGGCTACTCATCACAATCGAACTACAACTCCCCGGGGTCCAGCCAGAATTATTGCGGCCCTCCCAGCTCTTACCAGTCATCACAGGGAGGCTACGGCAGGAACGCAGACCACAGCATGAACTACCAGTACAGATAAAGCCCTGAGGGTGAAGATTTGTACCTTCTGCACTTACCCTCCTCGTTGTAAGATTCAGTTTTATGCATCACAGTTAACATGTCTGCGGCCCCTCTGGGTCCTCTTGCCCTACCCTGTCCACGTTGCTGTGTTGTGAGGTGCAGCTGGTCACCTTGTGACCCGTTCTGTGACCCATATTTAGCCGTGTTTGGGACTCCACATCTTCAGTGGTTTGTTAGTTGCCATTACAACTTTGTCCGAGTAGAGTTTTCTGAGTTCTTACAGTTCAGTATCCCTCTGTCTATTTACAATTGGTGTTAGTGTTAACTCAGTTTGTCTTGAAATAGTTACAGAAGGGATACCTCATCTGTTAATGCTTTTGTGAAGTGAGTTAAACGAGCTTTCTGTATTTTAATGCTTTAGTGTTTCAGTTTTATAAGTGAAGATTTTATTTTAAAAAACAGTGGGAAAGAGTGGGGTTTTTGTATGTCTGGATCATTCAGGCAGTACATTTGAATTCAACTGAATGTAGACAAATAAAAATCGGAGAAAAAAAAACTGCGCCATCGTAGGCCTGGGTGTCTGACCCTCCAGGAGTTCAATGGACAGGTTTAGGTTCCTCCACTCTGTTTCCAGCACTGGAAAGTGGAGCGCATGTGGCAGGATGGTCCCTGTTCACCAAAGAGGGTATAGTGGCTACCTCCAGGCTTATGACATCTTGACTGAGTTGGTCAGGGCCAGCAACCAGTTAGCTGGAATCTTGTAGCCCCTATGTCCCAGCGAACTCCACAGCCCCGAGTGTCTGCATAGTAGCCTAGCGACCCATGCTCCCACAATAGAGCATGCTTTGTTTTATGCTCCGTGAATTCTGGATGTAGTGTAAGTGCAAGTTGAAGTCACCATGGATTAAGTTTGGTACATAGAACCTAATCTGAAAAAGCCTGGTTGAAATTTGACTGAGGCGCCCCCAGATGGAACCATTTTTTAGTGCTTGGGAGACATTGTCACATAGTGGTTAGAAGCCAATGCTGCAGAACATTCTACACTTACACATCAGTGTGGAGGTGGAGGAAACCTCCCCTGAGCAGCCCTTCTCAACTCTGGGGGTGGCCTGTCTGGGAAGAGCCCTGTGGGCAGACAGGGCCTGCACTGCCCTCTGCAGGGACCCCTGTCGACTTGCTGCCTCTTCACCCTCTCAGATCCTGGCACTGTTCACCGCCTAAGCTCTTTGTCCTCCCGTGCTTGTTAACCATGGCTACTGGGAGAAGTGCAACCCATTCTTGATGCAGGATTACTCAGCCGAGGCAAAAACTCCAGTGTGTCTTCAAAGGATGAAGACTTGCTTTCTTGGAGAGGTGATAAAAGGTATTCTGCACTAAAAAAGAAAACATTGGGAAATGTTTGCCCTCTGCTGCAGCAGAGGAGGTCCTAGATACCAAGTGATCCAGGTCGGGGAGAGGGGCCCTGTGAAATCCATTCAAGAGGTGGCCAACAGTGTGAACATTTTGGTCAGCCTGAAGTGCCTGCCTAAAGTATGTGTACGAGTTGAGAGAGGAGACAGGCTTGAGGGTGGATATCCACCCCAGCTCCTCTCCCAGACGTGTGCAGGGGCTGGGATAAAGACCCATGTGACATCTTCGGGACCTTGTGTTTGTGATGACAGGATACAGGCTTTGGACAGAGCCTACATCACTCAGAAATCCAAAGGGAGGAGCCCCTTGGCACCAACTGCCAAATGCCTTCAAACTCTGGACCTTTCTTGTCAACACGGGTCTCCTCACATCAGTCTCTCAAACAGAGACCACTATCATATTCCAATGTATGAATATGAGTCTGTGTCTCAAATCTTCCTCTTTCTTACAAAGACACAAATCATTGGAATTAGGGCCCACTCTAATCCAGAATGATACTATTTCAAGATCCTTGTATCTACAGAGACCCTGTACCTACAGTCAGTCACATTCACAGGCGTCAATGGTTAGGATGTGGACATGTCTTTTGGGAAACACTTTGCAGCCCACAATAGGGTTGGGTGAAGGTTTCACCCACTGGGCTGCTGGCACAACCCTGGGAGCTTCAGCTACAGCCAGGATCACCATGGTCAGGTCTGGACAACACTGAGCCAGCAGCAGCATTGCAACACAGTGGGTATCTGTCCTGAGGGGACAGCTCATGAGTCCAGATCCCTTGGCACCTTAATGCTACTTGGGGACCTCATTGGTGCTGATAGCCCGGTGATGCCTGAGGCCAACTGCAATGTCCCAGCCTTCAGGACCTGCTACTGCAGGAGGCTGGGCTCAGGAAGATGTGAACCCACCTTGAGCATGAAGGCCTTGCTGGGGCATCACCCACTCAAAGCTGACCAAGGCCTTCCCAGGCCTGTTGCCCTCCAAGCCCAGGAAGCCAACCTAGAGAAGGCCCTCACTGAGCTGCTGCTCCAACTCATCAGCCAGGGCCATAGTGGGCAACAGAGCTGGCCTATGGGGGAGATGCTTTGACCCATATATTGCTGGAGGACCGTGTCATGCATCTTTCAGTCACCAGCAAAGATCACCAGGAACATAAGCAGGAAGGACCAGCGACCCACATGCTTACTCAGCGAGTTGATCAGACAGGGTGCTTGGTGAATAGGCTGGGGGGTGGGGGGGTGTCAGTGCTTGGGACTGGACACAACACTCCAGAGGGCTCAGGAAAGGAGACCAAACCACTGGTGGGACAGATAGACATGGGCATGGTGGGCCAACGTGTTTTTGGGCGGGGGGGTGGGGGGGGGGAGCAGGGCCTTTCCAGAATTTTGGACTGATGGCATGGGGGTTGGTGGGGATTGGTGACTTGGGACCAAAGGGGACCTCTGAGTAGTAATAGGATACAGATCCAGGATTCCACCTGTCTAGATTGGCAGTCACTGGGCCTCATGTCCCTCTGGGCTAGGTTCCAGTCTGACCTGAAAGTTACCACCTAGCTGCCCAACTACCCTGGCAGAGCATTCAGCTCCCTTGGCCCGTTGACCATTCTTGTGTAGTCAGCAGGGCCTGCTCTGCCCCTGAGGCCTGGCCCTGTACAGCTGGGCTGTCAGCTGAGATTCAGTCTCCTGATGTGAGCCCCATGCTGGCTGTGTGCTCTTTGCTGCAAACCTTTTTGGCCCAGATACTTATTCTAACCCATTCTGGAATAAATGGAAACTTCCTGTGTTCATTGTTTGGTTCACTCAACATGTGTTTATTGGATGTTGGTTTATGTATCACTCCTGCACTGGGTACTGGAACTTCAGTGGCAGAGTTGGTCCCTGCCCTCATGGTGCTTCTAGGCACCAAGAAAACCCTGTTCCATATGAGCAGGAAGGGTCAGGGAAGGCTTTTTGTGTTTCAAGTGAGACAGGATGCTTGAACTGAGACCATGGGTGTGTTGGGGAGGGAAAGAGAAAGCTATGCCATGCAGAGGCAACAAAATTTCAGTTGGAGCCGAACTCAGGTGGTGCTGGGATCCAACCCCAGCAGGTCCAGGAGTCCCCAAAGGTGTGGAAGGAGTCAGCGAAGAAGGAATGACACGGAGACAGCGTTCAGTTGATCAGCAGCCTAGCCAAGATCTCTAGCCAAGTTTGGTGTTTATTGTCTTGTTACATCTGTATTTATACCAGTTGATTTTAATCCTGTCAATTTCTATTGCAAAGGTTAGGGCGTTTCTTATCTCCATTCCAGGGAGTAAAGATTATGTAGCTTAATCGGGATTGTAGTTAGCGATTAACTACCCGCTGGCACTTAGTTAAGGGGTTGTATCCCCTCCCTAACTTCAGGGGAAAATCCCTACCTGGGGAAACAACCTTTCTTGGAGAGGTGACCTTGGTTAAAACACATAGTGCTAAGGGGAGCAAACATCAAGAACAGTACGCCATATACACCAGGTCCCTTGAAACTTGCTGTGCAGATGTTTCTTTCCTGCAGCGACTGTGTCAAGCAGCAAGGATGGACCGGCCTCCGACAAGGTGGGTGAAGCTTTTTGATTGCAAAAAGATAGAAATGTTGCTAGGTTAGTGAGGGACACCCAGTGCAATTCCTTGACAGCTAGCCAGAAGAATTCTAACCTTTATCCTGACAATAATTGAGAGCTATGGAAGGATTCTGAACTGGGAAGACCCCCAGGTTAAGTCAAGCTTCAGAGAAGTCCTTTTGACTTGAGCAGAGAATAGGTGTGTGGGAGAAGTGAGAATGAGGGCAACAGACCAGGAATGAGGCTTGAGTTCTGGAACATCCAAGCTGTGAGTTTCAGGGGGACTTAGTTGGCAGAGTCCACTGGGCTTGGTAAAGGAAGAGCTCACAGACCCAAGACAGGTTAAAACAATGTCCCAGACCAGCAGAATGGCCTAGCAAGGGGCATTGCCTTCCTCGGGATATAGGGAAGGAAGGAGCCCAGGCTCCCAGTTCTTCCCCTCACTGTGAGGGGAGGGGGACGCAAGCAGGAATGGCTAGGACGTGGCCACGAGGTCATTACCCAAAGGTTCCAGGTCCTGTCCGTGGTCTTCCCATTGCCTCCCAAGAAGCCGACACCTAAACTGAGCCTCTTGGCAGCTGGGCTTGGGGAGGGGGCGGGGAAAAATGTCAGTTGTGCCTCCCACCCCCAGATGGATAAACCTGGGACCCCTATTTCAACGTTAGAGGTATCTGAAAAGCCCACTTCAGAGTTCAGGGATTCCACGCTCCGTGTCCAGAAATCCAACTCCTGCACTTACCTGGGACATCAAAGTACCGGCTTCTTAAGGCCAACCACCTAGTACCCAATTTGAGGGACTCCTCGGGGAAGAAATTGGGGGATCTGAGCGCCCCTATAATCCTGATTATGCATCTGTGATGATGCGTGGGCCTCCTCTTGGGCGCAAAAACCGGCCATAGCCCCACTTCTGCAAACACACCCCTAGACCCGCGTGGTACACACCACCCGCCTCTTCCATGCCCAATCAACAGCCCCAGTCCCAATAGAAGCCTTCCACAGGCCCTGCCCAGTGACGCCCCCTCTGTCTGTGTCATCACAAGCAATTTTAATAGGACCTTTCCTAGGCCCCGCCCTGCCACTTTCCCATAGGGTGCTCACAGCACCGCTTCTGTTTTTTTGAACTGTATTCCTTAAATGTTGCAGATCAGTTATGGACAGAACAGCGACCAAGGAAAACTCCCTCAGTACTCCTTTTGACCGCAGCAGCTATATGGACGCAGCTGCAGCTTCCAAAAGGGCCATGAGCACAGCTTCTAATGGGGCGCCTTCCACGCTCCACCCCGATCTAGGCCCCTTTCCTGGTCTCCAAGCAATGTGCAGGCGCTGTCCAGCGTGCTGAAGTCTCCTTCCCAGCACTTCCTCAAGGGGAGACCTCAAGGCGCCCCTAGCCCTCCCCACTGAACGGCACAGAAACCTCGATGCCACTGAACCTCGGTTACACCCCACTTCCACACCCTACTTTACCTCTTGGTGATAGAAAGAGATCGCCTCGCTCCACATCCCACCCTTCTAGCTCAGATAAAAGCCAAAGTTCTCAACGCAAACTAGAGGACTTGGGGGACCTCTCTTTTGACCTCCAGCTCCTCATCTTCTGCTCCTTCCCTCATTCCCTCCAGCCACACTGACCTGCCCCATGCGCCACAAACAATCCAGGCACATTCCCACCGCGAGGACTTTGCTCATTATTTCCACTGCATGAATGCTCTTAGTTCCCATCATGGATCCTTTCTCATGTCTTTCAGGCCTTAACTCAAATGTCACCATTTCAGTGAGTCTGATCCTGACCATTCTATTTTTTATTTTAAGAAAATTTTTTAATATATTTTATTGATTTTTTACAGAGAGGAAGGGAGAGGGATAGAGAGTTAGAAACATCGATCAGCTGCCTCCTGCACAGTCCCTACTGGGGATGTGCCCGCAACCAAGGTACATGCCTTGACCGGAATCGAAGCTGGGACACTTGAGTCCGCAGGTTGATGCTCTATCCACTGAGCCAAACCGGTTAGGGCTTAAGAAATTTTTAAAATTATTTTTTATTGCCCTAGCTGGTTTGCTGAGTGGTTGGAGCATCAGCCTGCGAACTGAAGGGTCCCAGATTTGATTCTGGTTAAGGGTACTTACCTGGATTGTAGGCTTGATCCCCAGTAGGGGGCATGCGGGAAGCAGCCAATCAGTGATTCTCATCATTGATGTTTGTATTTCTCCCTCTCTGAAATCAAATATATATTTTTTTAATTTTTTTACTGATTTCAGAGAGGGAGGGAGAGATAGAAACATCAATGATGCGAGCGACTCATTTGATTGGCTGTCTCCTGCACACCCCCTACTGGGGATTGAGCCCCAAACTCAGGCATGTGCCCTGACCAGGAATTGGTTCATAGGTCAATGTTCAACCACTGAGCCACGCTGGCCAGGCCAACCCTATTTAAATTCACCTTCCAACTCCTCCTCTCCTTCCCTGCTCTCTATTCTTCAGCACTCCTCACCACATAAGACATGATATGCATTAATAATATTTTTGCCTGTCCCTCCTGGGCATGGATAATCCTATCTAATAAAGAGGGAATATGCTAATTGACCCTCACACCATTGCAAAGATGGTGGCACCCACAGCCAGTAAGGAGGGAATATGCTAATTGACTGCCCCACCCTCAAATATGGCGGCGCCCAGCCCCCTCAGCTCCGCTGGGGTGGCAGGCAGCTGCACACATGCCTCCGGAGTCCCCCAGTCCCCTCAGCCCTTAGCTGCCCAAGGCTCAGGTAACCAGGGCCGCCCGAGGCTCAAGTAACGAGGGCTGCCCGAGGCTTGCGCTGCCAGCAGTGGCAGCAGCAGAGGTGTGATGGGGTGTCACCTTCCCCTGATCGCAGGGTCTCCTCCCGCCCCTGAGGGCTCCCAGACTGTGAGAAGGGGGAGGCCGGGATGAGGGACCCCCGCTCCAGTGCATGAAAATTCTGGTAAATATATAATTTTTATTTCTGAACCATGACTTCCTGGTTCATAGGTCGATGCTCAACCATTGAGCAATACCAGCTGGGTCAGAGCATGAATTTTTGTCTGCTTGTTCACTGCTATGCTGCCAGCAGTGAGAACAGTGTCTGACACAGAGTGAGTGCTCCATAATATTTATTGCATATATATTCGTGCATATATTTGGGCATTTACTGTGTGCCAAGCCCTACTTACTTCATAATGACCCCTCTGCCCCTCCTCCTTTCTTTCTTAAACCTCATCCAAGGATATTTTCCCATTGATTTTTAGAGAGGGTGGAAGGGAGGGGGAAAGACAGAAAGAGAGAATCATCAATGAGAGAGACACATCAATTGGTTGCCTCTCACACATCCCACAACCAGGGCTAAGGATCGAGCCTGCAACCAAGGTACATGGACCTTGACTGGAATTGAAACCAAGACCCTTCAATCTGCAAAGCAACACTCTATCTACTGAGCAAAACTGGCCAGGGCTCTGTCCCCATTTAAAGATTAAGAAACAAACTCAGAGCCGAAACCGGTTTGGCTCAGTGGATAGAGCGTCGGCCTGCGGACTGAAGGGTCCCGGGTTCGATTCCGGTCAGGGGCATGTACCTGGGTTGCGGGCATATCCCCAGTGGGAGATGTGCAGGAGGCAGCTGGTCGATGTTTCTCTCTCATCGATGTTTCTAACTCTCTATCTCTCTCCTTTCCTCTCTGTAAAAAATCAATAAAAATATATTTAAAAAAAGAAAGAAAGAAAGAAAGAAACAAACTCAGAGAACGGCAATCACCAGACTAAAGTCCCCTGACTTCTAAATGTCAGACCCTGAATCCTCCCTCTCAGGTTTTCCTGGCTGTATCCTTTCCATCCTTCTCTGTCCTACAATCCCTAATACTGCCTTCTCCTACAGAAAAAGAAGTTGTATAAGAGGTTGACTTCACAGGGCTCACACAGGACTCGATTTCAATTCCTGTTCCTTGATTATTAGCCATATGACCATGAGCAAGCCAGTAAATGACTCTGCCTCATTTTCTTCATTCATAAAATGGGTATGAAAGTAATACCCACCTCATTGTACTCAGAAGGTCAAATAATGCAGTGACAGGGTAGAGCTCAGCAGATACCTGGCACACACCGACACCTACTCCATTAGTGTTGGCTGTTAATCATCATCATCATCTTATTATTATTTGTATGAACTAAAAGTAACTTGAAAATTAGGAGAATGAGACCAAAAAAGCTATAGGAAGACAGGCTCTTAAGAAGGTAGGAGTTGCCCTGGCTGGTTTGGCTCACTGGATAGAGCATCTGCCTGGGGACTGCAGGGTCCCAGGTTTGATTCCTGTCAAGGGCATGTACCTTGGTTGCAGGCACATCCATCCCCAGTAGGGGGTGTGCAGGAGGCAGCTGATCTATGTTTCTCTCTCATGGATGTTTCTAACTCTCTATCCCTCTCCCTTCCTCTCTGTAAAAAATCAATAAAATATATTTTAAAAAAAAAAGAAGAAGAAGAAGAAGAAGGTAGGAGTGGCCCTGGCCAGTGTGGCTCAGTTGGTTGGGCTTTTCCCCGTGCACAAAAGGTTGCCAGTTTGATTCCTGTTCAGGGTATATGCTGGGTTTCAGGCTCCATCCCTGGTAGGGGGTGTGCAGGAGGCAGCTATCTCACATCAAGGTTTCTCTCATTCCCTCTCCCTTTCTAAAAATCAAGTTTAAAATGTTTTTTTAAAAGGGTGGGAATGAAGAATAGATTCCAAACCTCACTGGGATCCCAAACCTCACTGAGAATAAGAGAAATGTACATTAAGAATTACATGATGCCGAGACTGGTTTGGCTCAGTGGATAGAGCGTCGGCCTGCGGACTGAAGGGTCCCAGGTTCGATTCCAGTCAAGGGCATGTACCTGGGTTGCGGGCACATCCCCAGTGGGAGATTTGCAGGAGGCAGCTGATCGATGTTTCTCTCTTTTACAGAGAGGAAGGGAGAAGGATAGAGAGTTAGAAACATCGATGAGAGAGAAACATCGATCAACTGCCTCCTGCACACGCCCTCTGGGGATGTGCCCACAACCAAGGTACATGCCCTTGACTGGAATCGAACCCAGGACCTTTCAGTCCGCAGGTCGATGCTCTATCCACTGAGCCAAACCAGTCAGGGCTGTGATCTCTTTTTAAATAGGGCGCTGTTTGCGGGCTGCTGGCTGCTTGCTCTGTGGCAGAGGCTGCTCATCTCAGGCACCATGAATGGCCACAACAGCGGGACCCTTGAATACCGAGTCTTCTTCAAAAATGAAAACAGACAATATATCTCTCCATTTCATGACAGTCTAATTTATGCAGATAAGGATGTGTTCCAGTCCACACGGTAGTTGAAGTACCTCGCTGGTCTAACACAAAAATGGAGATTGCTACAAAAGACCCTTTAAACCCAATTAAACAAGATGTGAAAAAAGGGAACCGGTTATTTTGCAGATCTGTCCCCTGGTGAAGGATATATCTGGAACTCTGGTGCCATCCTGCAGACTCGGCAAGACCCAGGACACAGGGACAAACACACGGGCTGTAACGGTGGCCATGACCCAACTGACGCCTGTGGGACGGGAAGCAAGGTATGTGCAAGAGGGGAAGTGATCGGGGTGAAAGGTCTGAGCATATTGGCTGTGATCAATGAAAGGGAAACTGATGGGAGAGTGACTGCCGTTAATGTCGATGGTCCTGATGCAGCAAATTATAGTGACGTTAAAGATGCCAGGGGCGGAAACCTGGCTACCCAGAAGCTACTGTGGCCTGGCTCCGAAGGGACACGATTCCTGATGAAAACCAGAGGACCAGTTTTCTTTCCAGGCAGAACTTAGAGATAAGAACTTTGCAACTGATATTATTAAAAGCACTCACGGCCATTGGAGAGAATAAGTGACAAAGAAAATGGAATGAAAAAGGAATTAGCTGCATGCATACCAGTGTCTGAGAGTCCCTTCACGTGTCATCCTGACGCTGCCAAAGCCACTGCGAATGCTTTATGCGTTACCTCCGCCGCGTGGCCGTGTGCATCTGCCTGCAGAACACCAAACAGATGTACATCAGTGGTTCCATAACCAGAAACACTGAGGAAATTTCTTTGGAATACAAGCTGATATTGCTGATATGCAAAAGTAGTGTTTTTCAAAACTTTAACTTTATAGAACTAATCTAATTAACAAAGCAAATTCTGCTGTGACCAATCCAATGTATTTAGTGTGATATCCATATAAAAGCATTGTTCAGAAAGCCGGGTCCGAGCGGACAGGTCCTAGGGGTGCGGGTCCCCACGGCCCCCCGGGCACCCGGGATGGAGGGCAGGGCCCAAGAGATAGCCCCCTCCCCTGGGCTGAGCCCGAGGCCAATGGCCAGGGACAAAGCCAACCCCTGTGCGGTGGACCAAGAGAAATATGGTGCTGATGACAACGTGAAGATCATCTGCCTGGGGGACAGCGCTGTGGGCAAGTCCAAACTCATGGAGAGATTTCTCATGGATGGATTTCAGCCCCAGCAGCTATCCACGTATGCCCCGACCCTGTATAAGCATACAGCTACTGTGGGTGGCAAGACCATTCTTGTGGACTTTTGGGACACGGCGGGCCAGGAGCGGTTCCAGAGTATGCATGCCTCCTACTACCACAAGGCCCACGCCTGCATCATGGTGTCGATGTGCAGAGGAAAGTCACGTATAAGAACCTAGGCACCTGGTACACGGAGCTTCAGGAGTTCAGGCCAGAGATCCTGTGTGTTGTGGTGGCCAATAAAATCGATGCTCACATAAAGGTGACCCAGAAAAGCTTCAATTTTGCCAGGAAGTTCTCCCTACCCCTGTACTTTGTCTCAGCTGCTGATGGCAGCAACGTGGTGAACTCTTCAACGACGCAATTCGATTAGCTGTGTCCTACAAGCAGAATCCCCAGGACTTCATGGATGAGGCTTTGCAGGAGCTTGAGAACATCGATTTGGGGCAGAAGGAAGAGGAACGGCCAGGCCAAGAGCAGTGTGGCAGCACCAAGAGCCTGCCTCCCTCCTGAGCCCGAGGACGCCTCTCCCTTCACAGCTCCGGCTCTGAACTGAGAAACTTCATGAGCTTCCACACCCAGCCCTCTACAGCCACTCCTGTGCTGAAGGACAGGGACAGGGCACCGCCATCCAGACCCTGACCAGGATTGGAGATCAATCCCTCTCTAGGGTTGGACAGAGAAGAGAATCTTGGAACCTGCTTCGTGTGTCTCTTAAGTAAAAGGCAATTTTGGTGTTTTTTTTGTCTCCCAGAACAGTTAAAAGCCCGACTTCAGCATGAGGCATTCCTTCCCATTCCAAGCAGTGGTGGGCGTGGTGCCCGGGCAGCCAGGGCATAGGCGTGCCCTTCTCTCCAGTACCTGTGGCTCACTGATGTGCTTAGTGATCATCTTGTACGTCATTTCCACTGTATTTTTTGTTTTCCTTTTACAATAAAGGTTGGATTACATAACCATTGGAAAAAAAAAAAAAAAGCGTTGTTCAGTCCTGGCCATTAGAGCATTGGCCTGAGCACCGAGGGGTCTCGGGTTTATTCCCAGTCAAAGGCACACACCTGGGTTGCAGATTTGATCACAGGCCCTGGTCGAGCATTTGCAGGAGGCAACCAATCAATGTGTCTCTCTTACATCGATGTTTCTCTCCCCTCCCCCTTCCCTCCTTCCAACTCTTTCTAAAAAATCAATAGAAAAAATATCCTTGGGTGAAGATTAACAACAACAAAGCATTTTTCTTTTTCTTTCCTAAAAAAAAAATATATTTTATTGATTTATTTTACAGAGAGGAAGGAAAAGGAATAGAGAGAAACATCAATCAGCAGCCTCCCACACACCCCCTACCCCTACTGGGATGTGCCCGCAACCAAGGTACATGCCTTTGACCAGAATCAAACCTGGGACCCTTCAGTCCACAGGCCCACGCTCTATCCACTGAGCCAAACCGGTCAGGGCCAAAGCATTTTTTTAAAATCTCAACTAAGATAACTTTTAACACATGCTTAAATATCAAGGCAGTTATTGGAACTGGGAAGTCATTTGTGAATAAATGTGCAAGATGTTGGATGTATATGTTTACTATGTGTTAGTAAATAAAATTATTTTGCTGCCCAGTCGGCGTGGCTCAGTGGTTAAGTGTCGACCTGTGAACCCAGAGGTCAGGGCACATGCCTGGGTTGCGGTCTCGATCCCCAGTGTGGAGCGTGCAGGAGGCAGCCAATCAATGATGCTCTCTTGTCATTGATGTTTCTCTCTCTCTCTTTCTCTGAAATCAATAAAAATCTATTTTAAAAAATTATTTTGCTAAAAAAACTTTAAATATATCTATTTATTTAAAACAATAATAAGTAAAGCTTATTAAACTCCTGTGTGTGTGTGTGTGTGTGTGTGTTTAATTTTGACTTTTAGAGAGAGAGAAAGGGAGAGGGATAGCAAGA
Organism: Myotis myotis; assembly: GCF_014108235.1. NCBI lineage: Eukaryota > Metazoa > Chordata > Mammalia > Chiroptera > Vespertilionidae > Myotis > Myotis myotis. The sequence goes on from NW_023416368.1 coordinate 84,762,633, forward strand.
AACATCGATGAGAAAGAGGAAAATCATCAATCGGCTGCCTTCTGCAGTCCCCTACTGGGGATTGAGCCCAGAACTCGGACCTGTGCCCTGACCAGGAATTGAACCAGAGACTCTTGGTTCGTGGGTTGACACTCAACCACTGAGCTATACTGGCTAGGTTAAACTCCTGTTTTCAAATTTTTCTTTGTTTTTGACTTTTTTGTTAGTGTACATGTTTTTATTTTTATTTTTATTTATTTTTTAACATGTAGGGTGCTTGTGCACAGGAAGGCCACACGTTTTGTGCCCCTTGTCACAGTGACCCCAGTTCCTGTTGGGTGTGTTGTAAACATGTACATGTTTTTATTCATTAATATATATATTTTACTGAAGTAAGATATATAAAATGTAAATCTCATCTTCTAATCTTTTTTCATATTACTGAGAGATGTCTCTCCCCTCCATTTTTATTGAAATACTAGTGCCCTGGTGCACAGATTCTTGCACATGGAAAGGAAATTAATTAGAAGGTGGCTGGTGGGCAGGACTGGGCGAGACAGGCCGGACAAGCCCTGGAGCCAACCTCTTGGTGGTCCCTCCCTCGCTGACCGCATCTGGAGCGGCACTGGGGCTCAAAGGTCGTCTACAGAGTGAGTGGGGTCCCTCTGACAGGTGTGGTCCCTCGGCCTGGCCTGTGGTGATTGAGCTGAAACAGGCTCTCCTACATTCCCCGAGATGTCATGGATTGCGAGAGGGTAGTTCTCAGGTGATGACCCCTGGAATCGGACTCCCTCCTCTCTGGTTCCGGGTATGTCACCCGAGAACCGCAGCTGTGAAGTCACCACAGCTCGGGAGCTCCTGCATTGAGCGTCTGCCCCCTGGTGGTCAGTGCACATCATAGCTACTGGTCGGATGGTTGGTTGGACAGTTGCTTGGCTGTTATATATGTAGATAATTGACAGGTAACACTGTATTAGTTTTAGGTGTACAACGTAATGATTTGATATGTGCATACACTGCAAATGTATTTTGTATTTTCAGTGGGAAATAACATCAAAAAGTATTAACAGGCACCCTGGCTGGGTGGCTCAGTTGTCCCATGCACCAGAGGTTTTTGGGTTGGATTCCTGGTCAGGGTATATTCCTAAGTTGTGGGCTCAATTCCAGATGGGGGCAAGCATGGGAAGCAACTGATAGATGTTTCTCTTCTCTCTCATCTCTCTCTCCTCCTTCTCTCTAAAACTCAATATACATATCCTCAGGTGACGATTAAAATAAATAAAGTCTCTGGAAATAGTCCTAAGGCCATACGGCCAATAAGGAAACATCTATTCAAGAAAATCTATGAGAAAATTTGATTAGAACAGGGAGTGTCTGTGGTATTTGATATCTTCTACCTCCCTTCTACCAGTTCGGTGAGGTGGAAAGTCCACTCTAGACTGGTGCAATGGGGTTTGCTCTCCCCAGCAATCTGAGGGCTATCTTTTCAGGAGGGGTGGCAAGCCAGCGTTTCTCATCATGCGCCCAGCTACGTATGAGGCTAAGTTGCAGGTAAGTGCAGCACTTCAAAGAGAGAACAGAATTTTCCAAAATTATGGAAAGACTCCAGTAATCAGATACAAGAATTTTAGGGAATCCAAGACAGGCTAAATTAAAAGAAACCCACAATTAGACATATCCTGTGAAATTGCAAACTGGCAAAAAAATTTTAAAAAAATAAATGACTTTAAAGAAACAAGAAAAACAAAAACAGGTAAGAAATAGCACTCAGATTGAGATTTTACTTTAAAAAAAATGTTTTTATTGATTTCAGAGAGGGAGAGGGAGAGATAGAAACATAAATGATGAGAGAAAATAATTGATTGGCTGCCTCCTGCACACCTCCTACTGGGGATCAAACCCCGGACCCTGCAGTCCACAGGCTGAAGCTCTATCCACTGAGCCAAACCAGCTCGGGTGAGATTTTACTTCTTCATATATATATATATATATATATATATATATATATATGTACACTGAGTGGCCAGATTATTATGACCACCTGACGTTTGTAGGCAAATTAGCTATAATTTTTGCGCTGAAGTTGCTAGAGGGCCAGACCATTATAAATAGGGAAGCAGGTTGTTTACCACGACAGTAGAAGTGATTTTTTTCTGAAGATATGGTTAAACAACGTGATTTAACAGCCTTTGAACGTGGGATATATATATATATGTGTATATATATATATATATATATATACACACACACACACACACACACACACACACACACACACACACTGAGTGGCCAGATTATTATGACCACCTGACGTTTGTAGGAAAATTAGCCGTACACTGCATCGTATGGGATGTGGAAGCCGAAGGCCTGTTCGAACACCTTTGCTGTCTGCAGTTACCAAGATAAAACGTCTCCAATTCGCACAGGAACACAAGGATTGGACAGTCGAGCATTGGAAAAAAGTCATGTGGTCCGATGAATCACATTTCCAGTTGCATCATGCTGATGGCAGAGTGAGAATTTGGCGGAAACAGCATGAAAGCATGCACCCCACATGCATGAGTACAACCCTTCAAGCTGGTGGGGGCAGTGTTATGGTTTGGGGCATGTTTTCCTGGCATGATTTGGGCCCTTTAATTCGTGTGGAACAACGTCTGAATATCACAACATACCTAAGTATCGTTGCTGATCAGGTTCATCCTATCATGTTGATGGCGTATCCCAGTGGAGATGGCTTCTTCCAACAAGATAATGCGCCATGCCATGGTGCTCGTATTGTGCAGGAGTGGTTTCAAGAACATGAGGGTGACTTTACCTTGCTTAGGTGGCCCCCACAATCACCAGATCTCAATCCGATTGAGCATTTGTGGGATGAAGTTAAAAGAGCCATCAGGCAGCTGGTTCCACAACCATCAAATCTCACAGAACTGGACAGTGCTATTCGTCAAGCATGGCGTCAGATTCCTCGCATCACCTTTCAACATCTCATGGAGTCAATGCCAAGAAGAATCGCTGCAGTATTGAAGGCAAAAGGTGGCTCAACGAAGTACTGATGGGGTGGTCATAATAATCTGGCCACTCACGTTCAAATATATCCCACGTTCAAAGGCTGTTAAATTGCGTTGTTTACCCATATCTTCAGAAAAAAATCACTTCTTCTGTTGTGGTAAACAACCTGCTTCCCTATTTATAATGGTCTGGCCCTCTAGCAACTTCAGTGTGAAATTATAGCTAATTTGCCTAAACGTCAAGTGGTCATAATAATCTGGCCACTCAGTGTGTGTATAAAATTGATTTCAGAGAGGAAGGGAGAGGGAGAGAGGGATAGGAACATCAATGATGAGAGTGAATCACTGAGCTGCCTCCTGCACGCCCCATACTGGGGATTGAGCCCGCAACCTGGGCATGTGCCCTAACTGGGAATCGAACCATGACCTCCAGGTTCATTGGTCAATGCTCAACCACTGAGCCACACCAGCCGGGCAGATTTTACTCCTTAATAGTGATAATGGCAGCCACAAATGGTGTATGTTCAGTGTGCCAATAGAAAATAATTATCAATCTAGCATTGTATACCCAATGAAACTATCTGCCAAGAGCTAGGGCAGCCCTGGCTGGGGAGCTCAGTTAGTTAGAGCATTGTCCCATATGCCTGGGTTGCTGGTGCATCCCCAGTCGGTGCACATACATGAAGCAACCAATGAATGTATAAATAAGTGGGACAACAAATAGATGTCTCTCTCTTCCTCTAAAACCAATAAAGGAGGGGAAAAAAGAACTTAAATCAATAGTTGAGAATATCCCTACAAGAAAAACAGCATAAGCAAATGGATTTACAAGTAAGGACAATAAAACATTCAAGAAACAGATAATTCCAATGTTGCACAATTTCTTCCTCAATATATTAAGTGTGGGAAAACTCCTTAATTTATTTGATGAAGTTAGCATAATTTGAACACCAGACTTGGACAAGACAATACATAAACAAGGAAAATCATAGACCCATATAATTTATAACTGAGATGCAAAAATTATAAATAAAATGTTAATTAAAATATTAATAAAATGCCACAATCTAAAAAATACCACGAACAAGCTGGGTTTATCTCAGGAATAGAAATAAAATTTATTAGTAAATTAGAAAAGAGCCCTGGCTGGTTGGGCTCAGTGGATAGAGTGTCAGCCTGCGGACTGAAGGGTCCCCGGTTTGATTCTGGTCAAGGGCACATGCCTGGGTTGTGGCTCAGTCCCCAGTGGGGGGTGTGCAGGAGGCAGACAACCAATGATTCTCTCTCATCATTGATGTTTCAGTCTCTCTCCCTCTCCCTTCCTCTCTGAAATCAATAAAAATATATATTTTAAAAAAAGAAAAGAAAATTTATGTCATTAGGCATTTTAAATTGAGACAAATTATACGGCTATCTCAATAGATACAGAAAAGCGTACCAGGTATACAGCATAAGGAGTCAAGGACAGGAGCTGGAACAGTGAGGAGGCGACTGCAATGATCCAGGCAGGAGCTGGTGGAGCCTGGGCCAGGGTGAGGGCTAGCTGTGGAGGAGGCGATGAGAAGCGGTTGATGCTAGATTTTGAAAGCAAGGCAGCCAGGATTTGCTGATAAATCAGAGGTAGGGAGTGAGAGGCAGTGAGAGCTCAAGGATCGTCCCTGTTTATATCAGAGCTCCTGGAAGGTTTGATCTGCTATTGCTTGAGAAGGGGAAGGTGGAAGGGGGTAGGCCAGCTTGGACTGGGCGACAATCAGGAGCCCTGCTTTGTTTGTTTATCTGTTTATTAATTACTAGGGCCCGATGCATGAAATTCGTGTCAGAGTAGGCCTTCCTTCCCCCGGCTGCCGGCACTGCAGCCAGCTGGTTGGTGGCCTGGGCCTCCCTCTGTGGGGCAATCATGGGCGATGGCTGGGGCCTCCAACCAATCACAATGCATTCACCTGGCCGGCCTGGCATTAGTGGGTGTCATAGCGTGGTCCCAGATGATCTTCCGATGGTCGTTCTGCTGTTGGGCTGTTTGGTCAATTTGCATATTATGCTTTTATTATATAGGATTATTTTTAGGAGCCCTGCTTTGGACAGGTAGAGTTTGGATGCCTATAGACACCCAATGGAGATGTCAAGGAGACATCCGTTAAGAGGACGTGCGAGTTCAGGTGATAGGAATAAAAATTGGGGCATTGTCAGTGCATAGAGGTTTTAAAAAGCATGTGAGTTACAGGCCATGCAACATAGAGTGTTGGGGTGAAGGGCTCTACATTTGGGGAGTTAGGAGCAACAGACTGAAAATACGGAAAATCAGAGGAGTGTTGCAGACAATGGCAAAAGCAAAGTGGGCCTCTTGGGTGGGTGTTTCCCAGATGTGGCCTCAGTGAGGACTCTTTGCCACCTGAGGAACTAGCATCATTAGCCAAGGCTGCTAGCAGTGGTTCTCAACCTTGGCTGCACATTAGAATCACCTGGAAATCTTTTTAAAATCCTGATTTCTGGGCCCCGTCCTCTGGAAATTCTGTTTCTTTGTTATGGGGTGAGGCCACATTAGTAACAAAGAAAGAGAATTTCTGGAGGACGAGGCCCAGAAATCAGGATTTTAAAAAGATTCCCAGGTGATTCTAATGTGCAGCCACGGTTGAGAACCACTGTGCTGGAGGATTGGATTCTTGCTCAGGTCAGCCCGGTCAGGCCAGTGATCTTGCAAAAGGGAATCTGGTGTAATTACGCCCTCTGCTGGCCAGGACAGATATCAGCCCCATTTCCAAAAACAATAACGGTCATTATTATATGCAGTGTTTTATATTTTTTAAAATATATTTTTATTGTTTTTTTTTTTCAGAGAGAGAGGAAGGGAGAGGGAGACAGAAATAGAAACATCGATCTGTTGCCTCCTGCACATCCCCGCACCCCCCACTGGGGATCGAGGTCCAAACCTGGGCATGTGCCCTGATTGGGAGTTGAACCAGTGACCTCCTGGTGCATGGGTTGACGCTCAACCACTGAGCACACCAGCCAGGCTACAGTATTTTATATGCTACTAGAAATCATGCACAGCTGGGGTCCTTCAGGGTGGCCTGTGGGGATTGGGCCCCAGCTCGGCCTGGAGCCTTGCAGCCCCACCTGGCATTGGGATTCGGGAGTGACCTGGCGCTGCCCTCTCACCTGCTCCACCATCCCGCCTCAGGGCTTGGGAGCAGGGCAGGAACCCGCCCCTGCCCTCGCTGTCACCGCTGCCGGTGGCCTCTGCAGGGCGATCTGGGTCTCCACTGGCACCCGCCGTGGCCTCGTGCCATCTGCTCCACCATCCTGCTGCGGTCCCGCTCCACTGCCTCCTGCTGCCAGCGCCCCGATGCCCACCATGCTCTGCGCCGCCCCCTGGTGGTCAGCGCACATCATAGTGAGTGGCTGAATTCCCGGTGGAACAATTTGTATATTAGGCTTTTATTATATAGGATTATTATTAGAACACAGCCAGTGCTTAATAAATCCGTGACCCAGCCTCTTTCATCCCTGTGCAGCATGGAGGCTGGCAGTATGGGGATGTATATGTAGGTGTACATCGAATGAATGAATGAATGAATGAATGAATGATGTGTCAGATTCTGCATCTCAGGCTCCCCTTCTGTAAATCCGGGATTCCCTCTTTCATTGAATAAACCAGTGACGGCGAACCTATAACATTCGTGTCAGAGGTGACACGCGAACTCATTTTTTTTGGTTGATTTTTTCTTTGTTAAATGGCATTTAAATATATAAAATAAATATCAAAAATATAAATCTTTGTTTTACTATGGTTGCAAATATCAAAAAATTTCTATATGTGACACGGCACCAGAGTTAAGTTAGGGTTTTTCAAAATGCTGACACGCCGAGCTCAAAAGGTTCGCCATCACTGGAATAAACTAACGTTGATTTTATTGATTGAGAGAGTGAAACATTGATGCTCGATTGCCTCCCCCGGGGATTGAACCCGCAACCTAGGTATGTGCCCTGACCGAGACTGGAACCCGCAACCTTTTGGTGGAAGGGAGGACGCTCCAACCAACTGACCAACCGGCCAGGGCACAAGACAGCAAAGCGCTGCTGTTGGAGCGAACCTCACGCCCCGAGAGGACCGGTGGGCCGGGTGTCCGTTGCCATGGTCCCCTTGACGCTCTCCCAGGGCTTCCGCGAGCCTTACGCCTCACGTGACGCGGCCCAATATGGCGCGGCCCAGGGTGTTTCACTGTCCACGTGGTTCTGGCAGGCAAGATGGCGGCGGCATCCAACGCGACCTCCTTGGAGTCAGCTCCGCGGATCTTGCGACTGGTGGCCGAGTGCAGCCGCTCCAGGGCCCGGGCAGGCGAGCTGCGGCTGCCGCACGGGCCGGTGGCCACCCCCGTCTTCATGCCCGTGGGCACGCAGGCCACCATGAAGGGCATCACTGCGGAGCAGCTGGACGCGCTGGGCTGCCGGATCTGCCTGGGCAACACCTACCATCTGGGTCTGAGGCCGGTGGGTGGGCTGTGCCAGTGCGTGGCGTTGGCGGAGCTTGGGGAGCCCTGGGGTACCCCCTGGGTACGGGTATGCCTCCAAAGTCAACCGACAAACGCCCATGAAGCGCCCCCGGAGGCCCAGGCCTGGTGCTGAGCTTGCGGGAGCGGCGGGGACCCAATTAGACCATCCCGCCCCTCCCCCGCCCCTCCCCCGCCCCCCGTGAGCTCCCAGCGTGGCGCTCACCGCTTACCGGACTCTTCGCCCCCGCACCCCGCAACCCAGGGCCCGGAGCTGATCCAGAAAGCCCAAGGTCTGCACGGCTTCATGAACTGGCCCCACAATCTGCTGACGGTGAGGCGGGGTCGGGGCGGGGGCGGGGGGTGCGAGGACGCTCCTGGGGGCGGATCTCGGCCTGCACCTCTCCCGACTGACTGCCCCGCGGCGGGTGTCCCCCAGGACAGCGGCGGCTTCCAGATGGTGTCCCTGGTGTCCCTGTCCGAGGTGACGGAGGAGGGCGTCCGCTTCCGCTCCCCCTACGACGGCGACGAGACCCTCCTGAGCCCGGAGAGGTCCGTGGAGATCCAGAACGCGCTGGGTGAGCGGATCGCGGGAGCGGCCCCGCCCCCGCCTTTGCAGGGTAGCGGCGCGGTCCCTGTAGGTTGTGTGCCTTTGGGCAAGTCACCCCCCCTTCCCTGAGCTGCAGTTGGGCCAACTCTACTGCAGATAGTTCACAAGATTCATGGTGGGGTGTCGGCAAATCTCTCTGCACAGCGCCTGCCATGTAGCTGCTTTTATGGCTCTTATTGCTGTTATTACTCTTAAACTGTAAATTAATTGGGCAAAGATGTGTTGAAATCATGGGGGCAACAACAGAGGGTTGGGGAGGCTTTAGGCTCCCACCGTCTACATCAATATCCCCCATTCCTTGGTGAGGACAATGAGCATTTTCTCCATTGTGTAAAGTTCTACGGAAACACGGGTGCAAACCTTCCCATCTTCCAACCAAATGGCGCTTTCAAGTCCCTTCAGGTAACAGGTCCTTTAGCTCCTACGCATAGTCACAGGGCTGGTGTCACCTCATCCATGGAACTTAGTCAACAGGGAGACAGGCGCTAGTGAGAATGTCATAATCAGGGGGGAAAACTGCAGGTGGAATGTATTGTATAAAAAAACAAAACACATCTTTCCCCTTAAATCCTTACCTGAGGATTTGTTTTTATTGACTTTTAGAGAGGGAGGTAGAGAGAGAGAAACATCTGTTTGAGAGAAACATCGAGGGGTTACCCCTCTGAAGTGCCCCCATTGGGGATCAAACCCCCAACCTTTTGGTGTACAGGAGGACACTCCAACCAACTGAGCCAGGGCTCTGTTTTACTTTATCTATCTATAAAAGCTTAAGCTCACCTGTTGGACCGGTAGCTATGATGTGCAATGACCACCAGGGGGCAGAGGCTCTGACCAGTAGCTGTGACATGCACTGACCACCATGGGGCAGAGTCTCAACGCAAGAGCTGCCTAGCGACAGCAACTTTGCAGGGTGTCCTCTTGCACTCTGGGGCCCCTTGGGGGATGTAGAACTGCTGGTTCTGACCTGATCCCTGCAGGCCAGGCCAAGGGGTCCCACCTGCCGGAGGGACCCCACCTGCCGGAGGGACCCCGCTCACTCCTCAGACATCCTTTGAGCCCTGGCGCTGACCGGTGGGGAGGGACCACAGGAGGTTGGTTCCAGGTTGTGTCCTGCCCGTCTTGCCCAGTCCCGCCCCACCAGCCACCTTCTAATTAATTTCCTTTCAATGTGCATGAATCCATGCACCACGCCTCTAGTGTAAATATAAATTTGGGACTGTGACCATGGAGGCCAAGTACATGGCCTCAGTCTGTGGGCTCAAGGAGGGCTGCCCTAGGCCTAAAACCTGTGGATGAGAAGAAATAAACTAGATGTCCAAAGGATGCAACCAGTGCAAAGGACCTGAGGCAGGACTAAGGTTGGCATGTTGGAAGAACTGTAAGGAGATGTGTCTGGCTGGAGCATGGAAGGGGAGAGTGGGAGGTGGGGACAGGGAGGTGACTTGAGCAGGTCCTGCAGGGCCTCCTGAGTTTTGATTTGTTCTTTAAAGAAAAAAAAAATTGAACAAGAATACATTTTGGCTTTAGCTGGTTTGGCTCAGTGGATAGAGCATTGGACTGTGGACTGGAAGGTCCCAGGTTCAATTCCAGTCAAGGGCACATGCTTGTGTTGCAGGCTAGATCCCCAGTAGGGGGCATGCAGGAGGCAACCGGTCAATGATTCTCTCTCATCATTGATGATTCTCTCCCTTCCTCTCTGGAATCAGTGTGTGTGTGTGTGTGTATCTATATCTATCTATATATCTATATCTATATCTATATCTATATCTATATCTATATCTATATCTATATCTATATCTATATCCATATCTATCTATATCTATATCTATATCTATATCTATATATATCTTGTATACATTTCTATATAGAAATGTGTACAGAAAACAGTGCTCTTCCCACACCTGTCCTCTATCCATCTCCTTTACTCCCACAGGTTACCACTGTTTCTAGTTTCTTGACTATTCTTCCCGCGTTTATGCAGATACAAGCAAGTTCAAATCTCTTCTAATTTTTTCTCATTATGAGAGCATGCTCTTTATGGTACATTCTTTCTGTACCTTGCATTAAAACTTTTTTAGCCTGGCCAGTGTAGCCCAGTGGTTGAGCATCGACCCATGAACCAGGAGGTTACGGTTAGATTCTCAGTCAGGGCATATGCCCTGGTTTTGGGCTCAATCCCCAGGAGAGGTTGTGTTGGAGGCAGCCAGTCAATGATTCTCTCTCATCATTGATGTTTCTGTCTCTTTCCCTCTCCCTTTCTCTCTTTGAAATCCAAAAAACAAACAAACAAAAATATACAAACCTAGCTGGTTCGGTTCCGTGGATAGAGCGTCAGCCTGTGGACTGAAGGGTCCCAGGTTTGATGCTGGTCAAGGGCATGTATCTTGGTTGCAGGCTCCTCCCCAGCCCGGGCCCTGACCGGGGCTCGTGCAGGAGGCAACCAGTCAGTGGTTCTATCACATCAACGTTTCTGTCTTTCCCTCTGCCTTCCACTTTTCCTAAAAGTCAATGAGAAAATATCCTCGGGCGAGGATTAACAAAAAACCAAAAAGAAAACATTAACATTTTTTAAAAAATGTATTTTATTTTAAAATTTCATTTATTGATTTGAGAGAGAAAGAGAGACAGAAAGAAACACATCAATTTGTTGTTCCACTTATTTATGCATTCACTGGTTGATTCTTGTGTGTGTCCTAACCAGGATGGAACCTGCAACCTAGGTGTATCCGGGCAACGCTCTATCCAACTGAGCTTCTCCGCTAGGACTCTTGTACTTAAAAAGGAAATTATGCAAACTTTTAAGTATATGCCAAATCAGATACAACACCATCCACCTGTCACCCAGTTTCAGCAATCATCACGTCATGGCCATTATGTTAAATATTTCATAAAATTCTGCTGTAAAGCCTCCTGAGCTTGGAGGGTTTTTTTGTTTGTTTGTTTTTGTGGGTTTTTCACAATGAATTCAATTTACCATGTTGATAGGGCTATTCAGATTTTGTGTTTTGTCTTGGATCAGATTTGATAAGTTGGATTTTTCAAGGAATTTGGCCATTTCTTGAACTTTATTTCAACTTCCTTGGCATAAAGTTAATCATAATATTCTCTTATCCTCTTTTTTAAAAAAATATTTTTAGTGATTTCAGAGAGGAAGGGAGAGAGAGAGATAGAAACATCAATGATGAGAGAGAATCATTGATCGGCTGCCTGCATGCCCCACACTGGGGATCGAGCCCGCAACCTGGGCAAGTGCCCTTGACTGGAATCGAATCCAGGACCCTTCAGTCCGCCGGCTGATGCTGTAGCCACTGAGCCAAACCGGCTAGGGCAGGAAACTGGTTTCTTTGCCTTGTGGTGTTGCCCTGGTCTCTTCCCTGTGGTGTAGAGTAACAGTTTTTTTCTGTCACCTACATTTTCTGTAGGTGGGTACTTGGATCTAGAGATTGGAACAATTCAAATTGTTCCTTTTAGCAAGACAGTTTCACCATGTGTATTTCTGTTAGGAGGTGCCTGATGTCTTCCCTTCTCTCCCATGAACCATCTGTGCTTCTTGCTTGGGTCTGTTACGTCATTAGGAGTTGCAAAATGGTGATGTTCTAATTCTGTCATTCATTCTAATTTACTATCCAGATTACTTGCGTAAAGAGAACCATCTCTAATCTATTCCTGGGAGACCAAGTAGTTCAGTTGATGTAGGAAACTTGGGATTCATTCTTTTTCCTTATTTACCAGTTTTCATCGGTTGATTACTTAGCATCCTCTAGTAGGGGCAAATCAATGTTTAGATTTTTAGAATCACCATGAACTCATGGGTTTAAATGTATTTGATGTATCTCAATCCATTGCAATTGGATCAATCCTTATTGATTGCCCATCTTTGGCTAGTGTAGTATACGGTGCTTTTTACTATAATAATACCTGAGACTTGAGCTTTTCTAACATGTAATATAGAAGTCAAGAGTCCCTAATCGGAAATTCTTGGGGCCAAGAATTTTCACATTTTAGAAAGATAAGAAGCCCCATGTATTTTATTTACTGATTGATTTTTTTTAGAGAGAGAGGAAGGGAGAGAGAGAAAAATAATGATTTGTTGTTCTACTCGTTGCTGCATTCATTGATTGATTCTTGTATGTGCTCTAACTGGGGATGGAACCCAAAACCTTGGCGCAAGGGGATGATACTCTAACCAACGGAGCTATCAGGCCAGGGCCAGAAAGCCCCATTTATTGCACACACAGCATCTCAGTGGGGTCTGGGCAGTACCTTGTGGAGTTACACTTCAATTTTTTTTTTAAATTAAAACAAATTACTACTATTTCTTTTCATACAAGGAATTTTATCTATTGTGCAAAGAGAGGGTTATCTGCCTCCCCAGAGGGTTCTAGGCTCCATTTAAACTCTGTTTCTAGCTCTAATTCTTAGAGATTAAGGGATTCAAAGGCCTGTGATCATGGGCACTGATGAGGACTACAAAACATTTGGCTCCAGTTAAATCCCTGGTGTTTGAGGTCTGTGGGAGCTGTGGGTGCTTGCTTCTTGGTCCTGTCACAGCCGTTGAAGTAGCTGGTTTAGGAGAAAAAGGCTGCTGTCTCTGCAAGGCAGGGGCAAGGGTGGGGGACAATTCCCTTTCTACCCCAACACTGCCTCTCGGCCTGATCCTGCTTGTTCCCATTTGGGATCGGCAGCATTCTCTGTAGTCTTTTCTGACCTTGGTACTGAGGGGCAGGTACTTGAAACAACTTCGGGATCAAGTCTTTCTCTGTGAGCGAGAGAAAGGCAGGGCTTGTTCGTTGGTGTCTCCCAGCATCCCGCCGTCGATGACCTTCAGTGTACCCCTCATCTCACCCACATGCGCCCTTGATGCCTGTGCGTTAGCGTCACACTAGTCCTGTAAGCACGTTCCACAATAGGTGGATGCAGGCCCGGGGCCAACGCCCAGGCGGCCACGGGAGGTGGCTGCAGCGAACACACAGCTGCCTGTTCCTTGCTTCGCCCAGCCTCCACGAGGCTGGAACGCCCATCGTAAAGTGTCCAGTTCTATGGCGTTAAGTAGCTTCACATTGTTGTGCAAACATCCACACCATCCAACTCCAGAATTCTTTTCCTTTTTTTTTTTTAATAATTTTATTGATTTCAGAGAGGAAGGGAGAGGGAGAGAGAGATAGAAACATCAATGATGAGAGAGAATCACTGATCAGCTGCCTCCTATACACCCCACACTGGGGATCGAGCCTGCAACCTGGGCATGTGCTCTTGACCGGAATCGAACTTGGGACCCTTCAGTCCGCAGGCCGACGCTCTAGCCACTGAGCTAAACCAGCTAGGGCTCCAGAATTCCTTTCATCGTGCAAAACCAAGACTCTGTCCCTATTAAACAATAACTTCACATTCTTCTCTCTTCCTGCCTCTGGCGCCACTCTGAGAATTGACTACTCTAGAGATCGAATATAGTGAACTCATACAGTGTTTGTCTTTTTGTGACTGGCTTATTTCGCTTAGCATGATATCCTCAAGGTTCATCCATGTTGTTGTAGGAAGTGTCGGAATTTCCTTTCCAAGGCTTATTAATATTCCATTGTATGTCTATGTCACATTTTGTTTATCTGTTCATCTGTCGATGGACACTTGGGTTGCTTCCACCTTTTAGCTTTTGTGAATAATGCTATGAATATGGCTGCCCAACTATGTCTTCAAGACCCTGCTTTTATTTCTTTTTTTTATTTTTTATTTTTTTTATATTTTATTGATTTCTTACAGAGAGGAAGGGAGAGAGATAGAGAGTTAGAAACATCGATGAGAGAGAAACATCGATCAGCTGCCTCCTGCACATCTCCTACTGGGGATGTGCCCGCAACCCAAGTACATGCCCTTGACCGGAATCGAACCTGGGACCTTTCAGTCTGCAGGCCGATGCTCTATCCACTGAGCCAAACTGGTTTTGGCAAGACCCTGCTTTTAATTCTTGTGAGCATATATCCAGAAGTGCAATTACTAGACCATAGGGTATACACTTCAGTTTTATTGGATTAACACTTTAAGAATCCTTATTCTAGCCGAAACCGGTTTGGCTCAGTGGATAGAGCGTCAGCCTGCGGACTGAGAGGTCCCGGGTTCGATTCCGGTCAAGGGCATGTACCTGGGTCGCGGGCACATCCCCGGTGAGGGATGTGCAGGAGGCGGCTGATCGATGTTTCTCTCTCATCGATGTTTCTAGCTCTCTCTGTCTCTCTCCCTTCCTCTCTGTGAAAAATCAATAAAATATATTAAAAAAAAAAAGAAAAAAAAAAAAAAAAAAAGAATCCTTATTCTACATTGGATTTTTGAAAGGATTATAACCATCTTGGGTTTTGCTACCAAATGAGTGTATCATAAACATAAGAAAAAGCCTTTGATTTTGAGAGTGTCTGGATTTTGAATGGTGGGGAAGGTATGTGGGAGCGGTGGGTGCTTGCCCTTTAAGGGCTGGACCATGGTTTATTAACGAGGTTCCTACTGATGGACACGGGTTCCCATCTTGCTGTTGTTGCCATACATCACTTTGCACAGTGTTTTGTTCTTTTTTTTTTTTAATATATTTTATTGATTTTTTACAGAGAGGAAGGGAGAGGGATAGAGTTAGAAATATCAATGAGAGAGAAACATCGATCAGCTGCCTCCTGCACACTCCCTACTGGGGATGTGCCCGCAACCCAGGTACATGCCCTTGACTGGAATCGAACCTGGGACCTTTCAGTCTGCAGGCCGGTGCTCTATCCACTGAGCCAAACTGGTTAGGGCAGTGTTTTGTTCTTGAAGGGTAAATTTGCAGAATTGGGATTTTACTCTATATTCCAGGGAAGGGGTTAGCTGGGGAGGGCTGGGATTAGCTGGGGGAGGCAAGAACAGATAAGGCATGTTGGAAGCTCCCTCTATCTGCTGTATAAACAGGTTGGGGTATTAAGTGGGAGTCGCAAGACCCAAGGAGGGACTTTTGGTGTCCAGTTTTCCTCCAGCAGGTTGGGGCTTTCCTAGTGACAGTATTCCACCCTCCCCTCCCCCCAGGCTCAGACATCATCATGCAGCTAGATGACGTGGTCAGCAGCACTGTGACGGGGCCACGTGTGGAGGAGGCCATGTACAGGTGTGTGTGTGAGCACGGACACATTAGAGGAGGGGTTCCTGATCCTGAAGCCGTGGTCTCCCTGTCCTTCACCAGGCCACATGGCTGATTGATCCTGTTGCAGATCAGTCCGCTGGTTAGACCGGTGCATTGCAGCCCATCGGAGGCAAGACAAGCAGAATCTCTTTGCTATCATCCAGGGTGGTCTGGACGCGGATCTCCGAGCCGCTTGCCTCGAAGGTAGAGCCATGCTCAGTGGGACCGGGTTTGTCACATCGCTGAGGGCCCCACACGGGCCTGGCATGCTCAGGCAGTGGTGGCTAATGGGTGAGAGGGTTCTCCAGGCGGAAGGAACGGCTTAAGCAAAAGCTCAGAAGCAGAATGGAGTAGAATGTTTGTAGAATAATAGCAATTCCAATAGCCATCAATTTTTGGGTGTTCACCTTCCACTATGCCAAGTGCTGCTCATGGGTTGACCCACTGAGGATTTTTTGTTGTTAATCCTCACCTGAGGATGTTTTTTCTATTAAGGGAGGGGAGGGGAGAGAGAGAGGTATTGATGTGAGACTAGTTGTCTCCTGCATGCCCCAGACCAGGGCTGGGATCAAACCTGCAACCTTGGTACGTGCCCTTGACCGGGAATGGAACCTGCGACCCTTTGGTGTGGGGCCGGTGCTCTAACCACTTAGCAACACTGACTGGCCAGGGTGACCCATTGAGTTTTTCTTTTTTTTAAACATTTTTGATTTAAGAGAGCAAGGAAGAGGGAGAGAGAGAGATAGAACATAAATTATGATAGAATCATTGATCAGCTGCCTCCAGCACAGCCCCTACCGGCGATCAAGCCTGCAACCTGGGCATGTGCCCTGATAGGGAATCGCACTGTGACTTCCTGGTTTATGGGTCGAGGCTGGGCAACCCATTGACTTTTCATAACCATCCTATAAGGTGGGAACTACCTGAGGTTGCAGAAGGGAAAACTAAGGCAGAGAGCTCTTAAGTCACTTACCCAAAGCTAGACAGTTTGGATATTACGGACCTGGGGTTTGGACCAGGCCTTGAGCTCTAGAACCTACAGCATTCATTAATTGATTCACTGAGATGCTAGGAAGTCATGGAGGGATGTTGAGTGGGAGAGTGACAGGAACCAATGGGGAACCAAGGAAAACTGGTAGGAAGCAGCGGCCCATGAGGAAGCTGGAGTAGTTGCCTAGGGAAAGAGTGACTGAGGCCTAAAGCCGAGGCTGTGGCCAAAGAGATGAAGGGGAAGAAGAAATGGGGGCAGAGAGGAAGAGGGGGAGGAGGAAGAAGAGGAGGAGCAGCATTCCCTTTTGCCTGATTGCCCCTCACCTTACTCTGTACCCCTAGAGATGACCAAGAGGGACGTGCCTGGCTTTGCCATCGGGGGACTGAGTGGGGGTGAGAGCAAGGACCAGTTCTGGAGGATGGTGGCACTGAGCACTTCAAGGCTGCCTAAGGACAAGCCCCGATACCTGATGGGGGTTGGGTATGTCCAAAAGCAGGGAAACAGCTGTACGCGTGGGATTGCGGATTTCTGGTGGCCCTCTAACCCCTCCTCCCCCCGTGTGTTAGGGGAAAGGACACAGCCCTGCCTGGGAGGGGACTAAGGACATGGCCCTCTGCTGGGGACTGTTGTGAAGGTCCCAGTCTAGGAGGAGTCTGAGGGTCCGGAAGGGGGTCTGGTTGTATGACCAGGGCTTGAGAGATTCTCTGCTCCCCTCCGCCCACCGTGGCCCCACCCCCAGCTATGCCACTGATCTGGTGGTCTGCGTGGCTCTTGGATGCGACATGTTCGACTGCGTTTTCCCCACGAGGACAGCGGTGAGGCTTGGACAGTGGGTAGCTGGGGTAGGCCTGTTGATGGGCCAAGGTTGGGGTGGGGCCAGAAAAGGTGAAGACCTGGTGGTTGACTTGCCTTCCCCACCCCTTTCCTCCCTCAGCGCTTTGGCTCTGCCCTGGTGCCTACGGGGAACCTGCAGCTGAAGAAGAAGCAGTTCCAGAAGGACTTCCGCCCCATAGACCCTAAGTGTGCCTGTCCCACTTGCCAGAAGTAGGGAAGGATGGGGCTGGAGGGTGGGGGAAGGAGTGGAGGGGTGCAGGACCCTACACTGCTCAGCCTTGACTTCCTGTCCCCAGGCACAGCCGTGCCTTCCTGCATGCACTACTACACAGCGACAACACTGCAGCCCTGCACCACCTCACTGTTCACAACATCGCCTACCAGGTGGGCCCATGGTCTGGGTGGACAACTAGGGGTGGGAGTGGGGTCTCCTGGGTGCAGGTGGCTGACACTGACACTTCCACCCCATAGCTGCAGCTGATGGGCGCCCTGCGAGCCAGCATCATGGAGAAACGCTTTCCTGAGTTTGTGCGGGACTTCATGGACACCATGTATGGGGACCCCACCCTCTATCCCACCTGGGCCACTGAAGCTCTGGCCTCTGTGGGAATCTCATTGACTTGACCCAGCTTACGGGAGGGAGGGAGGGGATGGGAGATATTGAAGGGTTGGATTTTTTATTACAATTTAGAGTGTGTCTGTTCCTTCTTGGGGAGGTGGTTTGTCTTAGTCCCCTTCTTTGTCTGAGTGTCCCTGCGGTCAGTGTCCCTCATCTCACATTGATTGTAATAACTAGTAACCATAGCAGCAGCTGGTATCTGGAAACCACCTCTCAGCCCAGAATGTAGGAAGTACCCCAGAGGGGGAGCGGCATTCCTTTTCCTGTGGCCCAGGTCTCCTAACCCCTCGGGGGTCAGTCAGCACTCCTGTCCTCCCCCTTTTTATATGTCAGTAAACAGGCCCAGAGAGAGGAAGTAGCTAACCCAAGGTCACCACCGAGGAAGTAGTAGCCTGGATCCAGAGCTCATGCCTTTGGCCTTGACTCTTCAAACTTGGCATAGTCTTGCTGTCAGTAAGCACAATGATAATGATAATAGGTGTGATCTAGCAGATGCTTACACTGCACCCGGGCCTGTTCTAAATGGTTGTAATGTGCATTTAATTCTTACTACTTTATGATGCATGAATGGCAACTTTCCCCATTTTACAGACGAAGAAACTGAGTTTCAGGGGAATGAAGTCCCTTGGTCATTCAGCAAATAAACAGGCCCAGGATCTAACCCTGATATGGCCAATTACAGAGCTGGTGTTCTTAGAAGATAAGGGATTTTATTTTATTTTATTTAAAAAATTTTTTTAAATATATATTTTATTGAGTTTTTACAGAGAGGAAGGGAGAGAGAGAGTTAGAAACATCGATGAGAGAGAAACATCGATCAGCTGCCTCCTGCACATCTCCTACTGGGGATGTGCCCGCAACCCAGGTACATGCCCTTGACCGGAATCAAACCTGGGACCTTTTAGTCCGCAGGCGGAAGCTCTATCCACTGAACCAAACCGGTTTCGGCAAAGATAAGGGATTTTAAATGGAAAAAGTAATACATGTGTAGGACCACCATTCAAATAGCGTAAAAATTCAACTGATCAGTTTGTGTATTTTTTCAGAAACGTTCCATGTGTACATATTTTTCATGAATGTCGGTGTCCTTTACATGCAGTTTTGTACCTTGCTTTTTTCTCAGTATTTTTCAAATTATTTACATGTCAATACATGAGACTTCCTTATCTTTTTTTACAGCAGCCACATAGTATTTATTTAGCTCCAGGGAAACACCCTAACTGGGTGTTTCCAGGTTTCTCCTACTCTGGTCAAGGCAGAAACCTGTTCCTGACTCCTTACTGGGTTGCTTCAGCACTCTTTGGACTCCTCCGCAGTTTCTCTCTGGCCCATCTGTGCCCAGAGCAATCAAATTACTTCTTTTCTTAGCGTGTCTTTTTATGAGCAGAGGATCAGTTGAGTTTCACTAGGTACTCAAAAAGATCATGATATGCTAAATTTGAAGAGTCATGTAGTTAGCTCATCCAGACAGGACGTGGAGGGAAGGTATTCTTAGGGGAGGGCACAACATAGCAAAGGCATGGTGGTGTGACTGTATATAGGAATATGGGTGGGAAGCAATGCCGCTCCCTAGGAATCCTTAACATCACCTGACTCTCGCATTCAAAGCATACTGGAACCCGCGCGCAGAGAGCTGGTTTGCAAGCCCGGTACCGAGATGCATTCTGGGACTTGTAGTTTTCGTTACAGCCCAGAAACTCGTGATGATCACTACTGGGTCCCACTAAGACTCGGCGTGTGCCGTGGGTCTTACCCTCTGCTCGGGAAGACTCATAATAGACAATAATTATGAGTAAGAATGGGAGATTGACTGACAGATATAGTTCTCAATCAGAGTCAATTCGGAGATTATGGTATTTATATGAACCAACGGGAAATTTTTAGGGAACTAGGTAGAGTCAAATGACAAACCAGTGTCTTAAAAAAATCGATCTCTAACATCATTGGCTAGCGTTGTTGATTGGAGGGTCTCCCTGCCAATAAAACTGGCGATTTTCCTGCTGCCCGGGAACTCCTCTTAGTAGGCGGAGCCAACATGTCTTTTCCGAAACCACCTACCGGTTTTGACGTGTCGCTACCCGCTGGTATTGGCCCAAGCCTAACAGCGACAGTTCTTAACGTCCAATGAACCCGCGAGGAGGTCTCCAGGGGGACGGGTCCCTCCGCCTTAAGACCGTGCCTCATTTTTATTGACTGGTTTGCATGAGTGGCAGCGCAGTTAGCCAATCAGGGGTGGCGCGAAGGTTTTGGGGCCGGGCGGGAGGTCGCTCGGGTCGGGTGTCGCCTGAGAACCGGATGAAGTGGCGACCGTGAGGCCGAGCCGGGAGCGGGTGTCGCGCTGAGGCCCGGGCGGGCGGGGAGCAACGGCCGCGGACGCCGCGGGACCGCGTCGTTGAGGGACGGGGCAGCCGGGGAGCGCTGGGCGCTCGGGCCGGGGCCGCCGGCGCCATGGGCAATCGCGGGATGGAAGAGCTGATCCCGCTGGTCAACAAGCTGCAGGACGCCTTCAGCTCCATCGGTCAGAGTTGCCACCTGGACTTGCCTCAGATCGCCGTGGTGGGCGGCCAGAGCGCGGGCAAGAGCTCGGTGCTCGAGAACTTCGTGGGCCGGTGAGCGAACGCGGTGGCGACGGCCGGCGGGCGGTGGCCCAGGGCGCGGAGGGCGGACGGGGAATGGCGCGCCCTGCGCCTCCGGCGTAACTGCGGCGCTTGCGTGCCCGTGACGGGGTCAGGGGCAGGGAGGCGGGCCCTGTGGGACACTGTGAGCTGAGGGCGCCTTGCAGGGGCTGGGGGCCCAGCCCCGCCCCAAGGGGAGTCTTACAGGCAGGGAGGCGTGGGCCCGGATGTGCGGTGGACCCCCGTTGACTCTCTGGTCCCCAGGTTGAGTGGGTGAATTCTGCCATCTGGTTGCTAGTGGGGCAGGGGGAGGTCTCCCATCTCTGTCCGAAACGTGCCACCTCGATCTCTGCTGGGCCGACTCCTGTCGTCTGCTGGCTGTCCATTTATCTGGAGCAGTTACTGCCGTTTGGTTGGCTGATTCTATCCTGGATAGGCCTCCCTGCTACCACCATTTGGCTGTCCATCTGTCCAGTTCTGCAGGGCAGCTCCCTGCTGTCTAGCTAGCTGTCCAGGGTCACCTGTGCCGTCTGGCCGCCCATCCGTGCCCCTCACAGACTAACAGCCATTTCGCTGGTGGGTTACCCCAGCTGACCTCTGTGTCTGACTGGTTGTTTGGACTCTAGGGAACCCTGTTGTCTGGCTCTCGGACTGACTCTTCAGCTTGGTCCCTGGAAAACACTAGCTCCTCTCTTCCAAGTTCATCTTTTTGTCTTTCCTCCTAGTGACTAGTCTGCCCAAGTGCCCTAACAGCCCCTGAGTGTCCGGTTCAAGCTCTGTGGCAGAGGGTGATGGGAGCATAGGAAGAGCAGGTGGTGAAGTATGAGACTTGAACTGCTCTCTTCGCAGTTGGAAGTAGGACCCAGGGGAACTTTCTAAGGGATTCTTTCCTGGACCATGTCAGGATTTCCAGGGCCCTGGAAGACAGGGACCAGCCCCCAAGCTAAAGCCTGCCAATTTCGGGCTCTCTTGGAACCTGGGAAGGGACTTTTTTTTTCTTCTTTTCCGTTTTGTCACTAATCCTCATCAGAGGATATTTTTTCCATTGGTTTTTAGAGAGAAGGAAGGGAAGGAAGAGAGAGAAACACATTGATTGGTTGCCTCCTGAACCCTCCCCTACTGGGCCGAGGATCGAACCCACAACGCAGGTACATGCCCTTACCGGGAATCGAACCTGTGGCCCTTTGGTGTGCTGGCCGATGCTCCCACCATGGAGCCATACTGGCCAGGACAAAAGGTACTTCTTGTCTGATCAGGCCCTCATGGCAAGAGCTGGGATAGGGTCTTCCTTGGGTAGCCCTGAGAAGCATCAGTTTGCCCATCTGTCTAGTGGGCAAATTCTATTTCTGGGCTGTTTCAGGGATTCAGGAAGCTAATGAATGAGAAATGGTCCTGAGGTCATTAAAGGTGTTTGATTCTCCCCTCTCTTTCTTCTTTAGCCTCTTGCTTTTCTGCCTCCCAGATGGGCGGCCACATTTTCATTCCAGGAAGGACTCCATTTGTGACTGTGGTTGCCAAATGATATCATAGTTGTTATTATTGCTGTTATTATTGTTATCAGTGTTAGGAAGTAATGTTCATTCATTCAGCGGGTGCCAGGCTGACTTCTTTCTTGATTCAGCATCTTGATTCCCATGATGAGCAAGTAGAGTGGAGGTTCTCTTATCCCCACTTTAGAGATGAGCAGGGAGGCTCAGAAAGGACTTTGTTTGCTCAAGGCCACCAAGCTGGCGGGAGCCCAGCTGGGTGCCTGACTGCCCCTGGCTTCCCAGAAGCTTGGGGTTTTGCTCCTAGCATTTCCTCCTCCTTCTTCTTTTTTAAAATGTTTTTATTGGTGTGTTTGTTTTCTTTAGCAAGAGAGGAATGGGGCGGGATAGAGAGATAGAAACATCAATGATGAGAGAGAATCATTGATTGGCTGCTTCCTGCAAGCCCCACACTGGGGATCGAGCCCGCCACCCAGGCATGTGCCCTGACTGGAATCGAACCATGACCTCCTGGTTCATAGGTCCATGCTCAACCACTGAGCCACGCCAGACGGGTGAGGATATTTTTTCCATTGATTTTTATTTTATTTTATTTTATTATTTTTTAAAAAATATATTTTATTGATTTTTTACAGAGAGGAAGGGAGAGGGATAGAGAGTTAGAAACATCGATGAGAGAGAAACATCTATCAGCTGCCTCCTGCACACCCCCCACTGGGGATGTGCCCGCAACCAAGGTACATGCCCTTGACGGGAATCGAACCCGGGACCCTTGAGTCCGCAGGCCGATGCTCTATCCACTGAGCCAAACCAGTTAGGGCTTATTTTATTTTTTATAGAGAGAGTGGAAAGGAGGGAGGGGGAGAGAGAAATATGACCCTGAGAGAGACACATTCATCGGTCGCTTCCCACACATGCCCTGACTAGGGCTGGCGATCGAACCCGCAGCCCAGGCAAGAGGTCCCTGGCTGGGAATCGAACCCTTGACCCTTCGATGAATGAGCCGCTGCTTCAATCACTGAGCAACACTGGCCAGGGCCAGAATTTCCTTTTTTGTCTCTGGCGCTTTGCTCTCTGTCCACGGTGGTGGAAAGGTGTTGGTTTTGGGTCAGCCAGGCTTGGGCTGTGGGCCCCTCTGCATGGCCATCTCCTTGATTGCCGGGCTTCCGGTGGGTGCCTACAGAGCTTGGTCCATTTCATTTACCTTTGTCTCTGAACAGGTTTTTGACCTCTCCAAGCCTCGGTTTCCCCGACTAGACATGGGGTGATTGTCCTTTAAGACTGTTGCAAGGATACAGTGACTTAGTGTGTTGAAAGTGCTTGCTTAGCACAGTGCCTGGCACACAGTAGGTCTATATGGCCATTATTTATTGATCTAGCGCCTCTCGTATAGACAGCAAAAGTTCATCAGGATTAAAGTGCTCTCAAGTTTCACACTGACTTCATGTAAGCCTGTGAGGGTGGGACTGCTGTGGTCTCATTTTACAGAGTGGGAAACAGGCTCTTGTGTGAGGTTGTTCAGTGAGGAATCGGGGGCTCTGGCTGGGTGGAGGCCCGAGTCTCTCTCTCCTCTCTGCCTTTCTTCTGTCCCTCTGC
The DNA here is from genome assembly GCF_014108235.1 of Myotis myotis. Taxonomy (NCBI): domain Eukaryota; kingdom Metazoa; phylum Chordata; class Mammalia; order Chiroptera; family Vespertilionidae; genus Myotis; species Myotis myotis. The sequence goes on from NW_023416368.1 coordinate 84,785,994, forward strand.
CCCTTGCCTTTCTCTGCCGCCCACCCTGGCATATGGTGACTGCCAACTACTACTGAGCTGGCTCCTGTGGCAACCTCCTCCCGAAGCCTGCAATGCGATATCCCATGTTAAGAGCATTAATTCAGGGCCTGAGAACCAAAGTTGTAAAAAGCCTTTCTTTGGGTAAGGGGTGCTCTAACAGAACTAATTTGTTTTTATTTCTGGAATGTGGAGAAGGCCCCTCAACTACAAAGCCCTGTTCTAAAAGGATAGCAGGCGGGCCTTATTTTGAATTCTTTTCCTACTTCTTTTTGTGAATTTGGTCAAACTACTTTTTTCCTTGTACCAAAGACTTGTACAGTGAATATCCCTGTTGGTTTCAAGGAACAAACAAGAGCGTGTCAAGGGCATGTGCCTGGGGGTCAGCACAAGCTGCTGTTTCATTATCTCCCCCTTGTGGGTTTTCTAAGAATGTGGTCCAAGTGGGAATGACCCAGTTAACTTAGCCCTGTACCAGGGGTTGCTCATGGGTGGCCTTGAGGCCCAAGACCTGCTTGCTGGACCTTTTGTTTCATTTGCCTGGTGTTTAGAAGGTTTTGTTTTTAATTAGCTGTCAATATCTAAGATCTTTAGAGATTAAGGCTTCCACCATGTTTGGCTATACCCATGTACCCATCGCTGCTGCTGTTATAATCATCATTTTCTGATCTCCCTGTTCCATCTCACTTGGGGCCCAATTGCCTAGATCTCAGAATCAGCAGCCACTTGCTGCCTGGTCAAACTAGGACCGGGCACGAGCTGCAGCAGTCCCCACCACTCCCTAGTGCTGCCCAGGCCCATTTCACATTTGCCTTCTGTCCCTGTGAACCTTTGAGTTTAAGACCCCTGGCTTGCCCTGGCCGATTTGGCTCAGTCGATAGAGCATTAGCCTGTGAATTGAAGGGTCCAGGGTTTGATTCTGGTCCAGGGCACATACCTCGGTTGCAAGCTTGATCCCGGGCCCTGGTCAGGGCTTGTGTGGGAGGCAGCCAATTGATGTGTCTATCTCACATCTCTCTCTCTGTCTCCCTCTCCCTTCCACTCTCTCTAAAAATCAATGGAAAAGTATCCTCGGGTGAGGATTAAAACAACAACAAAAAGACCTCTGGCTCTGCACCAGTAGGTAGACCTGTGGCCCTAAGGAGAGGGAGGGGCTTGGGAGATTTTTCTTTGGGAAAAGAGCAGGAGGAGGCCACCGTTGAAGCCTCCAACCCCTGAGGCGTGGGGTGACTCTGTGAGCCTTTCCTCACTGAGCCTCTGTTGACTCCACGGGCCTCCAGGTTGGGTGTGTTTCACTTCTTAGGGCAGATAAAGTCACCTGGTGCCCCTCAGTGAGGGTGGAGTGACGATTAAATGAGATTGTTTAGACGCAGCGGTTGCCAACCTTTCGGACTTCACGGACCACCAGTGGTCCGAGGACCACTGGTTGGCGACCCCTGCTCCAAAGGTTTCCTTAAATCAGCGGTTGCCAACCTTTCGGACCTCACGGACCACTGGTTGGCGGCCGCTGGTTTAGAGTGCTTGGGAGCATCTAGCACAGAAAAAGTGCTTAAAATGCTTTGCATTTTTCATTCCTTCACTGAAACATGTTTCGTCCCTGTTCTAGGCCCTGGGCAAGATAACAAAACCATTGCCCTTGCTGTGTGTGTGTGTGTGTGCGAGGGGGGGGGGGGGGCGGGGGGTGGAGGTAGGGGGGTTGGATTACCAGCAGGGGGCAGATAAAGAAGAAACTTGGTAGGTGATAACTTATAGAAAAAAGAGCAGGGCCCTAACCGGTTTGGCTCAGTGGATAGAGCGTCAGCCTGCGGACTCACGGGTCCCAGGTTTGATTCCAGTCAAGGGCATGTGCCTTGGTTGCAGGCACATCCCCAGTAGGGAGTGTGCAAGAGGCAGCTGATCGATATTTCTCTCTCATCGATGTTTCCAACTCTCTATCCCTCTCCCTCCCTCTCTGTAAAAAATCAAAATATATTTAAAAAATATATATATATTTTAAAAAAAGAAAAAAGAGCAGAAATGAGGAGAATGAATGGGGGAGGGGGAGGTTTATGGTTTTAAATAGGGAGGGGGTCAAGGAAGGGAACATTTGATCAAAGACTTAAGGAGCTGAAGGAGGAGCCTCCAGTGGAGACCTGCTGGAAGAGCATCCCAGGCTGTGGGAACGGCTAGTGCCAAGGCACTGAGGTAGGACTGTGCTGGTATAAGGGGTGGAGATGAAGTTGGGGAGGTTTCTCAGTCTTGGTGGGTGTAGGCCATGCAGAGCCCTGAGGGCTAAGGAGGGCTCTGAGTAGAGGAAAACTGCTGCTGGTGCCCTTACTGTCTTCTTGGTCCTGGGCAAGTTGAGGCTTTCACCTTTGATTTGTTAACGTAAAAAACCATTGAAACGTGTAAAGAATTTTTGTGACTTTATTTGAGCCAAACTGTCGACATATGCCGGGAAGCAGAACCTTGATGAATTGAGATAATGCTCCGGAGAATGGCAGGTTACATCTGTATTTACACATTGCAATCAAAGGAGGGACATAGGTGGTTCACATGCAATCCATTGGTGATAGGCTAGAGAGGCGGGAGAAAGCAAATCGGGGAAACCCCTGGGATTGGATAAAAAGTAAAATGATAGACACATTTAGGTGGGTGCAGGATCAATTAACATGATAATGAAGGAATTTGTGGTGTCTGTTCTGGCGCCTAGCACGTTAGGTTGTGCCCCAAGGGGTCCAGAAAAAGGGAAGTTACAAGTTACCCAGACATTTCAAAGGGTATGTTATCATAGATGCAAAAAGACAGATAGGCTCAGTGAAGGTAAAGGTTGACCTTGTCAGTGAAGATACTGGCCTAGGATGTAACTGCCCACCATCACTGCTTTTAGTTTAATTTCAGACCATCCTTTGTGGTTACTTTAGGTCTCTGAGTTTGCAAGACCTCCATTGAAGCCTTCCCTGAGCTTGTTAGGTTAGCATGTGGCCCCTTTTGTGCACAGATTTTTAGCTTTACTTTGATTTTTTCAGTGAGCAGATCCCCCGAATGCATGTAAGGGCCTGGTGCCATTTTTCTTTTAACGAGAAACAGCTGCCCATGGGACTCTACCATCTCCAACTGCATTTCCATTTGGTCTTTGGTGCTGTGTTCCTTCAGGGACACATGGCTGCTGCCTGGCACACAGTGGGTGCCTGACAAATGCAGGATGACTGTTGGCTCATGTCCCTGCCAGACATGGGCATGGGTCTGCCCCTTGGGCTGCTCTGTCCCTTAATGGATCTTAAGTGGGTGAAGCCACTTGGCAATGATGGCTGCTCCTCCATTTCCTTCCTTCCTTTTTAAATTTAATTTAATTTTATTATTATTTTTTAAAAAATCAATATTTTTATTGATTTTAGAGAGGAAGGGAGAGGGAGAGATAGAAACATCAATGATGAAAGAGAATTATTAATTGGCTGCCTCCTGCATGGGATCGAGCCCACAACCTGGGCTTGTGCCCTTGATGGAAATCGAACCTGGGACCCTTCAGTCCACAGGCTGATGCTCTATCCATTGAGCCAAACTGGCTGGGGCTTCTTTATTAATTTTAGAGAGGAAGAGGGAGAGAGAGAGAGAGAAACACCAATTTGAAAAAAATATTAATCAGTTGCCTCCTGCACGTGCCCTGACCAGGAATGGAACCTGTCAACTTTTGGTGTATGGGATGATGCTCCAACCAACTGGCCTTCATTATCCTTTCTTTTGGGCAAAACTGAATTGCCTTTGCCTGTGTGGCCTATGTACACAGGCCAGTCATCATGGAAGAGGTTACAGGTGCCTTTGGGAATGTGGCCATCCCTTTCTCTGGACCTCAGTTTTCTCCTCTGGATCATGGGGATTACAACGGTCCTTTTCTCCTGGAAATGCGTTAAGGATCAAATGAGCTAATCCTTGTGAAACATTAGACCTATGCGTTTTCTATAGCCCGGGGTTAGGAGTCTGATGATCAGTTGTTAATTTCTTTTTCCTTAAAGAAAAGGAATTCATAATTACTTTATTAATATAAGTAACACTGCATTTTAGCACAAACACTAATTGAGTGCCTGGCAGTGCAAGCCAGAACCAGCTGGGGAACCACAGGCCTGCCTGTTCCCCAGGCTGTGAAATGCTAGCAGGATCCTGTTCCTGGTTTGTTTCTAAATGGGAAAGGTGGCTGCGAACAGATATTTGGCCGTGAAAAGAATTTCTGCTCATTTCATTTATGGTGGTGGGAAATAGGGAGCAAAAATGCCAAACAAGCCCTAGGTGGCTTGGCTTAGTGGATGGAGCATCTGCCTTTGTCCTCAAGGGTTTTGGGTAGGATTCTGGTCAGGGGCACACGCCCTGGTTGCGGGCTCAGTCTCCAGTCGGGTGTGTGCAGGAGGCAGCCAATCATTGGTTCTTTCTCATCACTGATGTTTCTCTCTCTCTCTCCTCTCCCTTCCTTTCTGAAATCAATAAAAATATATTTAAAAAAAAAATAAAGCCTAACAGCCCTGGCCAGTTAACTCAATGGTTAGAGCACTGGCCGGAGGACCGAAGGATCTCGGGTTCAATTCCTGGTCAAGGGCATGTACCTGGGTTGCAGGTTCAATCCCTGGCCCCAGTCAGGGCTCCTGTGGGAGGCAACCAATTGATGTTTCTCTTTCTCTCTCTTTCTCTCTTTCTCTCTCCCTCCTCTCTCTTTCTCTCTCTCTTTCTCCCTCCCTCACCCTCCCTCCATCCCTCCCTCCCCCCTCCTTTCCTTCCTTCTACTCTCTCTAAAAATCAATGGAAAAAGTAACCTCTGGTTAGGATTACCAAAATAAATAAATAAATGCCTCACAGTAGGGAATTCACTAGACAATATGCCCAAACATCCTACTGAAATAGTGATCTAGAAGAGGATTTAATGGCCCAGAAAGCCATGTAAGACCTGCTAAGTCCCAAACCACATGGATGGTATGACTCCTATCTTGTTCAAAATAGTTTTGTTTGTATAGTAAAAAGCCTGGAAAAATGTGTGTCCCCCCAAACCTCACATGTGGGTTGTCTCTCCACGTGAATCTTGGTTTTTGCTCATTTTGTGATTTATAACCAGAAAGATAAATTTCTCCGAAGCTCAGAATTATTTGTCTTAATGGATAATGGCCCTCCTTAGGTTCACAGGTTGAAAGTCCCTGCTAATTAGCCAGGTCAGTTCTGGGTGAGGGCAGAGGACTGGCTTATGGATAGTTCTAGAGTTGGAGTTTTCTTTTTTCTTTTTTTTCCCTTTAGAGATTTCAAAGACAGAGCGGGAAGAAGGGGCTGGTCTTGTAATGGAATCCTGTGCCTCTCCTGGTGTTTGCATTTGGCTCAGAATCACATCTGCCAAGTTTTGGCCCTATTTGAATGAAAATGCCAAAATTATAGGCCCCTTTACTGCAGAAAAAAGTGGGAACATCAGCTAACCCTTAATTTACTGGGGTTGCTAAGCGCATGCTGTAATTAAGCCCTTATTGTGTTAAAGCTTTGGAAAAACGCAAGCCAATAATGAGATATTTATAGGATCTTAGCTACAATCTGAGTAAAAGAAAATAGTAGCCCTACCTGTGAAGCAGAATGGCACTGAAGAGGAGAGACTCCTGCTTCTGGGTGCATCTGGGTTTCTGTTAGTCTTGGCAACGAGGCCCCTGCTGGGCACTGAGGTGTTTCCTCCTTGGAGTCTCTTCCGGCTTGAACAGGATGCTGGGTGGCCCTTTAGGTTTCACCTGCTGTTGGGTGTTTGTGACTTTAACAGTAAGAGCTGATGTTCGTGTAGAATCACCCTGTGCCATGTCTAAAATCTGACCACAAGGTCCCAGAGCCCTGGGAAACAGGTGCTGCTCTTAGCACCCCTGCTTTAGAGGTGGGGAAACCGAGACCAGCCCAGCCCGGGGGACTGGTCTGAAGTTACACAGGGAGGAGCCCAGGAGCCAAGGCCTGAGCTGGGCCTTTCTCACCCAGAGACAGACACCCAGGCACAGTGGGGCTGGGAAGATGTGGCCATGGCTTTCGTGAGTGGGATAAACAGTGGATCATGGCACTTGTGTCTGAGGATGAGGTTGAGGTTGCAGTTTGGGCGACTTCTGGCTTTTAGAATAATTTGATTAGCTGTGCATACCTTAAATAGCACCTACCTTGAGCCAGGTGCTGGGCACCCAGCGGGGACAGAGATCAGGTGAATGGTTACATGAGCAAGAACATTCTGAAGTTTAAGAAATGCAGTGAAAATAGAGGGGGCTGCTTCAGAAGGGGCGGTTCGGGTGGGTGTCCTGCAATGGAGCCAGTCCCTCAGAAACTCCAGAGAAGAGCATCCCAGGCAGAGGGAACAGCAGGAGCAGAGGGAACAGCAGGAGCAGAGGGCCCTGTGCACCTGGCCTGCCGGGTGCCTGCTGCACATGCGGAAAAGGGACTGAGATGGAAGCAAGAATCAGCAGGCACATGAGGGTCAGGAAACTGCTCATCGGAGGCTGATTTTTCATAAATTTTAATTACGCAAGTAGAACACTGGTAACAGTGTTGTTGTAAAAAGGGAAACCATGATACATGAGGAAGAACACATGGCCCACCCTGTCCCTTCCTCCCAGCTCTACGTGCCAGTTTAGGGTATACCCTGCCAGGCGCCTCTTATGTATTTGTGTACATATGTATGTGCTGGTATCTGTAGGAATATACAGCACTTTTAGGGGTGGTTGTTTGAAAGTATGTCTTCTTTCCAGAACTGGGACCAACCCAAGTTTGGCAATTTGTTTTCCGTCCATTCAACACATCCTAGAGGTCTTTATGTGTTGTTTGTAACTGCTACTTAGAGCTTCATGATTGTCCCAGAGGGGTGAGGAATGGAGGCAGGGGGCCAGCAAAGTCCCTGTAGCTGTCCAGATGAGTGATGACGGCACCCTCTGTGTGCCATGATTCACGCTTGAGACCAGTGCTTGATCCCCGTTTACTGGCCAGGAAACTGAGTCACAGAGGTGTGCCCAACGATGCTGGGGTTTCAGGTGGTCAGATTCGAACCCAGAGCCTTGGCCAGCCTGGTAGGCCTACGCCACAGTTCTGCTGGCCTACATGTGGAATAGCACCCTCACCCCTGGCTTCATCAAATCTTCCAACTTCCTTTTCCCCTTGGTCTGGCTTCATGGGGGCTGGTTTTCACTCTTCCAGCACTCTATCTTTGTCGGCATGGCCTCAGAAGTTTCTGGTATAAGGCAGGGTGTCAAGGAGTAATACAAACCCTGTGGATCCTGTGGTGCCCACTGAAGAGCCCGATGCTATGCTTCACTTGCTTGATTTGCCTCCTTCATTGGTGACAGGGTGTGGCTCTGGTCTTCCACACTGAATGGGCTTTCCATGTCTGTGAGGCACTTGCTAGGTGCCAGGCACTGAGTACTGTCTGTATGTCATCTTGGGTCGGCCCCATTTCCCTGATGAGGCAGTGGAGGGGCAGAAATGGGCAGGCCAGGGGGCGCGGGGGGCTCTGAGCCCTCATACTTACCCACTTGTCCACTCAACCGGTATGTCCTTGGTGGAGAAAGGCACCTCCATACCAAGTGACAGAGGATATGTTCGCATGGGGATGTCATGGTGAGAGAGGCTTCAAGAGGTCCTTACCCTCTCAGGTGGCACATTCCAGTGTGAGTGAGAGGAGGCATGTGGAAGATGGAGGCTCTGCTGTGGATCCTTGGGGTGGGAATGGTTGTGAGGGAATGCTTCTTGAAGGAGGCAGTAGGTCTTTCTGCTGAGGCGAGGAGGACAGGCAGGAGCTGGCTAGAAGCAGACAGATGACTGCTGAACTCGTTGTACCTTCGTACCTGTCTTGCCTGGCTGTGGGCCCCAGCTCATGGCTCATGCCCTGTTATCCATAGGGCACTTTCGTTTCTTTTTCACAGCTGTGTAGTACTTCACAATACAAAGACACCTTTATTTACGGGCTCTTGGTAATGGATATCGAAGCTATTTCCAGTCATTCGGTCCCAGGATTTGCACCGGACAGGGTATACCTGTGTAGAATATGGAAGAGGAGGACATTGGGAGGTGATGGCCAGCACTGGGCATGTGGCCATCACTACCTGGGTGTGATGTCTAGGGCACCACCAAGTAACGGCTTCACCGGAGTTCAGTGAGCAGCTTTGGAATTGGTCAGCGTGTCCTTACCACGCTTCACCCCTTCTTACCTCTTCTACTCAGTGCAGTCACCTCTACCCCAGGTCCCCCAGCTCCTACCCTCACTCCCCACAGCATCCACCCGGCTCCTGTGAACACCTGAATCAGGACACATTCCTCCTCTGCTCACCGATATCCGTGGCTCCCACCTCCTTTGGGGCAGATGCCCAAGTAGTCCTCCTCCCATGACCCCTGTCACCTCCTCTCCTTTCCCCCTTGCTCATCCTTCCAGGCACATGTCCTCCTGGCTGCCTCTGGGACCTCCTAGGCTCACTTCCACTCTGGGCCTTTCCCTCTTTTTCTTATTTTCTTCTTTTTAAAAAAAATATATTTTTACTGATTTCAGAGAGGAAGGGAGAGGGAGATAGAAACATCAATGATGAGAGAGAATCTCCGAGGCCGCAACCCCAGGCATGTGCCCTGTACGAGAACCCAACCTGGGACGCTTCCACCTGCAGGCCGATGCTCTACCCATTGAGCCAAACCAGCTAGGGCAACCCTGGGCCTTTCTCTTCCCCTGTCTGCATTTTCTCTTTTTCAGAGCTCTATACTACCTGACCTGCGGGTCTCTTCTCAGGTCTCTGCTCAAACGTTACCTCCCTGAGCGGCTGTCCCTGACCTGCTCCAGCTCACACAGGACCTCGGCACGCTCAGACTGCCTATCCTGATGGTTCTTATTAGCACCTGAAATTGCTTGTTTCTTCTCAGTCTTCTCCCTGCCCTCAAGAATAGCAGGGCTTCAAGGGCAGGGATTTTTGTCTGTGTGTCCTTTGCTGTCCTGGCAGAGTAGGAACATGCATATTGAATGAATGTACTGCCCTGGCTGGTGGCTCAGTTGGTTGGAGTGTTGTCCCGTATATCAGAAGGTGGTGGGTTCAATTCCCACTGAGGGCACATACCTAGGTTTTGGGTTCGATCCCAGTTGGGGGCATATAGGAGGCAACTGATCAATGTTTCCCTCCCCCCCTCCCCTCCCCCCTTTCTCTCTCCCTCTCCCTTCCCTCCTCCTCCCTCTCTCTCCCTCCCTACCCCCTTCTCTCTCCCTCTCTCAAATTAATAAAAAACATATCCTTGGGTAAGGCTGAAAAAAATTTAAAAAAGAAAAGAAATTAATGACCTAGAAACCAGCATTGAATTAATTGCACTGCATAAATGTGCATTGAGGAGGGGGCCAGAGGACTACTCTGGGACTTGTCTTTGGGGGCTCACAGCCCACTTGGGGACATGGGGTGCTCCAGGGAATCAGAAGAGCATTGTCTTTGTGGTGGGCTATGATTTGCCCCTTGACAAAAAGAGTAATAATAGGTTAAGACCCCAAGGTTGGGCAGGCCTGGATGTCTCTTTGGGCTGGCTCCCCAGCTGTAAGATGATGCCCCCCCTCACACCCTGCACAGCTTCCAGTCAGATGCCCCCTCCACTCTACTTTCTGTCTGGGTACCAGGTGGCCCTGGCAGGAGAGGACACCACTCTTCTCAGGCACTCCAGTATCTCAAAACGGACGGGAAGTTTGAAGTCAGCCCCTACTTCCCCCCCTTGGTGCCCACGTGGACCAAGAACCAAGGCAAAGAAGCCTCTGGGGGTTGTCACCCCTCAGCCTGGTAGCCTGTTAGTGGCCACCATGGGGAGATGCCATAAAATACCAGGTCCCAGTTCTAGACCCCTCCCCAGACCAACTTAAACCCCTGGGGAAGTGCTTACAGCTCTTTTTGAATTTGTCCAGGAGGTCTTCCGGCTTTTACCAGAAGGCCCTAAAAAAACACACAAAACAAAACAAAGAACCCTGGGGATATTCCAGGCATATGCTACAGCTTGGAGAACTGCTGCTCTCTTTATCACGGGAGACCCATGGGGCTGTGGACAAGCAGCCAGCAGAGCTGTCCAGGTCCCCGGTGACACTCTTATGCCCAGACGTAGGAGGAGGCGCCCTGGAGACTCTGCCACATGACATTTTCCCAGAGATAAGAGTGTGTTGGGGCTGGCAGGCTGGCAGGCAAGTGGAACAGGCAGGAACAGTCCCAGCTGGGGTTACACCCGCCTCCTGGGTGATACACCCTGGCACAGCCAGGCCAGCCCCCTGTTGTGGGTGAGGGACACAGCCCTGTCTGTCCCAGGCCATGGGGCCTTTGTCTTCGGTGCTGATGGGCAGGGTCCTTCTTGAGGGTCACAGCTTCTTCGCCAGGAGGCCCCCAGCTGGCCCTGCAGCTGGGGAGCTAGGGCTTTGAGGTTGATGCCTTGAGAAGTTTTTACCTGGCAGTGGAGTGCCCGGGATCTAGAAATCAAGACGGGAGCCTGTAACCGGAGGCCAGGAGCCACCCACTCAGCTGGAGGGAGCCTTCCTGTGGTTTGGGTTGGCATGGCTTATCTTGCCACACGGAGTTCCCCTCGTCTGGGCGGAAGCCCTTTTGACGGAAGCTCGGCTTCAGCTTCTGCCCTGGTGGCGTCTCCTGTTGCCCTATCTGGCACAGGTTGCTGGGGAGCTCAGGGTGGCTGCTTTCGAAGGTGGGGAGGCCCTACCTGGAATATACTTCCAGCACTAAGTGAGAAACAACTTCTAGCTTGATTTTTCAACTCTCTCTCTTTTTTTAAAAAATATATTTTATTGATTTTTTACAGAGAGGAAGGGAGAGAGATAGAGAGTTAGAAACATCAATGAGAGAGAAACATCGATCAGCTGCCTCCTGTACACCTCCTACTGGGGATGTGCCCGCAACCAAGGTACATGCCCTTGACCGGAATCGAACCTGGGACCTTTCTTTATTCTTTTTTTTTTTGAACCTGGGACCTTTCAGTCTACAGGCCGACGCTCTATCCACTGAGCCAAACCGGTTATGGCTCAACTCTCTTTTTTAATTAAAAGAATTACTCGACTGTATTCATTGTAAAATAAAATGCACTCCTTTAGTATGTATACAGAGTGAGGCAGAGTTTCCTATCACCATTAGCATGAGAACCACCTCCATCGGTGTATGGCTCTTGTCAGGTCCTTTTTTCTAGATTCCTATGTGTAGCTGTCCCCTGCCCCCCTCCCCCCAGTGCCACCATGAGTTCATCTTTGACCGCCCAAAGTCTTGCCAGAATGTGACCACCTCATGCCATGTCCCTGCTATTTAGTGCCTTGAGGAGTTCTTACCTTTGTTTTAATAAATTTTTTATTTGGGAATAATTCTAGATTTATGAAAAATAAGTAAGCTTTACATTTACAAAAGTTCCAAAGATACATTCAGCTCCCATATACCCTTCATCTATCCTTAATGTCAACATTTTACCTTAATATGGTACATTTCTCACAACTAAGAAGTTAACTTCAGTATATTATCATCACTGATGAGTGCCAGGCGTTACTCAGATCTTCCGTTTCCCTCACTGTGTCCCTTTTCTGTCCCAGGGCCCCATCCAGGACCTCATGCTGCATTTCATTGTCACATCTCCTGAATCTCGGCTGGTCTGTGACAGCACCAGTCTTTTCTTGTTTTTCACAACCTTGGTATTTTATAAAATGTCCTTCAATTGGGGTTTCGCTTATGTTTTCTCATGATTATACTAGGGCTTTGGGTTTGGGGGAGGAAGACTACAGAGATAAGCTGCCCTTCTCTCTGCATCCTTGATATCAATGAGGCTTAGCACAAGTGATGTTGACCTTGATCTCTTGGTTAAGGTAGTGTCTATCAGCTTTCCCCACTGCAGTGTAGTACTCTGTTTTTTTGTTTTTTTTTTTTTAGTAGTACTCTTTTTTATACACTATTCTGGAGCATTGAGGCTTCGAATATGTAATATGTCCAACACAGCCTCAAATTCAAAACCATCATAAAAGATGGAGAGAGGCCTTCTTGTCCTCCTCCTCCTAGCATAGCTAACCACCCTTTCCAGTCTCCTGTGTGTCCTCCCAGTTTCTCAGTGCAAATAGAAGCAAATATGAATGTGTTTTTATTCTCCCCCATACACAGCTTTACACCCTGTTCTGAACAGGGAGATTGTTACTTAACAGTATTTCGTGGTGATTTTAGTGTATTAGCACATAGAGTACTTGCTCATTTATTTTATTTTTTCTTCTCCCTCGAGGTTTAATTTAACCCTAGTAAACCTCCACTCATTTTTAGTGTATAGTTCTAAGGTTTTGACAAATGCAAAGAGTTGTGTAACCACCGCAATCAACACATAGAACATTTCTGTCACCCCCCAAAACCTCCTGTGCCCTTTTGAAAGAATATATATTTTAAAATATATTTTATTGATTTTTTTTACAGAGAGGAAAGGAGAGGGAGAAGGATAGAGAGTTAGAAACATCAATGAGAGAGAAACATCAATTCAGCTGCCTCCTGCACACTCCCTACTGGGGATGTGCCCGCAACCAAGGTAAAAGCCCTTGACCAGAATCGAACCTGGAACCCTTCAGTCCACAGGCTGACCTCTATCCACTGGGCCAAACCAGTTAGGGCCCCTGTGCTTTTTTGTATTCACCCCTCTCCACCCCTCATATCTGACTCTACTGATGGGTTCTCCACTCTGGTTTTGCCTTTTCTAGAATGTCATATAAAAGGGCTTATGCAGCCTTTGAATCTGGCTTGTTTCCCTCTGCATGATACATTTGAGAGCCATCTAGGCTGTGTGCATCAGTAGTTGGATCCTTTTTTATTTTAAAATATATTTGATTTCAGAGAGGAAGGGAGAGGGATAGAGAGATAGAAACATCATTGATGAGAGAGAATCATCGATCGGTTGCCTCCTGCACGCCCCCTAACTGGGGATCGAACCTACAACCCAGGTATGTGCCCTTGGCCGGAATAAAATCTGGGACCTTTCAGTCCGTAGGCTGAAGCTCTATCCACTGAGCCAAACCGGTTAGGGCTTGAGTTAATTTTTGTATGACTTATGAGGTATAGATTGAGGTTTATAATTTGTTTGGCCTATGAGTGTCCAATTGTTCCAATGCTATTTATTGAAAAGACCATCCTTTCTCCCTTGAGTTGCCTTTGTCAGAAATCAGTTGGTCATGTTCATGGGGGTCCATTTCATGCAGCTGCCCTTTGGGTTAAACCACATTTCTTTATTACTGTAGCTTTATCGTAAGTCTTGAATCAGGCTGGGAGAATCTTCCTTGTTTATCTTTTCCAAAATTGTTTTGGCCAGTCAAATTCCTTTGCCTTTACATATAAATTTTATAATCAGCTTATTGATTTCTTAAAAAATGATCTTTGGCCCTGGCCCGTTTGGCTCAGTGGATAGAGCGTCGGCCTGAGGACTGAAGGGTCCCAGGTTCGATTCAGGTCAGGGGCATGTGCCTTGGTTTCGGGCACATCCCCAGTGGGGGGTGTGCAGGAGGAGGCTGATTGATGTTTCCCTCTCATCGATGTTTCTGGCTCTCTGTTCCTCTCCCTTCCTCTCTGTGAAAAATCAATAAAATATATTAAAAAAAATGGTCTTTGTATATCAGTACATGGAAAGCTTTGCTATTTTTATAACTGTATTATTCCATCAACATCACCACTCTATTGTACTTTCTAGCCTAACCTCCCCAAATAGTCATTAAAAAAATATTTAAAAAAAATTTTTTTTGTTGTTATTACATATGTGTCCTTATCCCCACATTACCCCCCATCCCCTCCACTCATGCCCTCACCCTCCAAAAAAAATATTTTTATTGATTTTAGAAAGGAAGGCAGAGGGAGAGGGAGAGAGAGACAGAAACATCAATGATGAAAGAGAATCACTGATCAGCTGCCTCATGCATGCCCCACACTGGGATCAAGCCTGCAATGCGGGTATCTGTCCTGACTGGGAATTGAACCATGACTTCCTGGTTCATAGGTCGATGCTCAACCACTGAGCCATGTCGGCTGGGCTAGAGATGGGTTTTATTGTAGAGATGGATTGATAGACCTGTCCCCTTGTTGGTCCATGGATTGCTCTTTTGCTTTTGGATTATTTGTCTTTTTATTGTTGATTTGTAAAAGTTATTTAAATCTGGTATCAAGACTAGTCCTTTATGAGATGAATGATGTGCAAATACAGTCATGTGTTGCATAATGACATTGTGGTCATTCTGTGTATAGGATGGTATCCCATCCTATCTAATAATAGACAAACATAGTAATTGACCATACCTTCGCTATGCCTCCCATTGGCTAATCAGGGAGATATGCAAAATAACCGCCAGCAAAGACGGCAGTTAATTTGCATACATAGGCACGAAGCTGTAGAGCGAAGACTGAAGGCGGCTGAGACTGAAGGCCGCTCCGGCCGCAGCAGGAAAGGCTTGAAGGCAGCTCCGGCCGGAGTGAAGGCCTGGGTCCTGGGTGCCGGAGGAAAACCGGTGCAGGCAGCCAGGGGAAGGGAAGGCCTATTGCATGAATATTTTCGTGCAACAGGCCTCTAGTAAGATTATAATGGAGCTGAAAAATTCCTGTCCTCTAGTGACATCGTAGCTGTTGTAACACTATAGGGCAACACATTGTTCACGTGTTTGTGGTGAAGCTGGTGTAAACAAACCGACTGCATTGCCAGTCCTACAAAAATATAACACAAGGCCGAAACCGGTTTGGCTCAGTGGATAGAGCCTTGGCCTGCGGACTGAAGGGTCCCAGGTTCGATTCCGGTCAGGGGCATGTGCCTGGGTTGCGGGCATATCCCCGGTGGGAGATGTGCAGGAGGCGGCTGATCGATGTTTCTCTCTCATTGATGTTTCTAACTGTCTGTCTCTCTCCCTTCCTTTCTGTAAAAAATCAATAAAATATATATATAAAAAAAATAAAATTAACACAAGATATTATGTAGAATACATTATACTTGATAATAATAAACAACTATGTTACAGGTAATGTATTTACTATACTATACTTTTCATCATTATTTTAAAATGTACTCTTTCTACTTATTAAAATAATTTTTGTTATAAAACAGTATGCTATTGTACACCCACAGCAGCCTCATACATCTCGTTTTTACTGCTTCTCTTGATTGCATCATTTCTCTGCACTTGACTTAATCGTGTATTGTTTTGTACAGTAGGCTATTTAGGTTCGTGGCCTTTGAGAAATAGGCCTGGTTGTGTAGAAGGCTCTACCACCTAGGCTTGTGTCTGTATACTCATGATGTTCGCACGCATTTCTCAGTTATTGAGCAGTGCATGACAGTATTTTCTCCCATTATGTGTGAACATATGGCGTCCTTTGAAGCAGAAAAGTTTGAAATTTTGATGAAGTCCCATTTATATATTTTTTTGGTCATTTATGGTTTTGGTGTCATATATAAGAAACCATTGCCCAATCCATAAAGGTCATTTCCTAGTTTTGTTTTTGTTTTTTTACATGTTTTATAATTTTAGCTATTACATTTAGGTCTCTGATCCATTTGAATTCATTTTTATATATAGTGTAAGGTAGAAGTCCAACTTCCTTCTTTTGCATGTGGCTTATCCAGTTGTCCCAGGCCTCTGTTGAAAAGAGTATTTTTTCCCTCGTTGAATGGTCATGGCACTCTTGGTTGAAAATCAGTTGGCAATAAAAATGCAAGAGTATATTTCTGGACTCTCACATCTGTTCCCTTGATCTTTATGTCTACCCTGATGCCAGTACCACAGAGTCTTCATTACTGTACCTTTGTAATAAGTTTTGAAATTGGGAAATGTGATTTCTTCAACTTTGTTCTTTTTCCCTCCTGAAGCTTCTTTTGGCCATTCTTCGTCCCTTGCATTTCCATATGAATTTTCGGATCAACTGATGAATTACTGCAAAAAAATGCTCTTGGGATTTTGATAGAGGCTGCATTGAATCTGTAGATCTATGAATGCAAGCTGTCTTTTCATTTATTTAGGTTATTTATTTATTTATTTATTTAGTTTTTAGTTTAAAAGTTTGTTTGTTTGTTTTTTAATGAAAAACTGTATTTAAGGAAGGGATATACAAAGGGAAGGGCTGAGCCAAGGAGATATTGGGTTGATGATGGTAGCACCCAGGAGCTGGAGTTTCATCTTTATATGGAGTCACTGGCAGGAAGCTCTTGTCAGTGGGTCTTGGGGCTTAGAATATGAATGGAAAGCGAATGCTCAATCAGGTGTTTTTAGGACAGTTTTAATTCCTTATGTGGTCTGATTCCTGGTGCCCAGTAAATTTTCCTGGTCTTTGTCGTGTGTTGAGAAGTTTGGACAAGTCTTCCTTGTCTTTGTTCTCCTGTGGTGGGAAGCTTATAAATGGCCGTTAAGGATTATATTGACCTATAGTCCTAACAGGCAAGCAGATTTAAGGGTACACACCTGAGGTCAAATGCAAATGGCTCAGACTCAGGGCACTATTCTCCCTTCAGGTTTCCATATTCTGGGCTATTCAGATGGTTGGTGCAGCTGCTACTGTTGTCAGAGGAAGATGCCAGTGTGGCCAAAAAGGGGCCACATACTAACCTGCCTAGCTCAGGGAAGGCCTGCATGGTGGCCTTGCAAACTCAAGAGACCTCTCCTCTTTTGATTATATGTATAAAAACCTAAGCACTGACTAGCAGGGGACAGATGCTCAATGCACAGGATCAGGCTCCCCTCTGTATGGATCGGGCCTGTGAGGATCAGGCTCCCTCCAGTCTGGATTGGGCCTGCAGGGATTGGGCCGAAACCAGTTATCCGACATCCCCTGAGGGGTCCAGGATTGTGAGAGGGTGCAGGCTGAGGGACCACACCGATGCACGAATTCATGCACTGGGCCTCTAGTAATGTATATAAAACAAGGTGCAAATCTGTCATTCTCTGGAGCATTATCTCAATCCGCTGAGATTCTACTTCCCTGTGTGGTTCGTGTATTAGGCAGTGAGTTGAGCTCTGGGTGATGACTCTGATCGAGGCTGTGGGGCTGTGTGTGTGTTGGAGGGTGGGGAGATGTCAGCAGGGGACTGCTATGGCTAGAGAAGCTCACTCTTCGTGCCAGCTCTCTCAGCAACTAAGTTTGTACTTTTGTTGAATTTATTCCCAAGTATTTTTTAAAAAATATTTGTATTGATTTCAGAGAGGGAGAAGGGAGAGAGAGAAACATCAAAGATGAAATAGAATCACTGATTGGTTGCCTCCTGCATGCCCCCTCCTGGGGATTGAGCCCGAAACCCAGGGATGCGCCCGCGCCCCCCCCCCCCCCCCCCCCCACCGGAATCGAACATGGGACCCCTCAGTCTGCAGGCCGACGCTCTATTCACTGAGCCAAACCAGTGAGGGCCCAAGTATTTTTTTTTTTTTTAATACATTTTATTGATTTTTTTACAGAGAGGAAGGGAGAGAGACAGAGAGTTAGAAACATCGATGAGAGAGAAACATCGATCAGCTGCCTCCTGCACACCTCCTAGCAGGGATGTGCCCGCAACTAAGGTACATGCCCTTGACCAGAATCGAACCTGGGACCCCTCAGTCCACAGGCTGATGCTCTATCCACTGAGCCAAACCAGTCAGGGCCCAAGTATTCTTTTTAATTTTTCTTTAAATTCTCACCTGAGGATATTTTTCCATTGATTTTTAGAGAGAGTGGAAGAGAGAGGGAAAGACAGAGAGAAATATCAATGTGACAGAGACACACAGATTGGTTGCCTTCTGCACATGCCCTGATCAGGGCCCGGACCGGGAAGCAGCCTGCCTGCCCTTGACTGGAATGGAACCCGGGACCCTTCAGTCCACAGGCAGGCCGAGGCTCTACCCACTGAGCAAAACGGCCCAAGTATTTTATTCTTTTTGATGCTGTTGTAAATAGAATTGTTTCCTTAGTTTCGTTTTCAGATTAACTGCTACTGTACAATAATATAACTGATTTTTGTATATTGATCTGACATTCTGCAACCTTGTTGAACTTATTATCTCTGATAGTTTATTATTTTTATTTTTTCGGGGTGGGTAGGTAGATTCCTAAAACATTGCCTATAGACAGGATTATGTTATCTGTGAATAGTTTTCCTCCTTCCTTTGTCTTTACCTCTTTTTCTTACCCAATTGCCCTGGCTAGAAACCTCCAGTGCAGTGCTGAATAGCCGTGTGAGTGGACGTCCTTATTTTATTCCTGATCCTAGAGGGCAAGCTTTCAATGTTTCACCATGAAGTATTGTTCGCTGTGGGTTTGTGTAGATGTCCATTATCAGGTTGAGGACTTCCTTCCTATTCCTAGTTTGTTGAGTGTTTTTTATCATGGAAAGGTGTTGGGTTTTGTCTAATGCTTTTTCTTCATCTATTGATAATTTTGTGATTTACTCTGTTCATATGATGTATTGTGTTGATTTTGACATTTTTGGACCACCGTTGCATTTCTGGGATAAATCCCACTTGGTATGGTGCATAATTCTTTTTATATGTTGCTGTATTTGTACTAGTATTTTGTTGAGGATTTTTGGTGTGCGTCTATATTCATAAGAAATATCAGTCAGTAGTTTTCTTAAATATTTGTTAGAATTCATCAAACTTTTTTTAAAAGCTTTATTGGGTTATAATTGATATACAGAAAATTATAATCTTTCATTTTCTTTGAGGTACATGTTTACATTTATACATTTCCCTGTGCATGTTGCTTTAGCTGTAGCCTGTAGGTTTTCCTATGTTGTGTTTTCAATTTTCTTTCACCTCAAAATATTTTCTAATTTCCTTGTGATTTTTTTCTCTGACTCATTGGTTATTTAGGAATCTGTTGTTTAATTTGCACATAGTAGTGAATTGCCCAGTATTTCCTTCCTTTGTTTTCTAACTTCATTCCATTGTGGCCAGATCGCATACTTTATAAGATTTCAGCCCTTTTATATGCTTTCTTAGAGAATGCTTTATGTGCCATTGATGAGAATGTGTATTCTGCTGCTTAGTGGATTGTTCTGTACATGTCTCTTAGCTCTTGTTGATTTATTGTGTGTTGACATTTTTTGTTTCCTTGTTGATCTTTTGTTCAGTGTTCTGTCCATTGTTGAAGATAGGTATTGATGTCTCCCAACTATTATTATTTCTGTATTTCCCTTGCCCCATGCTATTTGTACATCTGTGTAGTGTTCCTCAGTCTGGACCAATCCCACTAAGTCCAGTTACTCTTCTACATGAGCTTTTAATTTTCTGGTTTTCTAGTATTCCCCTCCTGATAGAGCCTGTGGGGTCTTCAGGCTTGTGTGTCGGCTGTGCCGAGGGCTGATTCCTGTAAGGGAGATGCTGTGTTGGAGAGGAAGCAGATTTAGAATCATCTTGCCAGGTCTGCCTGGAAAGGCTGTGCCCAGGTCCTTCTGAGGTCCCCCCCGTCACCTTTGTGAACTGTCCTATGGAATAGAGTCTCACACTTGCCAGGCACTGGGTTACTGTGACTCATCCTCATTCTGCTGACAACTTGACGGGGTTGGCACTGTTATTTTCCCCATTTTAGATTGAACAACAAATTTAGGAAAGTGACAACCCTTGTCCAGGTCACATGGTGAGGCTATGGCTGTGCTGTTCAGCTTTGGGACTTCTCAGTACAACTGAAAAGCTACAAATTAATATTTGCTTGGTATAAATAAAAGTTATAAAATAGTCTTAAAAGACAAACCCAGATCACACTGGAGGCTATAAAACAGAAAGTTTTTCATTCTCACTCCACAGACAACCTCCATCCAGGTTTGGTTATCTCCTCCAAGCTTGTTGTCCCTACTTAGCCCAGAAATATACACAAACATTTTTTTTTTTAAAAAAGGGCAAAATTGGAGGACACTATCAATTCTGTGCATCTCATTTGGTTTTCAGCACTGTAGCCTGAATTGCTTCCTGGCCCGGTTCCAAGACCAATTTAGCCAACTTCCTGCTGATGGACATCAAAGTGGTTAATGGGTTTCACTCTGGAAAGCACTGCCACAGGGAGTGGCCGTCCTTGCAAACCCACCTAGGAGAGCAGAGTGGTCAGTAGGGGCAGTCAGAGGAGGTGACGTCTGTGTTGAGAGGAAGCCAGGATGTGGAAAGGCTTGAGGAGACATTCCAGGCAGGGAATCAGCATTTGCAAAGGCCCTGAGGCAGGAGTAGGTTTGACTTTCTCTTGACCACTAGGTTTGACTGGAATTAATGAGCCAGGTGGAGGTGGGGGCTCAGAGCAGGAAGGTGACAGGTCAATTGCTCAGGGCCTTGGAGGCCATAGGAACACTTTGGAGCAGAGGAGAGATGTGATCCTGACTCATTGTAAGTGTTCCTTTGGTTTTACAGGGCAAACATTCTTTTGGGCACCACAGTAAGAACTTTTCAAACCCTTCTAATTACCCTCTGAGGCATGGCATTATTCCCACTTACCAATGAGGAAACTGAGGCACAAAGAGGTAACCTGCCCAGCCCATATTGTCCAGAAAGGAGAGGGCAGTGCCTGGATTCCAGCTGGGCTCTGAGAAGCCCAGAGCCAGGGCAGCTAGTTGCCATGGGCCACTTCCTGCTTTTGCTCCTAGCCTGGCTGTCAGTTGAGACCATGGAGCAGGTGACACTAGGGCTGAGTGCCAAGGGCGGGCCCGGCTCTGGAAGCTGCAGAATTCCTGAGCAGGGTGCAACCTGCTGGGAATTTTGTGAAGGGATGGTGTCTGGAGTGAGACGGTAACAGCCAATAAGATGTCTTCCCGCCCCACTGCCTTCTGAGCCGAATTCTCATTTGTACAATGGCAGGTTTGGTTTTTCACCCCATAGCATTGATCATTTGCTTCGTGCCTGGCTCTGTGTTGGGAGCTGGGGAGAACGTGCCAGGCAGAGGACCCTGCCCCCATGAGGCTACCACTCTACTGGGTGGATGGCTGGCTGGGAAGGGGCAGATCACAGCCAGGTAAACAAATCAGTAAACTGGGGGTTGCCAGTTATGAGAAGAATTGAGAATTGATCAGAATGGTGTGTGACAGAAGCTGCTTCATATTAGCGGTGAGGGCAGGGAGGAGGCAGTTTGGCTAGGAGTTGCCTGCTGGCCAGTTGAATGCTACAGGGAGAGGGTCCAGGCCCAGGAGCAGACAGTGCAAATCTCTTGAGGTAGGAGCTTGCCTGGTGTTTTGGGGGAACATTGAGGAGGCCAGGAGCCAAGCGAGCGAGTAGGAGGCTAGGAGGAGGTGAGGACAGGGAGGTGACTGGGCAGATCATGTAGGGCCTTGTGGGCTGTGGGGAGGGAGGTGGGAGGCTGGGAGGGTTCGGAACAGAGGGGGCACATGCCACGACTTGGCATCCAAAGGTGTCCTATGGCCACTCTGGAGAAAACGGTGTGTGGGGGTGAGGGTGGGCAGCCTGAGGGTGCAATTGCACTGTTCCAGGCAAGCACTGATGGGCCAGGCCAGTGGCCTTGGAGATGGAGAGAATTGGCTGCATTTGAAGGTGGAGCCATCAGGACTTACTTGTGGGTGGGGTGGCTTGAGGGAGTGGGTGAGAGGTGGGAGGAGCCCAGGCTTTTGACCTGAGTGAGGAGTGTAACCTTGACCCTTGAGGTGACCACAATGACACAGTGGCACCTGCCTGGAGACTCTGAGTGTGGGCTGGGCCCTGGGTGATCAATGGTCACTGTTGGATAGTCACTACTGGGCGCAGATGAGGCAGGGACTATGGCAGGGTGTGCACAGGCTGGATGTTGAGGCTCTGGAGACTGAGTGATAAGCTCTACTCTATTCTAGCAAAACCACAGAGGAAACCCCCTTGGAGATAGGGGTGACTGGGATGTCTCCCTCATTGGTGTCCCACCTATGTTCCCATCCTGGCTTTGCTTCTTCTGGCTGAGTGGCTTGGGCAAGTCCTAATACTCTCAGCCTTAGTCTATCCATTTGTGAAATGGGTGTATTGACCCTGGCCTCATTCCTTCAGTGTCGCTAGAGGGTTTGCTGAGATGTTACCCATGGTGGCCAGTGGTCCTTGTGGGGTGGTCATGACTGAGGCCCCGGAGCGTGGGGACCCTGCTGACCTTGTGCTAAGGTCTCACAGCCACACTGAGGCTTTGAGTGACTCCAGAAGGGTGTGGTGATAAGGAAGGGATCCCAGCCCAGGGCCCTTGCTGGGCGCCTATTACCAGATTGGTCGGGCGAGGGGTGGCCTGGGCATTCACTGGATCTGGGTTGGGCTTGTTGCTGACTCATCCTCTGCTGGCTTATCTGTTTATTTTCCCTTCCCTGGGAAGGCCTGCCCACCTGCCAGCTTGGGTGTGGCCTCCATTGTTCCCCCATGCAGGAGTTCCCGTGCTCTTGTTGGCTGGAAGTCAAAGGGCTCTTGTTGGGGCCTTGTGCTCTGTTCAGGGGACATTCCCTGAGTCCTCATCACCTTCCAGGGAGAGGTGGCCCATTTTAGAGTTGGTAAACTGAGGCTCCACAGGGGTGAAATGACTCATGCCAGGTCATACAGCCAGCCGGGCCCTCTTTGGTGATTGGGTGGCATCCTGCCATCCCCCAGGTAGCTGAGCCAGTGTTCAGAGAGGGTGGAGACCTGTCCAGGGCTTGTGGAGGCAAAGCTGACCTTTGAACCTAGGCTGTCTGGCTCCAGAGTCTGTGGACTGGACCTCCACTGGAGGCGGTATTGGTGTGTGGAGGATGCACGTTTGGGAGGAAGAGGTACATTTTACTGCATCTGCCCATAGGTGAATGAGCAGGGCCTGTGGGCAGAGCGTACAGCCCTGTGCCTATACCTGCTTGCTGGTACCCAGCTGTCCTCTGAGGTGGGTGGAGTTACACACCCCTCCACCCCCTTACTGACAGGAAACTAGACCAAGAAGCAGGGGAGCCAGCCCAAGGTCATACAGCCTGGGTGCACGGTGGCCCTTGTCGCAGTGGGGAAGAGAGAGGAGGGAGGTGGGACCTTCGAGCCACAGTGAGGAATGTGGTCACCGGTGGAGCATGGGTGGGGTCAAGGAGGAGGAAGCAGATGACTGAAGCTTGAAAGTCACCTCCAGATAAATGGACAGTCAGTGTTCCGGGCAGAGCTGCTTGGGGGAGGTTTTCTTCCACCACGCCGCCATGAAGGCCCCAACAGTGCCCCTGCTGCTGTGTGCCAGGAATGCTGTGGAGGCCTTAGGGCACAACTGGACAGGCCCCTCTTCACCGAGCCCCTTGGAAATTTCTGGGGGCTGCTTTTTGGGGGCTGTCCAGGCCGAGAGTGGGTATTGCTGCTTTCTTTACTCAGCAGTCCAGGAGCTTCTAGAAATGCAATTAGATGAGTCCCAGGGCTCCTGGCTTGTGAAGACCCCCCTGCCTACCCATCCTTGTCCCCAACAGACTCTGCCTCCTTCACCCAGGCTGTGTCCTCCATTCATACTTCCTGCTCACCATGAAGTCCCAGCCACAGAAAGCCGCCTTCCCCTGTGTGTGCCCAGAGCTGTCTGGCTTCTCTTGGGCATCATGCTAGCCCTCGTGTTCTCAGGCTCTCATTGTCCAGTCCATGTCTGTGGTGTCACCATTGTGCTCACGGTGCTGACCCCCCCCCCCCCAAGACATGTCCAGAGCAGTCACAGAGGACACACGTACCAGCACCAGTGGCAGAAGGCCTGGCCCAGGCTGGGGAGACGCTGGCGGCTTCTGTGTCAGATGTTTGGGCCCAGAGGCCTGATGACCTGGTGGTCAGAAGCTCAGACCCCATGGGTTATGGTCATGCTCACGCCACTCCTGGTCACTGGGTGACCTTGCAGAGCTGCCTGTCCTCTGGGCCTAGTTGCAGACTCATCTTTGTGGTTCTCGTCATGGTTAAGTAGGTAAATCCATGGAAAGTTCTCAGCTCCTTGTCTGGTATACGGTGGGCACTCGACAACAGTTAACTACATTTTTTAGAAAGTAATTTTTTAGAATCAGTAATCCATATGGTTGATAATGCACAATTCAAGGACGTTCCAGAACATGCAATGATTTTTCCTTCCCAGCAGGCCCCGGCCTCCATGGGCTCGATTTTGTTGTTGTTGTTTTTTCCTTTAGCTGCAGAACACACACATTTATTTCTGCATCTGTTGTTTCCCTCAGTATAGCCAGGTGGAAGTCAGGAGATAAAAAGCTTGTGTGTGTGTGTGTGTGTGTGTCTCCACAGTAGTGTGAATGGGCCCTAATTTATTTAATTAATAAATTAAATGAATTTATTAATTAAATAAATTATGGCCCACCCCCATAGGCTTTAAAGTTCTTTAGATCTGAGCTATTCTTACTGGGAAACTAACATGATTGTAATGATTTTGTGAGGAAATTTTAATGGGCTGTTTGTACTTTCCCGAGGTTTATTATATTTTTATATTGATTGATTTTTAGAGAGAGAAAGGAAGGGAGAGGGAGGAAGGGAGGGAGGGGGAGGAGGAGAGAGAGAGAGAGAGAGAGAGAGAGAGAGAGAGAGAGAGAGAGAGATTTGTTGTTCCACTTATTTATGCATTCATTTTTTGCTTCTTGTTTGTGCCCTGACTGGGGATTGAACCCTCAACCTTGGTGTATCAGACGATGCTCTAACCAACTGAGCTCCCTGGCCAGGGCCTCTGTACTTTCCTGAGTCATGAGCATGTCCTCTTGGACTTATTTATACGTTTGACCTCTTCTTGAGATTTAACTTAGATACAGGAGCTCGCCCAATCTTAAGTGTATACTTTGGTTTTTAAAATAAATGCATGTCCACCCAGGTAATCACTAGACAGATCACAACAGAGGGTGCTGTCATCATCCCAGAAGTTCTCTCATACGCCTACCAGTCAGTTACCTCAGAGGGAAACAACTGCTCCGATTTCTGTCAGCAGAGACTGGTTTTGCCTGTTCAACTTCAAGTCCACTCTGTGCCTCAGCAGGTGAAACAAGGGCATATGTCAACAAAAGGCACGAGTGAGAATGTTCATAGCAGCTTTATTATGGACCTGAACTTGGAAAGACCCCCAAACATCCCATCACCTAGTGAATGGGTAAACAAACTGTGGTCCATTCATGCAATGGATATGGGTCAGCAGTGAAAAAAAAACTGCCTCCTCTGGCACTCTCTAGGGTCCCAACCGGGGTCCCCAACACAAATAGGGTGCCCCTGAGACACTATAGTTGTCACAGTATTGGGGAGCAAGGTGGCACCAATGCACTAGGCTGGGAACTCAGGGCCGCTGCTGTCTTGCCATATGAGGCATAGCTGCACACCTGTCCAGCCCCAATTGTCCTATGTCCTGCACAGATTTCAGATAATCCAAATGTTTATCTTGGTACAAACATTGTTTGAAATTCCCTGAGTCTAGATAGAACCTTTCTCTGTTTTACATGAAACAAGAGTCCTTTGCAGGCTTTAAAAGTCTCAAAATGCCACTTCTACTTCAGTGCCTGCTTGGTCTTCTGCTCCTCTGCTTTCCTTCCTTAATGGTCCAGGGTGGCTTCCAGTCTTCCCACTCTGCATGCATCCACGTGTAATAGTGTGAGTCGGTGCAGGTAGTGCCCGAGTATTTCTGTAGTTAAATACATGGCATATGTATTTTTTATTAAACTGCACTGAGGAATCATTTACATACTAGGAAAGTCATCCATTGCAAACGCAGTGATTTTTTGTAAATTTACCGTAAATATTAGCAAACGTCACTACAGTCCAATTTTAGACCATTTTCATCACCCCCGAAAGCTCCCTCCTCTCCATTTTCCACCCCTGGACCATCACTGATCCACTTCCTGCCTCTATTTGTCATTTTGGGATAGGAAACATCATATTTTGTCACCAGCTACTTTCCTTTTAGTCTTTATAGCATACATGTGGCATTATATGAACTTAAAACATATATGTAGAAACTGTACTGGTCTCTTTGGGTCTGGGAGAGATGGTTCAAATACTAGTTAAGGAAAGGGCCGTTTGGCATGCTGGGGCTGGAGCAGCCAGCCAGAGGGAAGTGGTTCATTTGTTACCAGCCTTCTGTCATCTGCCTCTCTCCTGCCTCCGGATCCTCCAAAGCCAGAGCATCCCCCCGTGCCCCGTTGGAGTTGGTGTCTTTGCTGAGGTCACCCAAAATGCAAGAGGGGATTGCGCCACCACGTGTGGTCACACTTCCTGTCCTGCAAACTGGCTTCATGAGTAATTTCTGTTCCTTCCTCCTCCCACAGGGACTTCCTTCCCCGAGGTTCGGGAATTGTCACCCGGCGGCCTCTCATTCTGCAGCTCATCTACTCAAAAACAGGTATGGTGGGATGAGTCAAAGCTGTAACAGGAAGTGAATGGGGGGGGTCACTGTGTCCTGCAGGAGCCAGGGGTCTTATGATGGGGGCTCTGATGGCTGGACTGTTGTTTGGGTTTGAGTTCATGTTTTCCACGTGTGCAGGGAAGTTGAAGCACAGTTCACTGAACACGTACACCCACCCCAGCATCCCCAGTCATGACCAGGCTGCCGGGTACATATGTGCTTGCTGTATTGTAGATAACATGTTTTTGCTGAACGCTTTCAAAATCAGTAGCAGACGTTGTGACACTTAACCCCAAATGCTTCAGTGCCCCATCCCTTGCAATTGGGCCATTTTGCAGTCACAGACCCCACCAAGAAAAGTAATCAGTCCTGCATGTTATTTAATGTCCAGTCCATACAGGTTGCCAGTTGTCCCCAAATATCCCCCCTGGCTGATTTACAGCTGCTCTGATCAGTCCCCTGCTACACTCCATTGTTATGTTTCCCGTTTGCGTTACAGCAGCATCCCTGCCATTTCTTCTTTAATCACAACATTGACTTTTGGGAGAGACCCACAGAAGGAATTCCTTTTTTTTTTTCTTTCGTGTGAATTTCAGTTGCTTGAATTTAATAAAGAATCTTCCACATGGAGATTTTTTTTTTTCTATACTCCTCATGGTAGCCTCAAGTTTATTTCTGTTCTTGTGCAAGTCTGACTTGACATGGGCATATCTCGCAGCTTGAAACCCCCTCAGGCCTCTCTCGAAAGCATCTCAGTTCAGAAGGTGGACTGGGTGAGGGGAATACCTGGGGTGGGTTCTCTTTTCTCTCTAGAGCCATGGCAAACTGCGGCTCGCGAGCCACGTGTGGCTCTTCCTAAGCCTTAGGAATTCCCTAATTAAGTTAATAACAATGTACCTACCTATATAGTTTAAGTTTAAAAAATTTGGCTCTCAAAAGAAATTTCAATCGTTGTACTGTTGATATTTGGCTCTGTTGACTAATGAGTTTGCCGACCACTGCTCTAGAGCCCCTAGGGGTCTCAGTGCAGAGTCTCTATGCTGCTTCCCCATGGACTGGAGTGTCAGCCCTGGCCAGTTCAGCACTGGAAAGGCAACAAAAACATCCATTTTATAGATGGGAAACAGGCCTAGCCAAATTACTTGCCGTCCTCGTGGACTCCAGATCTGAAATTTGAGGTTAGACCTCTGACTAGGCTCTCAGCTGAGCCCTAGTCCCACCCTACCCATTTGCCATGGGAGGGCGTGACTGATGAGAGGCTGCATCAGATTGGCCCAGCTCCTCTTTCTGAGGGTAAGCCAATGGGCTGCCTCCCCTGGGTTCAGCTGGCCAATCAGCTGTGCCTGGACGGGCAGCTGCAGAGCAGCGTGTTTCAGAGTTCACATGGATTAGTCACAGAGGGCTTGGCCTACTGGGTTTCTGCTTCCCATTTTGCAGGTTGTTGAGGTAGAAGGGTAATAGTCTGCATTTTAATGAGTTTCCAGGGTATTGCTGATGCTTTTGGCCCCTGGCCATACTGGGAAATCCTCTGACCTGTAGATGGGAGCTGGGAGCTACTAGTAAGACTGCCCAGGTTCAGATCCTGGCTCTGCAGCTTACTGACTGTCTGTCCCTGGGCAGGGACTGCTGCTCACAGCCATGTTTCCTGCCTGAACAGAGAAGATAATAATAGCACCTCTTTGTTATGGCGAAGACCATGTTATTCAGTCTAAGTACATCTTAGAACAGCGCTGAGGAGTGCTGACCCAACAGCTGCAGTTTTGTGCTTGCTTGCCAGCCTGTTTGGGGAGAGCTTGCTGGGAGAACAGGTGGGCGGGCTCTCTCGTCACCTCCACAGTGGCTGTCACCCAGCGGTGGTCCCCTGGCCATGTACCATGTACCACAGGCTGGTCCAGGGCTGGGGCACCCAGGTGAGCAGGATCAGGACCTACCACCTGCCCTCCTGGTACTCCCCTTAGTGGTGGGGGACAGATGAGGAAGACTTGGGTGGAGGGACAAAGAGTGAGACACAGGCCTGGCCTTTATCAGATGGGAACAAGTGTGCTGGGGGGAGGGTGGGGACATCACTCGATTATCGTGAACTTTTCCAAAGAATTAATGTGTGAATTGAGGCTGACAAGTAGGATAGGTATGTTGGGGAAGGGAGCTCTCCTTCCCATCAGAGAGTGTGTGAGGATCATGAGATCCCTGTGCCCAGAGTGGCCTGTTGGAGGAACTGAAATTCCTTCTGCGGGAAGGAGAAGCACATGACGAGCAGTGTCCTGGTGGGAGCACCAAGGGCAGGAACTTGACCCAGATTATCTGCCTCGTGCCTAATGCAGATTGACATTGAAATCTTCGTTCCTGTCGTCCCCACTTCACAGAAGACTGAACTGAGGCCTCTGAGCTGAAACCACTGTCCTGAGGGCACGATGGAGGGTTATCTTGAAAGCCCCATCTTAAATTCACTCTTGGGAAGTGTGGCCGTAGACCAAGGTGTGACTTGACCAGATCCTGTAGCTGCTTGTGGAGAAGAGACCACAGGGACCTGCTCAGGGGCAGGGGACCCAAGAGGAGGCGGGAGCAGGTGCCCCGGGACAGGTAGGGATGGGGTGGCAGCCATGGAGATGGAGATGTACTTGGATCCTGTTGGGTTGGGATGTGGGAGAAGAGGTCCTGGTGTCCCACATGGGAGTGCCTTTGCTGTGTCCCAGTTCCCATACTCCCCTCCCCCACCTGACCATGGCATTCTAGGTCTCTTAATGATCCAAGTAGATGTGTGGCCACTTTGTGCTGGGCCTGGTTCCGACACCAGCGAGGCACTGTGAGTCCTCTGAGAGTCCTGGTGCTCCCTGAGCCCAGCCAGGCTGAGAGGAGAAAGCAACAGAGCATTGCAGAGAGTATACTGGGCACCAGCTCTCCTTTGGCCCAGAGGCCCAGGGAGAACACTCTAGGCAGGGCCAACAGTGTGTGTGCAGCTGTGAGATGAGTCTGGGGAGGGCCGGAAGCAGGTGGCACAGCCTGTCAGGGGCGGTGAAGGATTCAGGCAGTGGGAGCCTGAAGGGCATGCGGGGTGGGGAGAGCAGCTCAGCCCACTGGCTTTGTGGAGGAGGGACGGGCAGGAGCAGGAGTATGGGCCGGGAGGCCAGGAAGAGGGTAGCCTGGCGAGAAGTGATGGGGCCTGGCCCGAGGTGGTGCCTCGGGTGTGAAGGGCAATCTAGAGTGACCTCAAGGTGGGGAGGCCATCAAGACACCAAACAGCAGAGGTCCTGGGGTTGGGGTAGGCAGGTGGGAGGTGGGATTCCCCACTAATAGGAGGGAGGAAGCTCAGTGCAGTGGGAGATGAAGTGATGGCTAGGGCTCCTGGGGTTACGGCCTTGGGGCTGTGTTGTTCCTAGAGATTGACCTTTTGTCCGGCTGGATCTCTGGGACATGACTTTAGAGCTGCCACCCTGTACTAATGGGGTGACAGTGCACCCCGTGTGGCTGTGGTGTGGCCCTGAGACTGGGCCTCATTCCTCCCCTCTGACTCCTGCGACACCCAGTGGTGCCCAGCTCCTCCTCGTCCAGACTGGTCTCAGTGAGCCATTATTTTTAATCAGCTTAGGTTGAAAATTACCTCAGACTGCAGCTTACCAGGGTTTGGAGGCTCCTGAGTGAACCCTGCTCCTCCTCAGGCACCACCCCTGGCCTTGCAAACACTAAGTGCTGAGGACTGTTCTTGTCTGGAATGTGGATGACTAGGGCCTCCTGAGCCTCCCTTCCTGTCCTTGACCTTGGCCGGCACACAGGAACCAGAGAGGGACTTGGTTCCTAGCCTCCCGCCCATGGCTTTGAGGTCCTGACGGGGCCCTGTTGGCCTCTGGGACCTTACCGCCTCTTGGTTGCCAGCTGCAGCCACCTCTCTCCTCATCCTCAAGCGCAGCTCATTTGTTTCTGTCTCAGGCCTTCAGCCTCACTGTGCTCCCTGCCTGAAACACCATGCACCGTCCTCCCTGTCCTGCTCCCCTAGGGGAGCCCTCCAGCCAGTGCTGCTGTATTTCCTCTGCATCCCATGTTATGTGACATCATCCTGTTCTTTGATTTTCTTAATGGTCTCTTTCTGGCCTTGCTCCAGCACCAGTGGCACAAGAGCGGGGATGCTGATCTGCGTTGTCCATTGCTTCTTTCCCGCGCCCCCGTGCCCAGCCCAGGGCCTGGCACCCAGTAGGTGCTCCATCAGCCTTGGCCAGGTACCTAGGCATGCTCTAAGGCAGTGGTTCTCAACCTTCTGGCCCTTTAAATACAGTTCCTCATGTTGGGACCCAACCATAAAATTATTTTCGTTGCTACTTCATTACTGTAATGTTGCTACTGTTATGAATCGTAATGTAAGTGTCTGATATGCAGGATGGTCTTAGGCGACCCCTGTGAAAGGGTCGTTCGACCGCCAAAGGGGTCGCGACCCACAGGTTGAGAACCACTGCCCTAAGGGCTGCTGCTGTGCCCCTTCTCTTCTGTGGGCGGTTTTATCAACGACTGTGCTGTGCCTTCTCCCATGAGCCAGGCTCTGCCAGGGCGCTTTCTATAAAGCCTAGAGGCTCTGCAGCAGTTGGGTGTGCACCTTGTGTCTCCAAGAGGAATCCAAGCCGGGAGCTGGTGAGGGTTGCCTACGGGCTGACTGGGATGTCAGCAGGGCTGTCACCTTCTCCATTGTGTGCTCTTCTCCCGTATCACCAAGCAGTTCTCCCAATTTTAGTGGGCACTTCCCAGGTATCCTGCAGTTTAACTCATTCTGATACTAGCTACCTTCAGATCCCACCGGTTAAAGGCTCAGGCCCACAAGACTGTACCCCGCCCACCCCCATAGACACTAGTTACAAGTCCAGATTGTCATCTGTGCTTTTGACTGATTGGCTATAGATCAGAGGTTCCAGTGACCCCCTCCTTAAGTTTCTAGAGTGGCTCACAGAATTCAGAGAAACATCTTACTCACTAGATTTTCAGTTTATTAGAAGAATAGATAACTCGGGAATAGCCAGATGGAAGAGATGCACAGGGCAAGGTATGGGGAAGTGGCTTGGAGCTCCCAGACACTCCATCAGCACCCCCATGTGTTCACTAACCCAGAAGCTCTCCAAATCTGTTCTTTTGGGTTTTTGTGGAAGCTTCATCATGTAGACGTGAATGATGAAATCATTCCTTATTGGTGGTTGATTCAGCCTCTAGCCTGTACCCTCCTAGAGGTCACAGGGTGGGACTGAAAGTTCCAATTCTCTAATCACGAGGTTGTTTCCCTTCATAAACTCAGGTGTGGTTGAAAGGGGCTTGTTATGAATAGAGACTCCTTTATGGCTCTTATCACTTAGGAGTTTCTAAGGATTTTAGGAGCTCTGTGCCAGGAATGGAGAGAAGACTAAATATATTTCTTACTATGAATCACAGTATCGCAGCTTCCCAGTGGCAGTGTGTCCTAGACTGGGAGATGTTCTCAGCTTGTCTCAAGTCAGAGGGAGCTTGAGGACCAAACGAACTTGGGAGATACCATGTGCTTTGTCCCTTCTTGTTCGGCTAAAGGCTCTGAAAAGTCCCTGGAGATCAGATCCAGGTCCCTGGAAATTGGGTCTGTTAGATCCTGTGATACTCAGGGTCTCCCAAGTATGTTTGAGCCCCATGTCATTCCTCCTGTGCCATGTCAACAGGACCAGCATGCCTGTTGGTGCCTGGTATGGAGAAGGCAGACCCCATCTCCCGCTGCCAGAAAGTCAGCCTCATGGTTCTGCTCTTTGCTGGGTTCAGAATGGACAAGAGATGGGATCTAGGCATGAAAATTATGGCAGAGCCCCTCTGCATAGACCACTGAGATTCCCAACAACTTTGCAAGTGCCCCTAATCCGGCAACTGAGCTATTTGTGTGTTCCCATGGGCCCAGCACTGTGGATTTCATTGCTTTCTCTCGTCCCAGCACTGGGTTTTATGTTGTTTCTTTTCATTGTTCGGAAACTGAGGTCTTGATAGATGGGTGAGGCTAGGTAGTCCTACATCCCTATCTTCCTCCTGTCATCTCCCCAAATCATGTGACACCTGACTCACCTTCTCCAGGCCTGAGAAGCAGGTTGTTCTAGCAAGATATTTCACAATTCTTAAGAAATACAAACAAGCAAACAAACAAAGAAGAAAACGAAGAAGAGGGAGAGAGAGAAAAGAAAAACAGGAGAACCAAGATGGCGGCATAAGGTACAAACCTGTACGTGCTGCCCTCCACAACAACATTAAAATCACAACTATAAGACAAAACAGCTATCATCCAGAACCACGGGAAAGCTGATCGAGTGGAAGTTCTACAACTAGAAGGAAAGAAAAAAGCACATTGAGACCGAGTAGGAGGGGAGAGGCGCCAAGAACAGAGGTACAGGGGCGTGCGCGAGGCTGCCGCACCTTGGTGCACGGTTTGTTTCAAGACAAGCTCTCGAACGCACTGAACTCATTTACTGAGAGACGCTGGGGTCCCAGGCTCCTACGGGGAGAAACGGGACTGTCTTGCAGCGGGTTGGAAAGCGAAGGTGACTTTCTCACAGAGCTGCTCGCAGGATTCATTGTTGCTGTGGGGGCTCTCAGCACTCGGGGGAGTCTCGGAGTCGGAGTCGCGGGGTTGCTGACAACACCATTGCTGTTTGCTCCGCCCTGGGGACTCTCTGAGACCCCGCCCCACTACATCCCCTCCCAAGCTGTGCTCAGCAGCACAAAGGAGGCACCTGTGCTTTTGCAGCCTAACAAACTGCAGTGAATCGGAGAGCTCCAAAACTTCCAAACTCCAAACAAAGAGGAGAAATCTGCTGATATCACTGTAGCCCCTGCTGGGTGGGCCCACACAGTGGTTGACTTGGAGATCCAGGAGCCAGGTACTCCGGGTCAGATACCAGATTTCAGCTCCTCACATCCATAAGGGACACACTCAAGGAGCAGACCCAGTGAGCACCAAAGCCCCACTGCAGCAAGTCCTACCGCGTAAGGGTGTCTCCAGCACAGCAGTTCTTATAGACACAGTGGCTCCTCGCAGTCAGCCAAAAATGCGAAGACAAAGAAACATGACACAAATGAAAGAAATGGAGGAAAGCAAACTAATGGAGGACACAGAGTTCAGAACCACAGTTATAAGGTTACTCAAGAATCTTCTACGCACCTCTGAGGAACGTAGTGAGACCTTCAAGGCTCTTAATGAGAATGCCAAAAAAATGGAAAAGGACCAGTCAGAAGTTAAACATACACTGACTGAAATAAAGAACAATATACAGCTGAAACCGGTTTGGCTCAGAGGATAGAGCGTCGGCCTGCGGACTGAAGGGTCCCGGGTTCGATTCCGGTCAAGGGCATGTACCTGGGTTGCGGGCACATCCCCAGTAGGAGGTGTGCAGGAGGCAGCTGATCGATGTTTCTAACTCTCTATCTCTCTCCCTTCCTCTCTGTAAAAAATCAATAAAATATATATATATATATATATATATATATATATATATATGAATAATATACAGAGATCCAACAGCAGACGAGAGGATCCCAAGAATCAAGTCAAAGGTCTGAAATACGAAGAAGCAAAAAACACCTATCCGGAAAAGCAAAACGAAAAAAGAATCCAAAAATATGAAGATAGTGTAAGGAGCCTCTGGGACAACTTCAAACATAACAACATCCGAATTATGGGGGTACCAGAAGAAGAGAGAGAGCAAGATACTGAAAGCCTATTTGAAGAAATAATGACAGAACACTTCACCTACCTGATGAAAGAAATAGACTTACAAGTCCAGGAAGTGCAGAGAACCCCAAACAAAAGGAATCCAAAGAGGACCACACCAAGACACATCATAATTAAAATGCCAAGGGCTAAAGACAAAGAGAGAATCTTAAAAGCAGCAAGAGAAAAACAGTTAGTTACCTACAAGGGAGTATCCATACCACTGTCAGCTGATTTCTCAACAGAAACCATGCAGGCCAGAAAGGGAGTGGCAAGAAATATTCAAAGTGATGAATGCCAAGAACCTACAACCAAGATTACTTTATCCAGCAAAGCTATTATTCAGAACTGAAGGTCGGATAAAGAGCTTCACAGATAAGGAAAAGCTAAAGGAGTTCATTACCACCAAACCAGGATTATAAGAAATGCTGAAGGATATTCTTTAAGGGATAAATACCACATGATCTCACTCATTTGTGGAATATAATGAACAACATAAACTGATGAACAAGGACTGATCCAGAGAAGGAGAGGCATTGGTTGGACTGTCGGGCCCTGGAGGGAAGGTAGGGGAGGGTGGGGGTAAGGGGGAGAGATCAAACAAAGGACTTATATGCAAGCTTATAGGCCTAACCAATGGACATGGACAACGAGGGGGGGGGGGGGGATAATGTGGGGATAAGGTCACAGATGTAATATCTTAATAAAAAAAAATATATTTAAAAAAAAAGAGAAGTAGCCCTGGCTAGTGTGTCAATGGTTAGAGCATCGGCCCATGCAGTCAAGGATCTTGGGTTCAATTCCGGGTCAAGGGCACATACCTGGGTTTCGGGTTTGATCCCCAGGCCCTGGTTGGGGCCTGTGCAGGAGGCAACCAATCCATGTGTCTCTCACATCCATGTTGTTTCTCTCTCCCCCCTCCCCCATCCATGTTGTTTATCTCTCCCCCCTCCCCCATCCATATTGTTTCTCTCTCCTCCCACCCCCAACCCCATTTCTTCCCACCCTTCCATTCTCTCTAAAAAAGACAATGGAAAAAATATCCTGGGGTGAGGATTAACAAAAAAGAAACAAATAAAAAGAAATGCCAGCAGTGACCTACTCTGCCTTTGGGGTAGGGAAGGTGATCTTTTAAAAAAAAAAAATTTCTTTATTGATTTCTTTATTGATTTCATAGAGGAAGGGAGAATGAGAGAGAGAGAGAAACATCAATGATGAGAGAGAATCACTGATTGGCTGCCTCTACACACTCCCCACTGGGCATGTGCCTTTGGCTGGAATCGAACCTGGGACTCTTCAGTCTGCAGGCTGATGCTCTGTCCACTGTGCCAAGCCGACGAAGGCAGGAAAGTGAACTTATGACCTTGCTTTCATGGGCTGATGTCCTCCCAGGCTACAGTACCTGATGCTTTGTAATAGGCTTCTCAGTAAGGTTTTATTAAGCAACTGTTCTGTACCAGGCACCAGGGAGAGTATGACCAAAACCAAGTCCTCCACAGTCCCTCTCTGGAAATTCCAGCTCTAGTAGGGACATGCGAGCATATGGTGTGGCAGTGTGAGGAGTGCCGTGGAGGAGAGGACAGAGGGACAGACGGGTGCTGCTGGCATCGGGTGGTCAGGTTGGGTCTCCCCGTGTAGGGTGTTTAGAGCTGAGACCTGGAGGAGGCAGGGAACAAGTTGGGGGGGTGAGGGGGGGTGAGCAGAACCTCTTTCTAGAAAAGTACTGCAAGTGCATTCATTGACCCCACAATTAGGACTAGGCGGGAAGCCCTGCGGTGGACGATGGTGGCTGACTCCTCTGGGTTGGCAGTGTGACTGCTGGACAAGGGCCCACTTTATTCCTTTATTCCTGCTGTGCTCCTGGCTCTGGACTGGGTCCCGTGGAGCCCCAAGACCTGATTACACATGCTGACCCTCCTCCCAGGGAAGCGCACTTGGCTAAGAGTGTGGGGGTGTTTGTGTGGCTGTTGAAATACTGTGGCAGGGGCTGGGAACCGGAGGGACTGGCTTTGTTATCTGCGCTTGAGGAAGAGGTTTGGAAACGCAGCAGCTGGGCTGGGGACCGGCAACGCTCTGCGGTGAGGACTGTGGCAGGCAGACTGGGCAGTAGCTCAGCCCTGGCTGCTGGGAACGAGTTGAGAGGGAGCTCTCCAGGAATCACGGGTGATGAGCTCAACCCTAAGGCCTCTGACTTATTGAGACCATGGATAGTTAAGTCATCTCCACATTTGAACACATACAGGGTTCTGGAGGCCTTGGCTAATAACCCTTCTTGTCTATTTCTCCTGTTTCGATTTTCCTCATGGGGAAACCAAGGTACAGAGAGTGAGCCTGGACAGTAGGCAGGCCGTCCCTCCCTTGTAGTCTCCTCTAGGTACAGAGCATGCTCAGGACATGGGGAAATGTCACTTCAGTGAGATGGTGCAGGCACAGGCTCTCTGCCTACCCCTACCCTTACCTGCCTCCATCACATGGACTGGGGTTGGAGTCAGGCCATCCCTTCCAGTTCCTAGTATGTTGGGCCTCTGTCAGACCTGCTGTGACATGCTTATGCAGTGTCCATCTTCCCCGTCAGACCAGGAGCCTGGCTCGGGGCTGGGCCTGTGTCGCCCCCTGTCGTTAAGTAGTGCTTTGGGAAGGAGGGAGGGAGGGGAAGACAACAGATGGCCCTGCCAGACCCTTCCCTGTCTAGACTTCCAAATACCCAGCTTGGTGGCTTTGGGGGTATTGGGCCACCCCAAGAAGCTGAAGCGGGAGCCATATTCTAGCAGAGTGATTCGGCCGTGCATAAAATCATTGAGCACCTACTGTGTGCCCAGAAGGAGCCCCGAGGACACAGCGCACAACAAGAATCAGGTCCCTGCCCTGTGGAGTGGACCTCCCAGCTGGGAACCAGAGAAAATACACAGGATGAGAAGGTAAATGGTATTGGAGTGCTTGGAGGATGAGAAGGATAAGGCACTGAAGAGGGAAAGAGACTGGGGAGGCCTGTCATTTCAGGTGGGGGCCCGGGCAGGCCTGCAGAGAAAGTAACGCCTGAATGAGGAGAGGGAGGGAGCCCTGAGCGTGCCTGCAGACGAGAGAAGAGCCCTGAGGTAGGAGCAGGCCTGGAGTTGTGAGCAGGGAAGCTGGCATGACTGGAGAAGGAGTGAGTTGAGGTCAGAAATGGGGGGGAAGGAAAATTTGTAGGGCCTTGTAGATCGTGGTAAAGACTGGCTTTTACTCGGGTGAGGTGGGAGACATGGAGGGGTCCTAGGAGAGGAAGGCCGAGGTTTGGCTTTAAAAGAGTCAGTGCCACGGGGAGAGAGCAGGCTTGGTAGAAGCTTTTTAATGTTGGTATGACCCTGGAACCTAGCACACGGTTCCAAAGTGGCAAGGAGCCCAGTAAAGAAGGCAGGTGGTGAGGCCCAGCTGGCTGGCTCAGTTAGTTGGAGCGTCGTCCCTTACCCAAGAGGTTGCAGGTTTGACTCCCAGTCAGGCACATGCCTAGGCTGCAGATTAGACCCAGGGTGCGTGCGGGTGAAGGCAGCTGGTGAGGGAACCTTCTGCTGCCCACTGACAGGCTGGGGAGGAAGCAGGGCCTTTCCAGCACCGTCTCCTGCATATCCTTGACCCACACAGACTGGAGACTGTCAGCACATGCAGGGCCCTGGGGGCCACAGCTGACAGGTCCTGGTCCCATAAAGATGATCCACAGTGACCTGGCTCTAATGGGGGAAGACACCCAAGATGCAGGATGGAATGCCCAGTGACATCGAGTCAGGAAAAGCTCCCTAGAAGACGTGACAGGCAGGTAGACCCTGGGAGAGGAGGAGGTGGGGCCAGGCCTTCTAGGTACCAGGTTTGGCTGGGAAAGGTCTGCAAGGGGCCTTTATCATCCCACATGCCCCTGAACTCGTCCTTGAAGGGAGATTGCCTCTAGCAGGTGCTGAGGCCAGGGCCTTGAGCCAGAAAAGAACTGAGGTTTGCTGTGGGGGTTGGAGCGCTGCTCCATTTTTGGGTGGCTGCTGCAGGAAGAGCAGCGAGTGTTTCCTCTTGTCCCTGTGGAGAGCTGGAGCGTGACTGTCCTTGGGAACTGGGTCAACTGATGGGGGTGGGGTGGGTGATCCTGGATCCTCCAGCTGGTGTCCTCATTGCCCCTGCTCTGAGTGGCCAGTGCCCATGCTGGACAAGGTCCTCATTGATCTGAGCGCATGGTGTTCCCCTGATCCTACAGAGCTTCAGAGAGGAATTGCCCGCAGGTGGCTTCACAATGGCCATGTGACTTGAGAGCCACTGCCTGCAGACAGATTATCTGAACTCCAAATCTCAGCTCCACTGCTGAACTTGGGCCAAGTCACTTCACCTTCCTGGGCCTCAGTTTTCTTATCTGTAGTACAGGCATTACAGAGATGACTACCTGCTGAGGTGTTCACTTGTGAGGAGCACACTGTGGCCAACACAAAACAAGGGCTGAATGTTGGTCATAGTTTGTTAGGCTACTGTGATGGGAAGGCGAAATGAGTTCCTTGAACTCATTTTTTTTTCCTCTTGTGACCTGTGGGTAGAAATTCTAGATCTCTCTCTCTCTCTCTCTCTCTCTCTCTCTCTCTCTCTCTCTCTCTCTCTCTCTTTCTTTTGGTTAATCCTCACCTGAGGATATTTTTCCCATTGATTTATTTTTTTTTACATTTTAGAGAGAGAGAGAGAGTGTGGATGGAAGGGAGGGAGGAATTGGGGGGGGGGCGAAGAGAAAGAGAGAAACATTATGTGAAAGAGACATCAATTGGTTGCCTCCCACATGGGCCCCAACTGGGGCTGGGGATTTAACCTGCAATCCTGGTACGTGTGTGCCCTTGACTGGGAATCGAACCCGAGATCCTTTGGTACCTGTGCTGACAATCTAACCACTGAGCCCACTGGCCAGGCCTCCATCCTTTCTTTTGAGTTAGCTAATGATATGCCTGTGCTGCGGTTTATGTAGCCACGTCTCTTCCTGGTGGACATGGAAGTGCTTTCTAGTTTTTCACTTTGTGAAAGCACAGTGGGACACATTTTTGCATCTATGTAGTGGTCCAGCTCTTTAGGCTGTTTGCTGTGTGACTTATTTCCCTCTTTTTAGCATCTCTGTTTGGCAGGAGCCGTGATCTCTTAGCCTTGTTCCCAACATTTACTATGAAAATTC
Organism: Myotis myotis; assembly: GCF_014108235.1. Taxonomy (NCBI): domain Eukaryota; kingdom Metazoa; phylum Chordata; class Mammalia; order Chiroptera; family Vespertilionidae; genus Myotis; species Myotis myotis. The sequence continues at coordinate 84,825,070 of NW_023416368.1, forward strand.
AAACATAAGGAAAAGTTGAGGGATTATTTGGTAAATACCTGTAAACTCAGTAAATACCTATGTCCTACAATGAATATTTTTTATTCTTTATTCCATATCTGGATTTGGATTTCTCTAGCTTGATGACAGGACCAGCACTGCCTTGCTGGTTACTTATTTTCCCCTCCATCTCAGTGTCGATATGGCTTTCAGACATCCTGGGCTCAGAAGGCATGCAGTGGCCTCTTACATCCACTTGAGGCCCTGCCCAGAAAGCATTTTGTCTGAAGGGTTCATGTCTAGGTGGGGAACCCCTTGAATAGCCAGGAGGGGCGGAGGGACATTGAGACAGGCTTCGGTGAGGCAAACAGTAACGCTCTATTCCCCATACCGTGTGGGTGCCTGGGGGAAAGACAAACGATCCCAGGGACGTGTGCCAGCTGGCAAGTGTTGGTGGCATGGAAACACACTGGGACACAGATTTGCATCTTTCACCATGACCCACGGTGAGGGAGGTTCTGCATCCTGACCCGGGACTCAGTCTCGTGTATGACACCACAGCAGACGCTTCATCAGCTTCTGGTTGCTCAGTGGTTGAGTATCGGCCTATGAACCAGAAGGTCACTGTTCGATTCCTGGTCAGGGCACATACCTGGGTTGTGGGCTCGATCCCTAGTAGGGGGCAGCTGATCAGTGATTCTCTCTCATCGATGTTCCTATCTTTCTCCTTTTCCCTTCCTCTCTGAAACCACTAAAAATATATATTTTTTAAAATGTATATAACCCATGATCTGAGTGATATGTCATATTTCCTCTTTTATTCTGTTCATCCAAAAAGAATAAATGTGGTCACATCCATCTGTTGATTTTATTTTTTTTATTCATAATATGTCACTATGTGTATGTAGTTTTGCAAAATGCTTCATGAGAATGTCCGTTCCCTGGGGATGAGATCTTTGCCAGTTTTGCTCCTTGTGGAATCCCTGAGGTCTGGAAGGGGGCTTGGTCTGTAGGAGCGCCCCACCCCCCATCAAATACTTGTCATGAGGATGACTCTATTGCTCTGTGGATTCCTAGAATGACTGTGACTGATTCTTCACTTTCTCTGCTTGCAAAGCACCTGTCCCACAAGGCGGTCTGCTCCCCACCCGCTACAAGACTGCTTCTCTTTCTCATTTTAAACATCTTTCTTCCCTTTGCAGAATATGCTGAATTTTTGCACTGCAAGTCCAAAAAGTTTACAGACTTTGATGAAGTCCGACAGGAGATTGAAGCGGAGACCGACAGGGTCACGGGGACCAACAAAGGCATCTCCCCAGTGCCCATCAACTTGCGGGTCTACTCGCCGCACGGTAGGCAGCATGAGCACGTACCTATCGCGGGGGCAGAGGGGGGCAGAGGAGAGCTAACTGCGCCGGTCACAGGTTGAGTCGGCCTGACTGTCACAAAGAATATGTCCCCTCCCATTTTTCTCACATCCACCCAGCCCTCTTGATCTGTCACTTCCCACTTTTGATAGAAAGGTCATACTGAGAAACTGATCTCAGCTCTAAGAAAAACAGCTGCCAGGAAGACTGTCGGGAGTGGTGGGGACTGGGGCAAATTGGAGCTAGACGCTCCTTTTACTTCTTTATGGATTTATTTTGAATTGAAAGAAAATTTTCTTTTCTTTTTTTTTTTTAAATATATTTTATTGATATTTTACAGAGAGGAAGGGAGAGGGATAGAGAGTTAGAAACATCGATGGGAGAGAAACATCGATCAGCTGCCTCTTGCACACCTCCTACTGGGGATGTGCCCGCAACCAAGGTACATGCCCTTGGCCGGAATCGAACCTGGGACCCTTCAGTCCGCAGGCCGACGCTCTATCCACTGAGCCAAACCGGTTAGGGCTGAAAGAAAATTTTAATTAAAGTTGACGTTCAGTAGTTTATTAGTTCCAGGTGTACAGCATAGAGGTTAGACATTTATATAACTTAGGTGATACCCCCCGAAAGTTTAGTGTCCACCTGACACCATACATAGTTAAGACAGAATTATCGCCTGTACTCCCCGTGCTATGCGTTACATCCCCCTGACTATTTTGGAATTGCCATTTTTGTCTGCTCCTTTTAAAGGAGCAGATACCACTTGGCTACCAGGTGATGGTGGCCACATAGTGACAAGTGAAATCAGCCAGGTCTTTCAGTTTCTCCAGAGGATCCAGAAAGATTTCTCTGCAAAAGTCCTGCCTTTAACACTCTGTGTCATCAAGAGAGCAGCCTATGGTCATCCATGGCCTCGGGCCAGAGCACAGATTGCTAACTTAGATAGCATTTGGGGAATAGTCCAGCAGACTCTTAACTCCTCAGTATGGGATCCTTGTGATGAGTTTTAAAATTTATTTTTGAATAAATTATGCCTATTGGCGGCTCATATTAAAAAATTACAAAAGAAAATACAGTAAATACCCACCCTGGCCCCCAATATTGCAAATATATTTCATGTTCTTCAAATGATAATGCATATATAAGCACTTATGAACATATGCATGTGTATATTTACTCAAATTGTAGCATTATTTAAAACCATTTATGCCTTTTTTTGTGTGTTTTTGCATCTCGGAGTGTGTTTCTTATTAGAGTATCATCTTTTTGTTTTTAATGCTTCCTTAGTATTGGCTGAATCTTTGGGTTGAAATTTATTTAGCCATTTAAAGCAAGTTTAGTATGCAAATACAGATGTTCTCATTTAAAACTATATCACCAAAATAGAGTAGATACAGGGTGTCTGTAGGATAAGATCCCAGAAGGGGCGTTACTGGATCAAAAGGTGTGACCCAGTTGGAGCAGCAAGAGGAATCCTGAGGCCTGGCACCTGGTATTTGGGGAAATGAGCTGAGTGGCTGAAGTGGCTGTGTGTGCCTCCCCTCCCTCAGCTCTGATGACCTTTCCTTCTGGTTTCCCTTCCAGTGTTGAACTTGACCCTCATAGACCTCCCAGGCATCACCAAGGTACCTGTGGGGGACCAACCCCCAGACATCGAGTACCAAATCAAGGACATGATCCTGCAGTTCATCAGCCGGGAGAGCAGCCTCATCCTAGCCGTGACCCCTGCCAACATGGATCTGGCCAACTCAGATGCCCTCAAGATGGCCAAGGAGGTCGACCCACAAGGTAACCACCAAATCCTACAGCAGCTCCCTTTTCCAGGTTCCCCTGAGCATTGCAACTTGCCGGCATTCTTGATTCCAGCCAAGTCACTAGTGTTCTCTTTGATGGTGGCCAGTGTTTGTTTGTTTTTTAATTGATTTCAGAGAGGAAGTGAGAGGAAGAGAGAGAGAGAAATATCAATGACGACAGAGGATCATTGATAGGTTGCCTCTCACAGCCCCCTCACTGGGGGGTCAAGCCTGCAACCCAGGCATATGCCCCAGCTGAGAGAATCGAACTGTGATCTCCTGGTTCATAGGTCGATACTCAACCACTGAGCCACGCTGGCCGGGTGGCCAGTGTTTATTGATTGAACATTTGCCACGCACCAGGTTTATTCTTATGGCCAACTACCTGGGATTGGTGCTGTGGCTGTGTTAATTTCACATGAGGGAAACTAGAGCCTGGGTAGGTGACACTGTGGCTTGTCCCAGGTAGTACTGCATTTGGGGGAGGCGTGGGGGCGGGGGGGGGGGGGAGGCTGTTGGACCTGTGGTGGCCTGGGGCTTCTTCCTAACAGCGCCCTTCACCTCTGGGCTCTTTTAGGCCTGCGGACCATTGGCGTCATCACCAAGCTTGACCTGATGGACGAGGGCACCGATGCCAGGGATGTCCTAGAGAACAAGCTGCTCCCGTTGAGAAGAGGTGTGGCTGTGTGGGAGGCTGGGGGCCCTGGGGTGGGGCAGCGGGAGGCCATAGGGCCAGGGAGGAGGACCTGGAGGGCCACAGGGCCAGGGGAGGGCAGGAAAAATAGGTGGGGTGGAGCTGGAGAGCCGGTGCACCTCTGCTTTTTTAAAACAAAGTTTGTTTTTGTTGTTCTCATTACTGAAACCTCAGCAGATGCTCCCAGGTACATTTTCCCATCACCCTTTTCCCCACTGCCTAGAAGTCACTGCTTTTCTGTACCACTGCAAACCCTTCTAACTTCTTCTTTTCTAGGTGAACTTATGTATCTTTTTCTTCTGTTTGTATACATTCAATTTTCAATTATGCATTTAACACCTGTTCATTTGGGGAACATGAGAAAACAAATACCCTTGAACAACACAGCTTTGAACTGTGCAGATCCAGGATGCTGTATATGGATTTTACACTGACCCGCACTATTTAAACCTGTGTTGTTCAAGGGTCCACTCCCGTTGGGAACCCGAATATGTGGAGAGCTGGCTATAGTTATATGTGGATTTTCAGCTGCACTGGACGTAGGCTCCCCTAACCCCTGCATTGTTCAAGAGTCAACTGTATGTAGAAAGAAGAAACTAAAATCATCCACAGCCTGAATCCCCCAGATAGCCACTTTCAACACTTTGTGGCTATACTTCCAAAATGTTCACAAGAATTTGTAACTTCTATTAATTTATATGCTTCCTGTTATGAGAATTTTCAAACATTCTTGAAAGTAGAATGGACCCAGCCTCGGTGGTTATCAACATACAGCTAATCTTGAATCTTTCGCATGTTCTTGCCTCCTGTTGTCATTTTCTTCCTGGGGGTTTATAAAGCAAATCCCAGGCATCATATCATTTTACACATAAATACCCCACATTCTGCTTGAACAGCTCCCCCCTGCACCCCTGCCCAGCCCCTTTGTTTTTTTCTGTAACATTCATTTGTGGAAGACGTCAGATCACATCCCACACTTGGAATTTGGCCAATGGTAGTTCCCTGTAAACTGGTAATTAAATCTAGACAGAAGCCTGATTAGGCTCAGTTTTATGTTCAGATCTTCTGATAGGAGTAACCTAACTTTATTTATTTATTTATTTATTTTTGAGAGAGTGGAAGGGAAAGGGATAGAGAGAGAAATATCGATGAAAGAGAAACATCATCAATTGACTGCCTCCTGCACCACCCCCCACTGGGGATCGAGCCTGCAACCCAGGCATGGGCCCTACTGGGAATCGAACCTGTGACCTCTTGGTTCATGGTTTGATGCTCAACCACTGAGCCACACCAGCCGGTCCTAAGTATTTCTATTTCCAAAAAAATGAGTAGCAAACATTTATGAAGTGTCTGATATGTACCAGGCATTGTTCTAAGCTCTTGATATGTAGGAGCTCACTTAATTCTGATAACAACCAACATGGTAGCTCTATTCTCATACCCACATTATGGATGAAGGAACTGAGGCATAGTCTAAATCTTTTGCCCCAGCTCACACAGCTAGCAAGTGATGGAGTAGCTTTTTGTTTGTTGTTATAAATCCTCATCTGAGGATTTTTTTTCCATTCCTTTTCAGAGAGGGTCAGAGGGAGGGAGGGGAGAGAGAAAGAGAAACATCGATGTGTGTCTTGGACTGGTTGCCACCCACTGGGGGTAGAGAGTGAAGCCGCAACCCAGGCATGTGCTCTTGACTGGGAATTGAACCCAAGACCCTTCAGTACACAGGCTGACACTAACCATTGAGCCACTGGCCAGAGCAGTGGAGCTGGTTTTGAATCCCAGCTCTCCAGTGCCATGCTGCTTTGTAACCTGGTTTCCCATTTCATGTAGCAAAATAGCAGAACATTTCCCCACAGCAGGCAAATATTCTTCAAGATTGCTTCAAAACGTCCTGCGGAGTTCCTTATATGGGCGTGTGTGGGCGTTTGTTACTCATTCCCCATTTGTTGAACACTTAGGTTGCTTCTGGCTTTTCCCTGTGGCCCAGTGCTGACTATCCACTGAGGGCTTTTATTCTTTAAGCTATTTCTTCCCTAATTATTTTGCTGCCTTTTCCATTCCTTCCCTCTGGCTCTGCACCTTGCCTGCACCATTTCGATCTTGTGTTTTGCTCCCGGGATTTCCCTCCTTGATATCTGGGATAGCCGTGGGGGGGTGGGAGGGGCGGGGCGGACATTCCGACCTTGATTTCCACCTCCCCTAGCACTGCTGAGGCACTGAGGAGAGGTGGCCCCAGGTCAGGACAGAGCATGGTCAGGAGCACAACCTAAAACCCTGTTTCGCTGTGAGGATCAGAGGCTGAAGAGCAAATCCGTGTCAGAGGTTTAGGAAGGAAGGGTCAGTGCCGCAGAGGGAAGCAGCCCCCATCGTCCCCGTGCTCTCCACCCGCAACACAACCCCGCACTCCTTTGCACATGTCTGACCACCATCTTAGACTCCAAGGGGCACTCGCTGTGCTCAGCAATGCTGCCTGGTGGCTGGATGACGTGCACGCCTCACCTTCCTCCCTCCCCACTCACTGTTTATCTGTCTCCCCTCCTTGCCTTCCTGTCTGTTTCCAAGAAAGGGACTCTTCCTGTCTCCACTCAAACACTTGCTTCCGACTTAAGACCTCAGGCTCTCAGGTTTCTCCTCTTGCTCCGTGGCTTTCAGCATCCCTCCAATTGGATCCTTTTTCTTGGCCTATGAAAGACACAGGCACACTTACAGGAACCCAGACCTAAGCCAGACTCCTCTCTCTGCCCCCTACTGTATCCTTCTGCTCTTGATGACAGGGATGATAGAGACTGTGGGCTTCCCATGGACCTGGGCTCAGATCTGGGTTCTTGTGCTCCTTTCTGAGACCTTTGCAAGTGAGCTCACTTTGGCCTGCCTTGGTTCCCTCATCTGTAAAATGGACATAATGACAGATATGGAGAGGACAGAAAGCAAGTCTGCCTAAGACTCAGCTTGTGCCACTCCCCTTCTCCCCAAGAGAAGCGTTAAAAGACCCCCGCTGTCAAGAGAATGGGGATAAATATATATGTTTGTCACTTCAGTTCTTGGGCCACTTATCTGCATTCCACTTTTCTAACTTTAATTATATTAATAGCAATGAATAACTGCCTCTGTTCATTGAGCACTTACCATTTGTTGGCCACTAAGCTAAGTTCCTTTATTTATTTATTTATTTATTTATTTTTAAAATATATTTTATTGATTTTTTACAGAGAGGAAGGGAGAGAGATAGAGAGTTAGAAACATCGATGAGAGAGAAACATCGATCAGCTGCCTCCTGCACAACCCCCACTGGGGATGTGCCCGCAACCAAGGTACATGCCCTTGATCGGAATCGAACCTGGGACCCTTCAGTCTGCAGGCCGACGCTCTATCCACTGAGCCAAACCGGTCAGGGCTATTTTTTATTTTTTAATAAATATGTTTTTATTTATTTTAGATAGAGGGGGGAAAGGGACGGGGAGAGAGAGAGATTGATGAGAGAAACATCAATTGGCTGCCTCCTGCACACCCCCTACTGGGGGTCAAGCCCACACACAGGCCTGTGCCCTGACTGATGATGCTCAACCATCTGAGACACACCAGCCAGGCCTCCTAAGTTCTCTCACGGTGCCCATTTGTTTACCTGTAGTGCTTGGTGCCTTGTGTCCATGCTCAGGGGCTCCTGGATGTTCTATCTTTTAAAAAATATATATTTTTATTGATTTCAGAGAGGAAGGGAGAGGAAGAAAGAGATAGCAACATCAATGGCGAGAGAGAATCATTGATCAGCTGCCTCTTGCACACCCCACACTGGAGATCGAGCCCGAAACATGGGCATGTGCCTGACTAGGAATCGAACTGAGACCTCCTGGTTCATATGTTGGTGCTCAACCACTGAGCTACACCAGCTGGGCTGTTCTGACTTTTTGAACACCATCCCCTTTCCCGTCTCTATTTTGTCCTCTTCTTTATGTTTTTCTTGTTCTACTCTTTATTTCTAAATATTGCAAATCTTTTCTTCACACTAGCATTTTTATTCTAAAAAATGGTTTCTCACATTTGAAAAAAAAAATTCCAAAATGGTACTGAAGGCTCTTAATTAAAGAGACTGTTTCTCAACCCCCTCCCCCAAGTCCCATTTCTCATGTGTTCAAAGTTAACTGTTTCTTAGGTTTCATTCAGCAAATTTTAATATAAATACATTCATTTTGAAAACTCGCTCATTTTTTTTTTTAAAGTATTTCTGTAGTTTCCTATTTTATGTGTAAATTAGTGATCTCTCAAGAATTAATTTTGGTAGGTACCCAACTTGACCAACAGAGACCATTGAATAACTTCACTTTCTTCCCGCTGAATTAGAAGAGTTAGCTGTTAGTTCCCACCTGCTGCTGGGTATGGTTTTGGACTTGCTATTGCACTCATCTCTCTGGACGTATATGCCCCAATATACCCAACCTTTTCCAATATAGTAGCTTTAGAATAGGTTTTAATTTCTGGCCAGATCAGCTGTCTCCGAATTGCCCTCCTTTTTGAGATTTTTTTCTTACTGTCTTCAAAGCTCAGCTTCTGGATTTCATCTTCATTAAAGCTTGTTTCCATCCACCCCCTTCACACCAAGCTGCATATACTCTCCTTCTTCCAAACACTTGTGTTGCTTTTCAAGACTTCACTCTGTATATGCATTCTCCGTGTTTCTAAGTAATGTGTACAGCTTGTAACCCAGTCTGTCAGTGACTCGTAGGACAGAATCCACGTATTCACCTGCACCTTGCTTAGCTCTGTGCCTGGGCTGCAATGGGCACCTGGGCCCTTCGGTCCGCCTGGCAGTGGCCCTGCCCTGACCCTCTCTCCCCGCAGGCTACATTGGTGTGGTGAACCGAAGCCAGAAGGACATCGAGGGCAAGAAAGACATTCGTGCGGCACTGGCGGCCGAGAGGAAGTTCTTTCTCTCTCACCCCGCCTACCGGCACATGGCTGATCGCATGGGCACCCCACACCTGCAGAAGACTCTGAATCAGGTATGTCAGTGGTTTTGTGCAATTGCACTTGCGCAATCAAGTGTTAGGTAGTGATGAGGGCCAGGACGAGACTGGGAGGCAGAGACAACAGCTCAGGGGAGCAAAGAGGGAAGGAAGTGTCCAAAGGCAGAGGCCCTCCAAGAAAGGAAATGAGTCTGCCTGGGCAGAGGGCTGGAGGATCAGGAAGGGAAGTAAAACTACCCGCAAGCTGCCACGGCCTCCTGAGAGCCAGCAGCCCAGCTGGGCTCCCTGAGGGCTTGGCTGCACATCAGATGCTTCCTGGGGCGGTGGTCCCCTTGCCCCTCTATTTCCCCACGAGTTACATGGAACCGCTCTAATGCTTTAGGATGCTTTCTGAGACTGGAGGGGTCTGCAGAGCACGTAGTCCACCTTTAGCATAAATCTGTAGCTCCCGCAGAGGGCCGCTGGTCACAGAGGACTTCGGCGTGGCCCAGGCTCATACCGCGGAATGTGATCCTCCTTTACGCCTTGCGTCCAGCTTGGTGGACATCCTGTAACTTCTTTTCCATTTCAGGACAGATGGAACAAAGCACCACTTTTCAGTTTTGGGGTGTTAGCTGATTTTATGGCACTTCCTCCCAACCAACCTCCCTTCGTCTCTTCCTCCCTTCCTGCCCTTCCTTTCTCTCTCTCTTTTATCTCTATTCTCCTCCCTCCCTTACAATAGTGAACAAAAGAAAGTCCTATAGACCAAATATAGTGAAGGTCCCATTTCCTCCATCCCATGAGGAGGTGGCCAGGGTCATCATTTCCTGGCTTTCCTCCTAGAGACATGCAGGGCCTAGAGGGCCAACATGTCTATTTCACCCCCCTTTTTCCCTCCCTCCTGTTTCTCCATTCCTTCCCTTCCCCCACCCCCCCACTTGAACAGTAAGATACTTTCCCACTACTTCATCTGGCTTTTTCTCCAACAACACATCTTGTGACTCATCCCCTAAGCTTTTCTGCACTGCTGTCTCCTTTTAAGATTTATGAATAATGAACAAGTCCACATGATGCAAAAGCAGAACAGTAGAGGGAAAGGGGGCTTCGGTGAAAGGTCTCCTTCCTGCCCCCCTGCTCCATTCTGCCCATTTCTTCCACATTTGTTTCTTGTTGAGTATTCCTTTTCTCTGTTCCTGCAAATGAAAACATGTTCTTACTTTCACAGAGGGGAGCACTTAATGCATATGTTTCGTACCTTTTTTATAGGGTACATCCCCGTGTCTGTGTATCTGCCCAGTGTCACCCTCCATCCGTCATTCAGTCCATGGTCCTGCGATGGCCTCTTGGGCTTTACGCTGAGCAGCACCTGTGGGAGGCTGTTCTGGGTCAGCACACATGCCCTCGCACATAATTGTGTATACTCCATGGTAGACAATCCATCTGTCCTACAAAGGCCCGTGGGCTTTTCTCAGCCTCTCTCTGCTCGGTGCACAAGTGTGACTCTAGCTGATATTTTGTTGCTTCTCTGGAGGATGGAGGGTGCGGTGGGCCCAGGCGCCATCGTACATGGCCCTTTCTCATGCTTGCACTGATCTGTCATCTCTGGCTTCTCTCTTGCAGCAACTGACCAACCACATCCGGGAGTCACTGCCGACCTTGCGCAGCAAGCTGCAGAGCCAGTTGCTGTCCCTGGAGAAGGAGGTGGAGGAATACAAGAACTTCCGGCCCGACGACCCCACACGTAAAACCAAAGCCCTGCTGCAGTACGTTTGTCCTCTCCCAACCTAGCTCACTGGGGCCTCCACCCAGCCACAGGGTTCCAGGTCTAGGCTGGGCACCAATCCTCATTCATCCTTCTGTTCATTCAACAAACATCTCCCAAGGGCCACCTGTGTGCCAGGCCCTGTCCTGAGCACTGAGGTCACCTCAGTGAATGTATTCCAGTCTGATAGAATACAGTATCCTTCCTGCCCCATGTGATCAGAAAGGGGAGATAGGGAAGGATGAGACAAAATAAGTAATTAAAATATATAGTGTGTGAAATGTCAAAAAATGGTAAAGTGGGTAAGAGGCTAGAGCAGCTGTGGGCAAACTACGGCCCGCGGGCCGGATCCGGCCCGTTTGAAATGAATAAAACTAAAAAAAAAAAAGACCGTACCCTTTTATGTAATGATGTTTACTTTGAATTTATATTAGTTCACACAAACACTCCATCCATGCTTTTGCTCCGGCCCTCCGGTCCAGTTTAAGAACCCATTGTGGCCCTCGAGTCAAAAAGTTTGCCCACCCCTGGGCTAGAGAGTACCAGTGTGGGCATAGCGTGCCATTGAAAATACCGTGGTCAGGCCTAGCTGGCATGGCTCAGTGGTTGAGCATTGACCTATGAACCAGGAGGTTACGGTTCATTTCTCAGGTCACATGCCCGGGTTGTGGGCTCGATCCCCAGTGGGGAGTGTGCAGGCGGCAGCCAATCAATGATTCTCTCTCATCATTGATGTTTCTATCTCTCTCTCTCCCCTCCTCTCTGAAATCAATAAAATCATATTTTTAAAAAAGAAACTAGAGTGGTCAAGAAGGCCTCTCTGAGTCCTTGGGAGTCAGGCAAAGACCTGAAGAGGTGAGGGAGGGAGCCACATAGAGCCCGGGATGGGGCCCAGCCAGTGCAAAAGTCTTGAGGCAGGACTGTGTCCAGCATGTGGGTGGAGGTCCATGTCGCTGGAGCGGAGTGAGGGAGGGAGAGTGGGAAGAGGTGAGGGCAGAGTGTGCAGGGCCTTGCTGAACATGGGGGAGGACTTTGGCTCTTGCTCTGAGTGCCGTGGGAGCCATGCTTGGTTTTGAGCAGAGAATGGGATGGCCTGACTCGGGTGCTGACAGGCGCCCTCTGGCGGCTGCAGGGAGGACAGACATGGAGGGGGTGGGACCAGACCCGGTGTTAGCTGCTTCTGCTTGATCTCTATGAATCCTCACCCTGACTATTGAGTCCAGCTCAGAACTGTAGGCGACTCCCTGCAGCTGTGCAGCCGAGAGGCAGGGGAGCGGGTGTCCCACCATCGCAGGTTCTTACTTGGGGCTCTTCCTTCCCCAGTATTCTCAGTTTTTGCCCTGCTAGGGACCATAAGTGCCGCAAGGACTTGGTTAGAGTGAGTTCCAGAAACTCCCTGGCAGCTCATGTGGCAGGTGGTGGCATGCACAGGACTCCTACAGGCACACCAGAGGGGCACTGCCCCCATGACCATCTTAGGTCTGACGTCCCCTCCCTCTCAGCCATTGGGCGGTGCATGGTGGCGGGATCGGGATGAGAATGCTTTTATGCTCAGTCAAGCTCAGCTGCATTCTGCAAAGCCTTTTTTTTTTTTTTTAATATATTTTTAATGATTTCAGAGAGGAAGAGAGAGGGAGAGAGAGAGAGAGAGAAATATCAATGATGAGAGAGAATCATTGATTGGCTGTCCTCTGCATTCCCCACACGGAGCCAAACTGGCTAGGGCCACAAAGCTTTCTACAGAGCAAATGCTGGTCCTTTGTAGACTTGAAGAGGAGATTTAGTCTAGCATGTGCTGCAACCTGGGGGTAAGCCTGGGTCTGCTGGGCTTCCCCTGGCTGGTGACCATGCCTCTCTGATCCTTGTATTCCTTACCCCTAAATGAAGGTATGAAAGGGAACCATCGAACAGTTGCCTCCTGTATATGCCCCAACCGGGGATTGAACCCACAACCTAGGTATGTGTTCTGACTAGGATTTGAACCCGCCACCTTTTGGTGTTCAGGATGACGCTCCAACCAACTGAGCCACCCAGCCAGAGCAAAAGTGTTTTTTAATTAAGGCATGTACGTTGTTTTTTCAAACATAATGTTATTGGAACTCTTAGTAGACTGCAGTATAGTGTAAAAGTAACATATATGCACTGGGAAACAAAAAATTTCTTATCACTGGCTTTATTGTGATATTTGCTTTATTGCAGTTATCTGGAACTGAACCTGCAATATCTCCGATGTCTGTCAGTGCTTGAGTAGACCAAGAATTTGGGAGGCAGAGATGAGGAAATGATTAAGCAGACAGTGTAAGGGACTGGGGGGAGCAATTAGAAATAGCCAAGGAAAATCGAGACACTAGTAAATATCTTAGATCTTTACTGTTCACTTGGTCACAGCATTAATTAGCAAAACTTAATACTTTGTAAGGGCTAGGCTGGGTTCTAAGGGGCCAATCGTGGTATTAGCACATTTTGTCAATTATGTGACATTTTGACTTCTCTGAATTCAAAAGTTTTAGGAGATTTACCGTGATTTGACAGCATTTTTTATTTTTTTGTGGGAGTATGGACTAGGATTGTATTTTAGGATTAGTGACTTCTTGGAAGTTGATGGAACCTAGAAACTTTTTGAATCCTCAGTGACCTTGTGTGGAGGTGCTGGTATGATCAACCCACTTTCCAAATGAAGGAACTGAGGCTCAGAGGGACAAAGGCCTCAGCCTATAGTGGTGGAGTGCCGACCCACGTGCTGGGAGGTGGCGGAAGCCACCTGAACGATGAGAAGGAACTACCATTTCACTCTATGGTCCTGTCGGATTAGGCCAAACCTCAGGGCAGCGGTGAGGTTGCTAGGTTGCTAACGACGTGACCCCCACGCCTCGTTCTTGTCATCTGCAAAATGGAGTATTAACTGCACCCCCTTCAGTTCAGTGAATGATCGTAGCAGGCATATAGAGTGGGCCTGGCATGTAGTGAGTGCTTGCCACCTGCAGCTCCTGAATTTTGTTTATTTTATTTTTTTTATGTACACATAGATTTTGTTCCTAAAAATGAAAAGAGGGAACGGAACCATAGCTTGACTCAGGACATAACACCGAAGCTTTGTTGAAACCCCTGCTTAATGTTCGTGTTTTCTTTTTCCTCGTAGGATGGTCCAGCAATTTGGGGTGGACTTTGAAAAGCGGATAGAGGGTTCTGGAGACCAAGTGGACACACTGGAGCTCTCTGGGGGCGCCCGAATCAATCGCATCTTCCATGAGCGGTTTCCCTTCGAGCTGGTGAAGGTAGTGCAGCAAGGGCGGGGCCCCCTGTCCCTGGTCAGGCACCCATCTGCTTGGCCTCCTTCCAGAGCTTTCCATCTTGAGCTCTGGCCTTCATGCCTGAGCCCGCCCTGAGTAGAGTATGGCCCGGGGAGGCGTCCCCTATGGTTTCCTTCCCTGAGCAGGCAGCTTACAACTTTCCAGCAGAGCTGTACAAGAAGTTTCATTTTTTTTTTTTCCTCTGACAAAAGCCAATACAATGTATTTCCGTTGCAGAATACATAGAAAATAGTGGGAAATTCACATGTCCTTAGCGGGTTGAAAAAAGGAAAAGGAGGTTGTGGACCCAACACGTGCAGCCTAACACGTAGATAACATGTGTAATAGCCTTCCACACGGAATTGTACCTGTGTGTCTTGATGTGTGTATTTGCATAGATCTGTAAGGATCTTACTGTTCTTACAGTTCTCGGAGCTAGAATTTGAGATTTTTAAAAACAATTTGCTTGAACTTTTTAAAAATTTATTTTATGGATTTTAGGGAGAGGAAGGGAGGAAGAGAGAGAAATATCAATCATTGATTGGTTGCCTTCCGCATGCACCCCGACAGGGAATCAAACTCGTGACGTGGGTATATGCCCTGACCAGAAATTGAAACCACCACCTTTTGGTTTATGAGACGACGCTCCAACCACACTGGCCAGGGTGTAAAAAATGTGCTTGAACTTTTTATTTTTTAATATATTTTTATTGATTTCAGAGAGGAAGGGAGAGGGAGAGAGAGATAGAAACATCAATGATGAGAGAGAATCATTGATCGGCTGCCTCCTGCACGCCCCCTACTGGGGATTGAACCAGCAACCTGGGCATATGCCCTTGACCGCAATCGAACCTGGGACCCTTCAGTCCACAGGCCTATGCTCTATCCACTGAGCCAATCCAGCTAGGCGCTAATTCTTTATTAATTTCTCAAGATAAATTTCTAGAGCATTTAAAACTACCAGGTGACATTGTAGGTATATATATTTTTATTTTTAGGTATATTTTTGGAGGTTCTTAATTTGTAGTGCAAGTGGCCCCCAAAAAGTTTTTATATGAATTTATGTTTCCTCTAAGAGCAAGAGTGTTAGTTTCACAGCTTTCTTGCTGATACTAGGTTTTAATATTTTTAAATTTTTTGACCAATTTAATATTTAGCCATGTGAATACAGATGCATGCAGGAAACAACATTCTCCAAATAAACACCTGTTCTGAAGGTGCCCCAGGTACATCCTTGCTAGTGTTTGGTTTCTCTGTTCTCAGATGGAGTTTGATGAGAAAGACTTAAGACGGGAGATCAGCTACGCCATTAAGAACATTCATGGTGTCAGGCAAGTTCCACAGGGAGCGTTGCCATTGTTCCCTTTACCTTTGCGGTGCCATTCTCTAGGTCTGTCCCCCCAAACCTCTGGGTGCCCTGATTGTGAGGTCTTGACAGGGTTCCTGGGTGGTTCTCGGTAGCCATACTCTCTCCAAGGGCACTTGAGGGTGGATGGGCCCAGTCCTGTGCGAGTAGGTCATGGGTCACAGGACTGTCTGCTGCCTTTGGATTAAACATTGGTAAACCCCCCAGTCAGTTGGCATGAGCCCGAGTTACTGTAGTCATCCAAGAAAGCTCGCTGCATATTTGCCCTGGGGGTGGGGGTGGGGAGCCAGAGCTGAGTCATGATTACAGGAATCCAGTGTTTGAACCCATCCTGGGCTCCCTCCGTGTTCCAACAAAAATAGTCCCTCCAGTCATCCAGTCTCACATCACCATGGAGTCCTCAGGTTGCCCTGGGCTTCCAGGTAGTGGACACAGGCATCTGACCCCTAGACTTGCCATGACCTTGGTTCTTTCGTGGGAACCCGGCCCCTGCCTGTGAGATTGCTGACCATGCTTTGTTTTTCTCTGACTTATCTCCCCTGCCCCCGGGTTTGGATGGTTTTAGGACCGGGCTCTTCACCCCGGACCTGGCATTCGAGGCCATTGTGAAAAAGCAGGTCGTCAAGCTGAAAGAGCCCTGTCTGAAATGTGTCGACCTGGTTATCCAGGAGCTAATCAATACAGTTAGGCAGTGTACCAGTAAGGTATTGGCCCCTCGGCAGGGGACTCCTGGCCGTGTGGAAACGGGGGTTCAGGGCTTTGGTATCAGGCTCCTGGTGCTGCTTCAGCCTGTGCCCGGTGGTGCCTTCCCCCTGCCTCCAGATTGCCTTGGTTTCCAAGAATGTGGCATCTTCCCAGAGGCTGGGGCAGGGGCATGTCGGCCTAGGTGCAGCCGGTAGGGAGGGGAGGGGGGATGGGGGAGGTATCAGGCCTCCAGAACTGGCCATACTTTGGGGCAGGGCTCCCTGGGACCCTGATACCAAGCCTAGCATGTGTCTGATGGAATTGGGGGTGTCATTGGGCTGTCGCTTTGCTGCCTTCTGAGAAACAGAGAGGGACCCCGCATCAGCTGCTGGAGGCCAAGCTCCCTGAACCTCCCTGGCTGTCACTCCTCCTTGAGTGACACCCTTGGGCTTCCCTGGAGCCAGTCATGTTTCTGTCCCCCGGGTGCCAAGAAAGGCCCAAACACTAATGTATAATGAGTGCTCGGGTCCCAAAGTCGGCTCGCTCCTAACTGCCTCCTCTAGTTCCCTTGCTTCCCCAGGAGCAGTGCTATTCCCCCAGGCAGCCAGTCCTCAGATCCACTAGGTCACAAGTGCCTATGTGCTTGGGCCACTGCCTCCCCCCAGCAAGACATGCCTGTTCCCCCGAGGGCCTGGCTCCCAGGGCAGCATGCTTTGGCCGAGCAGCTGAAGCGCTTCTCGATGGGCAGTTTGTGCTTGCACGTCCACGATGGCCATAGAGCTCTGGGTCGGCCTTCCTAGGCAGGCGATTTCTGCTTGAGCCTTCTGTTCTCAGTCTGGAAAAGCCCACATTTGCTTCTTAAGCTTCTTCGATTGGAAAAGGAAGGGGAAAGAAACCCAGGTGGGCTGGAGATGGTCATTCTGGAGCCCATTGTCACAGATAATGAAAACACAAAGCGTCCCCACACCCATAGCCATCTGCACGAGGACACTGACCCTCAGCACTTCTGTGATTAAACCCAGACCAAGTCCACCCCGGGACCCAGATGCCTCTTTGATCCGAAGCAGCTTCCGGGGCAAATGCGGGCACAGGCTACTCCATGCATGTCACTAACCAACTGACTCTCGTTTCTCTCTCTCTCTCTCTCTCTCTCTGTCTCTCTCTTTCCCTCTCTCTCCCACCCCCCCCCCCCACCCCCCATCCCGGGTGTGTGGCCTGCACTGTCCCTGGGTGTCTCTCTACTGGTCCCACCCTTCGCATGACCCAGGACGGGGCTCTTCACCCCTGATATGGCCTTTGAAGCCATTGTGAAAAAGCAGATTGTAAAACTCAAAGAGCCGAGTTTGAAGTGTGTTGATCTCGTGGTCTCAGAACTGGCCACGGTCATTAAAAAGTGTGCCGAGAAGGTAATAGAAGGTTTTGTTATTATCACCTACGCATCTGTCCCCCATCTTCTCCCTCTGTTGTTAGTCTTAACCCGCGCATCTGGGAGACTGTCTCGGATGGATCCCCTCTCCATAGGCCAGTTGTCACTTAACGACATCTCAGCTTTGCACTGGCAGACAAAACGGAGCGAGATGCATCGCACGTGTGTGCCACCTTTGCAGTTTGGGCTACCGAAGGGGCTGGGAGGCCTTTGATGTTGCCAAAAGCATTTACTCAGCAGGCAGTGGGGTGAGGGTCAATGCCCGTTCCTGAGACCCTGAGAGAAAGGGGGTTTCCAAACGGTCACCACAGCAGTAGAACGTTGCCATGTGCAGACCTTCGTGTTCTATATCACGGGACATTTACTGAGTTTTCATCAAGTCATTTTGACTGTCCCACTCAATTTTCTTCAAAATTGAGCTTACCCCAAACTGCAGAAGGTGGCTCTTCATGTGCTGGCTGGAGCTCTGGGGGTGTTAGAGGAGTGGGTTCCAGAGATGAGATGATGAGGAACGGTTTTCTACCAGGGGATCCCTCTGAGATAGATGACCCAGACGCCAACCCACCATCTTAGAACAGTCGCTGTGCGCTCACGCGCTGGGCAAGGGCACTCATCCCAGTGACCGGTGGCTTTGATTATAACCAGTGTCCTCACTCCCACCCAGTGCTGGGCGGAGGGGGATGGCTGTCACCCACATTCTCTGTCACTTTCCAACTCTAAATCGCATTCTCAAAAAGCATCTTTGCTTGTGCACGGGGACCCTGTCACTCTCTCCGGCCCACCGTCCCCCCACTGTCCCCTTGTCTCCCAGCTGAAGCAGCTATGAGACAGGAGTGGGGTGGGGACGCGGTGGGCCCACCCATGTCACCCACCTTCCCCTGTGTTTTCTGTGTAGTTCACATTGCTTCCCATGCCCCGAGGACCCAGCCAACTCTGCCACTCTGCTCTCCCCTCAGCTCAGCTCCTACCCCCGGTTAAGAGAGGAAACGGAGCGAATTGTCACCACTTACATCCGAGAACGGGAGGGGAGAACCAAGGACCAGGTATTGGCTTTTTGTTTTAATTTTCAGTTATAATTTACTTGCAGTAAATCTTGAGTGTCCAGTATTTGGGGTTTTGACAAATGCGCGCAGTAACCCCCACCTCAATCACAATATAGAACGGTTCTATCACCCCTCCAAAACGCTCATCCTTTGCCCTTTTGCGGTCAACCCCTCCCTGACCCCCAGGTCCTAGCAATCACTTGGCGGCTTCCTGTCCCTCTGGTTTTGCCCTTTTTCCAAGAATGTTTTGTGAATGGTCTCCTGTACTACATAGCCTTTTGATTCCGACTTCCTTCTTTCATCCCTGTTTGTGGTATATCTGCAGTTTGTTTTTTTAATCCTCACCCGAGGATATGTGTGTTTTTTTTAATTGATTTTAGAGAGAGAGGAACGATGGGAGGGAGGGAGAGAAACATCAGTGTGAAAGAGAAACTTCATTTGGTTGCTTCTCATACCCCCCTCGTCCCCCCCCCACCCCACCCCACCCCGGCCCAAACTAGGTATGTGCCCTGACCAGGAATTGAACCCGCAGCCCTTTGGTGTACAGGATAACACTCCAACCATCTGAGCCACTGGTCCGGGCTGAAGTTCGTTACTTTTGATTGCTGAATGTGTGGCCCACAGCTTGCTTATCTGTTTGCCTGCCAGAGGACATGAGGGTGCTTTTTGTGGTTTAGTTTTCCTGTGGAGACCATCCAAGCACACACAAAGGTAGAGAGTGGGTTCCTCCAAGCAGTCACAGTGGGAGTCTCCCCTGTTCCCTGCTCTGTGTGCTGAGGGCCTTCATTCCTCCTTCATCTGCCCTATCACTTGGTCTCAGTCACTTTCCCTCCGTTGTTTGCTGTGGTCTCGTGGAAGCTGTTTGTTTAAACCAGAACCAAACAAGCCGACGTGTTGTATTTGGTTGTGATGTCACCTGTATAGAATGGTTCTTCTCCCCTTGACATTGATGGAGAAAACTGGCTCATTTGTCCTTCAGAGGATCCCCCAGTCAACCTGTGCCCTGTTTCCTCAGAGCTTCTGTAGCCTAGAAGCTGTATCAGGAGCTTGAGAGAGTCCAGTTCGTTTTGTTGTCGTTGCTGTCAAGGATGCTGCTGTCCCTTCCATACACAGCACGGCCCCTGGTTGCCTCCCTGTCGACACTGCTGGGCTTGATGCACTGGCTCCAGGATAGTGGGGTTCAGGCTTTATAAAACTAGCAACAGTGGAGCACCCCAGCCTTTTCCAACAACCCCACAGGTCTGACCTACTGCGTGGCCTGTTTTATGCTTGAGGGCTTGGAGGCACAGTGAGGTGATAGGAAGGGGCAGGGTACTGTGTAAGGGCCTATCCCTTATCTTTGATGACATCCCCACTGGCGTGCGTGCGTGTGTGCGTGTGTGTGTGTGTGTGTGTGTGTGTGTGTGTGTGTGTTTCATTTTAATGTCCTCACCTGGCCAGATTATCTTTGCTGTTTAAACGTAGCACTTATGAAATGCCAGGTGCTAGCTAACGACTTTACATATTGTGACTTATTTAACTCTTTGAAGTGGGCCTCTTGTGCCCCTGTTCCACAACTTGGTAACATGGGGCCCAGGGTCACACAGCCGCCTGGCTGAGCCAAGCCTGCAGCCCAGGTAGTCAGCCCCAGAGGCTGTGCCAGTGACTATGGCTGCCTCTCTCTGTTTGGTTGGCTCAAACTTAACTTAGTTGTGAGTCCCTGATGTCTGGAAGCACCTGTGTGTCCCTTCCCCCTACAGATGTACCCCAGGTGTATTTTGGGGGGGAGATGTGCCCCTGTTGTGCCCGAGAAGCAGCGTGGTTCCGCACCCACACCCCACCCCTATGTGAAAAGTGCTTTACTGCTGCCCGTGCCTGCCATGCTGGGCTCTATAAAGATGCTTCTCAGATTACAATGAGTTTATCAGGATGTAATGATGAGGTTACATCCTGATAACCTCATGGTAAATTGAAATAAAGTAACCTGAAAATGCATTTAATACACCTAACCTTTTGAACATTATAGCTTGGCCTAGCCTACCATAAACGTGTTCAGAATTAAGTGAGCCTACGATTGGGCAAAATCATCTAATACAGTGAATGCACTATAGAGCAAGCATGTCAAACTTGTGGCCCGTGTGCCACGTGCCTCATTTATTTGGCCCGTGTTAGCCTTTGAGTTTGACATGCTTGCTGTAGAGTATTGATTGTTGACCCTCATGCTCGTTTGGCTGACTGGGAATTAGGTCTTGCTACCCAGCATCATGAGAGAGTATCGTGTTACGTATCACTAACCCAGGAAAAGATCAAAATCCAAAGTATGGTTTCTACTGAATGCTTACCACTTTCACACTGTTATAAAGTCAGAAAGTCATGTCGGGACCATGTGTACTCACAGGGACTTCTGCTTTCCCTCAGATTCTTCTTCTCATCGACATTGAGCAATCCTACATCAACACAAACCACGAGGACTTCATTGGATTTGCCAAGTATGTACTGTTGGGCACAGCGGCTGATGGGCTGGCACCAGTCCACCCTCAGTTGGGATTCCCTCTGAGAGCTGGAGCGTGAGGGTCTCTGTGTCGGGGTCCTGGGGTGAGAGTGTCTGGAAGGTTGCCTGGACCACCCCTATTGTCCCCACTGCCTCTCCTATGAGGGCACCAGAGGTTTAAGGAAGAAAGTGCAGTCCTGGGGTCAAGTTCATGAGGAAAGGACAAGGCTCACTAGCATCAGTGCTTCCTTGCCTGAGGCCCTTCTCAGAGCCTGTCACAGCTCCTGTGCAGCTTTCCCAGACTCCATGTGCCCTGGCCCTTTCACAGAGTCTCGTGGGTCAGGGCTGCCCTGCATCGCACGGCTTCCATTTATTTTTTTATTTATATTTAATCCTCACCTGAGGATATTTTTTCATTGATTTTTAGAGAGAGTGGAAGAGAGAGAGAGACACCAATGTGAGGGAAACACATCGATTGGTTGCCTCCTGCACAAGCCTGACCAGGGCCCAGGCTGGGAGGAGCCTGCAACTGAGGTACGTGCCCTTGACCAGAATCAAACCCAGGACCCTTCCATCCACAGGCCGGAGCTCTATCCACTGAGCCAAACCGGGTAGGACTCCATTTATACACTGTAGATTTAAAACCAGAACCTTCCATGGAACCTAGATAAGGGGCTAGAACAGGGAGCTCTGATTTCAGCAAAATGTAGATATAAATGCTGGTGGTCTCAGGCATCTCCCACTGACTCCTTCAGCCCTTGTACCCTCTCATTAAGCTTGGGTGTCATATGGGTTGTTCTGGTGGCTCACAAAGATTTTCTTTTCTGAGCCCAATAGCATAACAGACCATTGGTAGCCAACTCCCTTGTATCATTTAGCAAATATTATCTCTCTGTGCCAGGCCCTGTGACACAGCATTGAGCAAGCATAGGCCCAGGTCCCCACCCTCAAAAGAAGGTCCCATGCCAGGGACAGACGTGCACCTGGACAGTTAGGATACAGTGTGGTCAGTGCTAGGGTGGGGACTGTAAGGCCCATGGGAGTCCAGAGGGCGGCCTTCTGGCCTGACCTTGGGGGTGCAGGGAGGCATCTTTGAGGAGGGGCCTGCTACAGCCCAACCTTGGGCTAGCAGGCTGCAGCAAGAGGGTCTTTCTGTCGGGGGATTCTCTGTTGTGCTAAGTAGTTACCAGGTAGAACATTTATCAATGCACTCAACACAGTTAATTGAGCAGCTGTTCTGTGCTGGGCACATGGTAGGTGAGTAGAATGAATAAGGGCATGATCATAAACTTCAGGCCCCAGCTGAGTAATCCCTGCTGGGAGTGGGCTGGGGGGCACAGGCCATGGGCCACCCCCAAGTGTTTCTCAGAGCCTGGGGAACAGCCCCTCCTCCCATCCCCAGCAGCCAGTTGTATGTAGGCTGAAAACACTGGTCCTCCCTGTTCGGTTTGCTGCTGTTTTTCTCACCTTGATATCTCTGCTTCTCACACTTCATCCACAGTTCCTTCTCACAATTTCTCCTGTTTTTCCTTTGACCACTCCACTCTTTCCTCTGGATTCCTGCGCCTTCCCACCTCCCCCAGCTGTTACTATACTGAGCAGCTGGTGACCTGGTGGGTATTGCCTGCTGTGTGCCTTTTCCCTGGTGTGTGAACAGCTGGGGGCGGGGCCCAGGGTGCCAGGCTCCGCCCAGCCTAGGTATAAACCAGGGCCCCAGTCCTAGGTGGGATATCTCAGGGTCCCACTGAACAACCATGGAGCACTGTTTCAGGGCCTTTGGACTAGGACAGTGAATAAGCCAGACTTGGGACTTGCCCCTTCAGAGCCCACAGGCTGGGGACACATTGTCATTGAGCAAATTGTCACAGAGAAAATGAGAATTGGAAAGGAAGGTAGGTGAGGGGTTGTGGAAAGGGGAACAAGGGATGCGTCCTGGAGAGACCTTTCCAAGGAAGTCCTGACAGCTAGGTGACAGGCGGGGTGCACCAGAGAGCGTTAGAGACAGGGAAGGAAGGCCGAGAAGCATGGAGACCAGCACAAGGTGAAGGTGAGAGGCCAGCCCCATCACCTGGAGGGCCCTGCAGGCTGGGGGGAAGTCTCTTCCTGGGGGCAGGCAAGGGAGAGGTGCAGCCATGTGGGCTGCCAGGACAGGCAGGGAGCCAGGAAGCCTGTAGGAAGTAGCACATCGGGACCTCTCTAGCACCCAGGCCCTGCCATGAGTGGCTTAGCTCAGTCCTGTCTTCTTTCGACACGTTTGGTCAAACTTCTTTGCTTGGATGTTCTGGGCTGCTTTCCCATGGCCTCTCCACGCTAAAACCCAAAGCAAACGCCCTGTAATAAACTCATTGAACATTAGGAAAATTATTGGGTTAAATTCCACCTCCATTCTTAATATTTTTAACTTTTACTGATCAGGGAACAGAAACTTACTCCCTTTTTGCGTGTGTACACACACACACACACACACACACTCTCTCTCTCTCTCTCAATTTATCCAACAGCCAACTTGAACTTTAATGTAAAACTCCAGAGGCAGTGAGTAAAAGAATGAAACAGGATGGTTTGCCTTTTCATACTGTTCTGGAAGTTCCAGCTAAAGCAATACGATAAGATATGACATTAGGACAAACAAGTGAGCTAAGTAGGTGCGAGATACATGACCTTCATCTGCACTCATCATTTCCTGGCATGCACTAGCCCGGAAACAGGGTAGAATAAGAAGAAAAGCTATCTGGGACTGTAGATAAATAAGGGACCTTGTAGAAACATGCCCTATGGACCTTGACTGTCCTCTGGTCTGGGGCAGGAGCCATCCAAGATGAGTGATGTTTATTGATAAGCAGCTGTCCCACGGTCTGATCGCCCAGGTCGGACAACACCGTGGTCAGAGCTACTTAGGACTTACTGCTAGGGGTAGGGGTAGGAATTGAGAGCGGAAGAAAGCCTCAAGTTTTTGGCCCCTAAGCACTCAGAAGCCATCATGGCGGACTTTGAGCCACCTGGGACTCCAGCTCCTCATGCCATTCTTGGAGGCTCCAGTACCCAGTCACTTTGGAAATAGCTGGTGCTCTTAAGAGTGGCAGAGATCAGGGCCTAGAAGCCTCAGTGTCGTTCCATTTTCTACTTCCACGAACCTGAGGTCCTTCCCTTGGGCAGCCCTTTGTGTGCAAGGCAGTTTCTCTCTGACTCTGCCCTTAACTGGTCACTGGCCCCCTCGTGTGGTAAAGAACCCCACCTGGGCCATGAGGGCCTCCTGCTCCCTGTCCCTCCCAGCTTCTCCCCTGCATGAGCCTCTCTGTGCTTTGGTTTCAGCGCCCAGCAGAGGAGCACACAGCTGAACAAGAAGAGAGCCATTCCCAACCAGGTAACCACCCCTCTAGGGCCCGCAGCTCCACCCTCAGGGGAGAGGGCGGGAGGGCACTAAGGGACCACTGAGCCTTGCAATGGCACCTGGCGTGTGCATGCCCCACAGATGCTCACCCTGCAGCCTCTTAAGTCCACTTAGGTTGTGATGCTTCAGGAAACTGGTCTGAGAGCCAAAGCTCTGGCAGGGTCAAGGGGGCAGATTTTATACACCTGTGAGTCCCTGTCTGAACATCCAAGGCCATGGTTAGAACTGTACCCTCAGGGCAGCACAATCACCCATGGTGTCTGTGGCCACAATGGGTTCTCGGCCCCAAGGACTAGGAGCCTGTGGGAGGCTGCATTGTGAAAAGAGTTCCATGGTTGACCCCACCTGTGGAAAAACCATAAGTCACACACAGGGTTTTCTACCTTGTTGATGTACCCCCAGCCAGAAGCTGTGAAATAAGAACAGCTTTATATATTTACCACTATTAGTTTTTTGGGTTTTTGAGAAAATCATCATCTTTCTGCCCATGTCCCCTGCTTCTCCACATCATACAGGGTGGGGACTCTGCTATTTATCTTGCACGATTATCAAGCCCTCTGGAAAAGAAGGGTGTAACCACTGCATGATTTTTTTTTGTGCTTGTTGATACGTATGTTGTTGCTTTTTTGTTTCAGGAGATGATAATGAATTAAATATTAACACCATGAATATAATTAATAGCATGTAATTTTTTTCTTTTGCTGTTTTTTTCCTCTGCTCTTCTCTCTTCCCATTTGTGTGCCTTTCCTGCTTTTTCTCTGTCCCCTCATGTCCCTTACGTCTCTTTTTCTCTGCCTGCTCTTCTTTGATTTACCTAACTTTGCATTTTCAAAGGGGGAGATCTTGGTAAGTACCCACTTAGTGTGGTAGCAAACATTAGAGAATGTCGTGGTGGTGGAGACCCCCCCACTCCTTAACATTCCCTTCCCCTCAAAATAAAAAACAACTAACAATCAAGCTAACCTGACCCTCCCTGCCACAGCCTATGTCTGATGTCATGTTGCCCTGGGCATAAGCAGACTTAACACAGACTAACCTGACCACTGCCCTGGAGGAAGGCCCCCCTCCAGCCCATTCCTAACATGTGGACCTGGCTTCCTGTAGGTCAGGGATGGCAAATACTTGACTAATACCCCTCCCTCCCTTCCCTCTATCACATCCTTCTCGGAAGATTTTGCTCAAGCTCTGCTGGAACTTGCCACTGCCACCACTTTGTCCGCAGTGCAGACATCACCGTGGGGAAATGTCCCCTTCCTGTGCTCATGGCAGACATTACTAATTGATCTAGCACTCTTTCCCTGTGCCTCTCCCCTGTCATGTGCCCATGGCAGACACTGCTAATCATTCCTGGTACTCTTTCCTAAGCATGCCACCACTCCCCATCCTATGGCAGATGTGACTAACTGTCTGGGGAATTTATTTCCCATATGATAGCTTTGTATGTGACACAGTTCATGACAGGCATGACTAATTGACCAGGGAACTCACTACTGAATGCTGCCGCTATCCTGCCTCCGTGGCAGATACACGATGGAGTAGGCTCTTCTGTGCCACTTGCCCCATCCCTTATCCTTTGCCTGTGGCGGGCATCACCTGTTGATCCTAGCATTCTTTCCCATTGCACCTAGAATTCTTACCACAGCACTTCAGGCAGCTCCTACTCGTTGATGGGTGTGGCCCCCACATGAGTGGTATTTGCCATCCCTGTTGTTACACTTCCTCTCCTTGTGTGGCCCAGCCCAGTGGGTAGCAGCTGCTGCTTAAGTCTGACAGTTGAACTCTTTTCAAGGTGCCTGCCTCTGGGCAACTGGCTCAGCCCCAGCTCTCCACCTTGGAGAGCAAGGCCTGGGCCCCCAGCCCTAACAACAGCCTCCTTCTCTGGGACGGTCTCCCACCACCAGCCACTGAGGCACTGGGTCCCACAGCTGCCCCCTAGCATGGATCTTCGACCCCAAGATCTTTCCAGTAGCTGAGCTGATCCTGTGCCAGGGCCTCACTGTGCCCAGGGCCTAGAATTCTCTCAGAGGATCCAGAAAGAGCCAGAGCTTGGGGGCAGAGGGAGCAAGAGGAATGGATTGTCTTTGGCTCCTGATTCCCACGTCACCTCCAACCCCCTTGGAACTTGAATGATTTCTTGCCTCTAAACAGTCCAGGGGCCTGAGAGGTTTAGTCATTCTTTTCCTGCTGGATTCCAGACCCCTGGCTACAAAGCCCAGCCCTGCCGTGTGCATGGCTGGTCCCCGGGTCTCCCAGCTGTGGTTGCTATCCCTACCTGGGCAACTGGGGCTGGAACCCTCACCTGGGAGGAGGCTGGCCCACCCTGCTGGTGGTCACCAGCTATGTCGCTTCTTGCCTGCTGCCCATGCTGTCCCTGTGGTCCTTTCTTCCACCCTGGCATGCCTTGCTGTGTACCCTGGAGCCCCGCCTGCCTCTTCTGTCTCTCCTGCCCATCCTGCTCCCATCCCCCATTGTTTTAAGCCCAGTCCCCTTGGGCACAAATCTGGCTTTTGGATGAGGGGGCCCAGGTACTCCTTTTCATTTAGGCTCAGCGCCTGTGTCTGCCACCCACAGCTTGCATCTTTCCATGGTGGGGTTCTGTTTCTAACCCCAGTTGGACTCACATGAAGGCAGCTCTCTGGATGGCTCGAGGGAGAAAGGACCTAGGGGGCTTCTTCAGGTCCGATTAGCAGCCTCCTGCCCTGTGACTCAGATGCGCCATTCCTGGCATGGTCCCCATCTCATACCACATGCCCTGGAGGCAAGCGAGGCCACCAAAGGGTGGTTGGCCACAGGTGCCCTGCAGAGGCCTCATGGGAGGATTTATCTGGGGAACACTGACAGCCTGTCTTTCTGTCCCCCTCTTCCTCCCTTCCCTGGCTGTCAATCAGTGACTGAATTGAAGGTTAGAAACACCCACTCTGTGGGCCTGGACTAACCCGGGGCAGGCCCTACTTACCCCTGGGGAGCAGAGGAGCAGGCATGAGCAGAGCCCTAAGCTTGGGAGCTGGATGTGGTGGCCAGACACAGGGGCTGCTTCCCGGGTCCTAAGCAGGAAGGCCTTGGCCTGAGTCTGGAGACCACCCTTGCCCTCAGCGTGACCTACTTTCCTGCTTTAACTGGGACTCGAGACTTTTAGTGCTAAACTGGGGTGAGTTGGTCATCGTGCTGCGAGGGAGGATACCATGGCCGCTGCCTCCTTGCCAACCAGGCAGCCTGCGGCTGGACAGGTGTTAGAGGTCACTGCCTGCTTCCTGATGGCCAAAAGATTCCAAAATGCTGTCTAGTCATCCAAGGGAGGGAGAAGTCTATGCCCTTGGCCTTAACAAGGGCTTCCTGCTGGCATACCATGCCATCTCCAGCCTGGGCAGGGGCTTCTACATGGTGCAGGGGTCTCTGAGCGCTCTGTGGCCATCTCCATCTTTATGTTCTGAGGCTCAGAGCCTAAGTCTAGCCCCAAGAGGAGTAGGGGTTGGGGGTTGGTCTCCCTGTTAAGATTTGGTAAGCCTGGGGTCAGGTCAGGGTAGGCAGAATGCAGCCCGTCCTGATACCCACCCACTAGGAAGGTATGTGGGCCCCAGAAGCACCCCCAAATCCTCATGTAGGGTGCTCCTGCCCCACCCCAGTCTGGGGTCCCACCACTAGCTCTTCTCAGCTATTTGTGGCCGCTTGCAGCCTACTCTCTGCAGGTAGGCATGGGCTGTTGCTGCCTTGGTCCCAGGCAGCCCTGCCTGTGCCTCCACATGCTTCCCGCTGCCCTGGGGTCCCCAGTCCCGATTGGTGGGGGGCTCTGGCCCACACATGTCTCCATGGCCCAGGGATCATGAGAGCATTGCCCCCAGGCTGCCTGTGTATAGCTGTCAGGTGAGTCCCCTGCACCAGCCTGGGTTCTGCCTCTCACTCAGATGACAGCCACTGCCTGATGACCCCATCCAGGAGGTCTCCCAGCCCGATGTGTCAGACAGAAAAGTGGGACGACGGGGCATATTCCCTGCAGGCCCCAGGGCTCCGGATGAAGGCATCCCTTCATCCTCACGCCCGGAAAGGGAGCCCCAGCATGGGGGCTGCTAAAGCAGGTACCTGTGCCCGCTGAGCACCTGTCCTGGTTTGCTGTCAGAGCCAACAGAGGAGGCAGCAGAGTCAAGGCTGAGTTGATGAGCCTCTGCCGCTTGGCTCCTGAAAAGATAAAATAACTGTTTCATTGTGGGGGTGACTCCTCCAGTCCTCCATTGACCTTCCAGAGGGGATGAGGGGCAGGGCCCAAGGGCATCCCTCATGCCCATGTCTCGTGAAGATAATTGCGATCATCCACTGTCACGTGCTGTGTGGCTGCACACACAAGCCTGGGTCCCTCCTCGGGGCCCCTTTCAGCAGGCATACCTTTGCCACCTGTGCTAACTCATCCTAACCCCAGGCATGTGAGGGATCAGTGACTGTCCACCCAAGTGCCCCATATGGGTTTCCAGCAGAAAGTGCTTGGGTCAAGATGAAGTTGGTTGGCTGTTTTTTTTTATATATATAAATTTTTATTGATTGATTAATTTTAAAGAGGAAGGGAGAGACATCAGTTTGTTGTTCCACTTATTTATGCATTGATTGATTGATTTTTTAAAATGTTTTTATTGATTTCAGAGAGAGGAAGGGAGGGGGGGAGAGAGAGCTAGAAACATCTATGATGAGAGAATCATGGATCAGCTTCCTCCTGAATGCCCCCTACTGGGGATCATGCCTTGACTGGAAGTCAAACCATGACCTCCTGGTTCATGGGTCGACACTCAACCACTGAGCCACACTGGCTGGGCTATTTGATTTTTTAAAATATATTTTTAAAAAATTGATTTGAAAGAGAGGGAGAGAGAAATACTGATTTATTGTTCCACTTATTTATGCATTAATTGGCTTGTATGTGCCATGGCCAGGGATCGAACCCACAACCTTGGCATATCGAGATGCTGCTCTAGCCAACTGAGCTACCCAGACAGGGCCTCATTGGTATATTCTTTTTTTTTTTTTTTTTTTTAATATATTTTTACTGATTTCAGACAGGAAGGGAGAGGGAGAGAGAGATAGAAACATCAATGACGAGAGAGAATCATTGACTGGCTACCTCCAGCACGTCCCCTACTGGGGATCAAGCCCACAAACTGGGCATGTGCCCGTGACTGGAATCGAACCTGGGACCCTTGAGTCCACTGGCCGATGCTCTATCCACTGATCTAAGCCGGCTAGGGCAGTAGATTCTTATATGTGTCCTGACTGGGGATCGAACCCACAACCTTGATGTATTGGGCTGACACTCGAACCAACTGAGCTACCCAACCAGGGCAGGTTGGCTGTCTTTGAGTTGTAGGTGTCTCTGTCTTGTTCCCTGGCTTCCTGTCCTGCTGGGGGCAAGGGCTCTGGCTGCTGTGCTGGGGGTGGGCTGGGCTGGGCGGTGGGTCCTCCACTGAGCTGTGCCCTTCTCTCCAGGTGATCCGCAAGGGCTGGCTGACCATCAACAACATCAGCCTCATGAAGGGCGGCTCCAAGGAGTATTGGTTTGTGCTGACGGCCGAATCTCTGTCCTGGTACAAGGATGAGGAGGTGAGTGGCTGGCAGAACTGGAGCCAAAGGGCAAGAATAGTGACCCCTCACTTGTCACTCCCTCACTCACTTATTCATTCATTTGTTTACTCATTCACTGACTCGTTCATTCAAGAAATGTTTCCTGATTACCACTGTGCCTCAGAGGTCACCATTAGGATGGTAACAGCCAAGGCTGGAGGGTGTCCCAGGCAACACACATCATATCCCAGCCTCCATGGGCCCTGTGGGGTCCAGCCGGATGGAGGAAAGGAAGATGGGGGAGGGAGCCACTGGTGGGCTGGAAACAGACCTCAGCCTCCAAAGGCATAGCAAGGGGAAGTTCTGGCTCTCAGAGGGAACACAGCCTGGGGTCAGGGACTCAGGCTTACAGCCAGGCTGCTGGAGTATTGGGATTCCATGGGATACAACCTATATGGGCTCAACCAAGCCCTTAGCCTCTCTGGGCCTTCGTTTCCTCACCTGTGAAGTAGAATGAATGGCCCCTACCCACTGTGAGGTGCTGAGCCATGGCGTCGTCTTTAGAACATTACACACTTTCTTGTCCTGATCAGAAGGACAGAGGGAGGCCTCATGGAATAGCACCAGGAGCTGCGGGGAGCACCTCAGGGAGCAGTATTGCATGCTGTTTGAGCTGCTGTCTCCATGAACAGGGAGCAGGGGGCGGGGAGGGAGGGAGGCGCTGCTCTTCAGGTCCGTCCTCTGTCTATGCTCTAGCCCAGTGGTCGGCAGACTGCGGCTCGCGAGCCACATGCGGCTCTTTGGCCCCTTGAGTGTGGCTCTTCCACAAAATACCGGCTCTTCCACAAAATACCAATTTCTGCGCATGGGCCACGAAGTTTCAATCGCACTGTACGTGTGCGCCCGCACATGGTATTTTTTTTGTTTTGTTTTGTTTTTTTAAAATATATTTTATTGATTTTTTACAGAGAGGAAAGGAGAGGGATAGATAGCTAGAAACATCGATGAGAGAGAAACATCGATCAGCCGCCTCCTGCACATCTCCCATTGGGGATGTGCCCGCAACCCAGGCACATGCCCTTGACCGGAATCGAACCTGGACCCTTCAGTCCGCAGGCCGACGCTCTACCCACTGAGCCAAACCGGTTAGGGCCGCACGTGGTATTTTGTAGAAGAGCCACACTGAAGGGGCCAAAGAGCCGCATGTGGCTCGTGAGCTGCAGTTTGCCGACCACGGCTCTAGCCCATTTTCCCATCCGGAGTGGCCCATTTCTTTGCTTATTATCTTAATGGAACAACATAACTGTGGCTTAGCGGCCTGGGAGTGAAGCCACTCCTGCGGGTCCTGTTGCCACTGTGATGGGCCAAGGGGTTACCAGCAGGAGTGCTGTGTTTCTGTCCTTTTCCTGGGTTGCCTTCGGAGAGCCCCGTAGGCTCTCTCTGTTGGCCAGGGCAGTGTTGTGTGTCTGTGACAGGCCCCAAATGAAGGCACTTCCCCAAACAGAAGTCTGTTTCTCACGTGCCCCTGGTGAATTTGGTGGCCCTGTGATGCAGGCTGACCAGGGCGTCGGCTTCTCTTTTCCCGTTGCCGCCTTAACACAGGGCTCCCCTCACTGTCCACGATGGCTGCCCCACGCCCATCACCACATGGCCTCCAGCAGCCCCAACAAGGGCCTCACGAAGAACATGCACACATCACCCTGCTCGGGTGTTCCTGCCCAGAGTCTAGTCACATGGCCCCTGTGTGTCCTGCTTATCTGGGATGGCATAGCCCCCGGCCCAGCCCAGGTGCCCTCAGAGGAGAGGTTAGCCCTGGGGCCTCCCCTGGGGAATTGGGAGGACCCCCTTTGGAAGTGCCCAATAGGAGGCCTCATTGGCAGATGACAGCCAGGCCTGGGCCAAACTGCGTATTTCCACCCGGGTCAGAGACGAGGCAGGTAGCGCGCTGCTGGGGCCCCTGGGGGCTCTTATTTATGACGCCCACTAGGCCACCCGTGGAGGGTAACCTCCCCTCAGGGACTCCTCACACTTGGTCAGTGAGGAAGCTGAGCCTCCAGCCAGTGACTTCCCCGTGGCACAGAGCAGAGAGGGGGCCCGTGGGTGGGTAGAGGGCACAAGCGCCCTGACCCGAGAGACACCTCAGCCCCACAGCCCAGGCCGGATGTGGATTCCTAAAAGGGACCGTGTTTGGGGGTGAAATCATCCCACCCACATGAGTCCAGATACTCACCCTGGAATGTTCTGGAAACCTCAGGAGCTCTGAGTCCACTGAAGGGAGGGACCCTGTCTGGGTGGCTGTTTTTTAAACAAGTTGTTCAGGACCCCACAGCTTCATAGGGTTTGGATGCGGGGGGAGGGTGAGACCAGGCATTCCTCAAGGAACCCTGGTGGCCACATCAGCACTAAAATGGCTGGGTGAGGGGTGGGGTGTCGCCTTCGCATTTTTTCCCTCTCCGCCCCCATCGTCTGAAACCCAGCCTGCTCTGTGGTTCGTCAGCTGTCAGGCAAGCTCAGGGCTGGTCCCGCCTTTGGGCTCGGGGTCCCAGGGCCTGGTGTCGCCCGTGGGCAGTTACAGAGGGGCTTCTGGGCCCAACCCCTAGGCTGGTTCACTGCTCGCCACCATTGCAAGTCCAGTTTTCAGAGATTCTCTTCTTGAACTAGAAGAAAGGCCAGGCCCTTCGTTTACCTCTCACCTGGGGGTTGAAAGCAGGAGCCCCAGACTCTCCCTTGGGGCCCCAGACCAGAGGCAGGGGAAGTGTTGGGAGGAGGGTCGAATGCCCGCCGGTGGTAATGAGAACCAGCAGGCCTGTGAAAGGGGCCTTGTGTGTGCCCCAGACACAAAGCGGGCTCAGATCGGGAGGGGCAGGAGTGAAATCCTGTGCCTCCGCCCAAGCTAGGATTCCAGCCGGGACCCTCAGAGTCACACATGGTGGCCACCCCCAGGGCCAGGCTCCTTAGAGAAGCCTCAGAGAGGGGCAAGACATTTGTATTTCTTTATTTAAAAAAATAAACAAGAGATGGTTACTGCAAGAGGTGGGTATAGGAGGGGTGATTCAGCCAGGGCCCCCCAACCTTAGGACCGGCATCAGGGCTCCCTCTGCCTTTTCCTGGAGCCTTTCCTCCCACCCAAACCCTTTTTCTGGACTCCAGAACCTTCCATCTGAGTCTCCACCCCGGTGGGAAACAGGGTGGTGGGCAATAATACTC
The DNA here is from genome assembly GCF_014108235.1 of Myotis myotis. Taxonomy (NCBI): domain Eukaryota; kingdom Metazoa; phylum Chordata; class Mammalia; order Chiroptera; family Vespertilionidae; genus Myotis; species Myotis myotis. The sequence goes on from NW_023416368.1 coordinate 84,858,026, forward strand.
ACCTCCAGGTCTGCCTCTCTGTGGGGGTGGCAGCAAGTTTGGGGGGCCCCTGTCCCGACGTGCTGCTGGCCCAAGCCCAGCCTAACCAATGTGCAGACTACTGTACACATTCAGAGCCCCCTGAACAGGTAGTCTGAACACTGGGTTGGCGGGGCTGGCTGTCCGTCCCGTGGGCCCCCCAGGCAGCGACAGGGCCACCACGCTTCGGCACCTCTGAGCAGGCGAGGAAGCCACTGCTGCGCCCGTGACAGTCCGCTCTAGCTTTTCTGACGTGGCAGGGCTGGGCTGGCGTGCGTCTGGAGAAAGTTGTGGGTTTTCAGGAAATCCTAAGGAGGGGGTGGGTGGGAAGGAGGGTTTGGGTCCGGGGCCTCTGCGTGCGGGAGACGCTTTCCTTGGGGGTCGGGATAGGGGCGGGCGCACACGCACACACAGACACACACACAGCGGCTGTGTGTGTGTGTGTGTGTGTGTGTGTGTGTGTGTACGTGCGCCGGCAGCATCAGGAAGGCAGCCGCTGTGCTCTGGGTGGAATCACACTATAAACAGTTCCAGATGTGGCGTCTCGCTCGGGGTCCAAAAGGACTGTGACTCAGTTACTTGGCCTGGCCAGCTGACTAGAAGCTTCCTGCCTCAGGACACAGCAGGGTGGGGGCAGTGAAGGCCTTTCCACAAACTTCCAGTCAGGGAACTCCTGCCCTGTTCTCTTCTAAAGCCCCCAAACTGCCTGGGACAACGGGTGCACCCTGTCTTCACCACACTCTGTCCCTTGGGCTCCAAGTCTGGAGCCTGAAGTGTGTGTGTGTGTGTGTGTGTGTGTGTGTGTGTGTCCCATTTCCTGGGCACTGGGCCCCTCTCCCTGCCTCCCGGCAGCTTGGCCTGGAGAAGCGCTGTGTCTGCTTCCTCCCTGCCCAGAGCCTAGTAGGCTGACCCTGGAGCATGAGAGACACAGACAAAAGAAAACCCTGGTGTCTTGTAAGCACTGGCTCTGGGTTGGCACATGATCAGTACTTTCTCATAAAGTATCAACCCTCACCTCACACAAGGAGGGCAAGGCTCCTGTCTGCCTTTGATAGACAGCGGGGAAGTGGCTTGCCCGGGGGCACATGGGCAGGGAGGGGCAGAGGTCTGAGCTCCCAGTGCCCAAGGACAGCCCATGCTTGGCACCAAGCTGGCCACTAGCTCCTGCCTCCCTGTCTGTGGTCTTGAAACTCTGAGGGAGCCCCTGACCCCTTCCCCTCCGTCACGGGTTGCTCTTGAATTTGGAAGCAGCAGCCATGTTGGGCTTTGTTCTGGGGCCTTCTGGCAGACAGGGACAATAAGACAGGTGGAAAGAAGTGAACTGCTGGGTGAGGAGACAGGTCTCCAAAGTCGCCAGGAGGTGAAAGGCAGGGAGAATGGGGACGAGAGCGTGGTCTGGGGCACACGTCCCTCTGTGGCCCATGCTGCCTGCTGTGTGGCCCTGGGCAGCCAGCTTCCCTCCCTGAGCCTAAAGCTTCCCTGGCAGGGATGGTGGAAGGTTTCATGAGCTGATGAAGGAGGAGCGCTTCACATTGGCTCTCGAGATTTGCCATGGGTCATGTGGGCATGGGAGCTGGGGAACCCTGACACCATGCTCTGGTTTCCTGGTGTGAAAACCCAGTTAAAGTGTGCAAGCGCATGCGCACACATGGCTTGGCTACTGTGAAAACTAACAATGATGCGCTGGCCCTGTAGGTGCTTTGCCAACAATGGTGGGGAGCACTGGGCTCCAGGGCTGCTTCCCCAGGGGCACTTCCTCAGTGGGCATCCGTCAGTTCAGTGGGCCTTGCTTTCCAGCTCCTGGATCATCTGAAATCCCAGCCCTGCCCCTGATCCCCTGCCTGCCCTTCTCAGTGCCTCTGTCTCCCTCCCCTCTGTAAATGGGAGCATAGTGGTAACTCACTTCCGGGCTCATTATGAGGCCGTAGCTGAGTTAGTTCATTCCCTCAGCCTGGAGGGGAGAAGTGGATCTGGGTGGAGTCAGAGCTGGCCAGCTTTGAGCATCCACTGTGTGTCAGCAGGGACCAAATAGACAGGAGTCCCTGCCCTCCTGGAGCTGAGGAGTCTGTCCGGTGACAGACGGCAGCCCAAATCAATAGCAAGATATACAGTTGTGTTGTGAGGGGAAGCATCAAGGAGAAAGAAGTTGGGGTCTGCGGGAGGTTGGGGTGGGCTTAGGGCGGGTGTTGCCAGGGTCTCCTCTACACAAAGACCGGAAGGGGGCAAGGAGGGAGCCACGGACGTGGAGTGCTCCTGGCAGAGGTCCCAGATGTACAAAGGGTCCTGGGTGGGCGCCTGCCCAGGATGTTCAGGGGGTGTCAGGAGGCCAGCATGGCTGGGGCAGGGTGAACAGCAGTAGTGGGTGAGTTAATCTGAGTAACGTAGCTAAAATGAGAAGCATCAGGTGTTGGCAGTGGTCCGTGCAGTGGAGCCCAGCCCCGGTCATCCTCAGGTCTTCAGTTAAACAGCATAGGCTGACCCCTGCCCTTCCACCCTCAGGAGAAAGAGAAGAAATACATGCTGCCTTTGGACAACCTCAAAATCCGTGACGTAGAGAAGGGCTTCATGTCCAACAAGCATGTCTTTGCCATCTTCAACACGGAGCAGAGGTGAGTGCCCATGGGGCCCCAGGATGGAGACTCCTTCAGTCAGTCATTCAGCAGCATCCACTGAGCACTTGATGAGTATAGTCCCTACCCTGGCATATCACATTCTAGAAAGAGAGTCCATTGAAAAAGATGCCATGGGTGGTCAGGGAGGACCCTCTGGGCAGAGACAGATGAAATGATGCCAGGAGCCTTGGAGGGTTCTAAACAGGAATAGGACCTGACTCAGGTGCTCACAGCGCCCTCTCGTGGCCATGGGAGACAGACATGGGGGGGTGGCGGGAGCCCAAGGCACCTGGAACAAGAGACTGTGCTGATCCAGGTGGGAGATGGTGGGGCTGGACCTGGGTGGCGCTTAGGGACATAGAGGGGGAGTTGGCCAAACTTCTGGTGGATATGGAGAGAAAGGCATTGCTGGTGACCCTGAGCTCCTGCAGGGAGGGAGCTGCCAGCAACCATGATGAGGAAGGTGGAGGCAGGGTAAGCTGGGAGACAGGAGCCATGAAGAGGGAGAGAGGCCTGTGGGGTTTTGGGAGGTAGCTGGGTAGATATAAGAGTGTGGCATTTAGCCGAAACCGGTTTGGCTCAGTGGATAGAGCGTCGGCCTGCGGACTGAAGGGTCCCAGGTTCGATTCCGGTCAAGGGCATGTACCTGGGTTGCGGGCATATCCCCAGTAGGGAGTGTGCAGGAGGCAGCTGATCGATGTTTCTCTCTCATCGATGTTTCTAACTCTCTATCTCTCTCCCTTCCTCTCTGTAAAAAATCAATAAAATATATATTAAAAAAAAAAAAAAAAAAAAGAGTGTGGCATTTAGGAACAAGCCCCAGGAAGGGATGTGAATTGGGGAATTGTGATTGCAGGATAGTGTTTAAAGTCAGACCGAATGGGATCCCTGAGTGAGTTCAGATGGGGAAGGGACCAGGAGGCCCTCAGTAAATCTTCCCATAGTGTGTTGGGAGACTTTAGCACAAGTAAAGGCACTTTTCTCAACTCAGGAAGGGAGGCCACCCCCCCCACCCCACCCCAAGACACACATACCCTCATCCAGGAACCAGGGACCACCTGAGCCAGCTGGCAGGTGATTGACATCCCAGCTGGCCCCAGGGCCACCACCACATTGCTTCTCTGCACCACCAATTCCAGCTGAGCCCCTGTTTTGTGTCAGAAAAACTCTATCCTTTTTTCTGGACTGCCCTCAAGACGTACTTTGGCCATCAGCTGGCTCCAAAAACCTTTATAGCTCTGTGAGGCTCACCTACCTCCCCTGCCCAAGAATCCCTAGCGGGGCATGTGGCAGAACCTGAGCTCTGCAGGGAGACAGACCTGTTGGGGAGCTTTTCCTGACTGAGTGACACTGGGCAACTGTCCCACCACCCTGGCCCCGTGTCCCCCTGTGAAAATATTACCTGATAGATTGTTTAGGAGTTTAGAAAACCCAGAATAATAGTAACAGAAACAAGATAGATGTTTCCTTTTTTTATATAAATCAAATTAAGACTTTACCATCCAGGGCAAGTGGGGCAGCTCCACAGGTATGTGGGCCCAGGTCCTCCTTATCCCTCAGCCTTGCTGCTCATTGTCCAAGGTGGCTGCCCAAGCTGCAGCCAGCCCAATGATGATGCGGGCATCAGAGAAGAGTCGGAGGAGCACTAAAGGCGTGCCTCTCCCTTCACCACTCCTTCCGTAAGTCTTTCCAGGCCCTCACTCACCACCAGTTGGCCAGAGCTCCATCAGGGGACAGTGCCCCACCTCAAACCCAAGTCTCTCGCAGAGACTTTGAGCAGCTTGGCCGTCTCAGCCATGCCCACCTGTGGGACAGGATAGGGTACAGAAACTGCTACCATCCTGGGGTCTCTGGTCGTGAGTGTCTGGGTCACATATGAATCCCAGTCACTCAGACCCTAGAGCTCATTACACCCAATCTGGGCCCACGGTCAAGGTCAAGCATGTGCCTCTCTTCCCATAACAGGAATGTCTATAAGGACCTGCGGCAGATCGAGCTGGCCTGTGAGTCCCAGGAGGAAGTGGACAGCTGGAAGGCCTCGTTCCTCCGAGCTGGTGTCTACCCTGAGAAGGACCAGGTGAGGCGCTCCATGCCCTGCCTGGCCAGCACCCTTCTGGCTGAGCTGACCCCGCCTGGGAGAGGAAGGGGCTACAGCCGTGGGCAAACTACGGCCCGTGGGCCGGATCCAGCCCGTTTGAAATGAATAAAACTAAAAAAAAAAAGACCATACCTTTTTATGTAATGATGTTTACTTTGAATTTATATTAGTTCACACAAACACTCCATCCATGCTTTTGTTCCGGCCCTCCGGTCCAGTTTAAGAACCCATTGTGGCCCTCGAGTCAAAAAGTTTGCCCACCCCTGGGCTAGGATCTCAATAGGATGAGTCATCTCCAGGCTGTATTTACCACAACTTTCTGAAGGCACGTAGCCCACACCCTTGAGCTCACAAAACAGAGAAGTGGAGAGGATTTTGTCCTCAGGGCCCAGAAGGTTCTCCAGCTGAAGCCAAGGACAGGGATGAGTAGGGACTAGGACCCCATCTGCTACGTTTTCTCTTCTCCTTGAAGTAGAGAGAACATGGCTATCCACATCCCCTAATTAACATGTTCTTTTTTTTTTTCTTTTTAATTGTTATTCTTAACATTTGTTTCAGTCTCTAAGTAAGAAGATCTAACCCGCTTTGGGCCATGGTCACCTCAGGTCAGGGCAGCTCAGTCCAGGGGCAGGCAGGGCCACATGCCAACATGGATATCAGGAGCCAGCCCTGGAGGGTTGGTTGGTTGTGGGTGGGACAGGGCAAGCAATTTTCAGAGAAGGGGGGCTCCCTATGCTCTCCTTAGACCTCAGTCACCCTTCACCACCTCTCTCCCACCTTGCAGGCAGAAAACGAGGAAGGTGGAGTACAGGAGAACACCTTCTCCATGGACCCGCAGCTAGAGCGCCAGGTGGAGACCATTCGCAACCTGGTAGACTCCTACGTGGCCATCATCAACAAGTCCATCCGCGACCTCATGCCAAAGACCATCATGCACCTCATGATCAACAACGTAAGTATCTGGCCCTGCAGGGCCTCAGTCACAGCGACGGGTCAGTGGTGGCCACAGCCAGATTTGGCCTAAACACTATAAAATAAAAAATTTAGTTACTACCTTTTAAATATCAAAATCAGGATTTCCAGCTTCTTCTGGAAAATTGGAAGGTACAGGCCACACAGGGTTCATTACATTTGTCAGGTAACTTAAGCTAGCACGACATGTGTGCACTTTCTCTAAATTAATCTTTTTAGTCTTACAGTAACCATAGGAGAGGGACTGCTGTCATCCCCATTTTATAGACAGGAAAGTGGAGGCCCAGAGAAGTCAAGAAACCTGCCCCAACACTCAGAAAAGTGGAAGCTGGGATTCTAAAGTCAGACTGAGCCTATCCTCAACTTTAGCCTAGTGTTGGCAGCCTTGGCCTCCTGATGGCCTGCAGCCCAGGCCGCCTTTACTTTCAGCGTGTTACCTGCCTGACCTGAGCTCGCAAGCCTTTCATTTAGGCTTGTTTTTGATAAAATGCCGCTGTACTAATGTCTCCCACGTCAGGCCTTTGGCTTTGCAGCAGATACTCTGAAAGCTATATAACCAGGTTTGATTTGTGTTGTGACCATAAAAACTGAAACTATGACAGGCTCTAAAGCAAAAATCCCAAATCCCTTCCCTTTTGTTCCATTCTTCACAGTCTCCTTCTCAGTGATGATCAGTGTGAAGTTTTGTGGGTGCCCTGGTATATTCTTCACATATTGATGAGATTTATGATATAAACTAGAGGCCCGGTGCACAAAATTTGTGCATGGGGGCGGGGGGGCGCGCATCCCTCAGCCCGACCTGCAACCTCTCCAATCCGGGAGCCCTCAGGGGATGTCCTACTGATGGCTTAGGCCTACTGCCCGTGGTTCTCTGCTGTCTGTGGGGCCTGCTTGGCTGCTCCCGGGTTGCTGCGGGTGACAGCCAAGTGGGCCCTGATGTCCGCAGTCTACGGGGCTGCTTGGCTGCACCCAGGTCGCCGCCAGCGACAGCCAAGCAGGCCCTACCGTGCATGGTCTGTGGGGCCTGCTTAACTGCTCCCAGGTCGCTGCTGGCGACGGCCAAGTGGGCCCTGCTCTCAGCGGCCGCCCCCAGAACTGGAGGACTCCAGCGGGGCTGAGAGGACTGGACGCTGCCATCTTGTGGCTATGGGCACCGCCATCTTTGTGTGGGAGTGACAGTTAATTTGCATATTACTCTTTTATTAGATAGGATGGTTCTGCAGCCTCAAATTTAAAATGCATATATGGGCCCTAACCAGTTTGGCTCAGAGGATAGAGCATCAGCCTGTGGACTGAAGGGTCCCAGGTTCAATTCTAGTCAAGGGCATGTACCTTGGTTGTGAGCACATCCCCAGTAGGAGGTGTGCAGGAGGCAGCTGATCGATGTTTCTCTCTCATCGATGTTTCTAACTCTCTATCCCTCTCCCTTCCTCTCTGTAAAAAATCAATAAAATATATATTTTTAAAAAAAAATGCATATATGGGCCCTAGCCGGTTTGGCTCAGTGGATAGGGTGTTGGCATGTGGACCAAAGAGTCCCAGGTTCAGTTCCGGTCAAGGGCACATGCCCAACCAGCGTGGCTCAGTGGTTGAACATCTAACCTATGAGTCAGAAGGTCACATTCAATACCCCAGTTTAGGGCTCAATCTGTCTCTCTCCCCCTTCCTTCCTCTCTGAAATCAATAAAAATATCTTTTTAAAATCTTTATTGTTGAAAGTATTATATATGTTCTCTTTTCCCCCCCATTGTCCCCTTCTAGCCCGCCCCCGCCTTCACCATCCTATTGTCTGTGTCTGCCCTCCTGCCAGTCTCAATGTGCTTTCTTCTCTAGTTGTAGGACTTCCATTCAGCCATATTTCAGGCAGCTCTGAATGATGGTTCTGTATTTTAGTTGTAATTTGGATGTGGTTGTGGGAGGCTGCTAATAGTGGCCGGCATTTACCTACGCTGCCATCTTGGTTCTCTCCTTCTTGGTTCCCTTGAGCCTCTCACCTGTGTTTTAAACATCATACATGTTCTACGATAAAGACAAAGCGCCCTGGCCGGTTTGGCTCGGTGGAAAGAGCATCGGCCTGTGGACCCAAGGCTCCCAGGTTCAATTCTGGTCCAAGGGCACACGCCTGGGTTGCGGGCTTGGTCCAACGTGCAGGAGGCAATCAATGATTCCCTCTCATCATTGATGTTTCTATCTCTCTCTTCCTCTCCCTCTCTCAAATCAATAAAAATATTTAAAATAAAATGAAAGACAAAGAAAGCCCTTTCTATTGTGGTGAATGCTTTTCCAGCCAGTCTCAGTGGTCAACTGAGTGCATGGTCGGTTGGTGGGAAGCTCTGACCGCTCTGATCCTTGTCCCAGACGAAGGCCTTCATCCACCACGAGCTGCTGGCCTACCTGTACTCATCGGCAGACCAGACCAGCCTCATGGAGGAGTCAGCCGAGCAGGCCCAGCGGCGAGACGACATGCTGCGCATGTACCACGCACTGAAGGAAGCGCTCAACATAATAGGGGACATCAGCACCAGCACTGTGTCCACACCTGTGCCTCCACCCGTTGATGACACCTGGCTCCAGAGCACCAGCAACCACAGGTCTGTAAGGCCTGGTCACCCGCTTGCTGCAGAGGCTGCTGCCTGCAGGTTCCTAGCTCCTCTCCGAGCCCACGAGTGGGCAGGGTAAAGGGGCCCAATCCGGATGGCATAGCGCCCAGGGCTAGTCACAGTGGGAACTGCTAGCCCACCTCAGCCTGAAGAGACTGGGAGAAGGGTTAAAGGCCAGACTGTCTCTTGATGCCTTCCATTGCTTCAGCCTAAATGGAAGCCAGAGAGGGGAAGAGGCCCGCGTGACACTGGCCAGGGTGGTCAGCCTCCTCAGGCACAGAGCATGGCTAAGAATGGTGGGTGGAACAGGATCTGGAGGGGCAGAAAGGGCATAACCAGCAAATCTCCTCCCCTCTGACCACCCCTGAGCTGTGGATGTAAATGAGACTCTGGTGTGGGTGGGTAATTCAGAGCATCAGGCAGGGAAATCTAATCAGTAGAAGGTCAGGCAAGTGGTAGGAGAAGATAGGTCAAGGAAATCTCATAGAAAGTGCCAGCTCTGCCGAGACCTCAGGGAACCAGAGTTAGGTAGGGAGAGGACACAGCATCCAGGAGGGGGAGCAGCAGGTGCTCAGGCCCTGGGATAGCTTGTGGGGCACCTGGGACAGGGACTTGTGGCCTCTGGAAGCATCTGATCATGATTTATAGGGCAGAGCTAAGCTCTGGTAGGATTTGCAACTATGGAGGGTGGATTGGAGGAAGCACCGAGGTGGGGAGGCCCGAGCAGAGCCAGTGAGAGTAAAAGTCTGTGGAACTGAGGTCAGAGGGAAAAAGGAGCCCTTAGCCAAGGACAGGTAGGTCTGGGGTGGGAGGGTGGCCATTTCTAGCAGGTTTGGGGGTGAGCAGAGGATCCCAGTCGACTTGCACTGCCCCTTGTCTAGGACCAGGCGTTCACTCATATCTCCCTGAGTCGTAGCTTGTCCCAGCCCATTACAGAGGAGGCCATTGGGGTCAGCAGCCCCAGCCCACCTCTGGCTTCTGTGTCTAATGGGCATGGCTGGTGTTCCTGCCCACTATTTCCAGCTCATACCCTCTTTCTTCCGCAGCCCCATTCCGCAGCGGCGACCTGTGTCCAGCGTGCACCCCCCAGGAAGGCCCCCAGCAGTGAGGGGCCCCACTCCAGGGCCTCCCCTGATGCCTGTGCCGGTGGGGCCAGCAGCCTCCTTCTCAGCGCCTCCCATCCCATCCCGGCCCATACCCCAGAGCGTGTTTGCCAATAATGACCCCTTCATGGCCCCGCCTCAGATCCCGTCTCGGCCCGCTCGGATTCCACCCGGCATCCCCCCCGGAGTGCCCAGGTAAGGCTGGCCCCCTGGTTGCCTACCATCTAGTGCCACTGGCCTGAACCCTGCAGGGAGTAGAGGAGTCACTGGCATCTCCATTTGACTGGTGGGAAAACTGAGGCCCAGAGAGGCCAAGTCAACTGCCCAAAGTTCCGGAGTCAGATGACTCCACGGCTGCAGGCCTGTCTTCTGCCACACAGCTTGGGACCCTCACATGGGGCCTCTTCCCCTGGCCTTTGCTTCTTTACTGAGGACACACATCAGTCAGGGCATAACCCTGCCCTGCCTCTCCCCACCTTGCAGGCCAAGCTCTCTTCTCCCCACTTGTCCTGTGAGGAACACGAGGTCCAGGGCGGGTGGGGGACTACCCAGGGTCACACAGCAAGTGAGTGACTGCAGGCTACCAACGCCTAGGCTTGACAGACTCATTCCTGGCCGCCTTCAGAGCATCTAGCAAAGGGCAGCAACCTGGGAGGGGGTGGTGGTGGGGCCTGGGTCCTCATTACCCTGCTTCCAGCCTCACTGCCATCTCCCCCTCCCTGTCTTTATTCTCTTTGCAGCAGAAGACCCCCGGCTGCGCCCAGCCGGCCCACCATTATCCGCCCATCCGAGCCTTCCCTGCTCGACTAGGCTGCAGGGGCATTTTCTCGAGGGCTCCCTGTGCACCCTCAGTGCAGGAGCTTTGTTGATCTGGGCCCCTCCGCCGCCCCTGGCCCTCTCATCCCCATGCCAGGCCCAGGCTCCCTGAGTCTTTCCTAACCCTGGCCTGGCCGGGGGCGGGCCTGGCCCCTACCCCCAGCTGGACATAGCACTGAGGGGCCCTGGATCCTCAGTATGGGGGGAACTTGGGTGTTGCACTTTGGGGGATGAGGCCTGAGGTAGCAGAGGAGGAAACTGGACCCTGAGCACCATCTTGAACAAGGGATCCCGGCTGGTATAACAGGGACTCACCCAGGGGCTTCTCAGGCCTAGAAAGCCTGAGTAGACCAGGCCTTCTGGAATCTGGGCACCAAAGGCGCCTGTACGCTTAGTCCTTGCTGGGGTGCAAGGAATGTGTCCACATCTCAGCAGTGGGAGCTCCTGGTGGCAAGACAGGAGCCGCTCCAGTGCTGCCCGCCCTGCCCACGTTGTACATATTCCTTTCTTGGCCGTATTAACTGCACGGCCCAGCCTTGGCTGCCAGAGGTGCCTTTGCCAGGTCTGGAACCCTCAGCTCCGCTGGCCTCGCTCTCTCTTCCCCTCCCTCCACCCCTCCTCCTCCTCCTGGGTCCCCAGAGTGGCCTGGGTTGAGGGCTGAGTGGGTTGGGAGGCTTTGGGAGCCCCTTGGCTCCTACCCTGGCCTCCTACATGGGGCGGGCCCCCGGTGGCCACTCTCTGAGCAGACCTCGCTCACTGTTCGCTCGGGTTGACCACTGTAAGTGCCTGCACTCTGTATCCTATTAATAAACTAAAATAAAGGGAAGAAGCTTCTGGTGGCTGCTGTGTGGGCCTTTTGTGTTGGCGTTCAGGCTGAGGGTGTGGACTGCTTGCCTTCCCCCAAGAAGGCCTCCAATGAGGACCCCACCCTTTCCACCACAGCCTCCCCCACACCTTACTCATGAGGGGGCTGCTCTTGTGGGGAGGACTCATTCCAGAGGAATTCGTGCTCTAGAGGGGAGAGCTTTTACTACCCATAACATCTCAGGACTGGAGGAAAATACCCCCCCTCCCCCCCACCACACTGAGGCCTGGAGCGGGCATCCAGATCCCTGATGGGAGAAGGAATCCTGGCCTTCCACCCCAAACTGCCGTGGTCAGGCACTCTGCCCTGAAGTCCTGAGCACTTCCCCCAGGCCCCCTCTCCCCCTTCTTGGGGCCCCAGGCCTTCTGGCCCAGCCGGGGACACAGTTAAACTTTGCTTTCTGATTTTTCTCTTATGCCCAGGCGACCACCTCCATCGGCTCCCGCCAGACCCTTCTTCTGAGCTTCGTGAGAGACCCCTCCCGCCTGCCTGGCTGCCCTCTTGGGGGCAGGTCTGTCCTGGCCGGTGTCCCTGAGCCCCAATCACCAGGCTGTGTGATTTTCTGATCATAATTTATTGGCTCCAGTCCCCAGGCCAAACCACCCTTTGTTCTGTGAGGCTCCTGTATGGGCTTCGGTCAGGCTACCCCTCAGCCCTGTCTGGGGCCCCTGCAGGGAGAGTAGGAGGGGCAGAAGGACTTGCAAGCCCCGCTCCTGGAATTCTGTTACCAGACCTCACACCTAGCCCCTGCTGGGCCAAGGGGCCGGCTCCTTCCTGTCAATAAAGCGACTGTCCTGGCAAGAACACTGCAAGCTGAGTCTCCTTCCCAGCTCCGGCATGAACAGTCCTTCTCAGCAGCAGCAACAGGCCCCAGGTGGAGCGACAAGAAGGGGAAGGAAGGCATGGGGTTCCGTGAGCAGCAAGCTTCCTCCCTCCATGTCCTGGCTCATAGGGCCAGTGCGGGAGGGAAGAAAAAGTTAGCTTCCTGGATCCCATTCTGCACCAGGCAGTGGTGGTGCAACTGGAAGGCTCAGGCTAAGGCACATTCAGGGGACAGGCGGGGCCAGAAAATCCCAGGGTTGCATTCAAATGCTGCAGTGCCCCCCACGCACAATTTCCAGGAAAGCAGATGCAGTCACTGAGCTACCCCTTCTGGATGGCCCAGGCCTGCAAGCCAGCCAGTATTCTGGCCTGGAAGGGAAGACACGGGCCACACCTCAGGCCCCGAATATACAGCCTCGCTTCTCACAGGAAACTACGTCACACACACATGCACCCTGCTGCCGTTGCTTTTCCCTGTTCTTCAGGGACGGGCTACGTAGGCACCGGGCGCTTATCCTGGAAGAAGCGCTTGAGTGTGCAGACCTGCAGCACAGCCACCAGCAGCAGCACGGCCACGTTCACGGCCGACCAGAAGGTGACCCGTTCCAGGTTGCCCTCCTGCAGGTTGCGGTCCCGTGCTTCCAAGGCTCGCAGCAGGGTCAGCATCTGGATGCTGCGCTCCAGGCGTGTCCTCATGGTCTCGATAGACTCCTGTGGGGCAAGGAGGGAGCAGGGTCAGGCCTCTGTCCTTTGGGGAGCAGAGACTGATAAAACGGGGAAATGGGGTGAGAGTCTGTTGGTCAAGGAGAGAGCTGAGAGCACAGACTGACCAGGCTGCCTGCTTGAATCTAAACCCTCACTCTGCCATTCACTGGCTGTGAAACTATGAGCAAGTTAATGAACTCCCTGGGACTCAAGTGCCTCAGAATTGTGAGAACTGAATGCTTACATAAGTGTAAAGAATGTATTTTTTTAAAAAAATGAATGTATTTACTAGCGGATAACAGCACAGTTTGCTGAAGCCAGACTGCCTAGTTTCAAATATTGGCGCTGCCAGTTGCTAGCTGTGTGGCCTTATAACAGTTACTTAGCCATCCTGTGCCTCAATAAAATTGGGGATGATTTGAGCACACTGCTTAATTCATAGGGTGGTTATGGAGATTTAATGAGTTATTTAAGCCCTTAAAATCAGGATTTACACCTAGAAATGTGCTATGATTTTTAACTGAGCTGCTACTGTTAATTAAGTTGGGGGCATCACTGGTAGGAAAGGCTGGGCCAGGCCAAGGAGGACCCCAGCCAAGGTTAGAGGGCAGGGGCACACAGCGCAATGCCAGAGATCTGGGAGGACTCTTCTCAACCTGTGCACACCTTGATGTCCTCCATTTTGACATCCAGCATCTCCTCAGGCTCCACGACCTCTGCCCAGCCTTCGACCTCCTCATCATCCTGCAGGCTGTCAAAGATGAGTTCGAAGAACACCAGCTTCTCGGAGATTGTGCTGAAGGAGTTGTCGAAGCACAGCTTGTAGTCCCCAGCCTCCGTGGGTTCTACCCTGGGCAGATAGGCAGACACACAGACATGACCCTGAATGGCCGCCAGCCGGACTTTGAGAAACAGGCAGGGCGGTAACCGGAGGCCAATGGGGAGGGGCAGGGCTGTAACCGAACCCCAGCAGGCAGCAGGACTTAACTCACGTGTGCACCCCATCTGCCTTGCGGGACTCACTGACCAGCAGCACACCCCGAGGGCTCTCCAGCGTGAAATCCACATCCAGCCCAGCACCTGCGATCACCTGGGGGGCAGGTAAGAGCAGGTGGAGGGCTAGAAGTAGGCCAAGAACACCTGCCAGAGGAGGCCAGGGCTGGACCACCGAGCAGACCCATACAGACCGCTAAGAGCCTACCTGAGCGATGACTGACACCCACACCTGCAACCAGGTCCTGCCCCACCAGTCCTCCAGGCCACGCCCACTGCCTTGGCTCTGCCCCCCCTCGATATGACAGCTTTGGGATCAGCTCTTTCCTCTGGCAACGCCCCCGCCCCCGTGGGAAGTACTTCATCGGCCAAGCCTGGCCACGCCCCTGACTTGATCATGCCCCAAAGGAGACGACCCAGTTCAGCCTTTAGCCCAAGCCCCCCAAAATGTAGATCTCGCCGTTTCTCATAGCGCATCCTAGCCACGCCCACCAACCTCTTCAATCCGCCACAACATTTTGGTCACGCCCACGGGGGCCCGACCCTCTGAAGGGCGCTATTCTTCCCGACGGCCCGCCTCCAGGCTGTCGTCCCCTAGCCCCGCCTCCGTCCTTTACTCCCACCCCTTCTGCTCCCACGCGCTGCGCCCGTCCCCTTCGTAAGATCCCGCCCCCACGCTCTTACGCACAGGCGCCCGCCCCTTTCCTCTTTAAGGCCAGCCTTGCAGTAGCTGCTTGGCCACGCCCTCTCCCCTTGGCCCCGCTCGCTCTCCGGCCCAGGTCCCTCTACCTGGTACTCGGTCTCGAGGCTTGCGTTGGCCGGCGCGGACTGGTAGAAACATTGCTTTCTCCCCGCAGGCAGCAGGAATGTGAACTCGCCGTCCTGTATCGGTGGGGGCCCGGCCCCTCTCACCCCCGCTGATGGCAGTAGGAGCCCCAGGGCCAAGGCTAAGGCCGCGCTGGCCGCCATCATCTGGATCATCCTATGGTCTCCTAATGGGTCGTGGCTCCTTTAAGGGCTAGCCCTGCCCCCTCTGCACTCAGCGGAGCTCATTGGTAGCTGCTTCTGCCCGTTATGCGAAACCAGCGGAGTTGGGAGTGTAGGACCTCCTGAGGGTGTAGCTGCCCAAATGAATGCCTGGTGTGCCCGAAAACATTCAACCTTCTAGACTTTTTTTCTAAAAGACCCCCATTTTCAGTTTCAATTGCTGGTGAAGGAAAATGACAAAAATAAGTAACAATATTACGTTCTTCTCAGGCAAACATTAAGACAACTAAAGTGGAGGCGGTCGGGTCCTTCTTCAGCGGTTCTCAGCCTGTGGGTCGCGACCCCTTTAGCGGTCCATGGGCCCTTTCACAGGGGTCACCTAAGGCCATCCTGCATATCAGATATTTACATTATGATTCATAATAGTAGCAACGAAGATAATTTTATGATTGGGTCACAACATGAGGAACTGTATTTAAAGGGCCAGAAGGTTGAGAACCACTGAGCGGTTTCCCCAGAGTAGGCCACGCGTGAAGACCGTGGGACCATCTTGTCAGGCTAGAACGGGGCCAAATAGAGGACGGGCGTGGCCCTGCAAGGGACCCGTAGGGCTCGCCTATGAAAAGGCTCGGCTGGGGTGGGGGGCTGGGGGCGCAGAGAATCGTCCGTATTAACGGGGGTGTCATATTATCTCTGGTCTCTGAACAAAGCCTCAGCTTCGAAGCCCGACTCCTCATTCCTTTTGTGCCTTGGAACCGTCGTCACTCTATCCGTTTCCTCACCTGGAAGTTGCGGGTAATGAGAACTGAGTGAGGTGCAGCCTGGTCCACAGTGAGCAAGCGCTCGCTTTTCCTTGCAGAGTTCATAGACTTGGCCCAGCGGGCACCCCGAGGGTCTCAGACTTGGGGGCCAGCAGGTCAGCAGAGCGGCTCAGGCGGCCCGTTTTCGAGTCCACAGGGGAGAGGAGGCGAAGAGTGCGGGCCTGGGCCCAGTTCAAACCACGCCCCGCCTTCCCTTGCGGCCGTCACCCTGCTGGTCCTCAGTTGGCTCAGCTGTAAAGTGGGGCTGACATGAGGCCCACCTCATTGGGCTCAGTGCTTGGTATATCATAGGTCCTCATAAATATCTGTGACAGTCTAGGTTATCATCCAGCCCTTCAATCTCTTCCTCAGTCTGGCTTAGAGGACTCGGAGACGACCTCCCTCTGGGAAGCAGACAGATAAGCAGAGAAGTCATGGGAGAAATGGATTCTGCTTGGTGGTTCCATCTCAACATTAGAAAAATTGTTTAGGCGGAAACTTTCACCTTTTTTTATTTTCTTTTTTTAAATATATTTTATTGATTTTTTACAGAGAGGAAGGGAGAGGGATAGAGAGTTAGAAACATCGATCAGCTGCCTTTTGCACGTCCCCTACTGGGGATGTGCCCGCAACCAAGGTACATGCCCTTGGCCGGAATCGAACCTGGGACCCTTCAGTCCGCAGGCCGACGCTCTATCCACTGAGCCAAACAGGTTAGGGCAGAAATTTCACTTTTATTTACTGGTTTTAAAGAGGGAGAGAGAGAGAAACATTGATTTGTTGTTCCACTTATTTTTGCATTCATTGGCTGGTTCTTGTATGTGCCCTGACCTCACTGGGCATTGAATCCCGCCCCCCCACCCCCCACCCCCCTTGGTGTATGGGGATGATGCTCTAACCAACTGAGCTATCCAGCCAGGGCTGAAATTTTGAATATACATATAGGACGGGGGAGAGGTTGGCAGATAGTGACAATTACTCTTTAAATACAGCTGCTGGCTGTCAGCGCCTTCCTGCATTTGAAGAACGTGGAGTAATACCACTTTGTAATGTCACAGTTTATGAACAGTTGTTTGTTTCACTAGTTTTTCTATCATTCAGACTCTGCTTGAACATTTTGAAGTAGTTGTGGAGAATGGATGGTTCCTTTTCCTTCTTTTATGTTCAAAGCTGGAGGCCGAAACCAAGGAAGGACTTAGAAGCAACAGGAGAGAGCCCAGGCCGTGCTGCTTTGGACTCTAGAAACGTCACAGGGAAGAAGCGAGTCACACGGGGCTTCGGAATAACTGAGAAGTAAAAGTCAGTGACACAAGTGGGCCAAGGTGGGACTGCTTTTCGCTCACTGAAAAGTCAGAGAAAAGGGGGCTTTAGAGACAGGTTCAGCGGGGTTCGCCTAGGACGAGCTGTCGCTGCCCACGGCTGCCCTGGTTGCAAGTCTCATGGGGGCTTTTAGAGTTTAGGAGAAAGAGAGCAAACGTGCAAGCCCGAGAAAAGGAGCGCACACTGATTCCTTTTTTAAAATTTTTTATTGATTTTTTTTTATTGACTTACTGAGAGGAAGGAAGAGAGAGAGAGAGAAACATCAATGATGAGAGAGAATCATTGATCGGCTGCCTCCTGCACACCCCCCACTGGGGATCGAGCCCACAACCCGGGCATATGCCCTTGACCGGAATCGAACCTGGGACCCTCAGTCTGCAGGCTGACGCTCTATCCACTAAGCCAAACTGACTAGGGCTGATTCCTTTTTCAATGGATTTTGTAATGAGATGAAATTCACATTACATAAAATAAGTCATTTTACAGGGAATAACTCAGTGACATTTAGTACATTCATTATGTTGTGCCACCTCCACTTGTACCTACTTCCAAAACATCAGCCCAGAGGAAACCCTGTACCCATTAAGCAGTTACTCCTCATTTCCCCATTCACCCCAGCTTCTGGCAGTTGTCAAGCTGCCTATATGAATGTACAGATTCTGGATTTTTCATGTAAGTGGAATATGTGACCATTTGGCTAATTGCATCTAGCATAATGTTTTCAAGGTTCATCCTCATAGCATTTATCTGTATGTAATTCCTTTTATGACTGAATAGTATTCCATTATATGGATCACCACAATTGGTTAACCATTCACCTGCTGAAGGACATTTTAGCTATTGTGGATAATGCTGCTGTGAATGTGTGTGTGTGTGTGTGTGTGTGTGTGTGTGTGTGTGTGTGTGTATTTGTTTAAGTATCTGCTTTCAATTCTTTGGGGTATACACCTAGGAGTGGAATTGCTGGATCATATGGTAATTCCACATTTACCTTTTCTGAGGAACCGCCAAACTCTTCCACAATGTCTGCACCGTTTTCATTCCCACCAACCATGTATGAGGGTCCCAGTCCTTTACACGTTATTTTCTACTTTATTTTTATTATAGCCATCCTAATGGGTGCGAAGATGTATCTCAATGTTGTTTTGATTTACATTTCCCTAGTGATGTTGAGCATCTTTTCATGTGCTTGTTGGCCATTTGTATATCTTCTTTGGAGAAGTGTATATTCAAGTCTTTGTCCATTTTTAAATTGAGTTCTTTTTGTTGTTGAGTTATGAATTTTTTATATGTTGTGAGAGAAAATGGAAGAAAGAAAAAAAAATGAAAAACCTCTCTCACTCTGCAGCTCTATGAAGTTTTAATGCTTCACCAGGATATTTCCAGCTCTGCCTCAGCCCTCGCTTCCTGTTTGTGCGGAACCTAGAGATTAGCCAGAGTGAAAGCTTGTCTTTTCAGGTCTTTCTGAGCATTTTCCTGCCTTGGGGATGCACAATGCTTTCTAAATTCCCCAATATATATGGTGCTTTTCAATGCTCTAATTACCCAAAGAAACTTCCACCCCAGCTTTTCCTCACAGCTGCTAGCCTGTCTGTCATTGTTCTCAGTTGTAATCTTGCCCTAGGTGGCTGTGGGTCTTCTTTTGCCTTATACCAGTGATTTTGTACCCTTTTCATCTTTTGTTGTTGTTTTATTTTAAATTCTTTTTTAAAGTATATTTTTATTAATTTCAGAGAGGAAGGAAGAGGGAGCAAGAGATAGAAACATCAATGATGAGAGAGAATCATTGATTGGCTGCCTCCTGCACACTCTCCACTGGGGATTGAGCCCACAACCTGGGCATGTGCCCTTGACCAGAATCCAGCCTGGGACCCTTTAGTCCGCAGGTTGACGTTCTGTCCACTGAGCCAACGCGGCTAGGGCTTATTTTAAATTCTTTATTGTTGAAAGTATTACATATGTCTCCTTTTTTTCCCCCCATTGACCTCTCCCTGGCCCCAGCACATGCTCTTGGAATCTTTTTCATCTTATGTCACACATAAACTAAAACACACCAAAAATATATTTTTTGCAGATCCAACAAAAAAATAGGTGTAATGTTGATTTAATCACACAAGGCAGCTATTTTTTTTTAAGACCTAATTGTCTTTATTAAGTGATTCACAAATCAGGCAGCAACCCATCCCATCTAGTAACCAGAATGGCACTCCAGACAGCTATTATGTGTTGGCTATTGTCATGGTTTCATTTGACACTCTAAGGCAGTGGTTCTCAACCCTGGCTGCACAGTAGAACCACCTGGGAATCTTTTTAAAATCCTGACTTCTGGGCCTCATCCTCCGGAAATTCTGTTTCTTTGTTACTAATGTTGTGTCCCCACCCCATAACAAAGAAACAGAATCTCCGGAGGACGAGGCCCAGAAATCAGGATTTTAAAGATTCCCAGGTGATTCTAATGTGCAGCCAAGGTTGAGAACCACTGCTCTAAGGGAAAAGAGGTCAGTGCCCCTGACTAAATAGTCAGGCATTGCATATTTTAAAAATTCTTGCAGCACACCGGTTGGAAATCGCTGCCTTGCACTGTTTTTTAGGAGTACGTTCTGAACTAAACAGACAAGTGTCTGGAGTTCGTCCTCAGGTAGCCCCCAGACATGTCAGAACAGACAGACACTGTGAGAATGAGGGCTTCTGCTCCCTCCGGAACCGGGGACGCAGGCTGCCGTCTGCAGGACCTGCCATGCTGGGCAAGGAGATGAGGGAAGGGCAGGGAACACACAAGGCTTTCCTGCCACATTCACACCGCCTTTTTCCTGACTGAGCATTGGCGTGGTTGGGATAAATCTTTAGCTCTTTCCCAGCGGTTAGGTAAAGTTGATTCTGACTATCTTTGCTCGATTTGTCGATTTTTCTGGAGGGACAGGCCCTTTGAGCTACTGATTCCTCTATTTTCCCTGACATCTGGGGTCTGAATGGGTGATTCTTATGTTCCTTGATTAAACAAAAACAAAAACTTCCCCCTCCCCTATTATTCCACAAATCTTTACTGAGAGTCTGAGGCTGTGAATAAAACAGAAACTGTCCATGTCCTGGTGGAGTTGTCATCCTACTGTTGCTCCACTAAGATGATGTTAGGTAGTCATAGGTGCTAAGAAGTAAATGCTTGGCTGTAGGTGGTATGACCCATTTAGCCTGGTGGAGTCAGGGAGGGCTTCCCTGAGGAGGTGGCATTGAAGCTCAGACTGGAAGTAGAAGGGACAGGAGGAGACAAACAAAGAACAGTGCCCCAAAGCAGAAAGGAGGTGATGGGGATGGAAGCAGTCAGTGCAGGCCACATCATGTGGGGTCCCTCTTCCCTTTGTAGCGTTGGCCTAGAATCTTAGCCTGAGGTCCTTACAACCATCGGGAGTTGGCAAAGTGGTTTCTGGAGGTGAGGGTTCCCCTGAAATTATAACCAAAAGATTCTAAGAATGTGCTGGGAAATCTTTGTGCGCCGCCCCCACCGGAGCTGTTCTTCACCTTTCCCTACACTGCTCTGTACCCTGGAAGGCTGATCTCTACACACTGGATCAATCTGGCTGCTTGAGTTTGGCCCTGGCAGGAGATCTGAGGCCTGGAGAGGAGGAAGGCCTAGATATATATCCCCTGGCTCCCACCTGTTGGTCTGTATCTCTCTACCAAAGCCTGCAACTCCAGCTCTCTCCAAATTCCAAGACCACTTCCTCCCCAGCAACTTCAGATCTGGGCTGGTCACAGCTCCCTGACCCCAGGAGTCACCATTCCTTGTTGATTTCCCTTCATCCTGTCCATGACTCCTCAGGGGTGCCTCGTAAGTACAACAGCTGTGACAGGTGACCAGTACAGGCATGTGTTGCTGTTTTTCTGAACACAATTCCAGGTTATAGATTTCTGCACCACATTAAATGCTCCCAGGATGAAGTCCTTACATTCAAGTTCCTTCACACACATTATTCCCTCCACCTAGCATGCCCTTCCCCCTTCTCAAGACTTTTGGAGTCAGATATCTGGAAGAAATCTCAATTCTGTCTCCTAGCCATCAAAGCCAAGAATCTCTTAACTCTTCTGTACACACAGGATAGAACCACAAAAATAGACCGAATGAATATGTTTTGGCTTTCAGGCCAGACAGCCAAATATTTATGGCTCACTGTATGCCGAGCTCTGTGGTAGGCTTCGGGAAGCTGCAGCAGACAACAAGGACCCCCTCCCTGCACCTCTGGAGAAAGAGAGCTGGATGGATTCAGTAAATTCAAGCATGTTCTGTGAACCACCTGGACCTAATCTAATTGGCATTTACAGGATATATCAAACAGCTGCAGACTGTTGTTTATATATTTTAAGGGCCAATAGAACGTGGAGCAAGATATGCTGGGCCATTAAAAAGTAATAAATTTCTTCCCTAGCTGGTTTGGCTCAGTGGATTGAGTGTCTGCCTGGGGACTGAAGGGTCCCAGGTTCGATTCCAGTCAAGGGCATATGCCTGGGTTGTGGGCCCTATCCCCAGTAGGGGGTGTGCAGGAGGCAGCTGATCAATGATTCTCATCATTGATGTTTCTATCTTTCTCTCCCTCTCCCTTCCTCTCTGAAATCAATAAAAATATTTTTTAAAAGATTAATAAATTTCAGAGGATTAAAATTATATGGAGTATATTGTCTAACCACAAAGGAATTAAAGATCACTAATAGTAAGTTATTTAAAAAGCCCAAATATTTATAAATTAAGGAACACCTAAATAAACTATGGTTCATAGAAAAAATTCACAGGGAAAAAGATACTATTTCTAACAATGATAATGAATCACAATATATTAAAATGTGTAAGATGTAGTTAAAACAGTGCATAGAGGGAAATGTATAGCTTTAAATGCTTATATAGAAGCATTTATATAGAAGATAAAGGTTTTAAATCAATGATCTGGGCTGCTCAGCTTATTGGAACATCATTCTATACACCAAAAGGTTGGGGTTCGATTCCTAGTCAGGGCACAAACCTAGGTTTCGGGTTCAGTCCCCGGTCTGGGCACATATGGGAGGCAACCGATCAAGGTTAGTTTCACATCAATGTTTCCCTCTCTCTTCCTCTTTCTTTCAAATCAATAAAAACATATCCTTGGGTGAAGATTAATATAAATGCTGAAAAAAATAAATGATCTAAGTTTCCATCTTAAGAAGCTAATAAAAGAAGAGTTGATTAGACACAAGGTAAATCGAAGAAAGAAAAAGTAAATATAAGACCAAAAAGCAAAGAAATAGAAAACAGAAAATAGAGAAAAATAACAAAGTAAAAAGTTAGTACTTTGAAAAGATGAATAAAACATTAATTTCTAGCAAGACTAATCAAGGAAGAAAAAAAAACCACCCACAAATTACGTTGCCAATGGGACATCACCACAGACCCTACAGACATTAAAAGGATAACAAGAAAACATTAACAGTTTATACCACTAAGTTCTACAACTTAGATGAAATGGACAGATTCCTTGGAAACAGCAAGCATACTAATTACAATAAAAGAAAATTACAAGACACTATGGGAGAATTCGGCAAAGGGGTTTTTCTAAGTTCAGAGGGAACTGGATAGGTTTCACAGAAGTGATATGTAAGCTGAGACCTGAAGAAGTGGGATTTGACCAGAATGATAGAATGATGCCCAAAGGTCCTGATATTGGAATGACGGTTTTTTGTCCAAAGAAAAAAAAGTCTAGTGGTCCTTTTCGGTGTTTGGTGTACACATGTTTATGTCCTTCCTGGGTGTAAACCTCCAGGTGGACCCACTTAATTGAACAGAAGTGTTTAGAGAGCAAAGCAAACCTACTTGTCAAACAAATCTTTGCAAGTTTCTGAGCTGGAGCTGGAAGGCAATTTATTCTGCAAAGTAGATCATGGCCTCAGTTCCGGAGCTGGTGTTTCACCTGGCCAGCGAAGCTCCTAAAGCTTTTCCTCTCTGTGGTTTCACGTTGGAAATTCTCACACCCCTCGTGGCATGTGCTCCATCTCATGAGTTCTTCGGATCTCGGTCTGCTCCTCTTTTTTAAAAAAATATATTTTATTGATTTTTTTACAGAGAGGAAGGGAGAGGGGTAGAGAGTTAGAAACATCGATGAGAGAGAAACATCGATCAGCTGCCTCCTGCACACCTCCTACTGGGGATGTGCCCGCAACCAAGGTACATGCCCTTGACCGGAATCGAACCTGGGACCTTTCAGTCCGCAGGCCGACGCTCTATCCACTGAGCCAAACCGGTTAGGGCTCTGTCTGCTCCTCTTAGCTGCATTCTACAGAACAAGAAGATGAGGCTTCAAAGGAGAACTGTGCCTTGCCTGAGGTCACGGAGGCCAAGCCCTAACCACCCTCCATCTGACATGTACATCAACTTTGGCGCTGGTTGGGCTGTGGTACATGCCTTGGGCGTGGATTTCCCCAACAGCCCACAGTCCTTACCCTTCCTCACGCCCAGGAGTCCTCTCATTTGTTTGTCCCTCACATCTTCAGAACTATGGCCACCAAGGCTCCGAGAGGTGCTCGGGTCTGATGTGCACCAATGGAAGGGGTGGGGAGAGGAGAAGGAGTCTTTCAGTAACTCAGATATATATGCAACTTCCTGCCAGTGAGGAAATACTCGGCTAGAAACAGCCCAGCTTCTCCTTTCCCTGCTCTGGCCCCACAGAAGGAGTTGTGGTGAACCGTGGGCCACACTGGCCTCAGCCAGATTGCCTAGCCAGTCGCTGGAGAAGCAATGCCCTGGACTGTCCTGCTCTTTGCAGCTGGTGAGCCTGACACCCCTGCACCCTCCCCCCCCCGCCCCGAGCCACTCCCCATGCCTGCCCACCTTACCTCTGCTCTGGGGGCAGGAACCTGTACCTGGGGCTGCCCTCCCCAGGTGCTGGAGAAGGCTGAGCCCTGACAGATTTGTCCCAGAGCCTTGGAAATGTCCCAGGAGCATGGCTTTCTTTTATGGGGCTCCTCGTTACCCCCACATCATGGTTATCAGAAATGCCACCCCGCCGATTAGAGCGGTGCCCACGCCCCATGACTCAGCCCTGTTGGCCTCTGAGGCTCCCACCTCCAGGGCCAGAGCAGCAGATTTGCGGGCGGAAAACGGAAGGCTTGTGTAGACCTCACCTGAGCCAGATCCACACTGTGCCCAGGAGCCTGGGGGCAGCTGGGGAGACACTGAACCCCGAAATCTATATTTCTCACCACAGCCTGGGAAGCAAGCTAGAACCTCCCCTCCTCTGGCTCTCCCTGTTTCTCATGCCCTCCTCGAATACCCCACACCCCTCCAGCCTCCCAGCCTTTGCCCATACTGTCCCCTCTGCCTGGAATGCTCTCTCTCAGCTCTTCCTGTGTCGCTTCTTCAGGGAAGCCCTCCAGGGTCAACCCAGCTACTGCAGCTTCTCATGACTCTAATGCAGCGGTTCTCAACCTGTGGGTCGCGACCCCTTCGGAGGTCAAACGACCCTTTCACAGGGGTGGCCTAAGACCATCAGAAAACACATATATAATTACATATTGTTTTTGTGATTAATCACTATGCTTTAATTATGTTCCATTTGTAACAATGAAATTGGGGGTCACCACAACATGAGGAACTGTATTAAAGGGTCGCGGCATTTGGAAGGTTGAGAACCGCTGCTCTAATGTGCTGCACAGCATTTCTTGTCTCCTTGAGAACATGAGCTCCCGGAGGCAGGCATGTCTGTCTGTCTGTCTGTCTGTCTCATTCACTGCTCTGTCCCCAGTACCTAAAGCAGGGCCTGGTGCCAATCAGTACTGGTGAATGAAGCAATGAGAATGTGATTGCATTGCTGTGTAATAACTACTGCTATCATTAAAAAAAAAAATGACTCAGCCGAAACCGGTTTGGCTCAGTGGATGGAGCGTTGGCCTGCGGACTGAAGGGTCCTGGGTTCGATTCCAGTCGAGGGCATGTGCCTGGGTTGCGGGCACATCCCCAGTGGGAGATGTGCAGGAGGCAGCTGATCGATGTTTCTCTCTCATTGATGTTTCTAACTCTCTATCCATCTCCCTTCCTCTCTGTAAAAAATCAATAAAATATATTTTTTAAAAAATGACTCAAACGCAGGGACCCTGACCATGTACAGGGCACTTTATCCCCCAACATCGCAGTGGCGTGGGGATGACTAGCCTCCAGCTGTACATAAAAATCAAGGCCCACAGACATTTATCAACCTGTTTGACTCTATCTTGATTTGAATGTCTTCTAGATTGTGTAACAGTAATTAAAGATGTATCTTCCATGCTACATGTATAATAAGAACTTCTATTAATTGCATATATGCCTTTGATGTATTTCCCCCCTCCAAATTATCAGCTGTGTACTAGGATTGGACACGTGAAAAATAAATTTGTAATCAGCTCGGGGAGGGAGGAACAAGGTCCAGAGAGGGTGAGCCACTTGCCAAAGCCACACAGCCAGGTTGGGCCCCTGCGCTAACCACCCGCTCACCCAACCTCCCTTTCCTGCCTTGTAGGCTCCATGGCGATACCAGCGCCATCCATCCTGCTGGCGCCCCCACACCCCAGCAGTCAAGAGGACCCCATCTTCATTGAATGCACGGCCCCCCAGGGCTTCCCAGGGGCCAACTTCACGCTCTACCAAGGGGAGAAGGTGGTCCAGCTCCTGCAGGCCCCTGCGGACCAGCTCAGGGTCACCTTCAACCTGAGTGGCGGCTGGGAGGCGGCCGGGGGAACGTTTCACTGCCAGTATGGCGTGTTAGGCGAGCACAGGCAGCCGCAGCTGTCAGACCTCAGTGAACCTGTGCGCGTGTCCTTCCCAGGTAAGGCCCTTTCACCAGCCCTCACTGCCTGGCTCCATGTTCTCACTACCAGGCCTTTCCAAGTGCTGTTCCCTCTGCGTGGAAGTTATCTAGGACGAGCCAGGCTTCCAACTTGCCAGGATTTACTCACTTTTCCTTGTTTAAGCCTCACAGTCATCCCGTGAGGTGGGTGTAGTGATTCTCCCCATTTTGCAGGTAAGGAAACCAAGAGATGAAGGGACTTGCCCAAGTCACACAGCGAGCAGGCAGGGGAGCTGGGATTCCGCTGGTCTCCAAAGCCCAGGCATGAACTGTGCATGCTCTGCTGCCCCTCCCCTCCTGGCCATGGGACATGTTAGAGCACCTGCCACGCACCGTGAACGAGTAGTCTGAGAATTATTCGATCTGCCAGTGGGGGCAAGTAAAATGCAAGGATGAAATACAGCCTGGTGAAGGGTGTCATTTTATTTTTTTAAAATATATTTTTATTGATTTCAGAGAGGAAGGGAGAGAGATAGAAACATCAAGGATGAGAAAGCATCAGCTGCCTCCTGGCACGCCCCCTACTGGGGATTGAGCCCACAACTGGGGCAAGTGCCCTTCACCTGAATCAAACCCAGGACCCTTCAGTCCACAGGCCCACACTCTATACAGTGAGCCAAACCAGCTAGAGCTAAAGGGTGTCATTTTAAATACAGAGGAGAGTGGTCAGGGAACACTTCTCTGAGGAAGCAGTGTTTGAGAACAGACCTGAATGATAAGGAGTCAGCCACATGAATGTCTCTGGCAAGAAGGTTCCAGGTAGAAGGAGCAGGATGTGCAAAGGTCCTGAGGCTGGAGTGTACCTGGTGTGTTTGAGCAACATGGAGGCACCCGTGATTGAAACCTAATGAGCAAGGAGGAAAGTGGGGAGAGACAAGGGCAGGGAGGTAGCAAAACGGCTCTTGTAGGGCCTTGTGGCTGCAGGAAGGACTCTGCGTTTCTGGGTGAGTGGGACAGAGTTCGGGAAGCTGCTGATCTTTTCAAGACAGGGTGGGTGTGGGCTCTGGATCAAGGAGCGGAGAGAGGGAGGAGCCTCCAGGTGGAGCCTCTGTGTCAGCATCAATCAGAACTTTTCCAGCTGCAAATAGAACTTGGTTGCTAGCAGAGGCTCACACATTGTGATGACAAAACAGTCTCTATGTCCTTTCCAGCCTCAAGCTCTACTATCAAAGGCCCCCTTCTCTTACCTTGGTCCTGTGGTCTCAAGAGTGGGGAGGTGACAACCCTTACCCCTCACCCCAGATGAATGAATGAACAAGGCTAACACTGTGAGAACACCAAGCGTGCATTCCTCCTTCACCCTTCTGGCTTAGCTCCTACCTCCACTGGGTCAGGGCATCTGCTCCAGGCTCCCCCGAGAGATCCCCTCTCTCTCCAGGAAGGGGCAGACAAAACTCTGGAGCTTGGCTTTAGCTTCTGTGGCTGACCTCTGTGTAGGCCTCATGGTCCACACATGGCTGAGGGCGGGGGGGATTTGTCCTCTGATCCCCTGGTACCCACGCTGAAATCAGCAGGACTCTTCAGGCTGCAAGTAACTGAAAACTTGACTCAAACTGGCTTCGACAACAAAAAGGGATTTGTTGATTCGCTGAACTGAAGTCAGATCACAGTGCTGACTTCAGGCATGGCTGGATCCAGGTGCCCAAAGGTGTCAGGAATCATTTGCCACCTCTCAGTTCAGCTTTCTTCTGTGTCTTATTCTCAGGCAAGCCCTCCCCCACATGGTAGCAAAATTCTACCCAGCAGCTCCAGATGTATATCCTACCAGTTTTGTAACATTGGGTAGAGGAGTAAATCTCTCTTCCCAGCAGAGGCCTAGCCAAAGTCTCAGAATTAATTCTCATTGGCTCAGCTTGGGTCACATGCCCATCTCTGAACCAATCACAATGACCAGGGGGAGGGAATGTGCTAATTGGCTAGATATAAGGTTTGCTGGGTCCCTAGGGTCCAGTTACACTCAAGCCACATAGTTGGGGTGCAAGGGGGGAAAGCTGACAAGATGACAGTTGTCCTACCTCCTCCTTGTGCCTCCACAATCCATGACCTGCCCACTCTCTCTTTTCCCATTTTCCTCTAGTACCCACTTGGATCCTGGCACTCTCCTTGAGCCTGGCTGGAGCCCTTCTCCTTGCTGGGCTGGTGACTGTTGCTGTGGTGATCAGGAAAGGTAACAGCAGGCAAAGAAAGCCTCACCGGAGGATGTGTTCATTGATTTAGAGAGAGAAAGGGAGAGAGAGAGAGAGAGAGAGAGAGAGAGAGAGAGAGAGAAAGAAAGAAACATCCATGTGAAAGAGAAACATCGATGGGTCGATCTGTCACCTCCCACATACACCCTGACCAGGGATCAAATGCGCATGCAACCCGGGTATGTGCCCTGACTGGGAATTGAACCCACAACCTTTTGGTGCACAGGATGAGGCTCTAACTAAGTCAGCCGGCCTGGGCTCCAGAATTCTTTCATCTTCTCAAACTGAAACTTTGTCCCTATTACACATTAATTCCCCATCCCCCTCCACCTCCATCCAACCCCTGGCATCTACTGAAATTAATTTTTTAAAAAATCCTCGCCCGAGGATAAAATACGTTTTTATTGATTTTTCTTTTTTCTTTTTTTTTTTTTTTAGAGAGAGGATGGGAGAGGGGTAGAGACATAGAAACATCCATGAGAGAGAAATATCAGCAATTGACTGCCTCCTGCACACCCCCGACAGGATCAAACCCGAAACCTGGGCACGTGCCCTGACCAGGAATCAAACCAGTGACTTCTTGGTTCCTGGGTCGTAGTTCAACTGTTGAGCTACACTGGCCGGGCCAAAGGATATGTTTTTATTGATTTTGGGTAGAGAGAAAGAGGGAGAAACATCAGTGGGCCAATCAGTCACCTCCCATATGTGCCTTAACCGGGGATCAAACCCAAAACTTAGGTATGTGCCCAACAGGGAGTTGAACCCACAACCTTTTGGTGTATTGGACAACGCTCCAACCAACTGAGCCACCAGGCCAGGGCCAGACCTTTTTTAAAATTATAAGGTATTTGCCCTGACTGGTTTGGCTCAGTGGATAGAGCGTCAGCCTGCGGACCGAAAGGTCCCAGGTTTGATTCCAGTCAAGGGCGTGTGCCTTGGTTGCGGGCACATCCCCAGGAGGAGGTGTGCAGGAGGCAGCTGATCGATGTTTCTCTCTCATCAATGTTTCTAACTCTCTATCCCTCTCCCTTCCTCTCTGTAAAAAATCAATAAAATATATTAAAAAAAAATTATAAGGTATTTATTACTTATTTTATTTTAATCCTAACCTGAGAATATTTTTCCATTGATTTTTAGAAAGAGTGGAAGAGAAGGCAAAACACAGTGAAATATCTATGTGAGAGAATCACATCAATTGGTTGCCTCCTGCACGGGCTCTACCAGGGGCTCTGGGCCAGGGAGGAGCCTGCAACCAAGGTACATGCCCTTGAACAGAGGGAGAGAGAGAGAGAGAGAGAGAGAGAGAGAGAGAGAGAGAGAGAGAGAGAGAGAAACATCAATGATGAGAGAGAATCATTGATCGGCTGCCTCCTGCATGCCTCCTAGTAGGGATCGAGCCTGCAACTGCAACCCAGGCATGTGCCCTTGACCGGAATCGAACCTGGGACCCTTCAGTCCCCAGGCTGATGCTCTATCCACTGAGCCAAACCGGCTAGGGCCAGACAGACTTTTAATATCTGCTGTTTTTCAGGTGTCTTGAGACAGTGATGTCCAGTTGAAGTTTTTTCCTCTTCTCATTTAATGTCCATATAATAAAGAAATTGAGAATGTAGCCACCCATTTTAACAGGAAAATGAGTTTACTACCCAAGGGCCATCTTTTGTGTGGGCCATCACATATGATCACCAAGGATTATTCAATCAAAAGTTGAATGTGTGCCCTGGGGTGGCTCAGTTGGTTGGAGCGCTGGCCCGGGCACCAGAAGGGTAAGTTCCGTTCCTGGTCAGAGCACCTGCCTAGGTTGTGGGTTTGATCCCTGGTTGGGTGCGTGCGGGAGGCAGCCTCTCTCGCTCGCTCCCTCTCTTTTCTAAAACAAAACAAACAATTTAACATGCTTGTACCTTGTTTGACGTTTTTACCAACACACATGACTCATGTACTTGGGGAAAATAAATGTTTGCAGTAGTTCTGTTGAGTGGCAAATTTGCTAGGGGAGAAGGCAATGTCTGAGGGGGGCTTTTGGCCTTTTAGCTTTCAGAAACTTGCAACCAGGATGCACCCAGGACCAAAATCTAACAAATGCTTGTTTATTTTTTGTTCCCCAGTTAAAGTAAAAAAAATGCAGAAGAAAAGGTGAGACCATTTCTGGACACCCTGTGGCGGTGGGGGGTGGGGGGCGGAGGGGCGGGGAGGCAGGTGTTAGAAGAAAGAAATATTCAGTCCCAGGGCATGAGCTCCTGGTGGGTGTTAGGGACTCTAAGAGCCGGCCAGGTTCTGGGAACAGAAGGGCACTTCCCTGGCTGTGTGGGAGCTCCACCGTGAACAGCACTGAATGATGGGAGGGCCGCCTCATAGGAACAGGTGTGGGGGCACTGTGCTAGGAGACGCTGAAGCTGGAGCGCCTGTTAGCCTCCTAGCACCCTGGAAGCAGGCACTATTAATAGCCCCGTTTTACAGACCAGGAGATTGAGGCACAGGGACTGGTGGCTGAGCCTTCCTCACATCCGTTTACTGCCAGCTGCCAAAATTGTTCTAATCACTCTAGAAGTCCACAGTGGGAGGAGGCGAGTGGCGTCCCTGGGGTTGTGTGGTGCCCAACTTGGTGCCCTGGTCCCTGGGCATCAGGATGTTCCAGCTGGTCCTGGCCTTGGTTTCTCCAGCTGAGAGGGGTGGACACCCGGCTGCCTGGTGGCAGAGAGCTAGCAGAAGCCCCGGGCTGGAATCCTGGCTTCATCTGGCTGGTGGGCTCTTACAAGAGCATTTCCATATGAGAGGACTCAGGATGGGTGGGGAACTAAGGTCAAGTTCAGGGCCTGGAAAAAGCCTCCTGCCGGAGATGGCATCACTGTCTTCCCAATCCCTTTTCAGAGAGCGGGAATCCTGCTGGGCCCAGGGTAACTGCACCACCACAGGTTTGTGCTTCCTCCTTGATCCTGTCCCTACCCCCTCTCCCAGGCAGGGTTCACTGCCTCAAAACACTATGGGCCTCACTACTCAGTACTGAACCTCTTTCGGGGCTGATCACTTCCCTTGGGGGCAAGAATACACTCTCTCCCCTTTCCAACTCCCCTCGACCCCATGTTTCACCTCTCACCTTCTCTCCTTGCCCTATGCGTGGGCCTTTCATGCACACTGCCCTCTGCCTAGAGCACTCTTCTTCCCTCTGGTCTCAGTCCGAAGGTCACCTCCTCCAGGAAGCCTTCCTTGATTTTCTAGACAGAGTCTATGCTTTCTACTTACATGATCCCAACAGACACCCTGTCATTCTTCTTGCCCCTTAGTAGAAACACATTCAAGTAATCTTGCCTGTTGGGTATGTAACATTCGCCTCCACCGCTGGACAGTCAGCTCCCCGGGGGACGCACTGCGTCTGTCTTGTCCCCTGGAGCACCCTGGTGCTTTCATGGTATCTGTCACCATCCTCCCATGGAGCCCCATTTGTGGTCCAAACGTGTCGTTCTGCCGGCTTCCACCAGGGGGCGAGGGGTAGCCAGTCTGTGTGCGTGATGCTCGGGAAGGGGCCCCAAAGGGAGACACTCCATTCTTGTACTTTTTTCACTGCCTCGCGCATTTGTTGGGCACCTACTATGTACTGAGGTCTATGGGACTCCCTCGGTGACCAAGACGGAGGTGGTCTCTGACCACAGCTCACATTCCAGGGGGGGAACATCTGATGTTGGCCCAGATCTGTGGGGGCTAGGAGGGCTGTCCCCCAAAGAAGTGATATTTAAGCAGAGACCTGGAGAAGGCGCTTCGGGGAGAACCTGGGGCAGTGGAGGAGCTGAGCGGTGCTCCCGAAAGCGGGAGTGGAGATGAGGAACCCATTTTCCAGAGGGTATCGGAGGCTGCCGAGGAGGGCTCGGAGCAGAAGACGGACGTGATACCATTTGCGACTGTGAAGGGCTCACCCTGTGAATGGGCTGGAAGGGAGCAAAGAGGATGCCCTGAGACGGTGCAGACCCTTTCCTCAGGGTCTACACTGGGTGCTGGGCTTGGGGGAAGTGGGTGAACAAGGAATTGAAACTGGCCCCAGTTTTGGTTTCCCTCTCTCTTTCTTTTTCAGACATGTCCTTCGATAATTCCTTGTTTGCTATCTCAACGGTAAGTTGTTTCATTTCTTGGCTTACTGTCCTGATGCCAGGAAGGCAGGGGCCACCACCAGGCTGGGCTGTTTCTGAGTTGGGGGGGGGGGGCACGAGGGGGAGGGGCGCTGGGAAAAGCCCAGAATCACTGAGCCGGGATTTGTCTGTGAGCTGAGAGTTGGCTCTGAGACATCCCGGGGGTGGCCTCATGCAGGCCATTGTGTGGCAATGGGCAGGCCCCTGCAGGTGCTTGGTCTTGGGGTCAGCACTGTCTTTGCATTCAGTTGGGACGACCCCTTAGAATGGTGACAGAGCAGACTCGGGGGACCTGGTGGCTCTGGGGGATCATGGAGCCGCGTGACAATCCGATGCACACTGTAGCCCCCTCCTGGTATAAAGAACAGCCTACTGTGTGTTCAGTTTCTGGGACTTCAGCTTAAATGTTCCTGTTGTACATTTTCCCTTTTAGTGGGGAGGGTCTCACTACACACACCTCTCCTCATCAAGGAGTGTGGCTCCCCTAGATCCGTGGTCGGCAAACTGTGGCTCGCGAGCCATATGCGGCTCTTTGGCCCCTTGAATGTGGCTCTTCCACAAAATACCACGTGCAGGTGCACATACAGTGCGATTGAAGCTTCATGGCCCATGCGCAGACGTCAGTTTTCGGCCTGGGCAAGTCTATTTTGAAGAAGCACTGTTGATATTTGGCTCTGTTGACTAATGAGTTTGCCGACCACTGGGCCTAGATCATACATGTTCGAGCTGGGATTTGAACCCCTCTGCACAACTGCATCTTGGGGTGGCCTTGGTGTTTATACTTTATTACTTTTTTTTTTTTTTTTTTACTAAGTTAGAGAAGGCTGAGCCATGGACACTATAGATAAAGGCAATGTTCAGCTGCTCCTCTTCACACAGAGAGGAGTACAGGTCTGAGGTGAAGGTGGCCCCACGCGAGGTGGCCTCAGATGTCCCATTTGGCCAAGTAGACACTTTGTTTTTGGTGTTTTTAAAAAAATATATTTTATTGATTTTTTTTTACAGAGAGGAAGGGAGAGGGATAGAGAGTTAGAAACATCGATGAGAGAGAAACATCGATCAGCTGCCTCCTGCACACCCCCCACTGGGGATGTGCCCGCAACCAAGGTACATGCCCTTGACCGGAATCAAACCTGGGACCCTTCAGTCCGCAGGCCGACGCTCTATCCACTGAGCCAAACTGGTCAGGGCCAAGTAGACACTTTGGGACTGCTGTCAGGGCACCTGGGGCAGAGTCCTCTGCTTGAAGTACCCAGATGGGGACTGGGGTGGGGGTGGGGATGGGGTGAGAGTATTGGATTGGTCATCGCATCCTTCCTGGGCATCTGGACAAGAACAGAATGAGGCCCTCCCTCCCTCAGAGCTTCTTGTGTTTTGTTTTGTTTTTATTTTTTTTTTTATTTTTATTTTTTTAAATATATTTTATTGATTTTTCACAGAGAGGAAGAGAGAGAGATAGAGAGTTAGAAACATCGATGAGAGAGAAACATCGACCAGCCGCCTCTTGCACATCTCCCACTGGGGATGTGCCCGCAACCCAGGTACATGCCCTTGACCGGAACCAAACCCGGGACCCTTCAGTCCGCAGGCCGACGCTCTATCCACTGAGCCAAACCGGTTTCGGCTTGTTTTGTTTTTAAATGGAAGATATATACACACACACACACACACACACACACACACACACATATATATATATATATATTTTTTTTTTTCCTGGAGAAGAAAGGAGAGGGGGAGAGAGATAGAAACATCAATGATGAGAAAGAACCATTGATCAGCTGCCTCCTGCACGCCCCCTACTGGGGATCGAGCCCACAACCCAGGCTTGTGCCCTAACTGGGAATCAAGCCAACATCTCCTGGTTCATAGTCAACGTCCAACCACTGAGTCACACCAGCCGGGCTCCCTCAGAGTTTCTTAATTCTATGAGGGGAGAGATACACGATGCCACGTGGGGGGAGTGAACAGGAAACTCGCTTCTCACTTACGTAGGGAATCCAAGGCATCTCAGAGATGAGCCACAAGCAGGACGTAGCTGTGGACGATTGATCCAGGCTCAGGGCACCTTCCTGGCACAGCACATATAACTGGGGAGGAGGGGAGTGAGGAGCTGGCGGGCCACGTGGAGAACTTGGACTTTTACCCCAAGTGGGATGGGAGCCACGAAGGTTTCAGAGCAGAGAAGGGTCGTAACCAGATTCAGGTGCTCGTAGGCTGGGGGGGCGACAGACTCGGAGGGTGTGAGCGGACTGGCCCTCAACGTGGTTTGGTCCAGCGTGTGGGCAACAGAGGTGGACGAAGCAAACGGATGCAGGTCAGGGAGATTCAGCAGATGGGAAACATGGCACTGCTTTTTTTTTTTTTTTTTTTTATCCTCGGGTCCAAGGATATGTTTATTGATTTTAGAGAGAGAGGAAGGAAGAGAGAAAAAAATTTCATATCTGCCCCAACCGGGAATTGAACCCGCAACCTTTTGGTGCTTGGGACTATGCTGCAACCAACTGAGCCACTTGGCCAGGGCATGGCACTGATTTTGTGTTAGATGAGGGCTGAAGGAGGAGGAGGCGTGGGGGTGTCTTAGGGAGGGAAAAGGGACAGACCACCTCATTCGGTTATGCCCAAGAGCAGACGGAGACATGAGTCTGGAATTCCAGAGAGAGGAACAGGGAAGTTTAAACCGGTCCCCAGTCCCTGGTACACAGATAGTGGCAAGGAAGGGGCTTGGCGCCAGGCTGTTCAGCCCTCTGAGGTCTTAGCTCTGGAAACAAATCCTGAGTTGTTAAGAAATGCCAGCAGGCAGGGCAAATTCTAAAACTTTCTGTGAGATGCCACAGGCTCAAGGCACAAGCCTGATGATTTTTCCTTTTAAAAAGACATTTAGCCCTAGCGGTTTGGCTCAGTGGATAGAGCGTCGGCCCTGTACTGAAGGGTCCTGGGTTCGATTCCAGTCAAGGGCACCTACCTCATACCTCGGTTGCAGGCTAGATCCTCAACTCTGCCCTGATCAGGGTGTGTGAGGAAAGCAACCAATCAATGTGTCTCTCTCACATCGATGTTTCTCTCTCTCTGTCTTCCCCCTCCCTTCCACTCTCTCTAATAATCAATGCAAAAAAAAAAAAAAATCCTCGGGTGAGGATTAATAACAACAACAAAAAAGACATTGAAAATGAAACTATGGAAAACAGAGAAACAAATTATTTCTCAGTATCTTAGCCTTGATGACAATATACTTATTTATTGCTATATTTTTTAATTAAAATTTTTGAATATAAAACACACCCATATGTCAAAATTATACATATAGGAGTGTTTTTTCTATCACTTAACCCTTCTCAACTACAGACATAGAAGTAACCACTGTTAGGAGCTTCTTGCAAAAGGCAAGCAAAGGTTAAAATAGCAAATCTATATCCTTACCCTTTTATTTTATTGTAAAGATTTTTTTATTGATTTTTTTAGAGAGAGAGGAAGGGAAAGGGAGAGAGAGACAGCAAAACATGGATGGCTGCCTCCTGCAACCCAGGCATGTGCTCTGACCAGAGCTGAACAGGCAAACTTTTTTTGTATGGGATGACGCCCAACCAACCCATACTGGCAGGATTATCCTCACAATCTTTTAAACATAAATGATAGCATGACACCTACATTGTTATGTATGGTGCTTCTTTTCCTTAATGGTAAATTCTAGTGATCTTTTCTAGTTTCTTTTTTTTTTTTTTCAAATTATAGTAAAATACATATAATACAATGTACCATTTAACCATTTTTAAAAATTTTATTGATTTTAAAGAAAGAGAAACATTGATTTGTCGTTCCACTTATTTATGGTTAATTTTTTTATGTGCCCTGACTGGGGTAAACTCACAACCCTGGTGCATCAGGTTGACACGCTAACCAGCTGAGCTCCCCAGCTGGGATCCCATTGTAACCATTTTAAGCAGCGCGGTTCCGTGGCATTAAGTACACGTACATTGTTGTGCAAACATCACCGTCTTTCATTTATAGACTTGTCTTGTAAAACGGAAACTCTGTTCCCACTCTACAGTAACTCCTCGGTATTGGCAACCACCCAGCCCTTGGCAACCGCCATTCTACTTTCTGTTTCTGTAGATTTGCCTTTGTTTGTTTGTTTGTTTGTTTGTTTGTTTGTTTGTTTTAGAGAGAGAAGAAGGGAGAGGGAAAAAATATCAATGTGAGAGAGAAACAGCAATCGGCTGCTTCCTTCATGCCCCCTACTGGGGATCGAGCCTGTCCAGGCAGGTGCCCTGCCTGACCAGGATTTGAACCATCAACCTTTCGGTGCATGGAGCAACATTCAAGCAACTGAGCTACACCGGCCAGGGCATGTAGATCTGCCTTTTTTTGGACATTTTCTATAGAAGTGCGTCTATACGAAGTTCATCCTTTTGTGTCTGGCTTATTTCACTCAGCATAATGTTTTCAAGGTTCACTCGTGTTGTAACATGTCAGAATTTCCTTCCTTTCTCAGGTTGAATAATATCCCATTGTGTGTGTGTACCACATTTGTTTACCCAGTCACCCACTGGTAGACACTTGAGTTGCTTCTACCTTTTGGCTATTGTGAATAATGCTGCCATGAACACATGAACATGGGTGTGCAAGTATCTGTGTCCCTGCTTTCAATTATAGTTTCTTTTTTTAAAAAAAAAATATTTTATTGATTTTTTACAGAGGGGAAGGGAGAAGGATAGAGAGTTAGAAACATCGATGAGAGAGAAACATCGATCAGCTGCCTCCTGCACACCTCCTACTGGAGATGTGCCTGCAACCAAGGTACATGCCCTTGATCGGAATCGAACCTGGGACCTTTCAGTCCGCAGGCCGATGCTCTATCCACTGAGCCAAGCCAGTTAGGGCTCTAGTTTCTTTTTGGAACAATAGAAAGCTGTGCTCTTGGCTGAAATGAAAATGCAGCAGCGCTGACAGATCTCTTAGTGTGTACAGTATTGCTACACTGAGGATCTGGAGGATCTTGATATTTACTTTGTAACACCCTATAAAGTGCGAGTGACTTTTTTTTTTTTTTTTTAACTAACGAAGAGACTGAAGCTGGTTATGTGCCTTACTGGGGTCACCCAGCTTAGGGAGGACCTAGCTGCACTCACCTGCCAGGTTTCAGGTTTAGCAGGTTCATCTCTTCTTGGCTGGATTTGGAGCAGGAGCCTGCAAGGCAGAGGAGAGGGTAGACGTTTGAGGAAGCCCAGAATGGAAAGAGAGGAGATAATAGTAATGGCTTTGTTCACTTAACACTTAGTACTTACAATTTGATGTGCCAGGTGCTTTAACTCCTTTATGCTTCTTCCTAGCAACCCTAGGAGGGGGGTATTAGTGCTCTCCCTCTGGTGCAAAAGGGGAGACTGAGCACAGAGGAATTAAGTCATTCGACTGAGGTCACACCACTAGGAAGTGCTGGAGCTGGGATCGGGACCCAGGATGCTTGGTTCCCTATTCAGCAGAGAGGAAGGCAGGAGGACAGAAGGCAGATCAGGGTCCTGACCCTGTGGAGTATGTGGGTGTGTGGGTGAGATGAGACCTGGTGGACTGCGGAGTCTCAGACTCAGAACATGGGGAAACCCTGAAACGCCAAATCACCCAGTTCTATTTCTCTTCCACGGACAAAGAAAATGACTTCAGAAGGAGACGAAGGCGCCCTGGATGCTTGCTCAGATTCTGCAGCAACCTATGAAAACTCTGGGCCCCGGAAGAGGCCCACCTCCACATCATCCTCACCTGAACCCCCTGAATTCAGCACCTTCCGGGCCTGCCCGTGAGGCTGAGAATTGGGGCCCCCGTCTCTCTGTCCATGCACTCCGCCCTCCATTCAGTGCTCTCACTTGATCTGGTGGGGCCGGTGGGGCCCGAGGTCCCTCCAGCTACTTTGGGGGACTCTAGCTGCTGCTATCTCAGGGAATTGAACAGAGACAAAAGGGGTGCCTGGCCTTGGGATCTTCCTCACAGAGGAGCAGGAGCAGAAGAGGGGGAGCAGGCACTGGCTGGGAGCTGGACCGAAAGCAGGAAGTCTCTCTTTGGAGTCTCAGCTTCTCAGACCACCAGGGAAGTTGTTATGATCCCGTCTGGTCCCCAGCTGGGCCATAAGAGGTCAGAGCTTTCTGCACACCCCTCCTGCTTCCTCTTCCCTTGCCACAACCCAACTTGGCTTTTGGAGCATAGGGTACCTGGGGGCATGTTTTGAGTGTCTGCCTTGCTGGTATGCCTAAGTTGTTAATATAGCACATGTTGAGCTGTCCCCAAGACCTCTATGGAGTGTAATCCTTCAAGCCTGGGGCTTCTGGGGACCAGTCACTGGATGCCTGGTGCGTGGGGGGAGTACCCCTCAACTGCATGCAGACAAGGGTGTTTACAGGGAGGCCCAGGACGGTGCGGGGAGGGGACAATGCCTCAGAGAATCTCTGCTAAAGTCCTGGTGTTTGTGGGTAGAGGAGGTGGAATGATGCGGGGATGGGGCAGAGGAATATTGAGGAGAATGAATCGTAAATGAGAAGGTCCAGGGAAGGGTGGGAGCTGGGGAAGATGATAAGTGGCCACAAAACTCTTTGGGTCCCCTCAAAAGCAGCCCTGGAACAGTGGAAGAGGGGGACTTAAAAGGAAGGTGTGTGTGTGTGTGTGTGTGTGAGAAAAGGCACTTTGCCATGTTTAGCTGGACTCACCAGCCAGCAATCATTGAGGGAAGGCAAAGTAGGGGCTAACGGAGGGGTCCAGAGGGAGGGGGCCAAGAATTTTTTGTGGGGGAGGAGGCAGTGAAGGTCTGAGCGTGGAGGGGGCGCTGTGGGACTGGAATGGAGATGATGGGGAGGAGAGCAGGAGCGCTTGAATGTTTCGAGAGAGGGGTTTAGGTTGGGTGTAGACCAAGCATGTCAAACTCAAAGGCTAACACGGGCTAAATAAACAAGGTGTAAGTGTATGTGGGCCGCAAAAAAACAAAAGCTTCAACTTTCATAGAAACATAGGTTTATTTCGATAGAGACATGCTGAATACAAAGGGCTGAATGAAAGAGTTACCTATATAATAAAAGGGTAATATGCAAACTGACCCTAACAGCAGAACGATTGGGAATGACTGGTCACTATGACACATACTGACCACCAGGGGGCAGATGCTCAATGCAGGAGCTGTCCCCTGGTGGTCAGTGTGCTACCACATGGGGGAGTTCTGCTCAGCCACAAGCCAGGCTGATGGCTGCCAGCACAGCGGTGGTGGCAGGAGCCTCTCCTGCCTCCTCAGCTGCACTAAGGATGTCCGACTGCAGCTTAAGTCTGTTCCCTGCTGGCAAGTGACATCCCCCAAGGGCTTTCGGACTGCCAGAGGGATGTCTGACTGCCAGCTTGGGCCCGATCCCTCAGGGAGTGGGCCTAAGCCAGCAGGTGGACATCCTCTGAGGGGTCCCAGACTGCAAGAGGGCATAGGCCGGGCTGAGGGACCCCCCCCCAACCCCCCGAGTGCACAAATTTTTGTGCACCAGGCCTCTAGTCGTTAACATAAAATAATAACACATTTTATTTTATTTTATTTTATTTTTTTAAATATATTTTATTGATCTTTTACAGAGAGGAAGGGAGAGAGATAGAGAGTCAGAAACATCGATGAGAGAGAAACATCGACCAGCCGCCTCCTGCACATCCCCCACTGGGGATGTGCCCGCAACCCAGGTACATGCCCTTGACCGGAATCGAACCTGGGACCCTTCAGTCCGCAGGCCGACGCTCTATCCACTGAGCCAAACCGGTTTCGGCAACACATTTTAATAATTAATATTTTTCTTGAACCTTAACTTACCAGACACTGAATAACTGCACAAATTAATAAGCGTAACACAAATAAACCTATTTTTCTTGTTCTCCGAAAGCGAAATATTTCCTGTTGTGAACACCAAACAAGTCAGTCCAAGACTAATGACGTGGCAATCAGCTGCTAAAATAGTCGCTGCTAGTATTAGTGGAGAGAAATGGTGCGCCTGCACGTAAGGTGTGTAAGGGAAATGAATGCAACACAATTATAGTAATCAGTCATTAGCGAATGTTGTAGTTCGTTATTAATAATTATGTATAACAGGATAATGTAAAAATTAATTTACAAAATTTTTATTAAAACGTTTCTTACATACTGTTATATGAGCTGGGCCACAAAAATATTCCTTGTGGGCTGCATGCGGCCTGTGAGCCGCCCGTTTGACATTGTAGAGTGTGACTCCCACCTAAAACTGCTTTTCGGGACTAATGGACTGAGGGAATGGGGCCTCAGCCCAGGGTGTGCCCCAAGTGCCACAGGCCTCAAAAAGTGAGACCCAGCCCTCGCCGGTTTGGATCAGTGGGTAAAGCATCCCCCTGCGGACTGAAGGGTCCTGGGTTTGATTCCGGTAAAGGGCATGTACCAGGGTTGCGGGCTCGATCCGCAGTAGGGGAGTGCAGGAGGCGGCCGATCAATGATTCTCTCTCATCATTGATGTTTCTATCTTTCTCTCCCTCTCCCTTCCTCTCTGAAATCAATAAAAAAAATATATATTAACAAAACCAATGAGAACGACATCTATGCATGCAGTGCATGGAATGGTTAGGAATGAGAAAAACAAAGTGCAAAATGGGATGTATAGAAAACCGTTTTTGTGTATTTGGGAACGATGGGGCCAGGACCAACAATTACCAGCTGCCCAAGTGCCAAAAAATGATGCTTCCAAAATCTCTTGATGCTGATTCCGCACGAAGAGCAATAAGGCTGCTCTACGTGAACCACTCACCACAGAAGCCCTTTTTCCTCTCTCTCATTGATGTTTCTCTCCCTCTCAAAAAAAAAAAGGGAGGACCACTGGAGGGAGCAGAGCCAGCATGGAGGCGGGCCCATCGCAGCTGAACTCTGCCCCTCCTCACGCCGCCTCCCACAGCCAGGCAGGGAGGGGGCGGGGCCAGCCTCAGGGGCGTGTCCGAGCCGTGGCGTCAGACACGCCCCCACCCCTTCCCGGACTGGGGCACCGCCTCATAAAGCGCGGCCCCTGGCGCTGGGCGGACCCGGGCGAGGGCGCACGGCCGAGCACCGCCCCCGACGCGCTCCTGCCCGCCCTCCTCCGGCCTCCACACTCGCACTGCTCATTAGCGGGGCCTTTCCTCTGCGAGCTGGGGGCGGGGCTCAGCTGGGGGCGTGTCCGAGGCCGAGCACCGCCCCCTGACGCACGCTCCCGCCGCCGCCGCGCCGGGGCCACCGACCACCTCACAAAGCGGCGACCGTTCGCGCGAGGCCGAGTGGGGCGGGGTGGGGCCGACCCCTTCCCGCTGCGAGTGTGGTCCCCCGCGTGCTCCCTCCCCGCGCCCAGGGCGGCCGGCAGGGGGCGCTGCGCCACGGGGCCGGGCCGTCGGCGGTGGCAGCGAGGCGGCGCGTGGCCCGCAGGCGGCGCTGCCCGGCTCGGCCTCGGCCTCGGCCTGCGCGGCGGCGGCGGCGGCGGCGGCAGTAGCGGCGGCGGCCTGGGCCCGGGCGCGGCGGCGGCAGTGGGGCCTGGAGCCGGATCTAAGATGGCAGCGGCGGCGGCGACGGCGGGGCCGGGCGCGGGCATTATGGTGACGGCGGGCGCCGGCGTCGTGGGGCCCTGCGCGACTGTGTCGGTGTTCTCCGGCACCCGCCTCCTCACCATTGGCGACGCGAACGGCGAGATCCAGCGGCACGCGGAGCATCAGGCGCTGCGCCTCGAAGTGCGCGCCGGCCCGGAGTCGGCGGGCATCGCCCTCTTCAGCCGTGAGTGCGGGGTCCCGGGTCCGGGCAGACGGCCGGGCGGCGCGTGGCGACGGCGCACGAGGCGGGTCGGGCGGGGGCTCGGGGCGGGAGGGACGCGGCGGCGGGGGTGGGTGAGGGGCTTGGCGGCCCGAGGGCGAGGGCCCCGAGCCCTGGGGGCCTGGTGTGGGGTGTGTGGGGCCCGGCGGAGGGAGCGCGCGGCGTGGGGCCCGGCGGAGGGGTGTGGAGGAACTGGATCAGGGAGCAGAGGCAGGAGAGAGGGCGTGCGTGGCGGTCAGAGGTGAGGTGCCCGGTGTGCGGAGGGAAGCGGGAAATGGGGGAGCGAGGGCCCTGAGGTTGGGAGGGGGTGGATGGGCAGGAAGTGGGGGGCCGAGAGTGGAAGGTGGGTTCGGATGACGCCAGGGGCGTGGGGGCTGGGTGGGAGCGAAGGGGGCCCGAGGTGGGGAGGCTCGCGGCCGGGTGTGGCCGCCCGGGTCGGGGGCGAGGCGTGTGGGCAGCTTCTGGCCGTCGCAGGGGCCCCCTGGGCTGCTGAGCACGGTGGGAAAGTGGTGCCCGGGATGGGGCGGCTTCGGGGGCCGGGTCCACCCATCGGGAGGGCGTGGTGTCGGGACCCCCGAGTGGGAAACTCGGCGACCAGGGCAGGAGGAGGGGGTGGTGCGAGCACCTGGGTGCGCTGGGCGATGCCGGGAATGGAGAGGCCCGTCCTGCCGCCGCTGAAGGGGTAACAGTTTCCTCCTGTGCCGTGGTCCTCGGGTCTCCTTTCGGGGGTGTGAGAAGCTGGGTGCTTTTTCAGAAGCTAGTTTCAAAACTGACATTTTAGGGGGGGTGGGGATCACAAATGTGTTTGCCAAGGACCCCTAGTCTTTGTAGTTCAGCCTCTTTCTTTTGTTACTCTTTCTTATCTGTTCTCCCCCATTCTTGATTCCTCCTTCAGATTTTGCTATTATGTTTCGTTCAGCTTTGTCTCTCAGGGTTTCTTACACATATGCTCTGGGGGAGCCATTCAGGAGTCTCTTACTGGCTGTAGCGCGTGTGGATTTTTGGCCACTTGGGGTATAGGGTGTGAAGATAGTAGGTTCACACAGGTTTCTCCCGGTGCCTCCACTTAGAAAACCCAAACTCCGGGAGCTGTGCCTGTTTCCCAAGTGTCCACCCCACTTTGCTGGGGCAGAGCTAGATTCAGGACCAGATGAGAAGGGAGAAAGGTGCCCCAGGTGGACATCAGAGCTCAGGACAGACACTTAAGGTCCATCTTAAGCTGAGTAGGATCCCCCAGGTCATAAATACGGGCAATCATTCTGCAAGTATTAATAGGGAACAGAGTAAAGTAGGGTAGAGTTTTTCGAACTAGGGTCCCAAGGCTGACCCCCAAGGGAGTTTCAGGAGAGTTGATTTTCCTTTGTAAATAAACTTCTTTTGATTTTAAAACAATTTGGGGTTGATAGGATTATTAGGAAGATAGTACAGAAAGTTCCCATATGCTCCATACCCAGTTTCCCCTCTTAGCATCTTTGTTCAGCAGAGTTTTTACTTTTGTGTTTTTTGCTGGTAATCTTGAATTGTATATGCTGTGCAGATAGCACTTCTCTTTTTGAGGTAATTCATAACTGGAGTATTATTTGTAAAGAGGAGAAAGTTCATGTTTTTCTAACAGATCCTTAGTCTGGGATGATATAGTCTCACGAGTCTGAAAGATTCCCCTGCCTCCCACCCCCCTTTTGTTCACCTAACGTAGTGTGGGGTCGAGAGCGGG
This sequence comes from Myotis myotis, assembly GCF_014108235.1. Taxonomy (NCBI): domain Eukaryota; kingdom Metazoa; phylum Chordata; class Mammalia; order Chiroptera; family Vespertilionidae; genus Myotis; species Myotis myotis. Next base: position 84,901,394 of record NW_023416368.1, read on the forward strand.
GGTTCTGGAATCAGCTGAACCTGCTTGCCTTAGTCTCCCAGGGCTGCCGTAGCAAATGTGGTGGCTTAAAACAGCAGGAATGTATTCTCATATAGTTCCTGGCCCAAAGTCTGAAATCAAAGTGTTGGCAGAGCCACATTCCCTCCGGATGCTCCTTTCTTGCCTCTTCTAGCTTCCATGGCTCCAGGTATTGCTTGGCGTACAGCAACACAACTCTGATCTGTGCCTCCGTCTTCACACCCCTTCTTCCTGTCTCTTCCCTTCACTTATCTTTGGATTTAGAGCCCATCCTAAATCCAGGATGATCTTATCTCAAGATCCTCATCACGTCTGCACAGATCCTTTTTACCAACGGTGAAGTCATCCTCATAGGTTCTGGGGGTTAGGGCTTGGACATAGTTTTTCTTTTTTTGTCCACTATGTGGGCTTGACTAATGCCCTACCGTAGTTGTATGCCTGTGCCTCAGTTTCCTCATTGGTAGAATGGGGGTGATGATAGGGCTGTGTGGCATAGCATGTTTCCTTATAAATGGACACTTCTTGGAGGTGCTACCTATAACTCCTCCAATAACTGGCTAGCGATGGCCTCCAAGTAGGTTGGGTTCCTTAGTCTGAGTGAGGCGGCATTGGTTCCTGAGCAGGCCTGGAGAGTGGGTGCACAGGAAAGGACTGCTGTGAAGGGTACTGGGGAGTGCAAAGTCCCAGGGCTGGGGTGTGGGCTGCACACTGCTCCTGGATCTGAGAGCAGGCCTGCTGGGTATGGAGTGCTGACTGACAGTCCCCTGGAAAAAGTCAGAGATGGTCTAGCCACTGAGGAAATGTGCAGGCATGCGGGGTTGGGACTTGGGGGTTAACCAGGCTGCTGGAAGCTTTAGGCCTTCTCTTGGGATGAATTTCCTCTCTGGCCTCAGCATTTTCCCACCTGGATCCTTCTGGGATCTAAATGCTTCTTTGGCCAAGTGAGAAAGCATCAGGAGCCCAGTTTTGCTCCCTTGTCCCTCATGAGGTGGAGTCTTTCGAGCTGCTTCTGTTTCTAGATCACCCCTAGGATTTGAATTTGTGTTTGGGTTGGGACAGGGTTGGCCTGGATACCTGCACGAATTTCCCAGTTCCTCCATGTGGGACTTGGGCCAGGGGCATCTTTGGATGCAGGCAAGGATTCTGAATGTGGAGTCTGACTGGTATGGTCTTACACTAGCCATTTCACCTCCCCGAACCTATTTCCTTACCTATAGCATACTACCTGCACACAGCCTCGGTTTACTCATCCGCAATGCTGCTACTTGGAACCCCAGGAATGTGTGTGAAGTGGACCATGGCGTTGTGGAGCAGGGTGTCTGGCATTAAATAGTCACTATTTCTATAGATATTAGTGACTGTGATGTTATTGGTATAGAGTAGTAAAGGAGGACTGGCTTTTCTGGGAGGGATCCCCTTATACTGCAGCCTGCCCAGCTATCTTGCATTTCCTGCAGATGGAAGAGGGACCTCTGGGCTGCAACCTCTGCCTGAGGTGGCATGTCTGGGAGCTGGGTAAGGGTAGCAGGGCATACAGCCCTATTGCTTTCTTTTTAAATTTGATTTTAGAGCCCTAACCGGTTTGGCTCAGTGGATAGAGCGTTGGCCTGCGGACTGAAGGGTCCCAGGTTCGATTCCAGTCAAGGGCATGTACCTTGGCTGCAGGCACAGCCCCAGTGGGGGGTGTGCAGGAGGCGGCTGGTCGATGTTTCTCGCTTATCGATGTTTCTAACTCTCTATGGCTCTCCCTTTCTCTCTGTAAAACATCAATAAAATATATTTAAAAAATTTGATTTTAGAGAGAGAGAGGAGGGGAGAAAGAGAGAGAAACATCGACTTGTTCCACCTACCCATGCAACCCATTGGTTGACTCTTATATTTTCCCTGACTGGGGATTGAACCCACAATCTTGGTGTATTGGGACAGCACTAACCAACGGAGCTACCCAGCTAGGGCCAGCCCTGTTTTCCTTTTTTTTTTTAAATCCTCACCCGAGGATATGTTTTTTTTCATTGATTCTAGAGAGAGAGGAAGGGAGAGAAAGAGAGACAGAGAGAAAAACATCGATGTGAGAGAGAAACATGGATTAGTTGTGTCACCCACACACCCCGGTTGGGATCAGACCTGCAACCTAGGTATGTGCCCTTATGGAATTGAGCCTGTGACCCTTCAGTGCATGGGATGACACTCTAACCATGGAGCAACATCGGCTAGTACCCTCTGTGTGGGAACGATGACAGCTGCAAAAGGCCTTGTCCCAGTCACCCTTCCTTCTTGCCAACGGAAGTAGCTTTTCCCTACCCCTTCTTGCCTCTTGAAGTTGCCCTGTGTCCATAGCATTGACTAAATGGCAGCTACCAAAAACCAGGCCATTTTCCCTGGGCAGAGGTACAGCTTTCCTGGGCTTGAGGAAGCTTTGGCACAGCATCTGGAGTACTTGGAGCAAGCTGCCCCCCCCCCCCCCCCCAAGGATGCAGCTCCTTGAGGAAGCCCATTGTGGGGTGGCCAGGGCAGAGAGCAAAACAGACTCTTAGTTCCTCAGTCCCATGGCAGACTTTCTGGAGATGACTGTGTCATTTGTTTTCTTGGTTAGCACAAGTTACTTTGGTTGGCTCTCTGGATTGTCCCCAACCCTTTGGCTAGGAAGAAATATATAGCAAGACTGGCTCATACAGGGCTAAATATCAGTTTGTGGGGGCATGCCAGGATATGGAAACCCCAGAGAAAAACCCTCTGTGCAAACAGGTGAAGAATGGCCTGCTGCCACAGAATCTGAAACTCTTGTGATTTCCTTCAGTCATACTCATGGTAAACGCCCCCCCCGCCCCCCCCCCCCCCCCACATCTGTGGGAGGGGGTGAGGGCACAGAAGAATTTATCATATGTGCCTAGCCTTTAGAATATTCAGTGACATGTTGGGGTGAAAATCAAGAAAGTAATACTGGAAGGGCATTCATATTTCACTGGTACCTGATGTTCCTATTGGCTGCTGTTCTTCATTGAGCATTTACTGTGTACCAACACTGCATAAACTTGTGTTCACATACTCAATTGCTTGACCTTGGGAGTAGCTGGGGAAAGGATAATGGTATAAATTAGGGCCTGTGAGCAAACTGTTGCCTATGGGCCAGGTTGGGTCTGCAGCCTTTTTTAAAATTTATTTTTATTTTTATTTTTTAATTGATTTTAGAGTGAAAAGGAGAGGGAGAGAAAGAGATAGAAACATCAATGATGTGCCCTGACTGGTTTGGCTCAGCGGATAGAGCGTCAGACCGTGTACTGAAAGGTTTCTGGTTCGATTCCGGTGGAGGGCATGTACCTTGCAGGCTTGATCCCCAGTAGGGGATGTGCAGGAGGCAGCTGATCGATGTTTCTCTCTCATCGATGTTTCTAACTCTCTATCTCTCTCCCTTCCTCTCTGTAAAAAATCAATAAAATATATTAAAAAAAGAGAGAGAGAGTGAATCATTGAGCGGCTGCTTCCTGCCTGGCCCCTACTGGGGATCGAGCAGGCAACCCAGGCATGTGCCCTTGACCGGAATCGAACCCAGGACCCTTCAGTCCAGGCCGACACTCTACCCACTGAGCCAAACCAGCTAGGGCTAGCCTATTTTTATATAGTCAAAGCTAAGGGAGGTTTATATATTATTGAAGGTTTGGATTTTTTAAAGACAATCCAAAGAATATTCAACCAAGACCATTGTGTCATGCAAAACCTAAAATACTTATTTGCTGGCCTTTGACAGTAAAAGCTTGTGGACCCTGGGATAAATTAATGAAGCAGGCAGAAGGAAGGGGCACTGCGGGAACTTGGCCTCAGCCAGGGATGCCAGATCTGCCAGTTTTAAAAGAAATAGAAAAGCCTTTCATCATGTTTGTTTTGATTATGAAGTGTCCTGATTGCCCGGGCCAGATAGAGTACACTTTCTGGACTGTGTGGGCCAGTTGGCCCGACAGGTGTGACTCTTGCTGTGTGTTACCATTGGTCCTTAAGACAGTCCTGTGAGGTCAAGGACACCATTCCCGTTGTATTGGTGGAAAACAGGTGGAAAGGCTTGATTGGCCAGGTGGCATGGCTGGCAGGCAGCAGAGCTGGGTTTAGAGTTCAGGGCTCTTGGGGCTGCTGTCTTAATGCAGAGTGGTTCAGTGAAAAATGGTGATCAGGATTCAATTTGTTTGTTCATAACACATACCCAAAGTATTAGTGGCTTAAACGAGATGACATTTTATTTCTCATGCTTTTTATGCTAAAGTCTGGAGATTGGCAGACCAGGGCTGGTGTGAAGCCTCTACTTGAGGAACTCTTCAGACCCAGGTCCTTCCTGGAGTGAGGTCTTGTCATTGTTATCAACTTGGTGGCTGAAGTTCAGCCATTACAACATGGTTTCCAGGCAGCAGGACAAAGAAGACCTAAAGGATGCCAAGGGTCCATCCAGGTGTCTGTTATCGGAGGTTCCCAAAAGCTGGTTGAGGGGTTTTTTGCTTTCATCTCATTGGCTAGAATATAGTCACATGGCCACCACTAGCACAAGGAAGGCTGGGAAATGTAGTCTTTGGTACAAATGGTCATGCGCTTAGCTAATTTCAGGGTTTCTTTTTCTGTAGGGGAAAGGGAGAACAGACACTGAGAGACAGACGCCTTGGCCACAGTGCGTAGGATGTGGATATAGCCAAATTGCTGGGAAGGACATGGAGAGGTGCTCAAGTGGATGGGGGGTGGGGCAGCAGCCTATCATAGAGCAAAGGGGTCTCTGAGGAAGTGGGGAGCTAAAGGAGAGGTAACAAAGTTGGGTCCAAGTCATGTTTTACAAGTGACGTCCTTTTCCTATATGTGGTCAGGACTACATTTTCCCAGAGGACTAACATGATACAAATGGTATTTCTGAAGATTACTCTGCTAATAGGTTATGGTGTAGCTGGAGCAGGGAGAGAGAAGCCTGTGGAAGCTTCCAGACCAGAGAATAGAACAGGAATGTAACTGAATAGTTTCACCTTAGCCCATCCCAGAAGCATTCAGGGGTTCAGGAGTTGTGATAATGAACAAAAGGTGAATTCGAATTCTGCTCAGGGCATTGGGGACAAGATAGCAAAGCTCATGACCCTTGGTCAGGGGTTGTGAGTGACCTGCCAGAAGGGTTTGCTTGGCCACAGGATTAAAATAAAAGTAGACATCCAATATTTTAAAAACTGGTTGATTTCACATCAAAATCTGACTTAGTACTTCTGAAAAATCAGAAAGCCTGGCAATCCCAGGCCTACATGCCCCGAGACCAGGTAGAGAATAGTGCCACCTTCAGAAGGGGCTATGCCACCCCAGTTAGCCAGAGACATCTTTCTGCCCGCTGCCACCCTAACACAGGCCTTGCGCCAATAGTCATCTGTCCTTTCACTTGCAGTGGTTTGTTTCTTAAAATAGAGAAGCATTTGTCTGAACCCAGGTCTCCATCTGGTGTGGGATAACATCTCTTTCCCTTAGCCTGCAATCTCTTTTGGCCCCCAGACCCTTCCTTTAGGTGGCTCAGGTGAATCCCTGTGCGGGTAAGGGCTGTTATACCCAGTCCTAACCTGGCCTGGCTTTTAGTCCCCCTGCCCACCCCGCAGCCTCTCCCCTTCCTCACCTCCATTTGCAACCTGTTTAGTCCACAGCCCTCCCTGGCAATTTGGAAATCCAGAACTTCTGGAAACCTAATCTGCCATTCATTTGACAGCAAAATTTAATCAGACCTGAACTCTGCCGCCTCGGTTCTTTATTATCTCTACATATCCAATTTAGTGTGACTAATCCTATGTTTCCCTGTAAAATATGTTTGGTTACAGGTGTTACCCATACTCTGCTGGGGACAATCTACATTATCTGTACCTGCTACCTTTATAAAACTGAAGAGTTTGTACAGGTGTACCTCATTTTATTGCACGTTGCATTATTGTGCTTTACAGGTCTTGCGGGTTTGTTTGTTTTTTTTAACAAATTGAAGGCAAGACCCTCCACCAGAAAAAAGATTATGACTTGCTTTATTGTGCTACTCACTTTATTACGGTGGTCTGGAACCAATCCTGCAATATCTCTGAATCTGCCTACGTGGGCCTACATGTTTCAGACAAGGAGCTGAGGGCCCAGCATCATACCCTCTTTAGGGTTGTTGGGGTCTGTATGTGAGATCACAGGAGAAAAGAGGGCTGCACTGTGTGTGTTACCTGGCAAGTGAGCAAACATGCATTACGTTTAGGGGCCTGGACGTGATAGTCACGCAGGGCCTTTTAACAGGAGGGGTGTGGCATGAACTCATGTTGATTCTCAGGTGCCAGACTTTGGACCAGGTCAGATTTAGCAGAATGGGGGAGGATCAGGTACCCTTGTTGGTGCTAGTGTGTTTTCTTTCCCCAGGAGTCCGCTCCGTGTCTGGGATCTGCCTGCTACCCAGGGAGGTGGTGAGTTTAAGTTTGTCAGGACATCTGTCAAGATGCCCATCCCAGAGAGGGCGGGATGGAGGGTCATACCTGACTGCTCCAGGTGGAGAGTGGAGGCCACTCAGAGCTGGGGCTCTTAGCCTGAAGTCTGTGGACAGCTCGTGGGGTCCCACAATTCCCTGAAATTGTATGCAATTTTGCATAAGGGCACAAGGACAAGAGTCAGTGGCTGTGACTCAGATAAGCCTCTTTGATTGTAGAAAAGGTGTGACAGTGGCACCTCTCCAGAGGGAACACATGTAAAATGCTTTACTTCGTATGCATCTGGTAAACCATGGCCTTGGTGTTGCTCTTGGTTTTATGTGCATTTGGTCAGGAGGAGAGTCTCCCTTCTTATGATCTCCCTCAGAGGGATCTGTGATCAGAGAAAGGCTGACAGGAACTGGAGGACAGTACCAGAGTGGGTTGGGGGGGTGGTGGTGAAGTGGATGCTCCTGGCTTGTAAGGGATCGTGGTAGTCAGTGGGAGAGGCGGGGGCAGGGGGCCCTGTGTCTGCTGGGTCTCGGGGAGTGGGGAGCAGCTTTGAACAGGCAGGATGGAGAGGTTAGCAATATTGGCTGCTGCCCAGGGTTAGAGCTAGATCCTTGGGGAGGTTACCGGATTTCTGACCTGGAGGGCAGCTCCCTTGGAGGGCTGCAGTGGGGAGGGGACCCAGCTAGTTGGCCGGTTTGGTGGGGCAGGGCTGAATGCGAAGTGGGAGAGCTGAACCTCACCCAGGATGGCAGGGCCCAGCCACAGTTCTTTGAAAATAGGGAGACTCCTTCAACCAGAAATGGGTATGGAGAGTGGACTTGCTGTCTTTTTATTGCAGTAGTTACCATTCATCTAACTTTAAACAGCAAAATTTTACTGAGCATTTGCTGTGTGCCATTTACAGTTTTAGGAGCTAGGGATACAGTGACACCTACAATAAGCACATGGCCCCACAACTTTGGGTCTGGGGGTGTTGTGTGACAGGCACTAAGTCAGCAATCACCTCCAATGTGCTAGTGCTCCTAATGCTCTGTGCCTGGGAGAAAATAATGAGCTGATGCTCAACAACGTTGGAGGAGGCAGTTGGGGTTTGGTCAAGGAGGGGGTAGGGGGCTGGGGGGACCTGCTCAGGATGGAACATTGAAGCCGTCAGTAGAAGAGCAGGTGGGGGCTGGGCCAAGTTCTGACCCACACTTCACCATCTGAATGCCCTCTCTGTACCTCAGTTTCCTCTGCTGTAAAATGGATCTTGATAGCATCCACCTTGAAGGGTTGTTGTGAGTTATGAGCTAACAGAAGTAAAAATAGTGCCTGCTTTCTTTCACCTAAATGTCTTCTGATGTCTCTTGGCTGTTTTTATCTCAAAGCATTAATCTATGTTTCTTGAAGAAATTCATGAAGATGCATCAGTAAATTCTCAGCAGCTTAAAGATTGCCAAAAAAAAAAAAAAAAAATTGTGCCTGTTCCCCTGTGGTGGGAAGACCTCCAAGAGTGAGGTTGTGGGTCCTGCATGGCTAAGAGCAGCCAGCAGCCAGCAGCCCTAATCGTTTTGGCTCAGTGGATAGAGCGTCGGCCTGTGGACTGAAGGGTCCCAGGTTGGATTCTGGTCAAGGACATGTACCTTGGTTGCGGTCACATCCCCAGTAGGGGGTGTGCAGGAGGCAGCTGATCAATGTTTCTCTCTTATTGATGTTTCTAACTCTCCCTCTCCCTTCCTCTCTGTAAAAAATCAATAAAATATATTAAAAAAAAAAAAAAAGCAGCCAGCAGCCGGTGTGGTTGGAGCAGGGGGAGCATGGGATGCATGGGGGAGGGGCGGGCCCCAGCAAAGGGGCGTAGCATTTATTTCAAAAGGGTTGGGGAGGGAAGTGACCCCTGTGGCTATGTCTGGGTTAGCCCAGTTCTGTTCCCTGTCCTTTCCAAGTAGGATGATCACGAGTGAGCCTCAGCCTGCCGAATCTCAGCTTCCTTGTTGATAGGGAGGACTCACTGAGGGCTTGAGCTGGTGGCAGGTGGCCTTGGTGAGGGTGGACGTCTGTGCCTGGACTGTAGGCACAGCCCTGCTGCACAAGTCAGACACGATCCCCACTCCCAGCACACCTAGTCTTGGGGAGCAGAGAGAAGGCAGAGGAGGAACCCCATCTCCCACTGTATAGGAAGTGGTCAAGGGCCCAGTGTAAAGAGAATGGTAGCTAAGGAGCTATGTGTGAGGGTAAGAGGCCACAGGCCAGAGAGAATTGAGGTGGGAAGGAGAGAACCCAGGGTCAGGGGGGCGGTAGCTCTGCTGGGGTATCAGCCTGCTCTGAGGGCAGCTAGGATGTGCAGTGTCTTGCCCCTGCTTTGCATTTCCTGGGTGGAATATTCTCCTTTCCCCTCCTGGACTGCAGCAGCCCTCTCTGGGTCAGAAGATGCTGGAGGTTGTGATTAGCATAGGTTAGGAAGCCTAACCTTGATATGATCTTGTGACCCTGGCCAAGTGACCCTTGTCGTCACCACAGTTTCCTTTCTGGACAAAGGTAGTTTCAAAGGTTGGTGTCAACCCAGCACATAGCAGATGAATAACATGGCATAATCCTATATAATAAAAGTGTAATATGCAAATAGACTGAACGGCTGAACAACCAGTGGGCAGGGGGCGGGCCGGTGAGCAGGCAACGCCAGGTCAGCCAAGGCGGGTGCCAGCGGGTAGAAGGAGGGGACGGTGGCGGGGTGATGGAGGGCAGGGCCGGCCGCTTGCTGGCCGGTGCTGTCCCCTGATTTTCCGGTCCCCTGATCTGCCTGCTGGTCACCTCCCACAGAGGGAGGCCAGATTGTAGCCATCAGTTGGACATCCCCAAGTGCTCCCAGACTGCGAGAGGGTGCAGGCTGGACTAAGAGACCCCTCCTCCCCCCAGTGCATGAATTTTCGTGCACTGAGCCCCTAGTATATATTATATATTATATAGTATATTTATATATATATTATATATAACTAGGGGCCCCATGCACAAATTTGTGCACCTTGAAAGGAATTGTGGGCCGCGAGGCTGCGGTGGGCACAGGGGCGGGTCTCGGCCCATTCTCCGTGCCCCAGCTCAGCTGCTCCGGCCGCCGCCACTCCCATGTGCTGACTGCACTGGCTCCGCTTGCACCCACTATCAGTGCAGAGCGATTGGGGCTGGGGCTGGCTCAGGAGTGGCGGCTGCTGCCCCAATCACCCCTCAGGAGCAGGGGGAGGTGGAGAAACCCTTAAGGGCTATTGGGCCAGCAGCTGCCGCTTGCACCTGCTGATGGCGCCAAGCAATAGGGGCTGGTGCCAGCAGCAGGTGCAAGCAGCAGCTCTGGCACCAGCAGTGGGTGTGAGTGCTAGGTGGGACCATGGCACGCGGAAGCAAAGAATTTTCAGTAACCACTAGAGGCTCGCCCCGATGACAGTGACTGGCACCCCACCTTGGTCTGGCGCCCCCACTCACCTGCTCCACCATTCCACTGCGGCCGATGCCCACCATGTTCTGCGCGCACCCCCTGGTGGTCAGTGCACATCATAGTGACCTGTTGTTCGGTTGTTCTGCCCTTCAGTCTATTTCAGTGATGGCGAACCTATGACACATGTGTCAGAGGTGACACGCGAACTCATTTTTTTGGTTGATTTTTCTTTGTTAAATGGCATTTAAATATATAAAATAAATATCAAAAATATGTCTTTGTTTTACTATGGTTGCAAATATCAAAAAATTTCTATATGTGACACGGCACCAGAGTTAAGTTAGGGTTTTTCAAAATGCTGACACGCCGAGCTCAAAAGGTTCGCCATCACTGGTCTATTTGCATATTAGGATTTTATATATATAGATACAGTGAGGCCTTGACTTACAAGTTTAATTCGTTCCGTGACGGAGCTCGTAACTCAAATTACTCCTTGTCAAAAAGTGAACGAGTGAGACACGTGATGCTGGGCCGATGTTGTGGCGTTCACTGTGACGTTCGCTGCACCAACTAGAGGTGGGGTATCTGAAGCTGGCCGTAACCCGAATTTTAGCTCGCAACTCAAAGCAAAAAATCAGCCGAGAGACGGCTCGTATCTCGAAAAACTCGTTAGTTGGGACACTCGTAAGTCAAGGCCCCACTGTATATCTCTTCAGCCTGCTCTGTGCCCTGGAAGAGATGATGTGTCAGAGGTGTGGGGGTGATCATGAAACCCCTGACAGTTGGAGCTGGGTGGGACACAGAGGTGCCCTTGGAGATCCTGTCTGAGCCCCCTGTTAGGGATGACTCAGGAGGTAGCTCCTCCCTTTGTGTGATCACCCTCCCATTGTCTCACTTTGAAGACTTGTTTGGTAAGCTTCAGGATTCAGGCCTCAGGAATAGTGCATGGACCTCTTCACATCTGCCCAGGAAAACCATGGCACCTGCTCTGACTCTTGTTTTGCTGCCCAGATCTGACTTTCTGGTTAGGAGTCTGGAGTCTCTGACTCCCCCCACCCCCACTCCCTTTGTTCCCTGAAAAAAAGTTATATGAAGGAAATTGAGACCAGGCTCCACCCAGGCCTGCAGGAGTTGGATATGGAGACTCCATGGCCCTTGTTTGTCTCATCTTGTGGGTTATTCTTTTGATTCCTTATTTAATTGTTTAATCAACACACAGATGCCCAGGCATTAGGTGTTCAGGGCATTCGACAACTATGTACATTCACATAACTGCCCCTCAAAACCAGACCTAGAATTTATCCCTTAGCCTCTGGGTAGTTTTCGTTTGGTCAGGTGGGTCTGTCCCCGGCTGCCAGGCAGAGCACTCCTGAAAACTGGTCCAGACTGGTTGAAGGGAAGGGGGCTCTGTCTCCTCCCCACCCCGCTCCTTACACAGAGAGGGGAGAACCTCCTTTTATTCCCTGTTTTTGTCTGTCTGTCAAGCAATTCATCACTCACAACTTTGGCAAGAGTGGATCTGGGCTGTTTTTCTTTTAGATTGTTGGTGAATTTGCTCCCCACTAATTGTGTTCCTGTGGCCAGGGTTTGTTTTTTGCTGGAATTGTTACACATGTCAGAGGGGAATGGTTTTATGGATAGAAACCTGCCTGACAACCAGGACAGATAGGATTCTGAGCAAGGAAAGGACCCTTGCAGTTCAGCTTCTTCATGAAAAAGGGAGACACTTGTGACCCCTGCAGGGGCCTGGGAATGAATAACCGAAGAACTTGCTACGTTCTTCCTTGGGCTGGAGCTCAGGCAAAGGCAGCCTGGAGCTTCCAGACTTCTCCTGTGTGCCCAGGGGGCTCCTCTGCAGAGCCTGGCTCTGACTGCCTTCATCTCCGATCCCCTGGGCCCTGCTTATGGACACTTCCAAGCCCTATCACGACTAATGTTTACTGAGTCCGAGCATGTGCCAGCAGCCCTATGCCAGGCACTTTATGTTCATTGACTTGTCTAACCATGGAACAACCCCAGAGGATGCTATCTGCTGTGTGCTGTTGGCACAAGGGTGCTTGGCAGAAGCGTGAGTTGGGTGAGACCAGCTCATTCTCTTGGGGAGCCACAGTAGCCACAGATCCTATCCCTGTTTTGTAAACAGGAAGCTGAGGCACTGTCTGATGGATGGTAGAGTTCGGATGCCAACCCAAGTGCACTCGGTAACCTCTACCAGCCCTGCTGCTTCTTGGGCGCTGATGAGGAGTCCAGGCTGTACCAGGAGATTCAGCTAGCACCTGGCATGGAGGAGACACCCACCTGCTCCTTCTTGTCATTGTCTTTTGTTAGGGCAATGGCCCCTTGGACTCTTCTGGAGTTCAAAGCCAATTTTTCCTCATTCCTGCTTAGGTTTTTTTGTTTTGTTTGTTTTGTTAATCCCCACCCGAGGATATTTTTCCCATTGCTTTTCAGAGGGGAAGGGAGAGAAAAATTGATGTGAGAGAGGCGCATCAAATGGTTGACTACTGGTTGCCTCCTGTACACACCATGAACGGAGATGGGGAGTGAATCTGCAACCCAGGTATGTGCCCTGAGACTCTGTTGCGCAGACGGATGCTCTAACCACTGTGTGCACTGGCCAGGGCCATTCCTGGCTAGTTGCTGAGCCCTTTATGGTGTCCCCTATAGCCTGCAACACATCTGGAGTTACATCTGGTGAAGCGGGCGGGTGGGTGATGGATGGCCTTCCTAATGCAAACATCCTGTGCAGTGGGGCCAGTTGGACCTTTGGAGCCCTAGGGGCCTGACAGAGGCCTTTCCACCAGCACTGCAGCCCCGGGACATCCTGTTTCACCTCTGGGCCAATGGTCAAAACCTTTCTTTCTTTCAAAATGGGTCTTGGAGAGGAACTCCAGACGGTCAGCCCTTGGCTGCAGTTTCCTCCAACATGCATTCCCTGTGAGGCAGCCCCTGCCCCGTCCACCAGCCTCCCCAGAGCCACACTGGCCTGCATGTTGAGGCCCCTTAGCTGGCCAAGGGTGGCCCTCTTTCCTAGGAGCCACATTCATGATCCTTAGACCTGCTCCACTTCCTGCACTGTCCCAGACAGCGGCTGGAGCCAGAGTGAGGAGTGTACCAACCTCCCAGAGGGCCAGCCTCCCTGCACAACCCCAGGGATCGTGACACACTTCATGTCAACCTGGCTTTCCAGGCTTCCCTAAGGGTCTCCTCTGCCAAGGGCTTGTTTGTCTCGGCCCTTACAGAGCACTGCCTGCTCAGTTCCTGCTGTGTGTTGCAGGTGGGGTCCCTCAGTGATCCCTCACAGCCATAGGAGGAAGGCTCCACTGCCTCCCTTTAGTGATGGTTCAGGGGATGGCGCCTGCCAGCCATGGTCAACTAGCCAGGCCTGGCTATGTCTGGGCCCAGAGCCCATGTCCTTCCCAGTAGTATCCTGAGCCTGGCCCTTGATAGCCTCCTGAGCCCAAATCTCCCAGGAATATGGTCTGGCTGTCTCTCACAATCTATTGGATCCCCAGGCTGAGCCGCTCCCAGCATGTCATATCTCTCTCTGTCTCAGTTTCCCCACTTAAAGACGAGCTAAATGTGCCCTGGAAGGTGTTGGCAGCACTAACTGATGCACTGTCTGGCACTTGGTGTGTGCCTGGTATTGCATAAATCACAGTTTCAAAGTCATGGTTGGGGAAAAGAGGCCAAGTGAAGGAGGCAAGAGGGGCTGGGGTTGCCTGTTTGTTTCCTTGCTCACCTCCCTCCCCTTCTTTCATAATTATCTGCTAAGCCCCTGTGCTTTCAGGGCCCTGCCTAGGAACTGGCGCACATCTGCTGTCCCTTTTGTAGCTCACAAAGCCCGGCTGGGGCTGATTAGCATGGATGGGGAGATATTTGCATGTAATAGCTCCTGCCCAATCGGTGCCCTAGGATTCTTTTCAGAAAAGCCAGGCCCTTTCTTTGTCTGGTCCTCCTTTGCTTGGGGTTGCCCTTCTGCACATCTAGCAATTAGATGGGGCCTGTTCAGATCAGGCCTACAGAGCCCAAAGCTTTCAACACCTGAAGGTCGAACTGGCCTCCCCAGGAGAGGAACCTTCTGAGTGTCCATGCTCAGGCTTCTGACCTCTCCAAGCCATCACTGATTTAAGAGGTTTGGTTGTCTCTAGTGCAGGGACCCTTCTCAAGCCTGTGGTCAGCCCATGGTTCCCGAGGGACAGGCCTGCCTGGCATTTCTCAGGGTGTCACGCCCCACGAGCAGCTTCAGCAGTCTCCCGAATACAGCCGAGAAGCCTGTGGCCTGAGTAATACTGGGCTGCAGGGGCATTACCTAATCCAGATGCCAACAGGAAACCTTGGGGGGAGTTAGTGCCCCCCAGATGGCTGCCTGTCTGACCAGAAGACTGTTCCATCCTCAGCCCTGTTCATGCACCACTCCACAGTCCTGTCATCCTGTCACTGGATGACTTTGGAAGTGATTAGCCTTCATGGGAAACCTGTATTCTCATAGCCCCTCTTGGAGTAGATTTAACTGTTTGACTTTTCCAGCTGCCTGTAAATTTTGCCAACGCTGGACTCAGCGTTGGGCCAGCAGAGGTGGCTGTGTTGAGGTATTGTGAAATATTTTGAAAGGAATGAAGAATAACACAGTAAACACTGTGTCCTTCCACCCTTACCTTAAGAAATAAAATGCAGATAGAACGAAGGACCTTCCCATCTTGTCTCCTCCTGGGGAGGTAACCTCATGTTCCCCCAGTTCAGGGGGAGGGTTAGTTACCTTTCACCATGGGCCATTTTGACGTGGCCTAAAGACCCAAACTAAATGAAGATGTGCCCAAGCAAGACGTGAGGCTGGGCCTAGTATAGCTTCGTGTCCAGAATTCTCTCTGGGTCTCCTCCTCTCTACTGTTTACCTCTAGCCTTAGGGACATGGGGGCCAACAGCACCTGCTGTGTGCCCTTGGATCTTAGGCTGGGCAAGGGTGTATTAGTGCTACGACAACACTAAGCAATGAAATATTTTTCTAGAAATGAAAGCTGAGGATTTGGTGAGGGTCCCCTTGCTTGCAGATGGAAGAGCCAGGATTCAAACGCAGGGCTAACTGACTCCAGAATCAGGGTTCTGTAAACTACTTTGCCATGTGGCTTCCCCTGCTGGGGGAGAAGGGCTTTCCCAGGTGACAGCTGCCTGGAATGCAGGTCTGCTGCTCCAGGCTTAAAGAAACCTGAGTCTCTAGTGGCCCTGGGCACCCTGACCTGGCTAGCCACTGCCCCTCCTCCATCACACTCACTAAGAGGGGGTGGTGTGGGTACAGGCCTGCTCTGAGGGAGCCAGTGACTGGAGGCTGAGATATTGGTGTGCTCCATCCTCTAGCTGTAGTAGGTCTTAGGCCAGTGATGGCAAACCTTTTGAGCTCAGCGTGTCAGCATTTTGAAAAACCCTAACTTAACTCTGGTGCCGTGTCACATATAGAAATTTTTTGATCTTTGCAACCGTAGTAAAACAAAGACATATTTTTGATATTCATTTTATATATTTAAATGCCATTTAACAAAGAAAAATCAACCAAAAAAATGAGTTCGCGTGTCACCTCTGACACGCGTGTCATAGGTTCGCCATCACTGATTAGGCCATAGGGCCTGAGCCATCACCATCTGCAGCCTGTTCCCACTCCCCTTCCTCATCCAGCAGGATTAGGGGGGAGGTGCACCTAGTCAGACCCACTCACTTGGAGGAAGGCCCAGCAGATGTAACGATTGCCTTTATCTGGTTATCTTTTGTGTATGTGGTAAAAATTCCAGCCCCTTAAGGTATAACATGAAAAGTCCTTTTCCTACCTCCGGATCCTGGCCTGTCCCCATACTAGGTCTTCTGGTGTGGCCTTCCTGCAATGGTTTTCAGGCACATACAGGAATGCGTGCATAAATCTCTCCCTGGGACCCCACTGTGCTTAAAGTTCCTCAATTTCAACAATGGGAAGGCAGGTGGTGGGATTGGCTACCAGGCCCTCCACATGGATTGCCATCTCATCCTGCGGGCTGTGTCATGATCATCATTTGACAGATGAGGACGTTGAAGCCCCTGGTCACACAGCTGGAGAACGGCAAGTTCAGCCCTAAACCGTGGTCTGCCTTGATGTCCATCATGTTAACCACTGCTGTCCTTAGCCTTCCTTACTGGATGGTCAGAGAATGACCTCTTCTCTCTCCTGGCCATGTGGTGGCATGCCACACAGGGACAGATGGAAGTTTTCAGTGCCCAACAGTTTGGAAACTTGATCGCTGCCTTCAGGGCAGTGGGACCTGTGCTTCTGGTAGATGGGATGTTCTTCCAGGATTTGAACCCTGCATCACTGTGGGCCTGGCTTGGCATGATTGTCGTCACCTCCCCGAGGCAGTCTATAATCTGCATTGTACCCCAAAACTGTGTGATCAGACCCCTGAGTTTCTTCCAGCCCCTCATATTTTATCTTCTTACTGGCATACCATGTGCCATCAACCTCCCACTAGCATCTGAGTGTGGGAAGGCAGGGTCTGGCATCCTGTTCACTGTTGGGGTCCCTGGTGCCTGCACTTGGCACACGATGGCTGTAGGCAGGAGCTGCCCATGGGCCCTGAGCAGAGGGAAACCGCTGGGCAGGGGGCTGGGAAGAGTGCACCTTGAATTTTCCACGCCTCGTGCTTTCAACCTAATTCCCCTTTTACTTAGAATGTTTTTCCTCTAGAAGGTGAGCAGCCCGTGTTTTATTTGGCAACAGGAGGTGATTTAATAGAAGACCTCACATTTGGATAAGTGTTTCTATTCCCCCCAACCTTCAAGTCTGCCAAGATAAATAGTTTTAATTATTCCTCGTTTGGTGGCTGTAATGGTTTTCCTACTAGACCAGTGATGGCGAACCTTTTGAGCTCGGCGTGTCAGCGTTTTGAAAAACCCTAACTTAACTCTGGTGCCGTGTCACATATAGAAATTTTTTGATATTTGCAACCATAGTAAAACAAAGACATATTTTTGATATTTATTTTATATATTTAAATGCCATTTAACAAAGAAAAATCAACCAAAAAAATGAGTTTGTGTGTCACCTCTGACACGCGTGTCATAGGTTTGCCATCACTGTACTAGACTCTAGTAACTAGAGAGACAAGGACTTGAAATTTGGCCTTTTTGTTGTTCGTCGCCAGAGCTAGAGCTGGTGGCTGCTTTCTTGTCTTGCCTTCTACCTCCTTGTTCTCCATGAGGGAAAGAACCTCCCTCATCCTATTTATTTATTTATTTATTATTTTTTAAAATTGATTTTTACAGAGTGGGGAAGGGAGAGGGAGAGAGAAACATTGAAGTGAGAGTAAAACATTGATCGGCTGCCTTCTACACACCCCCTACCAGGGATCGAGCCTGCCACCTGGGCATGTGGCCTGACCAGGAATCACACTGGCAAAATTATTGGTGCACTGGGCAGTGCCCAACCAACTGAGCCACATCAGTCAGGACAGAAATTCCCTCATCTTGCATGAGGATGGAAGGTTCTGTTGGAGGAGAGTTTAACTCCAGGTGTTTGTCCTTGTTCCATTGCGTCCCTCTGATCCAGGTCTGTCCAGCCTGAAGGGATTGAAGCCCCCCTGCTTGCTTCATTACTCTCCAGAAGCCAGGGGGAGGGCCAGGAGGACGGTAGGGGCAGAAAGGTTACCGTGCAGGGCCACCCAGTACCCAGTGTTTTTGAGCAGCTAAGTGACTTTCCCCAGGCCATGGACACGGTCAGGGACTGGGTGCCTGGTCTTCCATACCAGCTACTTCCTGCAGTTAGGGAAGGGACCCCGCCCCTGGGCCTTCATGCAGTGCCCTTCACATGCAGAGCCTTGGGTCTGTGCAAGGAGGGTGTTAAATATGGAGTCACCCTGTGATTGGTGCTTGTCCAGGAAGTTCTGGAGGACCTCTAAGAGAAGGTGACAGGGATACTGGGGAAGAGAGGAAGGGTGCTCTGGGTCTCAGGAGCCATGGAGGCAGAGAAGCCCATGGTCTGGGGGATGGCAAAGGTCAGCATGGCAAGGATGGGATGATGGAGAGGTGTGACAAGACTGTGGACATTGGCAGGGACTCATGGGCCCCATAAGGATTTTACACTTATTCCAGAAGGCTCTGGGAAACCATGAAGGAGTGTAAGCAGGCCAGAGACCACAGCAAATCAGCTGTATTAAAAACCATGACTCAGCCTGGCTGGCATGGCTCAGTGGTTGAGCGTTGACCTATGAACCTGGAGGTCATGGTTCGATTCCCGGTCAGGGCACATGCCCGGGTTTCGGGCTCGATCCCCAGTGTGGGGCGTGCAGGAGGCAGCTGATCAGTGATTCTCTCTCATCGTTGATGTTCGTAGCTCTCTCTCCCTCTTCCTTCCTCTCTGAAATCAATAAAAATATATTTAAAAAAATAAAAACTAAAAACCATGACTCAGAGGTGACTGGAGGAGGCTCCTCCTGTCCCACAGGACCACTGGTAAGTGCCCCCGAGACAGGTGTTTATGTGTCTGCCTTTTCCTGAGGCAGCCAGCTCTTCTGAGGCATTCCTGGGTGCTGGGCATGGAGTAAGGAATGGGTAAGGAGCAGGGCATTTCCTTGAAGCCAGAATCAGGGAGCCCCCTGTGTCTCAGGCTCCCCCAGATTCTGCTGCCTGGATCCCAGGGTGCTGTCCAGGGAGCCACCAAGGAGGCTGGCTCTGTGGTAGGCAGGGAGCAGGCAGTCTGTGGCCTCTAGAGCTGCCCCTTTCCCAGCCTCCCTCATCTCCTGGCCAGCAGCTCCCCTTTCAGTCCTGTCTCTCTCTCAGCACGTGGTCCTGCTACTGCCAGTGGCTGTGGAAGCAGCCAGACTTCTGAGCCACACATACACTAGGGCCTCTTGCAACCCCTCAGCAACCCTCCTGCAAATCACCTATCTTGCCCAGGAGTCTGTCTTGGCAACCTCCCTGGGTCACAGCCACACTGTTTTGATCACTTTCATTTTCCCTGCTGTACCCTTCTAAGGAAAATCATTCCTCCTCTGAGTCTCACACTGAACACTGGAACACCTCTGATTACCAAGTATGTGTGTGTGGGGGGGTGCTTCCAATATGGGTGTCCTATAATTCAACTTGGTTCTGACACTGCCTCCTTGGAGATAGGGTCAGATCCCACAGGCCAAGGGTTGAGTCCCACAAAATTGACTGTCGTGCTCCGCATGCAAATAGTAGGTCTAGGTCAGTGGTCGCCAACCTTTCGGACCTCACAAACAACCAGTGGTCCGTGGACCACTGGTTGGATACTGCTGGTCTAGCTTTGTCACCTGTGCTTCTGAGCAACCAGCTTATAGGTTGGATTTTCCCATGACTCTGTCCTTGGGTTTGACAGATCTGCTAGAGCAGCTTACAGAACTCAGAAAACATTTTACTAGATTCAGGTTAATATAAAAGGATATATAACTCAGGAACAGCAGATGGAAGAGATGCGTAGGACAAGTGTTTGGTAAGGGACACAAAGCTTCTATGCTCTCCCCAGGGGTGCCACTTGCCCCAAGTAAGTGCTTTATTCAAAGTAATGTCCATCACTAGCTACACATTTCCCCCATCTTCCAGGTAATTTGTGGATACCGTCCCAATAGAACTTTTGTTTTGAGGCAAACCATTCAGAGACCCAAATTTCCAGGTGTTTCACCAACCTGAAAGCTCTCAGAACCCAATCCTGTTTGAGTTTTTATGGAGGCTTTATTATGTAGACCAGGGGTCCTCAAACTTTTTAAACAGGGGGCCAGTTCACTGTCCCTCAGACCGTTGAAGGACCTGTATCTTTAAATGTGTGATGGTGCGGTATCAAGAAGCAAAATTACTTTGCCGTGTCTTCTGGCCAGTTCTGGTCGTTTTACGATCAAAGTGTCGTTCAAATTGATTATTTGTTGTCGGAGGCGATCAGTATTAAGTTTCACCTGGTTTTAGAAGCTCATAATACACCACACCTTCCTGATCCCACCAAACAGAGAGCTTTGTCTTCTTTCCAAAGCAATTTGGCCTTGCATTCAATGTTGGTGGTTGACCTGGATCAATCCATGATTTTGTGCGTTTGGGAGTCTCAAAATAAATCCACTTCTCATCGCCAGTCACTATTCCATGCAAAAAGGACTTTCTTTCGTGTTGTTGAAGCAACATTTTACTGATGACTTTTCGGTTTTCCATTTGTCTTTCGTTCAGTTGATGTGGCACCCATTTTCCTTCCTTTAAAAACTTTCCCATTGCTTGTAAATGAACAAAAATTGTTTGCTGAACAATGTTTAATATTCCTGCAAGTTGTTTTTGAGTTTGACATGCATCTTCATCCAATAATGCTTGTAATTGTTGGTCTTCAAACTTTTTCGGTTGACCTGGACGTTCTTTGTCTTTTGTATCGAAATCATCACTTTTAAAGTGTTTAAACCAGTGTTCACAAGTATCTTGAGATGGAGCATGTTCACCATAAGCTTCCTGAAGTATACGATAATTTTCAGCAGCACTTTTTTTCAAAATAAAGTAATGAATTTAAACTTCCCACAAATGCCCTTCTTATGGCATGAAATTCGACATTTTTAAGCCTAAAAATATCTATGATAACACCGATAGAAAATTTGACATATGGCCCTGACCGGTTAGGCTCAATGGATAGAGCATCGGCCTGTGGACTGAAAGGTCCCAGGTTCGATTCCGGCCAAGGGCATGTACCTTGGTTGCAGGCATATCCCCGGTAGGAGGTGTGCAGGAGGCAGCTGATCGATGTTCCTCTCTCATTGATGTTTCTAGCTCTCTATCCCTCTCCCTTCCTCTCTGTGAAAAATCAATAAAATATATTTTTAAAAAAAAGAAAAACAAGAAAAATCTCAAATAAACAACCTAACTTTTCCAAAAAAAACAACAACTTTTGACATACGAAGTTTTGAAGCTTGCTGTCAATACAACAAAATAGTTTACATATCAAATCACATATATATCAACATATGTGTAACTTCATCTATTGAAAAATATCCACATTATTAACTGGTGCATCTAGTAAAAGGCTAAGCAACCGTCCAACTGTACAACCAGTAGCTATGACGTGCAGTTACCACCAGGGGGGCAGACACTCAATGCAGGAGCTGCCGAGCTGCGGTAACTTGGCAGCAGGGGTTCTTGGATGACCAACCCTGGAACCAGAGAGGAAGGAGCCCAATTCTGGAACGCATCACCCAAGAACTGCCCTCTTGTAATCTGGGACCCCTCGGGGGATGTTGGAGAGCTAGTTTTGGCCCAATACCCTCAGGCCTGGCCGAGGGGGTCCCACCTGCTGGAGGAACCCCGCTCACTCCGCAGATGCCCTTCGAACTGCAGTGCTGCCCTAGGGGTAGCCGGCAGAGGAGGGACTGTGGGAGGTTGGCTCTAGGGTGTGTCTGCCCATCTTGCCCAGTCCTGTCCCGCCAGCCACCTTCTAATTAATTTCCTTTCAGTGTTCATGAATCCGTGCACTGGGGCACTAGTCCTATCTAATAAAAGAGAAACATGGTAATTGGCGTATGACCGCTACCCTTCCCATTGGCTAATCAGGGCGATATGCAAATTAACTGCCAGCCAAGATGGCGGCTGACAGCCAGGCAGCTTAAACTGAACATGAGGCTTGCTTGCTTCAGTGACGGAGGACTCCAACGTTCCCCGCCTTCCTTGCTGGCCTCTGAGCCTGCAGTTTGAACATTGTAACAAATATAGAAGTTAAACAAAACTCCAGAAACCTGCTTTCAGCGAGCCGCAATCTCAGAGCTGGAGTTGATACAGAGTTTTGATTATAGAATTTAAACAAACCAGATACCTACTTTCAGCAGCTGAGGCCTCAGAGCTGGAGCCAAGCCTCAGAGCTAAAGCTGGCCCAGAATAAAAAAAAAAAAAGAAAAAAGGAGCGGTTGGGAGCTTCAGTCCCAGCCTGAAAACAGCCCTCAGCCCCTCACCCAGACTGGCCAGGCACCCCAGTGGGGACCCCCACCCTGAAGGGTGTGTGACCAGCTACAAACAGCCATCATCCCCTCACCTAGGCTGGCCAGGCACCCCAGTGGGGACCCCCACCCTGATCCAGGACACCCTTCAGGGCAAACCAGCCAGCCCCCACCCATGCACCAGGCCTCTATTCTATATAGTAAAAGGGTAATATGCCTCCCAGCACCGGGATCAGTGGAGCCGCAAGGCCTCCCGGCACCGGGATCAGCGTGACAGGGGGCAGCGCCCAAACCCCCTGATCGCCCTGCTGCTCTGTGTGTGACAGGGGGCGGGGCCATAACCCCCCCACCCCACGGGCCCTACTCTGTATGTGACGGGGTGGAGCCATAACCTCCCCATCGGCCCTGCCCTGAGTGTGAGAGTGGCGGCGCCCCAACCCCCTGATCGGCCCTGCTCTGTGGGTGATAGAGGGCGGCGCCCCAACCCCCCCCCCCCCCAACGGGCCCTGCTCTGTGTGTGATGGGGTAGAGCCATAACCTCCCCATCGGCCCTGCCCTGAGTGTGACAGTGGCGGCGCCCCCACCCCCTGATCGGCCCTGCTCTGTGGGTGATAGAGGGCGGCGCCCCAACCCCCTGATCTGCCCTGCTCTGTGTGTGACGGGGCCTCACCCCAACTCCCCTATTGGCCCTACTCTCTGAGTGACAGGGAGGAGCTCCTCAACCCCCTAATGGGCCCTGCTCTGTGCGTGACAGGGGGGAGCTCCCCAACCCCCTGATCGACCCTGCTCTGTGCGTGACAGGGTACGGAGCCCCAAGCCCCCTGATGGGCCCTGTTCTGTGCGTGACAGGGGGCAGCGCCCCAACCCCCTGATTGGCACTGCTCTGTGCGTGACAGGGGGTAGCACCGCAACCTCCCCATCGACCCTGCCTTGAGTGTGACGGGGCGGTGCCCCAACCCCCCAATCGGCCCTACCCTGAGTGTGACTGAGGGTGGCATTGCAACCTCCCAATCCGCCCTGCTCTGTGCATGACAGGGGGCGGCGCCCCAACTCCCCAATTGGCCCTGCTCTGAGCCCAACCAGGGGCTGCACCTAGGGATTGCGCCTGCCCTCTGCCACCCAGGAGCAGGCCTAAGCCAGCAGGTCATTATCTCCCGAGTGGTCCCAGACTGCGAGAGGGCACAGGCCGGGCTGAGGGACCCCCCCTTCTCCCCTGAGTGCACAAATTTTTGTGCACCGGGCCTCTAGTATAATATAAGCCTAATATGCTAAGTGTCTGGTTGTTCGTTCAATCAAAGTATAATATGCTAATGATATGCTAAGGTTGCTCAACTGCTCGCTATGACATGCACTGACCAGGGGGCAGACAGTCTACTGGTTGACCAATTGCTGTGACGTGCACTGACCACCAGCGGTCAGACACTCTGACCGGTAGGTTGGCCGGCTGCTGTGGTCCAGCTGATCGGGACTGAGCAAGACCGGGCCGGACGTCCCTTGTAGCCCTCCTACGGTCCCTCCCCGGCTGGCTGACCTGTGTCCGTCCCTGGCTTTAATTGTGCACCGGTGGGGTTCCTCAGCCTGGCCTGTGCCATCTTGCAATCCAGGACCCCTTGGGGGATATTGGAGAACTGGTTTCGGCCCAATCCCACAGGCCAGGCTGAGGGACCCCCCTGGTGCATGAATTCATGCACCAGGCTTCTGGTCCTATATAATAAAAGGGTAATATGAAAATTGACCCTAATGGTGGGCTGACTGGTCACTCAATCCCCTGGTGGTCAGTGCGCTTCCACAGGGGGAGCGCCGCTCAGCCAGAAGCCAGCTCATGGCTGGCCAGCGCAGCGGCGGTGGCGGGAGCTTTTCCCGCCTCCAAGACAGTGCTAAGGATGTCTGACTAACGGCTTAGGCCCACTCCCCCAGGGACATCCAGCAGGTGGACATCCCCCAAAGGGTCCTGGACTATAAGAAGGCGCAGGCTGGGCTGAGGTGGGGACACCCCCATCCCCCGTGTGCATGAATTTTCGTGCACCTGGCCTCTAGTTTATCATAAAATCCCAGGCCCAGCCATTGTGGCTTAGTCATTGAACATTGACCCAGGAACCAACAGATCAGTTCCTGGGCTGATTTCAGGGCTCGATCCCCAGTACGGGGCCTGCAGGAGGCAGCCAGTCAATGATTCTCATCATTGATGTTTCTATCTCTCTCTCCCTCTCTAAAAATCAATAAAAACATTTTTTAAAAATCACAGTGTCACACCCCCCTTCTCTCTCTCTCTTCCATGTGCTTTTCCTCTTATTGTAGAATTTGTTCTTAATCTCTTTCCCAGGCTGGGTCAAGGGCCACCTCTAGGTACCCACCATGGCCCTGTTCCCCTGACCTCAGCACCCCTCACCTGGGGATCCTCATAACTGCCACCTGGCTAACCCCACCTCCTCTGGGATAGGGATGGTTTCTCTATTGCGCAATGGCTGGTGAGCAAAGTGAGAAAGTAGGTGGAGAAGGGATAGGAGAGAGGGGGAGCGGGGAATAGCATGTACAAAGACCCAGAGCTGGGGGATGGAGAGGCTGATGAATGAGGGGTACAGGCCTCGACTGCCAGCCCGAGAGCCTGCTGAAACTTTTGAAAGCACGTAGGAACACGGGCCAGCTTATGCTTTTTTTTTTTTGTCAGATATTTACTGAGCACCTATGTACCAGGGACTAGCCTGTGAGGTGGCATAGCTGTGACTCTCATAAAAGGCTGGCTTCCCAAGCTTTGGGTGCCACTGAGGTCAGGTTGCCCGCAGCCCCAGCTTCCCTGGCCCAAGCCCAGCCTCTTGGTTTAGCCAAGCTTTACTCAGCCACAGGTCCTTGTGGTTGCCTGCTCTGCTCTGGGTTACAGGGGACGCCTAGGGCAACTGGTCAGGTTGCCAGGCTGCTTTGCAAACAGAGGCCCTCACTGGGTTGCTCTGGCACAGCCAGCGGATTGGCTTATCTACTGCCCAGGAAGGGCGTGGGCAAGGGCACCATGCCAAGGTTTGGGGTTCCTTCTTGGGACCTGCTTATAGCTGGACTTAGGAGTACCTTGTCGTGAGTTCCCTGTGGGTGGGGCATGGCTGTAAGCCTGCAGCAGTGCCCTGCCAATATGCTTTTCCCTCCCGCCCCTGGTTAGGAGGCTGGCCATGCCCTACCCCCACCAGGAGGGTGGGACCTGGCTCCTGAGGTGTGAGGCAGTTGGGCAGAACCTGCCCTATGGCTTGGGGAGCCCTCCTCCTGGGCCTGGCCCTGACCCTGGCCCAGTGCTCAGACTACACA
Source organism: Myotis myotis (assembly GCF_014108235.1). Lineage (NCBI taxonomy): Eukaryota > Metazoa > Chordata > Mammalia > Chiroptera > Vespertilionidae > Myotis > Myotis myotis. The sequence goes on from NW_023416368.1 coordinate 84,926,476, forward strand.
AGAGGAGAGCAGGGGGCCCAGTGAACACCCGTAGGCCCTTTATACCTATTCCCCTGGGAAGATTCTTTTTCTGTTGAGATAAAATTCACATAACTTAAATCATTTTAAAGTGTATAGTCTAGTGGCATTTAGTCCATTCCCACTATCTTGTAACCATCACCTCTATCTAGTACCAAAATATTTTCATCAACCCAAAGAAAATCTTAAGTACTCATTCACCCATCCTCCCTCCTCCCCAGCCCTTGGCAACCACCGATTTGCTTTTTGTCTCTGGATTTTTCAATTCTGGATGCTTCATATAAATGGAATCATATATATATATGTGACCTTTTGTGTCTGACTTCTTTTGTGTCTGGCATAATATTTCTGAGGTTCATCCATCTTGTAGATGTGTCGAAGCTTCATTCCTTTTTATGACTGAATGATACTTTGTTGTATGGCTGGACCACATTTTGTTTATCCATTCCGAAGTTGATGAACATTTGAGTTGTTTCTTCTTTTTGGCTACTTAGAGTAGTACTACTTTGAGGGTTTGCATACAAGTATTTGAATACCCTCTTTCAGTTCTTTTGGGTCTATAACTAGGAGTGGGGTTGCTGAGTCAAATGGTAACTCTGTTTTTAACTTTTTGAGGAATCACTGAACTGTTTTCCACCATTTTCTGTTGCTACCAAGCAGGGTATTAGGGTTCCAATTTCTCCAAATTCTTGCCAATACTTATTTTCACCCCCCTCTGTTTTGTTTTTGTTTTTTTACATTACAGCCATCCTAGTGGATGTGAAATGGTGTCTCATGGTGTTCTTAAAAAATTTTTGTTGTTGTCCTGGCTGGTTTGGTTCAGTGGATAGAGCATAGGCCTGCAGACTGAAGAGTCTCAGGTCGATTGTGGCTAAAGGCACATGCCCAGGTTGTTCGATCCCCAGTAGGGGCCATGCAGGAGGCAGTTGATCAGTGATTCTCTCATCATTGATGTTTCTATCCATCTCTCCCTCTCCTTTCCTCTCTGAAGTCAATAAATATATATTTTTAAAATATTATTTATTTATTATTATTATTATTTTTTGTTGTTAAGCCTCACTCGAGGATGTTTTTCCATTAGATTTTAGGGAGAGTGGAAGAGAGAGGGAAAGACAGAGAGAAACATTGATGTGATAGAAACATTGATTGGTTGCCTCTGACTAGGGCCAGGGCCTGGGGAACTTGCAACCAAGGTGCATGCCCTTGACTGGGATCAAACCCGGGACCCTTTGGTCCACAGGCCGACGCTCTATTCACTGAGCCAAACTGGCTGGAACTGCTTTTTATTGATTTTAGAGAGAAGAAGGGAAAGAGGGGGGGGGGAGAGAGAGAGAGAGAGAGAGAGAGAGAGAGAGAGAGAGAGAGAGAGAGAGAGAAAGGAAGGAAAAGGAAAGAAAAGAAAAGAAAAGAAAAGAAAAGAAAAGAAAAGAAAAAAGAAAAGAAAAACTGTGATGTAAGAAACATCAATTGGCTGCCTCCCATATGCACACTGACCAGGGATCCACCCACAACCTGGGTATGTGCCCTGACCAGGAATCGAACCCGAAACCTTTTGTTGTACAGGAGGATGCTTCAACCAATTGGGCCACACCAGCCAGGGCTCATAGTGGTTTTGATTTGCATTTCCTGATGACAAATGTTTCATTGGCTTGTTGGCCATTTGTATGTCTTTGGAGAAACCTGTCTCTTCAAGTCCTTTGTACACTTCATTTTTTTTTAAAATCCTCAACTGAGGCCATGCTTAGAGAGAGGGAGACAGAAACATCGATGTGAGAGAGAAAAATCAATTGGTTGCCTTCCATATATACTAAACTGGCAATCCAGGCATGTGCTCTGACCGGGAATCGAACTGGCAATTTTTGGTGTACAGGATCAAACGCAACCAACTGAGCCACTCTGGCCTGGCCCTTTGCACATTTTTTAATTGGGTTATCTTTTTGTTGTTAAGAGTTCTTTATAGCCCTGACCGGTGTACTCATTGGTTAGAGCATCTCTCTCTGTTTCTCTCTCTCTCTCTCTCTCTCTCTCTCGCTCTCGCTCTCGCTCTCGCTCTCGCTCTCTCTCTCTCTCTCTCCTGCTTCTTCCCTCCCTCCACTCCCCCAAAAATCAGTGGGAAAAATATCCTCGAGTGAGGATTAACAACAACAAAAAGCTTTCCATTTTGACAAAGTCCAATTTATGTAGTTTTTCTTTTGATGCTCTTGTTTTTGGTGCTACCTCTCAAAATCTTTTACCAAATAATGAAGATTTACTCCAGTGTTTTCTTTTAGAAATTTTATAGTTTTCACTCTTATATTTAGGTCATTAATCCACTTGAGTTAGGTTTTATGGATGGTATGAGGTAGGGCTTCAACTTCATTCTTTTGCATGTGGAGATCCAGTTATCCCAGCACCATTCATTGACGAGACTACTTTCTCCCCACTGAATGTCAATTGACTGTGAACAATAGGGTTCATTTCTGGGCTCTAATTCTATTCCATTGATTTATATGTCTGTCCTTTTGCCAGGGCTATTCTGTTTTGATTACTGTACCTTTATAGTAAGTTTTGAAATCAGGACATGTGATTCTTCCAACTTTATTCTTTTTCAAGACTGTTCTGGTGATTCTGGGTGATGGGGAACATTTTGCCACATTTTACTTGTGCTTCTCTGTACAGATATTTTGTTGTTGATTTGATGAGCAACTCCCAAGCAAATTGTAGACAGCATAAGAATTCACTTGAAGTTCTCCCATGTTTTTCTCTCTCTTTTTTAAATATATAGTTTTATTGATTTTGGAAAGGAAGGGAGAGGGAGAGAGGGATAGAAATATCAATGATGAGAGAGAATTATTGATCGGCTACCTCCTGCAGGCCTCCTATTGGGGATTGAGTCTGAAATCTGGGCATGTGCCCTTGACCAGAATCAAGCCCGGGATCCTCCAGTCCACAGGCTGATGCTCTATCCACTGAGCCAAACTGGCTAGGGCCCATGTTTGTCTTTTAAGAATAAGGGCATTCTACAGAACCACATTGCTATCATCACATCCATATCATTTAAAATAATCACATCTAGCCCTGACCAGTTTGGCTCAGTGGATAGAGCGTCGGCCTATGGACTGAAGGGTCCCAGGTTCGATTCCGGTCAAGGGCACGTACCTTGGTTGCGGGCACATCCCCAGTAGGGGGTGTGCAGGAGGCAGCTGATCGATGTTTTCTCTCTTGTCGATGTTTCTAGCTCTCTATCCCTCTCCCTTCCTCTCTGTAAAAAATCAATAAAATATATTTTAAAATAATCACATCTATAGTTCACACTTATGTTTCCCCAGTTATCCTTTATAGCTCCTGAAAATTTTTTCCTTAGTTCCAGTCAAGGGTCATACTTGGCATCTGATGATCACATCTCTTTAGTCTCCCTTCTGGAATGGTTCCCAACAATTTTGGTATTTCCTGACATTGGTCATTTTGAGAGCAAGCAGGCTTTTTTGCAGACTGCCTTGTGATCTGGCACTGTTTATTGTCCCCTTGTAATGGGACGAGGGTAAAATTTTTGCTAAGAATGCATGACAGATGCCTTGCCCGTCCTGCTGTATTATATCAGGACCACAGTGTTATATGGATTTGTGTTGTTCCTGTGATGCTAAGTTTCACCTGTGAGCTGAAGTGGACACACTTGTTGCGTGTGCCTGTTGAATGAATGACTAGTAATGGTAATAAGGTTGGGCATGTGGATGCAGTGCTTCCTGTTGTGCACTGGATCCTCTGCCTGTCCCACCATTAGCCCCATTTGACAAATGAGCAAACCAAGGCTTAGAGAGGCTAAGTGACCTAAGCATCATAGGTGGGACATGAACCCAGGCTGTCCCGCTCCAGTGGCCACGCTCATAATCACTATGCTGCATAAGGAGAAGAGAGTTCAGCTGAAGGAAGCAGAGGTGCTACCAAGAATACTTTATCTCACCCTAACTGGTTTGGCTTAGCGGATAGAGCGTCGGCCTGGGGACTGAAGGGTCCCAGGTTCAATTCCGGTCAAGGGCATGTACCTGGGTTGCAGGCACATCCCCAGTAGGGGGCATGCGGGAGGCAGCTGAATCGATGTTTCTGGCTCTGTATCCCTCTCCCTTCCTCTCTGTAAAAAATTAATAAAATATATATATTTTTAAAAAAGAATACTTTATCTCCATCCCGGCCCCACTTAAACTCTGAAGGCCAACATCCCTCACCCCCGTTGTATGGCACAAATGAATGCCGACTCCCTCAGCTGGGCATAGGCACCCACCAGGATCTTGGGACTCTCTGACCCTGCCAAAGTTGCCCTTTTGTCGCTATCTTTCTACCTAAGTGCCCACTGGATGAATGTGCTCTATGAAGGAATTTACTTGAAATATCTGCTCCTATAGCTCCTGGCATCCCCCATCTCAGCCCTTAGTTGCCCTGTGAACAGCAGTCCTCTCTCTCTGGACAGGCTGTGTCCCTGCGTCCCCACTACCTGATCCGCCATCACCTTGTCCTCAGCATAGGCTGGGCACATGGCAGCACTTTCAGGGAGGGATTTGTGACACCCTGGAAGAATTGGAAACAAGGGAAGCCAAAGGGTGGTGAGGATAAGACTCTAAGGTAATTGACAGGGAGCCTTGCTCACTGGCCCTGGGGCCTGCTGGCTCACACCCGCTTCTCCTCATAGATGAAGATATATGTGTATTCAAGTGCTCGGTGTCCCGTGAGACGGAGTGCAGCCGCGTGGGCAAGCAGTCTTTCATCATCACCCTGGGCTGCAACAGCGTCCTCATCCAGTTCGCTACACCCAATGGTACGTGACCCTTCTGTCCCGGTGGCACACAGAACACCCAGAGCCAGGAGGTCTTCGGCGCTGGGCCGTGGCTGGTGGGAGCCAGGAGCCTAGTTAAATTATGGCCTATCCATCTGTCCCAGCAAAGGATCCACTTTTGTTCAAAATCATATTTCTATGTAGCGTTCTGTCCTCAGTCAGCACATCTTGGTTTCTAGAATGCTCTGCACCAGATTCTTCCTCACAGGCTCCTTTAGGTCCTTCTGGGCTTGGCTCATATGTCCTCTCTTCTAAGAGGCCTATTCTAACCACCTGGCCAAGCTGCACCCCAGGCCTCTAGGAGGAGCCTGTCGGGTGGGGTCTGGGGCCTGGCACTCCCAACAGCAAAGGAGGAGGGTGAGACGAAGTCCTGAGGCAAGCAGAGGCTCTGTTCTGAGTTCAGAGAGGTCATTGGAAGGTTCTAAGCCAGCGGTTCTCAACCTGTGGGTCGCGACCCCTTTGGGGGTCCAACAACCCTTTCACAGGGGTCGCCTAAATACATCCTGCATATCAGATATTGACATTACGATTCATAACAGTAGCAAAATTACAGTTATGAAGTAGCAATGAAAATAATTTTATGGTTGGGGGTCACCACAACATAAGGAACTGTATTAAAGGGTCGCGGCATTAGGAAGGTTGAGAACCACTGTTCTAAGCAGACCTGTCTGAGAGGACACAAGCAGACACATGAGGTTACTGAGGGCTTGAGGTAGGGGGTGGGCAGCAGTGGAGGTGGTAGGATGCCTAGGGTGGGAGACTGCTTGAAGGTCTAGCAATAGGGCTTGGTCACTGCAGAGCAGAAATCAGTGGGTCTGGTGGGCAGCAGAGGCTGTGCAGGAGAGCCCAAGTTGGAGGCCACCTGCCCACGGCCACCACTAGCTCTCAGGAGCCCCTCCCTTGGCTCTGCCCCAGGGAGCGGACTTCCCATGGTCCAGACCAGCCTCAGGCTAATCACCCTTGTGCACTACACACTCCGCATCCCCACCCCCCAGTTGCTGGCATTTTTCCTTCTACTTTCTCTCTCTGATTTTGTTCTACCTTTTTTTACTTGTTACAAGTTAGTGGTCATCATTCTATGTTAATAAACTTAGTTAATTTTGAAGGCTGTATAACATCCAGTCATGTAGACCCATGGTGATTGGTTCTCTGACATGCTGCTATGTCCACTAAGGTCCATCAGTCCCCTATTGTGGGATATTGAGGTGGTGTTCCTGTGTCCACTGCCATTCACAGACTCTGTGCACTGCTGGGTGGCCTTGCCGGGTGAATCCCAGAAATCTGTTGCCCAGCTTGGCAGGCTTGTGCCCTGCAAAGGCTCCAGCCACACTGTCCTTTGATGAGCCAGTGCTGGACCCACTGCTACCAGTCATGTGGAGCACACTCGCCCCAGAGTACGAGGCAGTTGCCTTTGTCAGCCACCAAGTGGCGGACTTGGCTACCCTTCTTTTCCTTAAGTTTCAGCATTGCCTTTTACAAAAAGAAATCACCAAGTTACACATGCTCAGTGCAGGAAAGTCAGGGTGTGCAGCTAGACGGAGGGTCACTGGCTCATATGAACCTTCACATCGCCAACACTGCCATGCGTGACCTAGCTTCCCCCTTCCAGATTTCTGTTCCTTCTACAACATCCTGAAATCCTGTCGGGGCCATACCCTGGAACGGTCGGTGTTCAGTGAGCGGACGGAAGAGTCCTCTGCCGTGCAGTATTTCCAGGTGGGTACATGTGGTCCCAGGCAGACCACCGTCACCTGATGGCCCCCGGGAGGCTGCGCAGCACAGGGCAGGCCCACTTGGGTTCACGTCCTGGCTCTGCCCCTTACTAGCTGTGTAACCTTGGGCAGGTTTCCTCCACTTGCTGGGCCTCAGTTTCCTCATCTATGAAATGGAGATGCCAGGGCTTGTCTAAGAGGGTTGTTGTTGGAAGGACTCAAGAGCAGATGAAGTTTAGGTCCACAGATGTTTTGAATAATGAAAGCACAGATAGAATGTACCAACCATGTAGGGTATGCCAGGCACTGGTCCAAGCGCTTTCACACGTATGGAAGTGCTTGTGCCCTCCCAACAACTCTAGGAGGTAAGTACTATTATTGTCCCCATTTTGCAGATGAGAAAACTGAGGCTCAGAGAGGTTAAGTGACTTGCTCCAAGTCACACAGCTATTATGCAACAGAGCCAAGATGGGAAGCCAGGCCTGCCTGATGCCAAAGCCTGTGCCCCGCCCAGGTGCCACGCTGCCTCCCGATCGCCTGTTATCTTACCGAGAGACCCCGCAGCACCTCACCCGCCCTGCGCTCTGAGTCCTAGGGTTCTGTTTGATCTACTCTGCTTCTTTGAGTTCCCTAAGATGGGTCAGTTGGCCCCAATTCCAGAACTCTGCCTGTGGTAAATCTTGAGTTCTGCTGGTGGATCCCAGGTCCAGATGGCATCCAGCTGTGTCCTTTGGCCACGTGACGTGGAGATGTCTGTGCTCGGGGCTGCCTCTGGCTCTCGCTCCCTTCTCCTGAAGTAGCCAGCAGCTGCAAGAAGGGTTGGGGCCAGCAGAGAGGGTACAGCCTCCTGCTGGAGGTTTGTGCCCAAGGTGGCCCTTCTTCTGTCTTGGACCAGCCAGGGACTCGGCCATTTGTGCCGTCGCGTGCCCTGTGCCATTGGCGTGTCTCTGTTCCAGTTTTATGGCTACCTGTCCCAGCAGCAGAACATGATGCAGGACTATGTGCGGACAGGCACCTACCAGCGTGCGATACTGCAGAACCACACGGACTTCAAGGACAAGGTAAGCAGGACCTGCTCTGACTCTCCTCTTCTTTCTCACACCCCTTCTCTCAGGCTCAGTGCCTGTCTCACTGTGGCAGTTACCTCTCTCGCTTTTTTTTTTTTTTTGCTTGCGGATTTATCTTAAATTTTTTCGGATTACAAAAGCAAAATCTACTTTTTGTAAAAACTCAAAGAACCCAGCATGTATAATATAGACATGAAAGACTTCTGTCATTTCCTTCTAAAACAATCATTGCCCCAGCATATATATTTTAGAGTTACTTAATCTTTTACACACACACACACACACACACACACACACAAATAAGATTGTGTTTTATTTCATACTTTTCCTGTAAAATTCTTTTCCCCCACATAATGGTATGTCTTGGGACATATTATCAAGTCATGTGGATGTAATGTGACTATCTGGTTCCCAATTTTTTTTTTTTAAATTATGCAGTATACCCTAGCCAATTTGGCACGGTGGATAGAGCATCGACCTGCAGACTGAAGGGTCCTGGGTTCCATTCCGGCCAAGGGCACATGCCGGGGTTGTGATCCCCAGTGGGGGGCGTGCAGGAGGCAGCTGATTGATGATTCTCTCTCATCATTGAAGTTTCTATCTCTCTCCTCCCTTCCTCTCTGAAATCAATAAAAATGTATGTTAAAAAGAAATAAAAATAAAAAATAAATTATGCAATATTTTCTAATTTTTATTTTTTCATTAATCCTCACCTCGAGGATTTTTCCATTGTTTTTTTTTTTTCTTTAGAGAGAGTGGAAGGGAGGGAGGTAGGTAGGGAAGGCAGGGAAGAGAGAGAGAGAGAGAGAGAGAGAGAGAGAAGAGGGAGAAAGAAAGGAAGAGAGAGATCGAGGTGAGAGAGATACCTCAATTGGTTGCCTCCCTCAAGCACCCTGACCAGGGCTGGAGATCCAGATTTGTCTGACTGCTTCCATGTCTGACTGCAACACATACCTGACTCAGTGGATTGACCAGGAATGGAACCTGTAATGCTTCGGTCCGCAGGGCGATGCTGAGCAACCCCAGCTAGGGCCCTAGTTTCTTTTAAGATCTAGTATACAGTGAGTCCTCACATTTTGTCATCAATAGGTTCTGTGATTTTAAATGAAATGACATACAAGGAAACCAGTGTACCCTAGGCTAATTGTTACCAGCAAGATTTAGGTTTCTGTGCCACCTTATCAACGTTAGAATGAACAACATTGAATGAAATGACGTTGAGGATGTGCTCTATGCTCATGATCAAAACAAGAAAGAACAGTACAGAGTAGCTATGTTCAGAAGTGAAAGTTTATTCCCTTCTCCTCCATTTTGACCCAAATGAGAGCTTATGTTTTTCTCGACTTATCTTTGTGGGCTCTCAACATGATCAATGTAGATCTGCCTCTTCCATTGTCTTGGTCATGCCACCACCACCCCACCCCCAGCATTGCAAAGAGTCCCCTCAGGACACTAAAGCCCCCTCAGCCTCAGGGCCTGACCCTTTATCCCAGGAATATGTCCTGGACACAGCAGCATGCCTGTCAGAGTCCTCCTGGGGTCCCCAGCTTCCTCCTGGCTGCTGGAGCAGTGCTTAAGGCCCAGGAAGTGCATTCTCCTTCAGCAAAGTCCATTCCAGCTCTCCTAGGATGCCAGTCCATTTCCTGGTTCATCCAGAGCTCTGAGAGGCACCCGAGGCCCTCCCACCCAACTATCACAGCGCCCCTCTGGGCGCTCACTCTGTGCCTGCCGCTGTACCCAGAACAGCTCTGCTTTAGAAATCACATACTTGCCATCATCAGGAACTTTTATCCTGATTCTGCTGACATGGAAGCAGTCAGACAAATCTGGAATGAGGGATGATCTACCACCCGCTAGCCTGTACTCTTCCAAAAGATCAAGGCATGGGAACCAGCAGCCCTTGAGCGGGTGCCCAGCTGGCCTCGGGGCTCAGGCAGCTCACCTGCCCCAGGCCAGCCCAGCCACTGGCTGATTCTCCTGGCTAGGGTTGGTACACAACCAGAACACACTGCCACCAACACCTCTTGGACTCCTTCCCCCTCTGCGAGGGCTGTAGAATTCCCAGAAGGACACCTCTTTCTCAGTTGTTGCACCATTTTCTGGGGAGGACCACAGTACTCAGCCTAGCTGATTCAGAGGCCATAGGGCCCATGGGGCTGGGGCCAAGTAAACTTTCCCTGGGGACTTCTCCTAGTCCTCAGGAATGTCCTGTAGGGCCTGGGACTAGGGGCTGTCCAGCTCCTGCCCTCTGTGTGGACCTCAATGGTCATGCTGCAGGGCTCAGAGGTGTCCTTTATCTACTGAGCACTCATTCCAAGAAACTGCAGGCTCACTTGTGACAGCCAGGTATCCACCATGCTACACAGATAGTTCACAACCCAATCAGTTCTTCTTGAATCAGGTGTGAGAGCACGTGATGGTTTTAACACCCTAGCTGTCTTCAGAAATCCTGTTCTACCATCTTCAGATCCAGACCTGAGGGCTCCCATGTGCTCTAGGTGGCTCAGAAACCAACCTATGGTCAGTTGGCCCATGCCAAGGGGAGGCAGGCTGCAGGGCTCTCAGCTGCATGAGTCTGCAGGGAGCCAGAGCCTGGCGATGTGATCACTTCACGGTATCTCGTTCTCATTGCTCCATCCTTCCTCAGATTGTTCTTGATGTTGGCTGTGGCTCTGGAATCCTGTCATTTTTTGCCGCCCAAGCTGGAGCCAGGAAGATCTACGCGGTGGAGGCCAGCACGATGGCTCAGCACGCCGAGGTCAGTGGTCCACTGGAACCCCTGCAGTCCTCGTCCTTCAGCTATATGCCCTCTTTAACCTGGGAAGCTGGCCCTGCTGGGAGCCCCCAGGAGACCTGACCCCCTGGCTTTAGGGGATTGTGGGACATCACTTCTCTTTGGTCTTTTATCCCCAAAACCTGAGCTGAGGTGGTGTCCCCTCCTTAACTGGTAGTCACCTACTGGGTTCAGGGGTGATTTGGGGTCTTCAGAGGCTTGGTGGCCTTGTGCTTCAGGGGACTATGCAGTCACACAGGCCAGGTGAGATCTCAGACCTGGCCAGTGCCTGCCTCTCTGAACCCCACTTCCCACATCTGTGAAATGTGGGTAACAACAGGGTTTCATTTCATTAGTTTAAGCTGTCATTTTCTTTGTTACTTTTTTTGCACTGAAACCTTCATTCACAAGGTTCAAAACCTAAAAGCCACAAAAGGGTAAACATTGACATTGCTCCCTTCCCCATTCCTTGCTCCCAGCCTCCTCATCAGGGGGAGAGGGACACATATGCAAGTTCTGCAGAGCTATTGGGTGGCTCCATCAGCAATGTGTACCCTTCTTCGCCTGCCGAGGTCTTATACAGCTGGTAGCACCTGCTCTATTCCCTTAACAGTTTGTTTGCTACTGTGTCATCATATGAAGAGCTTCCTTACTCCTTCTAATGGCCACAGAGCATCCCTTTACCCAGACGGACCACTGTGTTAGACACAGATTATTATCATCACTTAGGCTGTTTTTCCATCATTGCAGCACAAACATATGCTATATTGAATGCCTCCTCATACATGTGTCACCTCTTCTGTGTGCAATTATGTTCATAGGACACATTTCTAGCAGTGGAAGTGCTGGGGTGGAGAGTATATCCAAGTTTAGCTTTGGTGGCTATAGCAAAGCCTATCGTTCCCATCTTAACTCCCATTAGCAGTGCCCTCTCAGGATTGATGGTGACATGAGGGATCCGGTAAGGCCCTGAGGAAGGACTGAGGCTGTGACTAATCATGGCTCTGGTTAGGGTGCCGATGAAGGAGGCAGAGGGAATTGGGTGGCCGTGGGGACAGAAGCCTTCCCTCCCCTGAGGATGCGTGGTGGATGAGTGGGTACAGGGACCCCTGTGACCCCTCTGGCCCACCCACCCACAGGTCTTGGTGAAGAGTAACAACCTCACCGACCGCATCGTGGTCATCCCCGGGAAGGTAGAAGAGGTCTCGCTCCCTGAGCAGGTGGATATCATTGTCTCGGAGCCCATGGGCTACATGCTCTTCAATGAGCGCATGCTCGAGAGCTACCTCCACGCCAAGAAGTACCTGAGGCCTGGTGGTGAGTGTCCCTGCTGGCACGGGGCCTGGCACCAGGGGCGCACCCACCGGGGCCCCTTTGGGGCGCCCCTGGCTGCTACTCAGTGGGCACTGTTGTGGTTCAGCTCTCTGCTGGCCTGTTTGATGGCCTGCGGTGCTAAGGGCATCTGGGCTTTCATGCTTCCCTTCCTCCTTCCCCCCTTCCCTGTTCCCTATGCCCATCTTGTCCCAGACAAGGCCACACAGCCACTTGCCCAGCCCGCCTGGACAGGGTACTTAAGGGCTCCTCTCAGGTCCCCTGAGAGCCTCCGGGGTGCCTGCCATCTCATGCCCTGGTGTCTTGGGGATAGTGTCTGCTGGGAATGTGACAGATATGGAAGGTGTTCTGTGGTCAGCACAGAGGAGTTGACCTATCGTCTTCATTCCTCACCTGGTAACCTTGCCTTCAGCCAGGGAGATGGGGCAAGGGTCAGTGTGTTGCAGGGGCAGCTAGCTGTCTAGCATGCCCATCAGTGGCCTCTTGCTTGTGGCACTGTGCCTCTCGTCCATGCTCCTAGGTCATTGAGTCACTGTTTACACCTACCCATCTGTATCCTTGTGCATTTGTGCCCAGCTCTGGAGGGGGGATCTGTGCTTGGCCCTAAACATCTGATGATGTGTCCATTTCCTGGTTCAGGTTGTGTGACTTTGAGTATTTCTGTACAAGCAGGGATTGTGTGTATGCGTATGTGCATGTGGCACAGGAGGACCTGGCCAGGACAGGTGTGGGAAGCCAGCAGACTGGTGGCCCCAGGGTGGGCAGGGGGGTTGGTCTGTGGAGAAGCACCTATTTGGTCCTCTGACCTTCCTGGATCCAGACTGCAGGGACCTGCCTTGGGCTACGCTTCTGGAGGCGGGAGGTGACTACCATTTCTGACAACGGTGTCCTGTTTCCCAGCTGTGAGTGGGAAGCCAGGCTTCGCTAGGGTGTTGTCTGGACCCACTCTCCTCCCATTCTGCCTTTCGGTAGCCAAGCCTGCTGGGGGGGCCGGCCCAGCAGAGTGGACTCCTCCTTATGGGACATAAGGACAGACAGGAGTCAGGCTCTGGTGGGCAGCTGAAATTCTGCCCCACTGCTCACACAGCCTTCCCAGAGTGCGGCCTGGAGCCAGTGATGCCCCGCTGCCCTGCCTACATGAGTGTGTCTTCATTCGATCTCAGGAAGCTCTTTGGGGGATTGGAAAGAACCTTCTTCCCAGCTGTACACATTTAGGTGTCTTTAGGACTGGGGCACTTTCCCATGATGCTCCAAGTGACTAGCAGACTCCTGGGCAGGCAGCCCAGCGAGTGGTCTCTTAGCCAAAGTAGACCATCTCCCCTCCCCCACCCCAGCCTGAATCCTGCTAGTGCCTTGACTTCCCCCCACCCCCAATAGGAAAAGGGAGGGAGGCCCACACCTGGAGGCCAGGTGACTCAGCCCTAGACTCACTGAGGCAGCCACTGGCCCTGACTCATTTGTTCCTTGAGTCACACAGATGGAGGACCCTGTGGCCCCTCCCATTTCAAGTCATGTGCCAGACCAGGGTGGCTAAAAGGCCCACCATGTCTGCCAGCAGCCTGGACAGTCTCAGCTGTGGGGATTCAGCTGACCCTCCACCCAGCCTCTGGCCTCTGCTGAGATCCCTACGCCATAGCCTGGGGTTTAGCCTTCTTTGTCCAGAGAACTTTTCTTTGCTTTCCCTGGCTGCATGTCCATGATGACAGCACCTAAGCAACACTGCATGGCTTATGGAGCAGGGCTTACCCTAAGGCTCTGGCGGGTTCCTTCCTGTCTCCCAGCCCTAGTAATGGGACATAGGACAGGCTCTCCTTTCTCCCTGGCTGGCTTTCTAGGTTTGGAGGGATGGTGCATGTCAGGTGCTCATTGGCCTCTGGCACAGCAGGTGCCCAGTATCTCTGTATTATACCAATGCATGAATGAATGGATGAATGAATGAGAGGCTGGGAAGGCCCAGGGTTGGAGGTCCTGGGGCCCTTTGGAGGCTCTGCCAGGCCCTGCAGAATGTCCCACCATGACGCCAGCACCCTCCGTGCCTCCCAGGAAACATGTTCCCTACCATTGGTGATGTCCACCTCGCGCCCTTCACGGATGAACAGCTCTACATGGAGCAGTTCACTAAGGCCAACTTCTGGTGAGTGCCCTGCGTGTCCTGCCTTCTCAGGGATGGCCCTGCCTCTTTTTTTCCTTATTCTCAGTAGGACCTGAAAGACTTGGGCTGGACGAGGGCCAGCTGGGAGCAGACAGGCTACCCACCTGCCTCTCTGCTGCTGGTGACCTTACTGTGGGGGTTGGGGCTTTCTGCAGGTACCAGCCATCTTTCCATGGAGTGGACCTGTCAGCCCTCCGAGGTGCCGCTGTGGATGAGTATTTCCGGCAGCCTGTAGTGGTGAGTGGGGCACCCAAGGTGCTATCACAGTTAGCACTGGGCATGGCACTTCTCTGGGGGGCTGGAGGGGGCGGGTCCTGTCAGGCCTTGTGCAAGCTGCAGCCCTAGGGACACCACTTTCTCTCTGAGCTCTCCCTTCTGCCCCTGAACAGAGTTCTCTCACAGTTGTGTTGGGAATAAAGTGGCAATGCATATAGAGCACTTAGCACACAGTAAGCATGCAGTACACGTGAACTGTTATTAGATGAATTGATCCTTGGTGAACTGATTTTATTTGACTGATTTTAATTATTGAAGTGATTATATAGACCCAGGGTACACAAATCAAGAAAGTATAAAAGTGAAAACCCTCCCTGCTCCTGTCCCCAGACACAGTTCTCCTTCCAATAGGCAAACAATATATCATGTATATCTTTTGAGAAGTTTTATACCTAAATGTACATATACAAATGTGTATATATACCTTTTTTCTCAAATTATATATAGCATATTCAACATACCATTCTGTCTTTCTCTGTGGTCAGAGAACATGCACTGTATGATTTTAGTCCTTTGAAATTGAGAGTTGCTTTATGCCCATTATGAAGTTTCTTTTGGCTTATGTTCTATGTGTACTTGTTGAATACAGAGGTATGTTACTTTCAGGTCCCATTTGTTAATCATGTTGGTGAAATCACTATCTCTGTTATTACTGATTGAAGATATAATTATCCATTTAGTTCTGATACTTTCTGCTTTATATTTTCGGATACTACGTTATTTTGTGCGTACAGGTTTAGGATTATTATATATTCCCGTTGGATCAGTCCTTTTATTATAAAAAGTGTCTCTACTGCCAGTGGTATTTCTTGCCATATGCCTTTTTATTTCTGATGGCAGTTTAGCTACTTTGGTTTTATATTGGTTAATCTTTGTACAATATATGTTTCTCCATCCTACTTTCAACCTTTTTGTTTCCTTATCACTTGAGGTTTGTCTCATGTAAGTAGCATGTATTTGGGTTTTTGTTTTTTAACAAGGTTAATGTTTTCTGTCTTAAGTGAATAGCCCATTTGCATCAAATGTAATTGCTGCTTTTTATGGATATAAGTCTTTCATTTTACTATTTTTCTATTTCTCCTGTTATTTCTTTTTAACTCTTTGCTTGCCTTCTTTTAATACATTATAATTTTCCTTCTTGATGTCTTTCACTAGTTTTGAGAGACTCTTGAGCAGTATCTCTTTAAATACTTCCTCCGCACCATTTTCTTTCTCCCGGGGTTCTGGTTGCATGGACATTACACCTTTCACCAAGTCTCAAGTGGTTCTTATATTCTTTTCTATATTTCCGTATTTTATTCCTCAGTTGCTTCATTTTTTTTTTTTTTAATATATTTTATTGATTTTTTTACAGAGAGGAAGGGAGAGGGATAGAGAGTTAGAAACATGGATGAGAGAGAAACATCGACCAGCCGCCTCCTGCACACCCCCCACTGGGGATGTGCCCGCAACCGAGGTACATGCCCTTGACCGGAATCGAACCTGGGACCCTTCAGTCCGCAAGCCGGGGCTCTATCCACTGAGCCAAACCGGTTTGGCCAGTTGCTTCATTTTCATATTTTCTACTGATTTATTTTCCAGTTCCAATTCTTTGTTATGTCTAATCTGATTTTTAAATTCTTATTTTTTATCTTTTTTTTTTATTATTGATTTTAGAGAGGAAGAGGGAGAAGAGAGAATTTCATTTCTCTGTGAAATTCTCCATATTTTCACCTTCCTTCTTGAACATATTAATTATAAGTCTTTGATCACTTTTAGTATTTGGATAAGTGGTGTGTTTTTGTTGTTTATTCTCTTGGTATTTGGTTCTCATCCTTTGGTCCTGTCTCTTGGTTCCTGGTTATCAAATGCCAAAATGCAAAATTGTAGAGAGTCTGGATGATGTTTTTTCTTTCAAGGACTTGTTTTTTCAGACAAGATCACTTGGTCCTGTCATGCATTTGAGTGAGATACTTCATGGCTACTTTTCAGTCTCTGTTGGTATATTTCCTGGGCATTAAATCTCAAACATTTTAATCTTAGGTTCCCTTTACATTCTTAAAAATGGAGAACTCCAAAGAACTTTTGTTAATGTGTGTTATATCTATTGATATACTGTCTGTGTCTATTGATATTAAAAACTAAGCCTGGCCAGTGTGGTTCAGTGGTTGAGTGTCTACCTATGAACTAGGACAGCGGTCGCCAACCAGTGGTGGTCCGTGAGGTCCGAAAGTTTGGCGACTGCTGAACTAGGAGGTCTCGCTTGATTCCTGATCAGGGCACATGCTCAGGTTGTGGTCTTGATCTCTAGTGGGAGGCATGCAGGAGGTGGCCAATCAGTGATTCTCATCAATGTTTCTATCTTTCTGTCCCTCTCCTTTCCTCTCTGAAATCAATAAATAAACATTAAAACACACACACACACACACACACACACACACACACACACAGAAAAACAAAACCTAAGCCCAAGAAATATAAAAATATTTATTAACTCATTTAAAAAAAAAACAACAGTAGTGAAACCATTGTCTATTAACATAAATAGCATTTTTAAGAACAAAAACTGTTGTCCAAAACTTTTCAGTGAGGATACTGGCATTTTAAATTTGGATTCCTCTGTTGTGATATCACGGTGAGTTAAATGAATTTGGGCAGAAAACATCTGAGTCTTGTTGTGAAAATAGTTTTGACCTTGGGTGCTTTGGAAGGAACCACACTTTGAGAACTGCTGCTGCTTTAGGGTGTAGCCTGCAGTGGTTTAAGTGGGCCCTGGTTCTAACCTCCTAGCACTAATACAGTGCTGAACCTTTCCTTAGCTTTTTAGTGCCTTCTGCTTGGTCTCTTGTCCTCTAACCCCACCCTACACACAGCTCAGGAATTGGCAAATGCCACGAAGTGAAATCACATGCAGCACATGCACCTTGTATTTCCACATTTCCTTTAGCACAGTGATTCTCAACCTCAGCTGCACATTAGAATCACTTGGGAATCTTTTTAAAATCCTGATTTCTGGGCCTCATCCTCCGGAAATTCTGTTTCTTCGTTACTAATGTTGTGGCCTCACCCATAACAAACAGACTTTCTGGAGGATGAGGCCCAGAAATCAGGATTTTAAAAAGATTCCCAGGTGATTCTAATGCACAGCCGAGGTTGAGAACCACTGCTTTAGCATCTTGGCTCCTTGTGTCCCAACTGCCTTGGTAACCCCGAGCCCCCCTTTCGCTTTCCCAACCCAGGGAAGCCGCTGAAAGGTCCCATATCGAGGGGGAAAGGCACAGGAAAAAACACCTCCCTTCTTTCTAGGATCTTGGCCCTCAAAGCCTTGGCTGCTGCTATTGCTTTCTGGTGCTTTCAAGCAACTGGGTTTTTTTCCTTTGTATTTTATTCGGCTCATATAATTCTTGGCAAGAATGTAAGTCTGATAGAAAATCTGCATTGTAGCTGTGATTGGACATCAGCACACAGTCCTCTGACTTGCTTATCTCAGAGATCTTTCCCCGTATGTTCATAAAGAGCCTCTTTGTTTTTTTTTTCACATACAGCCTTTTATGGATGGGCCACCAATTTAATTAGATGTTTTCCGTGTGTCACTACTATAGACAGTCTGTAACTAGATGTGTGAATTTGTATGTGTGCACATCTATCTGTAGGTTGAACTCCTGGGAGTGGAATCTTTAATGCATATGAACACTTGTTATTTTGAGAGCTGTCATCTAATCGTCCTCCATGGTGTGGTAAAAGTTCATCCTCCTCCAGCATGTCTGACAAGGGCTAACTGGTTTGACCGGAATGGCCTGGAGGCCATGGCCAGACTCAGGGAGAAGAGCAGGGCTCTCCCTTGCCTTGCTGGCCCCTGAGCTCGAAGCCAGGTCACCCTTGTGGTCTTTCCCAGGACACATTTGACATCCGGATCCTGATGGCCAAGTCTGTCAAGTACACGGTGAACTTCTTAGAAGCCAAAGAAGGGGATTTGCACAGGTACCAGCCCTCACGCCCCTCGTCCTGGGCCACTGCTGGCTCTTGCAGGCATTCTACTGCCCCAGGGCAGGCAAGTGGGCCAAGGTAGGGCAGGCAAGTGGGCCAAGGTCTGGGACTCTGCACCTGACCACCCCTCTTCTCTCCTACCACCCTCCGTTCAGCTTCCCCAGTAATCACTGCCCTTTGCTTTCCAGGATAGAAATCCCATTCAAATTTCACATGCTGCATTCCGGGCTGGTTCACGGTCTGGCTTTCTGGTTTGACGTCGCATTCATTGGCTCCATGTGAGTTCAACGGAGCAGAGCATGCTGTCCCCAGCCCCTGGGACCTCTCTACAGTTGTGAACCCCAGGCCTGGCTGGTTTGGATGCTGACTGGGGGCTGGGAGGGCAGGACAACCCTCCAGGTTCTCCTGTCCCTCCCAAAAGACAGTGAGAGCTTGCCCTGGGCCAGAGACTGTTGTGAAAAGGGAGAGTGTCCACCTGTTTTGAGTGACTGTCCTTCACAGGACCTGGTCAGTCTTTGGCATGTATGTCAGGGTGAAAGAGCACCCCGTGACTGTGGTCTCCTTGTATGTGTGTGTGGGCACATGACTGGGACTACCTGGGTGGTCATCCTGTCTCAGCTCCAGGGCTCCCGAAGACCTATCAGAGGGCAGACACCTGGGGAGAGCTCCTGGTGCACAGGGAGGGTCACCTGGGTGTGAGCATGCTGACTGCTGGGCCAAGTTCATGCCTGTCCCTTCTTGGCAGAATGACTGTGTGGTTGTCCACGGCCCCGACGGAGCCCCTGACCCACTGGTACCAGGTCCGGTGCCTGTTCCAGTCACCACTGTTTGCCAAGGCTGGGGACACGCTCTCAGGGACATGTCTGCTTATTGCCAACAAAAGGTGCAAGCTGCCACCCTGGGCTGGGGGAGGAAGGGGTTCATCCACCCAGCCAGCTCATGGCCTTCAACCCCTGCCCTCTCTACAGACAGAGCTATGACATCAGTATTGTGGCCCAGGTAGACCAGACGGGCTCCAAATCCAGTAACCTCCTGGATCTGAAAAACCCCTTCTTCAGGTGAGATGGGCCCTCGGCCTCCATCAGGGGGAGGGGGCTTCTCCTGGCCTGCAGCCCCTTGGCCCTGCCCATGCGTCCATCTCTGCTGCAGATACACAGGCACGACACCCTCACCCCCACCTGGCTCCCACTACACATCCCCTTCAGAGAACATGTGGAACACAGGCAGCACCTACAACCTCAGCAGTGGGATGACCGTGACTGGTGAGCAGGTCCCTCTTTGGGGGTATGTGTGGAGGAGCCACTTCCTGGTCACACCTACTAGCACTCCCTGGGTAAAGCTGGCAGTTCTGGCCCCTGGAACCCCGAACAGGACACTGTCCCCACCCCTGACATCTCCCTCTCTGGACACAGGGATGCCAACTGCCTACGACCTGAGCAGTGTTATCTCTGGCGGCTCCAGTGTGGGCCACAACAATCTGATTCCTTTAGGTGAGTGTCCCTGGGTCTGGGGAGTGGGGGGAGGGTTTGCTGCCCAGGATGGCCCATGTGCTTGGGCCTTCTGTATCACCTTTTCCTCTTCCTGGGGCTCCTGGCTGAGGTCCTCATTCCTTTCTGCCTCGCTCTGCCACTGCTGCACTCCCCCTCCCTGCACCCTGGTGACAGTGTGAGTGGGAGTGCCTACCTCAGGCAGAACATGGGCCTGAGCTGGCTGGGGGCGGTGACGCCGTCTCCCTTCCTTCCTCCCTCTGCTGCGCAGCCAACACGGGGATTGTCAATCACACCCACTCCCGGATGGGCTCCATAATGAGCACAGGGATTGTCCAAGGTAATGGAGGGGGAGGGTCACCTGGGTGTGAGCATGCTGACTGCTGGGCCACCCACTGGCCCTCTCGCCTGCTCTCTCTCTCCCTGTGACTCTGCTGTGGGGCTGGGCAGGCGAGGGGCAGGGCTGTCTCTCAGTGCCCGTGTCCTGCTCCACAGGGTCCTCCGGCACCCAAGGCGGCAGTGGCGGAGGCTCCAGCGCCCACTATGCAGTCAACAGCCAGTTCACCATGGGCGGCCCTGCCATCTCCATGGCCTCACCCATGTCCATCCCAACCAACACCATGCACTACGGGAGCTAGGCCCCTCCAGTGGGGAATGGACTGACAGCACCAGGAAACCAAATGAAGACCCTGCCCACCCATCCCTCTGCCCGGGCGGCTTTCACCCTGTACTGGAGAAGCCCAAACACCAGTCACAGTCCTCTTTGCTATGGGAACTTGGACACTTTTTTACACAACATTGCTGCCGCCGCTCCCACCCCACCATCCACCACATCTTGGCTCTGAGCGCGTGTCGCTGCCATATTTTACACAAGATCATGTTGTGGGAGCCCTGTTCCCCCCTCCTGCCCTCTCCATCCTGACCTGGACTTAACATCTAATGGAACAGGCGTGTCCAGGCCTGACAGCTGCAGGCCCTGCTGGCAGGTGGCAGGGAGCAACTAGCCCCGCCCAGTTCCCTGGCGCCTGCCCTCCCTTGCCTATCTCCAGTGGGAAGGCAGTCCTAGCTAGATGGGGCCTCCCCTTCAACTACCAGGCGTTGGTCACAATGGGCGTGACATGCTGCTTTTTTTAATTTTATTTTTTTACAAAAAGAACCAGTGTCAATCCACAGACCCTCTGAAAAAACCAGGCCGGCCGGGCCGAGCCAGCAGCCCCTTTCCCCAGCTCAGAGGCTCGGTGGTGAGGGGTGGCCCTGCCAGGTCTTCAGGACAAGGTGGGGCCAGGCTTGTGTAGCCCCACAGGCCCCTCTCACAAAAGGGTTCACCTCACACTTGAATGTACAACCCACCCACCCCAGCTGTTGGGAAGGCCCTCCGTCCAGCCCCTGCCTCTTGCTGCTGTCCTGTCCCTGAGCCTGTCTGGGTCCCCCTGCCAAGAGCTAGAATAGGAGGCCTGTGGGCCTGGAGGGGAGGAGGGTCCCTGTCAGCCACTGGGGCAGACACAGAGAAACCTCAAGGACATGTCATGGAAGGCGTCCTTTCTCCTTGTAGCTGACATTAGGCCTGTGTATTTCCCTCCGTATTTGTAGATGCTCCAGTCCCTACTATGATGATGGCATTTTGGTCCCTTCTCAGTCTGGGAAGGGGCCTTGCAGGGATATTTCCCTCAAAAAAAAAAAAAAAACACAACAACAAAATAAACAAGGAAATGTGTTTCAGCACAGGCAATTTTCTTCTACTTCTGCTCCCCCCATTTCTAACACCCCCAAACTTGGATGTGGTGGAGCCAAGGGTGGGGCATAGCTGAGGCTGGAGTGACCCTTTGCTTTCCTGCTGGTCCCTCAGGGGAAGAAGGCCCAGCAGGTGGCCCGTGGGGCAACTGCTGCACTGGGAGCTCCTAGTTCAGCCACCCGTCTCCCACCTTTATATAAATTCTCTGAATCACCTTTGCATAGAAAATAAAAGTGTTTGCTTTGTAAGAAAAGTCTGGAAAGTAGCAGAGTGATCTTGAAATGTCAAGGGAACCTTCACTCATCATCTTGGGGGCAGGGCAGGCAGTGTCCCTCCTGTTAGACCTGAAAGAGAAACTCTGCCAGTGGCTCTTGCGGGGCAGAGGATGGAAGCCCTTTAGCCACAGTTGGAAACAATTCCTTACCTGTAGCCTCAGGCCTTCGGTTATCATAGGCCTTGGCGGGGTGGGTGTCAGGACTACGTTTGGGTGCAGAGATGTGTCCTGGTGTGCAGGTGCCATGTGTTCCAGAGGCAGTGGCTGGAAAAAGTAAAACTGAACCCAGACCCCTGATGTTAGCATCAGGGCCAGCAAGCTGACCCCCAACCCTGAAGTCCAACTGACCACCCCAGACCCATACCTTACAACCCATGGCCAGGAGGGCGTGGAGTAGTACGACAGCAGATAGCAGCATGGAGGCCACCAATCTGGTGTCCTCGCGGACAATGGGCCAGAGGGTGAACACCAGGCCAGCAGCTGACAGGGCCAGAGCCAATGCCCCAAAGAGCCACTGTAGCCATGGGACAGGGATCAGCCACAGGACCTGGGGACAACATGGGCAGGTAGCTACCAGGTTTCTCCATGGCACACGCCATCCCCCACCCCCTGGGGCCTTACTCACCACAGTGGGAATGAAGATGAAGAGGGAGTAGCCATAGAAGCACACAGTCTCCAGGAATGTGTAAGGCCCCATGCGCTCCCGGACGCCCTTGCGCCACTGCAAGAAGGCCCACAGTGCGAGTGGCACCAGCCAGGCATAGCAGTAGATGGTGATGCCAGCCACCGTCACTGGGGGGCAAGGTAGGCAGTCACCTCTGGGGCCCCATGGCACCCCTAGCCCCACCAGGTGCTGGGCCTTGCCTGCTTTGCTTACCCTTGTGGAACTGGGGGCTGTAGTGGATGGAAGGGTCCCTCCTCTGGGCCAGCACCACTGTCAGGTTCCCAGTGACGGCCAGGACAAAGGCCAGTGTGGCGCAGATCCAGAAGGGGCCTGCGGGTGGAGTGGGTCGGGCCCAGTCACAGAGCTTCCAGGACAGGTGACTTGTCTTGTTTTGTCCCAGTCTTTCCGGGCTCTGGGCTACCTCCACACCCACCACTCCCCTGACCTGACTTACACCACCCATTTGACAACCTGGTGGTCGAATCCAGTGCTGGCTCAGTCCTCATCTTTCTTGGCCTTTCAACAGCCTTTGATGCAGCTGACCCCCTCCCTCTGGGAAGAGTCCACACTCTGGCTTCAGAGTCTCATGTCACTGGCAATTCCTTAACTTATTTCACTCCCTGACCTCTAATGGGGAGCTGGCTGGGCCCAGTCCTTGCCCCCCCTGTCTATGTTCACTCCTTGCATGATCTTGTCCAACCTCAGGGTTTTGTGCTCCCTCCAGGTCAACAACTCCCAAATGTCTCAGGGCTGGGCCTCTGCCCTTAACCTCAGGCTGCTATTCAATGTTTTCACGTGTGCACCTCCCTTTCCACCCACCACACTCTCTTCCCTCAAACCCGCCCAGCATTTCCTACTGATAAAGAGCAACCTCACGCTTGGCATAGTCCAGGCAAAAACCTTGGCACCCTCCTTGGCGCCTCTCTTCCCACCCTGTATCTAGTGGGTCAACAAATTCTGTCAGTCCTGCCCTTCAAGACATGGGCCCGAGTCCAACCACTCGTCTCTCTCCCTGGGGCCAGTCCCCACACCCACACCCACACCAGCTCCTCCTCCTCCCTCCCCCAAGATCTGGACCACAGCAGTTGTCCTTCCCTGGCCTCCTGGCTTCTACCCTCTCACCTGACAGTGGTCAGGGGGCACCTAGGAACACTCAGCTCCCTTACTGAAACAGGAGGTTGTGCGGTCTGTCACCAGGTGCTGGCCTGGCAGGTTCTTCTGCTCCAATGACAATGCTGCCTGAAGTTCGGGTGTTTTTCCACTACAGGGCTTATGCCCCTTCTGGAATGCTTTCCCTGAGTTCTCCCTAGCCCAACCCTGACACCAACAAGGCTCATTCCCTCACCCTCCTCAGAGGGTCCTTCCTGACCAACCCATACAGAACAGCAACTGTCATCCTCTGGAATGACTGCTGCTCTGCAACCTCCGACGTCTGACTCCTTGAACGGTGTGAGTCTCATACTCTCCGCGAGGGGCTCTGCTATAGGATCAGGCACACAGTTCACATTTGCTGAATGAATCAAATGAGCTAAAAGCATAACCTCACTCACCATACAGGTCTGGGCGATTCCGCAGATGGTGCCGCACAAAGCTGTGGCCAGGCCGGGGGAGCAGCGATCCTTTAATCCGGTCCAGAACCTGGGGGCAAGGTGGGACACAGGATGGAAGCCTGCTGGGGCTCCCCACCCACAGAGGAAAGGGGCCAAGCTCCTCCCCTGACCTACTAGGCTCCCCTGCTGCCCTCCCTCCCTCCTCTCCACACAACTTGAAAGGAACCCCACTTTCCTCTGGGATTTTGATGAGCTGTTCCCATGGCCTGGAGCCCCTTCCCCTGACCAGCCCCACTCAATAGACCATGTCCCACCATTCTGAAAGACTTAAGGGCCTCCACCTTCCTCTTTGCAAGGCTGCCGCTCTTGCTGCCTCCCCCAGCCCCCATAAGGATAGACAGGCCCTGGGCCTTCTCCCTCCCGCATCTCTCTCCAATAGGCCCTCTCACCCTGTAGCCCTGGTTTATTATCACCTCTCACCCTGGCATGGGGCCTCTGATCCACCTTCCATGTTGCATATCTGCTCTATACCCTCCACAACTCCCCAGCACCCTTAGGATAAAACCCGAAGTCCTGCACATCCCTCACAGGTCCCTTGTGGTCTGGCTTCTGCCTGTCTGCCTATCCCCCACCTCTCATGCTCCAACCAGGAGTAAGTGACAGGTAGCTTCTGTGCTAGGTCCTGCCTTCTCTCGTTTCTGGTCGTCGTATATGATGCTCCCTGTGCCTGGAACACACTTAGGCATCCTTCCACTCAGCCTGGCTAAGGTTTCCTTCTTCAAGTCTCAGCAAATCCCTTACCACCTCCAGGCGGCCTTTCTCTAACCCACCATAGCAAGTGTGCTTCCTGTGTTCCCCAAAGCCCAGCGCAGCACATCAGAACCCCATGGCCACAGTTACTTCCACCAGCCCCGGGGAAGCCTTTTCCAGTGATGGCGAACCTTTTGCGCTCGGCGTGTCAGCATTTTGAAAAACCCTAACTGAACTCTGGTGCCGTGTCACATACAGAAACTTTTTGATATCTGCAACCATAGTAAAACAAAGACTTATATTTTTGATATTTATTTTATATATTTAAATGCCATTTAACAAAGAAAAATCAAACAAAAAAAAGTTTGCGTGACACCTCTGACACGCGTGTCATAGGTTCGCCATCACTGTCCTTTTCCCATGTGTGTGTCTCCAGCCTGCCCAGAGCCCAGGGCACAGAAAGGGCTGGGCGCAAAGGAGCTGAACCCCAAGCATGACAGCCCCCTCCCACCAGCTTCCCAGACCTGACCTGCGAGGTGTCCACATCGAAGAAGCTCTGATAGTAGCTAAAGGTCCAGAATCCCGGCTGCGGCTGCGGCTCCTGTAGAAGCTGCACAGGGTGGGCTGTCAGTCCTGCCCGCCCCGCCCGGGCCGACCAGGGGCTGGAGGACGGGGCACAGGGACTCCCGGACTCACCGCGGTCTTGTCGCTCTCCACCTCGTCCTCGGCGCCATAGCCACCACCTGAGCCCACGGCCACAGCTACCTGCCCCTCTGGGGTCCGCGGGTCACTTCTGCTGATAGTGGTCACATCTGGGGTCTCGGCCAGAAGATTAGTGGCTTCCTCGAACTCTGTCGGGAATAAGCGTGGGACACAGGCATGTTGGGGCGGGGGAGGGGGGGGGTCACGACAATTTGGTTTGGCCCAAGGGGACCATGACTCTAACCGTAGCCCCCTCGGTGCGCTCCCCAACGCGGGGCCAGGCTTCCTCGATTCGGGAGCGGGAAGGAGCTGAGTTCCCTCACGTCTGACAAGGATGGTAACTGGGGGCTGGTGCCGGGACGGGGTCGGGGCTGGGTAGGACTCCGGCTTGAGGTCGGAGTTCAGGACTGGAGCGGAGTTCGAGTTAGAGCTGAGTCAGTCCCGGCAGCTGACGGCGGCTCGGGTCCGATATGAATTAGGACTTGGATGCGAGGTTCTGGCCAGAGGGCGGAGGAGGTCGGGCCAGATCACAGGCGCACTCACCATGGAAGGCCAGTTCGTCGGCCGCGGCCATGGTTGCTCAGGGGCGTCTCCGCATCCCGCGCTGAAGACAGAGGCCAATCAGGTCTGCACGCAATCACACTCGGCGCCCTCCCGGGGTTTATCCCTCCGCACCCACCGGGCCTGGCGGTAAGCGGTCCCCGCTTGGGCGTGAACTCGCCGACCCTACACACAGGTGCACCCCGCCCTCCTCACCGGACGCCGTCGCAGTCGGCGTGGCCGGGGGTTTCTGCGCCTGCGCGGCCGGCCTACGGGCCCGTCAGTCCCACTCGTCCCAGAGAGCAACATCCGGCGCCGGTCCGTTTTCTATACTCTTCCGATGGGAAACCACTACCGGCAATATTGACGTCTGCGCAGATAAGACTCCCGGGCCTTTTCCTTCGCGTAGCTGTCGTTTCCCTTCGGAAAACGGACGTCAAGCCGGAAGGGGATGGCGGCGGCGGCTCTGAAGCGACTTTGGTTGCGAAGCCGCGGAGAGGCAGGGGTCGCGGCAACCGCGAAGCCAGGCGTGTGGACGAGGTTGGGTGAGTACGGCGGGCGGGTGGCTGCAGCGGCGAGAGGCGCGGGGTGAGTGGCCGCAGCCCGGACCCCTCTCTCCGCTTCTTTCCCGTAGGCACCTGGGCCCGCGCGCTGCTCCGGGACTACGCCGACGCTTGCAGGGACGCGGCGGCGGCGGCGCGGGCTCGGCCAGGCCGGGCGGCCGTTTACTTGGGGCTGCTGGGCGGCGCGGCGTCCTGCTGCGCTCTGGCGCCGGACGAGGCGGCCTTCGAGGAGGCCCTGCTCGACGCGTCGGGGACCCTCCTCCTGCTGGCGCCAGCCACGCGGAACCGCGCCTCGGAAGCGCACGTCCAGCAGCTGCTCTGGCTGCGGGGCCGCGGGCGTCTGCGCCACGTGAACCTGGTCCTCTGCTCGCTGGTGTACGAGGCGCCCTACGACGCCCAGGCCAGCCTGTACCAGGCCCGCTGCCGCTACCTGCAGCCCCGCTGGGTCGAGTTCCCACACCGGATCCTGGACGTGGGCTTCGTGGGCCGCTGGTGGGTGCTGGGCGCTCGGATGCGCGACTGCGACATCAACGACGACGAGTTCCTCCACCTGCCGGCACATCTGCGCGTCGTCGGGCCCCATCAGCTGCGCTCGGAGGCCAACGAGCGGCTCTTCGACGAGAAGTACCGGCCGGTCGTGCTCACGGACGACCAGGTGGACCAGGCGCTGTGGGAGGAGCAGGTCCTGCAGAAGGAGAAGAAGGACAGGTTGGCCCTGAGCCAGGCCGACTCGCTGGCGGGGAGGGTCCGCGATGAAACCCGGTGAGGCCCGGGTCCCACCCAGCCCCGAACCTGGGCAGACGGTCCGCCCGGGATTGTGCAGTTGCGGTGAGTGAGCCCCAGGTGCAGTGACTGAAACAAACGATACGTAAAGTGTCCTCGCTGGGTTTTCGCAAAATTAGGAGGCCTTTCTCCTCCTCACACTGTTCTTAATGCTATAGCTGCTTCCGAGCCTTCGCGGTCTAGGCGTTGGGGAGAGCAGATGTGACAAAAGTATGGATGTTTATTGCTGCCAGTTAGTAATGAGCCTTGGACATAAATTGGCCCTTTTCACTGGCCCCTCCGTCCCCTTGACTGAAGCGTCCTATGCCAGGTGACTCCCCGGATCTCCAGCCATTCAGGTTTTCATTCTAAATTTTGAGCTACAATGTTTATACTCCCATTTTAATGAGTAAATTTTAAAAAATTTAAACTTATTTTGAAATCATTATAGTTTCAGAGTAAACTGGAAAAATAATACAGGACATCCTTTGTACCCTGCCCCCAGCGTCCTCCAAATGGTAACGTTTTTTAAGCCTGACCAAACTAGAGATTGACATTGGTATGAGTATTTGGCTTTTACAGGGACACTTTGTGTAAAATAGCCTGCTTTTATCATTTGTGTATTAATAGTGATGTTAAAGTGAGTTGGAAGAATAAAACATTCTCTGATCAGGAGATCTGTGTGGGAGCATAGATTCTGGTTATGTTACACTTCAGTAACCTTTACAACACAGACTTGTATGGAAAGGAGCATGTTAGCTGTACTTAGCTCGGTTATGGTAATCGCACTTTAAAAACTGAACTTACAGCAGGCTCGCCGGGCCTGGAGGCGGGCTGCACAGGCCACGCGCCCCAGGGAGGTGGAGTCAGTGAAAAATAGTCTCTGAACGGAATCCTGAACTTGTCTTGTTGGTCAAAAGATTAAGGTACCAGATTTCCTTTTCATTTGATAGTATTATCATTAGCATTGTTAAACCCCTCCCCCCAAAACCTTAATGTTCCATAATAAAGTGATTAGAATCAGTAAACAAAAAACAACTAAACTTACAGGCATGATACTTTCTTACCTAGGTGCCCTGTTGGTAGTTAATAAAACCAGGAGATGAAACAACCAGCTTTTTTGTGATTTTGTGTTCTTGTGCTTTGCTATTAAGTTTTGGTATTTAGACCTTTCATTTGTACTATGGGTATCATATGTTGGACACATGGTAATTTTTAAATACCTTATTTTGGGGGCAGAGGAGCATCTCAGCATTTCCATTTTCTTTTTTATTGATTTCAGGGAGGAAAGGAGAGGGAGTGCGAGAGAGAGGAACATCAGTGATGAGAGAAAATCATTGATTGGCTGCCTCCTGCACGCACCCTACTGGGGACCAAGCCCGCAACCCGGGCATGTGCCCTTGAACGGAATCGAACCCGGGACCCTTCAGTCCACAGGCCAACACTCTATCCACCAAGCCAAACCAGCCAGGGCTCAGCATTTCCATTTCCCAAAGGAAAAAAGTGAGGTTCATAAAGGTTATTTCTCCAAGACTAGCAGAGCCATGATTCAAACTGTGACTTCCAACCCTGTCACTTAATTCTCAAACTCATGGCACTATCTTTGGTCTTAACCACATAATGTCAGAAATTATTAAATACTGCTATCACTAACCATAAATAAAACTTGAATACAGAAATAAATGAATATTTAAAAATGCAATGAAAGCAAAAGAAAAAGAAAGCCAAAGGCAATACTAAATTCTAATCGTATACTATTACCTGCCAAAGGCTCTGAAGCTAAATCCTGCTGTTTTTGTTCAAGAGAGACTAGCCAGCTGCAAGGCAGGATTTAAGACCTTGGCATCCACATGAGAGGTGTTCCTCGCGGTGACCAGAGTATTGAAAGGGCCGGCACAGCGTTGCTTGAGGGAGTTCTAAGTGCCGCTTCTGATTTGCTGCCGGGTGTGTTCACGCAGACCCTCTGGCTGGGAAGCTCAGCAGTGGCTGTCGGTAAACTAAACAACTCTCAGTGTGTTCACAAAAATCGAGGGTCTTGGTAAGAGGCCTGGAATCTGTGTGGCTTTGTCTTTGGTAGGAGGGTGGGCCTTCCCCAGAGGAGGACCACCCAGAGCTCCTCTAGGAGCTCTGACCTCTGGTGTGATGTAAGGCATGTAGACCGGAGCTGTTAGATTGGACAGATTCCTCATGACCTGCATCGTGTACAGGCGCCCACAGGACAAGTCCAAGTCTCCTTGCTCGCTGCTGAACCCCAGTAGATGTTGAAGGATGTAAATGACCAGGAACTTACATACAGTAGAACCTCGGTTCATGAACTTAATTTGTTTCTGAAGGTTGTTTGAAAACCAAAGCATTTTTTCCCATTAGCAGTAATGTACATTGAATTAATCTGTTCCAGAACCCCAAATTATGCCATTTTAACCTTATGTACAGTACATGTCTAATATACTGTGTAATCCAGGGGTCCTCAAACTACGGCCCGCGGCCACATGCAAATACAAATATTGTATTTGTTCCCGTTTTGTTTTTTTACTTCAAAATAAGATATGTGCAGTGTGCATAGGAATTTGTTCATAGTTTTTTTTTAAACTATAGTCCGGCCCTCCAACGGTCTGAGGGACAGTGAACTGGCCCCCTGTTTAAAAAGTTTGAGGACCCCTGGTTTAATCTATAAGCACGTTAAAAACAAAAAGGGCAAGCCCTAGCTGGTTTGGCTCAGTGGGTAGAGCAGCGTGCAGACTGAAGGGGCCCGGGTTCAATTCCTGTCAAGGGCACATGCCCAGGTTGTGGACTCGGTTCCCAGTGGGGAGCATGCAGGAGGCAGCCAATCAATGATTCTCTCACAATTGATGTTTCTAACTCTCTCTCCCCCTTCCTCTCTAAAATCAATAAAAATATATTTTTAAAAAAGAGGACAAGCCCTGACTGGTTTGGCTCAGTGGATAGAGCGTCGGCCTGTGGACTGAAAGGTCCCAGGTTCAATTCCGATCAAAGGCACATGCCCAGGTTTTGGGCTTGATCCTGTGTGGGGTGTGCAGGAGGCAGCCGTTCAATGATTCTCTATTATCAATGATGTTTCCATCTCCCTCTCCCTACCTCTCTGAAATCAATAAAAATATTTTTTTTAAAAAAGGACATGAAATATAAATGAAAATTTAACAAAAAGGAAATGTACATTAAAAAATGAAAATTTAATAATAATGAGCAAAAAAACATGAAAATAATCACAGCACAATTTCCTGACATGTTAACAGCAGTAAACACTCATATGCATTCTCTCCTTT
This sequence comes from Myotis myotis, assembly GCF_014108235.1. Taxonomy (NCBI): domain Eukaryota; kingdom Metazoa; phylum Chordata; class Mammalia; order Chiroptera; family Vespertilionidae; genus Myotis; species Myotis myotis. The sequence goes on from NW_023416368.1 coordinate 84,956,887, forward strand.
GTTACTTAAGGGACGCATCACTGATCATACACCTATCAGCGTGAAAGGGTTGTCAGGTTGAGACGCAAACTATTTGAGATGAGAGACTTTTGAGAACCAAGGTTTGACTTTTATTAACAAACCAGAGGCCTGGTGCACAAATTTGTGCACAGGTGGGGTCCTTCTAGGTGGCCTGCAGGGATCGGGCTAAAACCTGCAGTCAAACGCGCCTGCAGCTCCTACTCCCGCTCATCCCAGCCCCACTGTGCTCATCCCAGCCCCACTGTGCTCGCACCCAATCAGGAGAAGCTCGTGCCAGCCATGAGTCCTGCATCTGGCACCCTCCCCAGGGGAGTGGCCTGTGGGATCAGGCCGAAACCGGCTCTCCAATATCCCCTGAGGGGTCCCAGATTGTGAGAGGTGCAGGCCAGGCTGAGGGACCCACCAGTGCATGATTGGGCCGGGGAGGGACCGTGGGAGGCCTCCAGAGCATGCCCGGCCCATCTCGCTCAGTCCCAATCGGCCGAACCCCAGCAGCAAGCTAACCTACCGGTCGGAGCATCTGCCCCCTGGTGGTCAGTGCTCATCATAGCGACTGGTTGACCAGTTGACTGTCTGCCCCCTGGTGGTCAGTACACGTCATAGTGAGCGGTTGAGCAGCCTTAGCATATCATTAACATTACACTTTGATTGGTTGTTCAGTTGTTCTGCCATTCGGTCTATTTGTATATTGCCCTTTTATTATATAGGATGTCACCCCAATAAGTTCAATAAAAAATAAAAATTACCGGGGGGATGGGGCATAGAGGGGTCAATGGGGAAAATATGTAATATGTTCAATGAAAAATTTTTAAAAAGACTTAATTGAGATACTGCACATGCCCAGTGTGGGTGAACTAGTATGCCTGGTGGGGAGTGGAAGAGGACCAAGATTGGCTCCCCATACCAGCAGCCCAGGGAAGAGGCCTCTGGTCTTGCCCTGCCCAGAGCCGTAAACAGCACAGTGCACACACTGTCTCCAGTTCCACAAGGGCGGTAGGACCTGGGAGAGAAGTGGGCTTTCAGTCAGGGTTTAAATCTCAGCTTTCACATTTATTAGCTCTATCACTACCTGGGCCGTAGCCATAAGGCAAGAAAAGAAAAAGGCATCCAACTAACCAGTTTGGCTCAGTGGATGGTGTGTCAGCCTGCGGATTGAAGGGTCCCGGGTTTGATTCTGGTCAAGGGCATGTACCTTGGTTGTAGGCACATCCCCAGTAGGAGGTGTGCAGGAGGCAGCTGATCGATGTTTCTCTCATCGATGTTTCTGGCCCTCTATCCCTCTCCCTTCCTTTCTGTAAAAAATCAATAAAATATGTTTTTTTAAAAAATAGAAAGAAAAAGGCATCCAAATCATAAAAAGTAAAACTGTCAGTATAGTCATGTGCCATTTAATGACAGGGATACTTCCTGAGAAACGTGTTGTTGAGGGATTTTGTCCTTGTGCAAACATCATGGAGTGTGCTTACACAAACCTAGGTGGTATAGCCTCCTGCACACCTAGGCTATTACTGTTCTTAGGCTACTGTACTGAATACTGTAGGAACTGTAACAATAGTATTTGTGTATCTAAACAAATCTAAACAGAAATATGTAAAAACTAGAGGCCCAGTACATGAATTCATGCACAGGTAGGGTCCCTTGGCCTGGCCGGTTATCCGGGGCTGTCTCGCCTAGTCCGGGGGGAGAGACTGTAGGAGGGCTCCAGGGCGTGTCTGGCCCTCTCGCCCAGTCCTGATCGGCCAGATCCCAGCAAACATTCGGAGCGTCTGCCCCCTGGTGGTCAGTGCGCATCATAGCGACTGGTCGAGCAGTCGACTGGTTGGACACTTAACATATTACCCTTTTATTCTATAGGAGGATATGGCATAAAAGATAAAAATTGGTACATCTGTATAGGGCACTTGCCATGAATGGAGCTTTTAAGAATGGAAGTTGCTCTGGCTGACTCAGTGAGTAAGTGGTGAGTGAATATAAAGGGCCTAGAAATCACAGTACTGGAGACAATAAACGCTGTACACTTAGGCTACACTAAATCTATAAAACAACACAAGATTAAATTTAAAAAATTATGCAATCAAATGAGGCTGCTGTCGGCATAACACAGCATATTGTTTTACAGCAAATTTTCCTCCCAGCCGAGTGGCTCTGTTGGAGTTCTGTCCCATGTACCAAAAAGGTTTCAAGTTCAAGTCCCAGTTAGTCAGAGCATGTGCTGGAGGAAACTGACTGATGTTTCTCACATCGATGTTTCTCACGAAATCAGTAGGATTTTAAAAAACCTTTTTCTTTTATAGTTAGAAAGAGTACAAGAATCAGTAACATAGTAATTTATTATCCAGTATTATGCACTGTATATAACTGGATGTGCTATACTTTTCTACTGTACTATAGGTTACATTCTATACTGTAAAAGCATGTGCTTTACTTTCACATGACTGGCAACACCGGTTGCTTTACATCATCCCCACAAACAGAGTACTGTGTTGCACTGCCTTACAATGGCTGCCATCAGCCAGTAAGAATTTTTCAGCTCTATTATAAAGGGACCACTGTGGTATATGTGGTCCACTGTTGACTGAAATATTGTTATGTAGTACATGACTATATTTGCAGATGACATGATATTATCCTATCCTATATAATAAAAGGCTAATATGCAAATAATCCGAATGGCAGAACAACTGAACAACTGGTTGCTATGACGTGCGCTGACCACCAGGGGGTGCGTGTGGAACATGGCGGGCATCAGCATGGCAGGATGGTGGAGCAGGTGAGCGGGGGACCAAGGTGGGGCATCAGTCGCTGTCATCAGGGCGAGCCTCTGGTGGTTACTGAAAATTCTTTGCTCATGGACGCCATGGTCCCGCCCAGCGCTCTCACCTGCTGCCAGCATCAGCCCCACTCGCACCCGCTGCCGGCACTGGAGCTACCACTCGCACCCACAGCCAGCGCCTGAGCTGCTGCTCACACCCGCTGCTGGTGCCCAGTGCCGGTCCCAATCACTCGGTGCCATCAGTGGGTGCAAGCAGCGGCTGCCGGCTCTGATTGCCCCTGAGGGCTTCTCCACCTCCCCCTGCTCACACCTGCTGACAGCACCAGCCCCACTTGTACCCACTGCTGCTGCTGGCCCCATCACGCTACCTTCAGCAGTACATGCACTGTCAGCACGTGGGAGCTGTGGTAGGAGCAGGGCTGCCTGCAGGCAGGACTGGGGGCCACGGTGGGAGGGGCCGGGGGGGGCACGGATGATGGGCCGAGACCCGCCCCTATGCCTACCGCAGCCTCACAGCCCACAGTTCCTTTCAAGGTGCATGAATTTGTGACCCTAGTATATATAGAAAACCCTGAATACTCCACCAAAACAAAAAACTGTTAAAACGAATAAATGAATTCGGTATATTTGCAGGATACAAAATCAGCATACAAAAATCTCTTGTGTTTCCATAAACTTTCTGATAGTTATTAACAAACTATCAGAAAGAGAAATTAAGAAAACAAATCTATTTAAAATTGCATCAAGAAAAATACATAGGGCCCAGCTGGGGTGGCTCAGTGGTTGAACGTTGACCTATGAACCAGGAGGTCCCTGTTTGATTCCTGGTGAGGGCACATGCCAGGGTGCCAAGCTCGATGCCCCAGTGGGGGCATGCAGGAGGCAGCCGATTAATGATTCTCATCATTGGTGTTTCTATCTCTTGCTCCCTTCCTCTCTGAATTCAATAAAAATATATTTTTAAAAAAGAGGACAAGCCCTGACTGGTTTGGCTCAGTGGATAGAGCGTTGGCCTGTGGACTGAAAGGTTCCAGGTTCAATTCCGGTCAAGGGCATGTACCTTGGTTGCAGGCACATCCCCAGTGGGGAGTGTGCAGGCGACAGCTGGTCGATGTTTCTCCCTCATCGATGTTTCTAACTCTCTCTCTCTCTCCCTTCCTCTCTGTAAAAACCAATAAAGTATATATTTTTTTAAAAGAGGACAATATGCCAGAACCGGTTTGGCTCAGTGGATAGAGTGTCGGCCTGCGGACTGAAAGGTCCCAGGTTCGATTCCGGTCAGGGGGGGTGTGCCTGGGTTGTGGGCATATCCCCAGTGGGGGGCGTGCAGGAGGCAGCTGATCGATGTTTCTCTCTCATCGATGTTTCTGGCTCTCTGTCCCTCTCCCTTCCTCTCTGTAAAAAATCAATAAAATATATTTTTTTTTAAAAAAAGACAATATGTAGGAATGAATTTAACCAAGGAGGTGAAATGCCTGTACATTAAAAACTACAAGATACTGATGAAAGAAATTGAAGAGGACACAAATAACTGGAAAGATGTTTGTGCTCCTCGATTGGAAGAATTAATATTGTTAAAATGTCCATACTACTCAAAACAATCTACAGATCCAATGCAACCCCTATTAAAATCCCAATGACATTTCTCACATAAATAAAACAAACATAACATTTGTATGGAACCACAAAAGACCTCGAATAGCCAAAGTAATCTTAAAAGGACAAAGCTGGAGGCACCACATGCCCTGGTTTCAAGCTATATTACAGGTTATTGTAATCAAAATACGTAGTATGATATTGGCACAAAAACAGACACGTAGATCAATGGAACAGAAGAGAGACCAGAAATAGCCCCACACATACTGGTACTAGTATATGATCAATTAAATTTATGACAAGGAGCCAAAAATAATACAACAGGTAAAAGATAATCAGTAAATGGTGTTGGGAGACTGAACAGCCACATGCAAAAGGATTAAACTGGCGCTGGCTGGTGTGGCTCGGCTGGGCATGCACTGAGAGGTTGCAGGTTCAATTCCCAGTCAGGGCACATGCCCGGGTTTGATCCCGGGTAAAGGGTGTGGTGGAGGCAGCTAATTGATGTATCACTTTCACATCGATGTTTCTCTCTTCCTCTCCCTTTCTCTCTCTCTAAAATCAATTTAAAAAGTCTTTTTTTTTTTCTAAAGAATGAAACCGGACCACTATCTTACACCATACACAAAAATCAACTCAAAATGGATTAAAGACTTGAATGTAAGACCTGAATTCAGTAAACTCCTAGAAGAAAACAGGCAGTAAGCACTTACCAATCGGTCTTGCTGATGATTTTTTGGGTTTGACATGGAAAGCAAGGGCAACAAAAGAAATACAAACAAGGGGGTTACATCAAAATAAAAGCTGCACAGCAAAGGAAGCCGCTGACAAAATGAAAAGGCAACCTGATGAATGGGAGGAAATATTTGCAATTATATATCTCATGAGGGGTTAATGTTAAAAATATATATGCCGAAACTGGTTTGGCTCAGTGGATAGAGCGTCGGCCTGCGGACTGAAGGGTCCCAGGTTTGATTCCGGTCAAGGGCATGTACCTGGGTTGCGGTCACATCCCCAGTGGGAGAGTGTGCAGGAGGCAGCTGATCGATGTTTCTCTCTCATCAATGTTTCTAACTCTCTATCCCTCTACCTTCCTCTCTGTGAGAAAATCAATAAAATATATATATAAAAAAAATATATAGATAACTCATTCAATCCATGGCAAAAAAACAATCCAATTAAAAATGGGTGGGAGGGGTCAATTGGGGGAAAAAAGAGATATATGTAATATTCATAAACAATAAAAAATAATAATAAAAATAAAAAATGGGTAGAGGATCTGGAGGGACATTTTTCCAAAGAAGACATACAGTTGGCCAACAGGTGCATAAAAGTGTGCCCAACATCACTAATCATCAGGGAAACGCAAATCAAAATCACAATGAGATAGCAACTCCCACCTGTCGGAATGGCTATTGCCAAAAAGACTAGAAGTAACACATGTTGGTGGGGATGCAAGTTGGTGCAGCAACTACAGAAAACAGTATGGAGTGTCCTTAAAATTATTAAAAATAGAACTACCATATGACCCAGCAACTCCACTTCCGGGTGTGTATCTGAAGTAAACACTGGCTTGTAAAGATATTTGCACCCTCGTGTTCATCGCAGCCTTATTTACAATAGCCAAGATATGGAAACAACCTAGATATCTATCCATCGATAAATGAATGGATGAAGAAAACGTATATACATGCCATGGAATATCTGGCCATAAAAAGAAGGAAATCTTTCTTTTGTGGGCGGCGGCGGGCACGCTGCTGGAGCACAGGGTGGGGGGTGCTGCCTGCCCGCCACCAAGCGCCGCACACCGCCCCTCCACCATACGTGTGCCTTTGTGCCTAACCACAGCATTGGCAAGTCTTGCTTCTGGTACTTGGTGTCTCAACGGAAGAAAATGAAGAAATCTTCAGGGGAAATCGTCTGCTGTGGGCAGGTGTTTGAAAAATGCCCCCTTTGGGCAAAACACTTAGCCATCTGGCTACACTACCATGCGCAGTGGCACCCACAACATGTACTGGGAGTACCGGGACCTGGCCACGGGGGGGGTGCCACCACCCGGTGCTACAGAGACACCCCCTTCCCGCACGACCTCCCTGCCCGCTCAATCCAGATCATGAAGGTGGAGGAGATCGCAGCCAGCAAGTGTCGCCCACCAGCGGTCAACCAATTCCGTGACTCTAAGGCAGCCGTGGGCAAACTGCAGCCCGCGGGCCGGATCCGGCCCATTTGAAATGAATAAAACTATTGAAAAAAAAGACCGTACCCTTTTATGTAATGATGATTACTTTGAATTTATTTTAATTCACACAAACACTCCAGCCATGCTTTTGTTCCGGCCCTCCGGTCCAGCTTAAGAACCCATTGTGGCCCTCGAGTCAAAAAGTTTGCCCACCCCTGCAAGATCAAGTCCCCACTGCCTCACCTGGTCCTTCCCCAGCGCGTGCCAGGCCTCACCACCAAGAAGCCCAGCATCTTTTAGGTGCCGGGCCTCCCTGTGCCCTGGTCGGCCCAAATCAACCCCTTGGGAACACTGGCGAGGGGGTTAGGGGAGGAAGAAAGCTTGCCATTTGCAACAACATGGATGGGCCGTGAGGGTATTAAGCTGAGTGACACGCCTGACAAAGACAAGTGCCCTATGATCTCATATGTGGAATCTAAAAAAGAAAGAAAAGGAGCTCATAGGTCAAATTGGCTGCTGCCAGAGGGTGGGGGCCTGAGGTGGGGTTGGTGAAATGGGTCCAGGGAGTCAAAAGGTACAAACTTCAAGTTATAAAAAGTCCTGGGGACGTAACGGACAGCTTGGTGGGCACAGTTAATAGTGCTGTACTGAATGCTTCTTAAAACGTGGGGTTTGAACCCCAGCTTTCACACTAGCGACTGACCTGGGACATCTCCCTGCCTCCACTGCCTCATCTGCACATGGGAGCGATGCTGCTCAGGACTGTTAGGGAAAATCCAAACCTCGTGAAAGCTTCCCCAGCCCACGGCGTGGCTGTGTGGGGACGATCGAGGCTCTGAGGCTCTGAGCCCAGGACCCACACAGCCTGGTGCCTGGGTGTGCGAGTCTCTCAGAGCCAAAAGACACTTGAATCTAATATGAACATTTTTCCAGTTCTCACTTCCTCTTAAAATGTAGTCTGCCCTGGCCGGTTTGGCTCAGTGGATAGAGCGTCGGCCTGCGGACTCAAGGGTCCCGGGTTCGATTCCGGTCAAGGGCATGTATCTTGGTTGCAGGCACATCCCCAGTAGGGGGTGTGCAAGAGGCAGCTGATCGATGTTTCTAGCTCTCTATCCCTCTCCCTTTCTCTCTGTAAAAAAATCAATAAAATATATTTTAAAAAAAATTTAGTCTGATCATTTCCATTTTCAGGCCTGGCCAGCGTGGCCTCCGTGCCAGCTGTTGTGATCAGAGAGGCCAGCAGAGGGCACCCGAGGTTCGGTTCCGACACTGGCCTTACCCAGACTGCTGGCCAGTTTGCTTTTGTTCTGAGGAGCAGCAGGAGGTGGTGCAGTCTGCACACTTACGCGCTTACTGCTCGTTAGAGGTGGTAGGCTGTGGCCGAAGTCAGGGCCGTGGGGCTCCAGGGAGTTCCATCCCCAGAACGTGCACCTGCCTCGTTAGCTTAGGAAGCCGAGGCCCCCCGATGAGACGCCCGTCTCCTTCCCAGGGTCGCCTGGTTGGCCCTGGGAGCTTGTCCAGTTCCCTAGTTTTCTGGAAGTTGGATTGAGCACCCAGTGCATTAGGCCCTGGACCAGGGTAAGGCAAGTGGGGTCCCTCAGCACAGGTTTTAAGGAGACATCCCTCTTGGGGTCCAGCAAGCGCAGGGTCCGCCTCAGAGATGGAGTGCTTCCTTAGGTGCTGGCCTGTGGCACCTCCAGCGCTGTCCTTAGGCCTGGCCTTGAGCATCTTCAGCCGTATCACCCACGTGTGCCCAGCAGGCTTTTCCAGATTTGCTCGACCCTGACACCACGAGCCCTTCTTCTTCTTCTTTTTTTTTAAAAAAAACAGCAGTATTTTATTTTTTTTATATATATTTTATTGATTTTTTACAGAGAGGAAGGGAGAGGGACAGAGAGTTAGAAACATCGATGAGAGAGAAACATCAATCAGCTGCCTCCTGCACACCCCCCACTGGGGATGTGCCCGCAACCAAGGTACATGCCCTTGACCGGAATCGAACCTGGGACCCTTGAGTCCGCAGGCCGACGCTCTGTCCACTGAGCCAAACTGGTCAGGGCTCCTTTTTCTTTTTTAAAAAAATGTATTTTTATTGATTTCAGAGAGGAAGGAAGAGGGAGAGGGAGAGATAGAAGCATCAATGATGAGAGAGAATCTTTGATTGGCTGCCTCCTGCACGTCCCCCACTGGGGATCGAGCCCACAACTGGGGCATGTGGTCATGGTCGGAATCGAATCTGGGACTCTTCAGTCCACAGGCCGACGCTCTATCCACTGAGCCAACCCGGCTAGGGCCTTCTTTTCTTTTAATCTTCACCAAGGACATTTTTGAAAAACTGATTTTAGAGAGAGGAAGGGAGAGGGGGAGAGGGAGAAGGGGAGTGAGGGAGAGGGAGAGAGAGAAACATCCATGTGACAATGGAACGCTGATCAACTGCCTCCTGCACTCCCCGCACTGGGAATCGGACCAGCAACCTTTTGGTGCATGGGACGACGCCCAACCAACTGAGCCACACTGGCCAGGGCAACAAGCCCTTCTAAACTGATGTCCGAGCCACAGATGGGAAGGCGTGAACAGGCATCTGACATTTTTTTTTTTTTTACTTCTCAGCCTATCACTCGCCTTCAGGTTTGGTCACATGACAGGTGCAGGCATAGCTCAGAGATATTGTGGGTTCGGTTCCAGACCACTGCAATAAAGCAAGTACAGTGGGGCCTTGACTTTCGAGCGTCCTGACTAACAAGTTTTTTGAGATACCAGCTGTCTCTCGGCCGATTTTTTGCATTGAGGTGGTAGAGTAATTTGAGTTAACGAGCTCGGTCTCGGAATGAATTAAACTCATAAGTCAAGGCCCCACTGTATCTCAATTAAGCTAGTCGCAATCTTTCCACAGGTGTAGGGTCTTGCTCTCAATTTGTAAAAACGGCAACATCTGTGAAGCACAATAAACGGAGGTAAGCCTGCGCTTATCAGGGAGACAGTTGAGAGGGGAGAGGCAGAGCCAGCAGGACGTTCAAGGTTTGGGGCTTCCAACCACACCCTGAAACTCCTGTAGAAGAGAGTTCCAAACAGAGGAGAGTGTCTGAACCCCATGCCCTCAGCGCCCAGTGGGACAGGGACGATTTCGCCACATTTGCATCAGCTGGTTTTTCGTTGCTGGAGTATTTTAAAGTCCATCCCAGACTTCAACCAGTTCACCCTGTAATTTCAGTGTGTGTCTTACAGGATGGTCATGAGGTTAGCACAGCTAACAAATTCACCGTTATGCTTTGGTTCCATCTGATACCAGCCCATGATCACATTTCCCTGATAGTTTAAACTGTCGATTTACATGTTCATTTGTTTCACTCTAAATCCAAAGCCCACAATTATATTTGGTTGTTGTGTCTTTTTTTTTTGGGGGGGGGGTGTTGTTGTGTCTTTTAAGTCCCTTTTAATCTGGAGAAGTACCCCCCCCAACACACACACACATTCACGCCTATTTCTGACCTGTTGCAGAAATGGGTTCTGTGATCTTGAGAAGTATTCCACACCCTGGCTCTGTCGGTTTGCGTCATCGGACTTTGTCCCTTATCCTCCTTAGCTCCTGTATATCAGCTCTCGGCTCAGAATGCACGTTGGGCACACCTGGTTTTATTGCACGTCACTGTTTTTTTTTTTTTATTATTATTGCACATCACAGGTGTTGCATCTTTTACAAATTGAAGGCAAGACCCTTGAACAGCAGAGATTACAACTCTCTCTATTGCAGCAGTTCTCAATCTTGGCTGCACATTAGAATCACCTGGGAATCTTTTTAAAATCCTGATTTCTGGGCCTCATCCTCCAGAAATTCTGTTTCTTTGTTACTAATGTTGTGGCCCCCACCCCATAACAAAGAAACAGAATTTCCGGAGGACGAGGCCCTGAAATCAGGATTTTAAAAAGATTCCCAGGTGATTCTAATGTGCAGCCAAGGTTGAGAACCGCTGCTCTATTGTGATACTTGCTTTACTGGTGATGTAGAACTGAGCCTGCAACCTCGCCACGGCTGCCTGCAGCTAGGCCCCCATCTAGGCCACTTGATTCAATGTCCCGGGGTGGGTCCCAGGTCGCCAGTTTTTAAATCTCTCCAGGTGACGCTAGTAAACAGCCGTGTCTGAGAACCACTGCTAAGAGGTTTGATTGGAATCCTGTTCCGTGGTTCCAGCGTGTTCCCTGCAGGGGGCGCTGCGTCCTCGTGGGGCATCGCGGGGAGAGGCATCCCATGCCTGGCTGTCCCGTCTAAGCCTGGTCCCTCTCAGGCTTCCTGCCAGCCTGTCTCCTAACGACGTCGTCATTCTCCATCCGTGGGTGAATCAGTCCTGTCTCGGGGGCTGTGTTCTTGCAACCCCAGCTGGAGCCCCTGAGTGCAGGCAGCCCACACGCTGCCGCAGGTTCACCGCGACCTACAGATGGGGAAATTGCTGCCAACCTGTGACACGCCCGGGCTTGGCCTTTTGAGACCCCCCGGGGCGGCTGCCAGGGTGCCGCGCCCCTTCCTCCACCTGAGGCGGACCTCTGGCTGCTACAAATAGTCACTTATTATTGCAGGAGGCCTGTGAGGAGGGCCGCTCAGGGCCGGGTGCGGCCGGCAGCAGGGCAGGCAGCCAGGAGCACCCCCCTCCCCAACTTTCCCTAGGATCCCTGCGGCCCTCGGAGATGTCCCAGGGCTTCCCCCGTCCCCTTTGTCCTTTTTCTTACGTGATTCGCTTTAAATAAAGAAAAAGGGACTAGGATAGCTGGCATTGGTAAGGCTGTACGTTTTTTATTTTGCTTATTTTAATGGTTATGGAGGTGAAACATAACATCAAATCAACCATGTAAAGTTACACAAGCGAGAATTGGAGGGACCTCGGCCAAGCATAAAAGTTGACAACAGCAGCTGGGCCCACTTTCGCACCTGCGAGAGGCGGGAGAAGGTGCCGTGAGCCAGCTCCCAAAGCAGGATTCAGGCGGAGACCTACCTCTCACAAAGACAAAATACAGACAGACACTCAGGCGGCCCCTGGAGAGGTTCCGAACCGGGACTGCGGAAGAGAATTAGAAGGGAGAGAGTTGCTGCGAGAGAAGAGAACGGGTCGTCCAACTCGAGAACCCACAACCCCCTCTTCCGTGTCCAAGCGGCCTCGGCGAGACCAGATTCCTGCTGCCAACCTCGAGGCAGATGAGGAAGATGAAGATGAAGATTTTGAAGAGGACAACGAGAAAACCCACTGTGTGGGAAAACATATTTGCCAATGTCATATCTGATAAGGGCCTAATCTCCAAAATTTATAGGGAACTCATACAACTTAACAAAAGGAAGATAAACAATCCAATCAAAAAATGGGCAAAGGACCTAAATAGACACCTTTCAAAAGAGGACATTCAGAAAGCCAAGAGACATATGAAAACATGCTCAAAGTCACTAATCATCCGAGAGATGCAAATCAACACAACAATGAGGTACCATCTCACACCTGTCAGAATGGCTATCATCAACAAATCAACAAACGACAAGTGCTGGAGAGGATGTGGAGAAAAAGGAACACTTGTGCACTGCTGGTGGGAATGCAGACTGGTGCAGCCACTATGGGAGACAGTATGGAGTTTCCTCAAAAAACTGAAAATGGAACTCCCATTTGACCCTGTGATCCCACTTCTAGGAATATATCCCAAGAAACCAGAAACACCAATCAGAAAGGATATATGCACCCCTATGTTCATAGCAGCACAATTCACCATAGCTAAGATCTGGAAACAGCCTAAGTGCCCATCAGTAGATGAATGGATTAGAAAACTGTGGTACATCTACACGATGGAATACTATGCTGCTCTAAAAAGGAAGGAACTCTTACCATTTGCAACGTCATGGATGGAACTGGAGAGCATTATGCTAAGTGAAATAAGCCAGTCAATGAAGGAAAAATACCACATGATCTCACTCATTCATGGATAATAGAGACCATTATAAACTTTTGAACAATAATAGATACAGAGGCAGAGCTGCCTCAAACAGATTGTCAAACTGCAGCAGGAAGGCCGGGGAGGGTTGGGGGGCAGGAGGTAAGGGGGTAAGAGATCAACTAAAGGACTTGTATGCATGCATAGAAGCATAACCAGTGGACATAAGACATTGGGGGATAGGGGAGGCTAGGGGACTGTCTAGGGCGGGGGGATAAAATGGACACATATATAATACCCTTTGTAATACTTTAAGCAATAAAAAAAAAAAAAAAGATTTTGAAGAGGAGAGTGATGATGATGACACTGCAGTGCTTCTTGCAGAACCAGAAAAAATTAAAAAAGAAAGAGCTGACGGGCAAGCCAGGAAGGAACAAGAACAAAAAGCGGAAGAAGAAAGGATTCGTATGGAAAACATTCCAAGTGGAAACTCTCTCCTTAACCTCACTGGCCCATCCCAGCCTCAGGCAACTTCAGAGATAAGAGAAGGTGGGATGATGATGTTGTTTTCAAGGCCTGGGCAAAAGGCATGGAGGACCAGAAGAAAGACAAAAGATTTGTCAATGATACACTATGATCTGAACTTCACAAAAAGTTCATGGGGAAATATATTAAACTAGAGGCCCGGTGCATGAAATTTGTGCACCGGAGGGGGGGTGTCCCTCAGCCCAGCCTGCACTCTCTCCAATCTGGGGGTCCCTCAGGGGATATCCAACCGCTGGTTTAGGCCTGATCCCAGGGACATCCCTGTAAACCAGCAGGTGGACATCCCTCTCACAATCTCAGACTGCTGGCTCCTAACCACTTGCCTTCCTAGCAGCCTGATCACCCCCTAACCACTCCCCTGCCAGCCAAATCGACGCCTAACTGCTCCCCTGCCAGCCTGATTACTCCCAACTGCCTTCCCCTGCAGGCCTGGTCCCCACCAACTGCCCTCACCCCCTGCAGGGGGTTCCCCCCCACTGCCCTGCCCTGCTGGCCATCTTGTGGTGGCCATCTTGTGACCACATGGGGGCAACCTACTTTGACCACATGGGGGCAGCCATCTTGTGCGAGGGCATGATGGTCAATTTGTATATTACCTCTTTATTATATAGGATAGTACAGTTTTATGTGCTTAATTAAAGACTGTATAACATGCAATAAAAATAAAGTCACACAATGCACGTGTCCTGACCGGTTTCTCAGTGGTTAGAGCGTCAGCCTGCGCACCAATAGGTCCTGGGTTTGATTCCAGGTCAAAAGCACATACCTGGGTTGCAGGTTCAATCACAGGCCCAGGTCAGGCATATTCTAGAGGCAATGAATCGATGTGTCTCTCCCACCATCTCTCTCGTGCTCCCTCTCTCCCTCTCGTTCTCTCGCTCCCACCCTCCTCCCCCATCCCTCCCACCATATTGTTCTTGGATTCTAAAGAAACACCTGGAGGACTGGCTGTGAAAGACGTAGGTTTATTGGGACTTACGTGTGCACCGGTGGCAGTGGACCGGTGAACTTTACTGGCCGACCCGCAGTTGGGCAGCACCAGCTGCGGCCAGCCGGTGCGATTGTTTCTCTGTCACCCAGACTTTCCCAGCACAAGGTTCTATAGAGTACGGAAAACAGCGCGTGCAGGGGGAGGGGATGTCATGAGATCAAAACACGAGCTGTTTACAATCCAGGCTCACATCTAGAAGCAGTTTCTCTTTGGCCTTTCTTGCTGGCTGGGTTCCTAAGGTCTCACGGTTCCTCACAGATGGCTTTCACTATTATTCCCCCGGGGGGAGGGGCGTTGGCACATGGGAAGGGGCCATGTTCCCATTTACCACACACGTGGATACATGGGACAGACTGACAAACGGCAGAGGAACGGGTTGTAGGGGGGACGCATACAGGCGAAAGGATTAGCTAAGGAACATATATGCACAGTCCTCTGTAAGCGGACTTGGCAGTACATGTGGGATGATGCTCAATCAACTGAGCCACACTGGCCAGGTCTCATGAAGTTTAAACAATTTTTTTAAATTGATTTCAGAGAGGAAGGGAGAGGGAGAAAGAGATGGAAACATCAATGATAAGAGAGAATCATTACTTGGCTGCCTCTTGCACTCCCCCCTACTGGGGATTGAGCCTGCAACCTGGGCATGTGCCCCAACCAGGAATCGAACCGTGACCTTCTGGTTCATAGGTAGACGCTCAACCTCCAAGCTACACTGGCTGGGCCAGGATATACTTCTGATCGCACCAACTCCTCTTAGGGGTATATGACTAAGGTGGAGAAAGACGAAAGCTCACTGTTATGGCTGCTCTGCTGGGCAGAGGGCCCTGGGCTTGGACTCAGACACTCCTGGGTTCCAGGCCTGCTTCATGGGCCGAGCCAACTTCCTCTCTTTCTACGTCCCTCTATAAAACGAGGCTAATATATCCCACTTGGGTTCTGATGGTTAAATGAGGCACACATGATACAAAATGTGTAAAATCACCTTGTGAATTGTAAGTGCAAGTCAAAACATTCCCATATGCCCCTCAAATAATTACCCTGCAAGTTCCTTAGCATTTTTCCATGTATCTACAACAAAGCACCCGTGTGCTGTATAAATTATGCTGAGTGCTCTGAAGGTAGAAGCCTCATAGACCTCAGCTTTCTGTACTTGGCACAAATGAAATGCTCAGCAAACCAAAAGGCTTATGAATTAAAAAGTTGTGGGCAGTTGTTTTAACAGAAACATAACTTTTGAGGAAAGAGTGAAGAAATAAAATGAGTCAGTGTAGTCAGGCTGACTATTTAGGCTAAATTCCTAAAATCAAGTAGGCTGAGGCAGGAGGAAATAGTTCTATTCTTGCTTTAACTAGGTGAGGACTTACACTTAAAAAAATGTTATTGATTTTAGAGAGAGAAAGGGAGAGAGATTGATGTGAGGTCAAAATATCAATAAGCTCTTTCCAGCACCCTCCCCCCTCCCCCCCCTCCTGGTAATTGAGCCCACAACCTGGACATGTGCCCTGACGGGAATCAAACCGTGACCTCCTGGTTCATGTGTCATCGCTCAACCTCTGAGCCACACCAATCTCATAAAGTTTATTTTTACTCTTTTTTTTTTTTTTTTTTTTTTTTTGCTCCAAGGCAGTATGTTTGCTGTATAAAATCAAAACAATACAGAAATTAGGCCCCGTCATCCCATTCCCCTGAGTTAACATATTCTTCCAGACTTTTACCAGAGCCTTTTAAAAATATTTTTTACTTTAACAATACAAAAGTTAAATGGAACAAAAAAATCTATCCGGGTAAGCTGTTTGGTAGATATCCCAATGACAGGTTATCAGTGGATATAGCAAGACATGCTAATTAGATGATCAGGGTTTTTTGTTTTTTGTTTTAAAAACCGGTTCAGGGATTGATCTCTGCGTTCTTTCAGCATTTGAGAGGCTGTGGCTGAGTCTCCGGATGAGGCGATGGACTGGCTCGGTGGAGACCAGAAGCCACACTGTCCTTGCTCTGCAGCCAGTCCCCCTGAGCACCCCCGTGGCCCTGAGGCCGCTTGGAAAGGTAGGCAGGGGACCCCAACACAAATGCCATTTCCCAGGCATCAGATCCGCAAAAACGGAAAAGCCTGACAAAACCAAGTTTGTGTGTGTGGGGGGGGGGGGGCGGGGGGAGGTGGTGGAGAAGAAACAGGACTTCTTACAGCTGGTGGCAGTGGAAACGGTGCAGCTGCCGGGGAGAACTGTTGGGCGAGAGCGCTGAAGGGCGCGTGTCCTCAGCGTGTGTCTGAGTGTGCCTGGAGACCTCGAGACTGTCCTCAGCAATGCCCGTCTCGGCCAGTGTGTACAGAGCTCATGTGTGGGATGTGCAGACGTCTTAGCCCGTTCGGGCTGCTGCAGCAAAAGACCACAGACCAGATGGTTTATAAGCAACAGAAAGTTCTTTCTCCCTGTTCCAGAGGCTGCAAGTCTGAGATTGAGCCCCAGCGTAGTTAATGGAGGACTCTGGGCCCAAGCACCAAAGCTCTATTATTTTGGAGAAGAGTTTTCAGAGACCAAATGACTGTGCCAACTCTCAGTAACTGTGGTTTGAGAGGCCGCAAACGCCAGTCTTTTAGTGGCGCTTAGCAAATTAAGAGTGAAAGCTGAATTTTTGGAAGGTTTTGATACTCTATATCTTGGAGTATCCCTCTAAAAGGCATATTTGTCTAAAAATTGAAATCCATATAAATGTCCGTGAGGAAATGTTCCCGGGAAGCCCCGGGTGGGCTCGGGCTGCCTGTCGCCGTGTCCAATAACGAAGGCAGGGTTGAGTCATGCAAGGCGTTTATTGGAAGGCCAGCCAACCAGGAAGGCAGGGAGCTTACAAGCATCTGAAACCTGTTTTATGGCAAGGTGCAGGGGACAGGATTATAAAGGGGGATGGGCGAGGGTGAGGCTGGGAATGGAATGCAGCTACATGCAGCCCTGGAGGTCCGCAGAATTCAGCTACCGTTCTTGGTCGTCGGGTGATGAGAGGATGTCTTGACTCCTGGTGGGGTCGGCCTGACCATGCATGATGGTTCTGCTTGCTGGGTACATTGTACACTGTCCCAGCTGAGTCACCTCCTCAATCACTTTGCCTGGGATCAAAGGGAGTATGCAGGTGCACCGGCCTAAGAAATGAAACTCAGGAAAACTTAACCCTCTGCTCCCATAAGTACATGTATTCTAGGATTTAAAGTTAATACGCCCTGGCTGGTTTGGTTCAGTGGATAGAGCGTCGCCTGCAGACTGAAGGATCCTGGGTTAGATTCCAGTCAGGGGCACATGTCGGGATTGCGGGCTCAATCCCCAGTGGGGGGCGTGCAGGAGGCAGCCGATCAGTGATTCTCTCTCATCATTGATGTTTTTCTCTCTCTCTCCTTCTTCCTTCCTCTCTGAAATAAATAAAAATATATTAAAAATAAATAAAATAATGATTATTTTTCAGATTAGTTCAGGTGCTCTATCAGATTATAAATCCCTCCCCCCCCATCAGAAACAACAGCTAATCCCAGGCCCACCCTCCTGTGGAATATTACAGAAATTGACAAGAGGGCGCGATCACATGCACCAACATGGAAGGGTGGCCAGGAGATGGAATGAACGACCAAAAGCAAGCTTCAGCAGAGGCTGAAAGTAAGTTCCCCAAAGTGGGATTGCTGGGTTAAAGGATGGGAGCGCAGCCGTGGCCGAGCGTCAACCTATGAACCAGGAGGTTGCAGTTTTTTGTTTTTTTTTAAAATATATTTTATTGATTTTTTACAGAGAGGAAGGGAGAGGGATAGAGAGTTAGAAACATCGATCAGCTGCCTCCTGCCCACCTCCTACTGGGGATGTGCCTGCAACCAAGGTACATGCCCTTGACCAGAATCGAACCTGGGACCCTTGAGTCTGCAGGCCGACGCTCTATCCACTGAGCCAGACCGGTTAGGGTGAGGTCGAAGTTTGATTCCAGGTCAGGGCACATGCCCAGGATGCTGGCTGGATCCCCAGTGGGGGCCGTGCAGGACGCTGCCAATCACTGATTCTCTCTCATCATTGATGTTTCTATCTCTCTCTCCCTTTCCCTTCCTTTCTGAAATCAATAAAAATATATTTTTAACAAAAGATGGGAGTGCATACACCCATTAGGGGGGGCTATCATCTCGGCAAGGATGCGGGGAATCTGAAACCCTGTGCACTGTTGGTGGGAATGCACAATGGTGCAGCTGATGAGGAAAATGGTGTGTTGGTTCCTCAAAACGTTAAGCATGCAATTACCATACGACACAGCAATTCCACTCCTAGGGGTACAACCAAAGCATTGAAAGCAGGGACATGAACAGGTACTTGCACATCCTTGTTCACAGGAGCATTATTCACAATAGCCAAGAGGTGGAAACAACCCTAGCGCCCCTCGATCGATGATCGATGAACAGATAACAAAACATGAGTACATCCATACAATAGAATATTTTTCAGCCTTAACAAGGAAGGAAGCTCTGACCCTGCTACAACATGGGTGAACCTGGAGGACATGATGCTGAGTGAAATAAGGCAGACACAGAAGGACAAGTACTGTACGACTCCTCTTATAGGAGGGTTAGAGGAGCCAGACTCATAGAGACGGGAAGTAGGTGTGGGTGCCAGGGGCTGAAGGAGGGGACTGGGCGTTAGTGTTTAACAAGGGGACGGGGTTTCAGATTTACAAGATGAAAAAAGTTTTGGAGGTGGGTGTGTGAATGTGATTATACCTAATGCCACAGAACTGGATGGTTAAAAGTAGTAAACTTCATGTTACATGAGGAGCATTTGAGGTCTTGCTCCCCAGCATATGTTGTCAGCTTGGCTCAAATAAACTCTTATAGAGCTTCAAAAAATTTTTCCATATATTATGTGTATTCCCCGAGCAGTGTGTGTGTGTGTGTGTGTGTGTGTGTGTGTGTGTGTGCCCGCGCGCAATTGTCATTTTGGTTAGTATTGCCATTTCCCCATAGGAGTCAGCCCATTGGTCCCTCCCACCAGCAGTATATGTGACTGCCAGTTGTCCCAGAGCCCTAACCACTGACACTGTTATCAAGCTTTTGGATTTCGCCAACGTGATAGTTGAAAAATGGTGGTTCCTTCTATGTGTTGTTGCTGTTTTTTAGAGAGAGGAAGGGAGGGGAGAGAAAGAGAGAGAGAGAGAGAGAGAGAGAGAGAGAGAGAGAGAGAGATTTGTTGTTACACTTATTTGTGCACCCAGTGGTTGTTTCCCATATGTCCAGGGATCGAACCCACAACCTTGGCGTATCCAGATGATGCGCTAACCAACTGAGCCACAGGCAGGGCCGCTCCCTGTAGTTCATTTGCATTTGTTTTGTGAGTGCGGCTGAGCATCTTCTCAGAGGTTTAAAGGCCATTTGTATTTTGGGGTCTGGTTTCATTTTGCTTCCTGTGAAGTGATCATATCCTTTGGTTGTTCATCGTTATTTACTGCTGAGAACTCTTCATATTGGCATGTTAGGCTTTTCCCTGTGGCCTGAGTTGTAAATATTTTCCCCAGTTAGTTACTGATTTTGGCCACGAGAAGTTTATTTCTGTGTAGTTGAATTTATCAACAATTTATCTTCTAGTTTTAGAGCCATCATCAGAAAAGTTTAGAAAGAGATTTTCCCAAAGTTTCTTCAAATAACTGTATGATTTCCCATCCCCCCTCTAAGCTTTGTGTTAAAATACATGTGAAACTTACCTTTTTAACCACTTTTAGTGGCCAGTTCAGTGGCGTTAAGCAGGTCACATTGTTGTGGAACTGTCTCCACCACCATCTCCAGGACGCCTTCACCTTGCAAAACTGAAACCCTGTCTCCATTAAACATGAACTTCCACCTGCCCCTGGCACCCACACTCAACTTTTTTAAAAAATATATATATTTTATTGATTTTTTTTACAGAGAGGAAGGGAGAGGGATAGAGAGTTAGAAACATTGATGAGAGAGAAACATCGATCAGCTGCCTCCTGCACACCCCCTACTGGGGATGTGCCCGCAACCAAGGTACATGCCCTTGACTGGAATCGAACCTGGGACCTTTCAGTTTACAGGCCAATGCTCTATCCACTGAGCCAAACCGGTTAGGGCCACACTCAACTTCTAATCTCAGTGAACTTGACTCCACCAGGAGCCTCCTGTGAGTGGTCTCCCATAGTGTTTGTCCTTTTGTGTCAGTGTTTATGCCAGTTATTCTCAATAAAGCTTTCTTTCTTTTTTTTCCAGCAAAGCGAGCAAGGATTTATTGACTGAAGCAAAAACACACTTGGGACAGTGAAACAAGGAAGGGCACAGAAGGAGCAACAGGAGAGCCTGGGCTGGGCTGGGCTGGCTCGCTGGGAGTCAGAGAAAAGGGGCCTTGCAGACTGGGTCAGGGGGTGAGCCTAGGTTGAGCTGCCACTGTCCATTGCTCCCCTGGTTGCAAGTCTCCTGGGGTCCCTTGCAGTTTAGGAGATACGTGCCTGCCCTGGCCGTTTTGGCTCAGTGGACAGAGTGTCTGCCTGCGGACTGAAGGGTCCCAGGTCTGATTCTGGCCAAGGGCATGTACCTAGGGTGCAAGCTCGATCCTGGGCCCTGGTTGGGTGCATGCAGGAGACAACCAATCAATGTGTCCCTTTCATCATTGATGCTTCTATCTCTCTCCCTCTTTCTTTCTGTCTGAGATCAATTAAAACAATTAGTTTTTTTTTTTTTTTTTAAAGGAGATACGTGCCTGTGGGGGAAAGAGAGGGAGAAGGGAATGGGACAGGCGTGCTTCCTGCGGGGAGAGCACCGAAGCTGTTTTTAAATAGACGTCATATTAGGTTTACAGAAAAAAATGAGCACATAGTGCAGAATGTCCCCATATCCCCCCTCCCCACCCCTAGTTTCCCTGTTATTACCATCTTAGTTCAGTGGGGAACATTTGTTACAATTGATGAGCCAATATTGATACATGATTATTACCTAAATTCCACAGTTTACATAGGGTTGACTTTCTGTGTAGAGAGAGTGGGTTTGGACAATTGTATGACATATATGCACCATGATAGTCCTGTACAGGATCGTTTACTGTTCTAAAAATCCTGTGCTTCACTTATTCATCCTTCCCCATCCCCAACCCCTGGCAACCACTGATCTTACTGTCTCCATAGTCTTTCCTTCTCCAAAATGTCTTATAGTTGGAATCAAACAGTATGTAGCCTTTTCAGACTGGCTTCTTCTACCCAGAAACATGCATTTAAGCTTCCTGCATACCTTTTCATGGCTTGAGAGCACAGTTTTTAAAATCACTAAAGCCCTGGCTGGGTGGCTCAGATGGTTGGAGTGTCGTCCTGTCCATCAAAAGGTTTCGGGTTCAATTCCCAGTCAGGGCACATACCTAGGTTGTGGGTTTGATCCCCAGTAGGGGTGCATATGGGAGGCAACTGATCGATGTCTGTCTCTCTCTAAAAATCAATGAAAACATGTCCTCAGGTGAGGATTAAAAAGAAATCAGTTTAAAAAATAAAGTCACTAGGTATATTGCTCTAGTTGGATTACCACAGTTTGTTTCCCTACTCACCTATTGAAGGACATCTTGGTGCTGTCAGTTGACTAGGTGGGTTATGGGTGGCGGTGGAACCCCACAGCCTGAGGAGTGTGTAGCCCGGGGCGACCACCAGAGGGTGCCAGATCTCCCCTTTCCTCTCAAACCCGGTGGGCGCCAGCCACTTCCCCATCTGTTCTAACCCACTGTTCCCTGCACTAGGGCTGATCTGGTCTTTGGAACTAGGATTGATATGGACGCAACTGTGGGAAAAGTTAAGATGGACCTGCTTCCTTTGGAATAAAATCCAGGGATTCATGACTAGATGTTTTCCTTGGACTTGAAGGGTGTGTGTGTGTGTGGGAGGGAAGTTCTTGCTTCAGCGTTTATGGAGCTTGTCCGGAATCTTGCCCCCAAAGAATTAACTAAAGTGCCAGCTGGGCCTTCCATCTGTAGAGATGGGCAGGGAGGAAAAGCAGACCCAAGTCCTGCTTTCCCAGAGTGTGATGCCATCAACCTGTTGTGTTGGCTGTTTGCATCTGGTTGGTGTGACGGCCCTGCAGGAGGGACACACATGTTGTCAGGCTCTGTAGAGAAGGCATTGCCTGTTCCCCAATTGCTGATCAATTTTTAAGAATGTGTTTATTAAGACACTTAGGATGATAAGGAGTATGGATTTCTACCCACCGATAGGTTTTTAATTATTAATTTATGATGAATTATTACACACTGAATCCAATTCAGGGGAAATAGAGCATTAAACCACTTAAGAATTCTCATGGAAACTTGAGTGAAACTGGAACTCTTAACTCTTGTCATTCTCATTTCCTGAACTCTCTCCCTCATCCTTTAAAAGAGAAATGAGACTGTCTAGGGCGGGGGGATAAAATGGACACATATGTAATACCCTTTGTAATACTTTAAGCAATAAAAATTTAAAAAAAAAAAAAAAAAAAAAAAAAAATAAAAGAGAAATGAGCCCTGGCTGGTTGGCTCAGTGGATAGAGCGTCAGCCTGTGGACTGAAGGGTCCCAGGTTCGATTCTACTCAGGGGCATGTGCCTGGGTTGCAGGCGCAATCCCCAGTGGGGGCTGGGGGTGTGTGCAGGAGGCAACCAATCAATGATTCTCTCTCATCATTGATGTTTCTATCTCTCTCTCCCTCTCCTTTCCTCTCTGAAATCAATAAAAATATATATTAAAAATAAATAAAAGGGAAATGACAATTCATTTTGGTGAGAGCATCCTGGACAAAGGTATATTGACCCTATAGGGGACTTTATAAAAACCCAGCTCTGGCCATACCCATGGTACTTGGGTTTCTCAGATCCTCATACAACATTTTGCCTAGATCACCACCCGCCTCCAGAAGCCACAGGGACCACGGATCACGAGGGGAGGCTGCTGGGGAACCCTGCCTGGGAGTCCAGGACGTCTCCAGCATAAGGAGGGGCATCCAGGCAGAGGCAATACTGTGTGCTAAGACCACCAGGTCATGCGACCTTGGCCGTGGTATAGAGATGGACTTGGTCCTAGGCAGTTGGGACGGTACATGTATTTTGTAAAAATTAATAGCCTTTATTTTTTTTGAACAGTTTTAGGTTTATAGAAAAATTAAGCAGTAAGCATAGTTTCCATACTTCTCCCCACCATAATTTCTCCACTATTAACATGCATTGGTGTGGTGAATTTGTGATAAAGAATGAAACAAAATTGATACATTACTATTATTAACTGAAGCCCATAATTTACAGTAGGGTTCACTCTTAGTGCTATACAGTTCTATGAGTTTGGACAAATGTATAGTGACAAGCATCCACCATCACGGCACCACACAGAACAGTTCCACTGCCCTAAGTCTTCTGGGCTCCACCCATTCCTCCCTCATCCCCAAACTCCTAGAAAATACTGATTTAAAAAATATATTTTTAATTGATTTCAGAGAGGAAGGGAGAGGGAGAGATAGAAACATCAATGATGAGAGAGAATCATCAATCAGCTGCCTCCTGCACTCCCCCCCACTGGGGATGGAGCCCGCAACCTGGCATGTGCCCTAACTAGGAATCAAACCATGACCTCCTGGTTCATAGGTCAACACTCAACCACTGAGCCACACCAGGCGGGCAATACTGATCTTTTATAGTCTTCATAGTTTTGCCTTTTTCCAGGATGTCCTAAGGTTGGAATCATATAGTATGCAGTGTTTTCAGGCTGCTTCTTTTGTTTGTTTGTTTGTTTGTTTGTTAATCCTCACCCAAGGATATCTTTTCCATCGATTTTTAGAGTGGAAGGGAGAGACAAGGGGAGAGAGAGAGAAAGAGAGAGGGATTGGCTGCCTCCCTCAGGCACCCCAACTGGGGCCGGGGATCAACTTGTCACCCAGGTACAAGCCCTTGACTGGGACTCTAACCTGAAACCCTTGTGTGCACAGGCTGACATTCTAATCACGGGGCCACCCGGGCCAGAGCCAGGCTGCATCTTTCAATAAGCAATATGCATTTAAGGTTCCTCCATGTCTTCTCATGGTTTGGCAATCTTTTTTTTTTAAATTTTTTAATGTATTTTTTATTGATTTTTTTACAGAGAGGAAGGGAGAGGGATAGAGAGTTAGAAACATCGATGAGAGAGAAACATCGATCGGCTGCCTCCTGCACATCCTCTACTGGGGATGTGCCCACAGCCAAGGTACATGCCCTTGACCGGAATCAAACCCGGGACCCTTGAGTCCGCGGGCCGACGCTCTGTCCACTGAGCCAGACCGGTCGCAGTGGTTGGCTGGTTTGGCAATCTTATTTTTTCTTTCTATTTTTCACGTACATTTTTGTTAATTACGGTGAGATACACATAATATAAAATTTATAATCATCATCAGTTTTAAGTGTCCACGTCAATGGTATTAAGTGCATTCACATTGTGAGCGACCATCACCATCCTCCGTCTCCAGAACTCTTTTCATTTTCCCCAACTGAAACTTTGTCCCCATTAAAGGTATCTCTTCCTTTTTCCCCCCCCAATCTAAGAAATTGTGATAGAATACACATATCATAACATTTGCCATCTTAACCATTCTGGAGCGTACAGTTCAGTGGCACTAAGCACATTCACATAGTTGTGCAACCATTACCACCTACAGAACGTCGTCATCTTTTCAAACAAAACTCTGTCCCCATTAAACACTAAGTCCCCACCACCCCAACCCCAGCCCCCGGTGAATCTGATTCCCCTAGAGACCTCATTTAAGTGGAATCACACAGTGCGACTGGCTTGTTTCACTAAGCACAATATCCTCAAGCTTATGCATGTCATTACACTTGTCAGAACTTCCTTCCTTCCTAACGCTGAATGATAAGTTGGGACTTGCTCTGTCACATTGCTATTTGTTTATTTCTATATACCTTAGGGCTTTTTTTATTCCTCATTCCCTGCATTACTGTTTTCTTTTGGGGTTACTTTATTGTAGTGAAACATTTAAGTTCCTTTCTCATTTCCTTTTGTGCATATTCTATAGCTATTTCCTTTGTGGTTACCATGGGGATTACATTTAACATCCTAAAGATACAACACTGTAATTTGGATTTATGCCAGCTTCACGTCAATAACATATAAAAACTGTGTTTCTGTGCATCTCTACCTCCACTCCTTTCAGTTCTGGGTTTAAAACATTTACATCTTTATACATTGTATGTTCAAAACAAGAAACAATTACCTTTTTTCTTTATTGCTCCAGTCAACGACAGGGAAATTCTGAGGTCCAAGGGCTGGGGTTTAGGCAGGAGGCTGCCCTGCAGGCCGAGGAGGTGGTGGAGGGGCCCTATTTGACCTTCTTCTTGAGGCCCAGGTGGTTGGTGTGGTCGCACTTGGGGCATTTGACTGCATAGGGGTGCGGATGGGCATAGCACCCGCATCATATCATCTTGTTGCAGTTTTACTTCTGGGTGAGGTGGTGGAGGGAGGGCTCAAGCACCAGGTGTAGGGTGGACTCTTTCTGAACATTGTAGTCAGAGACGGTGGACACCCTCCAGCTGTTTGTCTGCAAAAATCAGCTGCTGCTGGCCAGGCGGGATGCCCTCCTTGTCTTGGATTTTAGCTTTGACACTCTCAGTGGTGCCACTGGGCTCGACCTCAAGGGGATGGTTTTACCTATCAGAGGTTTTTTTTTTTTTAATATATTTTTTTATTGATTTCAGAGAGGAAGGGAGAGGAAGAGAGAGATAGAAACATCAATGATGAGGGAGAATCATTGATCGGCTGCCTCCTGCACGCTCTCCTCTGGGGATCGAGCCCACAACCTGGGCATGTGCCCTTGGCCAGAATCAAACCTGGGACCCTTCAGTCCACAGGCCGACGCTCTATCCTTGGAGCCAAACCAGCCAGTGCCCCATCAGAGTTTTCACAAAGATCTGCATCTCTGCATCTGCCGGGGACCCTGCATGGTGCCTCATTGAAGAGCAAGAAACAATTTTTAAAATGTATTCGTCTCTTAAATTATGTATAAAATCATGAAGTTAAAACCAACATTATAATAACACTGGCGTTTAGACTAAGCAATCAGTTTTTAAAAATGTATTAATCTCTTAAATCATGTAGAAAACAGAGTGGAGTTGCAAACTGTTGTTACAATAATGTTAGCTTTTACAACTGCCCATGTATTTACCTTTATTGAGCCCTTTATTTCTCCTTGTGGCTTTGAGTTACTGTCTCGTGTTCGTCCCTTCATTTCACCCTGCAGGATGCCTTGAGCATATCTTGTGGACCTAGTGGTAACAAACATTCTCAGCATTTGCTTATATGGGAATGTCTTAATTTCTCTCTCACTTTTGAAGGACAGTTTTGCAAGATATAGGATTCCTGGTTGACAGTTTTCTTCATTTTGCACTCTGAAAATATCAGACCTCTGCTTCTGGTCTCCACAGTTTCTGATGAGAAATCTGCTGATGATCTTGAGGGTAAATTTGTATGCGATGTGTTGCTTCTCATTTGTTGCCTTCAAGATTCTCTTTTTCTTGCCGAAACCGGTTTGGCTCAGTGGATAGAGCGTCGGCCTGCGGACTGAAAGGTCCCAGGTTCTATTCCGGTCAAGGGCATGTACCTGGGTTGTGGGCACATCCCCAGTAGATGTGCAGGAGGCAGCTGATCGATGTTTCTCTCTCGTCGATGTTTCTAACTCTCTATCCCTCTCCCTTCCTCTCTGTAAAAAATCAATAAAATATATTAAAAAAAAAAAAAAAGATTCTCTTTTTCTCTAGCTTTTGACAACTTGATTATAATATGTCTTAGTGTAGGTTTCTTTGAGTTAGTTCTACTTGGAGTTCATTGAGCTTCTTGGATGTTTATATTCATGTCTTTAATCAAATTTGGAAATTTTCATCCATTATTTCTTCAAATATTTTCTGGCCCTTTCTCTTTCTGGAAAATCCCACAATGAGTATGTTAGTTCACTTGATGGTTTCCCACAAGTTCTTCAGGCTTTGTTCACTTTTCTTCATTTTTTTTTTTCTTCTGTTCCTCAGACACAGTAATTACTATTATCCTCTCTTCATTTTTGCTGATTTTTTCTTCTATCTGCTCTTTTTAGAATTCCTATCTCTTTATTGATATTTCCAACTTATTCACACAGGTAGTCTTACTGTCCTGCTGTCCCCATCTTATAGGCAAGTGGCAGGATCTAAATTCAGACTCAGGTAATTAGGTTCAAGCCCAAGGTCTTAAGCTTTGCTCCTCCTTGCCCTGGTAAGGGATTTTACACTAGTTCAACTCTGTGGTACATCGCATCCTGGAACTTCCTGGTTAGTTAGTTACCTGAGGAAATATAAGGCCCAGGGGGCAAGAGACCCCTCCAGAAGGTGAGATCAGGCATCTTAACCTATCCAAAACAAAGCAAACAAACAAAAAACCCCCACAGAAACCTCTCTCTACTTTGTTCAGAAAGCAATTTAAGGGAAGTAAATTTCAGCACATACCACATTGAGGGATAAAAACAAGATGGTCTCCTTTTCTTCAGCCCTTAATACTTGCTAAAAGCTTTCTAGGTGCCTGTGAGGGTAGCACAGATGATCTAGTAACCACCAAAGTCTTCACAGTAGCCTTTAAATCCCTCCTGATTCATCCTGAATTTCTTTTCCCTCGTCCATGCAGTTCCTAGCTCTTTTCAAACACAAGTACACAAAACATGGTCACACCTCAGTGCCTTTGCATTTGCTGTTTCTTCTACCCAAAAGCTGGTTTTGCCTTATACCTGTGCGGTTTCTTCCCTTCATTCTGAGCTCTCCTCAGAATCACCTTATTGAAAAGGTGTTCCTTGACCACCCTGTTTGAGAACCCTCTCTAGCCTCTTGTCCTGCTTTCCTTTTTTGCTGATACTCATTAATGTTTTCTCTGTCCATCTCCCACACTGGACGAAGGTCTGAAGGAGCAAGGATCTGCCTGTCTTCTTCACTACCACCGCTCCAGTGCCCAGCATGTAGTGCAGACTCAATGTTATGGACTGAATGCTTGTAGCCTCCACAAATGGATATGTTGAAATCCTAACCTGCAAGGTGATATTAGGAAGTAGGGATTTTTGGATATGATTATGAGAATGAATGGGGTTAGATTTCTTTTATTGTAAAGAAATCCCAGAGAACTCTCTTGCCCTCTCTTTCCGTCACATGAGGACACAGTGAGATGTCCCTCTATAAACCAAGAACTGAACTCTCACCAGACGCTAAATCTGCCGACACCTTGATCTTGTCCTTCCCAGCCTCCAGAGCTGAGAGGAATAATTTTGTTGTTGATAAGCCACCCAGTTTACGGTGTTCTGTTGAAGCAGCCTGAACAGACGAAGGCAGCCACTATTTGGAGTTAAATGCATGAGCTGACATCCTGCACGTTATGGTTTGCAGAGAGGGCATTGAGGTGACCTCAAATGACAGCCTGATTTGCTGCTATTGAAAAATCCTGTCCAATCTTGAGCAATGAATGTCACTTACTGCATCCCAGGGATTAGATCCTGGTGGCCATAGATTATATTTAGGCTTCCTGCCATCTTTTTTTTTTTAATATATTTTATTGATTTTTTACAGAGAGGAAGGGAGAGAGATAGAGAGTTAGAAACATCGATGAGAGAGAAACATCGATCAGCTGCCCCCTGCACATCTCCTACTGGGGATGTGCCCGCAACCCAGGTACATGCCCTTGACCAGAATCAAACCTGGGACCTTTCAGTCTACAGGCCAACGCTCTATCCACTGAGCCAAACCGGTTTTGGTGGCTTCCTGCCATCTTATTGCTACTTTTTTTTTTTTTTTTTTTTTTTTTTTTGCAAAGAGTAAGCTTCATAATTGTCTCTGCTTTTGAAACCAAAGCTTGGTGGCTGTTCCATTTAAGCATGTGGTCAAGGAAAGGTCCCTTCACCTGTTCAATTTCAGGCCATTGCTCCATGAAACTCGCCTCTGGAATGCTACTTTGCAAAACAGTTGAGGCCCATTATGAGCTCTTTTGCTCTTAAAGCATTGTAAACGTGAATTACAGAGATGGAATTTGTTTTGTTGGAGATTTAAAAAATGCACCAGGTTCTGGCTAGCGTGGCCCAGTTGGTTGGAGTGTCATCCCATATACCAAAATGTGGTGGGTTCAATTCCCGGTCAGGACACTTACCTAGGTTGCGGGTTTGATCCCGTCGTGGCACATGGGGGAGGCAACTGATTGATGTGATATTTCTCTCTCTCTCTCCCTTCCTCTCTCTAGAAAGAAAAAATCAATTAAAAATGCACCAGTATCTTTTCCTTTCCTGGCTCTATCTTGGTCCCTGTGAGACCATGATCTTGAAGGAATGAAGGTGACATTGAGAGAGTATAATGTCACCATGGAGACAAGTGTGTCTGATCCCTGTGCAACCATGTTCTTGGAGAGTTGAAGGTGACGTTGATAAGGTACGATGTTACTATGGAGATGACTGAGATTTGTTCTATGAACCATGTTCTTGGAGAGATGCAAATGATATTGATATAGTACAGTGTTACCATGGAAACAGCTGGGCCTGATTCTATTAGCTGCAATCATGGCAAAAAGATTGTGAAGAAATTAATATGCCAGCAGCTCCTAGGATATATGGCTGCCAAAAAAGTCTGTGGTAATTTGTGTTTCTACTGACAAATCAGTGAATGTCACCTGAAATCACTGTGAAGATGAAATATAAAAAACTGCCAGAAAGGAAGTCAGAAAGATCTTCTAGTCTACCCCTTGTTGGAGATTTCTCCTGTATTAATAGCTGGATAAAGCAGAAATGTTTGCACCATTTGTTGTAAGTATACATGCAAAAGAAAACAAGTAAGGCAAAGAACAAAATAAGGCCACCTTGAAACTTCATACTTGGCCTACAAATCAAACTGTAGGAGTCAGAGCAGCTGGGGGTATGCCTCTATATGCTCTACGCCTAGATTTTTTTTTTAGCAGAATTTTAGTTTTATTTCAGTGGGTTTACCAATTCATCTAATGAATTTTTTAAAAGGAAAATTTCTATTGGCAGCCAACATCACTTGTTCTAATTAGAATATAACAGTGAAAACAGACGTGATGACAGCTACTACAGAAACAGTATGGTGGTTAAAAATAGGATTTCCACCCTGGCAAGGTGGTTCAGTTCATTGGAGCATCATTCTGTACACCAAAAGGTTGTGGGTTTGATTCCGGGTCAGGGCACATACCTAGGTTGAGGGTTTGCTCTTCAGTGGGGGCAGGTATGGGAGGCAACAGACTAATGTTTCTCTCTCTCTCTCCTCCTTCTTCTCTCTCCCTCTCAAATAAATAAAAAAATGTCCTGCCCCAGCTTGTTTGGCTCCATGGATAGTGTGTCGGCTTGTGGACTGGAAGATCCTGGTTCCAGTCAAGGACACATTCGAGAATTGTGGGCTTGATCCCCAGTGAGGGGCATGCAGGAGGCAGCCAGTCAATGATTCTCTCTCATCATTGATGTCTCTGTCTCTCTCTCCCTTCCTCTCTGAAATCAATACAAAATATATTTAAAAAATAAATAAAAACATGTCCTCAGGTGAGGATTAAAAAAAATAATTTCCATACCATTCAGCAATTCCGCTCCTGGGTATATGCCCCAAAGAATTGAAAGCAGGGCCTTGAACAGATAGGTGTACACCTGTGTTCACAGTAGCATTATTCACAATTTGCACATCTTCTGGGTTGCAGATAGTAGAGTTCTCGTTGTATTTTCGCGTAGTGGGAATAAGGCCAGAGAGTTCTGTGAGGACTCTTTTATTTTTTTTTTAATCCTCACCTGAGTACATTTTCCTATTGATTTTTAGAGAGAGTGGAAGAGAGAGGAAAAGACAGAGAGAAACACATCTACTGGTTGCCTCCTACACAAACCCTGACCAGGGCCCAGGCCACAGAAGAGCCTGCAACTAAGGTATGTGCCCTTAACCGGAATCGAACCCAGAACCTTTCGGTCTGCAGGCTGATGCTCTATCCACTGAGCAAAACCAGCTAGGGCTGAGAGGTCTTTTTTATAAGGGCACTAATCCCATTCATGAGAACTCTACCCTCATGACCTAATCATTTCCCAAACACCCTGCCTCCTGTTACCATCCCATTGGGCATTAGAATTTCAATGCATAAATTTTAGGGGACACAGCATTCAATGCATTGCAGTGATCATTATCTTCAGAGGAAGAACTTTCACTCTGGACAACAGTTAAGGGGCAGCTCTGAAGTTAGCAGCCTCTGATTCCTGCTGAGCACCCAAGCCCTCATCAATGGCACATTGACACATGATTCAAATGCTTCAACACTAGAAGAAGACCAAAAAAAAAAAAAAGTCCCCACTCTTTACATCCAACAAACTCCCTGGTACTGGGAGACAGCAAAGATGGCTGCAGTTTTCTGCCCTCTTGGACTTTATCATTTCCTGGAAGAAATGAATGAGAAAGGTGTGTAGTAAGAGTTTAACCTGGCCCCAGAAGAGGTTTGGACTTTGAACCCACCTTCTGAGAGGTGGACTCTAAGATGCCATGTCTGGATGGTCCAATGGTATGCGTTAGGGCAGAAAGACCCACAATGTGATTTAAGGTGGGATTTTGGGTCTCGTGGTATTAGTGGACCTGGGGACTGAGACGGCATGTGGACAACCAACCAATCCACAAAAGGTGCCTACAGAATGGAATGCCAATAAAAACTCAGGGCCTGTGCTTGGGTGAGCTTTCCTGATGGGTCATACTCTGTGCGTATATTACTCATTGATGCCGGGAGAGTGTATCTGTCTACCTCACAGGTAGACATTTGGTGCTTCTCCTGGATGCTGCCGTATGCTCCATTTTTGTTGTTTAATTTCACGCTGTATCCTTTCCCTGTAATTCATAACCATGAGTATAACAGCTTCCAGTCAGTTCTGTGAGTCTTTCCAGTGAATGACCAAACCCAAGGGTGGTCTTGAGGACCTCTGATCTTGCAGCTGGTATCAGAAATGAGAGCAGTCTTGGGTGGACTAGTGTCCTCAAACTTTGTGGTTGCGTCTAATCCTTCATAGAAAATAATTAAATGAAAATTATCTCTTTGAAGCCCTAGCCAGTGTGGCTCAGTTGGCTGGAGGCTGTCCTGTGCACTGAAAGGTTGCTGTTTTTATTCCCAGTTGGTCAGGGCACATACCTAGGTTGCGAGTTTGATCCCCTGTAAGGGGCATGCAAGAGGTAGCCAATCAATGTTTCTCTACCACTGAGTCACGCTGGCCAGGGCCAGAGTAAAGTATTAGTTATCGAGTTTATGCTTCGCAGTAGGAGATTCTTCACACCTCTCAGCCTGCTCCGGAGGTTGGTTGTGAGGTCCTGGCTGCGCTTAGAAGTTAGCTGGGTGACTGGGATTTATTACTGTGTATGAATTTTTTAAAAATTCAGGCAAAATATGTATAACATAAAATGTATCACCATAGCCCGGCTAGGTATGGCTCAGTGGTTGAGCATCAGCCCAGAAACCAAGAGGTCACAGGTTCAATTCCCAGTCAGGGGATATGCACAGATTGTGGGCTCGATCCCCAGTCGGGGGCATGCAGGAGGCAGCCAATCAATGATTCTCTCTCATCACTGATATTTTTTTTCTTCTTTTTTAAAATCCTCACCCAAGGATATTTTTCAATTGCTTTTTAGAGAGAGTGGAAGAGAGATGGGAAGACAGAGAAAAATATCGATGTGAGAGAAGCACATCGATTGGTTGCCTCCTGCAGGAGCCCTGGCCAGGGCCTGGGCTGGGGAGGAGCCTGCAACAGAAATACATGCCCTTGACCACAATCTAACCCGGGGCCCTTTGGTCCACAGGCTGATGCTCTATCCACTGAGCCAAACTGACTAGGGCTTATCATTGATATTTCTATCTCTCTCTCCCTCTCCCTTCCTCTCTAAAATCAATAAAAATGTATTTAAAAAATTTACCGTCATAACCATTTTAAGTGTCCAGTCCAATGGCATTAAGCACATTCACACTGTTCTGCAGCCATCACCACCGTCCATCTACAGAATTATTTTCATTTTGCAAATCCAAAAGTCTGTCCTCATTAAACACTAACTCCCCCTCCCCCAGCCCTGGGGATCCACCCTTCTACTGCCTGTCTCTGAATTTGACTCCTTTCGGGATCTCCTGTAAGTGGAATCATATGGTGTTTGTTGTTTTGTGTTTGGCTTATCACTCAGCAAAATGTCCTCAAAATTCATCTATGCTGTAGCATATGTCAGAATGTTCTTCCTTTCTAAGGCTGAATAATATTCCGTTGTGTGGATATAGTCATTTTTTTATTCAGTCATCTATTGATGGGCACTGGGGTGGTTTCCACCTCTTGCTATTGTGAATAATGCTGTTGTGAACATTAATAAAGGAAACCTAAGATTGAATTAGGGGGGCGGCCTATAGGAGGGAGCTTGCATCTCCAGCAGGAAAATGTTTTCTATTCTACTACCCCAGCAAGAGGAAGGAAGATCTTCTCTTACCCTGGCAACAGCTTAGCCAATGAAAGCCACTACATTTCAAACTCTCAATTTCCCTCCATGGGCTTTGTTTATAACAGCTCCTCCCAAATAACCCCTTTTCTCTATAAAAGAACAGTTCCTCCCCTTTGTTCACTGACTGGCCTATGGTTTTGCCACAGCTTGCATGGCCCAAAGTGCAATTCGTTGCTATTCCCGAATAAACCAATTTTTGCTGACAAAATAAGTGTTCTATTTTTAAGGTCAACACTGCTATGAGCACAGTGTACAACTATCTCTTTAAGACCCTCCATTCAATTCTTTTGATCATATACTCAAACGTAGAATTGCTAGATCGTATGGTTAATTCTATCTCTAACTTTTTGAGGAACCGCCGTATGTTTTTCCTCAGCAGCTGCACCATTTTACATTCCCACTAACAGTGCACAGGAGTTTGGATTTCTCCACATTCTTGCCAGCACTTGTTATTGTTGATAGGAGCCATCCTCATGGGTGTGAGGTAGTAATCACGTCCCAGTGTTGAGTCTGCTCCTGCCTTCCTAAGAAGGGTATCTCGGGTTTATGAAGTCATCAGAAGAACCAGGGAGAAGTAACAGCCAGAGAAACCTAGGGCAGTGGAACCCTTCCCCCAGGAGAAGCACTGAGGCCCCACCTCCTGTGCCTTCCCCAAGGTCACCCTGCAGATGGGAGCGCAGGTGCAGGCAAGGTTCATGGACACAGCATGAACCTGCTCCAGCAGACGCAGGTTCTTGTTTCTCCAGTTCAGGGTTGGACAACCTGTTCTGCCACAACCGCTAATGCCACTCCCAGGCTTGATTTGCACTGCAAATGAGGCCAGTGGAAGAAAGGCAGGAGAAAGTACAGGGGTAAAGAGGAGGCTGATGGAAAGGGGCCAGTGGGACAGCCACTTGGCTCTGTCAACCCATGCCCTGCTGCTGGGTCTACACAAACGCACGCCCTGCTGCAGGGCCGAGGTGACGAGCCATTCCTGCTATGATCCTTGCATGACAGATGAAGGTGAAAGAATGCTTAGAAACTCCAAGGGACATTTGGTCATGTCTGGAGACATTTTTGGGTGGTCGTAACCCTGGGTTGGGAGGGTGGGTTTTTTTTTATTTATAGGAAATATTTTTATTTCAAAAAGTATTGAAGGTACCCTACAACCTTAAACAGGGTCCTGGATATGTAAACCTATAGAACAGACAAATAAATACGTAAATCTGTCCCCTCTTTGGGGCTGGAACTGGATGTTGGACATTGGAGTGAGGTGTCCTTTATCACATGCATCTCTGAAGTCATATATAGAATACTTAATAATATTTATTATTATACATATAATTATCCTGGGTCTTTGGATTTTGGACTTGTCAGCCTCCATAATCACTAGCATTAAATACTAGTAACCGAATTTATGCAACTTAATTTGTTTTGCAGACAGATAAAGTCTGGACATCAAATATGTAGAGACAGTCCCAGCCCCAGTTGGCCCAGCCTCTGTCCCCAAGTCAGTGTATGGACATCTGTATATTATGGGAGCTACAGAGGGGAGGGCAGGGCAGGGCAGGGGAAGGGAGCAGGTGTCTTCGAAGGATAGTCCCTATTCCTGGACTCCCAGCTGGAGGCTGGAGGGCCCTGTTGTGGCTGAGGCTGCTGCCTCTTCTTCCCATCGTTGTGGATTTTTTAAATATTCATTACTAGAGGCCCAGTGCATGAAAATTCATGCACTGGAGGGGCGTCTCTCAGCCCGGCCTGCCCCCTCTCACAGTCTGAGAGCCCTCAGGGGCGGGAGGTGACCCGGTGATCAGGGGAAGGTGAAGCCCCCATCACACCTCTGCTGCCACCACTGCCTCAGCTGGCCCTGGTTACCTGAGCCTCAGGTGGCCCTGAGCGGCTGGGGACCTGGGGGACTCTGGAGGCAGGTGCTTGGCAAGGCCGGGCCCAAGGCACCTGCCGCCCCAGTGGGGCTGAGGGGACTGGGCGCCACCATCTTTGAGGGCATGGCAATTAGCATATTCCCTCCTTATTGGCTGTGGATGCCGCCATCTTTGAGGGCGGGACAATCAATTAGCATATTCCCTCTTTATTGACTGTGGGCTCCACCATCTTTGTGACAGCGTGAGGGTCAATTAGCATATTCCCTCTTTATTAGATAGGATAACTTTGTATTAATATCAGGTATACCCATCTTTGGTCTTTTAATCAACCAATGGTTTCCTGGTGGTGGGGACCTGGGTAGTTCTAGGGAGTGGACATGAAGGAGAGGAATGTAGACCCAGTTCTCTCTCCTTCACTGGCCGACACCAAATCAACTATCATCTGAGCAGCTGCGAGACAGTGGGATGGTCAGTCACAGTGAAGGACCAAAGAACAGGAAGCCAGGACACGGGACCCCCACAAGGGAGCTCCTGGAGGGAAGGCCAGACAAAGGCCCAAGCCCCAAGGTGGCACCTGGGGGCAAGCCCTGGCTCTGGCCTCCATGCTGATCGGTGATGGATAGAGGCCAGGGTTGTTGCTTGACAATCTATGGTCACAAGATGGTTTTCACAGCAGAGGATTATTGGGCTGAAAATGTCAATGGCACTGTGGTTGAGAACCCCTGCCTTAGACTGTCTTCTAACAAACCCTTGAATAAATGGACTCAAGGTGGTCCAAACCTGACATACACCTCCTCCTCGAGATTTTCCCCACAGAGAAGGGAGAGAAGTGCTACATTTTAGATGTTTTCATTTTACACTCCTTGTGGTGGCGTCACCCTGGTCCAGCCCCGGGGATGAAAATTGAATTCGTTGGTACATCCATGCCAGTCGTCCAGGGAGTGTCCAGTGAACACTGTGTCCTGTGCCCATGTGTTTCTACTCTACTTTGGTGATGTGATGGTTAATTTTATGTGTCAACCTGGCTGGACTACAGTGCCCAGGTATTTGATCAAGCATTAATCTGGATGTTTCTGTGAGGGTGTTTTTGGATGAGATTCACATTGAAATTAGTAGACTGTGAGTAAAGCAGATTGCTCTAGATGTGTGTGGGCCTCATCCAATCAGTTGAAGGCCTGAATAGCTCAAAAGACTAATCTTCCCTGAGCAAGAAGGAATTCTGCCAACAGACAGGACTTCAACTACAGCATCAGCTCCTCGTGGGTCTTCGAATTTTGGACTTGCCAGCCTCCAAATCACTTGAACCAATTCCTTTAAATCAATCTTGTATTCGTCTGCTCAGGTTAACTACAACACCATAAAGTCGGTGATTTTAAAACGGAAATGTATTTTTCACAGTGATGGAGGTTTGGAAGTCCAGGATCAAAGTGCCAGAAAATTCACTTTTTAGTGAGGGCCACCTTTTCCTGATAGATGGCCATCTTCTCATTGTGTCCGAGGGGGAGGGGGAGGGGGAGGGGGAGGGGGAGGGGGAGGGGGAGGGGGAGGGAGAGAGAGAAACATCAATGTGAGAGAGACGCATAGATTGGTTGCCTCCTGCACGTGTGCACGTTGCCTGACCAGGTCCTGAGATCTGAGATTGAACCTGCAACTCAAGTACATGCCCTTGACTGGGAATCCAACCTGTGACCCTTCAGTGCATGGACTGATGCTCTAGCCACTAAGCAACACTGGCGAGGACAAAGAAAGCAAGTTTAATGGAAACCAGAAAATGCCTAAATAGATAGATCACATTCATGGAAGACTTAATAGTGTTAAAAGATGGCGCTTCTCTTGATTTGGTATGCAAGCCCAGTCAAAATCCCATCATGTTTTTTTGGTTAGAAATTGAGAAGATGCTAAAATGTACATAGTAATGCAAAGGATCTAGAGCAGCAGTTCTCAACCTGTGGGTCGCGACCCCTTTGGGGGTAGAATGACCCTTTCACAGGGATCGCCTAAGACCGTGGTCAACAAACTGCGGCTCGCGAGCCACATGCGGCTCTTTGGCCTCGAGTGTGGCTCTTCCACAAAATACCACGTGCGGGCGCACACGTACAGTGTGATTGAAACTTCGTGGCCCATGCGCAGAAGTCGGTATTCTGTGGAAGAGCTGCACTCAAGGGGCCAAAGAGCTGCATGTGGCTCGTGAGCCGCAGTTTGCCGACCACTGGCCTAAGACCATCGGAAAACACATATATAACTACATACTGTTTTTGTGATTAATCACTATGCTTTAATTATGTTCAATTTGTAACAATGAAAATACACCCTGCATATCAGATATTTACATTACGATTCATAACAGTAGCAAAATTACAGTTATGAAGTAGCAACGAAAATAATGTTATGGTTGGGGGTCACCACAACATGAGGAACTGTATTAAAGGGTCACGGCATCAGGAAGGTTGAGAACCACTGATCTAGAGTAACCAAAACAATCTTTAAAAATAACAAAGTTGGAGGATTACCTGATTTCAAGACATTATAAAGCTACAGTAATCAAGATAGTGTTTTAGCACAAGGACAGAGAGGCCAGAAACAGACTCACACTTAAAACAGTCAACTGATTTTGACAAAAATGCCAGGGAAGTTCAATGGGGAAGCAGGTAGTCTAGAACAATGGAATATCTCTATGGAAAACCATGAACTTCAACCTTACCTCATACCATGTGTAAAAATTAACTCGAAATGTATCAGAGGATTGTTCCCAACAGATATCTGATCCTTAAAACAGGATTCCTGATCCTTCCTTGCCAGTTTCCATGTTCCACTGTCCTAGCTGCAGAGAAAGATTGAGCTCATTCTTTTTTTTTTTTTTTTAAATATATTTTATTGATTTTTTACAGAGGAAGGGAGAGGAATAGTTAGAAGCATCGATGAGAGAGAAACATCGATCAGCTGCCTCCTGCACATCTCCTACTGGGGACGTGCCCGCAACCCAGGTACATGCCCTTGACTGGAATCGAACCTGGGACCTTTCAGTCCGCAGGCCGACGCTCTATCCACTGAGCCAAACCGGTCAGGGCTCAGCTCATTCTTGACCCTTCTTTACTTCAGGTCCATTCTTCCAATTTCTACCCAGTCTTCCTCCAACTCTACTTCCACCACCTTCAATCTAGTGCAAGCCGCCATGTTCTCCATCCTGGAGAACTGCTATGGCCTGGAGTGACTCCCCACTTCCTCTCCTTCCTGGCCAGGCCAGTGTCCACCCAGCAGCCATGGGAATCTCCTGATTAAAGCCCTTCAACCGCTTCCCGCCCTGCTCCAGAGAAAGCTGCAGATCCTCACCACAGCCCACAGGGCCCTGCCCGCTGTGGCTGTGGCTGACGCCTCCTGTACAGCCACATGACCTGCATCTATTCCCACACTCTTCCTCTTCAGAGCAAATTCGGATTCCTCTACCTAATGTCCTCCTCTTGGCTCTTGTCCATCTTTTGGGTCTTGGCATAAATACCTCTTCCTCAGGGAGGTCTGGCCGACTCCTTAGTCCCAGGAAGGTCCCATGTTATGACCTCATCACACCTTAGGCATTTCTTCCATTGCATTGAAGATTTTCCTATCAAGGCTCGAGGCGGTGGGGGCCACGCCTGTGCCCTTCCCTTTCTTCTGTCAGAGGCGCGTGCTTTGCCTTTCCCTCCCCTAAGTTCCAAGGGCCCCTCTTCTGCCCCTGTAACTTTTTTTTTTTTTTTTAAATATATTTTATTGATTTTTTACAGAGAGGAAGGGAGAGAGATAGAGAGTGAGAAACATCGATGGGAGAGAAACATCGACCAGCTGCCTCCTGCACATTTCCCACTGTGCCCGCAACCCAGGTACATGCCCTTGACCGGAATCGAACCTGGGACCCCTCAGTCCGCAGGCTGACGCTCTATCCACTGAGCCAAACCGGTTTCGGCTGTAACTTGTTTTAAGCCTATGAAGCTCAGCTGGCTCACTTCTACTCTGTAACTTAAAAAAAAAAAATGTTTTTATTGATTTTTAAAGAGGAAACGAGAAACATCCTCCCATACACACCTGACAGGATCAAACCCACAACCTGGGTATGTACCCTGACCAGGAATCAAAGCTGCAACCTTTGTGCTTGGGAAGACGCTCAACCAACTGCGCCACACCAGCCAGGGCACCTCTGTAACTTTCTAAGTAAACTTTCTCTTAAAAAAAAAAAAGTCTTTTCTCTGATGTATTAGTGTGATCGACATGGGAGACAAGTCAACTGAACGCACAGACTGCTCCCTGGGCGGGAGCCCTGCCCTCCCCCTGCGTCACTGCAGGCCTACCCTCTGCTCAGTGTGCTCAGCATGTTGGGGACCCTGAAGAAGTATTACATGAATGAGAGGCCAATGTTCAGGCCCCACTTGCCCATTTTCTGTGCATTACTCAACATTAGGAGCTAAGGTTTACGGAACTCCCAGGTGGCTTGCTTTTCATGGATTCCTCATAACCAGCCTATCGAGGTGGGCAGGGTTTCCATTTTACAGGCGAAATGTAAATGAGTCCCATAAACTTTCCTGGCACCCCCAGCTACTAACAACAACGGAGTCATGTTTTAAATCCAGGTCTTTCTGCTCTATGTTGCAAGGGACTCACCTTGGGCTTGGAAAGACTCAATGAGTTAATGCACACTCAATAGGCAGTTAGTCTCTATTCCTCTTTCAATTAAAAAAAAAAATAGTATTTAGTATGTGGCAGAGGGCACCATACTAGATGCTGGGTATTCACTAGTGAGTAAAATGAACATCTTTGCCATTTAAGTTCCATTTGAGAACAGGGAGACAGAAAATAGAAAGAGGGTACCCCAAAAATGTGAAAAGGAATCAGTGACAAAAAAGGAGAGATGCCTGAGGTGGTGAGTGAGCTGACCCCTGAAAAATGAGGAAGGGCAGGCCT
Organism: Myotis myotis; assembly: GCF_014108235.1. Lineage (NCBI taxonomy): Eukaryota > Metazoa > Chordata > Mammalia > Chiroptera > Vespertilionidae > Myotis > Myotis myotis. The sequence goes on from NW_023416368.1 coordinate 84,997,182, forward strand.
GAAAGGCAAGGGCAGGGAGGGACAAGCAGGCTGTGGAGCCTGACCCTGGGGCACCTGGCTCAGCTGAGGGACTAAACGAAGGCCCTGGAGATCCTTCCAGAACAGAGTCCCCTAGGGCAGGGGTGGGCAACCCCTGGCACGCGTGCCAAACATGGCACGCCAGTAACTTTTGCTGGCACAGGAAATCCTCTCTTATAATCTTCCACTTACAATTTTTTTCTTAATATCGACTTTTTTTTCCCAGATAAATTCAGTGTAGGTGCATCTTAGATAAATAAATAATTTTACATAACAAGTTATCTTAAAGACCTTAGACATGGATTGACGAGAGAGGGGAAGAGCAATTTCTATGCTTCTGCCTTAACTCTCCCTGCCTTCCTAGACCCGACCACTGTTTTGGTTTCACCCACATACGCTTGTGAATCTTTGTTCTCAGTGATGAATTTTGTTAAGTCTCATAATAGGAGTAGCCTGACGGATGAAAGTAGTAGCTCGTGCATATCTCTGAAGGTCACGAAATATCAACCTGATGTAAAATCTCTGTCATCAGTGATGCAGCAGCAAAAGTCCCACTGATAATATCAAACGGAGTCATAAAGTTTTCTGTCGGACTATCAGTGTACATGTATACATTAAAAATAAATTTATTTTTCATCATCATATACTGTGTTTTTGTTGCTCGAATGAATTTTATTATTTCTTCAAGGTTCTTCACATACGTACACCTTAAGAGATATCAAGTAGGCGTAACATGTTCTCAAAAATTTAGGGTTGGCATGCACTCACAGAAAGGTTGCCCGCCCCTGGGTCTGCGCCTTCACACTCTCCCTCACTGCTTTCATGTTTTGACTCAAATGCCTTCTTCGCAGCGAGTCCTTCCCAGATCGCTCCATATAAAATCTACATGACCCGCCGTCTCCATCTCAACATGACGTGTTTTACTTATTTCTCTTGCCTGTCGCCTGCCTCCCCCATTAGGCCCCCCATTAGGCCGTGAGCGCCACAAGCGGCTGAGATTTTTGTCTGTTCTGTGCTGTATTCCGCCTGGAATATAGTAGCAGGTCAATAAACATTTGCTAAACTAATTAACAGCACTAGGGAGGCTTAGCAGAAAAGGCAGCCACGGTCGAGTTCCCCTCGGACCCGCCGCCCAAAAGGCCCCACCACCCTCTGACCAGGGATGAAAGCGACTCCCCGGCCTACGCTCGGCCCACTCTGCTCAACTTCAGTCCAGCCTTACGCACGGCCTCCCGCTCTCACGAGTCTCGGGGTCCCCGGCCAGCCATTTCCCACAGATCCCACCACCTCTCGCCCCATCCCCCAACCTCCTGCCGCCGCCGCCGCCGTCACGACCGCCGCAGTGGCGGCCGCTCTGCGCACGCTCCGCGGCGTGGGTACGCGCGGCGTCGGAAGGCGAAGACCCCTGTGCGTCGGCGTAGGACCTTCCCCGACAGAGATGGGAGGGGCGTCGGGCACTGGTGCTGTTCCCGGCCCCGCCCACCTTCCTGGTCTCGGGGAATGCGCATGTGCACTGGGAGCGGAAGCGCGGGCGGGCGCGCGCTCTAGGCCGGGCGGACGGCGGAAGCGGGAGAAGCCATCCGTGAGGGGGGGGGAAGGGGAGTCGGCGAGTGCGCGCGCCGCGGGGGCGCGGGCGCCGTGAGTGCAGGGTAGGGGGAGGCCAAGGCGGGCGGGCGCGCGCACGAGGTTTAACCTCGCTTGGTGGCGACGGCTTCTTTGTTTCGTGAGGAGAGGCGAGACGCCCACTCAGCTCCCGGCAAAGCGCAGAGGGGCGGGGGCGACGCCGAGAAGGCGACGGTGCAGGCGGCTCCCGGTAAGGAACGTGGGCCGCGGGGGAACGGCACGGGGTTAGGAGGACGGTTTGAATGGAGTCGGGGCGCTGAGGGGGGAGGGGGCTGCTGGCTCCCAGAGCCGGGCCGGGGTACGGCGGCGCCCGAGGGTCAAGAAGCCCGGCCGGCACCGCGCGCGCGAGGAAAGCTGTGTAGTGAGGCTGCGGCGGCTACGAAATCCGCGGGCCGGCGGGGTGGGGGCCGGTGCCGCGTGGAGGCCGCGCGCCACCCGCGCGCGTTCTCGCCGGATTCGCCGGACAAAGCTTGCCGCCCCCTCGGCGGGCCAGGGCTCCGGCCGCGATCGCGGTCTCCGTGGCGGCTGTAACAAAAGCGAGGCGTCGGGGATTTTCTGGCTGTTATAACGGGTCCGACCCGAATGTTGCCTTTTTGGCGAGGTTGCGGTCGCGGCTCAGTAGGAAAAAACCCTTAATGTGTGCGGTGTCGCCTGGACACGAGCATTCGCAGCCTCCTTGCGTTAGATGACCTAATATTTCATTTTAAAAATCACATATTTGAGATTTTTAAAGGAAAGGTAAATAATTCGCCCCATCCCTTGCAAGTAGGAACTTCAAAATGTTTGTCCTGAGTGGAGGGGTGGGGTTGGTAGCAAGTGGGGTAGGACTGGGGGAATTGTTTGCTATTGAAAGCGTTGTTTTTGCATCCTTTTTCCTTCCTACCAGTTGATTTTCCAGGTTAGGGTTTTTATGTAAAACCTGGACCTTTCTGGAGAGTGTTTTGTGACAGTCTTGGAGACACTGGTTTTGACCCCTCCCCGCCCCCCAGGGAATCCTTGGGAAGGTAGGAGATAAGTGTAAGAACCACTTCCCGGGAATTTGAAACAAGTTTTCAGTTTGAATTGACAGACCAGATTACTGTATGATTCCTGGCGCTTGCTTGGTTACTTAGCTGTGTGACTTTAAGCAGATAGTTTAATCTCTCTGAACCTCTTAGTTTCCTCCTTTGTGAAGTGAGAATAATGTTACAAATGGGGCTGGGTGAAAGCCTGTAAAATGGTTCCTGCAAGTGGAAGCGCTGTTACTGTCTGGTCCAATCTGCTTCTTCTTTGTTCAGCAAATCCCCGAGTCCCTACTGGGGGTCAGATGGTTGGGAGGACCCTCTCCAATCTTTAGGGTGACAGGTGGTTAATGTGGGAGCAGCTCCCCCTGGCCTATCATTTAATCCTCCCAACTCTTTCTGTGAGAGGAGAGCAGTGGATGCCCAGGGAGTGGTGTGAGCCCGAGCTCAGGAAGGTGTGTGGAAGAGAGGGCTTTTACTCAGAGTCCGGGAGGATGTCCAGTCTTGTATTTTGACTGCCCTGTCACAGTCATTGTTCCCTCTGCTACACTGGTGCATTGCCTCAATTTGTAATTACACATCCATATTCTGAGGACCATCAGAGCTGGGGTTGTCTCCCACAGCACCCTGGGCCTGGCCCGCGGTAGGCTGTAGTGAACATTTGTGCAATGAATGAAGGGCCCTTGGTTGGATTGAGTGAACATGGGTGTGAAGTTCTTGGCACAGGACCAGAGTGGTTGTAAACAATAAACATTAGTTGCTGTTGGGTTTTAACTTTCAAGGCCATTGTTTCCCAAACTTCATTCTCCTGGGAAGGAGAGCATGGGATGGTTGTGTGGGATGGTGGTAAGGAACAATGGTTCTGGAATCAGACCTGGTTTCACACACAGCTCGCTAAATCTTTTTTTTTTTTTTTTAATAGGTTTTTATTGATTTTGGGGGAGAGAGAAACATCAATGTGAGAGAGAAACATATGCACTGCCAACTGGGGATCAAACCTGCAAACCGGGCTTGTTCCCTGATGGGGAATTGAACCACCAACCTTTTTTTTTTTCTTTTAATATATTTTATTGATTTTTTACAGAGAGGAAGGGAGAGGGATAGAGAGTTAGAAACATCGATGAGAGAGAAACATTGATGAGCTGCCTCCTGCACACTCCCTACTGAGTGGGTATGTGCCGTAATCAAGGTACTTGCCTTTGACCGGATTCGAACCTGGGACCCTTGAGTCCGCACGCCAGTGCTCTATCCACTGAGCCAAACTGGCTAGGGCTGAACCACCAACCTTTTGGTGCATAGGACAACGCTTAATATGGACCAGGGCCCAGCTGTCTAAATCTTAATTAGACCGCAAGCAAGGCACTTACCAGTGGGTTTCCCCATTTGTGAAACAAGTATGACAAATGGTGGTTGAGGGATATCTGTTTAACACATTGCAGGCCTTGGCATGTATGAGTGGTTATATATATTTTACTAGCCTCCTTTAAAATCAGTGCATACATAATTGTGAAATTCTCCATGTACCACCTAAAATCATTTTTTTCCTTTATTTTTTTTTTAATTTCTTTATTAGTTAAGGTATTACAAATGTGTTCTCATCCCCCCCCCCATTAAACCCCTAGTCGTCCCCCCCCTCCCCCCACACACACACACTCATGCTCCCATCCCCTGTTGTTCATGTCCATTGGTTTGGCTTATATGCATGCATACAAGGTCCTTTGGTTGATCTCTTCCCCTTGCCCCCTCCCTCCCCTACTTTCCCTCTGGGAATTGATAGCCTGATCGCTGTTTCTCTGTCTTTGGATCTGTCCCTGTTCATCAGTCTATGTCAGCCGTGGGCAAGGCCCGTTTGAAATGAATAAAACTAAAAAAAAAAAAGACCGTACCATTTTATGTAATGATGTTTACTTTGAATTTATATTAGTTCACACAAACACTCCACCCATGCTTTTGTTCCGGCCCTCCGGTCCAGTTTAAGAACCCATTGTGGCCCTCGAGTCAAAAAGTTTGCCCACCCCTGGTCTATGTTGTTCTCTATATTCCACAAATGAGTGAAATCATGAGGTATTTATCTTTCTCTGACTGGCTTATTTCACTTAGCATAATGCTCTCCAGTTCCATCCATGCTGTTGCAAAAGGCAAGAGTTCCCACCTAAAATCATTTTTAAAAAAAATATATATTTTATTGATTTTTTACAGAGAGGAAGGGAGAGGGATAGAGAGTTAGAAACATCGATCAGCTGCCTCCTGCACACCTCCTACTGGGGATGTGCCCGCAACCAAGGTACATGCCCTTGACTGGAATTGAACCTGGGACCTTTCAGTCCGCAGGCCGACACTCTATCCACTGAGCCAAACCGGTTAGGGCTAAAATCATTTTGATCTTGTAAGTTTTGGAGTTAGGGCTGGGGGATGACATCAGAACTGTGACCTCAGTGCATGGTCTATAATCTTTGTCTTTGAAAAGCAAACATACACATCTTCATTTGCATACTTTGCCACTCCTTTTGGACTCTCAAAACAATGGGAGGTAATCCTAATGCAGATGTGGGAGAGCGGGCAAATGTCTGGTGAGAACAACATTCTGCTGGCAAAGAAACACATCCAGGGGTGTTTCTTCACCAGGGGCTCTCCAGTCAACCACCCTGGGTTTGACTTCTGGTTTTGCCACTTTCCTTGGTGCCTCAGAGAAATGGAAGTGACAGAGTGCCTGCCTGGCACATAGTAAATCCTCAGTTGTGCCAGTTGATTTTAGCCTCGGTCATCATTCCTTGCCTGCCATGTACAGAGGGACCCATTTACCTTAACAAAAGACTGAACACAATGTCAATAGCGCCCCCTAGAGTTGTGCAAGAAGTGGCTCAGGAGGGACTCATTCATACCGGCCACAGACAGAGCACAGTGTGAATTGGAGTTGTGCAAGAAGTGGCCCAACCACTCATTCCCCATTCATATAGCAAACAAATGTGCATTGAGTGTCTGCCATGAGGCAGGCACTGCTGGGAGCTGGTGATTCAACCAGGAGCAGGCAGACAAGGCCCCTGTTCTGATTTGCTTATATCTGTCTTCTTATTTGCCAAAGGCGGGTAGTAATAGTACCCAACTTGTAAGATTGCTGTAAGGACTAAACAACAACAAAAAATGACAAACGTAAGTTGCTTACAGGGTGCCTGGTGCATAGTGCTAACCATTTGGTAGCTGTTGTCATTAGGATTCCTACAACATCTTGGTGGGTACAGAATATATTTTTGCCAAATTGTAGTCATTTTGTATGATTCAAGGTGGTAATGAAGAAATAGACTCCTGCCCTAGCTGGTTTGGCTCAGTGCATAGAGCATCAGCCTGTGGACCAAAGGGTCCCAGGTTCGATTCTGACCAAGGGCACATGCTCGGGTGCAGCTGATCGATGATTCTCTCCCTCTCCCTTCTCTGAAATCAATAAAGAAATATATTTTAAAAAAATAGACTCCTCCATTTTCCCTTAATACTTAAAAATTTTATGCTTTTCAATTTCACCATAACGCATTGGAAAGGAGGAGGCATGTTTGGTAGCATGGCTTTTGAAAAATAGCAAACATTTGTTAATTTCACATATTTTCTTATAATTTGTAACATTGATTGGAATATTTAAGAGAAAATTGAAGTTTTTAAAAAAATTAGAATTAAAGAGATGTGGAAAACCTATTATAAAAGGGAAGCAACAGCTGCTGGAATATGGGGGGAAATGTCCAAGGGGAAACATGTCAGAATCAAGTTTGAAGCCAAATGGAGAGCTGCCATTGCTGTTGACCTTATACTTAACATCTCAAAGAAGTATACGCCTCATGAATATGATCACTGATGTCTTGGTTGGAATTTTCTGTTAGTTGCATGCTGCTGCTATTAATTTTTCAGGATATGGATTTGGTGAGCATGAGAAATTAAATTGGACCTGTACTCATTTTCCTATATTGATAGGGAAGGAAAGCACCAGGTGTAGCTGGGTTTATGGGGAGGTCAGATTTCACAGGGCAGAGAAAAATGAGGGGATGCATCGATTTCCCCCCAATTCTTTCAGGGCAGGTGCTTTCTTTAGAAAACAGGTACATGTTAGCTAGAATCAACCTGCTCTGACCCCTTCCTTTGCAACCCCAGGTGGTTTCCAGAGCTTCACTTTGGGACTTGTTTACTTTGCTAAAGGAACATGTCTTCGTTTTTGCACATGGACACTTGTCACTGAGATCAGTCTGAGTTTTGCTCTGTGAAGTTCACCAGCCGTGAGTGTGGTAAAGGAGGGTTGACTGTTTTTAGTAGCAGTGGCCTTTAAAATGGTTCTTTGGGCTGGTTTAAGTTCTCCTTTAACCGGCAGGTCGCGCCCTGCTGGCTCAGGATGCAGGTGGCCGCATGGCAGTTGCTGCTTCACCTGTTACAGTGGGAGACTTGAGGTGGCAGGTTTGATGTATGTCACCCTGACTTGCCCTGTGAGTGCCAGTAAAGTGACACAGTGTATGGTCTCACTGTCCTAATGGTGATACTAAAGTACAGCAAGCCGTTTGCTATATGCTGAGAGCTGATTCTGGCCCTGTGACTGCCAAGTGTTTCTGATCACAGCCTGGACTGATTGTGTACTGAGTACCTACCCTTGCCCGTCTCCACAGAACACCTCCTGTAGGGGGCTTCTCTTTGCTGTACTTCACACCCTTCCAGGCTCTCTTCCTCCTATACCAGTGGTCGGCAAACTCATTAGTCAACAGAGCCAAATATCAACAGTGCAACAATTGAAATTTCTTTTGAGAGCCAAATTTTTTAAACTTAAACTATATAGGTAGTTTGCTTCTTCTTTGTAGCGATGTCAAACAGGGCACCTAAAAAAATGTTTCATTTTATAATAATAAAGCCACCAACACAAAATAATTACAATTCTTAAATTGATGACAAAAATACCTGTAGGATTTGCAGCTGGTTGGAAAAATACAGGTAAGTTTATGCTTCGAGTAGGTACTTTTGTCACCTGCGCGCAATTTGTGACGCGACTGTCACTAACCACTGCAATGAGACTGCTGACTGACTGGCTCACTCACCTCGTGCATGAATCGCGTGCGCCTCCCCCGCGCTGTGTGCCTGCCTGCGCCGTGTTGCCCGTCGCCCGACCGACCCCCACTTCTTCTAATGCCACTTCTTCAAAATAGACTCGCCCAGGCCGAAAACTGACTTCTGCGCATGGGCCACGAAGTTTCAATCGCACTGTACGTGTGCGCCCGCACGTGGTATTTTGTGGAAGAGCCACACTCAAGGGGCCAGAGAGCCGCGGTTTGCCGACCACTGTCCTATACCTTCCGATCCTCAGCCGGATCAGTTATTCAGACCTTGCAGTCACACAGACTTGAGGACTCTACTCCCTGCATGAATTTTTAAAAATGTTTTTATTGATTTTTAGAGAGAAAGAGAGAGAGAAACATCAGTGATGAGAGAGAATCATCAATCAATTGCCTCCTGTACACTTCCTACAGGGGATCAAGCCTGAAACTGGGCATGTGCCCCAACCGGGAATCGAACTGTGACCGCCTGGTTTATAGGTGGATGCTCAACCATTGAGCCACACTGGCTGGGCTCCCTGCATGACTTTGGGCAAATGACTTAACCTCTCTGAGCATACAATCGTCTGTTCCTACCGTAGTCTCTTAGTCATCAGTGCTGAACCGAGGGGATGCGAGTTGGGGCTGAAATCCATCCTGGCTGGGCTTTGCCAAATTTGGCTCCAGAGCTGGGGAGCCCCAAGTAAGGGGCGCTTTTTATATTTCAAATGGCATGTGCTAGCTGAGGCCCTGCTGGTCACCTGAACTCTCACCCTATCGCACCAGCACGTCCAGAGAAATCTTAGAAAAGTTTTTATCAAATTGTGTCACTGCCCTGTCCAGAACCTTGCAGTGGTTTCCAATCTACCTAGAGTAGACCCCTTACCTGTGATTTGGCAAAGCCCAGCCAGGATGGATTTCAGCCCCAACTCGCATCCCCTCGGTGCAGCACTGATGACTAAGAGACTACGGTAGGAACAGACGATTATATGCTCAGAGAGGTTAAGTCATTTGCCCAAAGTCATGCAGAGAGCCCAGCTGGTGTGGCTCAGTGGTTGCCCTCCAAACCAGTGATTTGCCCTCCCCACCAATCTCTGACCTCATCTGCCACACCCCCATCATCTGCTCCACTCTAACAAGGCCCTACCCCAGGGCCTTTGCACTTGCTGGTCCCTCTGTCCATAGATAGCCATGGACAGATCATCTCTGGCCACCATGTTTGAAAGAGTACCTGCCATCAGCTTGAGTGCTAACTCTGCTTGATTATTTTTTCATAACACTTCCACCCCCTACATGACATGTCATATTATTTGTATGTTTGTTTCTATCACTCAGTTATTAGTCCCACCAGACAGAGCCTGTTTCTCCTGGATGCCCAGTGCCTAGAACCTTGCTCGCTCAGAGTTAGTTGGTATTTGGGGTGGCTGGGAGGTCTGTCCCAAGTGATACTTGGCAGGTATAGGGGCCATGCCTCCTTGCACTTTCTAAGCTCTTTTCTTGGGGGAAGTTCCCTTCAGCGCTCTCCAGGGATCATGTCTTGCTCAGTGTTGACTATATAGCAGGCTATAACAGACCCAGCAGTGAGTCATGACATCCTTCCAGGGTTGACTAGGCTTAACGGGCAGGGTCAGGAAAGATTTGTAAAGCTTGTTGCAATTACTTGGTGTATGTTTGTGTTGGGCCAAGTCATGACTCTGTGTCATGGTCAAAAGAGTTTAAAAAACACATATCTAATGGATAATAGGATAGTGTTTGTGTTCTTGACGTAAAGACACTACATTTTCTTGACAGATTAGAGTGTGAACTCTCAGGGCAGAAAGCCAACCTGGTTATCATGTCTTCTGGCATGTTGTATGTGGGGAGTTACTCTTTAGTGGTTGTCAAGTGAATGAAAAAACTTTTTAAATGGGCAAGGGTAGATTTCAATGAATAAAATGATACATAATCCCCAGTGCTAGAAATAATACTTGGACCCTGGCCAGTGTGGCTCAGTTGGTTGGAGTGTCATCCTGCCCTGTATATGGGAAGGTGGCAGGTTTGATTCTAGGTCAGGACACATACCCAAGTTGCAGATTTGATCCCTGGTCTGGGTGCATACGGAAGGCAATAGTTTCTCTCTCACATTGATGTTTTTTTCCTCTCTTCCTCCCTCCCTCTCTCTTCCTTCCTCTCTCTCTAAAATCAATGGAAACATATCCTCAGGTGAGGATTTAAAAAAAAAAAAAAAAGCCTGGCCTGTGTGGCTAAGTGTTTGAGCATCGACCTATGAACCAGGAGATCTTGGCTTGATTCCCAGTTAGGGCACATGCTTGGGTTGTGGGCTTGATCCCCAGGAGGAGGCATGCAGGAGGCAGCTGATAGTTGATTCTCTCTCCCTCTCCCTTCCTCTCTGAAATCAATAAAAAAAATTTTTTTTAAAAAATAATAATACTTGGTAACAATTCAGCATGCCTACCTTTTAGGTAGAACTGAAAAGCCATTGTAATTGATTGTGACATGACTTTTCCTTTCTAAAATGTATTCCCTTTTAAATGCAGGGCAAGGTTTTGCTACGTAATTATATTGCAAGGAAAGTTCTATTGGACACAGTGATGGGGAAGCACAGTCTCAGGAATAAGCCATTTCCACAAGGTCCCTAAGTCCACAGATGCCTGCCCCTTAACATCCTTCCAGGTTCATTTACTAGAGCACTCCACACCATCAGTGCAAGTGTGGAGGGTTTTTCTTAGTAGATTTATTAGGAGAGAAATGTTTTGTATTCTGAATGTAAGGCATGAGGCTGGTTTTGCCTCATGAGTAACTCCCCACATACCCACTATTGCTGGGTATGAACACCCTGCTATGACTTGACTGTAATGTTGACTCTGCTGATAAAACGTCTATGTAAATAAATTTCTCCACACACCCCAAAAAACAGCAAATATTCTGGGCCAACCTGAAATATAAAGCCGTTTTCCTGGCAAGATGAAAAAACATACACCATAATTCCAGCAAGCAGATACCAGAGGGTCTAAATTGCTTGTTAGCAGCTTTTCCTGCCACAGAGGCTGGCCACCAGGGTACTTTTTTTACTTATAAGACAAAAGGCAAGGGTGTTAGGAAAGAAGAAACTGGACCAATCCTCCAGCACTCCTGTTCCACATTTGATGGCCAGAGATGTTTTATTTTAAATGATAATTTTTAAAAAAATATATTTTACTGATTTTTTTACAGAGAGGAAGGGAGAGGGATAGAGAGTTGGAAACATCGATGAGAGAGAAACATCAATCAGCTGCCTCCTGCACACTCCCTACTGGGGATGTGCCCGCAACCAAGGTACATGCCTTTGACCGGAATCGAACCTGGGACCCTTGAGTCTGCAGGCTGACGCTCTGTCCACTGAGCCAAACCGGTTAGGGTTTAAATGATAATTTTGATGAAGTTGAAAGTAGATGGAACATAATGCAGTTTCAAATCCTTTCATTTTTCTCTTTTATTTCCACAAAGGCACTTCCTGGGCCTCTTCTGGGTATGTAGTTCCTGAGTATTTTTCTAACCTAGGTATTTTTCCTTAAAAAGTGGCTTGGTTGGTAGGGTGTCCTCCCATGCTCCGAAAGGTTGCCATTTCGATTTCCTGGTCAGGGCACATGCCCATGTTGTGAGCTTGATCCCCGGTGGGGGGCATGCAGGAGGCAACCAATCTATTTATTACTCTCACATCCATATTCCTCTCTTTCTTTTTTTCTCTCTTCCTCTCTCTCTAAATAATCAATAAAAAATATTTAAAACATTTCTAAAAATCTGGTTATGGAAGTAATAGATGGTTATTATAAACAAACACACACAAAGAAAAACATACCAGAAATCTCTGAAGTGGGAAATGTGAAGTTTCCCATCATACACCTCCAGAGAGCTGATGGCTGCTGCTGATAGTTTGGTATATATTGGCTTCTATGCTTCGATTAACATGCATAGACAGTACAGTTGATCCTTAAACAATGTTGAAAATCGACACATAACTTTTACTCCTCGAAAACTTAACTACTGTCCAGCTCAGTGGTTGAGCATTGACCTGTGAACTAGGCGGTCACAGTTTGATTTAAGGTCAGGGCATATGCCCGGGTTTCATGCTTGATCCCCAGTGTGGCATGTGCAGAGGCAGCCAATCGATGATTCTCTCTCATCGATGTTTCTATCCCTCTCTCCCTCTCTGAAATCAATAAAGATATTTTAAAAAACAACAACAAAAACAACTTAACTATTAATAGCTTACTGTTGATGGGAAGCCTTACTAATAACATAAGCACTCGATTACCACGTATGTTGCACATTATATATATTGTATTATAGTAAGACCAGTGGCCTGGTACATGAATTTGTGCACAGTGAAAGGAAATTAATTAAAAGAATTATTTTAATATTGCTATTCTCCCTTTCTTTATAATAGAAATGTCAACCAAATTCACAATCAACAATAACAGATTAAAACACACGCGTGCGATTGACACCAGCGAGATCTTTACATGTATCGTGCATGCGCAAGTCAACTTAGCCTTTTATATATATAGAATGAACTTGCTTAATTAGACCTGCTTTCTGATTTAGCTAAACTTTTTCCAGCCCAGTGAAGCACTCCAGCTTCTCTTTTAGGTAATTGTCAGCAACACAGCAGTAAATTTCAATACGAAGCAGATTATTATTGTAGATCACACAGGGAGAACAAAGGGTAAAATATTTAACTGCAGCAGCTTTTGACTATATTCTGCACATTTGAAGTCATTTTCAGGGTCCACCATTTCTTCTTTTCAGTCGGGTCAAGTTTCCAAGCTTTCTAAATCTCCATTTTCCTGCTAATGAAAAGAAAATAGGATTCCACTGAGTCTCCTATCTACCTACTCCAGGACTTCTGTGAGGATCAAATGAGATGAGGCATGGGAAAACGCTTCACAGACATTTGGTTATAGTGTAAACTGTTTGCACCTGGCTATAAAGCAAATTGTGTTCCTGGGCTGAAGAAACTGCAAGGAGGCTAGTTGCTAAGGAGAGGAAGCCGGGCATTGCTACATGATGTCATTACCCAGATGGACACTTAGCATATTAGTCTTTTATATATATATATATATATATATATATATACTAGAGGCCCGGTGCACAAAAATTTGTGCACTGGGGGGGGGGGGCCCTCAGCCCGGCCTGTGCCCTCTCACAGTCTGGGGCCCCTTGAGGGATGTCCATCTGCTGGCTTAGGCCTGCTTCCCAGGGGATCGGGCCTAAACTGGCAGTCAGACATCCCTCTGGCAGCCCGGGAGCCCTCGGGGGATGTCCACTTGCCAGCGGGGAGCAGGCCTAAGCTGCAGTCGGACATCCTTAGTGCTGCTGAGGAGGCGGGAGAGGCTCCCGCCACCACTGCTGTGCTGGCAGCCATCAGCCTGGCTTGTGGCTGAGCAGCGCTCCCCCTGTAGGAGTGCACCGACCACCAGGGGGCAGCTCCTGCATTGAGCGTCTGCCCCCTGGTGGTCAGTGTGTGTCATAATGACCAATCATTCCCAGTCGTTCTGCTGTTAGGGTCAATTTGCATATTGCCCTTTTATTATATAGGATAGAGGCCTGGTGCACGGGTGGGGGCCGGCTGGTTTGCCCTGAAGGGTGTCCCAGATCAGGGTAGGGGTCCCCACTGGGGTGCCTGGCCAGCCTGGGTGAGGGGCTGAGGGCTGTTTGCAGGCTGGCCAAGCCCCCCAGCGGCGACCCTCACCCCATGGGGGTGTGGCAAGCCTGGGTGAGGGGCTGAGGGCTGTTTTCAGGTTGTCCACAGCCCCTTCAGGGTGGGGGAGTCCCGCTGGGGTGCCTGGCCAGCCTGGGTGAGGGGCTGATGGCCATTTTCAGGCTGGCCACGTCCCCTGGCGACCCTAGTTCCCAGCCTCTTTTTCTCTTTTTTTTCTGGGATTTATTTATCTTCTATAATTGAAACTTTGTAGCCTTGAGTAGAGCCTAGGTCCAGTTGGAGGCCATGGCTGGCTGGAAGCAGGTATCTGGGATTTATTTATCTTCTATAATTGAAACTTTGTAGCCTTGAGCGGAGCCAGGGCCAGCCAGGGCAGGCGGGAAGCTTGGCTTCCTCCATCGCTGGGGCAACCCAAGCCTCCTGTTCGCTCCAGCTCTGTGGCCGCTGCCATCTTAGTTGGGTTAATTTGCATACGTGCTTCTGATTGGCTTGTGGGTGTGGCTTGAATATAGTGGAGGGATGGATAATTTGCATGTTTCTCTTATTATATAGGATAGGATATAGATAAAGAAAATGTTAAGAGCCATAACCGGTTTGGCTCAGTGGATGGAGCGTCGGCCTGCGGACTGAAGGGTCCCGGGTTCGATTCCGGTCGAGGGCATGTACCTGGGTTGCGGGCACTTCCCCAGTGGGGGATGTGCAGGAGGCGGCTGATCGATGTTTCTCTCTCATCGATGTTTCTGACTCTCTGTCTCTCTCCCTTCCTCTCTGTAAAAAATCAATAAAATATATATTAAAAAAAAAAAAAAAAAGAAAAAGAAAAAAAAAGAAAATGTTAAGAAAATCATAAAGAAGAGAAAATAGTATTTATTGAAAAAAAATCTGTATTAGCGGATTCACAAAGTTCAAACCATGTTGTTCAAGGGTCAGTTGTATTATTATTCTTACCTAAGTGGGCCTCAGGTCAAGCACTTTTACCTTTCTCTATGCTTCATTTTGGATGGTCCTCTGTGTCCATTTGCACAGAGCCCCTTCATTCACTTTTAATGGTGCCACAACTTCTGCAGCATGGATTGTGTGGGGTCCTGACTGTTTGGCATTTTAGATGCTTCTCAGAGAAATAGAGGAGAGGTGACATGGCCAAGTCACTTCCAGACCCTGTGGCCAGGGGATCCAAAGCAAGCACGTCAAACTTGCAGCCCACAATGAATTTTTTTGCGGCGCAGCCAATATAACGGTGTATAAGAAAGGTTTGTTTTTTTTTTTTTTTTTTTTTGGATAAACCTCTTTTTTTTTTTTTTAAATATATTTTTATTGATTTTTTACAGAGAGGAAGGGAGAGAGACAGAGAGTCAGAAACATCAATGGGAGAGAAACATCGATCAGCCGCCTCCTGCACATCTCCCACTGGGGATGTGCCCGCAACCCAGGAGGCAACCCAGGTACATGCCCTTGACCAGAATCGAACCCGGGACCCTTCAGTCCGCAGGCCGACGCTCTATCCACTGAGCCAAACTGGTTTCGGCAAGAAATGTTTTAATAAAAATTTTGTATCCTAATTTTTACAGTGTTACACATAATTATTAATAATGAACTACAACGTTCACTAATGACTGATTACTATAATCATGTTGCATTCATTTCCCTTACACACCTTATGCGCAGGTGCACCATTTTTCTCCACTAATACTAGCAGCGAATATTTTAGCAGCTTATTGCCACGTCATTAGTCTTGTACTGACTTGTTTGATTGTGCAACAGGAAATATTTTGCTTTTGGAGAACAAGAAAAATAGGTTTATTTACATTACGCTTATTAATTTGTGCAGTTTTTCAGTGTCTGGTAGGTTAATGTTCAAGAAAAAATACTAATTTTTATTAAAATATTCTATTATTTTGTTAACGATGACTCATTTATTTCGGCCCTTTGTATTCAGCATGTCTCTATCAAAGTAAACCTACGTTTCTATGAAAATTGAAGCTTTTGGTTTTTTGTGGCCCACATAAACTTAAATTTTGTTTATTTGGCACATGTTCCCCTTTGAGTTTGACATGCTTGATCTAGAGCAGTGATGGCGAACCTATGACACGTGTGTCAGAGGTGACACGCAAACTCATTTTTTTGGTTGTTAAATGGCATTTAAATATATAAAATAAATATCAAAAATATAAATCTTTGTTTTACTATGGTTGCAAATATCAAAAAATTTCTATATGTGACACGGCACCAGAGTTAAGTTAGGGTTTTTCAAAATGCTGACACGCCGAGCTCAAAAGGTTCGCCATCACTGATCTAGAGCCTATTTTCATCTTGTGGCCTCTGGAATATCTTAGCATTCAGCTTTTCTGTTCTTACCGGAGTAGTTTTATTTCCTGTCACATTCCTTCAGACTGCCCACTTGGATTCCCAAGCTCTGTTCCTTTCTGTGGAACCCCAAATGCACCTAACCCATGGGCCAGACACATCTGCTAGCTTTCAGATGCACCCGGCTAGCAGTTTCACCATTTTGGCTCCTTCGTCCCCTTGTCCTTCATTTTGTCTCTGCTTAGGTAGAACTGGTTGGGTGGATTTTATTGAATGTGAAGTTGCCCTTACTTTCCCAACCCAGACACCAAGTGACTTGTCTGAGGGATTTGTTGCGGGAGTTCTCTGGCAGCACTATGGAAGTTACCTGGAACCCACAAGGCCTTAGGACGACCTTGGGGAACCAAGGAATTTGCTGGAAAAGCCAACTGTTTAGTAAGGGAAGAAGGAATGGGGAAGAGGGATGTCAGATCTCACCTGGTTAATCCTGTCTTGCTCCCTAAGTAGGCATCTCACTGGAGTGTAGTGGTACCCCTTCCTCCACCGTCTTCAGCCCTCAAGCAGGGCCAGGTGCACTCCTGCCCCTCAGTTGGCTAGCTAAAAGGAACTTGATAATGGCTAAGCAAATTGCTTTTGTGGCAGTGATGGCCAAGAGGGCAAGCGAGAGTTTGCAGCAGCCCAAATCCTGCCCATTGTGAGGCTGGACCTTGTTTGCACGGGGCTATGCTGATCTTCAAGCAGCTTCTGCTTCTTGAGGGGAGAAGCAAGCATATTTGTCCTGAGTGCTGAGGGATGGGAGCATTAATCAAGGTTTGTCCTGCAGGGAAGCTAAAGTTAGGAAGCAAATTCTCTAGAGTGGTTACTTACTATGTGGCTAGTTTACTCATCTCTCTATGGGGAGAGGAAGGTGGAAATGCTTAATCTGTATGACATTTCTAGGACAGTAGTGACAAGCAGTAAGCATTGCCCAGTAAATGTTAGGACCCTTGATTTCACCAGATGTGTGGTGGCACTTCCTGCCTGCATATGCTTTGCATGCGTTAGCTCATTCGATGCTGGCTGTGACCGCTCAAGGGACATCTCTGCTCCAGCCTACAGAAGAGGAACCAGGCTCAGAGAAGTTAAGTCACTTATCTAGCATGGTGCAGTTAGTAGGTGACAGAGTCCACACTCAGAGTCTGAGTTACACTGTGACGTTGGCCTTATTTCTCCATCTTCTCCACTGACCTGCTGTGTGACTTCTGAACCTCGGGGACACCTCTGTCAGTGAGACCAATGATAATCCTTTCGTGTAGTGTGGTGGTATGACTCAGTGAATAAATCCGGGTCCTTATCACCAAATGGGCCCACAGCTCTGCCTCTCTCTATGGCTGGATCTTCCTTCCTGTGATTTCTTTGTGACTGATACATCCTCAGCAGTTGTAAATTACTAGGGGCAGGGACAAGTCACAGCCCCCTTGGATATTAAAATGTCCCTTCCCTTTCTCTATCCCATGACTTTGGGTAGTACAGGAAAACCTGTTTCCTCTGATCACATTTCTGACATCAATGTGGGTTTTCCACACCAAGCAATTCTCTGCAAGTTTCTGCTGACACTAACTGTCATACAGTTCAGTTCTGGCACTAACTGGAGTTAGTGCAAACCCCACAGATTAAGGATTCAGTCCCACAATACTGCCCCCCAATTCTGACGCCTTCTTTGCAAGTAGTGGGTCCTCACATTACCCACACTTCTGTCCAAATAAGCTACAAATCAGGGTTTCCCAGAATCCCCTCCTAAGTTTTAAAAATTTGCTAGTACAGCTCATAAAATCAAGGAGACATTAAAGGATACAGATGAACAGCCAAATGAAGAAATATGTAAGGTGGGTCCTGGGCATAGGAGCTTCTGTCCCTGTGGAGTTGGAATTTACCACCCTCCTGGCCTATGGATATGCTCACCAACCCAGCAGCTTTCTGAAACATGTAGTTTAGTTTTTGTGGAAGCCTCATCACTCAGACATCCCTGGAGGATGGAGGGTAGGGTTGAAATTCCAACCTCCTAACCATGGCTTGGTCTTTCTGGCAGCCAGCTCCCATCCATCCTGAAGCCATCGAGGAGCCAACCAAGAGAAGCCTCATTAGAACAAAAGATACTTCTATCACTTAGGGAATTCTAAGGGATTTTGGAGCTCTGTGTAAAACTATCCTGTCACCCCTATCACATAGGGAATTAAAAGGGTTTTTTAGAAGCTCTGTGTCAGGAACAGAAGGTAGATCATAATGTCACAGGTAGACAAAGATTTCTTAATCAGGACCCCAAAATTATCCTATCTAATAAAAGAGAAACATGGTAATTAGCGTACGACTGCTACCCTTCCCATGGGCTAATCAGGGCGATATGCAAATTAACTGCTAGCCAAGATGGCGGCCGGCAGCCAGGCAGCTTGAAACTAACACGAGGCTTGCTTGCTTCAGTGACGGAGGAAACCAATGTTCCCTGCCTGCCTTGCCGGCCTCTGAGCCTGCAGTTTGAAACATTTTAACAAATATAGAAGCTAAACAAAACCCCAGAAACCTGCTTTCAGTGAGTTGGGATCTCAGAGCTGGAGTTACACATTGTTTCGATTATAGAACCAAAACAAATCAGATACCTGCTTTCATCAGCAGAGGCCTCAGAGCTGGAGCCAGAGCTAAAGCTGGCCCAGAATAAAAAAAAAGGAGCAGTTGGGAGCTTCAGCCCTCAGCCCCTCACCCAGGCTGGCCAGGCACCCCAGTAGGGACCCCCACCCTGATCCAGGACACCCTTCAGGGCAAACCAGCCAGCCCCACCCATGCACCAGGCCTCTATCCTATATAGCAGAAGGGTAATATGCCTCCCAGCACCGGGATCAGGGTGACAGGGGGCAGCGCCCAAGCCTCCTGATCGCCCTGCGGCTCTGTGTGTGACAGGGGGCGGGGCCACAACCTCCCTATCCACCCTGCTCTGTTCCTGACAGGGGAAGGCGCCCCAACCTCCTGATCAGCCCTGCTCTGTGCCTCATACGGGGGAGCTCCCCAACCCCCTGATCCACCTGCGGCTCTGTGTGTGACAGGGTGCGGTGCCCCAACTCCCCCACGGGCCCTGCTCTGTGTGTGATGGGGTAGAGCCATAACCTCCCCATCGGCCCTGCCCTGAGTGTGAGAGTGGCGGCGCCCCAACCCCCTGATCGGCCCTGCTCTGTGGGTGATAGAGGCCCCCCCCCCCCCACATGGGCCCTGCTCTGTGTGTGATGGGGTAGAGCCATAACCTCCCCATCGGTCCTGCCCTGAGTGTGACAGTGGCGGCGGCCCCACCCCCTGATCGGCCCTGCTCTGTGGGTGATAGAGGGCGGCGCCACAACCCCCTAATCCGCCCTGCTCTGTGTGTGACGGGGTGGTGCCCAACTCCCCTATCGACCCTACTCTCTGAGTGACAGGGGGGAGCTCCTCAACCCCCTGATCGGCCCTGCTTGTGCGTGATGGGGGAGCTCCCCAACCCCCTGATGGGCCCTGCAATGTGCGTGACAGAGAGGAGCTCCCCAAACCCCTGATCGACCCTGCTCTGTGCGTGACAGGGTAAGGAGCCCCAACCCCCCTGATGGGCCCTGCTCTGTGTGTGGCAGGGGGCAGCGCCCCAACCCCCGGATTGGCCCTGCTCTCTGCGTGACAGGGGGCAGTGCCCCAACCCCCCAGTCGGCCCTACCCTGAGTGTGACTGAGGGTGGCATTGCAACCTCCCAATCCGCCCTGCTCTGTGCATGACAGGGGGCGGCACCCCAACTCCCCAATCGGCCCTGCTCTGAGCCCGACCAGGGGCTGCACCTAGGGATTGGGCCTGCCCTCTGCCACCCGGGAGCAGGCCTAAGCCAGCAGGTTGTTATCTCCCGAGGGGTCCCAGACTGCGAGAGGGCACAGGCCAGGCTGAGGGACCTCCCCTTCCCCCTGAGTGCACAAATTTTCGTGCACCGGGCCTCTATTTCTATATAAAAGCCTAATATGCTAAGTGTCTGACAGATTGGTTTACTGTTTGGTAGACCACTCGACCAGTTGCTATGATGTGCACTGACCACCAGGGGGAAGACACTCTGACCGGTAGATTAGCTTGCTACTGTGATCCACCTGATGCGGACTGGGCGAGACAGGCTGGACACACCCTGGAGCCCTCCCATGGTCCCTCCCTGGCCAGCCAACCTCTCACGGTCCCTCCCCTGCCAGCTGGCCCCCATTGGCCCCAGTTGGGACTGGGCAAGATGGCCCTGATTGCCAGCCAATCCAAGAGACACCCCCCCCCCCCATGCACAAATTCGTGCACCGGGCCTCTAGTTAACCATAAAAAAAAAACTTGGTAAATCAGACATCGTTAAAATTAAGAACTACTGTTGCCCTAGCTCAGCCGTGGGCAAACTACGGCCCGCGGGCCGGATCTAGCCCGTTTGAAATGAATAAAACTATTGAAAAAAAAAGACCGTACCCTTTTATGTAATGATGTTTACTTTGAATTTATATTAGTTCACACAAACACTCCATCCATGCTTTTGTTCCGGCCCTCCGGTCCAGTTTAAGAACCCATTGTGGCCCTCGAGTCAAAAAGTTTGCCCACCCCTGCCCTAGCTGGTTTGGCTCAGTGGATAGAATGTCGGCCTGGGGACTGAAGGGTCCCAGGTTCGATTCCAGTCAAGGGCACATGCCCAGGTTTCGGGCTTTGTCCCCAGTGGGGGGCATGCAGGAGGCAGCTGATCAATGATTCTCTCTCATTGATGTTTCTATCTCTCTCTCTCCCCCTTTATGAAATCAATAAAAATATATTAAAACAAAAAGAACTTCTGTTTATCACAAGACACTGTTAAGAAAGCACAGAGGCGAGTCACAGATTGGCATATGGTAATTGAACCACTTATTACCAATAAAATTCTAGCAGAAATGTAGAACCGTTATAGAAGTGGATATCTTAATGAACAATTAGAATATGAAAAGAAAAAAAAAAGAATATGAAAAGGTGTTTAACACCATTAGTCACAGGGAAATGCAAATTAAGATCATAAGATATTCAGGGTCCATTGCATTCCTGGGGATGCTGTGGGCAACAGAGTGTCACCTGGGCTTTATTTCTAGTGACCTCCCATGTCTGTCCCCAATTTGGTACTAAGATGTGATCATTCATTACCTCACAGAGGGGGTTCTCAGTGAGCCAGGATGGAGGGGTAAAGGTGGTGTCTCTGAGGCCCAAGGAAGCAATGTTGGGACAAGAGAAGGAATGGGCTGGGGGCCCTGGTGGCCTCCAGGTCCAATGCCCGAGGACCTCTGTGCACCAACCTTGGAGTTTGCTGTCTTCTGGTTTCCTCTTTACAAATTCCAGTCGCCTGTTGGGTGAACTGCCAGGCAGTCCTCTTTTTGACCAGAGTCCCACCAGGACCTAGGATTGGCCATGGCAGTAGAGCTGATGCTGTGGCCCAAAGTCGTCTGCAGACCCCATAGACATGGGTTTATGAGACCTGAAGTCACCATCTCCTCGGGGCAAGCTCCCAGGATGCCTCAGCCCCAGTGCACACCTCAGTCTCGGCACCGGGGATCCCCAGTGTTAGTCACTTGCAGCATTCCACAGGAGCTCCCCATCATACCACATGTGCCCTGTGTTACTGCAGCCTTGCCCACATGGCATTCTGGTTTTGTTTGTTTTTAGTGTCTGTGCCTCTTGATTTTAGTATGTTTTTGTTTCTTGGTGAGCTTGAGCACTCTGTATATTGGCATTCTCCTTACATCCCCCTGGTGGAAAGTGAGCCTGTGCCATGTACCTGGTGGCTCTAGCTGTGGGCTGTAAACACTCTCTCACAGAGCTGGTAGTCTTGGGCCTGTGGTGCAGACACTTGCTAGACTGGTGGTGTTTTTATTGTGTTTCTCACTGTTATTTTTATTGTCTGGAAATACAACTTTCCAAATAGTCGAGATTATTGAACTTTTACTTTGTAATCCTTTCACTCCTTCAGTTGTTGTTGTTTTTTTAAATATATTTATTGATTTCAGAGAGGAAGAAAGAGGGAGAGAGAGATAGAAACATCAATGATGAGAGAATCATTTATTGGCTGCCTCCTGCACGCCCACCACTGGGGATTGAGCCTGCAACCCGGGCATGTGCCCTTGACTGGAATCGAACCTGGGACCCTTCAATTCGCAGGTCAACGCTCTATCCACTGAGCTAAACCAGATAGGGCACTCCTTCAGTTCTTATTAAGCAAGTATGTTCTGTATCTGGGGTGGGTGTTCTCTTTGCTTTCTACTGGTTTCTTGTGGCCTAGTGTCCATGTGGTCTCCTAATTCAGATAATGCCACACTAATTGCTACGTTACTTCCCAGCTGCCTCCGTACTCATCACAATGCCTCCTGTCCTGCTACCTGTTAGTAACTGTTTTCTCCTGTAATTAACATCTGTTCATAAAATATTACACACCCACCGGAATTGAAAAGACTGGAACTTCTGGTGACAGGGATTAGGGAAGAGGTGACAGGCACCATGTGCACTGAAAAAGTGGCAAGAGTAGGTCAAGGAGATGGATGAGCAAGATAAGGCATTGGAGCAGAAGCAAAAAGGAGCAGAAGGAACTAGAGGAGTTAAAAGAGAAGGATGCGGAGAAGGGGTTCCCTGGCCACAGGTGGAAATTAAGAAATCGGGCAAAAAATGAGCTGTTACTTGTGCCTGGGGCAATGGTGATCCTTAATTCTATTTCTGTTTGAACATCTAGATTCCCTGTCAACATCTGTTACCACCTATAGAATGAAGGGTTGTCTTGGAGCCTGTTGTACATTTAAGAATAAACTTTTGTAAAAAATAATAATCATGCAGTGGCTCATCTCTTTAGTTCTTTTCACTCTGCCATTTCGACCTTAGCTGTGAGGTCAGAGTAAACGCAGCCCAAAGTCTTTCCAGAGTGTGTTCTTCAGTCTTTGTTCCAGCCTGAATTCTGTACCACCTGTAACTAAACAAACTCATTAAAAAAAAAAAAAAAAGACTGACAGCACCAAGTGTTGGTGTAGATATGGAGGAACTGGAATGCTCACCCACTGCTAGGAGAAGGGCGGTGTGTAGGATTATATTCCTAATTTGAAAAACTGGCAATAGCTACCAAAGCTAAATTTATGCCTTCCTTAGGATAACAGTTCCACTCCTTGATATCCAAGAAAAATGAGCATCTGTGTCCCCTAAATGACATTGTTCATAGCAGCTTTATTCACGCTAGCTCTAAACTGGTAGCACAGTGTCCGTGAACAGGACAAAAGAAGAACGAATGACCACTGTACCCAACAACGTGGGTGCCCCTTCCAGATGGGCAAAAGGACACTACTGTGTGATTTTCTTTTCAGATGCAGTTCACTAACAAGTGAAACTAATGTACAGTGATAGAGTCCGGACAGTGGTTTTGCGTAGGGGGTGGTTTCGACTGGGAAAGGAGCTGAGGGCGCTTTCTGGAATGTTGGAAATGTTATGTCTGATCTAGGATTCATCATACAATCAGGGCACCTTAGGTATGCTACAAGTCATTACAGGTAATTAAAATAAAAATCCCCTCCTCAGTACTACACTGAGGACCAGAGAGCCACACCGGTTCCATTTTCCTGTTCTCTCCACCACAACAACGCTTGTCCACATGTGGCACCAGCACCCTGATTGGGCTCCTCAGTGTTTGACAAAGCCCTACCTCCTGTGCTGCTTGGATGGTTTTGTATTGTATTTGCACTCCTTTGGGGCCCTGTTACTGTCACTCCCCACATGTGTCTGAGCTTTCACTCCAGAAATGAGTTTGCTGCTGATGGTGGCTCCATGCACTTACCTGCTTCATGGCAGCTTGACTCTTCAGAGGTGGCAGTTTCTGAAGCAAATATTTTATTAAACTGATAAGAACAGATGCTTCACTTGATCTTAGCCAAAAGGCCAAAAAGTGATTGAAGCGAATATTTTTTAAAAAGTGTCATGAAACCCTATGCTTCTCAAAAGTGGACAGTGTCATATTCGGGCACAAAAAGTCTATTTTGATGCCCTTCAGTAACTTTGGTGGGTGCTGTGTTGATGAATTTAGCCCTCCTCAGTGGAGGCAGGTAATTTCTAGAGGTACCACATGATTTGATGGGAAGAGGTCTGTTGATAAATATAAACTGCGTTTAGAAGAGCCATCATTCCGAAGGTACTTCAGTGCTTGCTTGCCAGCATGTCTGCCTTTAGATGGGAAGATGATGTTCCCTTGGTGGCATGGATTCTATCTTGCTGTCAGTTTCAGTTGGCTTGACTTAGAATAGAGACCCCAAGTGAGAAAGAAACTCTGAGCCTGTGGATACTGCAGGATTCCTGAAGGATTTGCAGAACCACCGTTCCTTTCCTCACGTCACTGCAGTGCTCTGTGGGCCTGAGAGAGCCTGTGAACATGAAGGGGCCAAAGGGAAGCTCGGGGGAGCCATCATCCTTTGCCCAGTGTGGCCATGTCAGTGTTGCTTGGTTTCCCACCTGTGAACTGTGATTGCAGGCGTGTCCTCCTGTAGACAAGACCCTGGGCCAGAAATTTCAGACTCTAGAATCAGGATTTTAGCAAAGGAGATACAGAATACTTGGCAGAGACTGGGATCGAGCAGGATCCTGTTTCCATGGCAGAATGTGTGACTATTCACACAGAGCTGAATCAAGTCACATTTTGCTTCTAAATGTCTTCCAAATGAATTTGTCTCAAATGTATATATTTTTCATTTTACTTGATTAGAAATATTTTACTTATTGATTTGAGAGAGAGAGGAAAGAAGAGAGAGTGAAAGAAACACCCATTTGTTGTTCCACTTATTTGTACATTCATTGGTTGCTTCTTGTATGTGCCCTGACTATGGATTGAACCTGTACCCGTGGCATATTGGGAGGATGCTTCAACCAACGGAGCTACACAGCCAGGGCTGTATATATTTTTTAAAGTTTAATTTTAAATTGAGCTTATTGGGTTTGGATTTGTGGAGAAGGGCTGTGAGCAGACATCAGTTCTCCAGTATTCCTATGAGGCTGACTTAAGGTCCAGCACTGAGGCTCCTTGAGCTTTGGAGGGAATCTGGGGCCTCAGAGGATGGAGGAGCCTTTTCTTGCCTGTTGAGGTCTGTTCACGGTCATGCTGGTGTGCCGGCCACGGATTTCTGCCCTGCTGAAGTTTCTGATTCTCTCGGCTCCGATTATTTAGTCATGAAACTGGAACAAAGAAATTTGGGCTTTTGATCTGTTATCAAGGAAGATGCCTCCACCTTTCAAGTTAAACCTTTTTTAATCAAGAGAATTAAAAATGTTCCTGAGCCCTGGCTGGTTTTGCCCAGTGGATAGAGCGTCAGCCTGCGCTCTGAAGGGTCCCGGGTTCGATTCTAGTCAAGGGCACAGCCCGGGTTGTGTGCTCAGTAGGGGGCGTGCAGGAGGCAGCCAACAATGAGTCTCTCTCATCATTGATGTTTCTCTCTCTCTCTCTCTCTCTCTCTCTCTCTCTCTCTCTCTCTCTCTCCCTCTCTCTCCCTCCCTTCCTCCCTCCCTCTTTCTGAAGTCAATAAAAATATATATTAAAAAAAATGTTCCTGAACTTCTTAACAGGATTTATTCCTTAGAACCAGAAGTGCCCTGTAAAGTCTAGAGGCAGTGAGACTCATTATAAAACCAAAATAAATCCACAGAAACAAAAACCAGATTTGTGACATGCCAACAAGAGAGGGGCTTTTCAGTAACTCAGGATTCACAGAATGTGAGAATGGGGTGGAGCCGCTAGAGTTCATGTTTTGAAGACTATTAAATGACAAAAATGGTCATAGGTATGATTATATGAAAAATAAAAGCTTGCCAGCCCGACCAGTATGGCTCAGTGTTTGAGCGCTGACCCATGGACCAAGAGGTTCGATTCCTGGTCACAGCACATGCTTGGGTTGTGGCAGGAGGCAGCCAATCAGTGTTTCTCTCTCAGTGTTTCTGTCTCTCTATCCCTCTCCCTTTCTCTCTCTCTAAAATCAATGTAAATATATTTTGAAAGAATAAAATATATTTAGAAAGGAAAAAAGCTTGCCTACAGTGTGTTGAGTAATTCTGTTGTGAGTGAGTGTGTGTGTGTGTGTAACAGGGCCCTAGGGACATCAGGGCAGCTCTGTGTCCTTAAGAGGGCCCATCCTCGATGTCTCAGCATCATCCTCACCACTCTGGGGGCGCTCTGAGGGTCCCTTGGGAGCCCTCCAGCCCTCTGTTCTCACACACCTCCTCTCGAATCCTGGGAGGGGTCAGAAGGGCAGGGTTGCTTCTTTCTCTCTTGTAGGACCAGCAAGCACCTAATTCTGCCTCTGGTGGGATGATGGGTGATTTTAAGCTTCGTATTCTTT
This sequence comes from Myotis myotis, assembly GCF_014108235.1. Lineage (NCBI taxonomy): Eukaryota > Metazoa > Chordata > Mammalia > Chiroptera > Vespertilionidae > Myotis > Myotis myotis. Next base: position 85,023,247 of record NW_023416368.1, read on the forward strand.
TTGTGTTTTCCAGATTTCACCACTGAGACTGTATTGCTCCATCATGATGAAAGAGGTTATTAAAAAAAATTTTATTTAAGGCCATGTAACCACATAACGAATTAAGGGTTACTTGAAAATTGAATCCTTATTGTAGTTAGCAAGTATAATTTATAAACATCATTGAATATTTATGGACTTGTTGGAGGCTCTGGGTCATAATTCTGGGTGTCAGTTTTTAGTGTACAACAATATTCATCAAACTTTAGACACTTGATTATCACTCTCGAGGTATTTGAAATATCAGAGTGCCATTATTTATGTAATAGTTCTTTTTAAATGAACCTACTTTTTAAACTTCATTTATTTTAAAGGAAACTTGATCTCACTGCCTTAAATGGAAAACCAGTATTATTGGCCACGAATATTTGTTTTTATTGAATTTATGAGAATCCAGTCAGATGCTGCTTTGAACCTTAGTTATACTCTTCTTTTTTGTTAAATTGGAAGGTAAGCAAGCATTAAAGTGGTGTGAAGTACAGATCAGCGCCACCCTTTGTTGTAATCAGAAAGATGGCAAGGGAAGCAAAGCCCCTCTCCCCCACCTCCTGAGTTCCACCCCTTCCTCAGGGAACTCTTATCTGATTTTGTGTGTCTGGTGTATGACCTCCTTCCAGAGGAATGGAGGAGAAAGATCTGGAGGAGAAAGGCTTGCATGTCAAAGGCACCAGCTCCCTGTCAGATGGGTGCTTCTGACATGACTGTGATCCTCCTGCAATGCCCTGACCCACCTAGCTGATGACCATGACCCCCAGACTGACTTCGACTTTTCTCTAGCAGGAGACCACTGTCCGGAGCTCCTGTGAAGATGTCCACTCCAGACCCACCCCTGGGCGGAACTCCTCGGCCAGGCCCTTCCCCAGGCCCTGGCCCCTCTCCTGGAGCCATGTTGGGCCCTAGCCCAGGTCCCTCCCCTGGCTCTGCCCACAGCATGATGGGGCCCAGTCCGGGGCCTCCCTCAGCAGGACACCCCATCCCAAGCCAGGGGCCTGGAGGATACCCTCAGGACAATATGCACCAGATGCACAAGGTAGGGACCCAGGGCCCACTGCTTTGACTGGTTGGGTTCACTTGGTCAAAGGCGGGAGGGTGAGCCATGCATCCTGGCCCCTGCTGTGAGCTGGCAGTCATCATTTCATGCAACTCCCCCCACCCCACCCCAACTCTCCCCTGTGTGTCTCTCACACCCATTTTTCTAGGTAGGAAATGTGGTAACATTACTCCTAAGTTGCCTTTCATTAATGAATAAAAATGTCCAAATCTATAAAAGATTGCTGAAGGCAAATGGACTCTTCCAATTTGGTTGCTCTGTGTACCCATGTAACCCATAGAGCAGGGCAGTTGCCTCATTGGGTCACCACTTACCTGACCCGATTAGGGTTGCTTTTGCTAGTGAGGTGAAAAACTGTCAACACAAATAGTTTCCTCTTTCTCTGTGTTCCTGAGAGGTAGTTGAAGGAAACAAGGAACTGTCCTCTTATATGTATTAGCATCTGCAGGAAAGGGTGCCATTCCTCAACCTCAGAGACCACAGGAAGCCCGCAGGTAGAAGATGCAGATGGTGTGACCTGGGGGCAAGGGGACCTTGGTAACCCTCTGGGCTCCCTACCTGTGCTATCTATGTGTTTGCTCCTCATTCCACTCCCCCTCCCCCACCCATCAGGTATAGGTGAGTATTATGCCCATTTTATAGACCATGAACCAGAGTCCCAGAGAGACAGGCACTCAGAAAATTAGTGGTAGAATCATCTCATCCCTCTGCTGCTCCCTGCAGCCCAGGCCTGTGCCACCTCAGTGACCTCCAAGCACAGCCAAGCGAGCCCCTCCCTGCCCTCCCATCTCCCGTATATTTCTGTCAACTTTGGTACAGTGTCTGTCTTGTCACTGCCTTCCTGGGAAGTTGTTGGTGACTACCCTCTGCACACAACACCAATTTAGGCCCTCTTCTTTAGCACAGCCCCCTCTTTTCCTCTCTGCCCATTTCTTCCTTCCTCCTGGGACTGCTAACACACACTCCATGCACATCTTCAAACCTCTGTCAGAGGCCTGCCGTGTGTCCAGCCCAGTGTCAAGAGCATAGGAGCCGGGGTCTGGTGTGTGTGTGTGGGGGGGCACCTCCTGTCTGTACAGAGCTCCCACTCTGTGGAGACAAGCCCATCCCAGGAAAGAGGTGTGGAGGGCAGGTCCCCACCCAGGGCTCCTGTCAGCCTCCAAGGGTGCCCTACCCTTTTCCTGTGTAGACAGCTGCCCCTCCTGTCTCAGCCAGGCACCCTCTTGGCCTCCTTTCACTGTACACATATTGAGCTGCAGTTGATGGGGGGTTACCCATTAGACTAAGATCCCAGAGAACAGGACATTTGCATTCACCAGGACCTAGCAGGGTGCCCTGGAAGGGTCTTAAGAAAAGGTCCCCTTTAACAATCATTTCCATAGGGGAAGTGTTTGTGCTGAGCATTAGGAGGGAAAATAGGTGTCGTCATTCTGCCAGAACGATGCCCTAGATAGCCTCCCTCCCAGCCAGCAGGAGGCCGATACTGGGTCACCGAGGACATCTGATGTAGTGTTACCATACTCATGGGCAGAAGTTTCTGTCTGTTCCTCTGATTTACAGACTCCCCAGGAAGAGGGTCCCCGATCTCAAGATTTGTGGTGACAAGGTTTCCTTGTGGCAATGACAAAGAGTCCTGAGTTCTAGCTAAAACTGCCCCTGACCAGAAGCTGTCACTCATGTCCTTTGTTGTGGGATTCTGGCCATCTGAAACTGTCTTCTGTTCTTGCCGAGTGCTCTGGTCTGGTTGTCCCCTTGCCCTTCAACCACTGGTCTCCTAGGCAGTCATCCTCCATTGGTTGGTATTATTTTATGCATCTGCTTGACTGTAGCTGTCAGGACCATATCTTGGACCTAAGCTGTTTGGTCATGTTGGCAATTCAGTAAATGCCATAGTGTTTTCAGTGACATTGAACTCTTGGGCAGTGCTTTGCTGTGCCATCTCATCCTGTCCCCACTTGCTGATCCTGCCTTGTCATTACCCCCCTCTTGCAGCCAATGGAATCCATGCATGAGAAGGGCATGTCGGATGACCCCCGCTACAACCAGATGAAGGGGATGGGGATGCGGACAGGGGGCCACGCAGGGATGGGGCCTCCACCGAGCCCCATGGACCAGCACTCCCAAGGTATTGTTTTGTTTCTCTTCTTTCCTCATGTTTGTCACCCCCCAGGAGTCCTAAGGCCATTTTCCTAATCAGGTCTCCCACAGGTAGACAGGGAGGACATGGGGCAGTGCGGAAACCCTGCCACAGAGGGCTGTTGAGCTTAGGTTTGGCTGGTGCCCTGTTTGGGCTTTCTGTCTCAGAGCAGCCCAGGAGAGTGAATACCGGTGGGAATGAACTGTGTTTAGTGCTGGGTGTGAGATGACAGCTGGACAGGCGGGCTCCTCAGGTTAGCAGCTCTGCTGTCACCCAAGAGTGTATTAGAAATGCAGATTCTTGGATCCTACTGCAGACTAGCTCGGTCAGAATCTTGGGAGTGGGGCCCAAGCTGCTTTACGGAGCATTCCAAGTGGCTTTTCCAGAACTTTGAAAAGTGACAGAGTAGTTGACCTCTTGTCATTAGGGCAGGAAACTCAGGGGATCCCCAGGTCAGAGAAGTGAGGAGAGTGGGCCTGGACAGGGCGAGGGTCAGGATGGGAGGCCCAGAGAAAGCTAGAATCTGTGTAACTTCTCAGTGTGACCATCAGCAACTTACTGAAAGGTGGGCCAAACAAAACCAATCACACCGGCTGCTGGTCAGTGCCCTCTGGGTGCCTCTTGTTTAAATTATAAGAATGAAAAAATGTGGTCATGCCATGTCTCAGGGTAGGTGCCAGTGTAAGCCTGGCGGAAAGGTTATCGTCTTTGCCTTAAAAATCTTTGAATGTGTACTCCTGGTTGACCTCTGGAATTTGCATTTTCTGCAGGTTACCCCTCACCACTGGGTGGCTCCGAGCACGCCTCTAGTCCGGTTCCAGCCAGTGGCCCATCCTCGGGCCCACAGATGTCGTCTGGACCAGGAGGGGCCCCGCTGGATGGTGCTGACCCCCAGTCTTTGGGGCAGCAGAACCGGGGCCCAACACCATTTAATCAGAACCAACTGCATCAGCTCAGAGCTCAGATCATGGCCTACAAGATGCTGGCCAGGGGGCAACCCCTGCCTGACCACCTGCAGATGGCAGTGCAGGGCAAGCGACCGATGCCCGGGATGCAGCAGCAGGTGCCAACACTACCTCCACCCTCTGTGTCTGCAGCAGGACCTGGCCCTGGCCCTGGCCCTGGCCCTGGACCAGGTCCAGGCCCAGCACCTCCAAATTACAGCAGGCCCCATGGTAAGGCCCACTATCCCCAGCCTTGGGGGAGGGAGAGGTCTCAGCAAACTGACCCAGTAGGGGCAACAGTGTCAGGCAGACCTGGGCTCTGCTGCTCACAAGTTTTCCCCTTGGGGCTGGCACAGTGTCTGGTGCTCAGGCAGGCAGGCAAGGCTGTCGTCAGGATAAAAGTTCTTTCTCCAGCTCCCTGCTTTCCCTTGATGCCCACACTTCAAGGCTTGTTGTTGGGTGTGTCCCCTGGAGACAGGGCTGCCCATGGGGGTGGGTGCAGCATGAGCACAGGACACATTTTATCCTATTGTTTGTTTTTCCCTGTGTGTAGGTATGGGAGGGCCCAATATGCCACCCCCAGGACCTTCAGGAGTGCCCCCCGGTATGCCGGGCCAACCCCCTGGAGGGCCTCCCAAGCCATGGCCTGAAGGTGAGTACCCTCTGTCCTGGTGACATTTCTGTGCCCTGACTTATGTCATGAGGTTACACAGTGCAGATCCTGAGATGAGCCTGTCCAGAGAGAGAGAGGGCCAAGGACAAGTCCTTGCTTCTTCCTGCTGTCTTCTTTGTGTCTTATCTATCCCTAGTTATTTTCTAAAGGCTTGGGTTGGTTTCACTCCACAATTCCTGCCCACCCTTTTCCTGTCCTGTGGGTCATGGAGATCCTGGGCTATCTTTAAAATGTTAATAAGAAGAGAAAAATATGAATGAACAAGTTCACTGTAACTCCAGTGAGAGGCTGTGGGGAGGCACGGCTGTAGCCATAGACACGACCCTTCAGGACCTGGTGCCTCCATGCCTGTAGGTTACAGCTGACTTCCCTTCCCTCCTGGGATGCCCCCCCAATACTATGGGAGGCCAGCAAAATGACAGGGTAGTTCAGGGTTCTGTCTCCTCACCATGTTCAGTTTCTCTTCCTTCTGTCAAATGTAGTTGTCAGCAAGGATTTGAGGGTCACGTCTGTTGGGTGAAAGCAATAGACAAAATGGATTCGTTTCCTACCCTCTTAGAACCTGAGGTTTAGTGATGGGCATAGATGAGCTAATCACTTAAACCTGTGATTTCATTTGAACCGTAGTAGCTGGAAGTCAGGAAAATGCTGCCCAGGAAGAACGAACTCAGGGTCGGCACTTGGGTCAGTGCGGGGCTCCCGGGAAAGGCATGTAGGCTGAGATCTGGAAGAGGCTTGAACCTTAAGGCAGGAGAGAGGAAACCCCTGAGTGAGAAGCTGCCTGCCATGCCAGTTCAGTGAGAGGCGGGGAGGTGGGGAGGTGTAGCCCAGACAGTCCGTCTGTCACTGGGGCAGTGAGCCCCATGCAGGCTTTTTATTTCCACTGGAATTGACCTGAAGCTCAATGCTGTGCTCCTGCTACTTGACTCTCCCCAGGACCTATGGCGAATGCTGCTGCCCCCACAAGCACACCTCAGAAGCTGATCCCCCCTCAGCCTACAGGCCGTCCCTCACCTGCGCCCCCTGCCGTCCCGCCCGCTGCCTCTCCTGTGATGCCACCCCAGACGCAGTCGCCAGGGCAGCCGGCCCAGCCTGCCCCCATGGTACCGCTACACCAGAAGCAGAGCCGCATCACCCCCATCCAGAAACCCCGGGGCCTGGATCCTGTGGAGATTCTGCAGGAGCGGGAGTACAGGTGAGGGCGCTGCTGCCGCTTCAGGTCACTCCCAACCATGTCATCCCTGACACACGGTGTGGTTTCCAGTTCCAAAGGCTAACAGGGTATGCAACCAGAAATCACCCTATGCCTTTCTCTCTTGGTTCCCAGCTCCCCAGTTGGCATGTGTCCTTCCAGAAAAGTGGTGTGCATATGCGAGCAGATAGGCACAGGTAGCCATATTGTCCCCAGGGGGTTCATGAAGTGCATCGTTCCTTCCAAAATAACATCGTGTAGAGATCATCCCTGTCTGTCCAAAAGGAGCTTTTCTTTTTTCTTGTTGTTCAGTGTTCTGCCTGGTGAAGTAACATTGTTTTTTCAGCCAGTCCCCTGGCTGAGTGCACATGAGGTTATTTCTAATCTGGCGTTAAGACAGTGTCATAGTAAATGCTACTTCTGCATTTGTTTCTAATTTCACACGTGTGCACGTGTCAGGATAAGTCCCTAGAAGTGGCATTAAGGTGTACAGGGAACGTACACAGGGGAATTTTGTAGATTCTGCAAAGCTGCCCTCCACCGAGATCACACAGATATATGTTGCAGTGAAAGTATGTGTTTCTCCTCACCAACACAGTGTATCCAACTTTTGGTTCATCACACTCAAAGAGAAACCCGCAAGCTCTGCAGTGGATCCTTCTCACTAGTTGCTGGCCCTTTGCCAAAGCCTCCTAGGCGCCATGTGGGATGCCTGACACACTGTAGGTCTGTGATATTTCATCCCACACTTCTGGGGGCACCTGAGATTCACTCCTGGAGCACCTTGCACTTCCCATTTCCTCATTGCATTTATAACTTGTTCAGGGCAGGCCTCCCTTGGTGAGTGTAAGCTCTATGAGGGAGAGGCTGTGCCTTGTTCACTGTATATTCCCAGAGGCTTCAGTAAATCTGCCTAATGACCATCTCTAGAGTGCATCCCAGCTGTGGCATGCCTTGGAGCCGGGTGCCTCCCCTTCAGCTTGAAAATGACCTGTCCAGATAGCTTCACGTTTCCCTGCTTTCCCCTCCAGTCTCTGTTCCCATATACCTGCCATCCAGCAGCTCATTGGGCCACCGACACTGCAGCCCCTTTCTCATCCCCCTTTGCATAGGTGGTGCATGACCCCTTGGTGAACCAATTCGTCTCAGCTCCCCTCCCCAGACATGGTTCTCCCCCCGCACTGTTAACTGCCACCTGGTCTCCTCCTCCTGCCCCGGGCCTCCCTCCTCTCACACTTGCCTGTGCATTCTGTTTTCCACACAGCAGTTGGGAGTCTCTTTTTACAGTTTACTTACACTAGATTCCATTCCCCAGGTTAAAACCTGCCACTCTGTTCAGTAAACTCCCTTCTGTTCAGTTCCTGTCCTGTGCTCTGTCCTCTCCTATCCTACTTTCCTTGTTCCAATATGTTTATTTAACAAGTTAGGCTTATTTCTGCCTAGGGCCTTGGCTTGGCAGTACACGACTCCTTGCGCTCACTTAGAATTCATTACTGAGGTCACCTCCTCATAGAGGTCCTGCCTAGTCCCTCACCTCTAGCCCGCTCAAAGTAATGTTTAAATATTTTTTCCATTGATTCTTAGATGGGGGCGAGGGAAAGAGAGAGAGAGAGAGAGAGAGAGAGAGAGAGAGAGAGAGAGAGAGAGAGAGAGATATGGAAAAACAGAAACATCGATGTGAAGGAGACACATCAGTTGGTTACCTCCAGCACAAGCCACAACTGGGGCCAGGGACTGAACCTGCAATCCAAGTATGTGCTCTTGACCGGGAATTGAACTCACTATCCTTTGGTGCGGGCCTACATTCTAATCTAACCACTGAGTACCATTGGCCAGGGCCATAGATGTTTAATTTTTTAACGCCTTTATGGCCCATATTCCTGATAAGGCTCCCAGGCTAAGTAGATTCCCAGGGCTGGGAGGGAGAGCCTGGCCTGCCTGACTCCTGAGGCTGGCTCACCCTGCTGAAATGCCTTCAGTCGGCTGTGCCCTGTCTGGTTTCCTGTTTGCTGAGGCTCTGAGTCCTCCGCTGCTTTCCTCTGTGTTTTGTGGCTGGCATCCTTTTCTGAGCCATCTCCTGCCTCTCTCAAAGGATGGATTCTTCTGAGGCTCCTGCTTTAAAGAAAGGGCATAGGTGGGCTCCTTGTGTGCAGTCCTCTCATTGCCTGTCCTTTTTTCTGTCTTTGCACCCTAGGCTTCAGGCTCGCATCGCTCATCGAATTCAGGAACTTGAAAACCTACCCGGGTCACTGGCCGGGGATTTGCGAACCAAAGCAACTATTGAGCTCAAGGCCCTCAGGCTGCTGAACTTCCAGAGGCAGGTGGGCGCAGGCACAGGCCTTTTCTGCCAACGCTGATGCTTACATTCAAGTAATTGCTTGCTGAGCAATTATTAAATAAATGTCCCTTGACCATTGAAAGCAGCAGTGTCCACACACACTATTAGCTCATTGTGCCCGCCTTCCTTTTCACGACCTGCACAGTGGTGGCACATTGAGTGTTCCTGGTGTGAGTAAGCATGGTTCCCTAAGGCGGCGAAACAGGAAACTTAAATGGGTCTCTATCTGCGGGGGCTGTACTTTTGAATGAGCCATAGGAAATACTTTGTGTGTGCTTGAGGGAAGGCAGAGCTGTAGCCCTGAAGGGATAAGAGGACCTTCTGCTGGGTGTTCAGAAGCAGCTGTCTCCTGACCTGTGCTTGCCCCCCTGGCCCTTGGGCACTTATCAGACATCCTCCACATGCACACACATTGGTGCTTATGAGATTTAGCAAGGACCCTTCTGGAGGCAGCAGTGTTGTGCCTAGCTTGCACTGTGTAATTGTGCATTTTGTGTGGCCATGACCAACGTGTGCCCATGTTTCTCCTCTTCCTGAAGCTGCGGCAGGAAGTGGTGGTGTGCATGAGGAGGGACACGGCCCTCGAGACCGCCCTCAATGCCAAGGCCTACAAGCGTAGCAAGCGGCAGTCCCTGCGTGAGGCCCGCATCACCGAGAAGCTGGAGAAGCAGCAGAAGATTGAGCAGGAGCGCAAGCGCCGGCAGAAGCACCAGGTGCGTCCCCAGCTGCTGCATAGCTTGTCCTGCTGGCCTTCCTGTGTACCTGGGTCCTCACAGCTCCCACATTGTTGAGTCTTGTTTTGTGTCTAAACATGCTGTTTGTCTTTTCTGTTTATAACACTATTTTAGACACCAAGAATACACTCTTGAACAAAATTGAGTGGTAGGGAGATGGGCCACAATCAAGGGATGTAAAATATTGGGAGGTGATAGGATATAAAGAAAAATGAAGCAGCGGTGGAGAGTGATGACGAGCTGTTGACACAGAATGGTTGGGGAAGTTTTTTCTGAGGTGTTGAGATCTGAGCAGAGATCTGAGGGGCGGGAGCCCCATGGCTATGTGGGCAAGAGCTTTCCAGATAGACAGGGAAGTGCAAACGCCCTGGTGCTATGTGCTGTGTGTTCTATAAAAAGCAGGGATCTCTGTGCAGCCAGAGTGGAGCACGGCAGAGAGTAGGAGGAGATAAGGACAGAGTGTGCTGGGCCTTGTGAGCCAAGGAGCAAGTTGCACTATTGCTCTGAGTGAGGTGGAAACTATGGAGTCTCCCAGAGGAGGGATTGATTTAGGTTAGGTTTTTATTTAATTACTAGAGGCCCGGTGCATGAAATTCATGCACTCGGGTCGGGGCGGTCCCTTAGCCCAGCCTGCACCTTTTCGCAGTCCGGGAGCCCTGGGGGGTTGACTGATGGCCCCACAGGGAGTGGGCCTAAGCTGTCAGCTGGACATCCTTAGCGCTGCCACAGAGCCTGGCTTCTGGCTGAGTGGCGCTCCCCTCTGGGAGTGCACTGACCCCCAGAAGGCAGCTCCTGCATTGAGCATCTGCCCCCTGGTGGTCAGTGCGCATCATAGCATCTCGTCATTCTGCTGTTTGGTCGATTTCCATATTAGCCTTTTATTATATAGGATTTATTTAGTTTTAAGTTTTAAATATATTTTTATTGATTTCAAAGAGGAAGGGAGAGAAACATCAATGATGAGAGAGAATCATTGATCAGTTGCCTCCCGCATGCCCCACAGTTGTAGGGATTGAGCCCACAACTTGGGCCTGTGCCCTTGACCGGAATTGAACCTGGGACCCTTCAGTCCTCAGGCTAGGGCAAAGTTAGGTTTTTACAAGATCAGTCAAGGAGACCAAAATTTCCACTCAAGTATGATTTGGGATGATTCTGTTTGTTGTTCACTCGTTATATTTCCTAAAGTTCCAGTCAATATCTATTAGTGGTGTAGTTTAAAATAATAGAAAAAGTCAATACTCAGTGTAGACCGCTGTTAACATTTTGGTATATATATATCTTTCCAGCCTTATTCTGTATATATGTAATCAAACACTGAGATAGTCATTTTTTTTTAATCCTTACTCGAGGATATGTTTTTTATTGATTTGAGAGAGAGAGAAAGGGAGAGAGAAAAAAACATTGATGTTAGAGAACATCAATCGGTTGCCTCCTATATGTGCCCTGACTGGGAATTGAACCCGAAACCTTTTGGTGTACGAGGTGATGCTCCATCCAACCTGGCCAGTGCTGGGGTAGGCATTTTTGTTCTTGAATTTTTTTGGACAATTTCTGCTATTTCCTTAAAATAAAATTCCTAGCAATGGAATAACTTGGTTGGAGGGCGGGAGCATTTTGAATCGGTTAATGTTATTGTCAGCTTGTCTTAGCAAGGATGATTGTCTGTTGTGTACAAAGAAGGGCCCTTCCAACCACCCTCCCAGCATTGAGAACACGGAACCTCGGAACCTCGTAGGCAAACAGTGTTAGAGTATTGTTTGACTGTGTCCTCTTGGTTTTAAACAAGCTGCCTTTAAAGTTTTATTTCAGGGAATGTTACAGTAGTCAGTCTTGTCTTGTGTGTCCTTGTAGGAATACCTCAACAGCATTCTTCAGCATGCCAAGGATTTCAAAGAATATCACCGATCTGTCACAGGCAAAATTCAAAAACTCACAAAGGCAGTGGCCACGTATCACGCCAACACAGAGCGGGAACAGAAGAAGGAAAATGAAAGAATCGAGAAGGAAAGAATGCGGAGGCTCATGGTAAAATTCTGCATTTGTAACTGTGTATCCCTTTGTGTGTGCACTGGGCGGTGCAGGGACCAGGAATCCATTACCCTGTATGACACTGAGGCATTTTGCTGCTCAGAGTTAGAAGTGGAAGGATTTGGGTTTGAGAATCTGAAAGAACTGGCCTCAGACCTTTGCCGGTCACACCAGCCATTAGAGTGCCTGCATGACCTTAGCCTGTTAGCTGGCTACGTTATGTCCTCCAGAAAATGAAGGTGGCAACCCCTCCTGGCTGTGAGCCATCAATGGTGTGATCTGATCCCCCACCCCCACCCTGTGTTTCTGACCATTTATTCCTGGGTGATTTCCTAATTGGGTAGGTATTGATAGGCATGACTGTGTGGACAGAGGCCACAGAAGTAAGAGAAGGACACAGCTCTGTCCTCAAGGGGCTTGTGCTAACTCTAGGGAGATAGTGGACCAAGTGAAACAGTTTTGAGTGGTGGAAGGTGCACTAAAGAGAACGAAGCAGGACTCATGGGATTGACAGGGTGGTACTGAAAGGGTGAGCAGAAACCTGGCGGCAGTGCCTCCTAGGGTTGAGGAACCAAGGTCAAGGGCCCAAGGTAGGTAAAAGCCAATTGCAAGGCACAGCAGGTGGCCCCTACAACAGAACGGTGCAGGGGAGGAGTGAAGTTAGAGTCCCAAGAGCAGGTCATATGGGGCCTTTCAGGCCATAGGGAGGGCTTTGGATTTCATTCTGAACATGATGGGGAGTCACGAAGGCTATAAGCTGGGTAGTAATGTGATCTGATAAATTCTTAGAAAGCCCGGAGGGAGAGAGACTGCTTGGACCAAGTAGAGAAAAGGGCTTCGATTTGGGGTATGTTTGTGAGATGGGACAGAACTTGATATTGGCCTTTATAAATAACTCAGTAGGATTATGTCTGTGCAGCCAGGTCCTTACAGAGCCTAGCTCTGGGTAAGAGTTGGGGAAATACTAAAGGGAGAGATGATAGTTATGTGAAAGACCTACATACAGCACAACACAGGGTGTGACTAAGAGCTCCCTAAATGTGGGCCTGATTGCTGGTTAATAATAATTCCCAGTGGACTTCTCGACTCTGATTTGCCTGTCTTGGTTGCTAATGGACAAGCATGTCTTGCAGGCAAATGCTATAACTGCATGCTTTTGCAGGCAGAAGATGAGGAAGGGTACCGGAAACTCATTGACCAGAAGAAGGACAAGCGCTTGGCCTACCTCTTGCAACAGACAGACGAGTACGTGGCTAACCTCACGGAGCTGGTGCGGCAGCACAAGGCAGCCCAGGTTGCCAAGGAGAAAAAGAAGAAGAAGAAAAAGAAGGTATGCTGGGGACTGGAGCGGCATTCTTGGCCCATGTTGCCTCAGTCTCCCTGTCAGGGAGTGACTATATCTCTCTTTATTTCCAGAAGGCAGAAAATGCAGAAGGACAGACACCTGCAATAGGACCCGATGGCGAGGTGAGGAGCCAGGTTTTTGGTGTGTGTTTTTTGTGGAAATGTCAACCCAGCCCTGGACCTTGGGTCTATTTCATTCTTTTTTTCTTTTTCTTTCTTTATTTAAATTGATCTCAGAAGGAGGAAGGAAGGGATGGAGAGACACACACACACACACACACACACACACACAGACACACACACAGAAAGAAACATTGATTGGTTGCCTTCCTCATGCATCCCGAGCAGGGATTGAACACGCAACCTAGGTATGTGCCCTGACCGGAATCGAACCCACCATCCTCTGGTGTATAAGACAACGCTCCAACCAACTTGTTTTCTTTTTAAACTGTAAAAGCTGAATATGATGATGGTAAGAATCCATATATGTCTCCTGCCACCATCCCACCCCTTCCTTGAGCCCACTGCCCAGAGGAAACATTGTTAACTATAGGTTTTTTCTCCCAGGCTTTTCTATGCATGTGCCACATTATTTACTTTCCAGTTTTTATTTTCATGTAATTTTAGACTCATGCGAGGTGGAAAACAGTACAGGGGATTTATGTGTACTCTTCACCCAAATTCCCTGTTTGCACTATTGTCATTTTTTCCTAAACCATTTGAGCATCAGATGCAGACATCATGGCCCTTTTCCTCCATGTGTTTCTGTGTGTATTTCTTTTTTTTTTTTTAAATATATTTCTTTATTGATATCAGAGAGGAAGGGAGAAGGAGAGAGATAGAAACATCAATGATGAGAGAAAATCATTGATCGGCTGCCTCCTGCACACCCCCTACTGGGGATCGAGCCCGCAAACTAGGCATGTGCCCTTGACCAGAATCGAACCTGGGACCCTTCAGTCCACAGGCTGACGCTCTATCCACTGGCTAGGGCTCAGTGTATACAGTGGGGCCTTGACTTACGAGTTTAATTCGTTCCGTGACGGAGCTCGTAACTCAAATTACTTGTATATCAAATCAAAAAGTGAACGAGTAAGACACGTGATGCTGGGATGATGTTGTGGCGTTCACTGTGACGTTCGCTGTGCCAACTAGCGGTGGGGTATCTGAAGCTGGCTCGTAACCCGAATTTTAGCTCGCAACTCAAAGCAAAAAATCGGCCGAGAGACTGCTCGTATCTCGAAAAACTCGTTAGTCGGGACACTCGTAAGTCAAGGCCCCGCTGTATTTCTTAAAAACAAGATAATTCGTTTCCATAATTGTGCAGTGATCAAAAACTGGAAATGAACATGGATGCATTACTACGATATAATCCATAGCCATTATGAAGGTTTCTCCAGTTGTCCTTCTAGTGTCCTTCACTGCAACAGAAAACCCCAGTTCACATGTCACATTCAGTGGTAGTCCCTTTTGTCATTGATCTTGAGCAGCTTCTCGCTTTTTCTTTGCCTTTTATGACTTTGGCATTTTTTAAAAAATATATTTTATTGATTTTTTACAGAGAGGAAGGGAGAGAGATAGAGAGTTAGAAACATTGATGGGAGAGAAACATTGATCAGCTGCCTCCTGCACATCTCCCACTGGGGATGTGCCCGCAACCCAGGTACATGCCCCTGACCAGAATCGAACCTGGGACCCTTCAGTTCGCAGGCTGATGCTCTATCCACTGAGCCAAACCGGTTTCGGTGACTTTGGTATTTTTAAAAAAATATATTAATTTTTTACAGAGAGGAAGGGAGAGGGGTAGAGAGTTAGAAACATCGATGAGAGAGAAACATCGATCGGCTGCCTCCTGCACATCCTCTACTGGGGATGTGCCTGCAGCCAAGGTACATGCCCTTGACTTGAATTGAACCTGAGACCCTTCAGTCCACAGGCCGACACTCTATCCACTGAGCCAAACTGGTTATGGCGACTTTGGTATTTTTAAAGAAGAGTAGGCCAGGTATTTCCTGCAGTGGCCTTCAATTTGGGTTTGACTGAGGTTTCCTTGTGATTAAAGTCAAGTTATATGTTTTGGCAGGAAGACCCTAGAGTGACGCTGTATCCTTCTTGGGACGTCACATTGGGAACTGCATGGCACAGATTTGTTCTGCCACTGGTGCTGTGACCTTGATCCTTGATCTCTTGGTGTTGACCAAGGCAATCCCACTGTAAAGTTACTGTCTTTCCTTTTGAAATTAAGTACCATGTGGGAGATACCTGACACTACATATATTGTAACTCTAAATACTTCTAATTCACTGGTTTCACATCCATTGATTATCTCTGCCTGCTTCTATTTATTAGTTGGCTTTCTGTAGGAAGGAAAAGCTTTCTCTTATTTGCTATTTGGCCCATAGGCCATAATTTGCAAACCCCTGGTACGAACTCATGGATTCTTATTTAATTTAATCCTTCATTGTCAGTATTTATTTATTTTTTATTTGAGAGAGGAAGGGAGAGAGGGAGAGAGAGAAAAACATCAATTTGTTCCATTTATTTATGCATTCATTGGTTAATTCTTTTTTTTAAAAAAATTATTTTTTATTGATTTGAGAGAGGAATAGAGAGGGAGAGAGAAAATCAGTGATTGAGAGAGAATCATTAGTTGGCTGCCTCCTGCATGCCCCGCTACTGGGGATCGAACCACAACCTCCTGGTCCACGGGCCAATGCTCAGCCACTGAGCCACACCAGCTGGGCTGGTTGATTCTTTTTTTTTTTTTTTTTTAATATATTTCTTATTGATTTCAGAGGGGAAGGGAAAAGGAGAGAGAGAGAGAGAGAGAGAGAGAGAGAGAGAGAGAGAGAGAATCATCAATGATGAGAATCATTGATCAGCTGCCTCCAACATGCCCCACACGGGACTGAACCCACAACCCAGGCATGTGCCCTGACTGGGATTCAAACCATGACCTCCTTGTTCATAGGCCAGTGCTTAACCACTGAGCCTTGCGGGTCAGGCAGCTGGTTGATTCTTGTATGTACCCTGACTGGAGCGTGACCTTGGCCTATCAGGATGACACTCTAACCAACTGAGTTAACTGGCCAGGACAGTATTTCTTTTCATGCTCAAATTGTTCTAGTTGGGCCAGTAGGAGCCCCTTCAAATTGGCTCCTGTGTCCTTTTGATGTGTCCCTATCATCCTTTGGGGGCTTCCTGACTTCTTTATACACCAAAATGGTGCAACCTTATAGTCTGCTTTTCCTGCCTGAGCCCTGGAGTCAGGCATTTCTCTAAGGAGCCCTGATTCCTTTTCTCAAAGAAGAATATTTTAAATTCAAAATCTAGGAGTGCTCATTGCTCCTGGGTGTCATTGCCTCTAGGCCCTCTCAGCAGACAGATGTAGGAAATAGGTGTATGTGTGTATATACATGTTCATTGCTATTTATATATACGAATATTAACACATCTTGAGAAAATACTGATACCACCAGTTCTAATCCAATACCATGGGATTATTTCTGTCCTTTCCCTTTCCACACTCAAACAGCAAAAATCTGGCTGCCATTAGCCATGATACTCTTTCCTGTTTGCTCAATCCTAGGATACACAGGATGTACATTCAGAATTCCTAATGCGCCCCCCTCTGTAAAAGGAGCCTCCCAGAGCATTTGAGATCTTGCTCCCCGGCATATGTCATCAGTTTGGCTAAATTAAACTCTCATAAAAATTCAAAAAAATAAAAACAAATACCAAGAGCCTCCCAGCTAGAGGTCATTGTTTGTTTGGAGCTCTTCATCCCGAGAGTGTCCTCTAAATACTGTGCACAGAAGCTGCTTGGATTAGTTCTCCCCTCATGCCCCTGTTACTGTGGTTTCCCCCACCTTTGTTGGTTTTATTTATTCACTCGTTGTGGATTTATTTAGTGTGTGAAACACCAGCTTGTTCCAACGTCTGAGCTGTACAAAGTGGCCCACTCAGAGTGGTTGTTGTGTCCACACACCCACCTTCCCACAACATCCCTGCCCACCTCCTGAAAACAACTCTTCTGGTGTAACACACACATTTGGGAGAAAGATATATAAAAGTGGGATGTGTAAATAACAAGTTTTTTTAGTACCTCCTCTGGCTCCTTGTCCCACTTCCAAAGGGTGGCCTTTTCTATGCATGAGCCACTGGAAGGCTTTTCTTTTTCTCACCTAGCATTGTATCTCAGACAACTCACCCTGTTAGCTCATGGACACTTACCATATTCTATTTTTTAAAAAATTTAATCTCTTTCTGTCCCCCCCACTCCATCCTCCACCCACCCCCCCCAATAAGATTTGCTATTCTGTTCCATGTATCCATACCTCTGGACCTATTTGGTTTGTCAGTTTATTTTTTTCATTAGACATATAAGTGAGATCATGTGATGTTTGTCTTTCTCTAACTGGCTTATTTGGCTTAGCATAATAGTCTCCAGGTTCATTCTTCTTTCTTACAGCCACATAGTATTCCATTGTCTAAATGTGCCATCGCTTTTTTATCCACTCATCTACTGGTGGGCACTTGGGCTGTTTCCAGATCTTAGTTATTGTACATAACTCTGCTATGAACATAGGGGTGCATATCTTCTTTCTGATTGGTGTTTCGGAGTTCTTAGGCTATATTCCCAGAAGTAGGGTTGCTGGGTCAAACGCCAGGTCCATTTTTAATTTACCCTATTCTTTCTAACCTCTCCAAAATGTCATACTTCCTATAGAAAAAATTTAAATGATAACATGAAGAATGGAAAGCCTAGGTATGCATACTGATTCCTGGTGACATCTTCTCTATTCTTCCTGAAAGCTTTATGCTTATATCCCCTTTGTTTTATTTTGGGACTATTTGGGTCAATTTAGACATTAGCTAGACTTTTCCCACTTAGCCAAATATCTTGTGCCACTTTCCATATCACATCATTAGTTCTATTGTCATTTTATTGTGTTGACCGGTTAGAATCTGTTTCATCATTCAGACCGATAGCTCTTTAGGATGCTTCCCATGTGTAGCTGTTACAAATGCACTGAAAAAAAAAAAAAAGATCCTATACTGAGCTACTCTTTACCTCCTCTTCTATTGATGACTATTTTCGTTGCCTTTTTTCCTATTGCAACGTTGTTGTAGTGAGCCTCCTTATGTAACACCTTTTGATACTGTCTTAGTCAGCTTGGGCTGCTGTAACAAAACACCATGGCACCATAGCCTGGGTGGCTTAAATAACAAACATTTATGGTCTCACAGTTATGGAGGCTGGAAATCCAAGGTCAGGGTGCAGCAAGGTGGTTCCTGGTTAAGGGCTCTCTTCCTGGCCCGTTTTGTAACAGAAGCATCACTCAGTGGTGGCTGTGAATTGTCCTTGTTCCCAGCCAGTGGTTCTCAGCATTGGCTGCACATCTGAATCATCTGGGAAACTTTTATAAAACCCTAGAGCAGTTGAATCAGATTTTTTGGGTGGGCAGGTGCAGGCATCACCACCATTAAAGTTGGTGTCACCCCTCCCCCACCATGGTGGGCCACTTTGAGGGTGAGGTTGTATTGTGCACAGAGACTAATCTCTCTCTACTGTATGAATGGTGTTGGTAGTGCAAAACTTTGGAGGGAGGGAGGGATATAGGTTCCTGAAAGATGCTGTTAATAAAGTTTAACTGAGTACATTTGAAGATCTAATTGGTTTTATCCGATGATATGTGAATTGGGTAGGTAGCATCTCATCTAGCAAACAGCTATCCTGAGCTGTTATACAAGATGGACGGCTTTTATAGTAATGAGGATGGATCAGGAAAGTTAGCAAAAGAAAAATGAAAATTTATTGGAATAAAGTAAGAGTTCAGGTGATGACAGCTTCTCATTGGTTTAGCTGGGTTTCAGTTGGCTAGACGTGTTGCAGTATAAGAGATAAGCCTTCCTCCTGCTTTTGTAGTACAGTAGATGCATTTCCTGTTTGGGAGTGCAACGTAGGTCTCTTTCTGTTGGGATCTGTAATTGACTTCCTGTTGGGGGCAATTAATTTAGAGTGGTAGGACATGAGAGCTTCTCTACAGGCCTTTATGATGCCAGTTTTAGTTTAGATTAATTGGATCCAATTTAGTTGACCTAATTTTTTGTTTATTAATTTTCACAATGCAAAGAAAGGTTTAAAGTAAGAACTTGATCCTTATTCTGAAATCTTCAGGAAATTTGAAGGGGGAAATGTTCATCCAAAGTTGATATCTCAGAGTGAGAAATCAAAGAATTTCGTATGTTTTGCTAAGAGGAAGTTAGTTGTTTTATTTTTCAAATATTCCAGTTAGCTATTTAACAACAACAAAAATGAGGATCTTGATGAAGTAACAAACACATTACAAATGGAAAAATAATCAAGGGCCAGAAGAATGTGAGTAGTAGTCATTTGTGTAAAAATTGGGAGAAACCAGTTCTAGTTTCTTATGCATGGAATTGATCTGTAATGATGCATGGTGGGCATCTATGAAGAAGGAAACTGCTGAGGGATAGGGGATGGAAAGAATCCATACTCTACACTCTTGAGTTTTAAACTATGTGACTCTATTACCTATTTGAAAATAAAAGTATGTATGTCAGTTATCTCAAAGAAACTGCTGTCATCAGTGGATTATATTTTTTCCTGGATTATTGACATATAGGAAACCCATTTTCACAACCACTAGCCATGGTTGTGTGCCAGTTTTTTGGTTATAGAGTTGACAGGGCACTTCCCAGTTGGCCATGGTTAGTGAACATCTGAGGTATGGTCACCGCAGAACCTAAAGTCACACGTGTCTCTTTTCAGCCTCTGGACGAGACCAGCCAAATGAGTGACCTGCCTGTGAAAGTGATCCATGTGGAGAGTGGGAAGATCCTCACAGGCACGGATGCCCCCAAAGCAGGGCAGCTGGAGGCCTGGCTTGAGATGAACCCGGGGTGAGTTGGGCCTTGAATTCCAGATGCAGCCAGGATCCTGAGTCAGCTGCCTGGCAGCTGGCGGTGATTTTGCTTGATTTGGAAACAAGCCAGTTTGCTAAGGTAAATGAATTATGCTGGTTTGGGGGAGATTTATATTAAAACACTAATATTTTTTCTAGGTATGAAGTAGCTCCAAGATCTGATAGTGAAGAAAGTGGCTCAGAAGAAGAGGAGGAGGTAAGAGTCTATTTCCTTCTGTCAAGGCCCTTGGTGCTCTGTATTGGTGACCTCTCTCCCTTGTGTGTCAGTCACCCCTGCGTGCTGTGACTCTCCCACTCTGCTTGGGCATCATGTGGGACAAGAGATGGGCAGAGGGTGGCCAAGGCCTCAGTCCTGATGAAAAGTTGGTGCTTTAAAGCTGTGCTGTCCAGTACAGTAGCCTCTAGCCCAGGGGTGGGCAAACTTTTTGACTCGAGGGCCACAATGGGTTCTTAAACTGGACCGGAGGGCCGGAACAAAAGCATGGATGGAGTGTTTGTGTGAACTAATATAAATTCAAAGTAAACATCATTACATAAAAGGGTACGGTCTTTTTTTTTTTTTTTTTTTTTTTTTAGTTTTATTCATTTCAAACGGGCTGGATCCGGCCCGCTGGCCGTAGTTTGCCCGCGGCTGCTCTAGCCACACATGACTGTTTTAATTTTAAATTAAATTAATCAAATTAAGTAGAATTTAAAACTCATATTCTTGGTCATAATAGCCACTTTTCAAATGCTCAACAGCCTTCTGCACAAAACAAGTAATCACTATAAAGTTGTGAGCATTAAATCATGTGCATGTTTACTTATAATCTCTTCATTGGAAATACTATAAATGGTTACATTTTCATGCATATTTTTTTAAAAAATATATATTTTTATTGATCGCAGAGAGGAAAGGAGAACGGGAGAGAGAGAGAAACATCAGTGATGAGAGAGAATCATTGATTGGCTGCCTCGTGCATGTCCCCTACTGGGGATTGAGCCCACAACCCCGGGCATGTGCCCTGACTGGGAATTGAACCCGGGACCTCTTGGTCCATGAGATAATGCTCAATGCATTAGCACACCACAGTGGGGCTTATTCATATTCTTTAAATCACTTAATTATTTTATGCTAAAGTGACTTCTAGATTTTCCCTGGTTGACAAAGCTCTGATTAAGAGCTTGTTCCTGCCCTAGCCGGTTTGGCTCAGTGGATGGAGAGTTGGCCTGTGGAGTGAAGGGTCCCAGGTTTGGTTCTGGCCAGGGGCACATGCCTGGGTTGCGGCCTTGATCCCCAGTGGGGGACATACAGGAGGCAGCCTGTCGATGGTTCTCTCTCATCACTGATGTTTCTCTCTCTATCCCTCTCCCTTCCTCTCTAAAATTAATTAATTAAAAAAAAAAAAAAGAGCCTGCTCCTCTATCTGTTGTGAATTGCCTCCTAGGAAAGGATAACTCAGAGGGAGCTAGGATGCAGTTCCTGTAGGCAATGTTCCTTTCACACATTTAGCATCCAGCAGGGTGATCTTCACTCCCCCTTCAGCTGGGGTGAGCGGATCTTAAAAGGCTTTCAAGTGATATTTTAAAATATTGATCTTGTTGCCTATGAACTTGCTAAACAGATATTGTTATTTCTGATAGTTTTGTTTTATTGTTATTGTAGACTAGAGGTCCAGTGCAGGAAATTCATGCACTTGAGGGGTGGTCCCTCAGCCCGGCCTGCACCCTCTCGCAGTCTGGGAGCCATTGGGGGATGTCCAGTGGAAGCGGGGGAGGCTCCTGCCACCTCCACTGTGCTCACCAGTTGTGAGCCTGGCTTCTGGCTGAGTGGTGCTCCCGTGTGGGAGCACATTGACCACGAGGGGGCAGCTCCTGCATTGAGTGTCTGCCCCCTGGTGGTCAGTGCACGTCATAGCGACCAGTCGTTCTGCCGTTCGGTCGATTTGCATATTAGGCTTTTATTATATAGGATTCTTTAGAATTTTCACACACAGGATCATGCCATCTGTAAATAATGGCAATTTTACTACTTCCAACGCTTCCTGTCATTGTGCTTTCAATTTCTTTTTTCTTGCCTTATTGCACTGGCTAGATTCTCCAGTACAGTGTTGAATATGTGTCAAGAGCAGACATCCTTGCCTTTTTTCCTATGTTAGGGGTAATGCATTTCGTCTTTCACTGCTGTTTGATGTTAGCTGTAGGTTTTTTGAACATGCTCTTTATCAGGTTAAGTAAATTATCTTTTAATCCTAGTTTATTGAAAGTTTTTATACTTCTGTCTATAGTTGATTTGTTTTTTTATCTGTTACCCACTAGTATGCTTTATTATATAAATTAATTTTTGGATATTAAACCAAACTTCCATTCCTGGGATAAGTTCTACTTTGTCCTGATGTGCAATCTTTTCTATATATCGTAGTGTTGCTAATATTTTGTTGAGGATTTTTGAGTCTAGTTTTCTCATGATATCTCTGTGTAGCTTTGATATTAGGTTAACATTGGCCTTCTAGATGGGGTTAGAAAATGTTCCCTTCTCTACTTTCTGGAAGAGTTTGAGAAAAATGGTATTAATCTTAAAATATTTGATAGAATTCTCCTGTTAAGCCTTCTGGTACTGGCCTTTTCATTGTGGGAAGATTTTTAGTTACTAATTCAATTAGCTATCAGATTTTATTCAGATTTGTCTACTTCTTGAGTCAGTTTTAATAGTTTGTATCTTTCTAGGAGTTTGCCCATTTCATCTTAGTTATTTGTTGGTAAATGGTTACTTATAATAGTTCCTTATTATCATATTTAAAAATACATACATATATATGTATATGTATATGTGTGTGTGTGTGTGTGTATATATATATATATATATATATATAATTTCAGAGAGGAAAGGAGATGGAGAGAGATACAAACACCAATGATGAGAGAGAATCATTGATCGGCTGCCTCCTGCATGCTCCCTAATGGGGATCGAGCCTGAAACCTGGGCATGTATCCTGACCAGGGAATTGAAACATGACCTCCTGGTTCATAGGTTGATGCTCAACCACTGAGCCACACTGGCTGGGCTGAAGTCTCTTTTAAAAGAATTTGTCTACAACCTTACTCAGACTTAGCTAAAAGTCTCACCCCAATATTAATTTCAGATATGGTAATATCAGTTAGGGTAAATCGGTACTAATAATGATTTTTTTTGGCCGAAAATGTTTGGGCTGTTATCGCCTGTTTAATATTCTGAATGATCTATAAAATCATTTTGCATACCCCGAAAGAAATCCCACTAGGTTTTTTTATTGGAATTTTTAGCAGATTAATTGGATTTTTTGTTTTTTTAGTTTTATAGCAGTTCCTTTATACATGAAAATAATTACTGGGACTGTGTGTCACTTATATAGAAATACAAGGATGGTTTACTACCAGGAAATACATTCATGTGTATTTTATTAATATGTCACGCAAAATCCCTTTATCATCTCAGTAAATGCTGAAGAATCACTTTCATGAAACACAACACTTACTTTACAGGTTTATAGAAACCCTCTTACTAAATTAGGATGCCTGTTATCACCAGTATTATTTGACATATTTTAGGCATTTTAGTCATATTGATAAAGCTAGAAATAAATCAAGAGCAATATTGAAAATTGGCTATTAAATGTTTTATATTGAGAAACTCCAAGAGATTACAGTGAAAATCAGCTTGAATAGGTTGGACAAGGAATAAATGTGTAGTGTACATTGTATAATGGGGGCAGGGGACATGAAGAATCTATTGTTAGTAAACAAACGTACCAAGTAGCCTGAGACAGCCTGAAAAAGAAGTGTCTGAACTCTGCTGGGAAAACTAAAAATAAAATGCCGAGCAATTAAAAGAGATGCAAAGAGGAGGCATGACACATTCTGGGATAAGAAGAAGGTGTGAGAGTTGTAAAAACTTCGCTTGCTTCTAAAAGTGTGTTCTCCCCTGGCATCCCTGTGCCTGTCCCTGTGGGGTGTCTTGAGCTGATGCAGTCTTTTCTCTTGGTAGGAGGAGGAGGAGGAGCAGCCGCAGCCAGCACAGCCTCCCACTCTGCCTGTGGAGGAGAAGAAGAAGATTCCAGATCCAGACAGTGATGACGTCTCTGAGGTGGATGCTCGGCACATCATTGAGTAAGGCATCCCTGCACACGCTCCTGCTCCACCAGCTTCCTTCACGGGGGTCCTGGCAGGACGTTAGCGGCCCAGCTTCTCCCTGGATGGTGCTTACCGCTGTCCAGCTGGAAGCCGCTGTGAGACCACACATGGGAGTTCAGTCTCCCTCCCCGCCTCCCCACTCTTCCCAGGATTAATATTTGCTGCTGCCTTGCCTGTCCTTAGACTTTCCAATTACTTTTCTTACCTTAAGGCTTGAGTCACAGGTCCTTAAAGGGCTGCTCCAGAGTCTTGTGTCAGAAGTACATTGTTACAGATAGAAATGTGTGTCTTTAACTCAGTGATTCTCTTCACTTACAGGAATGCCAAGCAAGATGTTGATGATGAGTACGGTGTGTCCCAGGCCCTTGCTCGTGGCCTGCAGTCCTATTATGCCGTGGCTCATGCTGTCACTGAGAGAGTGGATAAGCAGTCAGCGCTTATGGTCAACGGCGTCCTCAAACAGTACCAGGTGAGGCAGGAGGGGGCTGTACCTACCTAGCAGTCCTGACAGATAGGTCCCAGCTTGTGGGAGACTGCTGAAGTCGGGCAGACTCAAGTTCACATTCTGCTCCTTGTCTCTGGGTACCTCACTCTTTTTCTCTAAGCCTCAGTTTCCCTTTCTATAAAGTAGAAGCATGATTTGTTAGGTTAGCCACCAGGAGGAAATGAAACGGTGCAACATATTAGTATTTGCTGGGTGCTTAATCTGTGCAGGGCAGGATAGCCGTGTGTTCTATGCTGTTAGTTTCTGAATCCCCAACAACTCTGACATAGGCACTATCATCCTCCACACTTCACAGGATTAGGGGTGTGTGCAACCGAGGAACAGAAAGGTGCAGTGATTTCTCAAACGTACAGCTTGGGAGCGGTCACACCAGTACCGGACCCAGGTTTAGACACAGATCCATGTTCCCTGATGGTCTGTGCAGCATAGGACAGCGGGAGTGATGGCATAAATGTCTGGAGCTGGCAGCCTGGAGCTTAGCCTTCCTTCTGTGGAGGTGACGTGGCACTGGCACTAAAGCTCTTTGTCAGACAAGAATCACAGCTGCCATAGTAGACATTTCTTTTTCTGTGGCCCCATATCCCAAGCTCATTTATAAGCTCTCAAGAGGCAGCTGGTTTATATTTAATCAAAGATTTTCTTTTTGGTTGTGGCCCTTATACTCCAACTTTCCTTTAAAGAACTCTCACAGCCTCTATGCCAGTATCGAGTTCCAAAGAGGCAAAGCCAGCGGCGACCAGTGACATTTCCAGTGGCCAGAAGTTACTTCCTTAATCTGTTAGGAAAATGTCCAGATTTCCCTTTATGACATTATATTCCATTTGAAAACGGCCTTCTCTTTAATGGTTCATATATTGCAGAAACCTTGCAAGCTTTGGAAAGCTCTCAGTTAATCCTGACATGCTAGTTAGGTGGTCATTGGCCGTTTGGTGGATTCATCAGCACTTTCTCTTGAAACCCTAATGATCTCCCAAATCGAGTGTCACATGGTTGTGGGCAGGTTTGTCCCAGTGTGCCACATGGCTTGGTGTCAGGCAGTGACAGACGGACCTTGTAACTTTAGTTCAGATGTTCATCTTAAAAATAAATTTTGTATACTGTACATATATTATTAACACAGCAACCCTATCATTTCATAGGAATGATTGCTGAGGATGAGGCTAAGGAAAAAAGAAGTGGGGTGATGGAGAGCAAATCACCAAATAAAAATGGCCGTGGGCAGTTCGTGGCTAGGGCTGAACTTGTTCCCGGTTGTGCGCGAGTCTCTGAAGTGTGGGCTTCAGTGTTTGCTGTCTCTCTCCTTGCAGATCAAGGGCTTGGAGTGGCTGGTGTCCCTGTACAACAACAACCTGAATGGCATCCTGGCCGATGAGATGGGCCTCGGAAAGACCATCCAGACCATTGCACTCATCACGTACCTCATGGAGCACAAGCGCATCAACGGGCCCTTTCTCATCATTGTACCTCTCTCGTAAGTGCACCCCCCCCGGAGGTCCAGGAGTGTCCAGTGCAAGTAACCCCACTGCCCCGCTTCAGTGACACCCCAGCCTTCATTCAGACATCGGTGTGTGAGTTTACTGGGTCTTTCCTAATAAAGTACCACTGCCTTATGGCTTAAACATCAGGCGTTATTTTCCTGGAGGCAGAAAGTCTGAGAACAAGGCATCAGCAGAGTTGGTTTCTCCTGAGGCCTCTCTCTTCTTATGTCCTCACATAGTCTTCCGCCTGTGTGGTCTATCCTGATTTCCTCTACTTATGAGGATACCAGTCATTGGGTTAGGGCCCATCCTTATGACCTTATTTTAACTTCATTACCTCTTTAGAAACCCTTTCTCCAAATACAGTCACATTCTGAGGTTTTGGGGTTGAGGACTTCAACATAGGGATATTAGGGTGACATAACTCAGCCCATACCAGTCTGCCTATGGGCAGGATAGGAAAGGGGCAGGTGTCTGTATTAATTCATTGTCTGAATTGGGGCTCACTGGATCTTAAGGTTCTCTTCAAGCCCACAACCAGCAAATTCCATACAAGGGTGGTGAGTCACAGGAACTGAGGATCCTCATGTTAGAAGATTAGAGTGGAGCCATTTGAGCAAACACTTTCCACCCTGGAGCCCTGTCAGTCCCATCCCAGCCCTGGTGATACAGATGCTCAGGTGTAGTGGGACCTGACAGCATCCTGAGGAGGTTCTCACCATCCCTGTGCGCCACTGGTCTCCTTGCAGACACCCCTCTGGGTCTGTGATTCCATCAGCCACTCTGGGCAGCCCTCATTTCAACTCAGTCTGTGTCACAAAATGTCTCAACTCCCCCAGCATGTTTGCAAAAGTCCCAGGGCCCCCTCTCATCAACCCAGCTCCAGTTACATGTCAGGCACCAGTCCAATTACAGGCCTGGGGTGTTGTCTGCTCTGATGTTGCCAGGCTTATGTGTATACTTGGCCTAGCCCTGGATGGAGGGGAACCCCCTTAACTTCAGTCCAGTACTAAGTGGGGACCATGTCATCATCGGATTAGTGGATGAAGGGAGAATGGGAAGCTGAGTGCTAATGCCTTCCTGCCTTTAAGAAGGCCAGGCCTTTAAAGGTCACGCACTCATGGGTGGTTATCTCAGAACCCCATAAGAATTTAACTTGGAGAAACGTATTTCTTCTTTCTGCCCTCCCTCCCACGTGGTGGTATAAAATAGGCTACCTTGGCAGTCTTCGTGGAGAGGGCTGTTTGCAGTGTGAGAGGATGTCCTAGGCTAGCAGATGGCCTTACCTCCTCCTCCCTTGTGGTCAGACCCAACTTGCTTCTTGGCTTCCCACTGCACTAGCCTGTGCAATGTCTCCCAGCCCTGCAGTGGCTGAAGTCCCCTCTGTTTGTTCCCCCGAGGTGTAACTTCGTCTTCACACAGCTTTCTTCAGTGTGCTGTTCTGCAGCCTGGGTTGTTTATTTTTACCTTCTCATTTTAAAATTATTTCACACTCATAATAATTGCAAAAATATTGTAAAGAATTGCTATACACACAGCCTCCCAAATCTTACACCAGGTCAGTTAACACCACGAAGGGAACAATGACTTAATACTGTTAATGAATCTAGAGACCTTATTCAAATGTCTATTTCCCCATTTATAACCTTTTTCTAGTCCAGAATCCCACTTTGCATTTTGTTGTCACATCTCTGTGACAGTTTGCCAGTCCATCTTCGTCCTTCATGATCTTACCACTTGAATCCTGGTCAAGCTGTTCCTCAGATTGTGTGAGATGTGCCTATTTCTGAAATTCTGGCAAGGATCCCCCAAGAGGGATGCCATGCTCTTTTTGGGACCTCATGTCAAGAGGCACCAGGTGAGGGTAACTTTGATCTTGTGTATGTGGTGCCTGCCGGTTTTCCCCTCCCGTCATAAATCTAAGAGTTTTCCTTTGTAATTCATAAGTTTCATGTGGGAAGGCACTTAGAAACCATATAATATCCTATTTGTCATCATACTTTCCCAGTAATTTTAGCATCCATCAGTTGAGTCTCACTTGAAATGATTATTACTGTGGGAAGTACCAAATAGTGAAGTTCTCTTTCCAACACAGTGGGTTCTATCATTATAGAAGTCCAGAATGGACACGTCATTATTGATTTTGTTCCTTAAATTGTCCCAAAATCCTTAAATTTGGTCTGGGGAGACCCTTCCAGTTAGTTTTAACACATCCCCATCATCATTGTATTGTGGTTGGTGTTTACTTCAGAATGCTTTTATTTATTCATTTGTAGTATTATTATTATTATTATCATTATCATTATTATATATTTTAAAACATTTTTATTGATTTCAGAGAGGAAAGGAGAGGGAGAGAGAGATGGAAACATCAGTGATGAGAGAGAATCATTGATTGGCAGCCTCCTGCACACCCTCTATTAGGGATCAAGCCTATACCCTGGGCATGTGCCCCCGACCGGAATCGAACCCGGGACCCTTCCGTCCACAGACTGACGCTCTATCCACTGAACCAAATTGGCCAGGGCCAGAATGCTTTTAGACATATGAAGAAGATGTGAAGATACTAAAGAGAGCTCCCAGATACCTTCCCCCAATTTGCTCTGGTGCTGATAACATCTTACATGGCCGTGTTACACTTGACGCAACTCAGGAACTAGCCCTGTCACGCTACTATTCACTAAACTCCAGACGTCATTTGTATTTCACTAGTTCTCCCCCAGTGTCTGGTTTCTAATTCCAGGATCCTAGATTACCTTTAGTCATCACTTCTCCTTAGCCTTCCCTGGTCTGTGACCGTTGCTCAGATTTTCCATGTTCTTGATGACCTTGATGGTTTTAAGGAGAACTGTTCAGGTGTTTTGTAGGGTTCCCTCAGTCTGGATCTGTCTGGTGATTTTTCTCATGCTTACATGGGACAGACGACTATAAGGTAGTTACTGTCAACATGACTTTTCACTATTGATGTTGACTGATGATGAGGTCTCTAGGTAGGTGTGGAAGTGGTCCATCAGCCCTGTACTGCAGCGGCAGTTTCCCCGGCTGCTGACCCCAGACACCCCCCACCCATTCTGCATAGACCAGACGACCCCAGTGTCCTCGGTTCCCAATGTGGGGATCCTGCAGTCCGTGGCACTCCAGCAGGAGCTTGAGGCCCTCTCTACCATAGACCTACCTGCTCAGCACTCGAAGCTGCTGACATGGATTAATTCAGAAAATCAAGCACAATTCTTTTTTTATAATATATTTTATTGATTTTTTACAGAGAGGAAGGGTGAGTGATAGAGAGTTAGAAACATCGATGAGAGAGAAACATCGATCAGGTGCCTCCTGCACACCTCCTACTGGGGATTTGCCCGCAACCAAGGTAGATGCCCTTGACCGGAATCGAACCAGGGACCCTTCAGTCCACAGGCTGACGCTCTACCCACTGAGCCAACTGGGTAGGGCTGTCATTTTTATTTTGAGGTGGCATAAAGATACAGGTGGTATCTCCCGTACTCCCAGGTTTTATAGCATGATCTAGCATGGTTCTGAACCTGAAACAAAGCACCATGAGTCTGTGCGTTTTTCCTGGTAACAGGTTTATAGAATATAGCTTATTCCCACAGATGGTTGTGACCCATAGTGATGACAGAGAGCTGGTCTCTAAGGTCCAACTTCTGGGTTCAGCCTTCTCTGGCCGACCAACTCTAATCCAGGCCGACACAGGCTTCTCACTGTCCCTGTACCTGCCGCCACACTTGTGTGTCCCTGATCCTCCCTCCCACGGCACCTTCCCTCACTTGCCCCCATTGGAGACCATCAGTTACTCTGCCAGCTCTGAGCGCCACGACCACACTGGCCTCACTTCCCAGTGGACGTTGGTATGAACAGTGAGCTATTGTTGACTGAACTAGAACCTGACTGTTCCTTCCTTGTTTCCGTTAGAACGCTGTCAAACTGGGCTTACGAATTTGACAAGTGGGCTCCCTCCGTGGTGAAGGTGTCCTACAAGGTATGTTGCAGCCTGTGGAGTGGACATAGGTGAGAGCAGGGTAGGAGAGTAAGGAATACAGATAGTGAATAGGGAAGTCAACTTGTATTAATAATGAGGCATATGTGCGCATTTTCTATGTTATACACTTGGGATCGTGGTGTTAATGCAGGGTTGGGGTCACTTGTTTTGGGGGGTAATGTTTATTTCTTATCAGTTCACCCTGTGAAGTGGGGACTTAATTGTACTTGTTTTCCTGGTGGGGATACTGAGGCAGACAGGGCCTCATGCAGCCACTTAGGTGCAGAGCCAGGTCATGTCTGGTCACTAGGCTCCAGGGACCAGGTTTTCACCCTGTGCTGTGAGGCTCTCTGCTCATGCTGGGGAGAGGGGTCTTGGCAGAAGGGACAGCATGTGTGGAGGAAACTTGACACGTTTGAGGAGTTAAAAGTATTTCTGGCAAAAGCTTACGGGACCCAGTGGCAATCAATCTGTGTGGAATGTGAACCTGAAGAACTCTGGGGTTCTGGTCATATGGTTCAGGAGTTTGGACCTGGGAGCAGGACTGGGCAGGTTTGCTAATTGCAAATAGGCTGGAGCTTCTGTCAGGAAATGATCTCAGTGGCCAGTGCTCAAGTGGGAGGTTTTAAGGAGGATGCCCTGGTGTTCAGCTTGGAAGCCTGAGGGGACCCAGGAAGAAGTGGGGAGCTGACTTGCCATTGGGACTCAGGCAGATGGTGGTACAGACAGCAAGCCTCCCAGAGAACCCACAAGCCTTTCTCCGACCCTGCATTTGGCACTCAGCACATTGCAGTTGGAGAACAGGAGCCAGCAGCTCACCTAATTCTTTTCCCCTGGAGGCTGATGTGTGCATGCCTTCTCTTCTTCACAGGGCTCTCCAGCAGCCAGACGGGCTTTCGTCCCCCAGCTCCGGAGTGGCAAGTTCAATGTCTTGCTAACAACGTACGAGTACATCATTAAAGACAAGCACATCCTTGCGAAGGTAGCGTGTCCTCATGTAAAACACCAGCCCTAAGCGCTCAGTGCTATCAGGGAGCATGCGATCCGGCCCGATCCAGGATTGTTATGAATGTGAACACTTAACATCTTCTCAAAGCCCCTTGCAAATAATTTTTCACTGATTCCCCTGCATATGTGTATAAAGATAGCTGCTGTGTATATGCAAGGTCCCTGTCAAGGTGACCTTGGGTTTGCCTCTCTTCCCAGGCTAGCCTGGGTTAGATCCAGAGATGGGAGCCTACATAGCACGTGTGCTAGCTTCTCCTGGGGCTTTTCCCAAAGAGTCTGGTCACACAGGATGCCTCCTGACCCACCTGTCTTCCTGCAGTGTCCTGATAGGGCCATGGAGAAGTCAGCCTTGTCTTTACCTGTCTCCAGCGACCTTAGCCGCCCCCCCCCCCCCCCCCCCCCCGCCCCCCAGTGACTGTGCCTCCCCCAGCATAGCCATGGGAAACCAGCCCATGATGCTCTCTGAGGCCCTTGGGCTGCTGGGCTGGCAAATTCGGTGGGGGCTGTACAGGCTTCTTAGCTGACGTAGTTGTGAAGGTGGCTCTGATTAGGCCATACTGAATTACTGAGAACATAGTGACATAAAACAGACACCATCCCTTGTTTCCTGGTTTGAGGAGGGGTCGAAGCTGAAGATGATGCATCTGGTCTCACCTCTAACCATTCAATAGAGTGAAGTAGAGGCTAGAGTCTTTGACCCAAGATGGAGATGTTTACAAGTTACCACATCTCAGGGACTTGGTCAGAATGATGATATTGGGTGCTTAATAGGCATCTCTGAGCCTGCAGATGAGGAGAGTGAGGCCCAGAGAGCAGATGTACATTGTATGGTCACCCTCTGACTCAGTACAAAGTTATCTGTGCTGACCTGGCAGCGGCTTTAATTAGCAAACACTCTGCAACAGAGCTTCCTCGTGGGAGAAGGCTGTTGTGCCCTCACACCAGCCAGATCTGACATACTCTGCGTCACGCAGGCCTCACTCACCCTGTGTCCCCAAGAGGCTAAAGTTCAGGACGGCCACACACTGATATAGTCAATGTCTGGCTCCTTTCCATCAGATGTGTAGCCATGGACAGGTTCTAGAGCACAGCCCCAGCCCCCCAGGCTCATACTCAGAACCTGCCTGAGCCTCTCTACCTTTAAAGGCACAGCCTGCTGATTGGAAAATGTACTCATTACCTCACTGAGTCCCCTGTGGATGCACCTCTCCCGCATTGGGCTGCTCTGATCAGTGAGGGGAGTGCTATTTGACGATTTTTCTGTGCTACAGACTAGCATATGTGATTTTGGGAAGGAAACCAGACTACTTTCTACAACTTGCTTTGTTCATCCAACAGTATAGTTCACGGGCATGTCTCCTTGTCTGTCCGTGCGTACCCCATTCTTTATAGAGGCATGTTGTGTGGCTTTCTCTCGGTGAGCTGGTCCCTTGTCAGGGGACATTGTCATGCCTCAATGAGCTCTTCCACATGGAGCCCTCTTGCCTAATGGCTGTGAGAGTATTGCTCACCTGGGGGCAGCCCTGCTGCCTCTCCTCTAAACGCCTGCTCTTGGGCCTGCAGATCCGCTGGAAGTACATGATCGTGGATGAAGGCCACCGCATGAAGAACCACCACTGCAAGCTGACTCAGGTCCTCAACACGCACTATGTGGCTCCCCGCCGCCTTCTGCTGACAGGCACGCCGCTGCAGAACAAGCTCCCTGAGCTCTGGGCACTCCTCAATTTCCTGCTGCCCACCATCTTCAAGAGCTGCAGCACCTTTGAGCAGTGGTTCAATGCGCCCTTTGCCATGACTGGAGAAAAGGTGGGTGTGCGCGGCCAGCCCTGTGGTGGTGAGATGGGCAGGGAACTGGTCGTGGGCCACCCTCAGAGGAGCTGGGTGTGCATTGAGGGCCCACCACAACGGGCTGGGACTGTGGTAGGTGTCAGGGTCCTAGAGAAGAGCAGTGATTGAGGAGGTTAACTCTGGGGAGACACTTGGGGCTTCTTTGACCCTGTGCCCCAGACACAGAGGGCACAGTGAGGAATATGGCCTTGAGGGAGCTGTGGGGCCAGAGCAAGGGTGTGAAGGGGCAGTTGGAGGGCCTGAGGGGCCTGTTGGTCCCTTTAAGGATTTACCCTAAGGGCAGTGGGAAGCCCAAAAGTTTTTAGTCACAGGAGTAACATCATATTCTGTGTGTTTTATTTTTTAATTTTATTTTTATTGATTTCAGAGAGGAAGGGGGAGAGAGAGAGATAGAAACATCAATGATGAGAGAATCATTGATCAGCTGCCTCCTGCACCCGCACCCCCACCCCCTCCCCACTTCGGGTGGCCAGCGCACAACCCAGGCATGTGCCCCTGACCAGAATCAAACCTGGGACCCTTCACTCCACAGGCCAACACTCTATCCACTGAGCCAAACCAGCTAGGGCTGTGTATTTCATTTTTAAAGAGCTCTGTGGCCGGTGGATCTCAAGGCCTAAATGGCAATGGGTGGCATTGCAGACTGAAAACCAGACTGTGGCATCTGGGCTGTAAGGGGCTAGGTCCTCATCACTTGATGAACTCTTCAAGCAGACTCCAGAATGAGCTGCTATGCTATTGGGGTTTAAACTGTGTTTTGGGGCCAGCTGCATTTCTGTTGAAGGCAGTTAAGCCGCCAGAACCTGGCAACTGAGGAAGTAGGTACAACTGCAGCGGGTAATGAGCGTCACTGCCCTCTAGTTCCTGATTATGAGGTTTTCCTGAGACAGGTGCAGGACAGCTGGGGCCACCACACCATGTGTGCAGAGGGGCCTCTGCCAGCATCAACTGTGAGGTACCCCTCCTTGACACCAGCTTAGGCTGAAGCCATTCTGAAGGAGAAGCAGACCTTTCCAAGAGTACCAGGACCCCCATCCAATAACTGAGAAGCAAATGCTCTAGTTTCCTTTATTTTCAAGTTGAGCAAAAGCTTTGCCAAGAGATTTTTTAGGGAACCCACAGAAGAAAAGTTCAGGTGTTACTTTATTTTTAACCCTTTTTTTTTTTTTTGGTAAAGTATGTCGTTTGTTGTTTTAATTTATTTTAGAGAAAGGAATGGAAAGAGAGACAGACACGCACGTGCACACACACACATACATACACACATACAAATCAATAGACTGGGGATCGAACCCACAACCTGGGCATGTGCCCTGACCAGGAATTGAACCTGCCACCCTTTGGTGTACAGGATGATGCTCCAACCCAGTCACACCTGCCATGGCTTATTTTTCACTTTTTAAAATTTTTTTAAAATTAACTTTTTATCAAGAGTAGCAGTCACCCTGGGAGAGCAGTATTTCTTTCCCTCCATCCCATCCCAGCTGAAGTGAGAGTGGATATGGGGCTCTCAGTGGTAGAGCCCTCCATGAGAAGCATCTGGTTTACACCAAATACTTTATGAATGTGGCCCCATCGTGCCACTTAGCTTTCATTTAGATGTGCTGGCGGGGAAACAGCACTGTATGCTGCTGTGTTTCTCTCTTTTTTTAAAAATATATTTTATTGATTCTTTATAGAGAGGAAGGGAGAGGGATAGAGAGTTAGAAACATTGATGAGAGAGAAACATTGATCAGCTGCCTCCTGCACACTCCCCACTGGGTATGTGCCTGCAACCAAGGTACATGCCCTTGACCAGAATCGAACCTGGGACCCCTGAGTCTGCAGGCCGACACTCTGTCCACTGAGCCAAACCGGTTAGGGCTATGTTTCTCTTTATAAGGCCTGTGGAACGTGGTGCCCTGGGGTCCTGGCATTTCTAGGGAAGGGGTCAGATCCTCTGTTTTCCCTTTCTGTTTTGCCAAACCCCCTAAAACAGAGGGCAGTCTGTGAAGGCAGGGCAGGGCACGGGGTGACTCCAGATTTCCCCCCTTTGGAAGTAACGCTCAGTGTACATTTCTCGTGGCATGCCAGGTGGACTTAAACGAGGAGGAGACCATCCTCATCATTCGTCGCCTCCACAAAGTGCTACGGCCCTTCCTGCTCCGGCGGCTCAAGAAGGAGGTTGAAGCTCAGTTGCCTGAAAAGGTACCATGAGGATTTTAAGTAGAAGAAACCACAGTGCAGGGTTTCCTTAGGGTGGGCCTGGCCAGGTGGCTTTCCTGTTGTCCCTGGCCTGTGGGCTCATGGTCCTGGCCTTGCCCTGTCATTCTGGAGTAAATCCATCCCAGGGATGACTGCTCACCCCCTCTAGATCACTAAAGTGGAAGGCAGGACTGGTAGGTTAGAGTACAGAATCCCACCTGTTGTCAGTGGGTCAGATGCTTGGGCAGGTCCTGCCCAACTATGTCACAAGCTCAGCTTGGAGACCATGGGCTCTCAGGGCTGCTCCCCAATGTTGAAATGGCCCTGAATTCTTACTTAGGGAATCAGTACCACAGTGGGCCCCAGGGCTTCCTTTCCTTTCCCCCGGCAGGGCTGGAGTTCCTGGCCAGTTACCCCTCTAGTCATACTTGGAGAGGCCTTTGGGAGGTGGCCACATTTGTCCCCAACAGAGAGGCAGCCCATCTCTTTCCCCAGAGTTCCAGGGGCTGGCTCTTATTAGGCTGCTGTGAGCCACGTGCCCATCTCTCCACTGCCCAGGTGGCTGTGGAGCTATCACTAATCGAGCCTGAAACTGGAATCAGTCTTTGTTCTTGCTGGAACCTTGAGCGCTGAGAGTGGGAAAGAAAGGGAGAGAGCAGATGCCGTAGGGGCAAGAGCAGTCCAGGACTCCCCCTCCATGTTTCTCTGTCCTGGTGCATCACTTCCCTCATGTCCCCAGCTGTTGGGGCCCTTTCACCATCACCCCTGTGTGCCTTGATCAGAGCACACATCCCAGGGCCCAGGATGCTGCCAAGAGATAGATGCACTCAGGTGGGGTGTTAGGCTCAGGACCCCTGGACCCCCACTGATGGCGCTGTGTGTCCCTTACAGGTGGAGTACGTCATCAAGTGCGACATGTCTGCTCTGCAGCGTGTATTGTACCGGCACATGCAGGCCAAGGGGGTGTTGCTGACCGATGGCTCTGAGAAGGACAAGAAGGTTTGCCCAGGCCCCACTTCCCCACCTAAGTATCCAGGGCGGGTGGATTCGGGGCAGCCAGGTGTGTGGGGTTGAGCACACTGTAACCTGCAGGTCTCCCACCTTCTTGGAGCTTATTGTTGTGGTCTAGGCCCCATGAAGTGGTGATCCCGAGGGCATTGCAGGGCTATTGTTTAAGTCACGGCTGGTGTCGATGGGCTCAGTCAGTAAGGCTGCGGGCGGGCGCAGAGGCTCATGGACCAGTTCTGGGGCACACTTAGGGCCCCAGGAGCCTCCCAAGTCAGATGTTGTCTGATGTCCTTTTTGTTTATGAAATGTTAGCCTCCATGGGTGTGACAGTGGCAGCACAGGGCCCAGCACTAATTCCCGCAGAATTAGAATGTTTTAGTGAGCCCCACCTTCCCATCTGGGAAAAAGCTGCCCCAACAGCCATGAACACTTAGCCCTTTCACCTTTTTAGCAAGTGACATTGGGCAGGCGGGTGGTGTTACAGTGGAGAGGAGTGGGAGCTGGGCTGGCTGCTGACTTCTGGGATTCCTCTGAGGTCCCAGTGCCCCCCACCCCATCCTTTACCTGAACTGAAATGATCATCCCAGGGCTCTTGATTCCACACCCAGTACCTCAAGCTTAGCCTACCTCCCCATTTCCTCCTCTAGATGTTTTGTTCGGGCCCTTTTGTACCTGAGCGATGGCAGCAGCCTGTTTACAGGTTTACTTCTGTCCCACGGCACCCCCTTACTCCTGAATCCTTCCTTCACCCTGTAGCCAGCAATCTTCCTAAGTTATGACCCATCTGGCTGCAGCCCCCAGAGACTTGCCACAATGCCCAGAATGAGGCTGGCTTCAAAAAGCGTTTGTGATTCAGCCTTAGCTCTGTCACTCTTATTTCTCTTCCTTCCCACCTTCCATCCCTCCAGTGCGCAGGTAGTCTCTGCTCCCCCCAGAGCTGGTTTCAAGCCTCTGAGTTTCCACAGGAGCCAGTTCTTCACTCCTCATCTCTCTGCCACAAGCCATACCTGCCCCTAAAGCTTCTCCTTCCACGATCCTCTTTCCACCACCCATTTCTCCCCATCCTGGGACAAGGCCTGACGTGGGACTCTTTTCTTCCTCTGCAGGGCAAAGGTGGCACCAAGACCCTGATGAACACCATCATGCAGCTGAGGAAGATCTGCAACCACCCGTACATGTTCCAGCACATCGAGGTGAGGCCCCCCTCTTCCCAGCCCCAGTGCTGCCCTGAGCACCCATCACCGGGGATAGCCGGCGCCACTGATCCCATAGGCAGAGCTAGATTGCCTCTCCTTGATAACTTAAAAAAAAAATAGTTTATAATATTTTAAATAGACAATGCCTGTACATTTATCTCTGTTGATTTGCTGTTTGCAAGTGCTTATGGGAAAGAATCAAAACAGTGTAGAAAAATGTGATAGAAATGGAAGTCCTTGAAAGGACTATGATAACCACAAATTATTAGGAAACTCCTCTCTGGGTCATTTTTCACCTTGTGGGGTCACACTGCCTCTGTTCATTGATGCACTAGCATTCCCCATTCAGTGACATGTGGGGCCATCCTGGGTCATTGCATCGACTCAGAGCAGCTTTCCTCTTCAGGAAGTCTCTGGGTCATACCATTTTGGGCCACGGTGCCCTTTAAGAATTTGGATTCTTGTTTCTGAAAAGCACACACATATATGTTTGTGTTTTGGCATAATGTTTCAGGGTTGTTGGAATACCCCTGATGCCCCTAGGATTCTGTTTCCGCAATCCCAGGATGGTCTCCGGTGCACACTCTCCTTGTGTGCTCATTTTGGTGGTTGAGTGTTATATCATGACTACCTTT
Organism: Myotis myotis; assembly: GCF_014108235.1. NCBI lineage: Eukaryota > Metazoa > Chordata > Mammalia > Chiroptera > Vespertilionidae > Myotis > Myotis myotis. The sequence continues at coordinate 85,060,686 of NW_023416368.1, forward strand.
CCTTCATTGGAAAAACACGGGGAAGGGACATACATGGGTGGGATAGAAGAGCTGTAGTTGACGTCTGTGGCTTCAGAGCCACTGTGGGCAGGCACTGAGCACTGGTGTGAGGGGTCAGAGGCATGGTGCTGGGCAGCACTTTTCTGCCCGTCGCCCCACAACCCCACAACCCCCTCCCTCCCGACCCCCCATTGAATTGTCTCTCATTCCATTGCAGGAGTCCTTTTCCGAGCACCTGGGATTTACTGGTGGCATCGTCCAAGGGTGAGAAGCTTCCCTGCTGTATGGGGTGGCCAGGCGGGCCATGTGGTGGTGTTTCTCACATGGTTTGTTGGTTCTGTTGCTATTGTTACATTGGTTTGGTTTCAAAGGCATTAAGTTCATGACAGAAAGTTTAGAAAAAATAGACAAATTCAAAGAAGAAAATAAATCCTCCACACGAGAGTTGTCCACCATTAATCCCAAAAGGCAGAATTCCTAAGGTTGAACCTGGTTTCCAGGCCCCACTCTGCCACCTCCCTCAAGGCTCTGTGAATGTTACCAGCTTTCTTCACCATTCTGAGCCTTAACTCTGTCTGCCAACAGGGAGATCCTCTATATGGTGTGCTGCCCACCTTGCCATGGGTGTGCTTTTCCTGGCATTGTTTATAACGTTCAGCCCAGGCTTCATTAAGCCCTGGTGTTCTGTGTGGAAGCTGCATCTAGATTTCACCATTGCCAGCAGCCTTGCTAACACCATCATTTCTCTGGGATACTAAGCCACTTCCAAGAGTAGAGGCACTACATCAAAAAGTAAAACATTCTTCTGAGTTGTCGTTTTTTATTCCGAATTGCTTAATGGGCTCCCACAGATGTGGGTTTGAGTCCTGGACCAGGCACTGCAGCAACCCCAGCTGTCCCCAGCTTCAGTTTCCACATCTGTAAACCACGGGTAGTAGATTGCAGTGACTGAGAGGAGCTGCAGTGACCATTAGCCCTGTGTGTGGCTCAGTGTGGGCACTCTCCAGTGTGAGCTATGGCTTCTGGTTCTTTAACAAAAAGGAGACGTTGCATAGTTACTAATAGAGTCTCTTCTCACAAGTATCCAAGTTGGATGATGATTACATGGCCACCCTTGACCAAGGATGGCCTGCGTGTGTTTTAGTTGGGTTGAAATGGCTTTGCTGAATCTTTATGGGGGTAGGGGATCTGCCTAGGAAGTCACTTGTGTGCCCTTACCCCTGATGACCCGCCCGTGTAGGCTGGCTCAGTTCAGCATGGAGACAGGACCGTGCCTCCTTCTTTGCCCACCTACTATGTGCCATTGTTAACATTGTGTGTATTCTCCCCTCCTCCCTCCACTCACCAGGCTGGACCTGTACCGAGCCTCAGGGAAATTCGAGCTCCTCGATAGAATTTTGCCTAAACTTCGTGCCACCAACCATAAAGTGCTACTCTTCTGTCAGATGACCTCCCTCATGACGATCATGGAAGATTATTTTGCGTATCGTGGCTTTAAATACCTCAGGCTCGATGGTGAGTCTGACCAAGAGAGACATTTGTTAAGGGGTCTCATTATCCACTGATGGCAGAGCTTCTGGCCAATGTGCCCTCCCTCGCAAGGCAGGACGAGGTCCGAGCCTCTAGGTGTCCCAGCAGGAGTGAGTGCAGCAGCACGCTCAGTGACACAGGCTCTCAGGGCTACAGGGAGGTCTGTATTCTCCTGCTGTGGGCACAGCTGAGCCAGGGTTCAGGTGATGCTGGAGGGGCTTTCCTGGGCTCTTGGTGCCTTTGTCCTTGACATACTCTCCAGGTGCCCTTCTGCCTGCGCAGTGTCCCCAACAGAGAGTTCCAGGGGCTGGCCCTCATTAGGCTGCTGTGAGCCACATGCCCATCTCCACTGCCCAGGCGTCAGTGCCACTGTCACTGATCAGGCCTGGAGCTGGAACCAGGCTTATTTCTGCTCAAACCATGAGCACTGAGTGGGAAAGAGAGGAGGGAACTGGATGCTGCAGGGGTAAGAGTAGCAAGACCCTGGGAACTGCTTGGCTGTGACCCTGCACTCTCACAGGGAGGCCAGTGTTCCTGCCTTTACCCCACCACACTGGAGCCTGGGGCAGGAGTGGACTGAGTGAGATGCTGACAACATGCAGGACCTGTGATGTGACATGTCAGCTGGCCAGGGAGGCCCTAGAGGGAGTCCCCATCCTCTGTCAGATGGCAAGAATGAATGGTGTTCATGAGAAAAATGAACTTGAGTGCCATTGGGGTGAACATGGTTAAGATAGTTTCTTCATTCCCCGCACAACTCAGAATCTTTAAGCCTATTGCCGAGTCCATCTCCATGGCCACATGCTCCAAACCTCTATGTCGCTGTGTTGTCTTTCACTCTGCATCTTGTGGTTTCACAGACCACGGACTGGTGGTTGCTGAGATGATTATCGGTCCCAGAACCTGCCCTGAATCTTGCCTTCCTCAGCCCATTCTTGGACTTTTGTCCAGGGCAACCTTTAAAAACACAAATCTGATCATGGGTCTCACCTTACTCTTCTCTCTGTGCCTTGGCCTCTCCAGCTGCTCCATCCTCTGGGAGGGCCCGTTCTTTTCTGTGTCACCATCCCAACCCTCCAAAAGACAGGCTGTACAGTATTTGAAAAGCATGTTTTCACCCACCCCAGTGCCCATCCACCTACCCTTTATCCCTCCTTTCTTCCATGACAAGTTATTTCCATAAGGATAAGGATTTTGTGGGTTAAGCATGATTCATCCCTAGTACTTCTCATGGACGCTGCCAAGCAGATAGAAACCAGTAAAGAATGGAGGAAGGGGGCTCAGTGACACACACTGTATACAAATGGAGCCTTCCACCATCAGAGTGGTAAAAGTAAGGGTGCAGGTCAGGCACCTGGGGAGGTGGCCCCTCCTCCTGGACCTGTCCCTGCCCCACTTGAGGCCTCAGCCCCTCCTTAGATCTGTTGTAGCTGTGGGCACATCTGGAGGGCAGCAGGCCTTTGAACTGTTCATTGGGACCTGTAGGTGAGTGGCAGGAAGTGTTTAATTTTTGTTTCATCACCAAAAATGACTCCTGAATTTGCCAAGGTACCTCTGCTCTGAGCTGGCAGCAATAGCATCGTGAGTACTTACATGCCTCTCTGGTACTCATGATGCTGAGGATCTTGTCCTGGGCCAACACCTGAGAGTCCCTGTAACTCTTAGAAGCCTGTCCTGCCAAAGGGAAATGAGCCGCTGAAATAAAACACCTGTGTGCTTGCATGCAGGCGATTCTCTCTGAACTAAGAAATCTCATTGCAGTAGGTTTGAAGGCAGACTCTTGGCCTCTGGTCAGTTGCTGGGGAGCCCTTGTTGCCTGGGCTTCAGCCCCCACCTGGTCTAGTTCTTGCAGCATCCCTGTTTTATACGGAGGAGGCGCAGCCATCTTCATGGGGCTCATTCTTTCCTTCTGGGATGGGGAGAGTGGCTTTTAGTGGTGTCACATGTAGGTGCAGTCTCTGTTCTCCAAAGCACATGTTCCTCTGTGTTTCTCTTTGCTACTGCCTATCTCCCCCTCAGTCACCTCACTAACCCTGTTGGCCTTGTACCTGGCAGGAACCACAAAAGCGGAAGATCGGGGCATGCTGCTGAAAACCTTCAACGAGCCCGGCTCCGAGTATTTCATCTTCCTGCTCAGCACCCGGGCCGGGGGGCTCGGTCTGAACCTCCAGTCGGCTGACACTGTGATCATTTTTGACAGTGACTGGAACCCCCACCAGGTAAAAGCCCCTGGTGCCCTGGGTGGAGAAGCTTGAGGCTCCGGGAGACCCTGCTGAGCCACTAGCCTCCTTGAAATCTCCCAGGCCCCGGGAGCAGCACCTACAGTGCTTGAGGCTTTTGGAGAGAAGCCCAGATTATATTCATTCCCCTCTGTTTCTCAAACCAAAAATAGCTTTTTGTTCTGCTATGACAAAAATTTATTCCATTGTTACATATATAAAAAGAAGCCTGGCCCTAGCTGGTCTGGCTCAGTGGATAGAGTGTCAGTCTGCGGACTGAAGGGTCCCAGGTTCGATTCCGGTCAAGGGGACATGCCTGGGTTGCGGCGTGCAGGAGGCAGCCAATCAGTGATTCTCTCTCATCATTGATGTTCCTATTTCTCTGTCCCTGTCCCTTCTCTGAAATCAATTTAAAAAAAATTCTGGTATTAACACACATGTGGACAGAAAATGGAAAAGGCCCCACTCCTGTCAGCTGGCAGTAATCGTCGCTGTTTTATGATGGAAGTCCTAGGCTGTTTTCTTTTGTAAACAAAACCTGGGTCATCTTTTATGCACTTTGTGTTCTGCTGCTCTGTTTCTCACCTGTATACACTCCATGGGGACACGTGCCAGTAGGTGCAAGGATGTGATTTTAGAGATACAATAGTTTTCAAATATTTAACTTTTTCTTAACTTTAAAAATGGTAAATATCAATAACTCCAAGTTAATGTAGAGTCAATTTTTCCCCTTCCCCACCCATCCTGCTCTTCTCTGAGTGTATGCCAGCATCTAATCTGTGTGTTCTGTTTTTCACAAAAATATAGCATTTTCCAGGACATGTCCCTTCCCTTTAGCTGCTGGGGTGTTTCATCTCTGTGTGAGCATTAATCAGCTGCTGGCCGTCCCAGCTTACAGTGGCTCTCGGACTTTTAACTCAAAGTCCAGTTATCAGACATCTGGGGTTCTGGTGTTTGGCATGACCACTAGCCCCCTCAGTGAGCCCTATTATTGCTGTCTCAGAGCACCAGCCAGGTCAACCCTGAGAGGTGGGATTGCTTGGTTCATGGGTGTGTCCCCTTCATGATATAGTTGCTTCTGCCCAAGTGGCCTCCAGAAGGCTTCCAGGTTTCTTTCCCACTGATGGGATGTGAGTATACTCCTACCACAGCCTGGTGGCACCCATTATCAGTGTGTAAATGATAGCCCATCTGATGGACAAATACCCTGGGTGTTTGCTAGCATCCCTTTCTACTGTCAGCTTGGGGAGTAGTTCCTGCCTGGACTTTGACAACTGGCCAGTTTCCCCAGAGGTGGTTGGGGTGTGCCTCTACTGTCAGCAAGCAGGCAGCCGGCAGAAGCTCCTGTGGAGCCCTGTCCTCCCTCTGTCACACTGGGCAGTATCAGAGGCCACTAAGCTCACTGCAGGGACTGGGAGCTGCCATCGAGTGCTGGCCCTGCCAGGAAGCATGCTGGCCAAGCCAGGGCGCCCAGCAGTGGAGAGAGGACACTCCTGTCTCGCAAGCAGGTGTGACCTCTGTGTCCCCCATTAGGTACTAATTTTGAGCTCAGCCCCAAACAGCCCCAGCCCCCTGGCACAATATTTCGTGGGATCCCTCCTGGTTCTGTGCTGGGGGGTGATGATCGAAATTAGGTTGGCAGTCATGGCTATCACTTTATTAGAGCTTGTTCCACACCAGGCACTGGACTGAGTACTCGATGCCCATTCGCTCCTCTCATGTACACAATAGCCAGGAGAGTGGCTTGTGTGAACAGAGTGAGATCTGAGGTTCAGAGAGGTTGAGCTCGGGCCTCTCTGTAAGGAAGTTGCACAGTAAGGAAGTACTAGGGTCCACAACCAAAGTAGGCATCGCCAACATGCTATCCAGCTTTGCCCCCATCCTGTTAATGGTACTGTGATACAGTCACGCTGAGCATAGGGCCCCCTGGGGTGGGCAGGAGGACCCAGGCATTTGCGATAGGAGCTGCTTGGGATATAACCACCCAAGGGTTGTCCTCCCAAACTGTGCTATCTTCTTGAGTATTTCTCAAGTTTCACTAAGAAAGTGACACTTCTGCAGGAACTCAGGATGAAATCTTCCTGGCACAGGCTCCCGATCCTGTACCTGAACTCCAGGCCAGGCGGCTGCTGGTTGGGACTAGCAGAATGGCCAGGCAAGAGGCAGGCACAAAATAATCAAAAGGCCCCACCTCTCCCAATGGCTTTGCAAGGTCGACCTCCCCTTAAAACTCTAAAGTGCTTGCTCGGGACTGACCAGTGTTTCTTCCTCAGGACCTGCAAGCGCAGGACCGAGCCCACCGCATTGGGCAGCAAAACGAGGTGCGGGTGCTCCGCCTCTGCACAGTCAATAGTGTGGAGGAGAAGATTCTGGCTGCGGCCAAGTACAAGCTCAATGTCGATCAGAAGGTGATCCAGGCCGGCATGTTTGACCAGAAGTCCTCCAGCCATGAGAGGCGTGCCTTCCTGCAGGCCATCCTGGAGCATGAGGAGCAGGACGAGGTGAGGGCAGCACCGGCCCCAAACCCCTCCCCAGCGTGAGTGGTGAATGCATGAGTGGCTTTCATTTTTGTTTTTTTACCTTTTTTGCACTCTTTTTTTTTCTTTTTTCTTTTTTTGCATCCCTTTGGAGTAAAGGGAGTGTGGGCTGAAAGGAAAGAGGATGAGTACTTGCTTTTTCTTTGAAGTGGTTTTTTTTTTTCTAAACTGCTGGTGAAAGACGCTGGATTGACAGCCCTGGAGACTGAAGTCCTCTATTTATCCACAGAGCAGACACTGCAGCACGGGCAGCGGCAGTGCCAGCTTCGCCCACACTGCCCCTCCGCCAGCGGGCGTCAACCCCGACTTGGAGGAGCCACCTCTAAAGGTGAGAGGGGTAGTTCAGTCTCCATGCCCATTCAATCCTCGGCTTCTCGGCTGAGATGGCCAGCAAGGGCCCTGATCCCACGGAGCGTGCGTGTGCGTGTGTGTGTGTGCCTTTCGCTGCTGTGTGGGTCGCCATCCACTGCAGCCGGACTGGGACCACCAGCTCATTTCCCATGGATGCCGCCGCTCGCCTCCGAGCCCGGCCACCGCCCATCCTGGCCTCTCCACCCTTGAACTAATCATGGGAAATCTTGTAGGAAGAAGATGAAGTGCCCGACGATGAAACTGTGAATCAGATGATTGCCCGGCACGAAGAGGAGTTTGATCTATTCATGGTAAGCACCACAGGCGGCAGTTGAGGTGGCATTTCTGCCTCACACACCTTTAGGGAGCTCAATTTCCACCCATTTGAAACTGGGAGCCTGGAGGGGTTCACATGCCCTGCCCTGATGACTTCAAACAGAGGAAAAACTCTCAGTGATGTTGGAGTCCCTGGGTGATAATGGAGCTAGGGGTGGCCCCACAATGCCTCTTAATTGACCCATCTTTCTTCCATGTCCTAAGAGTGTCAGGGGGGTAGTGGACACACACCTAGCCATCCTTCTCATTTGTGACCCTCAGTCCCCAAGTACCTGTGTTCTTGAATTTGTTGAGGCTCCCTTGAAGTTTGCTTTAAGGGGGTATTAATACTGTCTAAAGCCAAGGGTCTGGTGAACACCTTGGCCACCAATACCTCATGCTTCTGGATGAGAAGTATGGTATTAGTTTGGGCTCTTGGCCCCAGCAGGCTTTGTGCCTCCTGACAAGACTATACTTTGAAGCTGTCACCCCATTTCGGCTCCCTTATGCAATTCGTCAGTCCTTTCCAGTTTTCTCTGTCCCTAAAGCAGAGCCCCTAGCCAGGGCCAGACGTAGGAGCGAGGCCACCTTGGCCTTAGCAATACCCAGAGCTGCTGTTTAACTACTGTTGGGGCATTGGTCCCCGAGGCAAAGAAGCAGCCCCTTATCAACATCCCTTGAATGTTCTCCTGGCTCTCCCTGTGCTGATGCCTCTCCTTGACCACACCCTCTCCTTGCTCCCCAGCGCATGGATCTGGACCGCAGGCGTGAGGAAGCCCGCAACCCCAAGCGGAAGCCACGCCTGATGGAAGAGGATGAGCTCCCCTCGTGGATCATCAAGGACGATGCGGAGGTGGAGCGGCTGACCTGCGAGGAAGAAGAGGAGAAGATGTTTGGCCGTGGTTCCCGCCACCGCAAGGAGGTGGACTACAGTGACTCACTGACGGAGAAGCAGTGGCTCAAGGTATATGCCAGAGATGGCCGGCGAGGAGCAGGGCTGGGGGAGGAGAGGCTCACACCACGATAGCTCGGCCTTTGTCCAAAACCTGAGCATGTTCCTTTCAGCCGTTCTTGGCTTTCATTCACGACAGCAACACTTCTAACATAGGGTCAGGTTTGCTCAGTTCCTCCCGACCAGAGACAGGAAAGAGCACCAGTGCCATCCCCAAGCAGTTCAAAACTCACTGCTGTATGTAACTGCCTCTTCCGTGTGAGGGTTCACCTCTTCATGAGGTCAGAGTAAAACATTGCCGATCTCAGCATGGTGCAGGTTTCCTGAGTGCCGGTCCATAGGAAACACAGCCAGAGATTAGTGAACATTCAGTTACTCTGCCAGCTGCTCAGAAATGCTGATGGGGTGAGGTAGCCCCGCTTTGGACATATCACCCCAAAAGTACGTCACCTTAGGACCTGGACTCCTAGCCAGGCTGGGGAGGAAGGAGGAGGAAGCGAGCTGCTGATGAGACTGCAACCGCAGTTACTAATAGAGGTGAGGTCAACACTCGTTTTCAGCAGGTAGCACCCGGCCCTGTAGCTGTAGTTGCAGAATGCTGAGTCAGGGCCCAGCCCAGGGCCCACTGCATGGATACTGGGATTATAGTGATAAATCAGACCCCTCCCCATGTTTGGGGACTCTGAGTGCAGAGGTAATGATTAAAAAATCCAACCTGGAAGTTGTTTCATAAAAATGTCCCTGAAGCAACTCTTCCCAGAAGGTTGGTGATGGCTTTTGCTGCACCCTGCTGAGTGCCACATCCCAGAATGAGAGGTGCTGCCTCTGATTGTACACCCTAGGGTTCCTTTGGGTTAACTGGGACCCGGTCCCTGCCTACGAGCTCAGATAACCCCAGACTTGGAAACTCACCCACAGAGATATGCATGAGGGGCCGTTGAAGCATGCCAGGGAACCAGGCAAACCTTTGTGAGGGGTGAGTGTAGTGTCCTGTTTTCTGGCCCAGGACTCCAGGGCCAAGAAGAAAGCTCCTGATGAGGGAACTTAGGCCCAGTTACAGATCTGTATCAGCTTCCATGGAACATTACCACCCCCACATTTTTGAGACAGTGAGTGCCTTTTGCCATATGCTACTAATGTTTTATATACATTTTTTGAAGGTGTAATTTATATACTGCAAAATTTACCCATTTAAGATGTACAAGTCAATGGTTTTTACTATATTATCAGTCTTGAAATTGTCATCACAAACCAATTTTAGAACATCCTCATCATCCCAAAAAAGAAGCCCTTTCCTCTTTAGCTGTCTTCCTTCCCTTTATTCCCCTTTGCCCTTGACAGTCACCCTATTCTGGACATTACATAGAAATAGCATCATGTAACATGTGATCCTTTGATGTCTGGCTTCTTCTGGCTTCTCTCACGAGGCAAAATATTTTCATGGTTTATCCATGATGTAGCATATATTCTTTCTTATCAAGGCTGAATTATGTTTTATTGTACGGATATACCACATTTTTATCCTTTCATCAGTTGATGGACACTTGGGTTGTTCCCACTTTTTGGCTATTGTGAATAATGCTGCCATGAACATTTGTGTACACGTTTTGTGAGGACGTGTTTTGATTTCTCTCAAGTATATACTAGAAGTGGAATTGCTGGGTCTCAAATGGTAATTCTATGTTTAACCTTTTGAGGGACTGCCTATTTTCCAAAGCAGCTGCACCATTTTACATTCACACCAGCAGGATATGAGGGAATTTCTCTGCATCCTTGTTAATACTTGTTATTATCTCTTTTTTATTTTAATCATTCCAGTGGTATAAAGTGGTGTCTCTTTGTGGTTTTGAGTTCCATTTTTCTAGTGGCTAATGGCATTGAACATCTTCATGTGCTTATTAGCCACTTGTATATCTTTTTTATAAGTCTCTTATCAGATGTGTGATTTGCAAATATTTTCTCCTGATCTGTGGTTTATCTTCTTCATGGTTTCCTTTGGAGCACAAAAGTTTTTAATTTTGATGAAGTCCAGTTTATTTTTCTCTTACTGCTTATCCTTTGGGATCTTGTCTGGGAATCTCTCACCAGATGCAAGGTCACAAAGATTTACCCCTATATTTTCTTTCAAGTTTTAGAGTTTCAGCTTTTACATTTATGCCCATGATCCTCTAAGTTCATTTTGTATATAGCAATAATTTAGGGTCCAACTTCATTCTATTACCTGTGGATATCCAGTGGTCCTAGTACCATTTGTTGAAAAGACTGTTCTTTCCCCATTGATCACATAGCTTTTTATATGTCATACTCAATAAAATTTACATTAATAATAAATATGTTTGCCCAAAACAGGCACTCTCCTCTTTTAGTAGTGGATGTGTAATGGGCACTACTTTTTTGATAGGCACTCTTATCCCCTATGTGCCCAAATCCTTCAGAATGTTTCTGGCTGTTGCCTTGCAGGCCCAGGGACCAGAAACTCAGATATTAGATATTCCTAGGGCTGCCATAACAATTACCACATACTTGGTGGCTTAAGACAACAGCAATTTATTCTTTCACAGTCCCGGAGGGCTAGGGTTCTAAAATCCAGGTGTCAGCAGGACCCTGTTTCTTCCGAAGGCTCTAGGGGAGAAGCCTTCTATGCCTCTTCCAGCTTGTGGTCACCCTGGCATTCCTTGGCTTGTGGCCCCATCATTCCACTCTCTGCCTCCATCTTTACATGGCCTCCACCCTGTGCCTCTGTGTGGCCTTTCTGTCTCTCATAAGGTCACCCTCATTGGATTTTGGGCCCACCCTAACATAGGATGAACTCATCTTGCTTGATTCTTAAGTAATAACATCTGCAAAGATTTTACTTTCAAATAAAATAACATTCCGAGGTTCCATTTGGATATGAATTTTGGGGGACAGTATTTTTTGTTTTTTAATCTTCACCCGAAGATATTTTTTCCATTGATTTTGAGAGAGAGGAAGGGAGGGAGAGGGGCAGAAAGAGAGAGAAGCATCAATGTGAAAGAAACACACTGATTGGTTGCCTCCCACATGCGCTCCAACCAGGGCCGGGATTAGACCTGTAACCCAGATATGTGCCCTTGACCGAAATTGAACTTGTGTCTCTGGTGCTTGGGCCGATGCTCCAACCAGGGCGGGGGACAGTATTTCACCTACCCCACTGGGCCTGCAGTACATGCCCTCCCCTGTGCTGACCTTCTTTCAGTTCCTCCTGCCTGCCACAAGCCTCCATACTGTCCTGTGGCCTGGATGTCTTTTCCTCCCCCCACCCTTCAGTTCTCAGCTTCTGTGCCACCTCTTGTAGGAAGCTCCTGAACCTCTAAGCGGGACAGGTCTGCTCCACAATCAGAGCACCACTCACCCTTCTTCCTGGCACTTGACCCACATTTTGGGAAGTCTGTCTGACTAGTGTCCATCTGATTCTGTTCAGTGCTGTGTCCTCTGTGCTAGGCCCCCTGCCCATTTCATAGTCACAGCTGATAAATGAGAGACAAATGACCAGCACATCCCTTTGAGTCCAGCCCCCCTCCTTTTATGATTCCAAGCTTCCCTGGAAACCTAGCTTCCTTTCCCTTTGTTTTAAACATGCAAATTATTTATTCAGAATGAATAAATCGGGATCATTTTAAAATTAACATTGTACGCGTTGATGTCCTTCAGTTCAGCAGCTTCACTTCTGTAGTCTGTACAGAAAAGACAGATGTCAGTCATGCCATTATGTGGAGTAGTCACACTTGCCCCAAATAGTGGAAATAACCCAAATGCCCATGAACAATTATGGCCCTTTTTGCAATAAAATACTTAACAGGCATTAAAAATTATGTTGCAGAAAAGCGACAGGAAATGCATCCAGGATATAGTAAGCAAAAACATGAGTCATGGTATGGTATGTGGATACAGTTCCATGCTGTCTCTGTTGTGCACATGTACGTGGGAAGGGCAAGGAGATCTTGGAGCTGGATGGTGGTGGTGGCTGCACACAATGTGAATGTACCTAATGCCACTCAGCTGCACACTTAAAACCTGTTTCACCCCAAATTTTAAAAAAAGATGCAGCGGGTCCAGAGAAGTGTTAACAGTGTCACCTCTGGGTGGAGGGATACAGGAGTCCATTACACGGGAGTGAAGATACGACTCTTTATTTTTAAAGTACAACCCTCTATTTGTGAAGGGCAGGCGTGGGTGGGGTGTGCTCTGGCCTTGCTTGGCCTTTTGGAGCCTTTGAGAGCCCTGGTGTGTGTCCTGCCCCAGCCAGAACCCACGGGTTTGCGCCGCGGCCTCTGCTTGTCAACCTCGGTGCTGGCTGTCCTATTTTACCACTATTGACCCTGAAGGCCATCGAGGAGGGCACGCTGGAGGAGATCGAAGAGGAGGTTCGGCAGAAGAAATCATCGCGAAAACGCAAGCGGGACAGCGACGCCGGCTCCTCCACCCCGACCACCAGCACCCGTAGCCGCGACAAGGACGAGGAGAGCAAGAAGCAAAAAAAGCGCGGGCGGCCACCTGCCGAGAAGCTCTCCCCCAACCCGCCCAACCTCACCAAGAAGATGAAAAAGATCGTGGATGCTGTCATCAAGTATAAGGACAGGTAAGCTGAGGAATGGGGTGGGTGGGTGGGCGGGTGGATGCTGCAGGTCCTCGGGTGCCTTTCCTGGCCTCCCATGTGCCTGTGAGACCATTCCACAGTCATTGGTTAAACAAGGAGGCAGACAGGTGGTGTCAGCAGGGGGAGAGGGAAGTAAGCGTGGTGGGGGGGCCAAGAAGCCCTGATGAAAGAGGTCTGGGGGTGAGTCTCCAGCAGAGGCAACAGCAGGTGGAGAGGCCCCAGGAAGATGAGGTGTGGCTGGTGAGATTGAGGTTAGTGATGAGGCGAGGTGGAAGGAGAGGAGTTTGGTGCTGTGATGGGTGCCAATCTCATGGCCGGCACTCATGACTATGGTGGAAGCCAGAGTTGCTGGAGCAGAAATGGTTTCTGTTCCTTCTGTAGACTACCCCCATCCTCACTGCCCTGTCCCCATACTTGCATGACAAGCCCGGTTTTCATGCTGGGTCATTGGAGATCCGCCATGTGTTGGCTGACTGCTCTAGGCACTGAGAGCCCTGCCCTCACAGGCACCAAATACAAGAGAGTATGTGTTTTCAGCTTCAGTGGATCTGTTTGTGGAGCACAAGTACCATTTAAATAATAATAAGAAAATAATGGTTCTACTGCAGCCCTCCAAGGAGAATGTGCACATTCTGCCAGTGCAGGGTGGGCATGCGGAGCTGCAGAAGGTGACCAGGGGTACACGGCCTGCACCTTGCCCAGAACTCTGTTTGTGCTCCCGCTTTCCAGTGTCTTATTCCACTTCCTGGTACATACCAGCCCAAATGACTCTCCATAACAAGGGTTGTACAGCTCGATTTTATAGTAATAACTTTGCAGGTAGTCGTGAAGCAAAGTAAGGGAGAATTTTAATCTGTAGCAGTGGAAAATGTCAAGGTGTGAGCCATTAGCAATCATTTAGAGAGATTCTTACCAAGCATGACATTTTGGGGGTGGTGATGACTGGTATCCAAATAAAAAATACGAATTGACCTTTAAAAAGAATCTTACTCTCTGGCCGGTTTTCTCAGTGGTTAGAGCATTAGCATGGAACAGTCCTGGGTTCCATTCCTGGTCAAGGGCACATATCTGGGTTGCAGGTTTGATTACCAGCCCCAGTTGGGGTGCATGCGGGAGGCAACCAATTGATGTGTCTCTCTCACTTCGGTTTCTCTTTCTCTCCCCCCCCCCCCCCCCCCAAAACACCAATGAAAAAATACCAAGTGAGGATTAACAACAAAAAATACCTTATCATAGCCCTGGCTGGTGTGGCTAATTTGAGTGTCGCCCCATGCACAGAAAGGTCGCCGGTTGGATTCCCGATCAGGGCACATACCAGGTTGCAGGTTTGGTCCCCAGTTGGGGTGCCTACAGGAGGCAGCTGATTGATGTTTCTCTCTCATATCAATGTTTCTCTATTTTCCTCTTCCTCCTCTTTAAAAATCAATAAAAACTTTTTTAAAAAAAATCTTATCAAAGAGGAACAAATGATGAACTAAAAGGCATATTTGAGTTCATCTGCTCGACCTAAAAATGTAATTAGTGTCAATATTGAGAAGAAAATATTGATGCTAATTTGCTAACTTGACCTTTGAGAGAAACTCCACAAAGAAAAATGTAAAAGGTGAAATATGGAATGTGTAAAAACCCAATGAAAACAGTAGACTCCACCCTGCCCAGTGATTCAGTTGATTGGAACATCATCCTGTGCACCAAAAGGTTGTAGATTGGACTTCTGGTCAGGGCACCTGCCTAGGTTGTGGGCTCAATCCCCAGTTAGGGTGCATGCAGGAGGCAGCCAGTCAATGACAAAGGACATACCCTAGGGTGAGGATTAAAAAGATTCTCTCTAAAAAAAACAGTAGAGCCCATGTTTTTTCCTTAATGATGTTCTTGTGAGGGAAACTTAAAATTACCAAAATGAAGAAGACCCTTGAAGGTCAGTGGGGCAAGGATGGACTTTATGGAAAGTCATGCTGGTCTTTTGGATATCCGTGCGGAGAAGAACCTTGATGCTGCCTCACATTATATACATATATTAGTTTAAAATGGATAATAGATATAAATGTGAAGGGTACAGTTCTAGAAGAAGGCATGGGAGAAACTCTTCGTGGCCTTGAAGTAGGCAGACTTCCTCAACAGAACACAGATGCCACCACCCATAAAAGACTTCACTAACAGTAAGAACAACTGTTCATCAAAAGACACACTGCCCAGCTGGTATGGCTCAGTGGTTGAGTATTGACCCATGAACCAAGAGGTTGCTGGTTTGATAGCTGGACAGAGCACATGCCCGGGGTTTCAGGCTCAATCCCCAGTTGGGGGCGTGCTGGAGGCAGCCGAGGATGATGTTTCTCTCATTAATGTTTCTATCTCTATCCCTCTTCCTCTCTCTCTAAATATCAATAAAAACATATTTTTTAAAAAAAATAAAACACTCACGATAGTGAAAACTGCCACAGATTTGGGAAAGAAACCCAATTTTAAAATGGGCAAAAGGCATGAACAGACTTCTGGAAGGTGTCCCCATGAGCAATCAGCATATGAAAAGGTGATGGGGATCATTGCGTCAACAACATCAAATGAGTGTGAGATGCCTAAACAGAATGGCTACAGTTCCTTTGAGTGTATGAAGCAGTTGTACCTCACACTACTCAAGATGACATAAAGTTCAACATAAAGATGAACTTTCTGACCCAGCAACTCCAACCCTGATTATAAGCCCAGGAGAGCTGAGTGCATGTCCACCAAAGACTTGTACAAGCACATCCACAGCGGCTATGATAGTAACTGCCCCCAATGAAGTAGCCCAAATATAGTCCACCTCCAGGAGAATGTGTCGATGATCCAATTGTACAGCAGAATTCTAACAGCCACAAAACCAGAAATACCACTGCTCCTTCAATGAATCTTACGTTCTGTTGAGTGAAAGAAGCCAGAAACTAATGAGTACCTACTGTGTGCTTCCAGTTATATGAAGTTCAGAAGCTGATCCACCATGATGGGCATTGAATAGTGGTTACCTCAAGGTGGGGAATTGGCAGGGAAAGGCCATGAGGGAGCTTTCTGGGGTCTTGGGAATATTTGTCAGTCTGAGTGTATATGTGAAAATGTTCATAAAGGTATATACTTAAGATGTGTGCAGTGTCCTGTATAAGGTTATACCTCAATTTAAAAAGAAACACTTGGAGCCTGGCTGGCGTGGTTTAGTGGTTGAGGGTCGACCTATGAACCAGGAAGTCACGGTTCAATTCCTGGTCAGGGCACATGCCCAGGTTGCGGGCTCGATCCCCAGTGTGGAGCGTGGAGGAGACAGCCAATCAGTGATTCTTTCATCATTGATGTTTCTATCTCTCTCCCTCTCCCTTCCTCTCTGAGGTCAATAAAAATATATTTTAAAAAAGAAAGAAAGAAACACTTGGAAATGGCAGCCTGAATTTGTTAATGGGGCGTTAGATATTTTCAAACCAAAACATGTCAAATATCAGTGTACTTTCTTAGTCATCCTACAACTCACTGAAAAACCTTTCTCAGTCTCATATTTAGCTATATATCATGCGCCAAAAAATGGCGCATTTCCATAACAAATAGTTGTTCTCCCACTCTGTGTAAGGTTGGATGAAAAATCAGCCAATAAATGAAAACTAGCTTTTAGGGTTCAGTGACCCCTTGTAAAGACTGTTCTGTTGCAGAATGCTGAGATCCTGGTAGGGATTCTGAGATCCAGTTTGATGCTCCCAGCTGATGTCAGACCCACGTGGCAGGACACCTTATCAGAGGGTATGATGGTTTACATTTAATCTCACATCCCCCTGGTATGCATAGTGTCACAGAACTTGGGAGTTCTCCATTAGACAAGAAAGAACTATAAAGGAGTTACAAGGGGGACTGCAAGTGTGACCATTAAAGGAGGCTACCATGCCCTGGCCTTGGGAAGCATTTGGTTCAAATTTGGAGCACAGCCGTCCACTTGCTGGTTTGCTAGTGGTCATACGGGAAGAGATCAAGTGTGCACATAAACTCAGGAAAACAGGCGGTTTTCCTGGTTGAAAAGTTACCTCATTTGGCAGATACTTTCAAAGACATTTGGGTACAAAGTTTACCTACTTAATGGATAATATTTCTGATGATAATATTTCTTAAAAAACTGAATTTGAAACCATGGGGAAAACAACAACGTGGTTCACCCTGTTGAGGGGTTAAGTGACAATCCATAGACCACCCTCACTTCTGACACCTCTGCAGAGTTCAGGGGTCCCCAAGACCACCCTCAGGCTTGAGGATTCTCTAGAAAAATCTCAGAGCTCTCTGAAAGGTGTTATACTCATGATTATAGTTTATTAATTACAGCAAAAGCATACAGATTAAAACCAGCTAAAGGAAGAGGTACATGGAGCAGCATCCAGGAGAGCTCCGTGCCTCGAGCTTCCTCGCCCCACGGAGTCCCAGACAGCACTGGCAACATCATGAAACAACAGGCACAGCATTGCCAGCTGGGAATCCTGTGTCTGGGGTTTTTATTGGAATTTAGTCGCACTGACACGACTGACTGCCCATGTGGCAGACATCTCCAGCCCTCTGTAGGTTGAGCCGATACCATATGACCAGTGCCCCTGCCCTAAATCACATTCTCAGACTATCTGGGCCCAATGTGCCCATCAGGCAGGACACTCCAGGGGGGTTGAGAGATGGTCTCCCTGGAGCCTGGGGCGAAGGCCAGACCTCTCTCTGGGATAAATTTTTTTGCAACTACATGTCACACACTGAGAAGATTCCAAAGAACTAGTCACTGTGCCACACCAAGGAACTGGGGTGCAATAAAATTGGAGGTTGCCTAACTCGCACTTTCTTGTCTCAAACTTTCAATTGCTCCTTTCCAAAAGAGAAAATGAAACTTTTGGATTTTTTTTTTTTCCATTGCTTTCTACAACCCTATAATTAGCTAAATTCTATACTTGAGTTCCATCTAGAGCCTGAGGTTACAACTGGGTTTTTCCTAGACCCCAAAGAATGATATCAGGACGATGTCAGCTTTTGCAATCAGAGTCAGGAGCCTGCCTGTGGAGCAGGAGGATGTGGTGCTGCTGTTACTGACCAGAGGCACCACAGGTGGGAGCCAGGGTTGCACCTTGTTGCGGTGACTCGCCTGAAGTGGCTCAGCTCTGCCTCTGCTGCACGTCTGAGCAGGGATGTCCGTCCGTCAGCTGGCATCACTCCAAATGTTGCTTTTCACTGTTTGTTTCAAGATGCCCCACTTATATTTAAATACCAGTGCAATCTTGTATAATACTCCCTTTGTATTTACATTCTTGTCCATATGAAGGGAATGTCCTGTCTTGTAAGCTTAGCTTCCTTCACATGTGTCAGATTCAGGGCTGCCTTGCCCCTCCCTCCCAAGACCCCATGCGCCCTGTGAGTGGCACTTCCTGGAGTTGTGTGGGAGTCTGGCCTTCACAGCCACAGCAGCCTCAAATGGGTTGTGGTGAAAATGCACTGTGAGCAGTAGGGCCCCTGGAGAGTATAGTACTGTGCCTTTGACCTGTGCTGGCACAGATGGCCCCAGGGCCCTGGTGGCCGCAGGTAGAAGTGCTTCATAAGCAGAGCCTGAGGACAGCAGGAGCCCGCCAGGGGAGAGGGAAGGATTGTCACAGGTAGAGGAGACAGCGTGTGCAGCCTGGAGGCTGAGTGCACAGGTTTCCCCGACCAGAGGAAGCTGAGGGGCCCCCACAGGGGTCAAGTCAGAGTGCCGGGCGTCACAGGTGCCTTCTTGATGATTAGAAATCTCAAATGGCATCAAAGAATCCACTGGTCAACAGCCAAACTCGAAATTGGAACTAAGAGTTTGCACTTCAGACGTAAACATACAAGTCAGGCAGGCTCCTGGGTCAGGTTGGTTCTTAGTCGTGGGGCTGTGAGTGCTGCCAGTTGGTGTCTTCGCTTCTTGATCCTTCAGAAGCCAGTCAGCAGGGGTGCAGATACCGTGGGGGCCCCGGAGAAGTGCATTTGCTGAGGTGCTGCCTCGGCAGGCAGGCCCCAGAGGGCCCCATACAACCTTTTGTGTACCCCCAGGCCGCAGTAGCTGTAGGGGCTGTGGGGCGAGTGTCACAGAGATCTGGTTTCAATGTGCGTGTCTCTGCCTATTTCCAAGTCCGCGGCACAAAAATTGAAGCCCCTGTGTGGGGTAATAGAGACCCCCAATGAGATAACATGGGCCGGGCATGCAACTCAGAGACCACTGAGTGAGGAAGGGCCCAGCCAGATCCCCCGTCAGCCCAGGCCTGGACCTAATGGGCACTGCCCAGGGCCTGCAGGCCTTTCCCTTTGCCCCTGCACCTCCATTGTTAGAATCAAAAAGAAGGTGACTCTTCAGAGTTGAAAGGTTATGCCTTGATTTACAAGAAAAACTGGAACAACTTAAGCCCAGGACAGGTGGTCAGGTTGAAGCATTCTTAGGAGAGGTCACTACAGGTGGCTCCAAGATCCTCAGGACCGGCCCCTGGAGGGGAGAGGGCAGAGGGTGGGAGCTGTAGGGGGCAGGGAGGCCTCAGGGTTCCCTAGCCCTGAGAAGGCCCCAGCCCAGAATGGATGTCTCCAGAGGAGGAGGCGGCTCTGCCTGCGGGCCCAGGTCTGGGGTCAGCGCTATCTGCTCGGCACCCCGCCGGGAGTTTCACCTGAGAGGCACCGAAATGAGATGTCTTAGAAAAGTGCTGATCCCATCATCAAGCCCCGGGCCAGCCTGAGAGTGGGTGCAGGCTGGGCTGAGGGCCCAGTGGGGCTCAGAGCCACAGGAGGATTAGCCAGGTGCCCGTGGAGCAGTGCTGTGGTTCTGAGCCTGCCATAGAATTCGCTGGAATAAGCTCCACCTGCCTTGTTTATTGGACTGTTTATCATGCAAAACAAAACAGGTTTAGAGGGGGCTTAAAACTAGAATTACATAAAGCTTCAAACAGGACAGGGACAGATACCTGGACTCTGGAAATAAGTAGATTTGGGTGAACAGGTTGAACCTTGATTCCCCCTCAACCCCCTTCTGCCTCCGTGGAGTCCTGTCCAGGTGAGAACCTTCTGAAGTGCTCAGTGCATTTTGTCAAGCTTGTGCTACTCCTGTATGCAAGGAAAACAGAAAAGGGGTGTTCATGACAATAGGAGATACTAAACAGGTAACACAGGAGGTATGAAATGAATGGGGGGGAAAGGATGGGAAAAAAGGTCCGAAGATGCGGTCGAGTAAGTGAGAAATCACAAAAGAGGGTAAAATTTAAAATTAAGCCAAGAGACAGTTGGATAAAAAGATGAATTGAGAAATGTTGAACTTCTGAGGTGAAACTAGTTAAAAATATAAGTTAACCAAGGTGAAAAATTAGCTGGAGGGAAGGAAGAAAGAGTGGGTGTGAGGTCTCTAGGTAGGTGTGGAAGTGGTCCATCAGCCCTGTACCGCAGTGGCAGTTTCCCTGGCTGCTGACCCCAGACACCCCCCACCCATTCTCTGCATAGACCAGAGGACCCCAGTACCCTCAGTTCCCAATGTGGGGATCCTGCAGTCCGTGGCACACCAGAAGGAGCTTGAGGCCCTCTCTACCATAGACCTACCTGCTCAGCACTCAAAGCTGCTGACATGGATAAATTCAGAAAATCAAGCACAATTTTTTTTTAATATATTTTATTGATTTTTTACAGAGAGGAGGGGAGAGAGATAGAGAGTTAGAAACATCGATGAGAGAGAAACATCGATCAGGTGCCTCCTGCACACCCCCTACTGGGGATGTGCCCGCAACCAAGGTACATGCCCTTGACTGGAATCGAACCTGGGACCTTTCAGTCCACAGGCTGACGCTCTATCCACTGAGCCAAACCGGGTAAGGCTCAAGCACAATTCTTAAGTCCATGGTCCCCTAGCTCTGCAGAAAGTGGCCTTGGGCCTCCCTGCACTCACATGACCACCTCCGCAGGCCTCTGAGAAATGCTCTCTGCAGTGCCATAAACCTGTCACGGGCACTCTGTTCTTTGTCCTGGTCACCCACAGCTAATGTCTTCTGAGCGCCTGCCACAGCACAATGCAGCCTGCTTGAGAAAAGGGCCCAGTGTGAGTTGCATGCCTGGCCCATGTTATCTCATTGGGGGTCTCTATAATCCCACACGGGCTTCAATTTTTGTGCCGCGGACTTGGAAATAGGCAGAGAGACGCACATTGAGACCAGATCTCTGTGACACTCGCCCCACAGCCCCACATGCCACACCTAGGAGCGAGTCTGGATTATGATCCAGCTTCTGCTGCTTGCTCTGTGACCCGGGCCTTCTGTCTTTCTCTCTCAAAGCTCAGATCTTGCCTCCAAAATTCGTGTTTCAAACTAAGTGGTTTCCCGGTTTGGGTTACTTGGAGGGGGAGTCAGGATTTTTAAAAAATGAGATTTGGAATTTATATTTGAACTAGATTGAGACATGCACCCCCAGATGTGTTGTTGGCTCATTTGGACCTATCAGCTCGCTAGACAATCACCATCGGAACCTACAGCCCATGTAGCCCTTGGCATTCGGACCCTGCAACAAAGCCCCCACCCTCTCTCTGCAGTGGAAGAGTGTGGAATGCAGGGCAGCCTACATACCATTCTCACTGGTGAATATCATTTCCCTCTCACTCATGCTTAGAATTTTTTCTGTACCTCAAAGCTGTAAATTTAACACCAAAATAGATCTTTTAAAGGTGGATGCTCAACTGGTAGAGGCTCTTAGTAAATATTTGTAAATAAGTGCATCTGCCCCAGACTTCTTACTTTTCTAATCCTTAAGATATCCTTGCCAAAACCGGTTTGGCTCAGTGGATAGAGCGTCGCCCTGCGGACTGAAAGGTCCCAGGTTCGATTCCGGTCAAGGGCATGTACCTGGGTTGCGGGCACATCCCCAGTAGGAGATGTGCAGGAGGCAGCTGATCGATGTTTCTCTCTCATCGATGTTTCTAACTCTCTATCTCTCTCCTTTCCTCTCTTTAAAAAATAAATAAAAAAAATTTAAAAAAAAAAAAAAAAAAAAGATATCCTTGACTTGGTAATGTGTCCAAAAATTAAGACTAGGAAATAATTCTATACTAGTACAACTAACTCCATTTTAATGTGTTTCATCAATTCATTTTCAAACTTTGTTTATCGAGTACCTTCTGAGATTTGTTTCACATAAATACTTTGCTAAATCAGGTTTGAAAATACTGAGTTGCTCATATCCAGGACCTTTCTTGGCTCAGTTCACTGGTTGAGAGTCAAAATAGAAAATGGTCTAGAAGGTGTCATTGAGAGATGGCATAGGAACATTGTCTGAACTGGACTCTAGGAAGGGGAGCAGGGCTGAGGGAGTCCTTCCAGGCAGACTGGAACCACTTATATCTTGAGCACCATCTTCAATCAATTGCTTGTGCCTGCCTGAGACCGTGGGAGCGCAAGGGATAGCGCTGTGATCACTTTTTTATGTCTGCCCTGTCAGAGGATGTGGAAGTAAGGACACCGAGCAGTCTGGTACCATTGCTGTTACATTCTTTGTTGTTTCACACCAGGGGTCAGCAAACCAAATCTGCAAATCAGCAGCAAAGACAAAAAAATCTGCCCTGGCCAGTTTGATTCAGTGGTTCTATTCCTGATCAAGGGCACATACTTGGGCTGCAGGTTTCAATCCCTGCCCCGTATGGGTGCATGCAGTAGTAACCAATCAGTGTGTCCTTCTCACATTGATGTCCCCCCCCCCCCCTAAAAACATTTGGAAAAAATATCCTTGGGTGAAGGTTAAAAAAAAAATCTGGCCTGCCACCTGTGTATGGATAGCTTGTGGATTAAGAATGGTGGTGTTTTTTAGATGATTTTGAGAAAATTAAAAGACTACTATCTCATGATGTGAAATTCAGATTTCATTGTTTATAAATAAAGTTTTATTGGAACACTGTCAGAGCCCATTCGCCTGTAAAGTCTGTGGCTGCTTTTGTGCAACAATGGCCAATTGAGTAATTGTGACAGATATGGTATGGCCCACGAAGCCTAAAATATTTACAGTGACTTTTAACAGAAAAGGGTTGCTGACCCTTGATTTAGAGTGGGGTATGATATAGGAGGTAGAGTCGCTGACTTAGCCTAGGGGACTTCTTCTCAAGTCCTGCCTGCCACCAATTTTCTGTGTGTGTCTGTAGCCATCTTTCATAGCCTCTCTGGTTGTTTCCATCTGTTTAGCGAAGGGCACTGATAGATGATCCCTTAGATACTGAAAGTCCATGGTTCTGTATTTTCAGGCTCTGATATTCTCTTCTGATTCTTTGTTCCTCTTCCAGGAGTTATAATTTTATTTTAAGGATAAACCAAATAATATACTCAAAGGGATGTGTCAGTTCAGACTTTTGGCTTCTGCATGTCTAAGCCTTAAGGCAGAGTCAGAATGTTTTTGGCCTGGAGGCCATGGAGGAGTTAGTGAAGACTAGTTCTTGGGATCTAGAGTCGTCAGTCACCTCTCTCCTCCCACGGTTCTCATGGCTGAACCATGGCTACCACAAGCGACTGCTGCTTCCCCGGCTGGTGGTAGAAAATCCCAGAAAAGGACTGATTGGCTGGCTGGTGCTGTGGTCCTGCTTGATGATAGTCAGCCCCACCAGAACCCCAAGTTAGTGTAGGGGAGAGCACTTTTCCACAGAGAGGCAAACACTGTGCAGGTTAAATAATAAGGGTCCCACCAAGGCTATTCAAGCTCCAAGGAGAAGGGCTTGTAAAATTAGACAAGGCTTTGGTCTCTCTGAGCACCTCCTGCGTATCATGTCCCTGTTGTAGTGATGGGGACTGGGCAGTGACGAGGTTGAGGGAAGTCCCTGCTCTGGGAGCTGACATCTAGAGGTAGAATAACATCATCATTTTTCTGAATAACATCATCATTTTTCTCATCATCATATGGATTGTCAGCAACAGCCATGGTTGCTGTTGCCAAACCAGTGACAACCTGAGCTAGAGGCATTAGGGCCATGGGAGGCTGATCCTGACAGCTTCATGGTTCTTCCAGACTCCTTCATTTCCATCCCACCCCTGCCAGGACTGCCAGACATGGGGCAGGGCTGGGGATGGAGTTCCGAACAACTCTGTCTGCAGCAGCTTTTTCAGAGCAAGTCTCACAAGTAGGAGGCTATTGCGGTGTAATCTGCAGTGGGACTCCTGGTAGTTGCTTCCAGAGTCTTTTCTATAGCAGGATGGTATATAAATGACTGCACGGGGTTGGGGGTGGTGAGGCACCCTGGTTAGAGGTGACCTTCGTGAGACCCAGGTTCAAGCCCTGCCCTGTGACCCTGAGACTTTCACCCTGCACTCTCTCTTCCTCCATTCATCAAATGTTTATTGAGGACCTGCTGCATACTAGGCTTTGTTCCAGGTGCCACAGACAGAGTAGTGAATAAAACAGGCAAGGTCTCTGCCCTCTTGACTCATGTTCTGGGTGTGGTGGGATGAATGGTAACTTCTATGGACAGAAACTAACCAGGGCAACTGGCCTTATATCCAATCATGTAAATAGGTGAAAATATCCAAGAAGAAAATGCAATATCTTTGTGACCTGGGAGTAGTCAAAGATTTCTCTAACAGGGTAGGAGAAACACCAGTTATAAGAGGAAATACTGATAAATTAGACTTTGATTAACACTAGTATCTATTCACCAAAAGACCATCCAGGGAGTAAGAAGACACACCATAGATTGGAGAAGGGGTTTGCAATAAATATGTCCAACAGAGCACTCCCAGGGGAAGCAAAGACATGAACAGGTGTGCCTGACAGGCTGTCGGACCCCAGTGCACCTGTGAAAAGGTGGAAATGTGAATTAAAACCACAAAGCGATAATGCACAGCAGGACGTAGACCACCCACATCGAGGAGCGACAGGAGCAAATGCAGCTGCACAGAACCAGGACGCTCACCTGCTGCTGGAGGAGTGGACACGGGCTCAGTAGCTACCGAAGCTGGATGTCCTCTGCCCCGTGACCCAGCACTTCTGCCCCCAGGTAAATTCCCAAGAGATGCGAGCCAAAAAGTCAGACACAAGTGTCCACAGCCACTTGTTTTATATAATATCCCAAAGCAGACAAGCCTGGTGCCCCGCAACAGCAGATGGACAAGTGGACCACGGGGGTGCCTGCTCTGGAGCACAAGGCAGTTAACAAACAGTGAACTGCTACACACGCCAATGGATAAATCTCATGGATGACAGTGAGGGGCACTGCCAGGCCTGGGGGCTCACCCTGTGTGATCCTGTAACATCAAGTTCAAGAAAAAGCCAAGCTCAGTCAGTGTCAAAGGTCAGGGAGGCTCCCAGGAGCCTTGGGCACCTCAGGGAGCCAAGTGCTGAAGATGTGTACCTTTGTCTTACAGCTCACGCCTCCTTTTTTATTAAGAGGTCTGAGGGCAAGGTGGACAGAGGTCAGAGCACTCTCAGGAGAAGGTGACATTTATGCTGCGGTGAGGGCAGGATCCTGGGTTTCTTAGGAGAGCAGTGACGTGGGCCCTGACGTGGGTGTGAGGAGGTAGAGATGGACGCGACATCAGAGGCCATGGGTAGTCCATCCTGGAGGACTGTGCGGCTGTCAGAAGGACTTTGGGATTTATTTACAGGAGGTGGAGAGCTGTGGGGTGTCCACCTCTGATAAAGAGATGAGGAGGGCCCGGCCGGTATGGCTCAATGGTTGAACATCAACTATGAACCAGGAGGTCACTGGTTCAATTCCTGGTCAGGGCACATGCCCAAGTTGTGGGCTCTATCCCCAGTGTGGGGTGTGCAGGAGGCATCTCATCATTGATGTTTTATCACTCTCCTCCATTCTCTGAAATTAACAATTTTTTTTTTTTTTAAGAGAGATGGATGGTGGTTGTTGAGTCAATCTGGATGGCTCTTGATCTCAAGCCAATGGCTTGGGGTTTAGTGGACTGACTCTCTAAGGGTCTTCTGAGCAATTAAAATCTTAAATCAGTGGCTTTCCAAGAAGCCTTGGCTGTCTGAGAGAGGATAGTTTTAAAAGACCCTGTGATCCTGGCACCCTCTCCCTCCTTGTGTACACCCAGGTCAAGGCTATCTGCACTCAGAGCTCATTACAGCTGAGAAGGGCTGGTGGCAGGTGGGCCTTTATTCCTCAAAGACTCAATTCCCCCCAAAGGTTTATAAGAGGAGGCCCTGTTTCTTTGCTTTTAAACAATTTCTTAGGGTGCAGAGGAGAGGGGGTTTTGCTATGAAACTTTCTGCTCTATTACAGCACTAGAGTTCCTCCTCTGGAGGGCCACACACACCCCTGAGGCCGGCTACCTGCATGGATTTCACGGGTGACAGGGCGTGTGGCCAGGCTCCACTGGCCCTGGCACTGCACGCAGGGCTTTTCAAGCTGGAAGTCTGTGCCCATTAGTGGGCTGTGAAGTGAATTTTGTGGGTCCCACCTGGCCTTTCTCAGTGAGATAGAGTAGAAATCAGAGTCCGTTGCACTTTGTAAGGAGACTAATGCCCCACAGAACTTGTTATTTTACACGTGTGGGTGAGAGTCCTGGGTCAGAGTGTAAAATGCAATGCTCCCCAACGTCGTGCCAAAGTGTGGGATGACACTGCCGTGAGAAAGGAGGGCTCTTTGCGTGTTTTGTTACCTGTTCTCAGTTTTGGAGTTGACATAAATGAATTGCAGTTGCTTGTTGCCAAACCACCCACCCGCCTGTTCATGAGAGAAAGGAAGCCTGTGTCAGGGAGGAGCTCCCTGGCTGGGAAGGGCAGCCTGGAGGGCGTGTGCCCTCCCTCACACCTGGTGTGACACCTGGACCCTGCACAGGGCAGGAAAGAAAGCGGGAGGCAGCCACTGACTGGTGTCCTCACGTAACACTGGGAGGAAGGCAAGGCCCGAGGTGGGCTGTGTCCTGCCAGGCAGGCTGAACTTTTGCCTTAGTTCCTTCATCACAACAGTTGAAATAACAGTGTGATGCGAACCCGTGTTACAGTGTGTCTGGCCCACAGCAAGTGAAGGCAGTTGTCCAGGGCAAGTAAGGTGCAGGGCCCGGGTTCCAGCCCGTCTTTCAGGCCAGGGCCCTCATGATGCACAGAAACCCCAGATGAACAAAGGCTTCCAGGGATCCCACCGGGAACAGCCTCGGGGAGGTGGCGCTGGCCAAGCTGCTCCTGAAGGCCATTGTGAAATGGGGGCATCCAGCAACAAAACCCGAAGGGCAGTTGTGTTGTCGCTACTGTCTTCCAGAATAGTAAACAAAAACAGGAGTGGGGGCAAGCGTTGGGCTGGAGTGGGCGGCCTGCTCTGTCCTTTGAGAATTCTGTTGAAAAGAAAAGGAAAGCAGTCGGGCCAAAGGGGCGCAGCCCACGGGCAGCTCTGGGCCCGAGTCCACGGCCTCCGTTGTGACTGAAAAGCCCGCGCGGTGAGCAGCCGGAAGGAGGGGGCGGGGCGGCAGAGGGGCCAGACGTTCTGGCAGCAGGACCTGGATAAAAGCGCAGCCGGAATGTGGGCGCCTGGGTGGGGAGACAGGCTGGCAGAGCAAGGCGGTCACCAGGTCACCAACTCCCCGGATGGCCCTGGGCCTCTGCTGGCTGTTTTGGAGCCCCAGCAGGACGGAACCCCTGGGGCACGTTAGGTTCCTGGAGGCAGAACCGCCACCTGCAGGCTGGCTGAACAGCAGGGGGACTGACGCGGGGGCATTGTCGTCTCCCTTGGTCCTTCAGGCCTGAATCCAGCCCCTGTTCACTCCCTCCCCGGGATGATGTCTCATCTGAGCTGCTGTCCCTAGTACAGAGCCAGGCTCAGGTGTGGCGCAACCTGCTGGCCTGCTGCACAGGTTTCTCCACGAGTGAGACCCAGGAGTGGGTGCAGGAGGCCGGGTCATCTCTCATGGGTACACATGCCACATCTTTCCTCAGCTCCCTGTGGGGAACAAGGAAGCTGAGGAAAGGGCTAGAAAACAGCTTTTATCTTTCCTTAACATCTTGCTGGGGGGCATCTTTCTTCCTGGGTTTTTGCCAGCTTCTCTGAAGGTCACTGCTCCTAAGTGCTGCCTGCAAGAGACACAACGTGTTTGCAAACGGTCACTTCTTTGCAAATGCTGGTGCTCAGTGCTCCCAGCACCGAGCAAACTGATACTTGCCTCGTGCATAATCGTGATCTGTCCAGTGCCGAGGCTGGCTTGGTGTGGCACGAGGGCTGAGGGGGTCGGGGAAGTTGGGTGAGCTCAGAGCCTGGATTGAAATACATCCCTGGCCTCTCCATGCATGGTTGCCACTCAGGAATGTTCCAGAGCTCTCAAGACAGCACAGGTACAGGAAATAACTCCTAAGCCGGCTTTGACTTTCTCACCCTCTCTGGCATCAAACCATGAAGGGGGGTGGGGTTCCCCCAGTTGGCAGGGCCTGTGAGTAATGTCCATTCTGCTCCCTTACAGTAGTAGTGGACGTCAGCTCAGCGAGGTGTTCATCCAGCTGCCCTCCCGCAAGGAGCTGCCTGAGTACTACGAGCTCATCCGCAAGCCCGTGGACTTCAAAAAGATTAAGGTAACCCCCGCGTGGGCGGGGGGCTCTCTCACTGACCCAGGACCTCGGCCCCCTGGCTAGAGACCCGATCATTGTCTCGGGGTTCTCGTGTCCCAAGGATGTGTCATCAGGCCACCAGTGTTCAGGACTCCTGCCGGGTTACCCAGACTTCAGGCCTCAATCATGTGGCTCTTGTGTTCAGTGGGTCTGAGCTTCTGAGTCTGCAGAGAGGATCCCGAGACTCGGCTGTGACCTTGCTAAGCAGAGGGACTCCCAACCCCGGGTCCCCAGGCACAAGGTGGAGCCCTGCGGTCAGGCTGCTCTCTGGTCTCCCGCAGGAGCGCATCCGCAACCACAAGTACCGCAGCCTCAACGACTTGGAGAAGGACGTCATGCTGCTGTGCCAGAACGCGCAGACCTTCAACCTGGAGGGCTCCCTGGTGAGGAGGCGTCCCTTCCCAGCCTTTCCACCTTCACAGCTGGGCCCCAAACTACCATGCCCCTCGCTCCATTTTGAATTGACTGGTGTAAAAATAATTCCCAACAACTGGTAATAGTTTACTAATTACAAAAGCAGTATGTGTTCATGACTGAAAAAAAAGGGCAGAAAGTAAAGGCAAGTAAAATAGAGAAAGGAGACTCAGTCCCATCCGTCCAGGTGGCCCTGTGAACAACTCCTGTTTATCTTGGAATTTTATTTTGAATTCACTAGGGAACCCTCTTGAAAGGAATCTTATGGATGTTTCCTTTCCTATGATGAAATTAACACACAGTCTCAATGTAGCAAAGTTTTGCCAAGTGTGTTTGGGATAGGGGCCTCCTGGAAAAGGTTTTACAGTCATAAATTTGGGGAAAATGAGGGATGTGCATTTCTGGTTACTGCAGATGTCAGAGCCTTTAAAGGTGCTCGCTGTGATTCTGGGGGAGAATCCTTCAGCTGTTTCTTTGTTTTGGGGGGAGATTTTTGTGTGTTGCTTTTTCTACCTTCAGCTGTTTCTAAACTAACACACCTGACCTTTTGTCTGGAGCCATTTCATAATCCTGATGTTCTCTTGGGCACTGATTGGGAAAGGACAGTTGAGATGTCCCTCTGTCCCACATGGGCCAATCTGGCCAGAGCTCCCCCTCCACTGGGCTCCAGTCCTCTCAATACCTGCATGTTTCTGCCCAGATCTACGAAGACTCCATTGTCCTGCAGTCCGTTTTCACCAGCGTGCGGCAGAAAATAGAGAAAGAGGATGACAGTGAAGGCGAGGAGAGCGAGGAGGAGGAGGAGGGCGAGGAGGAAGGCTCAGAGTCTGAGTGTGAGTCCTGGGGTGTCTGGGTGGGTGGTTGTGGCTTCCCGGGATAGTCAGGATCACAGGGTTCATGCCCACCTGAGAGAACCAGAGGTCTCGTGCCCCGTCCATTCACAGCCTGCCCAGCTCCCAGGTGCCCCCAACTCAGGAGGTGCCGTGCTCTCCTGAGCTCATGTTTTTGCCCCCCTTTTTGATCCCACCCCAGCCCGCTCAGTTAAAGTGAAGATCAAGCTGGGCCGGAAGGAGAAGGCACAGGATCGGCTGAAGGGGGGCCGGCGGCGGCCAAGCCGTGGGTCCCGGGCCAAGCCGGTGGTGAGTGACGATGACAGTGAGGAGGAGCAAGAAGAGGTAAGCCCCAAGGCCCTGGGACAGGCGGGAGGTCCAGTGGCAGTTGAGTCATTGGAAGTCCATCCCCATGCCAGCTCCTGGACCCTTACCAGGTGTATCGGTTAATAATGCGGATTTTTTTCAATAGATGGAGTTACACATATATTGATATATATGCGATTTGATATGTGTGCTATTTTGTTGTATTGACATCAAGCTTCAAAATTTCATATGTCAAATTTGCTGAAGGTGTTATCATCAGATATACTTTTACACTTAAAAATGTCGAATTTGCCCTAACTGGTTTGGCTCAGTAGATAGAGCGTCGGCCTGCAGACTGAAAGGTCCCAGGTTCAATTCCGGCCAAGGGCATGTGCCTTGGTTGCCGGCACATCCCCAGTGGGGGGTGTGCAGGAGGCAGCTGATCGATGTTTCTCTCTCATCGATGTTTCTAACTCTCTATCCCTCTCCTTTCCTCTCTGTGAAAAATCAATAAAATATATATATTTTTTAAAAATGTCGAATTTCATGCAAAAAAAAATTATTTGCGGGAAGTTTTTTTTTTTTTATATTTTATTGATTTTTTACAGAGAAGAAGGGAGAGGGATATAGAGTTAGAAACATCGATGAGAGAGATTGATCAGTTGCCTCCTGCACGCTCCCCAGTGGGGATGTGCCCGCAACCAAGATACATGCCCTTGACCGGAATCGAACCTGGGACCCTTCAGTCCGCAGGCCAATACTCTATCCACTGAGCCAAACCGGTTCGGCTATTTGCGGGAAGTTTTAATTCATTACTTTATTTTGAAGAAAAGTGCTGCTGAAAGTTATCGTATACTTCGGGAAGCTTATGGTGAACATGCTCCATCTCAAGATATTTGTAAACGCTTTAAAAGTGATGATTTTGATGTGAAAGACAAAGAATGTCCAGGTCAACTGAAAAAGTTTGAAGACCAACAATTACAAGCATTATTGGATGAAGATGCGTGTCAAACTCAAAAACAACTTGCAGAAAGATTAAATGTTGCTCAATAAACAATTTTCCAATCATTTACAAGCAATGGGAAAGATTTCAAAGAAAGGAGAATGGGTGCCACATCAACTGAACAAAAGACAAATGGAAAACCGAAAAGTCATCAGTAAAATGTTGCTTCAACAGCATGAAAGAAAGTATTTTTGCATCAAATTGTGACTGGTGATGAAAAGTGGATTTATTTTGAGAATCCCAAATGCATAAAATCATGGGTTGATCCAGGTCAACCATCAACATCAACTGCAAGGCCAGATCCCTTCGGAAAGAAGACAATGCTCTGCATTTGGTGGGATCAGGGAGGTGTGGTGTATTATGAGCTTCTAAAACCAGGTGAAATTGTTAATACTGATCGCTGCCAACAACAAATAGTCAATTTGAATGACGCTTTGATTATAAAACGACCAGAACGGGCCAGAAGACACGGCAAAGTAATTTTGCTTCATGATAACGCACCGTCACACACTTCAAAACCAGTTAAAGACGCGTTAAAGGATCTTGCCTGGGAAGTATTAACCCACCCGCTGTATTCACCAGACCTTGCTCCTTCACATTACCACTTGTTCCGATCAACGACACACGCACTTTCTGAGCAGCACTTCAAAATGTACAAAGAAGTGGAAAATTGGGTCTTTGTATGGTTTGCCTCAAAACAAGAAAAGTTCTATTGAAACAGTATCCACAAATTACCTGAAAGATGGGGGAAATGTGTAGCTAGCGATGGACATTACTTTGAATAAAGCACTTTTGATATTTCTCTTGAAATTACCGTGTTTTCTGATTATAAGATCCGCATTATTAACTGGTACACCTGTTAGGCTCTCACATCCCCACTCCACAGATGGGGAAACTGAGGCTCATCGTTATATGACATGTAACTCAAGCCCAAGTCCATGTGACGCTAGAACCAGTCCTCTGCACCAGTGGGCATCTGGGGACAGGGTGGGTATCCCGTTCTGTTCCCACTGCAGGAGCCTGCACAGCTCCTGCCAGGACCCCAGGGCTGTCCTGCCATGGCCCAGTGAGGCCAGGTCTTTTTTGAGCTCAGGGGCAGGAGACACTGGGATTCGAGATGCCCCTGTACAGTCCCTGTCCCCTCAGCCTTCCCAAGCAGACACTGCCTGGCCATCCAGCCACAGCAGTCACCGTGTCCTTACCACATGTGCCTGGTCTCTCCGCTCGGGCTCTGTTCTGGCCAGCCTGGGAGAATTTCCTAACAACGCTAGTGCGTTAAAAAATACCTGGCTCCACAGTTACAAAAGGATATGGAGCAAAAACCATGAATGGGGCTGGTGCATGTCCCCTGTTGCAGGCTGTGGCCCCCACACACTGGGGAGAAGCTGCAGGCTCGTCAAGCCCACAGAGGACGGTTTTGAGGATATGGGGTGCGGGAGCAGACCCACATGCTGGTCTAAACAAGCTTTGCCTCCTGGTCCCAGTCCAGACCTGGCCCTTCCCTGCTGTGGGGCCTGGGCAGTTAGTTCACTTCACTTCCGAGCCTCAGTTTCCGCTTCTGCAAAGCAGAGAGGTGGGCTGGATTATGGGGCCAGGCTCCTGGCCAAGCTCAGTAGGCGCATTTTAGTGTTGCTCTTCTATAGCCATTTGCAGTAATAATAGCAAAACTAAGTACCTTGCAATAAATCCAACGGAAGACGTACATGACCTTATGAGGGTGTCGTTCTGCCTTGAACACAAGGATGGGTGCCCGTGCTTCAGGAGAGGAGGTCTGGGCTATAAGAATGCCCCACCTGCCCAGTCCAGACCCAGCAGGGCATTTTATGGCTCTTGCCAAGCTGCTCAAAATGTTTAAACAGAAGAGCAAAGACCTTTCATGGTTAGGAACAGCCACGGTGGTTTTGAAATGCCAGGGCAGGGGCACAGGGACGGGGCAAACAGCAGTGGGATGAAGCAGGGAGGGCCTGGTGAGACTCCCAGATTCCAAGGAAGAGTCAATATGAGTACGGGGGCCAGTCCTCAGGCGACAGATGGCGTGGCAGAAGGGGCTGAGGCCAGAGACCGCTCCACCTCCAGCCTCACAGGGCCTGTGCTGCTCACACACGCCCAGGAAAAGCAGTTCCCTTGCCTCTGCCAGTGTTTCAGTCTTGGGGTCCCCTCCAGGATGCAGATGACTCATGCTCTCTTCTCCTGTCCCCCTCCAGGACCGCTCAGGAAGTGGCAGCGAGGAAGACTGAATCCGGACATTCCAGAGTCTCGGCCCCAAGCCCCTCGTCCCGGAGCCGAGGCGGTGTAGCTCTTAGCAGTAACGGGTAGCAGCAGATGTAGTTTCAGACGTGGGGTATAACTGTATACACAAAAATCTTCCATATTTATACGGCAGAGAAGATGTAGGGCTGTTTGTGTCTGGTCCTGTCCTGGCATCAGTAGCGTTTGTTAACGGCATTAACTGTTTAAAATGACAAAGAATTATGAATCGGGGAACACACGACACCTGTTTTTCTTTTCCTTTCCTGGCAGTACTGTTGCGGCCACAGTTTGGAATCACTGTAGTTTAAGCCGTGGATGCATGTGTGTAGCCGTCCACTCCTTGTACTGTATTTTATTGGACAGGTCACGCTCGCTGGGGCCCGGGGTCCGCAGGCCCGGCGGGGGTATGTCAGTGTCACTGGATGTCAAACAGTAATAAATTAAACCAACAGCAAAACTCATCCCTTTGCCTTCTTCTGGTGGACTCGTTCCTGCTCCTGGCGCATTGGCAGTGAAGCCTGGCAGCCTGTGTGGAGCCTCATGTCCTCCTGGCACCAGCTTCCGGGTAGCCTCTCACAGTGGCACCAGCTCCCGGGTAGCCTCTCACGGTGGATACTGAGGCCGACCTCACACCATCTAAGGACAAGCTCAGGCTCTTGGCCCTGCCACTGTCATTCCCACCACTTGTTCAAGCCTGCCCTGTCACAGGAAGCAAGCAGCATGGTCCCTGCCCTACCTCCAGCCAAGGTGGGATCAGGGAGATGGTCACATGAACAGTCAGGTGCCATACAAAGCGGTCAGAGCTTTCAAGTCCACCATCCGGACCCCCACAGAGAAAGGTTCTATTGGCTGCTCTTGTCCTCAGTGTAGGTCACACTTTCCTGTTTCTTTGCATGTCTTGGAATTTGTTGTTCAAAAATGGGCATTTTATTTTATTTTTTATTTATTGATTTTTTTATTTTTCTTGTATGTGCCCTGACTGGGGATTGAACCTTGAAACCGTGGCATATCAGGATAACGCTCTAACCAGCTGAGCTACGCAGCCAGGGCTAAAAGTCAACATTTAAAAAATAGGTTGTCACAACTCTGAATTCCAATTCCTCCAAGGAGTGTTGTGGGTTTGGTTTTGGGGGTGTTTTTTTTAATATATTTTATTGATTTTTCACAGAGAGGAAGAGAGAGGGATAGAGAATTAGAAACATCAACGAGAGAGAAACATGGATCAGGTGCCTCCTGCACACTTCCTACTGGGGGTGTGCCCGCAACCAAGGTACATGCCCTTGACCGGAATCGAACCTGGGACCCTTCAGTCCGCAGGCCAACGCTCCATCCACTGAGCCAAACCGGTTAGAGCTTTCTTTCTTTTTTGTTTGTTTGTTTTTAATTCTTTAATTTTAATCTGGCTTCCTCTCAGAGCTACACCGGTCAGCCTCGTTTTGAGGTCAGCTTGTGTTGGCTCAGAGGTGGTGCTCAAACACCGGAGTCAGTGAGGCCCTGTGCCAGTGGCCTGGGCTCAGGCATTTTGCAAGTCAGACCTTTGCTCCCTGCCCATCCCTCTTGCAGAGAAGTTGACATAGGAAGTTTTGCCCTGTGAGCAAGCTGCATAGATTAGTGGGTTGACAGGGCTCTCTCCAGCTCTCCCAAGCATGTGTGCGGCCCCTCGGGATGTGTGGGGCCAACTGAGGCTGTCTCATTCCCTGGACTTCCTGTCTGACTTTATCAATCTGTGGAAACCAGGATCCCCACTTAAGCAAGTTAGGAGACCGCCTCAGCCCTGCCCAGTCCTTCTACTCTGAGATCCCTGCTGCTTCCAGTCCCCCAGGGCCTGAGGCTTTCCTACTCAGCTCCAAATCAAGTCAGCCTCCTCCAGCAGGGGTTTTCATGGCAGTGGGAAGAAGCTGGGAGGCCCAGGTGGGAAAGTGGGGGAGACAACCCCAGGCAAAAAATACAGTCTCCTCTGCTCTGTCACTCTTTCCGTTTTCTTGAATAAATGCTTAATTTGTCAAATGCCTTTGATAAACCTCCAGAATCCTGATATGGTTGTTTTTGACAACACTGTGTAGTTTCATTGTTGATGCTGTCAGGGGTGGGATTTGCCAAGATCCTCACTCCATCATTTTGGAAGTCCCTCTCCCCCCACCCCTTTTCCTTAATAGTTTTGTCTTTATTTTAATACATTTGAATTTATTTTAATTTCTACAGAAAATCAGCTCACCAAACCCTTGGTTTCATGGTATTCAGGATGAGACCAATTTAAAGTATTAGTCCCTTGAGAGGAGAAAAAGAGTATACTTAGAACTGGAAAATGAGAAAAATGTGATGCTATAGTTTGATAATTCTGACTTAAGTTAGACGCGAGTTCATATCTGTCATGTCAGAGTCTGGAGTTGGTGCCCCAGAGTGCAGGAGTACACCTCCCCGCCCACGGCGGTTGCAGAAGCTCCATCTATTCATTCCATATTCCCAGCTGTCAACAAGGAGGCACCACCCCACCCCAACCCTTAGAGACCCTCTGTGGAAACTGACACTTCACTCTTCTGTGCTGCTGGCCACGATGCAGTCGAATGGTCACACCTAGCTGCATAGGACTGAGAAATGCAGCCTTTCCGCTGCTGCTGTGTGTCCACCTAGAGATGTGGTTCTGTTGCTAAGAAAGGAGGGAGCCAGGGGTTGGGAAGGCTTATGAAGCCTGAAGACCCAGGAAATGAGGTGTGAGCCCACTGCTCACTGGGTGATTATCCCGTTTTCAGATGTGGAAACAGGCACAGAACAGAAGCATTTGTCCAAGCATTTGCACGGCTAGTCTTGCAACAGGTGTTTCTCAAGCTGTGTTTGCCCTCCTCCCATGCCAGGTGGTTGGGGGTTTCTATCCTGGCCCTGCTGCTTCCAGGCTGTGTGGCCTTGGGCAGCTCTCTGCCTCTCTCAGCCCACTACGAGATGAGAAAACAAGATGTTCAGGAAGGTTTCCACTTCCTTCAGGCATGTTTATGTTTTCTGTGACAATGGAAAGGAAAATTACTTTGGAAAAAAAAATGAAGGGAATTGACAGTGGGTTTGGGTGTCCACATGTGCAAAGCCAAATTCATGGTGACCCAGGAGCACATGGACTCTGGTAGGGGTGAGAGTTCAGGGCTGCAGGCCCCTGGCCTGACTCTTCCACGTCAACCTTGGCTTGAGGTCCTGGAACCAAGCTCATGTAGACACTGGCCACGAACCAGGGGTCTCCGTCAGTCAACTCCTGTGGCTCCTGGTGACAGCCACTTGCTGCCTCCTCCCACCCCCACCAGCCTTGGCTCTCAGCACCCTTCTATCAGGATGGCCTTTCCCTCATCTCTGCCCTGCTAGTCAGTGCCTTCCCCCTTCCTCCCACCAACCCTGAGGGGTGGGGGACTTTGTGCCCTTTTCACAGGTGATACAAGCGGGGCTCAGAGAGGGTGAGGCACTTGCCAAGACCACACAGATTTGAGCTCAGGCTTGTGGGCCACAAAGTCCTCAGGAGCAGAGACTTGCTCTAAGTCAGGAGGAGAGGCCTTCGGTCTGGCAGAGTGGAATGGCCCCATGGAAAGGGTGGTAGGTTGAGCAATGGGGTGCAGTTCTCTGTGTCCAGGGAGGCAGGGAAGCAGCAGGCCACGGGCGGGACTTCCATGGAATGGCTTAAGGCTGGAATGTCAGGTGTCGGGGCAAGACAGGAGCCCACCGCGTGTCCTGACACAGCTGGGACTGGGAGAGGGCAGTCTGGAAGACTGCGGGACTGCATATGTGACACGGTGCCACTGCATATGTGACACGGTGCCACACATCTGCCACCCCACATGCAGTTCTAGAACCTTGCAACTCCCCGCATCAAGACATAGACCCTAATTTTTTAACTGAATTTATCGGGGTGACATTGGTTAATAAAATTACATAGGTTTCAGGTGTACAATTCTATAAAACATCGTCTGTATATTGTATTGTGTGTTCACCACCCAAACCAAGTCTCCTTCTATCACAATTTATCCCCCCTTTGCCCTCCTACCTCTCCCCACCCCCTTTCCCTCTGGTAACCACCACACTGTTGTCTGTGTCTATGAGTTTGTTGTTTTTTCTTTGCTTAATCACTTCACTTTTTACACCCAGCCTCCCCTCTGACAGCTGTCAGTCTGTTCTCAACCCATTCTACTTTTTTAAAAAAATATATTTTATTGATTTTTTACAGAGAGGAAGGGAGAGGGATAGAGAGTTAGAAATATCGGATGAGAGAGAAACATCGATCAGCTGCCTCCTGCACACTCCCTACTGGGGATGTGCCCGCAACCAAGGTACATGCCCTTGACCGGAATCGAACCTGGGACCCTTCAGTCCGCAGGCTGACGCTCTATCCACTGAGCCAACCCGGCTAGGGCCATTCTACTTTTAATTCTTCAATCCATCCAGCTGCTCCATCCCTGGCCCCCATCTGAGTCACCACCACGGGTCATCGCTACTCTGACCAGTGTGGTCAGCTCCTCCCTGGTTCCCCAGCTACCACCCTCATTCCTGGCCAAGCTGTTTTTCCCACGTGGCCAGAGGCTTCTAAACTATTATAATTCCTGAGTGCACGTGGAGCCCTGATCACTGAGCCTGGCATCTCTCCAGCCAAATCACTCTACTTCAGCCGCACTGGAACTTTTACACTACAGACTTCCAGGCACTTGCATGTGCGTGCCCCTCTTCCCATAATGCAAATCTTCCCCTAAGCCTCATCTCAAATGTCACTTTCCTGCCCTGGCCAGGTGGTGCAGTTGGTTAGAGTGTCATCCCGTTGCACCAAGGTTGTGGGTTCGATCCCTGGTTGGAACACATACAAGAATCAACCAATGAATGCATAAGTAAGTGCAACAACAAATCTCTCCCAATCAATAAATTTAAAAACAAGTTGTCACTGATGAACTTAAAAAAGTCACTTTCCTTCCCCTGGCCTTTGTAGACAATCTAGGGGAGAAAGCATGTAGGGCTCTCCCTAAAAGAATCC
This sequence comes from Myotis myotis, assembly GCF_014108235.1. NCBI lineage: Eukaryota > Metazoa > Chordata > Mammalia > Chiroptera > Vespertilionidae > Myotis > Myotis myotis. Next base: position 85,098,541 of record NW_023416368.1, read on the forward strand.
TAAAAAGGTGTGTTTTCAAAGCATATTCCATGACACCCATGAAGGCTTGTTGATAAGTAACCAACAGGAGGGGGATGGGAAAGATGAATTGATGGAAACTGAAAACTGTTAGCTTGTTTGCTGAGGTTCTCCAGCCAGGTTCTGTCCAGGTTCCAGGTTCTTTAGGTTCTTCAGCCAGGTTCTCTCGCTAGGTTCTGTCTCTAGGTTCTGTGTCTAGGTTCTGTGTCCTGTTGTCTTGTTACATCTGTATTTATACCAGTTGATTCCAATCCTATCACTCTTTATTCCAAAGGTTAGGGCGTTTCTTATCTCCATTCCAGGGAGTAAAGATTATGTAGCTTAAGCATAATTGTTCGTAGTTAAAGTGATTAACTACCCGCCTAGCACTAGTTCAGGGGTTTTATTCCCTCCCTAGCTTCAGGGGAAAATCCCTACCTGGGGAAACAACCTTTCTTGGAGAGGTGACCTTGGTTAAAACACGTAGCGCCAAGGTGAGCAAACATATTAAGAACAGTATGCCATAAACGCCAGGTCCCTTGAAACATATGCTGTGCAGATGTTTCTTCCCTACAGCAACTGTCTCAAGCAGCAAGGATGGACTGGCTCCCAGCAAGGACACATACCCAAGTTTTGGGTTTGATACCCAGTAGGGATGTGTGTGGGAGGTAACCGATCCATGTTTCTCTCTCAAATTGATCTCTCTCTAAAAATAAATAAATAAATGAAAAACATATCCTTGGGTGAAGATTAAGAAAAAAGAAGAAATACCAGTATGTGAAAAAAGAGATTTTATCCTATTAACCACCAAGTGAATGCAAATTAAAATGATGAAATTATTATTATTATTATTATTCAGCTTAGCAAATAGGTAATGATTTGTTAAATAATAACATGCAGTGTTGGCAAGGTGATGGAAGGCTGGCCCCCATATTAGCGACTGTATCTGGGTGTGACTTTCTAAAAGGCAATCGGACAGGATGACTTTTAAATGTTGCCCTGGCTGATTTGGCTCAGTGGATAGAGAGTCTGCCTGCAGACTAAAGGGTCTTGGGTTCGATTCTGGTCAAGGCCACATGCCCAGGGTTGTGGGCTTGATTCCCAGTCGGGGGCATGGAGGAGGCAGCCAATCAATGATTCTCTCATCATTGATGTTTCTATCGCTCTCTCCCTCTCCCTCCCTGAAATCAATAAAATTATATTTTTAAAATAAATAAATAAATAAATAAATAAATAAATAAATGTTATACCTACCCTGGCTGGGTAGCTCAGTTGGTTGGAGTATCTTCTCGGGTTTTGGGTTTCATCCACAGGGTACAAACAAGGGTCAACCAGTAAGTGCATGAATGAGTGGAACAACAAGGCACTCTCCCTTCCTGTCTCTAAATTCAATTTAAAAATAAAAAAAATATTTATAACCTTTTCTTAGGAATTTCTCTTAAGGAAATCATTAAAGATACAAAAATATGAAGGAGTATTATTTTCATTGGGAATGAAAGTGTTCAACAATATTGGACTGGCGGGGAAAGGGGGGGACATATGTAATACTTTCAACAATAAAGATTTTTAAAAATAACAAATTATAAAAAAAATAATGGAGTGGCAATGCCTGCCAAGGTTCATTCAGAAGATACGGGACAGCCATTAAACATCATATTATGAGGATGAGGAAGGACTTATATATGACAGAGAGGGAGGGAAGGGACTACAAAATGATATCAGTCAACAAAATTTGAGTTAAGTCTATAGTCTTGTACTAATGTCACTTCCCTGGGTTTAATAAAGTACTATAATTATGCAGGTGTTACCAACCATATGGGAAGAAGCTAAGGGGACCTCTCTCTACCATTTGCACAATTTCTTGTGAGTCTATAATTATTTCAAAACAAGGGTAAAAAAATAATGTCCGTCAGGACAGGCTGGTTGTATGCTGCTATAACAAACACCCCCATCATCTAAGTGATTTAAATCAACAAAGAGTGATTTTTTTCTTTGCACACAATGAGTTTATGTTGCAACCCAGGTGTACGGAGGTTCTGTCTTGACATGTGCCTCCACAGGTTGCCAACCCAGGAAAACGTCTGTGGCCTAATCAAGCCATATGGCCATGACTAACTTCACTTGGGGACAAAAAGGAACAATCCTTTTCGGACCCAGAGAACAAACTTAGTGACTACTACATTGTGCATAGAAAATAATCCCACTTCATAAAAATGTACATATTTATATTTTTAAAAACATATTTATTTTAAATGGGCATATACTAGTATATAAATTTGTAGAATACACATACACACACGTATATGAAGAAAAGAGACTAGAAAACATAAAATACAAACTGATCATATTGAATGATGTGGACGTCTACTGCTTTCTTCTCAGAAGCTCCAAAGTGTCCTACTGTGTAACAATTTTACATTTAAGTACGTGCTATAATTAAACAAAGATAACAAGGAAAGTAAATGAAATTCATATCAACCTCAGAGGAACATTCTAAGTAGGAGATCATGGGACCAAAAATTTGAGGTGGCAAAAATTTGAGGTGATGCCAGTGGTTTTTCTAGCCCCGAGACATGGGTTACTTCAGTTCAGTTTTAATCTAATAGACATTTTATCCAGCAGCTTCTTGTTTGCAGATGTCACAAACCAGATAGTAGGTGGTTTTAGAGTAAAAAGGACAATGGGTGCCAGATCGACAGACTGGTTCTGGAGTCAAAGTCTTGGATGTGAGGACATAATTGGCTGAATCCAGGTCACGTGCTCATGTCCTTTGCAATGGATACTTGGGAAGCAAATATCTGGCCTTGGGAAAGTCCAAAGGGGGATGCAGCTGTGAGGCAGATGCCCAAATGCAGGAAAGGGATTCTGATGCTGAACAGACAACATAAAGGCGGAAGGAACATAGCTTGAGGAAGGGGAGACCCACCTCTGCCACCAACCTGCTCTGTGGTTTTGGGCAAACCCCTTCCCTTCTCTGTGCCTCAGTTTCTCCATCTGTTAAAGGGGAGGAATGAATGCTTTTGCTTTTGCCCATATTCTCCTTAGGAAGACAGACATCTATATATATAAAAGCCAAGCGACCGGAATGGCGGAACGACCAGTCACTACGACACGAACTGGGGCGGCCAACTGGCCTGATCAGCCCCCCCAACCTCCCAAGGTCCCTGCTCCCCAGCCAGCCCCAACCCCAATCAGTCCCCCCAACCCCAATTGAGGGCAAGGCCCACGAGCCAACCTCCTATATCCCCTTCCCTCTGCCAGCCTGGCCCTGATTGGCCCCCATTGGGGTGGGCTGGCCAGACCCCACCTATGCACAAATTCATGCACTAGGCCTCTAGTTTAGTATTAAAGACTTTTCTTATTAAAACCAAAGTTTACTTTTTGAAAACATGTTCAATTTCTTGGCGTTTTATATAAAATGGGACACAAATAAATTAAGACTGAATTAACATATTGACCTCCACATTCTAGAGGGATTTTTTTTTTTATAAGGCAGAGGTTGTAAACCTCTCATTCTTTGAGAATCTGATGAAAACTAGGACCCTTCTCTCCAGAAAAATACATATTGCACAAAAGATTTCATTTCAGGAGATTTTAAATGAATAAAGATAACCAATTCTCATTCTATTTTTTTAAAGTATGGACTTCTTTAAAAAATATATTTTATTGATTTTTTACAGAGAGGAAGGGAGAGGGATAGAGAGTTAGAAACATCGATGAGAGAGAAACATCAATCTGCTGCCTCCTGCACACACCTCACTGGGGATGTGCCCGCAACCAAGGTACATGCCAGAAATTTTTTTCTGTTTAAAAAACTTTGCAACAGCGTTACTCTCCATGTTTTCATCCACATACGCTTGCGAATCTTTGTTCTCAGTGATGAATTTTGTTAAGTCTCGTAATAGGAGTAGCCTGACGGATGAAAGCAGTAGCTCGTGCATATCTCTGAAGGTCACGAAATATAAACCTGATGTAACATCTCTGTCATTAGTGATGCAGCAGCAAAAGCCCCACTGATAATATCAAACGGAGCCATAAAGTTTTCTGTCGGACTATCAGTGTACATGTACACATTAAAGAATAAATGTATTTTTCATCATCATATACTGTGTTTTTGTCGCTCGAATAAATTTTATTATCTCTTCAAGGTTCTTCACATACGTACACCTTCAGAGATATCAAGTAGGTGTAACATGTTCTCAAAAAATTAGGGTTGGCACGCAGAAGAATTTTGAGTCAGAGATTTTGCTGGTTTTGGCAGGCACTCACAAAAAGGTTGCCCAGTCCTGATATATGGGATTTTTTTTCAATATAATTTTAGACCTAGCTGGTTTGGCTCAGTGGACAGAACGTCGGCCTGCAGACTAAAGGGTTCCGGGTTTGATTCTGGTCAAGGGCACATGCCTGGGTTGTGAACTCAGTCCCCAGTAGGGGACCTGCAGGAGGCAGCCAAGCAATGATTCTCTCATCATTGATGTTACTCTCTCTCCCTCTCCCTTCCTCTCTGAAATCAATACAAAATGTATTTTAAAAATATAATTTTATTGATTTCAGAGAGGAAAGGAGAGAGAGAGATAGAAACATCAATGATGAGAGAGAATCATTGATTGGCTGTCTCCTGCACACCCCACACTGGGGATAAAGCCCGCAACCCCGGGCATGTGCCCTGACCAGGAATAGAACTGTGACCTCCTGGTTCATAGGTGGGTGCTCAACCACTGAGCCATGCCGGCTGGGCTGTGGGACTTCTTTGTACTTACATACTTATCGGTTTTAGTAGGGTTTTTTTTTGGTGACTCTAGGGTTCCATATATACAGTATCATGTCATCTTCTGGGGAAGTATTTTTAACTGGGCACATTATAGTCTGAAACAGGATTGGGATTCTATAAATAAAGGAAAGGAATGCGAAACGGCGTGGCTGGTGCACAAAACAGTATGAAGCTTCCACAAACAATTAAAAATAGAATTACCATATGATCCAGCAATTTCACTTCGGAATATTTACCCAAAAGAACTGGAAGCAGGGACTCAAGAAGATATGCACATCCATGTTCGTAGCATTATTCAAAACAGCCAGAAGGGAGCCCCGGCTGCTCGGTGATGAGAGCATCAGCCCTTGCACTGAAGGGTCGAGGGTTCGATCCCGGTCAAGGGCACCTACCTCGGTGGCAGGTTTGCTCCCTGCCCCCATTGGGGCACATGCGGGAGGCAACCAGTTAGTGTGTCTCTCTTACATCAATATCTCTCTCTCTCTCTCTCTCTCTCTCTCTCTCTCTCTCTCTCTCTCTCTCTCTCTCTCCCCCCTTCCCTCCCTTCCATTCTCTCTGGAAAGCAATGGAGAAAAATATCCTCAGGTGAGGATTAACAAAACAAAACAAAACAAAACAAAACAAAAGTCAAAAGGGAGAAGTAACCCAAGTGTTCATTGATAGATTAATGAATAAACAGAATGTGGCATATCCATACCGTGGAATATTATTTAGCCTTTTAAAAAAAGGAAATTCTAGCACATGCTATAAAATGGATGAGTCTTGATGACATTAAGCTAAGCGACATAAATCAGACACAAAAGGATAAATACCGTGTGATTCCACTGACATGAGCTGCTTAGAGTGGTCAGATTGATGGAGACAGAAGGTGGAACGGTGGGTGCCAGGGGCTGGGGTGCAGATGGGGCGTAAGAACATGAAAAAGCCCTGAAGGCGGGTGGTGGTGATGTTTGCGCAATAGTGTGAGTGTGCGTATTAATGCCACCGAACTGTACACTTAAAATTGTTACAGTGGTACATTTTGTTATGTATTTTGCCACAATGATCCATTTTTTAAATTAAAAAAGAAAAGGAGGGCACTCTAGTTGCAGGCACTAGCAGGGTCCAACCCACACCTGCACCCAAAACCGAGAGCTGCATCAATTCAACAGGAGGAAAGGGCCTGGCTCCAGGCAGGCCCCCCGAGGCGCCATGGGCCCAAGTGCGGATGAGAAGAACCCGCACAGGAATTTCTGATGGGCTTTTCCTCCCTGGGCTTCTATAGGTTCCTGGCAGCAGGGGGAGGGCGTCCTGAGGGAGAGGCCGGGAGGCGGTGCTGCCCGTGAACCTGAGGCGGAGGCTGAGGCTGCCCCAAGAAGCTGTGGGAGCCGAGGCTGAGTGTGCGGCTGGGGAGCTCTGACCCAAGGGTTGTTTTCTTTCTCTTTTCTTTTTTACCCTCCCTTCCCCCTCCCTCTCCCCTTCCCCCTTCCTTCCTCCCTCCCTCCCTCCCTCCCTCCCTCCCTCCCTCCCTCCCTCCCTCCCTCCCTCCTTCCTTCCTTCCTTCCTTCCTTCCTTCCTTCCTTCCTCCTTCTCTCTCTTGCTCTTTCCCTCCCTCCCTTCCCTTTCTATTTCTTTATTTTTTTTTACTTTCTCTATTTTTAATCGTGGTGAAGTACACATAACCACAAAATGTACACGTTAACCCCGATGTCAGCGTGCAGCTCAGTGGCATGACTGCACTCACGTTTCTGTGCAGCCGTCGCCACCATCCAGCGCCGCGGCTCTCACCTTGCCCAGCGGGACCTCTGTCCAGTGAACACTAACTCCCTCCCCTCCCCCAGCCCTGCCACCTACCGCCTGCTCTGTCTCCATGGATTTGACCCCTCTGGGGACCTCCTGCAAGTGGAATCATATAATATTTGTCTTTTTATGTCCAAGTCTACTTCATTGTTTTCTTTTTTTAAATAGTTTTTCATTGATTTTTTTTTTTTTTTTTAGAGAGAGAGAGACATCAATCGGTTGCTTCCCGGAAACACCCCGACCAGGGATTGAACCCACAACCTAGGTCTGTGCCCTGACTGGAAATCAGACCAGCCACCTTTCCGTGTATCGGACGACGCGCCAACCACTGAGCCAAACTGGCCGGGGCTTGGGCTTCTGTTTTTGTAAAATCACACAAGAAATAAGTAACACATGGAAGTGACACATCCTTGTAAGACATCAATCATAGGAGGACATCGAGTGAAAAGCACTCGCCTCCTCAGACTGGAATCCAGGGCTATGAGCTTCCCTAACGGTGTAACCACTTGCTACCCAGACAGCTGACGTGCAGTCTTTTTATGTATGTATGTATGTATGTATGTATGTATTTATTTATTTATTTTAATTTCAAAGAGAAAGGGAGAGGGAGGGAGAGATAGAAACATCAATGATGAGAGAGAATCATTGATCAGCTGCCTCCTGCACAACCCCCACCAGGGACCGAGCCTGAAATCTGGGCATGTGCCCTGACCAGGAATCGAACCGTGATCTCCTGGTTCATAGGTCAACGATCAACCACTGAGCCAAGCTGGCCAGGCATGACATGCAGGCTTAACTGGCCTAGAGTCAGGGCCTCCAGCCCACACCTGCCTCCCACCTGGTCTCTGCAGCCGGCAGGGAAAGGGGCATGGAGTGTGTTCCCAGCAGCCCTGGGGAGATGCACCCCCGGGGGCGGGGGGGGGCGGGGAGGGGGGCGGGCAGTGGGGGGGGAGGACAGCCTCGCCGCCCAGGCCTTTGCAGACCAAGAACACTGCTGGCAAATGGAAACCTGATCTTGGCCTTTGGCCTCCTGTGGCATCTCAGCCGAAAGGTAAACAGACTCTGACCGTCCCTCATCACCTCCCTGGCCCACCCAGGCCCCACCCCTCACCACTCACCTGCCAGTACGGTCACCTCCTCCCTGATTTCCCAATCCCCAGCTGGGCCCCTTCAGCCTGTCGTCCGCACAGTGGCCAGAGGGCACCTATGAGCACTGAGTCAGGGCCATCCCTCCTCTGCTCAGAACCCTCCATGGCTCCCACCCTAATTTGGACAAAAGCCAAAGTCCTCCCTGCCGCCAAGGCACTGCACCGCCCGCCCTGTGGCCCCCTGCCTTCGCCTCCCCCCACACACTCCATTCAGCCGCACTGGCCTCCTTCCCGCTGGGGTCTTCTCACCGCGGTCCCACCTCGGGCACCTTGCGCTGCTCTTTCCTCGGCCCACAGTGCCCTTCCCTCCGCCAGGCCTTCCTTTCCATGTCTCCCTCCTCAGAGAGCCCTCCTTCCCTTCCCGCCAGCTCAGGCCAGCCCGGGCGGGCGTGAGGGATGCTGCTGATATCCCCCATCTTGTTCCAGGGGGTGCTACACAGCTGTGACAATATAAAACAAATTCCGGAGCTGAGTTCCTGAGGCTAGTACCCTTTCTTGGATGTAAGTTATATCTTAGTTAAAAAGTAAGAAAAATGGGCACCTCGCGCACCAATCACTCCTCCTCATGCGTTTGGTTACCCGAAATCGTCTTGCCGATTTGTTTGGGTGCAGGAAGCAACCAATGGATGTTTCTCTCTCACACTGATGTTTCTCTCTCTCTCCCTTCCTAATATCAGTAAATTTAAAAAGAATTATTTGACGATACATGGAAGAGTTTATTTCTGAGCTCTCTGTTCTATTCCATTGGTTTATGCCTGTCTTTATGCTGATGCCAAACTTACAACAGAGCTATGCTTTGGTTACCAGAGCTCTGTTGTAAGTTTTGAAATCAGGAAGTATGAGACCTCCAACTTTGTTCTTTTTAAGATCATTTTGGCTTTTCAGGGTCTGTTGAGATTCCATATGAATTTTAGGATGGATTTTTTTTCCTGCAAAACATCATTGGGATTTTGATAGAGACTGCATGGAATGTATAGGTTGCTTAGGGCAATATTGACATCTTAACAATGTTAAGTTTGCCAATCCATGAATTCAGGATGTCTTTCCATTTATTTGTGTCTTCTTTCTTTCAGCAATAAATTTTAGTTTAGTTTTGTTTTTAAATATATTTTATTGATTTTTTACAGAGAGGAAGGGAGAGGGATAGAGTTAGAAACATCAATGAGAGAGAAACATCAATCAGCTGCCTCCAGCACACCTCCTGCTGGGGATGTGCCTGCAACCAAGGTACATGCCCTTGACTGGAATCGAACCTGGGACCTTTCAGTCCGCAGGCCGATGCTCTATCCACTGAGCCAAACCGGTTAGGGCCAAATTTTAGTTTTTAGTGTACAAGTTTTTCACCTTCCTGGTTAAATTTGTTCCTACCCTTTTTTGTTTCTTTTTGATTCTATCATAATTGAAATTTTTTCCTTAATTTCTTTTTCGGATGTTTTTTTTCTAGTGTATGATATGCAACTGGTTTTGGGGGCTTTTTGTGTGTTGTTTTACAACTTTGCTTAATTCATGTATTAGTTCTAATAGGTGTGTGGTGTGTGTGTGTGTGTGTGTGTGTGTGTGTGTGTGTGTGTATTCAGGGTTTTCTATACATAAAACGTCTACTTCTTTTCTACCTCTTCCTTACATTCTCGGATGCCTTTTATGTATTTTTCTTACCTTTTATGTATTTTTCTTAATTATGGTATCTAGAACTTCCAATCCTATGCTGTTGAATAGAAGTGATGAAAGTGGGCATCCTTGTCTTTTTCCTGATCTTAATAAAAATTGTTTTACTTTTGAACCATGGGAATGTTTCAACTATTTGAACTAAAGGCAAATGTACTAGACGTGGCCTCTGCATTCCCTGGCCCTGCGTTCTTAGGCACATCCTGCTGTGTTCTCGCTTCCGAATTCCTTGAGGATCAGGTTGGCATCTCCCCTCAGGGCCCTCTCTGTGTTCTCAATGCAGGCTTGTTTTTGAGTCTGGTGTGCTATTTGAAAGGAGGGACTGACAGCCCCGGACAAAATTTTAATTCCAAATGATCAAAATCCCAAGAAAAGTGGAATTCAGGAACAGCAGCTCTCTCGTGTTGCAGTCACGCCCATGATACTTTCTCATATTTTCACTTATTTAATCATTGCTACAGGCAGGCGCTGGAGTTGGAAGCCATGGTTTCTGCCCTCACATGGCTAACGGGTGTTTTATGGAGATAATTCGATGGCAACCAAGTCAAGGCAGGCCCTTAATCGCACTGACTGGAAAGCACCAAGCACCTGCAGCTACTCATCCTTCCTCTGCTGTCTGCCGGGCCCAAGGCCAGACCATCTGCCAGGGCTCACTTCTACCAAAGGCCCGACTTCCTCCGGTGGAGACTATCGGAGTCCCAGCTGCCTGGTGAGTTAGAGGTGAAAACCAGGACAAGGTGGGCTACCCATTAGAATGAGGAAACAGCCTTGCCTGGGTTGTCTTAGATTATTTTGCAACCAGGAACTTTCAAATGAAGGGGATTGACGGAAAGATTACTTTTTAAAAATATATTTTTTTATTGATTTCAGAGAGGAAGGGAGAGGGATAGAGAGTTAGAAACATCAATGAGAGAGAAACATTGATCATCTCCCTCCTGGGGATGTGCCTGCAACCAAGGTACATGCCCTTGACCGGAATCGAACCTGGGACCCTTCAGTCTGCAGGCCAACGCTCTATCCATTGAGCCAAACCAGTTAGGGCCAGAAAGATTACTTTTAAGTGCCTAGAAGAAAGAATGTCTTCCCTGAAGAGAAGAAAAAAAGATGCCGTTGCCACACAAAGTCAGTCAAAAACTAAAAAATAAAAGAGCAAGCCCATTTATGATGTTTATTGTGGCAAGTCTATATGAAGTTACCAAATACAACAACAACCCTCTGAGCTAGTTGCAGAAGAGCAATGGAGGCTCCGAGAGGTAGAAGTAGAAAAATGAATCAGCATGACCCTGTCCTCAGGCCATGTGTGGTGTTAGGAACAGAAGGGGCCTGATGGGGAGAACCAAGATGGCGGCATAGGTAAACACCGGAGAATGCTGCCTCGCACAACCACTTCAAAAATACAACTAAAAGACGGAACGGACATCACCCAGAACCACAGGAAAGCTGGCTGAGGGGAAATTCTTCAACTAGAAGGAAAGAGAACAGCATACCGAGACTCATAGGAGGCGCAGTGCGGAAAATACAAAGGTGCAGAGGTGCGCGCGGAGCGGGCTGGTGGCTGAGGGCGCGGTTGTTGTTTTCAATTGGGAGGGAGGCCCAGGCCCTGAGCTCCAGTTCTGGGTGAGTCTCTAGGGACCCAGACTCAAACGGGAGAAGCGGGACTGTCTGGCATCGGTCAGAACGCGAGGGCAGCTTTCTCTCCGAGGTTTGCAGCGGTTGCAGGGACTCTGAGAGGCACAGCCTCTGGGGACGGGACTGAGAGCAGCCATAACTGCTCCCTCCACCCGCCCTGTTGATCCCGTGCGACCCGCCCAAGCCAAGCCCTGCACAGAGCCATTTGCCGGATAGCCTCAGGCAAAGGCTATATTAGCACCTCCCCAGAGGACAGAAGTTTTCCCACTGCAGACACAGCTGACTCTCACAGCCAGTTGGCCTGGAGGTCAAATCACCCCTAGTATTACCTACAACAATCAAGGCTTAACTACAACAAGACTGCGCACAAAGACCACTAGGGGGTGCACCAAGAAAGCATAAAAAAAATGCGGAGACAAAGAAACAGGACAAAATTGTCAATAGAAGATATAGAGTTCAGAACCACACTTTTTTTTTTTTTTTTTTTAATATATTTTATTGATTTTTCACAGAGAGGAAGGGAGAGGGATAGAGAGTTAGAAATATCGATGAGAGAGAAACATCGATCAGCCGCCTCCTGCACATCTCCTACTGGGGATGTGCCCGCAACCCAGGTACATGCCCTTGACCGGAATCGAACCTGGGACCTTTCAGTCCACAGGCTGACGCTCTATCCACTGAGCCAAACCGGTTTTAGCCAGAACCACACTTTTAAGGTCTCTCAAGAACTGTCTAGAAGCCGCCGATAAACTTAATGAGATCTACAAGAAATCTAATGAGACCCTCAATGTTATGATAAAGAACCAACTAGAAATTAAGCATACACTGACTGAAATAAAGAATACTATACAGACTCCCAACAGCAGACCAGAGGAGCGCAAGAATCAAGTCAAAGATTTGAAATGCGCCGAAGCCGGTTTGGCTCAGTGGATAGAGCGTCGGCCTGCGGACTGAAAGGTCCCAGGTTCGATTCTGGTCAAGGGCATGTACCTTGGTTGCGGGCACATCCCCAGTAGGAGATGTGCAGGAGGCAGCTGATCGATGTTTCTCTCTCATCGATGTTTCTAACTCTCTATCTCTCTCCCCTCCTGTCTGTGAAAAATCAATAAAATATATTTAAAAAAAAAAAAAAAAAAAAAAAAAGATTTGAAATGCGAAGAAGCAAAAAACACCCAACCGGAGAAGCAAAATGAAAAAAGAATCCGAAAATACGAAGATAGTGTAAGGAGCCTCTGGGACAGCTTCAAGAGTACCAACATCCGAATTATAGGTGTGCCAGAAGAAGAGAGAGAGCAAGATATTGAAAACCTATTTGAAGAAATAATGACAGAAAACTTCCCCTACCTGGTGAAAGAAATAGACTTACAAGTCCAGGAAGCGCAGAGAACCCCAAACAAAAGGAATCCAAAGAGGACCACACCAAGACACATCATAATTAAAATGCCAAGAGCAAAAGACAAAGAGAGAATCTTAAAAGCAGCAAGAGAAAGAAACTCAGTTACCTACAAGGGTATACCCATACGACTGTCAGCTGATTTCTCAACAGAAACTTTGCAGGTCAGAAGGGAGTGGCAAGAAATATTCAAAGTGATGAATACCAAGAACCTACAACCAAGATTACTTTATCCAGCAAAGCTATCATTCAGAACTGAAGGTCAGATAAAGAGCTTCACAGATAAGGAAAAGCTAAAGGAGTTCATCACCACCAAACCAGTATTATATGAAATGCTGAAAGGTATCCTTTAAGAAGAGGAAGAAGAAGAAAAAGGTAAAGATACAAATTATGAACAACAAACATGCATCTATCAACAAGTGAATCTAAGAATCAAGTGAATACATAATCTGATGAACAGAATGAACTGTTGATTATAATAGAATCAGGGACATAGAAAGGGAATGGACTGACTATTCTTGGGGGGGAAAGGGGTGTGGGAGATGCGGGAAGAGACTGGACAAAAATCGTGCACCTATGGATGAGGACAGTGGGTGGGGAGTGAGGGCGGAGGGTGGGGTGGGAACTGGAAGGAGGGGAGTTATGGGGGGGAAAAAAAGAGTAACTAATGTAATAATCTGAACAATAAAGATTTAATAAAAAATTAAAAAAAAAGAAGGGGCCTGATGATTTCCACAGGCAGGTCACAGGGAGGCTTGGGGAGAGCTGTCCTGGAGACCTTGCACCCCAGGAATGTTCTTTTCAGAGCTTTTGTGGTCCTTTTCCAGGCCCGCCCTCGCATCTAAGGAGGACTAGTTCTGGAGACTTAGAGCGACGTTACTTTCCGGAAGACAGCCTCTTCCTGGTCACTCTTCCAGGCCCACTGAGCAGGGCCTCCTGCCCTCAGATGGTTCAGGGGAAGCTGGGCTCCCCACAGAAACACAGCATGTTATGTCTTGTCATTTTTCTGAAGGGAAACCAAACTTCTGATCCTAATTGATTGAAAAAAGAAATGGAGCATATGGTACAAGGAGTGGAGTTTCATGGTGGCACACTCACAAATGTTGCAACAGTTCCCAGAACTTGCCCATCCTTGTAAATTTGCCCAGGTGATTGCTAATTAACTCATTTGATCCTGAGCCTGAGCCTGCCAAGTAAGGGAAGAGGGCATTATTTCCTCCCCTTTCCAGGCTGTGAAAGCTAATTTACTCACCCAAGGTCTGTCTGATTCCAGAGTTGGGGCTCTTAACTACCATTCTGCTTATAAATCTCTTCCTCTGTATTCATCACCGTTTTCCTTTCTGAAGGTTTGATGGTCCCCTTCTGCCTCTTTTTAATTTTTACTGATTTTACAGAGAGGAGGGGAGAGAGAGAGAGAGAGACATCCATCTGTTGTTCCACTTATTTGTGCATTCCTTGGTTGATTCTCTCACCTGCCTTGACTGCGGATCAAACCCGCAGCTTTGGCATTTTGGGCCGACGCTCTAACCAGCTGAGCTACCCAACCAGGGCTCTGGCTCTTTTCTGCCGTCTCCCATGGGTTTCCCATCAGCGTCCTAGGGCTCCGTTTGTAAACCCCAGGGCACTCCACTCATTCTTGGGGGAGCCCTCCAGGGCTGCCAGCTGCTGGGTGAGCCTTCTGGCCGCGGGCCACGGGCAACCGCACAAATCCCCAAAGAGGCTTCTGATCCTGAGAAGCTGCTCTGCTCTCCACCAGCCTCCGCCGCCGCCGGCTGGGCAGCCGCTCGGCTCTGAACGCCCCACTTTGTTTTGATTTTTCCTTGGGGAGAGGACGTGGCCTGTTTGTTCCTCTCTTTCTCCGAAAAAGGATAAATCAATATCTATGTCCAGGCTCCAGGTTTCGGGTCCGTTGTTTTAGCGATGTTTTTTGCTCATAATTCATCCAAGTGTCGAATCCCACAGACAGAGCCCGTGGTTGGTTGTACTTCGGTGAGGATTTTAGTCAAAGGCCTCCTGGATTACTGTGTATACTGCGACTTGGAATAACCGTTCTAAAAACTATAGAGAACTAAAACTCGGCTAAAATCTACATTCGACTCCTAGAAAGGAAAAGGTGCGGAGAGAAAGGAGGGGGGAAACTTTCCCAGGTCCAGTGTTTCCGTCTGAGGCAGAGGGGAGACTGTCGCCAGCCCATGAGCCCTTGTTGGGAGGGCAGACCGTTCATCTCGGGAATGGACAGGAGATCCGACAGGAGACGCGTTTCCAGTTTGGGGAGAGCCCGCTCGTCACCCACAGCCCACACAGCCGGGTCCGGCCCGGAGCCCGCAGGGCTAAAGGGGTTAAGGGGCTGTGTCCCATCCGCGGCCCAAACTCCTCCTCTCGCCGCGAGGTGCAGATATTTGAAAATCACCCCATGCAGACTCCTCCCCCTCGGAGGGACCTCGCATTGAAATGCTGCAAATGACTGGGCCCCGGGTGCAGTCGCCGCCGGGCTGTGCGAAGCCCGAGGTTGCCGCGCGGACACTGCCAACAGGGGCCGGCAGCCGGGGCCGGGCGCCGCGGAGAGCATGAGGCTGTGCTGGCTGCCCGTCCTGCTCCTCGCCGCGGAGATGCCTGCAGGTGAGGTTGGCTCCGGGCGCCCGCTCGGGGTGTGGGGAGCCCCCCGAATTCCCGGAGCCCCCTTGGTAATTTTTTGGGGGGCGGGGCAGCGAAAAAAAAATCACTGCATCCTCGGGAGACGTGGGACAATGGCACAAAGTCCTCCCCAACAGCTGGAGAGAACGCTGAGGGGCGCGAGGGTCTGGGGAGCCAGAGGAAACGGGATGCGGCTTTCTCCGCAAGTCCGCTCGAATGGGGATTCCCCTGGTCTCCCTCAGACCGGGAGCCGGATCCCCAGCGCTGGGGAGGGGGACCCCGTCCCGGAGTTACTGTAGGGGCAAGGGTGACCCGAAGTTCGGCTTCCCCGCGCCCCACCGCGGGCAGGAGTAACCGAGGCTCCAAGCCGGCTTTGTGCTGCCCGCGGGCTCCGCGCACCTGGGAGCCGAGCCGAGCCGAGGGCATCCTACCCGGCCGCGGCGCGCGCGCTTCTGCCCCCGGCCAACGCCTCCCACCCCGCCCCCGGCCCGCCCCCGAGCCCCCATTGGGCGCAATTCAAACAGGCGAGCCTAGAGTCTCTCCCTCTGACCAATGGGAGGCGGCATCTGCGGAGGCGCGCGCGGAGCGGGGCGGGGCTTGCGCACGCGCGGGGCGGGGCTGGCTGAGGGTTCGCGCCGTGCCTGGTGCGGCATGAGGCGGCCGCAGGAGATCTGCTCGCTCGCCTCGGTCCCGGGCGCCCATCACAAAGGAGACGACCCTCCCCGGGCCCTGCAGTCTCCTCCGCGCGCGAGCACGAGGCGCCCGCTGAGCGCCGTGGTCCCCTCGGCGAATTCCGCGGCTTCCTCCGCGCTCCGTGCCCCGGCCTCCACTCGCACTGTGTCTTCGAGGCCGCCCTCGCCTCGCCCGCCCGGGACCTGTCGCAGTGTCTCCGGGCGCCTGCGGGGCTCGGCTCCTCCCGAGGCCGAAGCCTCGCCTCTGAAATGGGCCGGTGGGGGCCGGGCCGGGCCGGGAAGGTGCGACACCGACGGACCCCTCCGAATCGCCTTGTTTGTGCGGAGGCTCCCAAGCGGGTTCAGTTGACTGCCTCTCTGACGATGGTTCACTTTGCAGCGGTTCTCAACCCGTGGGTCGCGACCCCTTTGGGGTCCAAGGACCCTTTCATAGGGGTCGCCCAAATACATCCTGCATATCAGATATTTACATGACGATTCATAACAGTAGCAACATTACAGTTATGAAGTAGCAACGAAAATAATTTTATGGCTGGTGGTCACCACAACATGAGGAACTGCATTAAAGGGTCGCGGCATCAGGAAGGTTGAGAACCACTGCTTCAGGGGGTTTCAGATTTAGATTTGGACAAGAGGCTGGTAGGTGCACAGTCCTGAGTGGCTTTAAATGAGCTGCCAGAGCCGTAAACGGATTGGGGTTTCCTGATTCACAGGATTGCAGGAAGCTTTTTTTTTTTTTTTTAATGGGGAGGGGGGTGGCTTTGACTGGAGAGCTTTGAACTCTTGACCTATGGGTTTGTGCTGGGAGGGGAGCCAGGAGGGGAGGTGCAGCCTCAGAGCAGAGGACAGTTTAATAATTCAGCCCGCAGGTGTGAAGTGCAGGGGCCAGGTGTGGTCGAGACACCCGACTCACCTGCGGTTCACACACTGATCCCCTCCTTCCCGGGGAGGTCATGGCAGTGAGGCTGGGGCAGGACGTGCAGTTTAGTTTTCTCTCCCGCTGGGTGGCTGGGAGCGGATGGGTCTCCTGTTCTGAAGGCGCCTCTGAGTCCGATCTCCCCAAACCCTGGCAGCTGGCAGCTACTTCTCTCTCCTGGTGCAAACCCGATGCTGCAGCAGCCCCGGTGGCTCCTGGGCTGTCTGTCTTCAAAGCATCTCGGGTTGGGGGTGGGGTGGGGGGTGTCTTGTTCATTTCCTTTGGAATCTGAGCTGCAGGCTTCCCTTAGCCAGATCAATGTCCCTCAATAGTTGTCTGATGATGGAGCAAAGATGTAATGGCTACTGTAAGGAGAAGGTATCTTAAGACCGACACACGAAACAGGCACTTCCATAGAATATCACAGAATCTATTTCCTTGAGGGAAGATTGGGCCAGAGTGGAAGGGACAACCCAGCAGTTTTCCACTAAAATTATTCTCCGCTAAAGACTCCTGTTACTGCACATTTTTTAAAAATATATTTTATTAATATTTTACAGAGAAGAAGGAGAGGGATAGAGAGTTAGAAACATCGATGAGAGAGAAACATCGATCAGCTGCCTCCTGCACACCTCCTACTGGGGATGTGCCCGCAACCAAGGTACATGCCCTTGATTGGAATCGAACCTGGGACCCTTCAGTCCGCAGGCTGACGCTCTATCCACTGAGCCAAACCAGTTAGGGCTTACCGCACATTTTTAAATATTATAACGCAGGTACTAAGGATTGACAAGACCAAGGAACAAAGAATACAGTAGTGCTAGGGGCCATATATCCTGGTGGTCCATACTATCACTAGTTTGGTATTCATTTCTGTTGTCATCTGGTCATTATTAACAAAAGTATTTTAAGGAACACAGATACTCATTAACTAGAAGGGTTTTTTGTTTTGTTTTAAATGTTTTTATTGATTTCAGAGAGGCAGGGACAGGGAGAGAGAGATAGAAACATCAATGATGAAAGAATCATTGATCGGCTGCCTCCTGCACACCCCCTACTGGGGATTGAGTCTGCAACCTGGACATGTGCCCTTGATCAGAATCGAACCCAGGACCCTTCAGCCCGCAGACTGACACTCTACCCATTGAGCCAAACCAGCTAGGGTAAACTAGAAGGTTTTGATGTACTTACTAAGGACAGTGAGTTTAAGCAAAGGTCACAACATGAAAGGACACAAAGATGGAGATGGTTTTTTGTTCACATCTGCATCTATATAATAGTTGTGTGCAGAGTATCAAATATGCCAAGGGCACACCCAAACTCAGAGAACATAGAGCATCCTGTTAAGAGTTGTGTCTGCCTTAGCAAATTCTTCCACAGCCATACTGGGAAAAGATAGGGAGAGCTTTTTTTGAGGCTGGAAACCTGAAAGGGGAATTATGTACCTCATCCTGTCTTTCCAGGCTAGTCCTGCTCTTTTCTGTGGGGTTCCTCCCCTGATAATATTCAATTCGAGATGCCTTTGTTGCTGGGTGCTTCGATGGTCCCTTAGCATTCCATGTTGAGTACATTAAGTTGAGTACTTCACACTGCCTAGCCGGTTTGGCTCAGTGGATAGAGCGTCAGCCTGCGGACTGAAGGGTCCCAGGTTCGATTCTGGTCAAGGGCACATGCCCAGGTTGCGGGCTTGATCCCCGGTTGGGGGTGGGAGGGCGGGGTTTTCAGGAGGCGGCCGATCAATGATTCTCTCATCATTGATGTTTCTCTCTCTCTCTCCCTCTTCCTTCCTCTCTGAAATTAATAAAAATATATTTAACAAAATAACATCCACACTTTGCCCAGCTGTCAAGCAAGGGACCGTTCGTTGCTGTGGGAGTAACTGCAGTGAGTATTGACAGGGACAGGCTACTGCTCCCCAAAGTTGCCTGGCAACAAAGTCTACCATTGAGATCACTCCTGGGGAAACTACCCTGGCGTCCGAGTTCGGAAGAGCGCACTGGTAAATGGATTTCTCATTCATTTTCAGCTGCGTCTGCTAGCTCCAGGCATCTCTTCTTTCCAGGAAATGACCCTATCTATAGTTTTTATTTCCCTTACCACAACTACCTTCAGTATGTCGATGTAAGAACCTGCAAAGAATTTTTTAGGAGTTTATTTGGGCCAAAATGATGACAGTTGCCAGGAAACAAAATCTCAACGGACTGAGAAAATGCTCCGGAAAATGGCAGTTTTGTAGTTTATTTGATACATTAGAATCAAAGTAGGAAAAGGGCGGGAGAAAGCAAAGCGGGAAATCTCTGAGATTGGATAAAGAGGAAACCGGAGAGATACTTCTTTCACATTGGTGGACACAGGATAGTTAACAATTAACGTTTACAAAACATAGACATAGTATTCCTAGAGCAAGGTGAAAATGAGGGGTTCTGTGGTCTGCCCTGGTGCAGAGGTTGTGCCCTGAGAGGTCTGGAAAAGAAGATTTCTCTTACTTTTTTTTTTCTTCTCAAACAAAAAAAAAATATGGAACACAATGCATTTACGTGTCATCCTTGAGCAGGGGCCACGCTAATCGTCTCTGTCTTGGTCCAATTTTAGTATCTATGCTGCCAAAGTGAGCACACTATGACTTTTCAAAGGTATGTTATCTTAGATGCAAAAAGACAGCAGACGGTCTCAATTAAGGTAGATATTGACCTTTGTCGAGGAAGCTACAGGCCATGACTCGCTTTTAGTTAGGAATTTTCTGTGTCAGATCATCCCATGCGGTTACGCTCAGCCTCTGAGTTTGTAAGGCCTGCATGCGGGCCTCCCAAGCTTTAATTTCGTCAGGTTTAGTGTGTGGCTCCTTCGTCCACAAGCAGCGTGGGACAGCAAACATCGAAAGCATTTACTACCTCATTTGTGTGTTGGAGAAAAAGCAGAAATGTGTATTCTCCTTTTCTGTTTCGATCACTTGGTTCCTGATTTGTCCCTCATAACCGGAGCAATTTAAGGGCTAGAGGTTAGAGATCTGGGGGGTTGGGTGGGGTGCAGTGCTTCAGTAATTTTAGGCATCCCCAGCAGGAGATCTAAAAGTGTGTGCTCCCTTTTGCTTTTGCTGAAATGTAAATGAAACTGACATAGGCAATCCAAACCTCGCTTCTGCAATGGGGAGGAAACAAAGATGTGCAGTTCCTTTGGGCTGTAGTGTTTAGAACAGAGCCAGTCCTGTCTACCACGGGGACACCCGTCTGATGTGTTGTTACCTGCTGCTGCCTGAGGTGTTGTTTTTAAAATTTTTTTAAACATTGATTTATTTTTTTAGAAAGAGAGAAAAACTGATTGTGTTGTTCCACTTATTTTTTTTTTTTAAATATATTTTATTGATTTCTTACAGAGAGGAAGGGAGAGGGATAGAGAGTCAGAAACATCAATGAGAGAGAAACATCGATCAGCTGCCTCCTGCACACTCCCCACTGGGGATGTGCCCGCAACCAAGGCACACGCCCTCGACCGGAATCGAACCCGGGACCCTTCAGTCCGCAGGCCGACGCTCCATCCACTGAGCCAAACCAGTTAGGGCTGTTCCACTTATTTATGCATTCATTGGTTGATGCTTGTATGTACCCTGATCAGGGATCGAACTCACAACCTTGGATTATCTGGACAATGCTGTAACCAACTGAGTTATCAGGCCAGGGCAGTGCTCCCTGTTTCTGGTTGCCGTTTCTCAGCCAACTGCTGTCTGACTGTACCTATAACAACAAAATCCATCCCCTTTTCAAACATTGTCTGGAGCTGATGGCCAGCTGTTGGATGACCTGGTCTGATAGAAATAGGTAGTGGTGGGGTCTTGCTGTTGGTGAGGTCTTCAGCCACCTGTGGCTGACAGATATTTAGAGAACTATTACCAGGTGAAGGCTTGATGTCCAGGAAAGGAGTTTAATGTTGTTTTTTAAATATATTTTTATTGATTTCAGAGAGGAAGGGAGAGGGAGAGATTGAAACATCAAGGATGAGAGAGAATCATTGGTTGGCTGCCTCCTGCACGCCCCCTACTGGGGCTTGAGCCCACAACCGGGTATACCTGGTATACTCTGATAGGGAATTGAACTGTGACCTCCTGGTTCATAGGTCAATGCTCAACCACTGAGCCATCCAGGCGGGGCAGAATTTATTGTTCTTATCTTTATCCCTCTTTATTTATTTATTTATTTATTTTTTAAATTTTTTAAATATATTGATTTTTTACAGAGAGAAAGGGAGAGGGATAGAGAGTTAGAAACATCAATGAGAGAGAAACATTGATCAGCTGCCTCCTGCACACCCCCCACTGGGCATGTGCCCGCAACCAAGGTACATGCCCTTGACCAGAATCGAACCTGGGACCCTTCAGTCCGCAGGCCGAAGCTCTATCCGCTGAGCCAAACCAGTCAGGGCTCTTTCTCCCTCTTTAAAGGGCCTTAAGATATTACTATTATTTCCAGTGGCTCCTTTAGTTTGTAAAATAGGTCCTTGTGCAAAGGTCGGGTGGTGAGAGCATTAGTGGTGTGGACGAAAAATGGTTCTACAGAAAGTAATCTCACGGGATGTTCTGATCATAAATTCCTAGCTTGGCAGGTCATGGTGGGAAGTCACACCTCAGGCATATAACTTCGAAAAGGCTTGTATTTGCCTTAAGCAAGCTCTGTCCGTTGTTTCTGTGCATCTAGTCCAGCCGTGGGCAAACTACAGCCCGAGGGCCAGATCCGGCCTGTTTGAAATGAATAAAACTAAAAAAAAAAAAAAGACCGTACCCTTTTATGTAATGATGTTTACTTTGAATTTATATTAGTTCACACAAACACTCCATCCATGCTTTTGTTCCGGCCCTCCGGTCCAGTTTAAGAACCCATTGTGGCCCTCGAGTCAAAAAGTTTGCCCACCCCTGATTCTAGTCAGTGATGGCGAACCTATGACACGCGTGTCAGAGGTGACACGCGTGTCAGAGGTGACACGCGAACTCATTTTTTTTGGTTGATTTTTCTTTGTTAAATGGCATTTAAATATATAAAATAAATATCAAAAATATAAATCTTTGTTTTACTATGGTTGCAAATATCAAAAAATTTCTATATGTGACACAGCACCAGAGTTATGTTAGGGTTCTTCAAAATGCTGACACGCCAAGCTCAAAAGGTTCGCCATCACTCATCTAGATTAAGACACTTGAAAAAAGCATAACCACCCTCAAGAGAGCACATAATCTTTATTTATATATATATTTCAGAGAGGAAGGAAGAGGGAGAGAGAGATAGAAACATCCACGATGAGAGAAAATCATTGATCAGCTGCCTCCTGCAAGTCCCCCACTGGGGATTGAGCCCACAACCTGGGCATGTGCCCTTGACCGGAACCAAACCTGGAACTTTTCAGTTCGCAGGCTGACGCCCTATCCACTGAGCAAAACCAGCTAGGGCAAGAGAGAGAGCGCACATAATCTCGTTAACTGTCCTGTAATCCAGTCCTTACCTTGCTTTCTCCCACTTCCATGTAATTTTACTGCCGTTTGGGCCTGACTCTCAAATGCATAAAAGAAACGGCAACACTGTCAGTTCTGCCCAGCATCTGAGGTCTTGTTTCCCTGGCTGGTGGCTCAGTGGTTGGAGCAGAGTCCTGTGCACCAAAAGGTTTCGGGTTCAATTCCCAGTCAGAGCGAGCAAGGGAGGCAACTCACTCATGCTTCTCTCTCACCTCTGTCTCCCCACCCCTCCCACCTTCCTCTCACTCTAAAATCAATTAAAAAACAATAACATATCCTCCGGTGAGGATTTTAAAAAAATTCCCTACAGCTTTGGATGTTCTTATGTCTACAATGATAACCAAAGCTTGGCTAGCAATGGGAGGAGGGGGATGGTGACAGAAGCTCCTCCTCCAAGGTCCTCATCACCAGTGCCCCTTGCCTGAACTTCCTCTACAGTTTTTTTCAAAGATTCCTCAAATCTCCATTGCTTTTTGCCCACCCTGTGTGTGCCACAGCAGCAAGAAGTGTCATTTCCTGCTTTCGGCATGATTACGATTATGATTCAGCTGTTTGTCATTGGGGTGTATTGTAGAGGCATCTCCAAAGGAGACATCCTGTTCTGATCAGTGGTTGGGCAATACAACTATCAGTACTGACGGCAGATTCCAAAGCTCAACTCACTGCCTTCCCTCTTCACCCCCTCTCTTCTGCTCTTGTCCTGGTCGCCTGGGCCTTGTAATTAGCACTTACCAAGTTCTGTTGGTTCTTGGAAACAGTCCTTGTTTCTCTCTCGTTATCACCTCTGTCTTCCTCTGGGGCTTCCTCATATCTCTCCTAATCTCATCTGACTGGTTTCCTAATTCTTGGTAAGAGCATTGGAATTGAACTGTGAAGACCCAGAGTGGTTTTTTTTTTTTTTTTAATTTAGATACAATATACTATAAAATGGATAGATAAGAAGTGAGCAAAAGTTCAGTGAGGTTTTTTTAAATTGAATTTTTATTATTATTTTTAATATACTTTTATCGACCTTAGAGATAGAAGAAGGGAGAGGGAAAGAGAGATGGAAGCATTGATTGGCTGCCTCCTGCATGTCCCAACTGGAGATCAAGCCTGCAACCCTGACTGGGAATCAATCCGGCAACCTCTTGGTTTCTGAGTCCATGCTCAAGCACTGAGCCAAACCAGCCAGGCTAATTGAATTTTTAGAGAGAGAGGGGAAGGGAGAGGGAGAGAAAGAGAAACATCGATGTGAGAGAGAAACATTGATCAATTGCCTCTTGTACACATCAAACCTTCAATCTTTCAGTGCACAGGAGGACAGGACACTCAACCAATTGAGCCACGCTGTACAGGATCCTGTGTGTGTGTGTGTGTGTGTGTGTGTGTGTGTGTGTGTGTGTGTGTGTTTTAAATATATTTTTATTGATTTCAGAGAGGAAAGGAGAGGGAGAGAGAGATAGAAACATCAATGATGAGAAAGAATCAATCATTGATCAGCTGCCTCTTGCACACTCCCTACTCTGGGGCTTGAGCCAGCAACTGGGTATATACCCTAACTGGGAATCGAACTGTGACCTCCCTGTATCATAGGTCGATGCTCAACCACTGAGCCATGCTGGCCAGGCCAGTGAGCTTTTATAAACACCTGTTTCTATGTAATCACCTCCCATTTGGATATAGACTATTTCTAGCCTTTCAAAGAGTTTTCTTCTGCCCCTTTCTCTAATTTAATTACTGCCCCCACACACCAGAGGCAACGGCTAATCTGAATTCTAATTTAGATTAGTTTTGCCTGAACTAGCTAGAACTTCACATAAATGCAGAGTACATACCCTTGAACAAAATAAGTCAGACACAAGTAATGTTCAGCAAGTCACGTGTGTCAATACGTTTATCAGCTATTTGTCCCTTAAATTAGGGGGGGAAGGGGAGCATTGATTTTTTTTAGAAAGGTAGGGAGAGGGAGAGAGAAATATCATAGGCTGCCTTCTGCACGCCCCCTACTGGGCATGTGCCCTGACTGGGAATCCAGGTGGTGACATGGGATGATGCCTTAGCAACTGAGCTGCCTGGCCAGGGCCCAGGTCCTGATCCTTCCTCTTCACCGCCCAGGATGAAGAAGGAAAGGCTGCTCTGAGGGCCAGGCAGCATCATTCAAGTATTTACTCTCTCCATTTCTTTTTGTCTGAGGTTTCTCCCAAGAATGGAATAACCTTCTGTAGATGTGAAGTCTGCTTCAACTTTGATGCATGTACCAGTATAAATTACCTTCGTGCAAAATGAGCTAATGACTACATTTCGCACAAACCATTAAACGATTTTTTTGGTTATAGCTAATGCTCAAAATCAATTGATAAAAGGAAAAGTCTTCTTACAAGGATAGTAGAACATTTAAGTAATAGAGCCATCAATCAAAACTCATGTTTATGTACTATTTGCCTACAGAGAACATCTGACTCACGAGGAAAGTCCTTCTAGCTGCTTTTATTGTTTTTCTCTTACTTCCTTATTTATTCAATATAAAGCATGCTAACATAAGCCAGGTCAGAATTTTTATTGGCCTCATTGTTTTAGCTTACATAGGAAATCAAAGTTTATACTTTGAGCTTAAAAGATTATTATTATCAGGTAATTGCCAACCAAAAAAAAATTGGCTTTGATTCCAGTTTACCATATACCTAGCAGTGCATTCTAATTTAAAGTATAGTATTCAAAAGGAAATGCAGTCAATATATTTTTTTGTTAATCCTCACCCGAGGATATTTTTTCCATTGATTTTTAGAGTGTGTGGAAAGGAAGGAGGGGGAGGGAGAGAGAGAACGAGAGAGAGAGAGAGCGAGGGAGAGAGGAACATTGATTGGTTGCTTCCCAAACGCACCCCTACTGGGGCCAGGATCAAAGCTGCAATCCAGGTACATGCCCTTGAGAGGAAATTGAACCTGAGACCCTTGGGGGTACAGGCCGATGCTCTAACCACTTAGCAATGCTGGCCAGGGCACAATCAATATAATTTTGATCTCTTTTCCAAGGTGCAAAAATCATGTATTTTAGGAAATTTCCCAGACACTTACCTCGTCTTCATTTTTATCTAAAAATTTGAGTCTTTTTAAAAAAATTGATTTTGAAAGAGAGAGAGACTGACTCCCTATTCCACTTATTTATGCATTCATTGGTTACTTCTTGTATGTGTCCTAACCTGGGATCAAACCTGCAACCTTGGCATATCAGGACACTGTTCGAACCAACTGAGCTACCTGGCCAGGGCCCAAGTCTTTTTCTAGGAAAATTTTCTCTTATTACACCTAAGGCTACTGTTTCTGTTCCATTTCTTTTGCTCTGATGTTGAGACATTTGATTACCTTTGTTGCTGGGTTTCTGCTCTCTGGCCTCCACAAATAATTTATCATAATTTTTCTTTCTATTTCCACTCTACCTACTGGAGAAAACTCAAGTTTCAATGATTTTGCACTGTCAATTTTCATCATTACTGTTTCCAATACAGGCTTATAATATGCTAAATAATTTTCTTTATAAATGTGCGTGAAAGTTCTAATATTTTGTCCCCAGATCCCAATGAATTTGTACTTTGGACTCAACAAACCATTATGTCAAAGTCTTACGCTTTGTTGACAAGTCTTACTTTTGGATGTGTTTTTTGGCATCCTCCGCTATACTTTTGGTTCATGAAATTTAACTTATACGTGTTTCATTTCCTGGGAACCAGACTGTTACAATAGGGTTCTATTTCTGGTTTTGTTCTTTAGTTGGCAGGAAACAGACATAGGTGGTGTGGTCAGTTTCTGATCCTGGCATTGAATCTTTCTTCCCCTTTTCTCTCTTAGTGGAAGGCAATTGTGAGAGAAACGAGTTCCAGTGCCAAGATGGGAAATGCATCGCCTACAAGTGGGTTTGTGATGGGAGAGCTGAGTGCCAGGACCAGTCTGATGAATCCCAGGAGACGTGTAGTGAGTCCCCTTTGGGTATTACACCCATCCCAACACTTAAAACACACACACACACACACACACACACACACATATAATTGATTTCAGAGAGAAAGGAAGGGGGAGCTAGAGATAGAAACATCAATGATGAGAGAGAATCATTGGCTGCCTCCTGCACGCCCCACACTGGGGATTGAGCCTGCAACCCAGGCATATGCCCTAACTGGGAATCAAATCATGACCTCCTGGTTCATAGATCAACACTCAACCACTGAGCCACACCAGCAGGGGCCCCAACTCTTTTTGATGATAGCAGGGAACAGATGAGGTGGATTTCGGCCATTAGATTGATATGTTCAACCATGACTTGGGAGGTGGGGAGCAAAGATATTACTAGAACATCCCTTGAACAGCTCTTTTAAAAAATTGTTTTGAGGAGGGGTAATTCACACATACAAAATTAACCATTTTAAAGTGACCAGTTCACTAGCATTAATGCATTTGCAATGTTGTGCAACCACCACCCCTTATTCCAAAACCTAGCGTCTGATTTTTAACAAACTCCATTAAATTTTGACCCTGAAAGGTGGGATTGGCACCTTTTTTCTGAAAACTCTGGGTTCTAAAATAGATCCAGATAGAAGCATGGAACAGACTATAGAATCTAAGAGGGAATGCTCTGGGTTCTAAAATAAATCTAGAGACATAGAAGCATGGAACAGAGTAGAGAATCTCAGTGGGAAGGGGGGAGGGTGGGTGAGTGGGAAAAGATTAACCAAAGAACTTGTATGCATATATGCATAACCCATGGACACAGACAATAGGGTGGTGAAGGCCTGGGGTGGGGGTGGGGGTGGAGGTGGGGGCAGGCTAGAAGGAGTCAATGGGGGGAAAATGGGGACATGTAATATTTTCGACCATAAAGATTTAATTTAAAATAAAATACACGCAAAAAAAGGGTTCTTCCTTGCACAGCTGCGACTGGGGAAGCAGACTGGCCTTCCCTTTGAGTTAAGACTCAATCCTGTTTCTCCCACAGAGTCTGTCACCTGTAAGGTGGAGGACTTCAGCTGTGGGGGTCGCATCAACCGTTGTATTCCCGAGTTCTGGAGATGTGACGGCCAGATAGACTGCGAGAATGGCTCGGACGAGCAAGGCTGTTGTAAGTGTGGCCCCTCACCGGCAGCCCACATGCCAGAATGTCCATGTGGCCCGATGGGCTTCTGGCTGCTATCAGAGCTGGTTCCCCAAGCAGCCCTGCCTGGTGTGGATCAGCTGCTCTTCACTCAGCTCCACCCCTGGGAGCGCATACCAAGCCCCCTCCCTCCCATGGAAGCCCACCTCCGCTAGAAGGTATTGCAGCAAGTAGTGATGGCGCCCCTCTTAGGGTTATCAGCACACTCGGTGAGGTTGTCCTTGCCACCTGGCATATGCTCCCGTCAGTGAGCCACTATGACCATCGTCAGCCACCCCAGGAGGCTAAGCACACAGTAGGTATTCACCCACCAAGGTCACTCATCCAACTAACCACTAAGAGGAGGAAAGCTTCACCAAAGAAACGGATTTCTTCAAAGAAACAAGGCCAAGAGTCCTGGAGGGGAATTCACTTTGGAGCTGGGTGTCTGTCTTGGCTCTTTGATTTTATGTATTACTAGAGGCCAGTGCACGAAATTTGTGCATGGTGGTGGGGAGGGGGGCGCCCCCCCCCACCCCAGCCTGCACCCTCTCCAATCCAGGACCCCTCGGGGGATGTCCAACTGCTTCTTGAAATCTGGGACCGCTGGCTCTTAACCACTCACCTGCCTGCCTGCCTGCCTGATCGCCCCTAACTGTTCCCCTACTGGCCTGATTGCCCCTAACTGTTCCCCTACTGGCCTGATTGCCCCTAACTGTTCCCCTACTGGCCTGATTGTCCCTAACTGTTCCCCTACTGGCCTGATCGCCCCTAACTCTTCCCCTACTGGCCTGATTGCCCCTAACTGTTCCCCTACTGGCCTGATTGCCCCTAGCTGCCTCTGCCTCGCCCTGCACCTGGGACCCAGGCTTCCCTCCCTCTGGCCAGCCACAGACACCCAGTACCCGGGCCGACTTCTGAGTCAGCCACAGCTGCAGGGGACCACGGGGCGGGTGGCTTGTCCCTCTCCCGGGCTGCAGCCTGGCTGGTACCCATTCCTCTCTTGCAAGCTCATTTGTGCCTGGTTGGCCCCCATCCCTCTCTCCCCAGTGTTGAGTGTCTGAGCCTGTTATGGAGTGATGATGTGCTGACATGAGGGTGTGATGACCATTTGCATCTTAGCTCTTTATTATATAGGATTATTATTTTTTAAAAATATATCTTATTGATTTTTTACAGAGAGGAAGGGAGAGAGATAGAAACATCGATGAGAGAGAAACATCGATCAGCTGCCTCCTGCACATCTCCTACTGGGGATGTGCCCGCAACCCAGGTACATGCCCTTGACCAGAATCGAACCTGGGACCTTTCAGTCCACAGGCCGACGCTCTATCCACTGAGCCAAACCGGTTTCGGCGAATTATTATTGCTTTTTCACGTGTATAGATTTTTTTTCAAAACCAGAATAACGGAAGATCACATTAACTCTTCAAATTCACAAAATATCAAAGTCCTTAAGAGATTTTTAAAAATATTTTAAAATTGATTTTTAGAGAGAGAGAGAGAAAGAGAGAGAGAAACAAAAACATCAATGTGAAAGAGAAGCATGGCTTGGCTGCCTCCTGCACATCCCCAACCGGGGATCGATCCTGAAACCCGGGGATGTGCGCTGACTGGAATCGAACCCGCAATCTTTCAATGCACAGGACAATGCCCAACCAGCTGAGCCACACCAGCCAGGGCCTTAAGAGATTAAAAAAAAAATCAACAACAAAATGGTTTACTTGCATTTACCTTAGAAATACATAACTGTATATACAAATAAATAACCTTCATTAGTAGTCATCTAATGAAATGACTTCTTGGGGAACATTTTAAAATAAAATGGATAAGTGTTATTTCCCAGACACTCTTTTAATTTTCCTTCCGGTTTCATTGAGATGTAATTGACATATAACATTGTGTAAGTGTAAGCTCTGGAGGTGGTGGTGGCCACAGGTGCGACTTTGGAGGTGGCTGTGGCACTAGGATGATGAACACCCCTCCAGCCTTCAAGCATTCTTGCTGTTCGGAAGCGAGAAGATCATCATTAACAAGGACACCAAGGTATTCAATGCCTGTTTTTTCACCATCAATGAAGATCATACACTAGGAAACATTAGTAAATCACAGCTGTTGAAGAACCCACAGGTGCTGTTTGCTGGCTACGAAGTCTCCTACCCCTTGGAGCACAAAATCATCTTCCGTGTGCAGACCACACCAGACTACAGCCCCCAGCAGACCTTTGCCAGTGCCACCCAGGCCTCATCCGCAAGCTCTTTCTGCTGGAAGAGTGATTCCAGGTGGCCATCAAAGACAAGAAGGAACTGAAATTTTTTTTAAAAAGAAGGAACTGAATAGTAGGCTAGGAGGGGTCTTGCTTGGCCAGTTCCTACCCTGCACTGGGACCTTCTCTAGGCACCAAGTGGAGGAGAACAGCTTGTCCCAGCCATGGGCCTCCTTGGAGACATCCTGGAGGGCCCCTCTCCTCACACCGATGTGTCTTGTACACAGATTCTGTAGCATCTTCCTAATAAAGCGTGGCAGGAAAAGACCTGGATGTGAGCTGAGGCTGAGGTGACTTCACAGCTAATGGATCCTCAGACTCAGTGGAGGCGGATTACCTGACTCAAGGACACTCAGGGGCCACATTTCAGAGTGCATTGGCCCAGAGACCCAGATTTCTACCTGAGAGGGTGGCAGGAACAAACTCATTCTGGACCAAGAACTGGGGACCCGGGGGACTGCTGGG
Source organism: Myotis myotis (assembly GCF_014108235.1). Classification (NCBI taxonomy): domain Eukaryota; kingdom Metazoa; phylum Chordata; class Mammalia; order Chiroptera; family Vespertilionidae; genus Myotis; species Myotis myotis. Next base: position 85,128,496 of record NW_023416368.1, read on the forward strand.
GAGGCAGTCTTGAGCAGAAGGGAACTGAAACCTGTGTGCTTCCATGAGTCTCTGCTGGAGCAGCTTTAGCTGCCAGTTCAGCCCATCTTAGTGCAGCAACAAACAGCTTTCCCGGGCTTCTCGCTTTTTAAAATAGATATATTATATATATAATTTACTTCGGGGAGGAAGGGAAAGGGAGAGAGAAACATCAATGATGAGAGGATCTTTGATTGGCTGCCTCCCGCACGCCCCCCTACTAGGGATTGAGCCTGCAACCCTGGCATGTGTCCTGCCCGGGAATCAACCTTGGCCTCCTGGTTTAGAAATGGACACTCACCCACTGAGCCATGCCAGCAGGACTCCCAGGCTTCTCTTATATAGAGAGAGTTTAATAAAAAATATTCACCAATGAAAACAACAAAAAATATCCGTGAAAGTTTAAAGAGTATGACTTGAGACATGATGATTTGATACACACGTATATCTGGCCTCTGTACTAACAGGTTTCACCTCCATTGACGCAACCAACTGCAGATTGAAAATATTGCAAGGGGAGAAGAGAAATTCCAGAATGTTCCCGAAAGCAAAACTTGAATTTGCCATAAGCCGAGAACTATCCCGAATTTATGCAAATGAAGGGATGTGTAGGCATAACCTGCTGGGGCCTATATACAAATACAGTTTATATGCAAATGTAGGTTTTATGCAAATACAGATATATAAGGGACTTGATTGAGCATTCTTGGATTTTGGTATCTGTAGGGTTTCTGGAACCAATCCCACTAGGACCCCGAGAGATGATTATATCGTGAAATGATTACCACAGTAGGGTTACTTAACATCTCTATCAACTCACATATTTACCGCTTTTTTTTTGGAGGGGGGTGTGTCTCATTTAATAATAGCAAACCCTTAATCAGCCATTCTTGCGAGCCAGCCCAACCTGAGAGCTGTACTCACCAGTCCTGGTAATAAATCCCTGAGGCAGGAGGGGGCCCAGAATGGGGGGCGGGGGGCCACCGGGACCACTGTTGGTCTGTGAGGTTCGAAAGGTTGGCGACCGCTGGTTTAAGGAAACCTTTGGAGCAGCGGTTGCCAACTGGAGAGTCCGAGGTTCCCAGCCTAGGACCCCTGACTGCTCTCTCCCGCCTCTCCAGGGACCAGTAACTGGGGTCTGGCTTCTTCTCTCAGTGTCCCTATCTGGGGAATGGGCTGGTGTAGGGAGGCAGGGGCTCCCGGTGACCCGGTCTTCATCTCCCTTCCGTCCCCACAGCCCCCAAGACCTGTTCCCCAGACGAGTTCCGCTGCCGTGACGGCAAGTGCATCGCCCCAGAGTTCGTGTGCGACGCGGACCGGGACTGCCTGGACGGCTCGGACGAGGAATCCTGCCCGCCGCCCACCTGCGGCCCCGCCAGCTTCCAGTGCAACAGCTCCTCCTGCATCCCCGAGCTGTGGGCCTGCGACGGCGACTCCGACTGCGACGACGGCTCCGACGAGTGGCCGCAGAACTGCGGCGGCCGCAACACGTCGGCCAAGCGCGGGGACGAGCCCTGCTTGGCCAGCGAGTTCCACTGCAGCCGCAGCGGCGAGTGCATCCACCGGAGCTGGCGCTGCGACGGCAGCGCTGACTGCAAGGACAAGTCCGACGAGGAGAGCTGCGGTGAGGCGCCCCCGCCCCCGCCCCCGTCCCGGTGCTTTCCAGGGGTTAACGACCTCAGATCACTTGCCTATTTCATGCATCTTTTTTTCTGAGAGGGGAGGAAGCCACAGCGGCAGGATTGTTTTGGTTCAGAAAGAATCCTGGGCTCCAGGCCCGGCTGGGGGCGTGGAGCCGAGTGACCCTCGGCCAAGGACGCCCCCTCACTGCGCCGTGGCGCCCTCCCGGGCGGGATGGGGCAATGCGTTGGCCTTGGCGGCCGGGGTCAGAGTCCACCGCCGCCCAGGAGCACGGTCTGTGACGGTGGAGGCGCCCTGTGTCCGGTGGAGGTGCCCTGTGTCCGCACTGCCCAGTGCAGTAGCCTCTAGCCAACGTGCATGGTGCGGCCGGAGAACAGAATTCCTTGCTGGAGACAGTGCAGACCGGGGCTCTGGCCCTGTGTCAGTCGGTGCTCCTGGAACCCCCAGGCCGCTATTTCGAGGCTGGCATGTGGAGTCCCTGTGAATCCAGGAGGTCTTTCCCTTTTTCTGTGTCAGTTTCCATCGAGTTGTACTCGCCAGTAAGATGTAATTGGACCTTTGAAAGTCACGTTTTAAAAGCAATGCATGATGTTGTATGTGGTCTGTTCTAAGACTTAACACAAGCTCATTTAATCCCCATCACTTTACAGATGGGGAAACCGAGGCACAGAAAGGCCGAATAATTTTCTGAGAAAACACATACTTGAGAAAACGAAAAACCCCATCCTCCTATCATTTTAACTGTCATCAGAGTTTAGGCTTTGCTAAAGTTACCTTTTGTTGGTTTTTTTCTTTGATGCGAAGATATACATATGGGTTCAAAATAGGATCATTCCCCTTTTTACATATCACAGCAGAGCAAGTGTCCACTTGAACATACAGAGTGCCAAAAATTTGGACATATTATTTTAAAGGTGGAAGGGGTTCCATTCTGCTCACAGATTTATTATCTCTTCTCACTCACATCCTGAAATCAAAATTATAAATTGTAGACATTTTTATTGTGAAATACAGCCCAAAGGAAAGTGCATAGAAGAACCAATAGCTTAACGACTTAGCACAAAGCAAGTCCTGTGTGAGGTCAAGGTCTGGACCATGGTTGGCAGTACCCTATTCCAGTCGCCATGTACATCCTCTGAGTTTTAATCGTAATGTCTCTTATCACATGGTGTCATGTCATCGATATTTCATATAGTTGTGGTCTCAGTCATTTGAACAACTGCATTATACTCGGTGGTATTGATCTGGTTTGTCATGACTTACTTGGCCTGTCTCTGTCTAGATTGGGACCATATCATTGTTTTTTCTGCTGAGAATGGCTCCTTGGATTTATAGTTTTCTTTTCTTTTTTTAAAAATATTTTTTATTGATTTCAGAGAGGAAGGGAGAGGGAGAGAGAGAGATAGAAACATCCATGAGGAGAGAGAATCATTGATTGGCTGCTTCCCGCACGCCCCGCACTGGGGATTAAGCCCGCAACCCAGGCATGTGCCCTTGACCGGAATCAAACCCGGGACACCCCAGTACGCAGGCTGTTGCTCTATTCACTGAGCCAAACCAGCCAGGGCTATTTTCTTACCCTTTCTTTCTTTCTTTCTTTCTTTCTTTCTTTCTTTATTTCTTTTTTTCTTTCTTTCTTTCTTTCTTTCTTTCTTCTATATCTCTCTCTCTCTCTCTCTCTCTCTCTCTCTCCCTCTCTCCCTCCCTCCCTCCCTCCCTCCCTTCCTTCCTCCCTTTCTTTCTTTTTTAAAAACAACAACCCTGTTTTCATTGATTTCAGGGAGAGGAAGGGGGAGGGAGAGAGAGATAGAAACATCAATGATGAGATAGAATCACTGATTGGTTGCCTCCTGTAGGCCCCCTACTGGTGATTGAGCCATCAACTCAGTCATGTGCCCTGACGGGAATCAAACTGTGACCTCCTGGTTCACAGGTCAATGCTCAACCACTGAGCCACACTGGCCGGGCAGGTGTATAGTTTTTTAATGGATTATGTGATCTAAAAAAGCATGTGAAGCCCTAACCAGTTTGGCTCAGTGGATGGAGCGTCGGCCTGCGGATTGAAGGGTCCCAGGTTCGATTCCGGTCAGGGTCGTGTACCTTGGTTGCGGGCACGTCCCCAGTGGGGGGTGTGCAGGAGGCAGCTGATGGATGTTTCTCTCTCATCGATGTTTCTAGCTCTTTATCCCTATCCCTTCCTCTCTGTAAAAAATCAATAAAAAAAAATAAAAAATAAAAAGCATGTGAAGTAAAACTAGAGAGAAGTCTAGGAAAACCTTGATGGCTGTGGTGGGATATTTGGGTTCCGGGTGCTTTCCTCCCCTTTCCAATTTTCCAAACTTGGCTTTATTACTTTAGTAATAATTTTTCATGATACTTCTTCATGAAGGAAAAAAGTACTTTTTGCCATAAAAGAAAAGAAATCGTCTAAAACAGCGGTTCTCAACCTGTGGGTCACGACCCCTTTGGGGGTCGAACGACCCTTTCACAGGGGTTGCCTAAGGCCATTGGAAAACACATATATAATTACATACTGTTTTTGTGATTAATCACTATGCTTTAATTATGTTCAATTTGTAACAATGAAATTGGGGGTCACCACAAATTGAGGAACTGTATTAAAGGGTCGCGGCATTAGGAAGGCTGAGAACCACTGGTCTAAAATCTACATTGGTTACATTTGAGAATACAAAAGTAGATGCACCTGGGGAATTTTCCCCCATGTTGGGAAGGAAGGCCACTTCTTCTCTTTTTTTCCTGCTCAAAGAAGCAGATAAAATGGGTAGCCACTGTCTCCTACAGTGGAGGAGGCTGGGTGTGTTTTTCCATTTACATGCTGTCCCCAAGGCCCAGGGCAGCCGACTCCTGTGAGGCTGTCGGAAAACTGCTTCTTCAGTGAGGGGAGTCTTGCGTCTCCGCCCCTCCCTGAGAAAAACCAACACGTGCTCTGTCTTTCCTAGCTGTGGCCACATGCCGGCCTGACGAGTTCCAGTGCTTTGACGGGACCTGCATCCATGGCAGCCAGCAGTGTGACAGGGAGCATGACTGTAAGGATATGAGTGATGAGCTTGGCTGCATCAATGGTGAGCTCCATGCCTTGACACCCCTAAACTGTGGCAGCATACGGGGGTACAAGCAGGGTGGATCCCAGAGCAGGGCAGGGGCAGCTGTGAGTCCTTCGGCAAGTTACTTGGCCCCTCCCTGAAAAAAATGTGCATAGTGAAAGCACCTACTTCAGCACTGTGAGACTTAATGAGGTCAGAGTGTACAAAGCCCATATCTTCGAGCTCAGAGTTATATGCGAAATACAATTCTATGTAAAAAGACTTTCCTGAATTTACATACAGCAATTCCACTAACAGGGGTGGGCAAACTTTTTGACTCGAGGGCCACAATGGGTTCTTAAACTGGACCGGAGAGCCAGAACAAAAGCATGGATGGAGTGTTTGTGTGAACTAATATAAATTCAAAGTAAACATCATTACATAAAAGGGTACGGTCTTTTTTTTCAATAGTTTTATGGCCCGCGGGCGGTAGTTTGCCCACAGCTGCACTAGGAGCTCGGCTCTGGAAGGTCAGAGAAGCACTGTGCTGATAGTAAAACCCTGGAAGCTGCCCAAATGTTCATTAGCAATAGAATTAATTAAAAAATTTTTTTAAATATATTTTATTGATTTTTTACAGAGAGGAAGGGAGAGGGATAGAGAGTTAGAAACATCGATGAGAGAGAAAATCGATCAGCTGCCTCCTGCACACCTCCTCCTGGGGATGTGCCCGCAACCCAGGTACATGCCCTTGACCGGAATCGAAACTGAGACCCTTGAGTCCGCAGGCTGATGCTCTATCCACTGAGCCAAACCAGTTAGACCTTAAAATTTTAATTGTGGTAAAATACACATAACGTAAGGATATTGCTTTTTTAAAAAATAATTTTCATTTATTTTTTATTGATTGATTTTTAGAGAGGAAGAGAAAGAGAAAGGGAGGGGGAGAGAGAAACACCGATTTGTTGTTCCACTTACACACATTCATTCGTTGTTTCTTGTATGTGCCCTGACAAGGGATGGAACCTGAAACCGTGCATATCAGGATGATGCTCTAATGATATCAACTGAACTACTCAGCCAGGGCCAGGATACTGCTTGTTACATTTTTCTTATGGCCCTGGCCAATGTGTTCAGTGGTTAGAGTGTAGCCCACACACCAAAGGGTCTCAGGTTCGGTTCCCGGTCAAGGGCATGTGCCTGGGTTGCAGATTCATTTCCAGGCCGGAGGATTAAAAAAAAAAAAAAAAAAGTATTATGTTATTTAGTGAATAAAGAGTTAAAGTTTGATAATGCACTACCGTTTTAAAAATTGTGGTAAAGTACCTACAACATAAAAATTTACCATTTTAACCATTTTTTTTAAAGGAAGTCCTTCAAGCAGGACTTATTTTTATTTTATTTTATTTTTAATATATTTTTATTTTATTTATTTCAGAGAGGAAGGGAGAGGGAGAGAGAGACAGAAACGTCAATGGTGAGAGAGAACCATCGATTGGCTGCCTCCTGCACACCCCCTACTGGCATGTGCCCTTGACCAGAGTCGAACCCAGGACCCCTCAAGTCTGCAGGCCGACGCTCTATCCACTGAGCCAAACCAGCTAGGGCTATTTTAACCATTTTTAAGTGTCCAGTTCTGTGGCATTCAGTACATTCACATTGTTATGCAGCCTTCACCACCATCCATCTCCAGAACTTGGTCTTCCCAAACTGAAACTCTGCCCCTATTACACACTCACTCCCCATCCCCTCTCCCCAGGCCCACTTTCTGTCTCTTTGAATGTTCCTGCTCTAGGATATAAGTGAAATCATACAGTGTCTGTCCCTTTGTATCTAGCTTATTTCATGAGCATAATGCCCTCCAGATTCACCCACATTTAGCAGGTGTTAGAATTGCCTTCCTTTTTAAGGCAGAGTAATATTCCATTGTATGGATGGACCACGTTATGTTTGCCCACTTATCAGTCGACAGACACTTGGGCTGCTTCCATCTCTGGCTATTGTGACTAATGCTGCTATGAACACGGGTGTATGAAAATAATGTTAAAATGGCGATGTAGTCACGCAGTGGACTGTCACGCATACAGCTCAGAAAACGAGGCCAGGGCTCTCAGGCTGCAGGTGAACCTCAGAACTTCACTTGATCTTCGCCTAAAGGCCGAGAAGCAATTGAACCTCATAACTTCAGCAAGAAGCAAGTTGCAGGTGATTACTGAATACAGTTATTTTACAAGACTTGAAAACAAGCAAAATTCAATAATATATTGTTCATTCCTACATGTTGATAAAACTATTAATGAAAAACATAAGAGTATGGTAAACCTAAAGTTCAGGATCATTGTTACCTCTGAGGGTGTAGCAGAGGGTAGCAGGGTGGGATGGAGAAGGGCGTGTTATAATCTAGGTCTGGGCTCTGCAAACCTGTACCATAAAAGGCCAGTTAGTAAATATTTTATGGACCACAGTCTGCACTCAATTCTGCTGTTGTTGCTAGAAAATAGTCATAGACAGTATGTAAATGAATAGGGATGCGTGTCAATAAAACTTTAAAAAAAAATTTTTTTATTGCCCTGGCTGGTTTGGCTCAGTGGATAGAGCGTCAGCCTGTGGACCTAAGGGTCCCAGGTTCAATTCCAGTCAAGGGCACGTACCTCGGTTGCAGGCTCCTCCCCAGCCTGGGCCCTGGTATTGATTTCAGAGAGGAAGGTAGAGGGAGAAAGAGATAGAAACATCAAGGATGAGAGATAATCATTGATCGGCTGCCTCCTACGTGCCCCACACTGGGAATCTGATCGAGCCTACAACCCAGGCATGTGCCCTTGACTGGAATCGAACCTGGGACCCTTCAATCCACAGGCTGACACTCTATCCACTGAACCAAACCAGCTAGGGCTGGGCTAAAACTTTTAATCTATATATATAAAAGGCTAAGGGACCGACTGTACGTCTGTCCAACCGTCCGACTGGCCAGTACATATGACGCGCACTGGCAATTTAAAAATAAAGGTTGACTTGCACATGCGCGATACATATAAAGCTCTGGCTGGCGCCAAAATGCACGAGTGTATTTTGATCTGTCATTGTTGATTGTGAATTTGGTGGGAGTTTTTTTGTTTGTTTTTTTCGTTCAGAATACACAAATGTGTTTTTATTGATAAAGAATGTTTTTTACATTATTGCTAACTTAACCAAAAATTTTTGGTTGTTTTTAATGGTACTAGATTTATTATCAAAAGATTGCAACCTAATATAATCAACGCTGAAGTATTAACAGGATCTGTGGCAGGAGAGGTTGTTCTGATTCCAAGAATTGAATTCGTCCCCATCTGACACTGGCCTCCCATTTAAATTAATTTGAAGACAGTTTCCCTTGATGCCAGCATTTGTGATGACTATTAATAAATCACAAGAACAAACTCTAGACAGAGTAGGCATGTTCCTACCTGCACCCGTTTTCACACATGGTCAGTTATATGTTGCTTTCTCTCGAGTTCGATTAGCATGTGACGTTAAAGTTAAAGTTGTAAATACTTCATCACAAGGAAAACTAGTCAAGCACTCTGAAAGTGTTTTTACTCTTAATGTGGTGTACAGGGAGATATTAGAATAAGTTTAATCAATTTATCAGTCATTATTTTATTTTTTTAAAATATATTTTATTGATTTTTTATGGAGAGGAAGGAAGAGGGATAGAGAGTTAGAAACATCGATGAGAGAGAAACATCGATCAGCTGCCTGCTGCACACGTCCTACTGGGGATGTGCCCGCAACCAAGGTACATGCCCTTGACCGGAATCAAACCTGGGACCTTTCAGTCCGCAGGCCGATGCTCTATCCACTGAGCCAAACTGGTTAGGGCAGTCATTATTTTTATCAATGTTTTTTTTTTTTTTTTTAAATATATTTTATTGATTTTTTACAGAGAGGAAGGGAGAGAGAGATAGTTAGAAACATCGATGAGAGAGAAACACCGATCAGCTGCCTCCCGTACACCCCCCACTGGGGATGCGCCCGCAACCAAGGCACATGCCCCTGACCGGAATCGAACCCGGGACCCCTCAGTCCGCAGGCCGACGCTCCATCCACTGAGCCAAACCGGTTTCGGCATATCAATGTTTTTTTTATGTCATGTTTTTGTTGTTATATCATATTGTTATTGTTTATTTATTAATCAATTTATATATTATTTTCATATATATTTTACTAATTTTCTTTCATCTCCAACACTTCTATTATAGAGAAAGGGCGAATAGTGATCTTAAAATATTTCTTCTAATTAATTTCCTTTCAATGTGCACAATCCATGCACCAGGCCACTAGTATTTAAATAAACAAGCAGTGGGTAGATTTGCCCATCTTTCCTAGTTTGCCCAATCCTGCTCTTGGTGACATTCTAATTATGTTTTTTTGTTTTTTACTTAAAAAAAAATTTTTTTTATTGATTTCAGAGAGGAAGGAAGAGGGAGAGAGATAAAAACATCCATGATGAGAAAGAATCATGGATTGGCTGCCTCATGCAAGTCCCCCACTGGGGATTGAGCCCACAACCCGGACATGTGCCCTTGACCAGAATCGAACCTGGGACCTTTCAGTTTGCAGGCTGATGCTCTATCCACTGAGCCAAACCGGCTAGGGCGACATTCTAATTCTTAAACTGGTTTTACGAGTGTTCAATAGTTAGTAGGTTTTATTACTGAATACATTTGCATAAAATCTTGTACAAATTATTATATTACTAGAGGCCTGGTGCACAAAAGTTCATGCACTTGGGGGGTCCCTCAGCCCGGCCTGCACCCTCTCGAAGTCTGAGGGCCCTCTGGGGGGCCTAAGCTGCAGTCTGGCCTCCCTCTGGAGGAGGCAACTGGAGGACAGATAGGGGGACAGCGCCGACCTGGTGAGCAGCTGGCCCCGCCCTCCCATCACCCCTCTGCCACTAGTCACCACCACCCCCTGATCACCGTCCCCTCCCTCTGCCTGCAGGCACCCGCCTTGGCTGGCCTGGCACTGCCTGCTCGCTGGCCCCGTCCCCCGCCAACCGGTTGTTCCGCCATTGGGTTGTTTTGCATACAGTATTAGGCTTTTATTATATAGGATTAAAAAGTACTAAACAGGGTCCTGCAGCTCAGAGCACTGACCCTCTTCTTTGGCTCTCATAGTGACTCTGTGCGAGGGCCCCAACAAGTTCAAGTGCCACAGTGGCGAATGCATCACCATGGACAAAGTGTGCAACTCGGTCCGGGACTGCCGGGACTGGTCAGATGAGCCCCTCAAGGAGTGTGGTGAGCCTTGGGGGGCAGGCAGCTCTCGGAGCTCGTGGGGAGCTGGAAGCGGGACCCAGACACGGGCGCTGTGGGGCTGCAGGGCTCAACCCACCCATGCCCCCAAGGGCTTTGGCTCTGGGGCCAGACAGATGGGGGGTCTTGGGGAAAGTGGCTTTGCTCCAAGTCTCAGGTTTCACAACTGTAGGACGGGACCGTAATTGCTCCCACATCCTTGGACTGCTGGGGACTGGCCGATGGGATACTTGTAAAGTTTCAGCCATGTTCTGTCACCCATAGCTGTGTAAATGTTTGGATGTTTCCAGTGCTATAGTCTCTTTTGCAACCAGGCAACTAGGCCATTTTAGCAGAAAAGCAACCACATGAATGCATTTGTACACACATGAATGTGTGTGGCTAAGTTACAAGAAAACTTTATTATGGACACTGAAATTTGAATTTCATAGACCTTTTATGTGGTGTGAAATATTTTTATTTTGATTAATTTTTGAGAGCACATTTATTAACATTGAAGGTGAACCTCATAACTTCACTTGATCTTAGCCTAAAAGCCGAGAAGCAATTGGATTTCTGCACTGGGGACAGGGAAACAAGGAAGGGTTCAGAGTAGAAGAAGGCACAGGAGGAGCGTAGGGGGGCTGCTTTGGCTCTAGAAATGTTATAGGAAAGACGTGAGCCGAGGCGGGGCTACCTGAGCTCCCTGGGAGCCAGAGAAAAGGGGCCTTGGAGACAGGTTCAGGGGGTCACCCTGGTGCACATTGCTCCCCTGGGAGCAAGTCTCGTGCGGACCCTTAGAGGTTAGGAGGTGCCACCTGTTGGGGAAGAGGGAGGAGGGAAAGGCATGGGTGTGCTCCTGGGAGGGAGACCACACCAATTCTTATTTTTCTTTTTAACTTTTTAAAAATTTGGAATTGTTCTTAATTGTTGGCCTGTTTAAGAACAGGTGGGATGCAGGCTTTGTTGTTAAGAGCTAGCACATGGATTCTGGAGCCAAACACCCTAGGTTTGAGCCCGGCAGTGTGATCTTGGGCAAGTCATTTAACTTGGACGTGCCTCAGTTTCCCCAGCTAGCTTTAGGGTTGTTGGGAGGATTAAATGAGTTAATATATAGGGGATGGCAAAAGTAGCTTTACAGTTGTGAGTTCACCAATTCTTGTATTATTTATTAATTATTGTATCATTTTCTATACGAACAACTGTAAACCTACTTTGTCCACTTCTGTATGTAACTGTAGTATGTGGTTTACAGTTTTAATCAATAAAAAATTTTTTAAATTGTGGTTGAAGAAAGCAATAAGATTTATCATAACCATTTTTTAATATGTTTTAATTGACTGTAGAGAGAGGAAGGGAGAGGGAGATAGAAATATCAATGATGAGAATCATTGATCGCCTGTCTCCTGCATGCCCCTACTGGGGATCGAGCCCACAACCCTGGCATGTACCCTGATCAGGAATCAAACTGTGACCTCCTAGTTCATGGGTTGATGCTCAACCACTGAGCCACACCAGCCAGGCTATCATAGCCATTTTTAAGTGTACAAATCAGTATCATTAAGCAGATTCACATTGTTGTACCGCCATCACCACTGTTTATCTCCCGGACTTTCTCATCTTCCCAAACTGAAACTCTGCTCCCAAACTCTAACCGCACCCCCTCCCCATGGCACCCACCATTCTTCTCTTTGTCTCTGTGAATTTGACTCCTCCAAGAACCTCATATAGGTGGGATCATACAGGATTTGTCCTTTTGTGAGTGGCTTATGTCACTCAGCACAGTGTCCTCCAGGCCCATCTGTGACACTGCACGTGACAATGGTATTTTACGTCCTCTTAGGGGTCGTGGCACCTCACTGGCCTCACATTTGTTGTGGTGATTGTGATACAGATAGTGAAATAGAGAGGGAGGCTGGGGAGGGGGCTGGAGGCCTGAGTGTGACCGTCTGTTCCCCGCCCGGCGCAGAGACCAATGAGTGCCTGGCCAACAACGGTGGCTGCTCCCACCTCTGCAAAGACCTCAAGATCGGCTACGAGTGCTTGTGTCCTGAGGGCTTCCGGCTGGCGGACCAGCGAAGATGCGAAGGTGATTCCCAAGTGGGGTGGGCTCCGGGCCTCCCCAGCCCTTTCCTCTGAGACGGTGGCCAAGCCCTCTGTGCCTTGGTTTCCCATCTGTTTTGTGGGCAGTCCCCACTCACAGGGCTGTTAGGGGGATTTAACAAGATGCCATAGGCATGGGGAGTCTAGCATAGGCCTAGCCCGTGGGGCACACTTGGTTCTTGCTTTGGGATTCGTCATTTTAAAAACGAGACCTGGCTGGGTAGCTTTGTTAGAGCATTGTGCCCATATGCCAAGGTTGCGTGCCTTTGATCAGGATTCGAATCCACTACCCTTTGGTGTGAGGGCCGATGATCTAACCACTGAGAACACTGGCCAGGCCATTGGAGATGATTCTTCGCTGTTTTTAAGATTTTATCTCTGAACCTCATAGTTACTGAGACGCCAGCCCTGGAGATCTTCCCCAGAGGAGATGGCTGTCCCCCATTTACCATTATGGGGCACAGCTTCGTGTTGGGGCCCATCACTCTACCTGCGGGGAAGATGCCCAAACCTCTTTCTCTGTCCCAACTCATAGATATCGATGAGTGTGAGGACCCCGATGCCTGCAGCCAGCTCTGTGTGAACTCCGTGGGCAGCTACCAGTGCAAGTGTGAAGAGGGCTTCCGGCTGGACCCCTTCACCAAGGCCTGCAAGGCTGTGGGTGAGTGTCCCGAGGCGCCCAAGGAGCCTGGCCTGGCCGCTCCCAAGGCAAACGGGTGGGGAGTTGCATCATCTGAACGTTGCGTCATCTGAACTTCTGTGGACAGGGCGTTTGCTCCCGGGACCTCTGGCAGGTAACGGAGCACATGCAGATGGACTCGGGCTTGCTGGAACGCTGCCCTCACGTGTCCGGCTTCTCAGCAGACACAGCTCAACCCCTGGGGGGTGGTTTTCAGCCCACAGGCCCCACTGGAGACTTCAGGGGGCAAGAGGTAGAAAGCCATGGCCCCAAACAGCCTGCACCTCCTCCAGCTCTTATGAGCTAAAGGCACCTGCACAAAAAAACCCACAAAAAAAAAAATACATTTAAAAGAGACCAAAATATAGTAGCTCGTGATGAAACAGAATAGTAGAAATATTTGGTTTTTTCCTCCCTGAACTTCAGGTTAGAACTGCAAGCCTGCACTAATTATTAGAATCACCTGCACACGAACCATGTTTTTGGAGGCGTAATTGTTGTGGCAGATTATCTCCCAGAAGGTCGGCCAGACAGTCTTCGTTTTGCCTCATGTTCTGCTCGTGCAGTGTGGTTCCAGTGAGGGTCCGTTTTGCAGAAATATTTTAGTGCTTGTTCTGTTTCCCTGAGAACCTCTTAGGCTTCCATCCCTTCCCCACTGTTGTCGGCCTCCTATCCTCCTTCTGCCACATCCCCATGAATGTTCCAGTTCTGGAGAAAACTGGGGGGTGAATTCCTGAAATCCTCCAGGATTTGAGATTTTACTCTCCTTCCAATGTGTAGGGTCAGTATCTGTACAGATGCCACCCCAGGGGCAGGGATATCCTGGGTGAGGTCAGCTGTAGAAGCGGTCAGTTTGTTGGAGCCTATCAGCGTCATGGTTACAGCACAGCCCCCAGAGTCAGAGAGACCCGGGTTCAAATCCTGCCTCTGTCGCTCACTAGCTGTGTGACCTGGGGCCGGACCCTTTCCCTCTCTGGGCCTCAGCCCCTTTATCTGTAAAAAAGGTTGACAACAGCACCTGCCTTATAGGAGTGTGAGAATCAGTGAGGGAAAACTTAAGAAAAGCACTAAGAAGAATTCCCTGCTCTAAGGAATCACTCTGTACAAACGAACTTATCATTTCTTCATCCTCCTGTTCTAAGATGTAGAATGCTGGGGCCCCGGTGTTCTAAAATGTAGCTTTTATTATTAGGCACCTGTGGTGAGGCCAACAGATCGGGAGGTGGCTGCCCTCGAACAGCTAGTTTGTTTCTCACAGATCCCAGAGGAGGAGACACATGGCACCAGGCCGGGCCCCACGGGCAGGCACCAAGGTGGCCAGGAAGTAGAGGGAGCGGGGAACTGGGGCAGGAGCCTTTGTCGTGGTTTCCTCGGGAAGGGTAGCCGGGCTTAGGACTGGCTGGAAGGATTTCCATGGGCTCTGGGGTGTAGGGACTGTCCCTGGTTGGTTCCATGGCCAGGCCACGGTGGCCGGGAGTGTGAGGAAGTGAAGGAGGTGGTGGGTGTGGGCCGGTTAGTTTGCATTTGAGGCGAGTGGGTGACTGCCTAGGAACCGCGAGGCCTGGGAGGGGCCGTCCCTCCGGCATCTGCAAGGCCCAGAGTCGGGGCATCAGAACCGCGTGGTACATACACCAGGGAGGCGCGTCCACCCCGTGTCCTGGGCGTCTCCTCTGGCTCAGCCAGGCCCCGGAAACAGGTCCGGGGGCCTCCCGCTCCCCTGAGCGCCCTCCGTGCCTCCACAGACACCATCGCCTACCTCTTCTTCACCAACCGCCACGAGGTGAGGAAGATGACGCTGGACCGCAGCGAATACACCAGCCTCGTCCCCAACCTGAAGAACGCGGTCGCCCTGGACGTGGAAGTGCACGCCAGCAGAGTCTACTGGTCCGACTTGTCCCAAAGGAAGATCTACAGGTGAGCCTCAGCCACGCCCGGCTGCCCGACCCCTGCGTGAAACCATGGCCTTGGGCACTGACTCCTCCTCCTCCTCCCCCCTCAGCACCCAGATCCACAGAGAGTCCAACTCCTCCTATGACACCATCATCGACAAGGGCCTGCAGGCCCCCGACGGGCTGGCCGTGGACTGGATCCACGGCAACCTCTACTGGACGGACTCCATGCTGGGCACCGTCTCTGTGGCCGACACCAAGGGCGTGAAGAGAAAGACCCTCTTCAAGGAGAAAGGCTCCAAGCCGAGGGCCATTGTGGTGGATCCCCGTCACGGGTGGGTATTCCCAAAGCTGAGGGGTACGGAGCGTGAAGAACCAGCTAGGACTCATGGGGGGAGGTCTGTGCCCGAAGTAGACTCGGCTGGGGGCAGGGGGCTGGAAAGGGGGGCCTTTCCCACATGCCCTTGGGGCCGTGGGATCCGTCCCTCTGACGCCCGCTGTGCCGCCTGTGGTGCAGGCAGACCCTGAAAAGTCCTGGCCTGTGGAATAGAATCCACAACCAGACATTCATACTGACTTAACCTGGTGTTAGGAATTAATCCTTATTTGAAATTATAAAATAAAAATCGATTTAGTCTTTTGTGCCAGGACAGGATTGGAGAAAAGTAAAACTGCGCAGGCCCAACGTTAATCGTTGGACAGGCCTTTCCAGGACGTGACAGGGAGCGAAGGTCACCCCCTGGGTAGCCCCAGGCTGGTGTCCGCAGGGCTCGTGGCTGACGCAGCAGCTCTAGGGCCCACAGGGACAGGAGGGAAGCATGACGGGTCTGTACCTGCCCGACCACGTCTGCCATCGCAGCATGCCACGTGGAGGAGCTCACAGTTCTGGTGGGGCACTGCCAGCCCCGAGGGGCAGATGTAATTAGAGGTCAGGGAGCATTTGGCTGTGAGCGTGGCGATGGGACAGACCCCGTGGTGCAGGCCTGGGTCCCCCCCGATGGGCCAGGATTTATTTAACTGCTATTCAAGTCAGCACATGAAATTTAGAATTTAAAAATAAAACCCCTTTTTATCCTACCACTCGCACAGTAGCACTGCTTTATTGCAGTGGTCTGGAACCAAACCTTACATATCCCTGAGGTATGCCTATATATATGTTGGAAAAGCAAAACAATAAAAATTTAAAATTGCAAAAAGATGAAAAAATTATAAAACCCTCAGAAAGTAGTGTTTAGAGTGCAGATTCCTGGGCCGCAGCCCTGACACTGGAATCAGAACCTCCCTTTTTCTTGAAGGCTCTAAAATCCTGCCCGGTCTTGCCAGGTGGCAGGCCTTGGGGTAGGGCAGGGAAGGCTGGGAGCAGAGGAACCAAGCTGAGGTCTCCCCAGGGCCTGTGTGGGACCCTGGCCTGGCTGCCTCAGGATGTTTTTCCATTGGTTTTTAGAGAGAGGGAAAGACAGAGAGAAATATATCAATTGGTTGCCTCCTGCACGTGCCCTGACCAGGGCCCTGGCTGGGGAGGAGCCTGCAACCACGGTCTGTGCTCTTGACCAGAATCGAACCCGGGACCGTTGGGTCTGCAGGCTCTCTCCACTGAGCCAAACCGGCTCGGACTCTTCAGTGTTGGCTGGGAGCCACCCTGGCTGACGTCTGAGTGTCTGTTCTCACTGTTCTCCCTCCAGCTTCATGTACTGGACTGATTGGGGGACCCCTGCCAAGATCAAGAAGGGGGGCCTGAATGGCGTGGACATTCATTCCCTGGTGACAGAGGACATCCAGTGGCCCAATGGCATCACCCTGGGTATGTTCGAGGGACTGTGGTCCCCGGGGCTGAGCAAGTCTAGAGGAGAGAGGGGAGTGGCCAGGCCGCCCCCGCACACACCATGCAGCTCCCCGAGTTGTTTATCACCCTGTTTATCACCCGCCACTAAACCGCCCCCACCCCCACCCCCACCCCCACCCCAACCTCTGGCTCAGCCTCCCACACGGCAGGGGTGGTCAGAGCTGCTTTTCTGGGCACACCTCTGCTGGGTCCTTCGGGGGCTCCTTCCTGCAGCAGAGTGAGCAGGCCCAGTGGCCCCTCTGGCATCAGCACGTGACCTCTCCTTGTCCACCTGTGGGTTCTAGATCTTTCCAGCGACCGCCTCTACTGGGTCGACTCCAAGCTCCACTCCATCTCCAGCATCGACCTCACTGGGGGGCACCGGAAGACAATTTTGGAGGACAAGAAGAGGCTGGCGCACCCCTTCTCCTTGGCCATCTTTGAGGTGGGGGCTGGGAGCACATGGGTGCTCCCCTGGGGTTTGAGGGAATTCCCAGCCAAGTGCTGTTCACTGAGGCGTGAGTGCTCATGCCAACAGGTCAGGTGACATTGTCCAGTTCAGTGGTTCTCAACCTTCTGGCCCTTTAAATACAGTTCCTCATGTTGTGACCCAACCATAAAATAATTTTCGTTGCTACTTCATAACTGTCATGTTGCTACTGTTATGAATCGTCATGTAAATATCTGATTTGCAGGATGGTCTTAGGCGACCCCTGTGAAAGGGTCGTTCAACCGCCAAAGGGGTCGCGACCCACAGGTTGAGAACCGCTGGTCTAGTTCATTCAAGCCGAGACTAACTCAGAAAACTGCCCTCCACTATGAAGAGGGCTGAGACCTCTTCAGCCGCTGTTTCCGTGTTATTGTCGCCAAAAGAATCCTCAAAGGCCTGAAGCAGCAGCTCTCACACCGAGGCCATTTGCTGTCCAGAGCACTTGGGAATGCCCGGGGCTTGTGCGAGGGCTGCCATGCATCCAGGGGGGAGGCCGGGATGCTGCTAGACAGCCTGCAGGAGGAGCCGGCACGAAGGGCTGTTGGCCCCCATAGCACCCCGGTGGGGGGATTCTGCTCTAAAGAAATGGAGTTCTATTGGTAGACCCTGATTCATAATAGCCAAGAGGTGAAAGCAACGGGTGTCTGTCTGGGGTGAATGGATAAGCACCATGTGGTCCCCCCATACGGTGGAATATCATTCAGCCTTAACACGGAAGGGAATGGTGACACCTGCTACGATATGGACGAACCTGGAGGACACCGTGCTGAGTGAAATAAGCCAGTCACACAGGACGAATATTGTCCGGCTCCACTCGCAGGAGGTCCCTAAGGAGTCAGATTCAGAGAGACAGGAAGTAGATGGGGAGCCAGGGGCTGCGTGTTTAAGGAATTAAGTGTTTAAAGAATTTCCGTCTGGGAAGATGAGAAAGTCTGGAGGTGGATAGTGGTGATGTCTGCACACACAGTGAATGTATTTAATGCCATGGAACTGGACACAAAAAACGATTAAGATGGTATATTTCACCTCATGTGTATTTTACCGCAATTAACCTTTATTTTCAAAAGAATAAATGATGCTGCCACCTAGAACTGCTTCTTCCCAGAAAACCTCCGCGGTTCGGGGGCTGGGAAGGCAGTGGTCCGCCCATCCCAGTGGTTAATGGGGTCTGTCATCTTCCTCACTGCCCCTGCAGGATAAAGTATTTTGGACGGATATCATCAACGAAGCCATTTACAGTGCCAACCGCCATACGGGGTCCGACATTAGTCTGATGGCAGAAAACCTGTTGTCCCCGGAGGACATTGTCCTTTCCCACCGCCTCACACAGCCAAAAGGTGAAGGCAGGGCGCTCCCCCTCCCCCGCTTCCCTGGTAGAGCTCTGGAGTTTTCTAGAATTTTCTGACCTCATTCTTGCCCTGACTCCCTGCCTTTTGCACCTCAGGGATAAACTGGTGTGAGACAACTTTCTACTCCTACGGCGGCTGCCAGTACCTGTGTCTGCCGGCCCCACAGATCAATTCCTACTCACCCAAGTTCACCTGTGCCTGCCCTGATGGCATGTTGCTGGCCGAGGACAGGAGGAGGTGCCGCCCAGGTAGGGGACGCCAGCCTGCCTGGCACAAGTTCTGCTTCCCCCACCCTCTCGGCTCGGCCTGAGCCTCTCTTTCCCCATCTGTCAAATGGGAGAGCGAGGCCCCAGGAGGCCGTTGTAAGGACTCCTTAGCTGGGGGAACCGCAGCCTGCCTTTCTTAAATATGGGGCATACCAGCATGCGCTGGGCACTTAGACTCAGTTTACCTTTGATGTCTAGTCCACTCTTTCCCAGCTCTTTCGTGGGCTATGCCTATTTGCATATAAGTTCCCTGCTTACTCTCCCCCCAACCCCACCCCCACCCCCACTCCCACCCCCGCCTTCCCTCAGATTCATCAGTCTGTCCCATGCTTCTGTCTCTGCATCCATTTTGTCCATCAGTTCATTTTGTTCATTAGATTCCACATAGGAGTGAGATCATGTGATACTTGTCTTTCTCCGACTGGCTTATTTTGCTTAGCATAATACTCTCCAGGTCCAGGAGGGAACTGATTTTATTTATTTTATCTTTTAAATCACTTTTATTTATGTTTTTTTAATCTTTTTTTTTTTTAATATATTTTATTGATTTTTTACAGAGAGGAAGGGAGAGAGTCAGAAACATCGATGAGAGAGAAACATCGATCAGCCGCCTCCTGCACATCTCCCACTGGGGATGTGCCCGCAACCCAGGCACATGCCCTTGACCGGAATCAAACCTAGGACCCTTCAGTCCGCAGGCCGACGCTCTATCCACTGAGCCAAACCGGTTTCGGCTTTTTTAAAAAAAATCTTTATTGTTGAAAGTATTACATATGTCACCTTTTTTCCACCATCGACCCCCTCCAGCCTGCCCCTGCCCCCGACTCCCCACCCAGGCCCTCACCACCCCATGGGTTATGCATACAGCATATGCATACAGGTCTTTGGCTAATTAGGGGAGGTGGCTGATTTTAGAGCCATGTCCCTTTTCAATGTCTTTATATGTTGCTAAAAAAATTGATGATTTCATTTCAAACACTAGTATTTTTCTGAAGTCTTTTGGTACGTCCCCTCTTGCCTCCCTTAACAGTCCAGTGTTAGGAAGTTTACCCACCAGCTTCATATACTTGAATTTCCCCCAAAGTTCATAGGTGGGTTATTTTGAGGAGGAGGAGATCTCTTTTATATTTAGGGATTTAAAAAAACACTGTGGACTTTCATATGTGATTCTGAGCTTTCATTTAAAAGGAAACAAAACGAACTTGTCTCCTTTTGCTGCTGCCATAAATATTTTTGTTCCTTCATGTCAGTTCGGAACCCCGGTTCTTACTACATTTCAGCTTGGCCTTTGAGTTCCTGTGAAAACATTTTGCTATTGTGTGGTTGGTTGTTTCATTTTATTTCTCTTTTTCTGCATATCTTGATTATTTTTTACCTTACATTGAAATTTTTTAAACTTTCACAGAAAAATCGGGGCACATTTTGCTCACAGTCGCTCTCCAGTCCTTGACCAGACCTGTCCGTCCCGGCGGGTAGGAAGGAGGGGCAGAGGGGCCTTCGGCAGCATCAGAAATTCTTCCTCAGGTGCAAGCTCGTGCTCAGTGCTGGCGGCCCCGAGACGCAGGCCCCTGAGAATGGCAGCTGGGCTCTGTCCCTCAGGAACTAGCTTGAAACTGACGATATGTTGTAGCCTTAGATACCAGGACAGTAACCTTCCATTACTTCACGTGCGCTCTCGGCCGCACAGGCCAGCGTCCCTGTGCCCATTGTGCTTTCCTGTCCACAACCAGCAGCGTGGAGGAGACTGCCGCCTTCCTCCCCATCTCCTTTTTTTCTCCTTTCTTCTTTCTGCAGAGTTGGGGTCATTCGTCCTGTTTTCATAGTATTGTCCTTCTTCATTATATTCATTGTTTTGCCCTTATATCCAGAAACTTCAAAAGAAAAAGACCTTCAGATTAGTTTCAAGGCTTATGCAGGGCACACATCTCAAGGCCTCTCGTGAGACTGCAGTCAAGCTCTCAGCCAGGGCTGCAGGCAGGTGAAGGTTCGCCTGGGGCTGGCCTGTCTGCTTCTAAGATTGCTTACGCGGTAGCTGTTGCAGCAGGACTCAGTTCCATGCTGGTTACTTTCCCACTGCAGGGCCTATCCACAGGGCTGCTCCCAGTGACATGGTGGGAGGTATGGCATGTTATGATTCCCTTCGCCTCCCACCCCCAAAGTTCATATGTTGAAAGTATATTGTTGAGGCCTGGCCAGGGAGCTCAGCTGGTTAGAGCATCATCCGGATATGGCAAGTTTGCGGGTTTAAAACCCAAACATACAAGAATCAACCAATGAATGCCTAAATAAGTGGAACAACAAATCTCTCTCAAAAAAACACAAAAAAAACCCCACAAAAAAAACCCACAAACAAAGTTATAGAAAGTGTATTGTTGAAATAGAATCTGCCCTTTTCAATTCTCATCCTCAGACAAAGCCTCGATTTGGAGCTAGTGTCCATAGCACTGCAATCCCCTCTCTGAAAGCAGACCTCGGTTGCTTGTATTTTCACTGCTTTTGTTTTCGGTTATTTCTCTGTGGCCGCTGGGCTCACCGGCACGCGTTGCTGTGAGCAGCAGAGCTTTCAGAGCGCTCCTCGGCCACAGGGCACTCAGGAAACGCTTAATCTTTCAAACACAGAACCTGTAGTGACCACCCGGGGACCCAACATGACTCGCTCCACTGTGACCACTCCTGAGCTCACCACCGCCAAGATGGTGACGAAGGCCCCCCCGCAAGGTAAAGGCCGGGACCACCCTGGGCCCCGGCTCGTCCCCATGAGCATCTAGATGGGCTCGTTCGGAGGCCAGAGCATCTCGATGAAGAGCTAGGGAGCGGAGTTAGTTTGGGCCCCTTTGCTGACTCTCTGACATAGCCTGTGTATCTCTGAAGCCTCAGTTTCCCTGCCTATAAGCAAGGCTGGTAACAGTGCCCACCCACCTCCTGGTAATAGTGGGGATCCCATGGGCGAGCTCATGTGAAGAGCCTGAGCTCATGGTGGCTGCTGACCCCAGAGTCCGCCAGGCACACGGGCCCAGGAGTGTGAAGTGTTGTCCAGGCGCATTCACTGCCCTGTTTTCATGTGTGTGCCCAGCAGGGCCAGGAGTAGGGGGAGGCAGGTAAGGTACTCTTCGAGGCAGCACCTGAGGGGCACCAAGAAACTCAGGACTCAATATTTTAAAAAATCAAATTGCCCAGCTAGAGTCTGTGGGGCCAACCACCTGTTGTAAGTGAAGGTTGATTGGAGCCAGGGCCCTAGGAAGGCAGGGTCATTCAAGGGTAGCGTCAAATCCATCTGGATATTTTGTTCATCATAGGGTATTGGAATTAATTTTGATTTTTAAAAATAACTCATCGCCTAGCTGGTGTGGCTTAGTGGTTGAGCACTGACCTATGAACCAGGAGATCATGGTTCAATTCCCGGTCAGGGCACATGCCTGGGTTTTGGGCTCGGTCCCTAGTAGGGGGCCTACAGGAGGCAGGCAATCGATTATCCTCTCTCATCATTGATGTTTCTCTCTCTCCCTCTCCCTTCCTCTTTCTGAAATCAATAAAAATATATATTTTTAAAATAGCATTTCCCTGGCCGGCAGCGCTCAGTGGTTAGAGCGTCAGCCCACACACCAAAGGGTCCCAGGTTCAATTCCCGGTCAAGGGCAAATACCTGGGTTTCGGGTCTCAGCCTTTACTCTGCCGCCATTCCACTCTCTCTGAAAAGCAATGGAAAAAATATCGTCGGGTATGGACAAACAAGAAATAATAATATTAAAATACTGCTGAATTACTGAATTGGGGCTGGGGGAGCTTTAATTTTTGTGCTTGAGGCCAGTGACTCCTCACCCTAGCCTGGCCTAAGAGGAGGTCAGAACTGTGCTCTTGGTGAATTGATCAGAGACCCACCGTTTGTGTCTTTGTCCACCAGAGGGCGCCCGGCCTGGCTTTTGAGCAACCGGAAATGGAGCTCATGGACTTTTCTGGCCAGAAAAAAAAAGTCACATCAGCACGTTTCAGACATATTTCCCCCCTCAGAGTAGTTGAAGCCTTTGTTCAGCCATAAAGGAGATAAAACAGGAACTGCTGTGCTTATGGGATGCCTGGAGCCCTTCTCACTTGGGGTGGGAAGAGGGGGCGCTGTTTGAAAAGCCATCTTCGCGGACAGGCCCATCCAGGGATCTGGAGTTTGGCAAAGGATCCTTCGTAAGGGAAAAACTTCTCAAAAACGCTGCTGCTGCCCTAGATTATTGTTGCTACAAGGCTTCTTACATATGTGCAAATGCAATACTGGGTATAAACTTCGTATACACATGTCCAACAGCCGGTAGAATTAAAACCCAGATGGATTTGAACACGGTGGTAACCACAGCTCACGGGCATACTGTGGCCTGGATGTGGCTTCTTTAATCTTCCCAGCCCTTTTTTCTCTTTAGAGACCTCGACAATTTTTAAAAAGGTATATTTTTATTGATTTCAGAGAAAAAAGGAGAGGGAGAGAGAAATAGAAACATCAACCATGAGAGAGAATCATTGATTGGCTGCCTCCTGCATGCTCCCCCACTGGGGACTGAGCCCACAACTCAGGCATGTGCCCTGACCAGGACCTCCTGGTTCATAGGTCCATGCTCAACCACTGAGCCACTCCGGCTGGGCATAGAGACCTTTCCATTTTCATTTGCATGGAGCCCTTTGTTGTCTGGCTCAGGTGCATTTGCATGTGAGTGGTTATATAATGAGCTGTCTTCCCCGGCCCAATATATTTTATTAGCTGGGGACAGTTGACTCAGGACTATGGGGTTTGGTGCCATCCAACCCCGGCTGTGGAATTGGTGAAATTGTGCAGCAAAGGCTCATTACCTGGCTCAAATGCAGAGCCAGGTTGAAAATTTCACTGGGGACCATTGGGAATGTAACCACAGGCTCTGCCTCGCAGCCCATCGGTCCCTTCCCCAGTGCCTCTCAACGCTGGGCTAGCGAACCTTTAATATTCATACCACACTGAGTCCCACAACTCCAATTGCTAACAAATAAGGCCCAGGCACGAGCCATCGTGCTGCCCTTGAAACCTGGGAGGTGCTCCAAGTTCCTCGAAACCTTTAAGGACAATGGGAGGCGGCAGGTGCTCCCTTTGGGTGTCAGTCCTACACCGGCTGGTTCCCATGCCCTGCCTGAGGGTCTGAGCCTCACTTTCTCCCTTTCCCCCTGCAGCCTCGGAGGATATTCCTATCAAAGAGGACAGGAAGGAGAGGCCCCGGGGCGTGGGCTGGCTCTACATTGTCCTCCCCATCGGTAAGCCCCCCACCCGCCCTCCCTCGGTTCCCTGGCCTCCCTGCTTAGCCTCCTTCTCTCTCAGGAATGGGGTGTCCCCGCCATGTGTCCTGTCATCACTGCACTCCCCTTCCTAGCTTCATTCATTAACAAATCTAGTTGAGCGCCTACTGTATACCATGCCCGCTTCTGGGGACACAGCTGTGAAAGAAATAAACACCTCGCCCCGTGGGTGCCGACAGCGACGTTCAGATGGGGAGATGGGCCCGAGGTCCCCGGGGCGCAGTGACGGGCGCTGACACCAGGGGAGGCGAGAGCGGTCAGGGGAGAGTGTGCAGAGCGCAGGGCCCCTTCCTCAGCCTGTCAATCAGAGCTCGGTGAGCGTCACCCATTCTTCCTTTTGTGAAGAGATCCTTTTGAGGCGTCCCTTCAGCATGCAGCCTGCCCACAGACACTTTCATTTCGGTGCCAACAGTCATCCGACTGTGGGTTGACAGACATGGCAAGTGGGACCCTCACCCCCTGGTGGCCTCCAAGTGTGTGCCTGCCCTGTGTCTTCCCAGCAGAGCCCACGTCTCTCCCACCCGCTGGGCACTGGCCAGGCTGTTTCACAAACTGGGCTGTGCAAGCCCTTGGCTGTGCCCTGGGTCTAAAAAAGTAGTAGCCCCCTGTGTGGGCAAACCCAGAAGAAACCCGAAGAACCCACCACAGTTGAGCATTTCTGGGGTGAGGCGGTCGCAGAGGTCTTCAAGTGAGAGGTTGGTTATGCTCGCCGATCGCGTTTTTACAACGGGCAGTATTTCTTTAAATCAGAACAAAACCATTCACAAATAAAAAGGCTGGGGTTTGAAGGCAGCGTCACTGGCCACTTGGGGCAGCAGGGGGGGGTGCGGGCAGGGGTGACGCCCGGCCACCTCTCCACAGTGCTGCTCACCCTCCTGTGCTCCGGGGCCTTCCTCCTCTGGAAGAACTGGCGGCTGAAGAGCATCAACAGCATCAACTTTGACAACCCCGTGTACCAGAAGACCACGGAGGACGAGGTGCACATCTGCCACAGCCAGGACGGCTACACCTACCCCTCGGTGAGCGCCCCAAAGCCATCCGCACGGTTGGGGAACAGGAAGGGGGGTAAGGAGAGACCCTGAGTCATGGCAGTGAGCAGAGGGAAGCCACGGGGGCTGGGAGAGAGGGGAGGCAAGTTTAGAAGAGGTGGTTTGGGCGGGCCTCCCTAAGCAGAAGTGTATGGTGTGCAGAGGGCGCAGCATGTGCAAAGGCCCTGAGGCTGGACCGAGCCTGGTGTGTCTGAGCCCTATGGCCACTCCGCGGCCAGTGTGGCTGGAGCGGAGAGAGCGGGAACGAGGGAGGAGACAAGGGCAATGAGGGGGCCTGGCAGATGGAGGAGGACCTGTGGCCCATGGGGAGGACAGGGGCTTTGCTCAAAGTGAGGAAGGAGCTATGGAGGGCTCTGGGAAGAGGAGGGTCATGGCCTGACTTGGGGGCTCACAAGCACCCCCTGGTGGGGACTGCTGTGGCAGGACAGACTGGGGAAGGGCGAGGGCAAAATCTGACGCGGGTGCTCACAGGCGCCCTCTGGCTGCCGTGGGGGAAACAGACTGGGGTAGAGGTCAGTGGCCAGGAGGCCCGGGCGGAAGTGATTGTGCTGGTCCAGGCCGGTGATGAGGAGCAGGTGGCCTCTGGCCGTGTTTACTGGATGTTGGACTGATTATTTCCGGCGTTTATCGTTTTGTTGACAGAGACAGATGGTCAGGATGGAGGATGACATGGCATAAGCCGCTGCCTCCAGTCCTGCCTCTCCCAGAACCTGCTGCTGGTCAAGGGCAGGAAGAACACTTTCTCCCCAAACCCTTGACCTTTCCAAAACCCTTCTTCAGACCTCCGACACCCGCCCGTTCCGTTCAGAGAAAGAAGCAGCCAAAAGCCCTGCTGGCAGCTGACCTCGACGCTGGCAGCCACGGGCCTGTCTGCCAGAGCTTTGTTTTATATATTTATTCGTCTGGGAGGCAGGCGACAGAGCACACGGAATGGGTTTGGGTTGAAATATTTTTCTTGACCTTTTCTCCTCAATTGGCTCCTCACCTGAGGAACGAATGGACGGAGGGACACCAAGCAAGAGAAAGCAAGTGGCTTTGAATCGAGAGCAGGTGATGCCCACAGGGTCCCAGGCAGCTGCCGAGCCTCTAACCTCAGGAGTAAATGTGTTTACCTCTGCCGCGCAAGCCTTGGTGGACGCCAGAGTCGGCTTCTGCTCTGCCTCCCCTGACCAGGATGAAATCCGTTTCCTAAGCCGAGTCTGTGCCCTCTCCTTCAGCCGGGAAGGGACTCTGGCGCTGGTGTGGACATGGCTGAATCCAGCACACCGGGG
Source organism: Myotis myotis (assembly GCF_014108235.1). NCBI lineage: Eukaryota > Metazoa > Chordata > Mammalia > Chiroptera > Vespertilionidae > Myotis > Myotis myotis. The sequence continues at coordinate 85,154,694 of NW_023416368.1, forward strand.
TGGCCGACTGAGCCCATTCATTCAACAAAACCTCAACAGTCCCCCAGGGAAAGCCTGAGCACCCTTTGCCCTTAATATTTATCGAGTGCCCGCGATCCCCGGGCACCTTGTGTGTGAGAATAAGTGGCCTCCGACCTCTAGCTGTGTCCTTCAGCCCAGCCGTGCCCGTGCCCCAGCCCCAGCCCCAGCCCCAGCCCCAGCCCCTCCACGTGCCCGTGCACTTTTCCAGTTCAGGTTTGTACATCTGTAAAGACTACAATTCCTTATTTTGCACTGTTTTCTGGTCCGATTAGGATGGGCTCCCAGGTCGGAGAGGACCCGGGAGCGGGGAGGGGATGCGGTGCCGTCTTGCGGCCTTTCTCCCAGCACTTCAAAGCCAAGAGGTGATTATCTGGCTAATGTTTCCACTTCTATGCACCTGTCCCTGAGCCACTCCTCTCCCCGACAGGACAGTAGTCACGGATGGGTGTTCCAGCCCTGAGATGCCCCTGGGTGTGGTCATTATATGGGGCTTATGAAACAAGAATGCTTTCTGAAATGGTCACACACGTATTTACAACGGAAGAGACGGTGGGAGGGGCCGCCCCTGGCTTCCCCGTCAGTTGTGCACTACAGACCCCAGCCCCTGTGCCCAGCCTGCAGGAAACTGTGAAAGGTGTTTCTCGCTCTGAAGCCTGTAAATAGAGCCCTGAACCTAGGAGCGGGGCATTTCATTTTGCACTTTGTACATTTGTTGGAGCATTTATCACTCATATATATGAAAACAGACCTATTTATTTTTGCGAACCCTGGGTGCTGCTTTGTTGGGTGACCCCTCAGGGACCTGCATGGGGGAGAGGCCTCATCTTTCTGTACAGCTGACCCTGCAGCCCGGGTCTGTGCTCTTCAGGGGACCCGTGTCCATGTTGCCACATGGGCTGCTCTGGGGGTGGGTTTTGACTATAAACCACTGTATAGAATGTTTTTATAGTCTGAGTGTCTTACTTTGATTAAATTTCTTAAATGAACCATTTGGCTAAACCTGATGCACGTTGTCTTCTGTTCCCTCACTTCCTGCCTCTGCTGGTGGGCTGGGCTCCCCAGGGGAAGGGTCTGCGAGGGAGCCTGGCCCTGAGCTCAGGGCAGGCTCAGGCTCTGGCTGTGTTGTGCTTAGCCAGGGGGCAGCCCTGCTGGGTGCTCCCCTGAGTTGGGGTTTTGCTAAATCTCCTGCTTGTTCATTCATTCAACAAACATTTATTGGGCACCTACTGTGTGGCCAGGCCCTGTTCTAGGCATGTAGAATAAAAGACAATAAAAGTGACTAAGAGTCTGGGCCCTCAAGGACGTGACTTTTTAATTTTTAAATATGTTTTTATTGATTTCAGAGAGAGGGATAGAAACATCAATGATGAGAGAGAATCATGATGGGCTGCCTCCTGCATGCCCCCTACTGGGGATCGAACCTGCAAGCCAGGCATGTGCCCTGACCAGGAATCGAACCTGGTTCATGGGTCGATGCTCACCACTGAGGCACACCGGCTGAGCAAGGATGTACATTTTAGAAGGGGAAACATAGAATTACTATATTTTAGAAGCATGTTAAACAGGGTAATGGGACAGACAAATACCTGGCAGAGGATTTGGGCTGAATAACTGGCCATGTGAGGATCTGTGGGGAGTCGCTGGGGCTGAGACACCGGCTCCATCGAACACGGCATTTCTGCAGGGCATATCCCTTCAAACCCTTGGGCCCTCGGGGTGGTTGGTGTGAGGTCCTCTGAAAGGATAAAACAAAAGCTAAGAATGTGACTACATTTACCACTGAGACAGAAAAAAGTTTGGTGAGTCTACAGAGTCTACATAGAACTACTTGGCGAGAGCTTTGGGCGTCTGCTGTGCACACTGCAGTCCATCTCAGTACCCACACCTCCACTCCCGTGCACCCCGGCTTCACGTGAGCCTGGGCCTGTGGCCATTTCAGCATGCCCTGGAGCATGCCCTTGGACATGGCAGTCAAACCACAAATCGTCCCGGAGTATCAATTGGCTACAGTCAGAGTCCACAGCAGATCCTTGGACAGAAAGAATTCAATATAGAGACTTAAGTATAAAAACAAAGGGGGCAGGCCATGCGGTGCCACCTCACACCCATTAGAATGACTATAACAAAAAACAAAATGACAAGTGTTGGTGAAGGTGTGGAGAAATCGGAGCCCTTATGCACCGTAGGTGGGAATGTAAAATGGTGCAGGTGCTGTGGAAATAGTATGGTGGTTCCTTGGAAAATTAAAAGTAGAATTACTGCCCTAACCAGTTTGACTGGTGGATAGAGCATCAGCCCAGAGATTGGAGGGTCCCAGGTTTGATTCAGGTCAAGGGCACATATCTTGGTTGCAGGCTTGATCCTGGGTTTCTGGTTGGGGCTCGTGTGGGAGTCAACCAATGGATGTGTCTCTCTCACATCGATGTTTCTCGCTCTGTGTCTCTCCCCCTTCCTTCCACTCTCTCTAAAAATCAATGGAGCCCAGCCCATGTTGCTCAGTGGTTGAGTGTCAGCCTATGAACCAGGAGGTCACGGTCGGATTCCTGGTCAAGGGTACATGCCCAGGTTTTGGGCTCAATTCCTAGGGTGGGCGGGGGAGTGCAGGAAGCAGCTGATCAATGATTCTCTATCATCATTGATGTTTCTATCTCTCTCCCTTCCTCTCTGAAATCAATAAAAATATATTTTAAAAATAAAAAACAATGAAAACCTCGGAGATATATATATATATATATATATATATATATATATATATATATATATATATATATACACACACACACATACACATAATCCTCTGGTGAGGATTAACAACAACAACAAAAAGAATTACCATGTGATCCAGCAATTCTACTTCTAAGTATATAGATTCCCAAAGAATTAAAAGCAGTACACCAATGTTCATAGCAGCGTTATTCACAATAGCCAAGAGGTGGACACAACCCATGTCTATCGATAAATTCATGGATAAAGAAAATGGAATAATATACAATGGAATAATATTCACTTTTAAAAAGAACATTCAGACACATGTTACAACATGAACCTTGCTCAGTGAAGTGTCAGTCACAAAAGAACAGACATTGCCGTTCTAGAAGGTTCCTAGAGGAGCCAGATTCAGAGAAAGTAGGTGGTGGGTGCCAGCTGCCGAGGGTAAGGATGGGAGTGCTCGATGGGGACAGAGGCTCTGTTTGGGAAGATGAGGACGTTCTGGAGATGGATGGTCAGTGTGAAGGCACCTAATCCCACTGAATTATACACTTAGAAGTGGTAGGGGAGCCCTAGCAGGTTTGGCTCAGTGGATAGAGCATCGGCCTGTGGACTGAAGGGTCCCAGGTTCCATTCCAGCCAAGAGCATATGCCCAGGTTGCAGGCTCGATCCCCGGTTGGGGGTGTGCAGGAAGCAGCCAATCAATGATTCTCTGTCAGCACTGATGTTTCTCTCTCTCCCTCTCCCTTCCTCTCTGAAATAAATAAAAATATCTTTTTTTAAAAAATGGTAGGGGATGTCCTGGCTGGCGTGGCTCAGTGGTTGAGCATTGACCCATGAACCATGAGGTCACAGTTCCATTCTCAGTCAGGGCACATGCCTGGGTTGCGGGCTCAGTCCCCAGTAGGGGGTGTGCAGGTGGCACCCAATCAGTGATTCTCTCTCATCATTGATGTTTCTATCCTTCTTCTCCCTTCCTTTCTGAAATCAATAAAAATATATTTTAAAAAATGAAAAATGGTTAAGGTGATCAATTTTATTGTAGTGGACTACAATTAAAAATAACTAGTGACGCCCTGGCCAGTGTGCCTCAGTTGATGGGCATCGTCCCGTGCACTGAAGGATTGCCAGTTCGGTTCAACTCCCACTGAGGGCGCATGCCTGGGTTTCAGCCTGCTCCTTGGTAGGAGCTGTGCAGGAGGCAACCGACTGATATTCCATTCTCACATCAGTGTTTCTCTCTCTCCCCCTCTTCCTTCTTCTCTAAAAATCAATACAAATATTTTTTTAAAATAGTGATAATTATTTTTTTTAAAAGGGCAACTAGAAATATGCCACAGCAGAGGGAAGGCTTGGCAGGAAGGGACCGCGGGCAGGAGCATGGGGTGGGGAAGAGCACAGCTGGGTCAGGCCGCCTGGGTTGAGGGATGACCTTGGGCCCATCAAGGCCAGTTTCCCCAATAAAACCGGGGCCAAGGCTAATCCACCTCCCGTTCTGTGATCTGGTTGGAGGCGAAGGCCAGGAGCCGCAGGGACTGCTATGGTTTCTGTCCACAGGGTGGCACTTCCTTCCTTCCTTCCGAGCTTTGTCTTGGGAAGGCTCCAAAATGCCTCTGGGGTGAAAGCTGAACTGGCCAAACAGGAAGCTTCAGGGGCTTGCACTGGGCGGTCAATAATTGGGTGATTGACTGAGCCCATGCTCAGCCATGTGGCAAAGGGGACAATGAACTTGAATGGCCTGCACAGGGGAGTTGGCCAAGCGATGGCTGGAGGACGAGTACCTGGGAGAGGCAGAGGGAGCGAGGTTTCTGGTATCTGGCCTGGTGGCTCTCTTGAAGGAGGGGTCACTATTACCCATCAGGCACCCCGCTGGGCACGGACTATGGCGCCGACTGTGGTTAGAGCTTTGTGACATACAGGGTGCACGTGTCTGCAGGATGAACTCATCCGCTCCCTGCGGTGACCGGCACCCACTTTACAGATGGGGAAGGGGAGGCTCGGGGTCCCTGGACCGACTCCCCTGGCCTTTCCCCCACCAGCCTGGGACGGTCACCATGGGGGTGACCCCCTTTCTGGCTGCAGTCCTCTGGGATGTCACCAGGTACAGCTCAGCCCCCTTGGCTGTCTGGCCAGCCCCCCGGCCTATGGGCTTGGCCCGCACCCAACGTGCTGGTCCTGGAAGGGCAGGGGCGGCAGTCTGGAGTTTGGGGGCTGCCTCCCCAATACGGGTGCGGGCTCGACAGCTCTGGCAGGTCGGGGTGGGTCGCAGAGGAAGCTGCTCCCCGGAGCCCGATCTCTACACGCCCTCTGATGCTGCCGGCCCCCAGCCCTGGCATCCCAAACCACAGCTGCCTGTGGTGAGTCAGGCTGGAGCCTGCGGGGCTGGGCCCAGGTCCTCTGGAGGAAGGGGGAGAAGGGGACGGGGAGAGCTGCCCCCCAATGCCCTGCCCGGGAGGGGGTGGGGGAAAGCAGCACCCTCTCCCCCTGAGATGAGGAGGGAATGAGGCTGAGGGGGTGTGAGCTTGTACAGGTCCCGTCACCCACCCTGGGCTGGTCGCCTCCCCTCCAGGCAGCTCAGCTCCGGTTTCATGCAGCTTCCTGGCCTCAGCACAGGGGCTTCCTCCTCCCCCGCCCCGCCCTCCCAGCCCAGCTGTTCCCACTCAGCCTGGCGTCCTCTCCCACGCGGCCCGGGATGGAGGAGGGGCCTGGGAGTTCAGTGAGACCAGCACCCTGGACTCCGAAATCCTCCTGTCTCACCGACTGCAGGCCCAGCGTGACCACGCCTGTGCCCTCGGGTCCCCTCGGCCCTGGCCGCTTTGTGGTGGGCACCAGCCTTCGCACTTTGCTGTCCCTTCTGCCGGGATCGCTGGCTCCGCCCTTCCGTCCCCTGGGGGCTCAGGTCTGGGCTCTCAGGACACCTCCTCCCTGGGCCTCCTACAAAGCCCTCGCCCCCCCACCCCCCCACATTCCAACAGCATTTATCAATAACTGAAATGACCTCGGGGTTAAATTCCAGGTCTGGATCCAGTTCAAACCCCAGCTCTGCCAACATCAGCTGCCAACCCTTACCTGTAAGGAACCGCGGAGCCAGCACACAGCACCTGCTCAACCCTGATGCCATGGCCTCCACTGGAGCGCGGCTTCCTGGACGGGGTGCAGGTCACAGATGTGAGCCCACATTTCTAAGTCAGTCCTGGGACCACCGTGCGGGCGGATCAGTGTGGGCCACACACGGAGGGTCCCAGGGCATCCAAACAACGCTGTGCCGACGCCCGGAGGCCCGTCCTGCTGGCCGTCCCCCAGCCGCTCGCGGGAGGTGCGGGCGAGGGGTGCGGCCTCAGCACCACCACCTGTCCGCCAGGTGACCGGGCGTGGGCCTATCTGACCAGCAGCCACTGGTCCTGAACGACCTCACTACCCGAACCCAGGCCGCTTCTGTCACCCTTAGGGCTTGGCCCAGTGCAGGTGCTCGTCCAGCTCTCACTGGTCTCTTTCTATCCGTGCGACCTGGACAAGGCGCAGACCCTCAGAGGCTCCCTCTCGTCTGAAAAGGGAAGCGACCCTGGGCCCTGCTGCCCTGGCCGGGGACCTAACTGGCCCGGGCCATGCCCGTCTGTAACGTAAACCTTCCTCAGGGCTCAGGATGGGCCGGGCCCGCGCTGGGGGTGGGGTGCGCGCAGGATTAGGAACGGGCGGGGTGTGGGGTTGACCCTCAGTTCTGTAGTCTGGTGACCTGGTTCCCCACTCCCTGGTCCTGGGGACATGAATCTTACTCCTTCCTCCACAGGCTGGGCCTAACGCGCAGCGGCCTCTGGCCAGCCTCCAGGATTCAGAAAAGAGCTGGTGGCTGCCCGTGGAGAGGCTCCAAGAGTGGGCGGGGGGTGGGAGCAGGGGTGCAGGCTGGAGGCTGTGGGCCTGAGCCTATCCTGCTGGCTGTCCCAGGCATCTGGCCAGATCCCGGCAGTGAGTCAGGGCCGAGGCATGTTGGAGGGCCAGGGCCGCTCCCGGCCCCTGTGAGCTCAGCACCTCCCTGAACCCCTCCGCCCACAGGGCCCCGGCCAGCCACGCTCCCACACACACTTGCTCACTCCTTCGGGTCAGTCCCTGGAGACGGGGGTTTAGGGGACAGACACGGCCCCTTCCTCCTCTTGGGGGAACCGAGCTGCAGGCAGGCACCGGCCTCCGCGGCCCCTCCGGGAACCCCACGCCTGCTTTCTCTCGGGCGCTCCAGGCTCAGGGGGAAATACGCTCTCCTGCCCTGGACTCTCAGCTGGGCTGGGGGCGCTCCTGGCACCTTCCCCCACAAAGGTGAGCAGGTGGGAGGCCAGCTGTGCTAGCAGGAATGGCCACCAGAGTGACCGCTGTTATTTAGCTGACCACGGGCCAAAGCCTGTTCTGGCTGAGGCTGCAAGGCTGGTGGGCAGCCTTAAGGGGGGGGGGTCCCCCTGGGACACTGGCAATGGCCGGAAACACTTGTGGGTGTCACACCTGAGGTGGGTGCTCCTGGCATCTAGCAGGTGGAGGCCCGGGGATGTTGCTGAATGTCCTGCCATGTCCAGGGCTGCCCACCACAGACAATGACCGGCCCGGCGGTCACCAGGGCTGCGGTGGAAAACCCTAGTGCAGGTCGTCTGTTGCCCTTTAGGCGTGGGTGGTGCAGACGGGGGCTCTGCTCCCACTTCACACGCTACCGATCTGCAGCAGCAGCAGCCCAGGGCCGTGTGAGCAGGCACAGCCAGGCGCTGGCACGCAGCAGGGCCCCTGGAGTTCTGGAACCGTGAGCCGAATGGGCGATCGGCCCTCTTTACTGGTCCGTCTCCCTGGAGCCCCACAGGCAGCTTCCTTGCCCAGGACCTCCGTGGTCGGGGCTGAGTGCCCACTGGATGCTCAGGTGCTGCTAGAACTTCCTGTCCGCTGCCTAGAATGCCCGTCTCTGATTAAAACACGAATCGTGCTTATTGTAAACACTTCAGTGGTATAGAGGTGGGCAGAACCCAACACCCAGAGGGCCTGGAACAATCTACTGGCTTCGGGCACAGCTGTACCAGGGGCAACAGGTGTCCACGGCTCTACTTCTCTCCCCTCAGGCAGGCAGGCCGCGAGCTTCCCACCGAGTAGTGCCAGATCACCGAAAATGAGCTTTAGATGAACACCGATTGGCCGGCCCTGGTATGGTTCCATGCTTCTCAGTTAGGGTTTATTTTGACTGGGATAGGAACACAAAAGTAACCATGGCACACGGGCTAGTTTAGGTCAACCTCTTCTCCCCTTTAAAGAAGTCCACGGCTGACACCAGCTCTCCCATCATCAGATCCCAGTTCTGTGTCGCCCCCAGAGCGCGGCACCGCCCCTTTCTTGTGGAATGTGGATGCCGGGTCTCCAGCCATCACACCCAAATTCCAGGGAATAAAGGGTAGGGGAAGGAAAGCGTATACTGCCTTGCCTTTTAAGGATCCTTCTCGAAGTCTCATACAACACTTCCACTTACATGGCTCAATTTAGCTGCAAAAGAGGCTGGGAAATGAGTTTGGACCAGGCACAGCTCCAGGGTGGCATCCGCTCACCTGTGACTCCTCCATGGGGCAGAGGGATCCTTTCCACCTTCATCTGTGCCCTGGGTGCCTAGCACAGTGGCACTCACAGACACGCTCTGAATGAATAAAAAAGGGCCAAACTTGAATAATAAATGATAAAGACCCAGAATTTGTCATCATACACTATGGTGTCATTTGTACAGTGTTGTCACAGATGTGAAGTCACAGGCCTGGCACAGGTAAGTCAGTTCCCTATGGTTACCTGGCCCAGGGCAGTCCAGCATCTGAGGCAAAAAAGTTGGGGATGGGGGGAGCCCGGAGAATTCAGTAAAAATCCCATTTATGTTTAAACACTTGTTAAAAATATATTTTTATTGATTTTAGAGAGGGAGAGAGATAGAAACATCAATGATGAGAATCACTGATCAGTTGTCTCCTGTACATCCCCTACTGGGGATCGCGCCCGAAACCCAGGCATGTGCCCTTGGCCGGAACCGAACCTGGGACCCTTCAGTCCGCAGGCTGACACTCTATCCACTGAGCCCAACCGGCTAGGGCTAAACGTTTAATTTTAAGCTGATCTCACCACCAAGGCACTAACCACACACCACAAACGATTCCCATTATGTGCAAGACAGTCCGAGCGGCTCCCAGCTACCACTCCGTGTCCACCAAACTCCACAGGTAGTCGCTGATGAACTTCTTGGAGAGCTGGGTGCTGTCCAGGTGGATGGGCTGGGCCACGCTGGGGCCACGATGGACTGAGGGCACGATGTAAGGAAACCCGACGCACAGCCCCCTCCATGACCCCCCAGCCAGAGGATAACGCCTTCAAAATGTGTTAGTAAGATGTTTAGAGCCCTGGCCGGTTTGGCTCACTGGACAGAGCGTCAGCCTGCAAACTGAAAGGTCCCAGGTTTGATTCCGGTCAAGGGCACATGCCGGGGTTGTGGGCTCGATCCCTGGTGGGGGACCTGCAGGAGGCAGCCAATCCATGATTCTCTCTCATCATGGATGTTTCTATCTCTCTCTCCCTCTTTCTTCCTCTCTGAAGTCAATAAAAAAATATTTTTAAAAAAAAGATGTTTAGAGACAAACAGATTTTTGTGAAGAAAAATTTAAGCTCTAATAATGCACCATATTGTTTTTTAAATTGTGGTAGAATAGGTATAACATGAAATCTACCATCTTAACCACTTTTTTTTTAAATCCTCATCCGAGGATATTTTTCCATTGATTTTTAGAGGGAAAGACAGAAATACCGATGTGAGAGAAACACATCGATTGGTTGTCTCCTGCACGTGCCCCCACCAGGGCCCAGGCCAGGGAGGAGCCTGCAACCGAGGTCCATGCCCCTGACCGGAATCGAACCCGGGACCCTTTGGTCCGCAGGCCAACGCTCTATCCACTAAGGCGAGGGCACCATCTTAAGTGTGCCATCAACACATGAATATTGTTGTGCAACCATCACCACCATCCATCTCCAGAACCTTTTCATTGTAAAACAGAAACACTGCCCCCATTAAACACTAAGTCCCCAGCCCCTGAAACCTACCATCCACTTCCTGTCTCTATGACTTTGATTCCTGAGGCGGGGGAGGAGCCTGCAACTGAGGTCCATGCCCTTGACAGGAATCGAACCTGGGATCTCATGTAAGTGCCATCTTACAGTATTTATCTTTTTGTTCCTGGCTTATTTCACTCAGCACGTCCCCCAGGCTCAAGCAGGTTGTAACGCGTCAGAATGTCCATTCCTTTAAGGCTGAATACTATTCCACTGTATGTGTGCGCTCCATTGTTCATCTGGCTAAACAGCAATGAACACATGGGTTGCGCCCACCCTCTGTGACCAGTGCTACTATGAACAATGATGTATCTGTCCCAGTCCCTGCTTCCAGCTCTTTAGTGTTTGCACTCGGAAGCGTACAGGACCGCCACCCTGTTCCACAGCGGCCGCAGCCCTTTACATCCCACCAGCAGTGCACAGGGCGCCTTTTCTCCACAAAGGATACTGCCTTTGATCATCTCCGGTTCACACTCATAATCCCACTCGATTTTACTAATTCGGTGATAAAGCTGAGCCACATACCTGTATAAGAATACAAAAAGAGAGAGAGAGCGAGAAAAGAAAGTTTCCCCAGCAGCAACCCCCGAAAAAAGCTGTGGACTGAACACACAGGCTCAGGCACACACTCACTGGCATGTGTGGGACCTACATGGCGGCAGGGATGGTGACCGTTGTGTCGTCGTCAACCTCCTTCTCCTGTTTTTCGAGATCGGCCTCCACCTCCTTGAGGTCCTCTAGCTCCCTGGTGAGCTGAGTAGAGCAGGCAGTTAAGGATCCGACTTTGGAGGGAGGGCTGTCTACATGCTAAAAGCAGCCCCATGGGGCCCAGGGCTCCTGGCTCCAAGCACACCTCCCAGGAGAGGCGGAGGAAAGGATATAGGAGGCTGGCCTTCAGGTGAGTGTCCTCCTCGCTGGCCTTCTGAAGCCTGGCTTCAATCTGCTGCAGTTCAGCACCCCCCTGGCACGCCTGCTCCTTCGCATCAAGAAGGCTCTGGGCAACATTCTTCTCTGCCTTGAGGATCTCTGCGGGTGGAAGAAGGTGGAGGCCCCTCAACTCGGGCTTCCTGGGGTCTGTCCTGGGCGAGCCCGAGGAGGAGGCTGTGGTTCACGGGCCTGTGGCCTCAACTACCCCCCATCAATGGCGAACGGTCCACTTCCCTGTCTGCAGCTCCCCAACCCATTCATCCTATTTCCGAACACCCACTAGACCAGTGGTTCTCAACCTTGGCTGTGCATTAGAATCACCTGGGAATCTTTTCAAAATCCTGATTTCTGGGCCCCGTCCTCCGGAAATCCTGTTTCTTTGTTATGGGGTGGGGCCACAACATTAGTAACAAAGAAACAGAATTTCCGGAGGATGAGGCCCAGAAATCAGGATTCTAAAAAGATTCCCAGGTGGTTCTAATGTGCAGCCAAGGTCGAGAACCACTGCACTAGACAGTTCCGCCTGGACCTCGTGTAAATACTGCCATTTCACTGAAACACATTTGAATCCACACAAAGTTAATTAATGAATTATTTAAGGTTCTTCTTGCACACCTAATCTTAATTTATAACATCACCGTCCCTACTGTTGCCCAAGCAAGAAGCCTGGGACTGACTCACTTTCTGCATCCAATTGGCCATCCAGGCCTGACAGCTCCCCCTGCCTCCCTGGTGCAGGTCCTCTGTCCCTCGAGGGCCAGGGACCCTGGACAGCCTCCCCCATGTACCCTGGCTTGGTCTCTCCTGTTGCCAATCTGCCCATCCTTTCTTCCCTCTCCCTTCAGAGTGGCTGCACCCGAGGCCAAACGTGAAGTCACTCCCCTACTCAGAGACCTCCCATGGCTCCCCAGTGTCTCCAGGACAAGGTCCAGGGCCCTTTGGGCATCTTCACTATTCCTGCCAGCCTCCTTTCTCCCTACTTTCCACCCCACCGCGTGTTTTCCTCTCTGCTCTGGCTGCAAAGATGCCTCCTTCTGCAAATGCCACATTTTTCAGTCCTGGGCCTCTGCCTGCCTGTCCTCCCTGGGACACATCCGGACCTCCTGGGGAATGCCAGGCAGGGGGACACTCTCTTCTCCCTCCTGGGGGATGACTGTGCCCCCATGACAGCCCCTATCACATTGAATTACTTCTTCCTCTAACCAGAGATTGCATCTTACAGCCACCATGTATCGCCAGCACCTACTCAGAATAAACTCAACATCCCGAAAGATTAAACACACCTTAAGGTAACTGTGTTCCTTCCCATAGAGTTGGAGGAACCTGCCAACAGATTGAAAATGCTCCTCAAAGGCTGGCATTTAAGGGTTTAACAAAGTGACATTAAGTTAATTTTTAACCAAAGTATTATTACACGTATATGGTTGTGAACATTTTTACACACACACACCCCTCTAAGCCTCTCCACCCCTCTGGGGCAGGGACTTTCCACTCTTCACCAGTTTCTCAGGCACCGGCCTTCATAGTTTCGGTAATTCGCTTATGCTGCTTTCTTGGTTTGTCTGTCTGAGATGTGCCTGCCGATTTCCTGTTCGGAGAGCCGAGGGCCTGGCTTTCTTAGGAGCCTTCCTGCCCCTTCTCCACTCACCCTCCTGAGTGTGGCCCCCTGAGCAGGACAGCCTGGCAGCCCCTGCTCAGCGCATCCTCCCGCCCCTCCCACCATCTGAGAGGTCCAGGGACATGTCCGCAGGCACACAGCTCCGAAGCCTGGATTTGAACCCGATTCACTGACTCAGCGCCCCAGCTCCTAGAACACGGAATCCTCTCTCCAGCCCCAAATCCAACCAACTGTGGCTCAGGGCTACGAGTCTTATATTTGATGGAGTCTTGGATTCGACAAAAATGATGCTATTTATCCAGTGTTCTCTCCACATCGATCTATTTAATCCTCTCCATGGCCCGGGCTCCCCCCAGCTCCTTAGGGTTCCTGCTAAAACATCACCTCACACGGCCTTCCTGACCCCGCCCCCAAACATCACCCCTCCGCCCTACACATCCTAGTCTTCCTCCTGCGCCTGTCGCCTCCAGACTATTCATTTTTCTGTTTATTGCGCGTCATACCTCTACTGGCAATCAGCTCCCCTAAGGGATTTTGTTTTGTTCTCCGCTGCCATCCAGGTGGGCACCGTGCCTGGCACAGCAGGTGCTGCGTAAAACCTCTAAATAACCTTAGGAAGTGGAAGTGCTGGGCTTCAAACCCGGCGCCCCCAGTCCCTGCTCACCGAGCGCTCGGAGCTGCGCCAGACGCCCAACCCCTCTACTCACCACTAAACCCTGAAGGTGGCTGCTGTCCTGCAGCCCATGTCTCGGGTGGAGAAACTGAGGCTCCGAGTGAGCAGCGCCCGCCCGCTAGCCCCAGGGGAAGTTGGCAGAGGGTTGGGGGCACCCGGGAGGGAGGGAGGGGCTTTGGCGGCCGGCCTGGCCGCACCTTCCCAAGAGGAGGGCCTGGGTCCCGGCCTCGCCCCCGCCCTCACCTCGCAGCTGCTGCTCGGCGCCGTCCTGCGTCTCCAGCAGCCGCTCCAGCATCTGCCCGTAGCGCCCCAGTAGCCGCCGCTGCTGCGCCGCGGCGTGGTTGGCGCCCAGGAGGCTCAGCAGCCCCTGGCACAACTCCTCCATGTCGCGGAAGGCCGCCATGACTGTGTGAGCGCCCATCCCGCGCAAATTTAACTGCTTGCTGGGTCCGCCCCCTTCCTGAAGAGACCCATTCCTATTGGCTTGATCCTCCGCCAGTCATTAACAATGGGAGACGCCCCTCTGGTCTGGCCTAGTACGCCTGCGCCGGGTCCTGCGTCAGTCATTGGCGATGGCCAATCGACGCAGGGAGGCGGGTGCCTCCAGGTCCTACCTGACGCGCCTGCGCAGACAGGAAAGCGGCTGCTAGAGCTTGAAGCTGCGGGTACCTCCTTAGTTGGAGCACCTGCAGCAGGCAGGGCGGCGTTCTAGGGGCCAAGCAGGGAGTTGCTTCTAGTGGATCTGAGGTTTACAGTGTGCGTGGGAGACTCACAATAAATAAGTAAATTCTATAAGTGGCCGCATAGCAAGATGGAGTCTACAACCAGATTTATTGGATTCCAATCCCAGCTTTGCTACTTACCAGCTGTGTTACCTTGGGCACATAATTCCATCCCTCTGTGCCTCACTTTCCTTCTCAATAACATGAAGATCATCATTGTACTTGCTTCAGGGTTGGCGTGAGATTAAATGAGGACGATCTCTGTGACTCAATAGCCATAGAGGTGTTAAATAAAACATATGAGCCCTGACTGGTTTGGCTCAGTGGATGGAGCGTCGACCTGCGGACCGAGGGGTCCCAGGTTTGATTCCGGTCGGGGGCATGTACCTTGGTTGTGGGCACATCCCCAGTGGGGAGTGTGCAGGAGGCAGCTGAATCGATGTTTCTGACTCTCGATCCCTCTCCTTCTCCCTTCCTCTCTGTAAAAAATCAGTAAAATATATTTAAAAAACACATATGAAATGCTAGCTGGTGAGGTGCTTAACGCACCAAACAGTAGAGGAAAGACAAACTGCACCCTTGTGACATGTTCCTCCATCTGAGGTGAAGAAATAAAAGCAGTGGGTCATGATCAGCCGTTTCTACAAAATGTAATGGAAAAATTCAGTGCATTGTGTATGGAAGGTTAGTTAAGTTCTTGTATTGTTTGGGGACACTCTAAATTCTGCATTTGTGTCCTGGGTGTGGCAGGTTGTAGTTTTGAAAAATGACTACAGAAATACCGTAGTTCCAACCTTGCCACTCCCCATCAAAAGCTAGACCCTAACTCCTTTCCTCTTTAACATGGGCAGGACTTCGTGCAACAAATAGCATGTGGCAGAAAGGACACTGTGCAACTTCCAAGCATAGGTCAGAAACTAGGATACATCTTTTGCCTGGTGATAGCTCTCTCTCAGACTTGGGGTGCTCCCAGCCCAGGCAATGTGAAGGTCCCAGATAAGCCAATGAAGCACCAGACAAATGAGTGAATATTGAAATGATTCCAAATCCCAGCCTTCACGCCACTCAGCTGACACCGAGAGGAGCAAAAATGAGTTGTCCCCATCAAGCCCTGCTCCAACTGCAAATCTGTGCGCAAGATAAATGTCATTGTTTAAAGCCAGTAAATTTGGGGGTAATTTGTTACACAGCCATGACACCTGAATGGCTGGGCCACATGTGAAATTCGTTTTACTATCAGTTACATAAAAATATCATTGAAAGTCCCTGCTACAGCAGCAAGACCTCATTATAAGAAAGAAAACATGAACAGGATACTTTGAACCGGAACACCTGCTGTGAAGGCAATTAAACAGGGTCATGGGATAGTCACTAGATTTGGGGTGGGGGACGGTGATCAGGATTGGACTTCCTGAGCAGGAGCGTTATGAACTAGGACCTGAGTGATGAAAAGGTGTTGGAATACAAACAGCCAGGGAGAAGAAAGAGCAAGTGCAAAGGCTGCTGAGGTGGGGAAATTCTTTAATTTGTTTAAGGCAGGGGTCCTCAAACTTTTTAAACTGGGGGCCAGTTCACTGTCCCTCAGACCGTTGGAGGGCCGGACTATAGTTTAAAAAAAAAACTATGAACAAATTCCTGTGCACACTGCACATATCTTATTTTGAAGTAAAAAAACAAAACGGGAACAAATGCAATATTTGTATTTGCATGTGGCCCGCGGGCTGTAGTTTGAGGACCCCTGGTTTAAGGAATAGCAAGGGGGTTGGCGTGGCTGGAGAGGGGTGAGCAAGAGGGTTGCCAGGAGCCCTGAAGTTCTCTCTGGCATAACAGGAATTATTGGAAGACATTAAATAGGGGTAAACTAGGGAAGATCTCGATTCCAGATCTTCTGGAATCGAGGGAACTTGCGGGCTGACTGGATGTATAAAATGAGGAAGAGAGTTTAGGACCCCAGAAGACGATCCCCAGATTTTGGGGGTTAAGAAGCTCCCCAGCCTTTGTCTCATGGACCAGCTAGAAGATTTAGAAGTCATGACACCTGCCCTGGTCAGTGTGTCTCCGTTGGTTGAGTGTCATTCCGTGCACCAAGAGGTCACAGGTTCCATTCCTGGTCAGGGCACATGCCTGGGTTGTGGTTGCAGCCTGGATCCCCAGTAGGGCCACTCAGGAGGCAGCGCAATTGATACTCCACTCTCACATCGATGTTTCTCTCTACTTCTCCCTTCCTTTCTAACCATCAGCAGGAACACCTGTAAAAGACGCCGCGGCACCTGAGTTATTTCCTGCAGAAATATTGGTGTCTGGTGTCTGGCATGGAGCCTGGTCCCCAGAGTCAGCACTCAAGGCCAGTGCTGCTCACCCTCCTGGTGGCTGAGCAGTGGATGATGACATGGCTCTGTCACCATCAGCTGCGTGACCTTTGGAGGCAGGAGCTCACCTTCTGTGCCTGAAGGCAGTGGGGTGGATTACTTAACAAGGCAGAATGAAATAATGAGGAGATAAGGCCTGGGATTTGGTTTCTGGCTCTGCAGTTTACCTGTGACCTTGGCAAGTTCTTAACCTTTCTAAGCCACGGGCTAATGATAGCTCTCTTATCAGCGGGGGGGGGGGGGGGGGGGGGGGGGGGGGGGGGGTTGGGGAATAGGGGGTGTTCAAGAGATAAAAGCCATTTGAAATTGCACAACCATAGCCTGACAGATATAAATGCTCTGGTCAAAAAGGCCACTCACCTCTCCTCCAAAAAGCAAAGTTAGAACCACTTCATAGCCAGTAGCATGGCTACTATTAAAAAAAAAGCAAGCCAGCCCTGGCCAGTGTGGCTCAGTTGGTGGAGCACCATCCCCCTACACCAAAAGGTCATGGGTTCGATTCCGGGTCAGGGCACATAGGTTACAGGTTCGACCCCAGTTGGGGTGTGTGTGAGAGGCAGCCAGTTGATGTGTCTCTTTCACATTTCTCTCTCTCTCTCTCTCTCTCTCTCTCTCTCTCTCTCTCTCTCTCCTCTCTCTCTCTCTCTCCCCCCCTCTCTCTCTCCCTCCCTCCCTTCCTCTCTCTAAAATCAATAAATGTATCCTCCTGTGAGGATGAAAAACAAAACAAAGGAAAATAAGTGTTGGCAGGGATGTGAAGAAGTCGGAACCCTTGTCATTGTTGGTGGGAATGTAAAATGGTGCAGCCACTATGGAAAACAATATACAACAATAAAGAATTTAAATAAATAAAAACACACACAATATCGCAGCCCCCCCAACCCCATTACAAAGAATTACCATGTGACCTAGCAGTTTCACTTCTAAGTATATACCCCCCAAACTGAAAGCTGGAACTTGAAGATATTTGTGTGGTAGGCAGGTAGACAGGAGCAGAGCAAGGACGATGGGCCAGGCACAGAACACAGAAGGTCACCAGGACGGAAAGCCCTAGGTGCCCAGCAGGTGTCAGGTGGGCTCCCACCCGGTGACATTTCCTCCCCTAGCACAGCAAGGGTCCCCTGGTGGTTTGGACCTGCCCCTCTTCCCCCCACCTTGGATAACATCTCCTGCCTACAGATTACATCTAGGCCTCAGTTGTAGTTCAGCTCCAGGCCCAGAAAAGCAGCAAAACCAGACCAGCGACCCCATGGCTGGCTGCAGGACCAACTGCATTGGAGAGTGAATCCGTGGAGACCTTGACCTGCAAGGACAGACTGGAAAGCTGATGAACATTCTATTAAGATCTTCCCCTGGCAGCTCCCCTAACATCTTCACCCTCAAAACCCTCAGGACTGAGGCTACAGCTCACTCTCCTCCTAGGAGCTTGCCCATGCTATTTGTTTTTTCGCTTTCCCCTTCCTTTCTGCCTCCCCCAGGCACGTTCCCATTAGCTTCCTCACTCCCAAGTCCCAAGGCTCCTCCTTTCCCCTCTATAACTTGCTTCCTAAGCCCGTTTCATCTAGGAGTTGCTTCTACCTCTGTGAATTTCCAAATAAATGTTCTCCTATGGTGCGAGCCTCGCTCTGAAATCTTTCCGTGGCTAGGTCGCTCAACCCAGGTCTGGTCCGACCCTCCCAGTCTAACACCTACCCTGCGCCTGCATTTGTACACCAGCATCACTGACAGTAGCCAACAAGTAGAAGCCATCAGGTGTCTATTGTTGGATGAATGAATAAACAAGGTGTAGTATGTATATACTATGACATATTATTCAGTCTGAAAAAGGGAAGGGCATTCTGCCATATGCTACAACACGGATGGATCTTAAGGATATTATGCTAAGTGAAATAAGCCAGACACAGAGGACAAATCCTGTATGGTTCCACTGATGTGAGGTCCCTAGAGCAGGCAAATTCATAGAGACAGAAAGAATGGTGCCTGGGGGTGGGGGGTGATGAGTTAATGTTTAATGGGGACAGAGTTTCATTTTAGGAAGATAAAGAGTCCTGGAAATGGGTGGTAGTGATGGCTGCACAACAATGTGAATGTACTTGCCTGAAACTTAAAAATGGCTTAGCCCAGCCAGTGTGGCTCAGTGGTTTAGTGCCGACCCATGAACCAGGAGGTCATGGCACATGCCCTGGCGGCAAGCTCGATCCCCAGTAGAGGGTGTGCAGGAGGTAGCTGATCAATGATTCTCTCTCATCAAATAAAGCAAGAAACTGGGTGGTTTCTACCCCTCTCTCTCTCTCCCTTAAATCAATAAAAACATATTTAAAAATCATATATTGCAGGGAAAAAATCATATATTGCCCTGGCTGGTGTGGCTCAGTGGTTGGAGCATCCACCTGGGCACCCAAGGGCTGTGGGTTTGATTTCCCGGTCAAAGGCTTGTACCTGGACTGCAGGTTCATTCCCAGGCCCTGGTCAGGGCATGTTTGGGAGTGGGCCAATGTGTCTCCCTCCCATCGATGTTTCTCTCTCTCTCTTCCCACCTCCCTTCCACTCTCTCTAAAAAAATCAATGGAAAAATATACTCAGGTAAGGATTAACCAAAAAAATCATTTTAATCATGTATTAAAAAAATTAGCTTGGCGGGCATGGCTCAGCGGTTATCAAGTTATGAACCAGGAGGTCGTGGTTCTATTCCCCGTCAGGGCACATGCCGCTTGGGTTGTGGGCGTGATCCCCAGTGTGGGGCGGAGGCAGCCAATCAATGATTCTCTCTCATCATTGATGTTTCTCTCCCTCTCCCTCTTCCTTCCTAAACTCAATAAAAAAATATTTTTAAAAAATGAAAGCAAGAAACTGGGTGGTGGTGGGGATGGGTTCTTAAGCATTAGCCGAACAAGATTAGCTAGCGAAGAGGACAAAACGGTCCTGGGCCATTACTCGTGAGAAACAATCTTTTTTAAAACAACTAGGGCAATCTTTTTTAATTTTTATTTTATTTATTTTTATAAATTATTATTTTTTAAAAAATATATTTTATTGATTTCTTACAGAGAGGAAGGGAGAGAGATAGAGAGTCAGAAACATTGATGAGAGAGAAACATCGATCAGCTGCCTCCTGCACACCCCCTGGGGATGTGCCCGCAACCCAGGTACATGCCCTTGACCGGAATCGAACCGGGGACCCTTCAGTCCGCAGGCCGACGCTCTATCCACTGAGCCAAACCGGTTTCGGCTATAAATTATTTTTATTGATTTCAGAGAGGAAGGGAGGAGAAATAGAAACATTAATGATGAAAGAGAATCATTGATCGGCTGCCTCCTGCACGCCCCCTACTGGGGATTGAGCCTGCAACCGGGCATGTGCCCTTGACCGGAATAGAACTTGGGACCCTTCAGTCCGCAGGCTGCTGCTCTATCCACTGAGCCAAACCAGCCAGGGCAAGAGAAACAATTTTTTAAAAAGTGTTCCAAAGGCCCCTCTTGGCTCACAAACCCCCCTGAAAAACTGACAAGCGCAGTGGACCTTCCCCTCAGAAATACACGACTCTGCATAAAATTCCTGGGACTTCCTAAAACCTCTGAAACCCACCCATTATCTCCTGGTTGAGCAATCCGGAGGTAAAACAGAGGAAGTGAGAAGTCAGGAGCGCAACCATCAATCACCTTTGGAGGGAGGGAGAGGAAGGGTCGGGGTTGGAGGAAGGGCCCAGGCTGCCCCACTTCCTGTCCTGGTGCTGGTGATGCGAGGGTGTTCGGTTTGCGAAAAGCCAGGGAGCCATGTGCTTTGTGCATGACTTCGTCAGGTCTGATCAAGTAACTGAATCGACACCCCCTCCCCTGGGAAGTGACCTTTAGGCCACTTCACAGCCGACATCCCATTTGCTAAGACCCTCCCAGAAAAAGCCCGCCTAGAGCCCTTTAAGATCTCCGATTCCTTGTCCCTGGGCGCTGGTGCCATGTGGGGGCTCAGCGCATCTGGGTTTCCAGGTGACCTAATACATTTATAATTCCTCACCACTTTGGCCTCGTGCTTCCTCCTTCGGCAGCCCTAGCAGACTGGTGCACAACATGTATGTATGTTGCATCTCAAAAAATAAAACAGCAAATCATTTTAGAAAAAGGGTTTGGTAGGAGATACTCCGAACTGTTGACACGGCAGGTGTTCACACTAAGTGGACCACGGCACCCTCCACTATGCCACACACTTCTGTATTGTTTGAATGTTGCCTTTTACAATTGCTATGAACTATTATTCTGTCACGAGGAAACGCAATCTGTAAGGATTTTGTTTGAGGTCTTCACTGTGCGTCTTTGTTAGAACTTTTTGCCACAATGGCAATGTTTTCTACCTCTGGAGGCCAATATAATAGCCACCGGGCACAAGTTAATGATAACTAATTCATATTTAGCTGGAAACAGCCACGTGTAGCTAGTGGCTACAGTATAGGACAGAGCATAAGGGAGTTTATTATAATAGTCTTGTCACTTTTCTGTAGCTTTGAACATTGTTCAAAATAAGTAAATTATAATTTTTTTAAAATTGATTTCAGAGAGGAAGGGAGAGGGAGAGAGATAGAAACATCAATGATGAGAGGGAATCATTGATTGGCTGCCTCCTGCATGCCCCCTACTGGGGTAGGGGCCCGCAACCCAGGCATATGCCCTTGACTGGAATTGAACCTGCGACCCTTCAGTCCGCAGGCCGACGCTCTATCCACTGAGCCAACCAGCTAGGGCTAAAAAGTATCTATTTTAAAACTTAAAGAGGCACACACCGAGACAACGATCAGACACAGATATGGGCGTTATCATAAAGTAGCTTTATTAAATTTCTTTACCATCTAAAAAATGATTACAAAAAGAATACTTCATTTAAGCGTAATACTGTCTTTATGGACGTACCGTGGTTGGAAAGTTTAAGGTCATGAATACATGTGAGAAGAGAATGGGGACAAAGGCAGGACCCCCTGTAGCCTCCGTGCCAAGCCAATGGGCACCAGGGGAGAGGGGAACAGGGGCAAATACGGTGTCAGTGAGCTGCTTGTAGGAGCTTAAAATAAACGCACCGCTGGCTCCGGGCCAGGACACACAGCACACAACACGGCACCGCTGCTCAGAGCTGCAGCCTTCCATCAAATACCCTGGGCATCCTCCAGCAGCTTTGGTTTTTTCTCTCCAACTTACACACACACTCTCTCTCTCCCTCTCTCTCTCCCCGGGGTGCCTCCCTCCTTTGACCATGCAAGCAAGCTCTTTTGTCTTAGGTACAAAATAAAAAAGATTTTGATCCCTTCAAAATCAAAGCAAGCCAGACTCCATCAAGCCAAGAAACCCACTTCTGTAGGAGAGAAGCCAGCGTTCCGCTTTACTGAATGGACACGTGGGCACTCAGGGCCCGGCCCGCTCCATCCTCCGTGGCCTGGCTCCGACCCTGGCAGTGGGGCCGCCAACTGGCCGGAAGGCAGGACACCTATTAGCCCGGGGTCTCGCTCCCCGGCCGCAGAGGCACTTTCGGAGGCTCAGGCCTATCCCTTTTCTTTTTTTGGTTCACAGAAGGAAGGAAAAGGAAAGAAAACGCTGTTGAGATCCTGGGAACAAAACAGGCCATTAAGGAAACTGTGAGAGTCTGGCGAGCCCCACGTCCAGCAGGCTCTGCTCCAGGCAGCTCCGGAAAGCCTGTAGGTTAAAAAAAACACACAAAAAAACCCCAGCTGGCCCTTGTTTGGTTTTCGGCAAGGCCCTGCCTCTTTAAGTTTGCGCTGGGAGCCCTCTGGGGGCAGCCAATTTTTAATTGTGCACACATGGGGTTCCTGGAGCCGGCCCCAGGCGCTGCCAACACACACATGGCCTGTTTTCTTTCCTTTGAAGAGAGAAATTCTGGAGCCTGAGGAGGACCTGGATGGCCCGTAACCTGGGTTCGAAGCCCGGGGACTCAGCAGCCACTCTGGGAACAGGACTCATTTCCTGTGTCTCCGGGTCTGAAGGATTTTCTAGGAAAATTAATATTTGCTGAGGCCTCCACGTGGGGAGGGGCCGGCGGTCGGGGTAATTTCTTGATATGAACTGCTCACACCTCTCGGCTGCTGTGTCCTGGGGCTCCCCTCGACCTGAACGGGGTCGACGCTGGCAGAAAGCAGAAGAAAGGGCTAACTTTCCTACTCCAGGTGGCAGGGACAGAATCCGTTTTGTGAAGAGACCAAAATTCCCCCAAGAAAGCTGTCTCGGGGAGAGTGGACAAAACACTATTACATACCTGACAATTAAATGTGGGGGGCCAGGGGGAGTTAAGCCACTCCAGACACCACCCGTGAGTAATAACACTCAAGATTAAAATGAAAATATGCATTTCCAGTGACTTTCAGATTTGGCAACAAGTAATATGATTCCCCCCCTTCCCCGATGGTGATTCCAAAATACAATACGTTTCCCTCTCGCCCGCCTCCATCCATCACTGCCAGTCGATTGTTCTGTGTTCTCCATAAACCCACGCCAGCATCAGCCACTGGCGCCAATTCCTACGAGAATGTAGCTTCGGTCTGCACTGTGGCTGCTTTGAACTGGGGAACGGGAAAAACCCAGTTAAGCTGGAGTCTTGTCACTGCTGGGAAGCAGGAGAAACCCACTTGCCTTTGAGACTGAGGCCTTGGTGGGTGTGATGGGGTTGGCCAGGGGGGAGACCGGGACGAGGAACAAGGGAGGAGGGCCAGTTCGCTCTGGGGCTGACTGGCCTCAGCGGGACGCGCCTCTGGTCCCCCCTCATGGCTACTCTTCTGCAGAGGACGATGCAGGACTTTCGTCATCTGACATCGGGGCAAACTGAAACGAGAAGCACAATTCCTTGTTTGGCATCCTTGCCTCCGCGGCGCCGGCTCTGCTGGCTGGCCCAGCGGCTGCGGTGAGTGAACAAGAGGCTGGGATCCCTTGGCCTCGAGGCCATGTGACGGGGGGATGCCTCCGAGAAGCAAATAAATAAACGCAGCGGAGGAGTCTCACCAGGGATGAGGGATGGAAGGGAATGACTGTAACAGCGGGTGGTCGGGGAGGGGCCGGCCAAGGGGGCAGAGAGGCATTGCAGGCAGAAGAGAGAGCCAGTGCCCAGGCCCTGAGGCGGATCAGGGGTCAGGCTGGTGTGGCTGGAGCTCAGGGAGCGACGGGGAGGGGTCGGGGTCTGGGTCGGGGTCGGGGTCGGTGGAGCTGATGGGCTTTGAGGATGACTTTGGCTTTTTCTCCAATGGAGGTGGGAGCCAGAGAGGGCTGTGAGTGCTGACTCAGGTGTCCGCACTGACCTCTGGCTGCTGTGGGGAGAGCAGAGTGAGGGGCAGTGAGGGTGGGGGAGGCAGAGGCTGTGGCAGTGGTCCAGGTGGACAGAGAGGATTGGGGTTCCTGCCTCAGAGTCCCTGGGGGCAGGAGCGCAGATCAGACAGCGAGCCATCTCCAGCCCATCGCCCCCATCTTCCAAAGCGGATCCCCAGGTGACCCTGAGCAGCACACGGAGGCCGGGTGGGTGCCCTGGAGCCAGAAAAGCTCGAAGCCTCAGGAGAACCTGGGAGCCAGGTGGAGACGGACGGCACGTCTGCAACCTCCCTCTCTCGGACCTTCTGGGAATTGCCGTGGTTGACACCCACGATGCTACCCTTGAACCCGAACCCGGATTAACTTCGGGGCAGCTGGGGCCAGTGCAGGTGGGGGTGGGCGGGGGCAGTGAGGCTCCTGCCCAAGGTCTAGAGTCAGAAGGACCCCGGGGCCTCTGCCCCTTCCTGGCTGTGAGACCTTGAACCAAGGATGTAACCATTCTAAGCCTCCACCTCCCCACCTGGAAAAACTGGGTAGAAAATAATAATAGTACTTTATGCAAACGAATCAGGTTACTGTGGAAGGTTCAAGCAATCACACCCAGTAGGCACTCGGTATACTGTCTCTTCCACCACACGGAGAATCGCTTTGAGGCTTACAGGGACCGCCCTGTCTCCCCCATCAGACCGGAAGGACTGTCTCCCCCATCAGACTGGAAGGACTGTCTCCCCCATCAGACTAGAGGGCTTTTTCCTCCACAGGCACCAGGACACAGCTGGTATCAGTATTATCCCCCTATTGTGCTTCTGGAAGAGTGTTTTGCTAGGCAAGTTTAAAAAAACACCTCAGGTTTCTGTGGTCCATAAGAGAAATGCTGGGTTAAACACAGTTAAATGGGGTTTCTTTACAGTGAGACTTCTCAAGTCCTCTGCTCACGGACACGCTCACCGTGAAACCCAAAGCCCCACGGTGGCCCTCGGGCCCTGCGTGATCTGTGGCATCACCTCCCTGCCCTCCTCTCTTCCCGCTGGGGCTCCTTGACGCCCTCACACGCAGGAAAGCCCCAGCCTCAGGCCTTCGCACTGTCTGTTCCTTCTGCCTGGAGAGCCACACACTTGCTCCCTCACGTCCTCAGGTGCTGGCTCAAGTGTCAGTTTCATGAAGGTCTCAGGTAGCTCCTCCGTCACTCACTGTCCCTCACATCCTGGTTCATATTTCTTCCCAGCACGTACCATCCCCTGGCTATGCTACACCAATTTGCTTTATTTTGTCTTTTATTAGAATGTCTGCTCTATGATGGGCAGAAACGTTTTTTCTGTTTTGTTCAGTGCTGGTTGCCAGGGCCTAGAGGAGGGCCAGAGACAGTCAGGTCTCCGTAAATATTTCTCAAATGAGTGAATGGTGATTAAGAACATGCATTTGGCCTGGCCGGTGTGGCTCAGTGGTTGAGCATTGACCTGTGAATCAGAAGGTCAGTTTAATTCCCAGTCAGGGCACATGTCTGGGTAGGGGGCGTGCAGGGGGCAGCCGGTCAGTGATTCTCTCTCATCATTGATGTTTCTATCCTTCTCCCTTCCTCTCTGAAATCAATAAAAATATATTTTAAAATAATTTAAAGAGCGTTCAGATAGGTCTGGGTTCAAATACCGAGATGTCAACCATGACCATGCAGTCTCAGCTCTCGGTGACTCATGGCCTCATGGGGCACCATGAAGGTTCAACAAGCAGATGACTGCTAAGTCCCTGGCTCAGGACCCATCCACCATCGGCTCTTCATAAACATCTGTCCCCTCCCAGGCCCCGCCCTGCTCCCCTGCACCCTCCTCCCGCAACACCCTGCTCGGGCCGAGACTCACCGAGCACTTGATGTTCAGGCGGGAGTACAGCATGGACGCGATTTCACTCTGCCCTGCGTCCAGGGCCACCATCAAAGCCGTGCTCCCGTCCTGCAAAGCATGGCTGCTCTAAGGACGCTCGGCACCCAGCTCCCGCCCGCCCCGAGGGGCACCTGAGTGCTGACTCACGCGGTCAGTGAGCGCGATGTCACAGCTGGGCACGGCCAGCAGCAGTCCCGTGATCTCCTTGTGGCCGTGCTCGCAGGCGCACATGAGGGCCGTGGAGCCGTCATCGTCCTGCACGTTGACGTCCGCCTCGCAGGCCAGCAGAGCTTTCACCACGTCTGCGCGCCCGTGGCTGACTGCCAGCATCAGGGCCGTCTGCCCTGCCTGCCCAGGACAAGCCACAGGCTCTGCACCACACCCTCCGAGGCCGGCCCTGCTCCGGAGCTGTCCCGGCTCCCGAGTGACCCGCTGCTAACAGCGCCCCACTTGCTGGCCTCCTTCTGTAGCTCAAACAGTCCTCCCCCCACGGGCCTGGGCATTGGCTGGTCCCCCCCCCTTCCTGTCTCACTGCCCCTCAGGTCTCAGCTTAAATGTCTCCTCCTCAGGGAGATGCCACTCGTCTCCCCACCCCCACGCCCACCTAAAGCAGGCGCCTAACTCACAGGTGTAAACAGGTAAAAACATATGACGCTAAGATTTGTGCACTTTTCTGTATGTCAGTTGAGCCTTTATAAAAATTAAATCAGTGTTCACCAGCAGGTGAGCAACAAACAAACTGTGGTAAACCCATTCTACAGAATATTATTCAGTCTTAAAAAGGAACAAAGTACCACAGCCTGCATCTTACACCAGGGACGGACCTTGAAAACATGTTCAGTGAAAGAAGCCGGACACTAAAGGGCACACACGCTACATGACTCCGTTTGTATGAAATACCCATACAGGCAAACCCAGAGGCAGAAAGCAGACTGGGGAGGGAGAAGGGAGAGTGACTGCTAATGGGTGCAGGGTTTCCTTTAGGGGTGAGGGGGATGTTCGGGAAGTAGAAATAGTGATGGTTACACAACACTGTAAATATACTAAATGCCATTGAACTGTGCACTTTAAAAGGGGAATGTGTGCATTTCACCTCAATTAAAAAAAGTAAACCAGCCCTGGCTGGTTTGGCTCAGTGCATAGAGCGTTGACCTGCGGACTGAAGGGTCCCGGGTTCGATTCCGGTTAAGGGCACATGCCCAGGTTGCAGGCTTGATTTCCAGTAGGGGGCGTGCAGGAGGCAGCTGATCAATGCTTCTCTCTCATCATTGATGTTTCTCTCTCTCCCCCTCCCCCTTCCTCTCTGAAATCAATAAAAAAGAGCAAGAGGTCTGCTCCTGCATGCACATCGCAGCACCCTGCTCCTTCCCTTCAGGGCGTCTGTGCTGTTCAGTCCCCTCCCCTGGCTGTCCCTCCGTGTCCTGGCTGCCCTGCTCCTCTGCCTGGACCCTGTCCACACCCCTGTGGCTTTCATAGTCTCCCAGCTTCTGCTCCCCAACATGCAGCTGAAGGGAGATTTCAAATCAGAAAGTGGGCCGCACCCTGCCCTGACGGAACGCCTCTAGTGGCGCTCTGCAGCCCGAGTCCAAATCCCCTCCAAGCCTCTGTGCTGCCTGATGCGAGTGGCTCCTGCCCCCACTGGCCTGTGAGCTCCAGGAGTGCGGGGCCATGCCTGCTGGCCCACCCTCTGAGCCTCCGGCTTCCACCTGCTGCCCAACGCACTACCCAGCAGCATGCGGGACGGTGTCAGGCTGGGGACCCCCATGTCCTCGCCCGTCCCCACCCACTTCCACCAGAAGGTCCCGCGCCTGCCGGGGAAGGGCACAAGAATGGGGCTCGGGAGCTAGACCCCCTTGTTCAAAGCCCCCTCCTCTACTTTGACCTTGAGAAAATGACTCTGCTTCTCTGAGCCTCAGTTTCCTTGTCTGTGGATCAGGGACTCTCCCTGGGCATGAAACGAGGTCATGTTTGGGCTTGGCGCACAGCCAGGACTTGGTAACCAGGAAGGGCTGCCCAGGTCTACAGTGCCCTGGGCCTACCTGGCTGGCGGGAAGGGCTGCCCAGGTCCGCAGTGCCCGGGCCTACCTGGCTGGCGGGAAGGGCTGCCCAGGTCCGCAGTGCCCCGGGCCTACCTGGCTGGCGGGAAGGGCTGCCCAGGTCCGCAGTGCCCCGGGCCTACCTGGCTGGCGGGAAGAGCTGCCCAGGTCTGCAGTGCCCCGGGCCTACCTGGCTGGCGGGAAGGGCTGCCCAGGTCTGCAGTGCCCGGGCCTACCTGGCTGGCTTTGGCGTTGACGTCTCCAAGCCGGAAGAGCTGCAGGAGCGTCTCGATGTCATCCTGGGTCTTGAGGGCGGCCAGGGCGGTGAGCATGATGGGGCTGTAGCCAGCCCGGTTCTGCTTGTCCACCTGGCAGACCCCTGGGGGAGGGGGCAGGAGGACAGGAGCCCTCAGACCCACTGACGCCCGCCGGCCTCCCTCAAGGCCGGGGGAGGGGCCCTGAGGACCAGGCCAGTCTCTGCTATCAGACTGGAGCCTTGTTTTGCTCGACCATGAGCTCTGGGCATGGCCTCCTCCGGCCATCTAGGTGTGGCCGGATTCCTCCCTTTTCTCAGACTGAGAACCCCATTCTGCCCAGGGTGTTCGTCTCTTCCCACACCCTGCGGAGAGGCTCCTCTAAATGCAGCCACGCCCTTTATGACTGAAGCCACTCTACCCCTCCATCAGCCTGGGCCCCCGACATTGGCACCACATTTAGGGCTGAGAGTATTGGTCTGAACATCAGTCTTGCTCACTGGACTGAACATCAGTCTCCTTCAGACTGGCCTATGCCTCCTCCATCAGATTGGAGCCTTCATCAGACTAGGAGTCTGTGTCTTCCCCGTCGGACTAGGGCAAGGAAACCCTTTCCTGCTGAACTGGGAACCACATCTTCTCTCCAAGCCCCAGACTCAAAGCCATGTCCGCCCCTCAGACTAGGGTTCCAGAGGTGTGACCTCCATTACACAGGGGTCCGTGTGGATGGGGGGAGGGCATGTGTTTTCCCGAAGACCATGGCTGCCCTTTCCAGAACACTGAGGCGACAGGCGGGCCTGCATCTCCCCCCCAGAGTGGGAGGGCAGTGTCTCCCCCACTAGACTAGGGGGGCCATGTCTCCCCAACCAGACCACCAAACCGGGGTGACAGCTGGCCAGGCTTACCGCTGTCCAGCAGCTGCCGCACAACCGGGAAGTTGGCGTGGGACACGGAGTAGTGCAGCGCGGTGTTGCCGTTGCTGTCG
Source organism: Myotis myotis (assembly GCF_014108235.1). Classification (NCBI taxonomy): domain Eukaryota; kingdom Metazoa; phylum Chordata; class Mammalia; order Chiroptera; family Vespertilionidae; genus Myotis; species Myotis myotis. The sequence continues at coordinate 85,183,274 of NW_023416368.1, forward strand.
GCAATGTTGACCACGTAGTCCAGCAGCCGCGATGACATGGCCCGGAACGTGACCAGGTGGCGCCGCACGAGCTCCGGGTGGGCGTCACTGCGGCAGGCCAGGCGCAGCCACTCCTGCAGCACCGTGGTGTAGGCCACTTTCTGCAGCCGGAGAGGAGAGGGGATGAGGGCGGGCGGCAGCCCACCTTCCCCTGGGCTAAGCCCCGAGGGAGTGTGGATGTCCCTGTCCTGAACCAGAGCCTGGAAAGGGGAGCATGGGCACCCCACCCAGACGAGCCCCTGGAGGAGTGTTGTCTCCCCTCCTGGACAAGGACCCTAGAGGGAAGTGGAGACACTGCAATCCCAGGTCTGCCCCCAGGAAGTTGTGAGCATCTCCATCGGGGTATCAAGGCACGTGTGGAACCGGTGGAGGGAGATATGCCAGCCCCTCCCCCAAGCTCCCCAAGGACCAGGAACCGAGGCCGGCTTTGCCAGCGGGCCACCATCCTTGGGCCCCTCCCCACCGCCCTGGCCTCTCTAAGGCCCATGACTCAAGCACACTCCTCTGAGGCTGGCACAGGGAGGCCCTGTGGGCGAGAAGCCAGGGGGCGCAGGAGAGCCCTCTCAGTCCCGGGACCGCGTACCAGCTCCCGCTCAGAGAGGGCGTTAGGGTTGTCCAGGTACTTTTCCAGGGCCAGGCAGGCTGAGATGAGGTCGGGGCTTAGCTCCATCCTGCGAGGGAGAAGGGGAGAGAGAGGGGGAGAGAGAGGAGGTTTAGCCAGCCCCTGGGTTTCCCTCACTTTCCACGTCCGGCTGGGGCGCTCAGACAGAGCCCCAATGCTCTCCACCACGGCACTCACCAATCCTGCCAGGGCTCACCTGACTGGTAGACCCTCAGACGCCCCCTTCACCAGGAACAAGTTTTTATATGATACCCCACAGGGCATACATGGAGAACACACAGACTCCAAGAGAAAGTGAACACACAGGCTAGTTTTCTCCAAATAATCAGTGGCAGATGGAAAATCTTTTCCTAATGTCAGATTTTTCATCAAGGAATAAAACAAAATAAACAGGATGGACAAGTGGGGCAAAATGTCCCAAAAATGTGGGTAGCTTAAGGACTTCACCTGCCCCCTAAATCCTAACCCAACAGCCAAACTGCCCCATCAGGCCCTTCCTCAAAGCCTCCAGATCTTCAAGACGCCCAGAGGGAGAAAAGGACTTCTCTGCTCGTTTAGACTAGGGTGTGCATGACTGATGGGATATTCACTCAAAGGGCTTGGATGGTGGAATTGGAGGTCACCCCACACACAACCCGGGCCCTGCCTCCCACCCAGAAAACTGACCGGATCTCCTCCACATTTGATCCTGAGGCCCCCTCAGCTGTGGGCACTCGCTGAGACTCCCGAGTTGGTTGGCACTCCTCCTGGTTGATCTTGGCCACGGCTGTCCCTGTGGGCCTGAGCGGGGGAGCCTCAGCCACACGTGGCACCCTCGCCTCAGGCTCCGGGGTCTCGTTCTCTGTGCTCTCATTGTCTGAGAAGTTCTCTGCTGTGCTGGAGTCCTCAGATGAGGACTCACACCTGGGGAAGAGGGGTGGGCGGGGAGGGAGAGATGCTGCAGATGGGACAGGGAGTTGGGGGGGGCGGGTTGGGGCTCTGATTACTGGACCTCGGTTCCCCCATCTGTTAAACGAGGATGATGTCAGTATGGACCTAACAGGTCTGCAGGAATGTGGCTCACAGCACTTGGCACACAGTGAACCTCAACAGACACTAGTTGTGACTGGGATCGCGCTGGGGGGGCCAGGGAGGGACACGCTTTCCCCTTCTACCCTTCGGTACCTCTCACGCGCTTTGCTCCTGGTTCAGACCCTTGCTCTACCTCGGGTGGGTCCCTCGTGATTCTTGCTTCCTCTGGACAAAGTCTAAGTTCCTGGTGTTTGAGGTTTCAAACTGTCCCTGACCATCGCTCTGATGCCTCCCATCTCTCATGTCACTCTGCTTCCTCTCACCTCTGGGCCTGGGCCCAGGCTGTGCCCTCCACCAGGAGAGCCCTCTCACCCCTCTCTTCGCTCTGCCAGCTCCTGCTGTGCCGCAGCACATGCGCCCACCCTTCAGGGACGTTCCTGGGGCAGCGTGCCTCCCAAGATCCCACACTGCCTGAGTGTCCCCCGCATTCCTGCTTCGTCCAGGCAGGGAGCTTAATCTGGCACCTTTCGCAGTCCAGTGGCTACGGCATGGGCTCTGGAGCCAGACACCAAGGCAGGCTCCTAGTCGCCACGTGAGCTCCAGCCAGGCACTCGCCTCACTGTGCCTCAGTTTCCTCACCTGTCTATTGTGCTTTAGTTAAATGAGTGAATCAAAGTGAGGGGCTTAGGCCAGGTACTTGGCACATTCTTGGAACAAACAGGGGTGTGGAAGCTGGGGAGCGGGTGGGGGCTTCTCTCACCCGCCATTGACCCCCACAAACTGGAGGCTCCTCTGGTGGGTCGCGGGGTCTGCAGGCTCCTCTTTCCGCTTCATGATGGACCGTATGCCCGCCTGGGGCCCACCTGGGGGGAGGGCTGGTGTCACAAGGGTCTCCCACAGCCAGACCCCATGCCCAGGCCTCCAGCGTTCTGTCCGTCTGGGTGGCCACCCCCACTTGCCTGCACCTCCGGCCTCCTCTGATTCACATGGGGCTGCTTGCCTGGGGGGCTCCCTGGTGCTGGTGTTGCACATGGGCACCCGGCCTGTGTTCTTGGGCTGTGCCAAGGAGGCTGCGGCGGACCCTGGGGGTGACGAGGATGGCTCTGCAGAAGCCTGAGGAAGGCCTGGAGGGGCAGGAAAGAGGCACTCGCTGTGGGAAACAGCAAAGCACTAACAGCAGTAACACTGCCCCCCGGGCAGGGGCTCTGAGGACTGACTCTTGCATCAACCCCGCCCAGCCCGCAGAAGGTGGATTATTGCGGGTGAGCAAACTGAGGCCCCAGAGGGCTGCTCAGTGATGGGGCAGAAGAATCCAATTCCAGCCCTGATTGGCTGCCTGCCCACACTGGCAGGGACGGGAAGATCCTGTGACCACACGATGCTGGCTCATGACCCCTCTCCAATCTCCAGCGACATATGAAGTGTTCTCTGGAAACGAGATCTGATCACAGCGGAGTGTGGTGGTCACTGCAGGGAATCACGTCTTTGCAGGAGCAAGTATGTGACCCCGGGCAATCACGTAACCTCTCAGTGCCTCGGAGATTGGCATTCCTACCTCCTGGCAGCTGATGTGGACTGAAGACAGTAAGGTGAGATGAAGAGCCTAAACAATGTCTGCACTTGGGAGGGCTCAAGAAGCATCTGTTAACTCAAGAGAATCGTAAGCTATATTTTGATAAAACTTCATATTATGATTTTTAAAGTCTGTCCTTTCTTTTAAAAAAGATTTTTTGAATTATTTTTTATGGATTTTTCTTCTTTTTAGAGAGAGAGGAAGAGAGAGGGAGAGAATCATGGATGCAAGAGAGAACATGGACCAGCTGCCTAAGGCATGCCCCCGACTGGGGATCAAGCCTGCAACCTGGGCATGTGCCGTGACTAGGAATTGAACCTGCAACCTTTCCGTACACGACCAACTGAGCCACACCAGCCAGGACTTTGATTTCTTTTCTTTTTAATCCTCACCCAAAGATATTTTTCCATTGATATTTTTTGAGAGAGAGGAAGAGAGAGGGAAAGATAGAGAGAAATATTGATGTGAGAGAAACATCAATTGGTTGCCTCTTGCACGAGCACCAACCAGGGCCCGGGATGGGAAGGAGCCTGCAGCCAAGGTACATGCCCTTGATCGGAATCGAACCCAGGACCCTTCGGTCCGCTGGTGGATGCTCTATCCACGGAGCCAAACCAGCTAGGGCTTTTTTTTTTTTTTAAATAACAAAAGTAGGATTGTGCTATAAATGGCATTTGTATCCGGCTTCCTTTTTGCTTTCTTTGCTGAATTTTAAGCAGGCGTTACTTTAATAAAAAGAAAAAAGAAACAATTGAACTATTGGAAAATGACAATTAAAACCCCACCCAGGCAGAGTTTGAGTTTGGGAAGATAAAAACGTTTGGAGGTGGGTGGTGGTGATGGCCGTACAACACCACTGAACTGGACACTTTAAAATTATTAAAATGGAAAATTTCATGTTATACGCATCTTATCACAATTGTTCAGAAAACCCACCTCATTCGGCCTAAGGACAAAGCTGACTTTGTGGGCATCAGGCCCGGAGGGTGCCCACTGTCCACTTGGAATAGAACGGACAGGAAGCGCCAGCCCCAGAGCAGAGCTTGGAACGAGGAACAGAGGTTCAGTCACCACTGTGGTGTGTGTCCAAGTCTTGGAAAGGTTCACCCCCCTCAGGCCACGTGTGGCTTCCATGTCACCACTTCCTCAGGACGTCCCCTTCCTGCCACTGGCTCCACAGACCAATTCATTTTAATTCTCTTTAAAAAATATATTTGTATTGATTTCAGAAAAGGAAGGAGAGGGAGCGAGAGATAGAAACGTCAATGATGAGAATCACTGATCAGCTGCCTCCTGCACGCCCCCCAACTGGGGATCGAGCCCGCAATCCGGGCATGTGCCCTGACCGGGAATAGAACTGCGACCTCCTAGCTCACAGGTCATAGCTGAACCGCTGAGCCATGCCGGCTGGGCATTTTAATTCTCTTTAACAGTTAAAACTGTTTTGACATACACACTGACTACTTCCTCAAGTCCTTGGGCAACATTCAACTTGAGTTGAGAACAGGGAGTAAATACTTGGGACAAGAACATAGAAAAGATGAGACACTTGGCCATGAGCACGCAGACAGCACCGCAGCCCAGGGCGTGGCTTGGGCCAGGCCAGTTCCGGAGCTGGTTTTTATGAGAATCTTATTTTTTTCAAAAGTGATTTTAGAAAGAGAAAGGAAAAGAGAGGGAGAAGGGGAGAGAGAGAAACAGTGATTTGTCACTCCACTCCCTTATGCATTTCTTGGTTGATACTTGTATGTACCCTGATCGGAGATCGAACCTGCAACCTTGGTGTATTGGGATAACATTCTAGCCAATGAGCTACCTGGCCAGGGCTCCTGATTTTTTTTTTTTTTTTAAACCCTGTCAATACATTCTCATAAAACAAAAACATTATGTGGCCACGTGAAATGTGTCAGGAGGCAGATGGCCAGCTTGCAATCTCCGTGTGTGCCCCAAACTCACACGCTTATTTAAACACCTGGGAGGGTCAAAAAGTCAGGTAAAGCAATATGCTGCTGCGTGAAATAAGCTAGGCACAGGAGGATAAACACTGTGAATCTACTTACAGGAGGTCCCTAGAGGAGTCAAATTCATAGACAAGAAGTAAATGGTGGGTGCCAAGGGCTGGTGGACGGGAGGTTAGTGTTGAATGGAGACTGAGTTCCAGTTGGGGAAGATGGCAAAATTCTGGGGATGGTTGGTGGAGATGGCTGCACAAAAAATATGACTGCCGCCCTGGCCGGTGTGGCTCAGTGGGTGGAGCATCGCCAGGTGCACCAAGAGGTCTCCGCTTCTCTTCCTGGTTTGGGCACACGCCAGGGCTGTGGGCTCCTTCCCCAGTGGGGGGTATGCGGAGGCAGCCAATCAATATTTCTCTCTCTCTTTCCCTCTCCATTCCTCTCTCTCTCTGGAATCAATAAAAACATTTTTTTTTTAAAATGTGACTGCTGAATACCGTAGTATATGGACACTTAAAAAAATGGTTGCCATGGTAAACTTTGTTATATATATTTCACCACAATTTTTCAAAAAATGGGAAAAAAAAATGGAGTAGCACCATGGCCCATTTTGCCACAGGGAAAAGCAGGCCCTGCTTCCAAAAGCTTGGGTGGCTCCTTTCATGGGAGGAGGTCAAGGTCAGATACTGCAATGCTAAAATAACAGCAATAAAAATGGTATTTATTGCTGTTATTTCACTGGGGGGTGGGGAAAACTGATACCAAAATTTATATGGAAAAACTAAAGTCCATGACCAGCTAAGATAATTTTACAAAAATGGGCAGAGACGAAGAACCCAGCCTAGGAGAGAGTAAAACATATGCCAAAGCCAGAACAGTCCAAACAGTGGGGTTTTGTTACGTGAAGAGATGGGCCAAGGGAACAGGAGAGAGAGAGCCCAGCACAGCCCCCTCTTGGGGAGCTGGGGTCAGACAGGGGGGTTTCCACAAACCAGTGGTGGAGGGGGGGCTCTGTGGAGTGGTGCTGGGGAAAGCAGCTTGCTCTGGCCAGGAAAAAGTCCGGCTGGAACCCACCTCAGACCTGACACAGAGAGTAAACTCTGAAGGAATAACATGAAGGTCCAATTACAAAGCCACAGGAAGAAAATGTAGGATATTGGGGGTCTCAGGAAGGGAAAAGATTCCTTTAAAAATTCCTCAGTGTCTAACCACTATGTGGTACACCTGAAACCAATATATTGAATGACAACTGTAATTGAAAAAATAAAAAACCTCAACCAATAAAACTTCAAATACAAAAAAAAAAAAAAAAATTCCTCGCATGGCTCGCTTGGCTCAGTGATTAAAGCATTGGCTCTTGGACTGAAGGGTTGTTGGTTCGATTCCTGTCAAGGGCACGTACTTTGGTTGCAGGCTCAGTCCCAGCTGGGCCCCTGGGGGAGGCAACCAATTGATGTGTCTCTCGCACATTGATATTTCTCTCTGTCTCTCCCACACCCTCCCACTCTCTCTCTCTTAAAAAAAATTCTTCAAAGCACAAACTATATATGAAAATACAAGGTGATCTCATTTATATGTGGGATCTAAAAAACACTGAACTCATAGATAAAGAGCAGGTTAGTAGTTGCCAGGGATGGGGGTGGGGAATGGGTGAAAGGGGTCAAAAGGTACAAACTTCCAGTTATAAGATAAATAAATCTCGGGATGGAATGTAGAGCATGGTGACTGTAGCTCATGCTACTGTATTGTATATTTAAAAGCTGCTGAGAGTAGATCTTAAACATTCTCATCACAAGAAAAAAACCTAACTCTCTAAGGTGACAGATGTTAACAAAATCTACTGTGGTAATCATTTTGTAATATATGCCTACCTCAAATCATTCATGTACACCTAAAACAAATACAATGTTACATGTCAAATACATCAATAATAATAATGGAAAAAATTTAAAGACGATGGGTTTAACTATATCTGACATAAAGATTTCTATTTGATAAAAAAACAAACAAACAAACAACCTCCAAAAGACTCATAGTCAGTTGAGAGAAGAATACAGACAGGGAGAAGATACTCGCAATGCCAAAAATGGGCAAGTGATCACCTTCCAGAACAAGTCAACAAGCTTTTTCTGTAAAGGGACAGACAGCAAACACTTGAGCTACGTGGGCCATGGTCTCAGTCGAAAATGGTGCAAATTTTGTATATGAATAGGCGTGGCTATGTTTTTATAATTTTAAATTTTATATAATTTTGCTCATGTCACAAAATGTTATGCATCTTTTCATATTGTTCAACCATTTAAAAACATAAAAACCATTCTTAGCTTGTGAGCCATAGAACAACAGCCCTGGCCAGTGTTCTCAGTGGTTAGAGCATTGGCCCATGCATCAAAGGGTCATGGGTTCGATTCCCAGTCAAGGGTACGTATCTGGGTTGCAGGTTTAATCCCCAGCCCCAGTCAGGATGCATTTGAGAAATCTCACATAGATTTCTCTTTCTCTTTCTCTCTCTCCCTCCCTCCCTTCCAGTTTCTCTGAAAATCAATGGAAAAAAATATCTTGGATGAGAATTAACAAAAAAATAAAAATAATAAAAATAAAAAACAGGCAGCGGGCTGGATTTGGTTCACCAACCCCTATCCTGGGATGTGCCAGAAATTTCTCAAAACTATCCAAAGAAAAATGGACAAAAGCTACAAATAAGTGGTCCAAGGAGGAATCTTATTAAACATACTAGAGGCCCGGCCCGTGAAATCGAACAGCTCGCCCACCTGCATGCACCTCGCCTTGCTCGAAGCCCCACCCACCCGCCGCCCTGCTGGCTCACAGCCCCGCCCACCCGCGCGCACCTCACTGGGCTCGCCTTGCCGCACCCACCCGCGGGACCAAGACCCGCTCCACCAGGACTGAGACCTGCCGCGCCCCAGGACCCAGACCTGCTGCGCCCCAGGACCCAGACCTGCTGCGCCCCAGGACCCAGACCCGCCACACCGTGAGACCCATCAATGCACCTCCTGGTGACCAGTCGTTTGGTCGTCAGGCGGTAAGGCCATGGCTTATTATAATACGGATATGGTGATGCCCAACCTCATCAGAAATCCAAGAAATGCAAATTAGAACAAGGAGATACCACTTTGCACCAGCACCAGATGGACAAAACATTAGAAAGACATGTAAGACTCAAGCTTGGCTGCTGGGAGTGTGACCAGGGACAGCTTTTCCAGGGAGGGCCAGGCAGGACTTCTGACACTGGGCACCTCCTGTGGCCAGTGACCCTCCTGAAGGGCACAGGTGAGGAGGGTCCCAGCACTGTTCATGGCAGTCAGGAGCTGGAAGTAACCCAGGTGCCTACCAAGGGGAGATTGGATAAGAAAAATGTAGCACATACTAGGGCATTAAAAGTGACAAACTGGATTTATATCAGTATGGAGAGTTCAAAAACAGTGTGTACAGAAGAAAAATTAAGAAAAGAATGAGATTTTTTTTTCCTCTAAAGCACAATACCATTTTAGGAAATTAACACACACAGGGCATATTTTTCAAGGACACTCACATATCTAAATAACTCCGGAAGGTGGATTGCCAGGAATGATATAAGTGGGGTGAGGGGTGAGAACTGATGGAGGGTGTGTGTGGATGGCATAGGGCAGAGACTGGCTGACTCTAGCTCGAGGGCAGTTTTTACATTTTTAAATGGTTGGAAAAACAATTAAAAGAAGGATTCCATTTGGGACACATGGAAATTATATGAATCTGACATTTCGGTGTCGGCACACAAGTTTTCTTGGCACGCAGCCATGCTCGCTTATTAATACTTATATTGTTTACGTCTGCTTTCATGCTACAAAGGCAAAATTGAGGCAACAAATTAATAAAAATGCATACAGTAAAAATATACATTTTTGCCCAGGCTGAGTGGCTCAGTTGGTTGAGCTTCATCCTAAGCACTGAGGAGTTGCTGGTCCAATTCCCAGTCAGGGCACATATCTGGGTTGTGAGTTTGATCCCCGGTTGGGGCACATATGGAAGGCAACTAATCAATGTTCTCTCCCTTCTCTTTTCTCTCTCTCTCTCTCTCTCTCTCTCTCTCTCTCTCTCTCTCTCTCCCTTCCTCGGGTGAGGATTAAAAGAAATAATAATAAAATTAAAAAATATACACTTTTGCCCTGGCTGAGCAGTTCAGTTGGTTAGAGTGTTGTTCTGATACGCCAATATTGCAGGTTCGATCCCCTGTCAGGGCACATACAAGAATCAACCAATGAATGCATATATAAGTGGAACAAGAAATCAATGTTCTCCCTCCCTCTCAAATCAATAAAAATAAAGAATGTCCAAAATTGTAGAGAATTTAAAAATATATATACAATATATACATTTTTTTTGTATATAATATACTTTAATAAAGCTGGGGGGAGGGGAGAACAGAGTAGAATGGAGTTATTGCAACATAGATCATACGGCCCACAAAGCTGAAAATATTTACTGACTCTCGTCATTGAGGCTGGAAAAGAAGGTGAAAAAAGAGTAGAGTAAAATAGCAGTGTGGTTACCATGGGCAGAAGAAATTTCATTAACTCAGGTTTGGGCCCCTTAAGTCCAAAAGAAATTGTTAAAAATGTAAATTACTCGCCAACCCAGTGCTGGAAAGGAGTGAGCCCAAGAGGGCGTAAAGCAATTTGGTAACAGACAACAAGATCCTCAAAATGCCCTTCTAGAAACCTGCCCTGAGAAAACAGACCAGAGGATATGAAGGGCTCCTGAGGAAGGACGTTGGCGTGGTAGCCTTGAGCGTAAAGAATGATGTGGCTGCTCACAACCAAAAAGGCGCCTCCCACAAATTCTTTTTTTTTTTTAATTTTTTTAAAAAAATATATTTTATTGATTTTTTACAGAGAGGAAGGGAAAGGGATAGAGAGTTAGAAACATCGATGAGAGAGAAACATCAATCAGCTGCCTCCAGCACACCTCCTACTGGGGATGTGCCCGCAACCAAGGTACATGCCCTTGACCGGAATCGAACCTGGGACCCTTCAGTCCGCAGGCCGATGCTCTATCCACTGAGCCAAACCGGTTAGGGCCACAAATTCTTAATAACATCAGAAATGTCCCTGGTTTATCGTTCTACCAGAGAGATTATAAATCCTGGCTTCAAGGACTGTGGGCAAATTCGCTAACCTGCCTGTGCTTCAGTTTCCTCATCTATAACATGGGGGTTAGAAACACCCCACCTTATATAGGTGCTGGGGATTTGAATGAATTAAAATATGAAAAGGGAGTCAAATAATGCCTTGGTCTATAGTACGGGCTGCCTAAATGCTTTTAAAAGTAAAATGAAGAGAAACAACAAATTCTAAGCTCCATGTTCCAGACTTGAAAAATACATATTATTTTCTGTGTTAAAAAATTCAGAAGGAGCCCTAGCCAGTCTGGCTCAGTGGGAAGAGCATTGGCCTGCAGACTGAAGGGTCCCAGATTTGAATCTGGTCAAGGGCACATGCCTAGGTTCCTGTTTTGGTCCCCACTGTGGGGCTTGCAGGAGGCAGCCAATCAATGAGTCTCTCTCATCATTGATGTTTCTATCTCTCTTCCTTTCTGAAATCAATAAAAAAAAATATTTAAAAAATTCAGAAGGAAAGAAGCAGAAGTGTCGACAGCAGCTGCCTTTGGGCAGTGGTAGGTTTATGGGAGTTTTATTTTGTGTTCTAGATTTTTCTGTACTTCCCAAAGCTCCCACAAAGAATATGAATTACTCTCATAGAAATATGTCTCAAACAAGAGCAGAGAAAATTTCAAAGTCTTGGAGAGACCCGAGATATGCATGTGTCTGGCTGCCCCCTCTTCCACTGATCTCTGTGGTGCCTTTCCCAGATTGGGGGACAGGACTTTGGGGTTCTCCAGGCTTTTCCAGCCTGAGGGGAAGACTGCCCTTCAATTGCAGTGAGCAAATTCTACTGGGTGCAGAGGTTGGGCTCCTTCTTGCCTCTTCCTCCAGGGAGCCTTCCCTGACCTACGCATCTAGCTGACCTACCTAAGCGAATACATAGTCCAAATACTTGCCAAGTCCTCCTAGTATTATATCTCATTTTATTTCCTATATTGGTCCTCCCCAGTCTACAAACCCAGGAGGACCTACCCCTGATGCTCAGGCTATCCTGTACCCTGCTTCCCTAGCCTCAGCCTATTCTAGTTTGTCTAATACCTTGGATGCACCTATACCCCTCCTCACCTCAGGGCCTTTCCCCCTGCTGAGCCCCCCTCCCAGAACACTCTTCTTCCCACTTCTTTGCCATCTGACTGCTTCTTTCCTTTCACATCTTGGTTCAGAGCCAACACCTAACCCTTGAGCACCTGTTATGTGTCTGGTGCCACACTGAACACGTAACATGAATTGATGCATTTAAGCCTCATACTGATGTGGTGACATCGGGCTGTCAAGACCCCCAATTTGCAAATGAGACACAGAGAAGTTAAATAAATTGCTCAAGGGCACAGAGCTAGGGAGCAGGGAAGCCCGGGCCACCACCCCATCAAAAACGTATCTGCCTCAAACACGGATTCTCTGAAATAATTCTTCACTTATTTACTGCGGCCTCCTATTTGTTTATCGCAGGGGCTTTTGTCTATCTTGTGCACCGCTGTGTCCCCAGGGCCTAGAAAAGTTTGGTACATAACAGGCACTCCATAAATACTTGCTGAATGAGCAGACAGTGAAATGAATTAGCACATTGGGCCTGGCTGCAGCAAGAGGGAGTTAGGTGCGACACAACGAAGAACTGCTGGGGAGGACATCACTGTCTGTGTGTCCCGACGGCAGGAGGTCCCATGACTGCCCTGGGAGGCATGTCTGGAATGGAGGTTGCCTCTCAGAGGTCCTGAGGTTGGGCCAGGCGGAGCCCCTGGCTAGAGGCCAGAGTCGCAGGGCTGGGTGTTTGGAATAGATACAGAACAGAGGGGTGGTGCCTGGAGCTGGCCAGAAACAACATGGAAAAGCAAGAAAACACAGCTGCGTCCCCACCCTCCAGCTGTGCCCTCAGGTCCCACCATGAGGCTCTGGGCACCTTAGATATGAGGTTGGCATGAGAACCTGGGTCTCCCCTCTGAGCCCTGCTGCAGGTTCAGGCTAACTTCAGTTTAGGTCCTGGTTCGGCCACTTCCTGGCTGTGTGACACGGGGCAAGTGCAGCTTCCCCCCAAGCCCCCGTTTCCCCAACTATAAATAGAGTTGACCTGAAAATCATCAGCAGACACAGAAACAAGCACTGATGGAGTACCTACTGTGCGCGCTAATTCACAAGCATCCCACGGGGGGGACCGTTATTATGCCGCTTCACAGACAGGGAAGCCGAGGCCCAGAGAGAAGCTGCGCACTCAGGGACACAACAAGCGGACTTTCAACCCAGGTTCCCTGGCTGCACCGCCCTGCCTTCAGCCCCTCTATGGGTGAAACACTTAGCACAGCACCCAGCTCCAGGCTGGTGTCTGATAAAGAGCAGCTGCTGCCATTATTATGAATCATCCTGGCAGCTTCTCCCGGGGGCCTCAGGGCAGCAGCGGTAGGCAGCTGCCATTCTGCACAACCCACATCCCCTTTCTTGGCATGAAGACTCAGCACTTCCTTCAGGGAGCGCCCCTCAGGACTTGGCCACAGCAGGACCTGGGTGGGGCTCCTCTACCCCAAAGGGCTAGGCAGTGAGGGTCAGCGATGAGCTCAGTGTTGGGCATGTGACCCGAGCCAGCAATGAGTGCCACCGCTGGGGTTTTTATTGGCAACGTTTGGACCGAGGGGCTCCCTTTCCACTGAGCGGCAAGCACAGAGGCGCAGAGCGGTGGGGTCACCTTTGCTGGCCTAAGAGAGAAGCCTCAAGGGTGCACAGAGGAAGGGAAAGAAAGAAAGATTCAAGGGCACCAGGATCCAGCCATGCCTGAAGCTATCACTAAGTTACATTCCCTTGTCATGGCTTGAACTGGTCTGAGATTGCTTCCTGCCACCGACTGAATAAACGGAGCAAACCAACAGTCTGGGGGAGACCCTCTGACAAGTACGTTCTGTCTTCTGCACACGTCCAGTGTACGACACACGAGGACATACAGTTGACAGACACGCAGTTGCTCAGCATGATCCCTACACACTGAGTCGGTGGCATGATCTTGTCCCCTTTTTGCAGAGAGAGAAACAGAGGCTCCGAGGTGGGGATGGCCTGCATGGTGGAAGGCCGGGGCCGGGGCTGGGGCTGGACCCTACTGTTCAGATGAAGCACGAGGGGCCCTCCACTGCCCTCCCTGCCCAGCGTGGCTCACCTGCTGCCCCGTTGCAGCTTTGCTCTGTGATGCTGATCTTCTTCACCAAGTGGACGTTGCCAGTGGAGGCAGCGGGCGAGGAGAACACTGCCTCCACCACTTCATGGCTTCGGAAGACGGGGTGGCTCTCGGTTCCTCCAGATGCCACCAGGGCCCGCAGCCCTGCCCCATAGGGCTCCAGGCTCTGGGCCCGCTGTGCAGGGGCCCCAGCGGCCGTGCTGGCTGCCACCTCCACCTCCCGAGGTCCCTCTACCACTCGGATGGTGTCCACGCGAACTGGGCTGTCTGGCGGTGGCCAGGCCTGGGGCTGGGGCTCGGGCTGGGGGCCAGCCTGTCGGGCCTGAGCTGCCTGCAGCTCCTGGAGCGCTTTCTTGAGCTGGGTCTCCAGCACCGCGACCTTGGCGGCCAGGGCCACCTCCCCATCGGGCACGCCCAAGTCCCGCTCCCGGACCCAGGTGCCCACGCTCCGGGTCTCCAGTGGTGCCGGGTCCTCGGGAGCCTCGGGGAGATCAAGGCAGAGCTCGCTGCGGCCCCGGACCCCTGAAGGGTGGCCCAGGAATTTCTGGCTCTTGAGCTGCACCGTGAGCTGCCGCTTCTCTTCCTGCAGCACCGACAGCTTCACCTGCAGCACGGGGATCAGCTTCACCTGCTCCTCCAGCTGCCGCAGCTTCCGCAGGGCACCCGCCATCTGCTCCCGAACGTGGGCCAGGTGCCCGGCGCTGGGTGGCACTGGCGTGGACATGCCGGAGCCCCGTGGCGTCGGGGGCGGCAGCCCCACACCCACCAGCGAGCTGGTGGAGCTGGCCGCGCTGGGGGTCAGGGAGCCCAGGCCCGGGGGCGCGGCGGCCTGGTCCTCGAGGCGGCGCCGGGCGTCCAGCAGGGTGCGCTCCACGCGGGGGTTGAAGCCGCCGCGGGCCTCCAGGGCGCCGTACTGCGGGTAGAAGCCGCGGCCGCAGTAGGAGTAGGCCGAGTGGCGGCTGTCGGCGCTGGCGTTGGAGCACAGCGACTCGGTGGAGGTCCACCAGGAGCCCGGGCCGCGGGGCAGCGAGCCGAGGCGGGGCCGGCGCTGCACGGCCACGCGCCGCAGCGTGTGGCCCTTCTCGATGTCGTCCACGTACTTGAGGAAATCCAGGTCCAGGCGGTAGCCATAGGGCGTCTCCACGGAGTAGGGAGGGTCGGTCTCCTTGGCGGGGAAGGCGGGCGGGGAGGCTGGGCCCGGGGTCCCTAGGGCGGGAGGAACGCTAAGCCTGGTGGGCACTGCTGTCCTCTGCGGGGAAGATTGAGCCCCCGACCCCTCCATCCCCCCAGTCAAGATTTATTTGCCCAGGGGATGGGAGCCCACTGGCCCTCAGCGGCTCAACTGGGTCTCCAGTCTCGGCCCCCCCCCCCCCCCCCCAGGGCAGGGCCCTGTCTCCCTCTCTGACCCTCCAGGACAGTCAGGTTGTCTACATTCAGGCCCTCAGGGCAGCGCTGTGTTCCGCCACCTCCTACCCCAGGTAGGGCCCTATCTCTCTCCCTACCCCCAGGCCCCTCTCCCCTCCCTCAGGCCTCCAGGTCTGGCCCAGGTCCGTCCCCCAACCCCCCCTCCAACCCCTGGGCAGGGCCCCCTTCCTCTGCAGAAGTCTGACCTGGAAAGGGGGCTGGCGCGTGCAGGACTTGGGCCATCCTCCCCTCCGTAGATGTTCCTCACGCGTCACTGGGAGGCCTCGAGTCAAACTGCCTGCAGCACTGGCTGAGGCTCACCTGGGGAGAGGGGCCATGGCGACGGGAGTCAGGAAGGGTCTGCAGGGGACGGGGAGAGGGTGTGGCCACCACCCAGTTCCCAAGTAAGGACCCTCATATAGGTGTACACCCAGCCAAGCTGTGGAAAGGGGTGGGGTGATGGCCCTGGGGCCTAGAACAAAGAAACCAAACCTCCCAGCCTGCCTGCACATCTGTCCAGCCTCTGGACAGTCTCCAGCTGTTCCCAAAGCCCCGCCTCCACAAGGCCCCCAGGCTGGGGGCCCCAAGACCTACAGGCCCACCCTTCCTGCACCCTGTCCCTCAGCCCAGGCCAGGAGCTGGTATGGGGTCAGATGGGGGCTGGGGTGCTCATAGGGGGACAGCTATCCTGCCAGGATCTGAGGAGACAGAGACAAAAAAGAGAGCTACAGCTCAGGGTAGGGGACCCCAAAATAGAGCTGGGTCAGGGAAGTTGGGGTAGAGGGGGTAGGGAAAATTGTGGGGAGGCAGTGAGGAGCAAAGCCTTTCCCCTTTATGGAAACAATTTTCTCTAAAAATAAACAGTTTCGCTGCTGGGCTACACGAGAACTTCCTGCCCACCCCCAGGACATGTCCGGCTGGGGAGAGGGTGCCCAGCAGCAGGGGCGGTGGCCCGGGAAGTCATGGGGGTCTGAGGAGGAAGTAAGAGGGGGCGCCTGGAGGCTGCAAAGGGGAGGGACAATCCGGGCCTCTCACTCACTCACTCACCCCCCCCCAAGTCCTGGAGTCCAGCCAGGGTCCTTCTGTCCCAAACACTCCGTCTGAGCTCAGCCAGTGCTTTCTGCGGTCTGACCTCCAGCCACCCTCCTGCAGGGGCCCAGGCCCACCCACCACCAAGGAGGACCCTTCCCAGCCCGCGGGTGCCAGAGCAGGGGGTACCTGGGAGGACGGGCCAGGTGGGACACCGGTTGGGCATGAAGGCGGGGCTGGGGCTCCAGGGGCTGCCGAGCTGTTCCTTGTCTCACACGCCGGTGTCTCTCGATCAGCGTCTTGCTTTGTCTCTCTCCACGTCTCTGTCTCTCTGTCTCTGTGCTTCTTTCTCCCCGTCTCTCCACGTCTCTATCCTCACTTCTCTGTCTTGCAACGCCTGGAACACGCAGTCACCAAATGTAGGAGATTTGGTTTCCCGCCTGCCTGGAGGCTCAAGTGATTTCTGGGGACCGGAGAGCCTGGAGGCGGGGTGCAGGGTTGGAATAGCCTGTGGGGGTGCCTGGAGGTGGACAGGGCCGGGGTGAGTAAGCGAAACAACACTGATCTGCGTATCAGACAACCCCACCAGGTGGGGAATGTGGAGGCACAGAAATGTGCAGTGACTTGCCCAGGGTCACAGGAGGGGGAAATGGCTGGTCCTGGATTTGAACCTAAGCCCCACAGATTCCCCACTGCAGGCCGAGCCGCCCTCACCCCGACTCCACATCCCCCCGACCCATTCCCAGACAGAGACTGGGGTCTGGGGGCCTCTCACCCCGGCCGTCCTCAGGGAGAAAGCAGGTTGGAAGCGGGATGTCTGCGGCTGGGGCCCCGCTCCCTCTCTGGAGCCCCCGGGGCACGGGGAGGGGACACAGATAGAGGCCGAAAGGAAGACCGGACACTCACAGAGGAGACAAGGTGGGCGAGGAAGGGGCACAGGGTCCGGCGGGCCTGAATGTCCAACCGGGTCTCCCTTAAAGACCCCCTCGCTGACCGGCCTGGATGTCTCCGGGGTCTTCCCGCCCCTCTCCGCGCCCCAAAGATGGGGGTGAGGAGGACCCCACCCGAGCAGGGAGGGGCGGGGCCTGCGGGGTCCCCGGCTAATGGCAAACAGCTGCCGCTCCCCACGCCGGCCCAACCGCCAGGACAAGGCCCAGCCCAGCCGGACTCCCGATCGCCTTCCCCGCGCCGGGGCCTGGCTCCGGGCGGCGGCCGAGGGCGAAGGGAGACAGAGCGGGGCGGGGGTGGGGGGTGGAGGGGACGGAGGTGGGGAGAGGGAGGCAGTGATGGGGCGGAGGGGTAGGGTGAGAGGTACAGATGGAAGAGGACGGGGTGGGGGAGAGAAGCAGGGACGGGGGTCAGAGCTGGGAACCGGGCGGAGACGCTCAACAGTCCGCAAAGTTTGGGCTGAGATGGTGGAGTTAGAGCCGCGGCTGGTCCAGACCCGCGAGGTCACGCCCCGCAGTTGGCGGTGGTGAAGGACCACGCTCGAACCCCGAACCGGACTCGAACCCCGATCCGACCCCCCGGTCCTACTCGCCTCCCGCGCTCTGGCCGCCGCCGTCCCCCGCGTCCCGCTGCCCGTGCGTCCTCCGCGCGCCGCCGCCCGGCCTCCGGGCCTCGGCTTGGCCCCGCCCCTCCAGCGCCCCGCCCCCGGTCCAGGCCACGCCCCCTCCAGTGCCCCGCCCCCGGCCGCCCGTGGGCCGGGCGGCGGTGGGGCGATGGGGCCGGAGGACACGAGCTCACCTGGACGGCAGGTGTGTGCGCGCGCATGGGGGTGCCAGTCCTCGTCCCCGCGCCTCTCCTCCCCGCGTCCCGGGCCCCGCCGGCTGCAGCTGGGCCGCGCGGGGGGCGGGAGGGGGCGGGACTGGCCCGGGCACAGAGGGCGGGCGCGGCGGCGGGCGATCGCCCCTCCCCCCGCGGGCCGGAGGCTGGAAGCGGCGCAGCGCAGGCCTGGTCCACGGTGGCGTGACCGCCGCGGGGCGGACAGGGAGCCGGGTCAGTTCGAGGCTGCACGGGCCGTGACTAAGGCCTGGGCTCTCTGGCCCTCCAGACCTGGGCTCCAGTCCCAACCCCACCAGGCCTTTAAGTGCCCGGTGCCTCAGTTTCCCCATCTCTAAGATGGGGTTAAGAGTGTGCCTGATAGTGGTGCTGAGAAGATTCAATAACCATGAGGCAGGGGCCTCTTGGAGTTTTTTGGACCTAAAGACCCATAAATGGAGCAGTGTCTTTCTGGGAGCCTTTTAGTACAGGACTGGGCAATCAGCAAGGGTTTAATAAATGTTCCTTTTGAGAAAAAAAAAATAAACGTTACTATTATTCCCATGTACATGCCACGTTTTCATTTGTGTGTTGCCTCCCCATCAGAACGGCAAGCCCCACAAGGGCAGGCATTTGCAACTGTGGTCACTGCTGTGTCCCTGGGACCCAACAGAGTCTCTGGCTGTCGAAGATCAGAGTGTGGTTACGTGGTGCACCCATGACCCAGCCCCCAGGGACCACACCACACAGGCTGCTCATAAAAAAATTTTTAAATTAAAAAAAGGTAAGAAGTATCAGTGCACAAACAGGAACAGAGGGCCCAGCACCACATGCAATGTGGTCACCCCAAGTGGGGCAGAACCCCAGAAAGGCACAGAGCTGAGGCCAGGATGCTGGTTCCTCTGGGTGTGGTTTCAGGCTCTGTGAGCTCAGAGGTCAGCCTTCCGGAAACTTGCTCTGTTCAAGGAGTTCCTGGGGGAGGAATGAGGTGGGTCAACATGGACACAGGGCCCCCAACTCCATAGTGCTCCCAGCCCTCTCCCTTCTCCTCCGCCAAAGCTTCGTTTAGAGTCTTCCCTGCTCCTTTCACATCCGTTCTGATCTGGCTGTGGGTTCATAGATTCTCTCCCGGAACCCACCACCAGAATCGTATCGCGCCCATTTTACGGATGTAGAAACTGAGGCTCAGAAAGATGAAGTTGTGTGTCTGGGACCTAATGCACTAGGATCTGAAATGATTGCCCAGAGTGTGCATTTGTGCACATGCCCAGGTAGTCACATCCTTGTGTGCAAAGCCGAATGCATATGCTGATGTGCACGACAATCCCCGTCCTGTCTAGGGGATGGGGATTGCCCTCTCTAGGGTGGGGGGCCTGGGTCAGGCACCTGAGGCTGGCGGTGGTTGGCGCCAGCAGCTGGGGCAGGCGCTGGGTGAGCAGGGGCTGCAGAGCCTCCCTTAGGCGGGCGTAGTTGCGCTCCAGCTCGCGGTGGTACTCCTTCTGGTCTGGCCCAATCAGGGCCTTGTTCTTTCGCAGCGCATCCTCGCACCTGAGGGCCAGATGGCAGGGTGCTCAGGTACTGGCACTCAGGAGAGAAAGCAAGACCAGAGGTGGAGGAGGAGTCCATGAGGTGAGTCAGGAGCTAGAACCGGGGGGTAAAGTAGGCAGAGAGCCATGATGAGGGTTGAAGGGGCTCTAATGGGTGAGGTCAGGCCTACTTCTTGCAGAAGTCCTTGAAACAGAGCCGTAGCTTGTTGTGATGCCTGAAGAGTTTGGGGTCTTCTGGGATCTCTGCCAAAAACACCTGGGCCACCTCCAAGGGACCCTGTGGGGTAAGAAGGCCTTGTGAGGGTGTCTGCATGGACCCTTGGGGGCCTCGGGCAGCCTGCACACCCCACCAGCCATGCCTGGTTCACAGTGGGTCCCACAGAGCCCTGTAGCACCATCTGCAGCATCTTGGCATCGGGCGGGTCCTGTTCGGTGGCAAAGGCCAGCTCCCGTGTCTTCTTCTGCATGTCCTCGATGGCCACCTCCACCGGCGTCAACACCGTCTGCAGGGTTAGGGGCAGCATGCCCTGGCTGGGGCCTGACCATATCCTACCCAGGCCAGCCCAGGGCAGCTGCGGTGGGAGGGGCCTGAGTGGCTGTGTAATGAACAGTGTGTGAGGGCGCCTGCCTGCCTGGCTCTGCCAGGGCCTGGCTCAGCTGCCTTTGTCTAGCTCTGGGGCTTTGGTCTGGTTGTGGTGCAGCCTTGGATCAGCTGGGTCTGGAGGTAGAGATTTGAGGCTACAGATTGGGGCCTGGAGGTTGGCGTTGGGAGCCCCCTCCCCTCCCCCAACCCGGGTTTGGGAACCCCACCTACCTCCTCCCGGTGGCACACGCGGATACGTGTCTTGATGTAGGGGAAGGCACGGTCCGTGCTCAGCAGTGTCTTACGCTTGTGTTGCTCATGCAGCTCCCCGTGAGCACGCCCGTCAGGCGTGAAGGGCGTGCAGAACAGGAAGGTGCGCAGGCCGTAGTTGCGGTCGAAGTAGGTCACCCGGTCCTTGAGCTCATAGGTGTCGAAGTGCGGTTCCACGTATGTGATCTGGATGTAGGCCTGGGGCACGGGGCTCCGGTGTGAGGTTCCCACAGCCCCCCCATACCCCCCTGGGGCTTGCCAGCCTCCCAGCAGGGCTCTGTCCCTGGAGAAAGGGGATTTGGGCCTCCATGGGTCCAGGGGTTTTACATCTGGGAGTCCCAGGTCTCCTTATGTTTGGGAATTACCTGAGGTTAAGGATTTGGGGGTCCCTGGAGGACGTAAGCTTTGGACTTTCTCAGTGGAAAAGGATTTGAGGGTTTCCAGGAAACAGTGCTGAGAATCACCCCGACTATAAGATTTTGGGGACCCCAGAGGCATGGTCAGGAACCCTCACCTTCTGGGAGTCAAGCTTGGTCTTGTCGACAGGGTTCGAATCTTTGACAATCTCGACCACATCTTCTCCAAACCTCTCCGTGTAGAACTCCTGGAGACACGGGGCTGACTCGGGCCGCACAGCTGCAGCCCCCCCCCCACCCCAGGGCAGCCTTGTGCCCCATCCACCCACCACCACTGGGACGTGCCTCCAGCCGATGTGAGATCTCGGCCAGCTTCGTGATGGATGGCTCCTTGTACACAAACTCCTGCTCGTCCAGGTCACCAAAGCGGGCACCGTAGAAACCCACGCGGAAGTATGTTCCAAAAACGCGCTGGGGCTGCGGGAAGGGGGAGTGTTGACCAGGAGGTCCCGCGGGAGGTCCCCCTGCTCCCGAAGTGCGGGCCTCACATGTGGAAGAGGTGGACATGGGCCGGAGACCCAGAGCACTTTGGGTAGCATGTGAGGATTCCAAGAATATCATAGCACAGGCAGAGGCAGGGGGACCCCTTGAATATTGGGCATGGACTCAGACGACCACCGACTGCCCACACCCTTGCTCTTTCTCCCTAGCTTCTGTCTCCTGCCTCCCCCAAATCTGCCTCCTCATTTATCCCTTATATGAAGTAAGAACTGGGGCTATATTGCTCACAGCTGTATCCTCAATGCCTACTGGGCTGGGTATGCAGCAGGTGCTCGATAAATGCTTGGGACAGAGACTCTGCCTCTTTTGTTCCAGGGCATCCTCTCCCTCCTCCCCCGCCTCCCCGCCCCCACCAGAAAGGAAGGGGTGGCTCCATGTTCACTCACCAAAGCAGATCCAGGAGGGGTGGGGTAGGCATCAGGAGAGGGAGGTGGGGAGCAGGGGACAGAGAGACAAAATCATGGGGGAGGTCAGAGGTCAGAGCCACCAAACTCCCAGGGTCCTTGTTATGCTGCCCCATGAGACCAGAGACCCAGGGAGGGAGGGGACCTGCCTCCCCCACCCGGCCCCCACCCAGCCCTCCTGCCTCGGCTCTGGGTTCTTGCCATCTTTGGCCAGAAAATTCTCCCCAAACTAGGAGATGCCTAAAAATAGACCCAAGTGGGGGAAAGGCGGGAGAGGGGGAGCATTAAATGGCAATGAGGAGCAGAGATCCTAGGGGAGGTAGGGAGATAGGGAGAGACAGACCAAGAGAAACAGAGGGAGCGATCAAGACAGGGAGAGGGACAGGGAGAAATGGAGGGAAAGAGAGAAGAGACAAAGAGACAAAGAGAAAAAGAAAGAGTCAGAGCCCCCTCGCAGGCCATGACTGAGCAGGCCCTGCCCAAGGGAGGGGTGTCTCTGGAGAGCTCCCAGCTGGGTGAGTCACAGGCTGCCCTGGAGATTTGGGGAAAGGAGGGGGCATCTGGGGGAAAGCAGTGGGGTATGTCATTGCCCACTGAGTCCCCGCGCCTGTGCCCCGGCAGCCATGCTCCTCCGGCGCCCCCTGGTGGCTGTCCATTACCACTGCTGCTAGCCTCTTGGGGGCCCCAGAGGCAGATGGCCACCAGGCCCACTTACCTCCCAGCCAGAGCTCTGTGGGGAAGAGAAGAGTCAAGAGTTTAGCCTGGGAAGGTGGGGTGGGGCCAAGGGCAGGGTCTGGGAGGGCACCATGGGCCAACCTGGTGCATAATCTTGGTGAAGGCCTCCTGCAGTTTGCCGTGCACAGCAGCCAGCTTCTTGTAGTCACGGTGGGCTTCCAGTATGGGAATCAAGTTCTTGTACACCTCGTTCACCGCCTCATAGAGCCCACCCTGGGATGGGGTGGAGCAGGTCAGGATTCCCAGCACTCTCCCTGGTCCTCTCCTGCCTGGAACAGCCCTCCCTTCTGTGCTCTGACCCACCTTCCAAGGCCCCATCCTCCACCACCTCCTCCAGGAAGCCTACCCTGACCACCCCCACCTGATGGGGCATCAGCCTTTCCACTTGGCCCCTACATACCCTGCTGTGGTCTCCACCATGATTACGATGGACAAGGCACTGTGTACATCTACACTTTACCCATGTTCCTTCATTGGTGGGAGGAGGAACTCCCCCCCCCCCCCTCAATTCCTCAGAAGGGACACTGAACCTCAGAGACGCCTCCCCAAGGTCAGGACCGGAACACCTGCCCACCTGGCCTCTGACCACTGCCTCCTGGCACATGGTAGTGACCACTCATGGGTGCCCCTTATCCCTAGCTGGTGCCAGCATCAAGCCTGGCATACAGCAGGTGCCCTGGATGTTGGCTATCAGAAGGTCTATGTCTACCTTCTGGCTTCTTCCCCTCATGAGGCCTTTGTGAGACTCCAGCGAAGTGACAATAATGACAACAACATCACTAGGAGGGCTGGCCCCACAGGAAAGAAATCTCGCTGGGCAACCTGACCCTGAAACTGAGTGGGGCCCCAGATGTAACTATCAGTTCCCAGAAGCGCAGGAACTGAGGAACAGGTCAAGCAAGCAGCCCCGGGCAGGCGAGAAAACCTTTGGAACAGTTCCCATCTCCAACAAGTGAAATGCAGAAAAACCAATTGCTTTCGCACAAGCAAGCAAGTTGGAGGAGAAACTCCTTTACAACAATAAAAAATAAATGCCCGGGCACCAACTTATCAAGGAATGCATGTCCTGGCTGGGTGACTCAGTTGGTTACACCAAAAGGTTGTGGGTTCGATTCCTGATCAGGGCACATACTCAGGTTGCGGGATGGGTCTCTGTTCGGGGTGCGTACAGGAGGCAACCCATGAATGTTTCTCTTTCACATCGATGTCTCTCTCTCTCTCCCCTCCCCTCCCTTCCTGTCTACAATCAATAAGAAACATATCCTCCGGGTGAGGCTTAAAAAATAAAAAAGAATTCCTGTTAACTTCGTCATGCGGGATAAAAGTTGTGTAAAAGGGACTTTCTCAGTGGGAGTTGCACACAGATACTCGTGGGTGTGACGCTGTGATATCAGATTGGTCTTAAGCTGGAATTTCTCCGACTCTAAAGTGCACAGGAATCTGAGACCTTGTTACAGTGCAGGGCTCAGAGAGTTGGGTGGCCCAGGACTCTGTGTTCTAGCAAGCCCTGGGCGATGGCCGCACTGCTGGTCCTCTGACCACACTGAGTAGCAAAGGTTTATAAACCCGAACGATCATGTTCTGTTTCATCAATTTGTGAAAACTGGGATCTTGTTTTTTTCAGATGTCAAAAAGCCCCACAAAAACTCAAAAAAAGATCCTCTCTCCCATTTTTTTTTTTTGGAGGCAACCTAATTTTTGGTGGCCTTGTTTTGACAAAGCTAAAAAAAACACAAGAAAAAACAACAACAAAAGAGAAAACCCAAAAAAGCTGGAGGTAAAGAGGCGATGAAGCAAGACGGTAAATACAGGTGGTTGATGAATTTGAGTGCTGGGTGTGGGGTTGGTGGGGGTACAACTTTCTTCTTTATGTGTGCTTGAAGTTTTCCTTTCTTTCTTGGTGAGGGATGGACATACTAATCTTCTCTGTATCGTTCCAATTTTAGTATATATGCTGCCGAAGCGAGCACCGAAATGTTCTATAATAAAAAAGGTTTTAATACTAGCTGAATGTGTTAAAGGCTTATGCTATCCAGCCTGCATGTCATGGGTTTAACAGAGAGAAAGGCAGGTCATGGAGGCCTTTGAGGGTCCCCATTCTCCTCTGCAAATCCCCCAGCTTCCCCTCAAGTAACTGGGAGCAAGTATAGGGCCATCAGCACATCTATGATGCCACTCAGCGCGAGCCCTGAGCCCAGAGCCCTGCGGCAGCCCCAGCCTCACCATGGTGAAGTAGGCGGCCGCCTGCTCCAGCAGCCCCACCAGCCCCAGCTCCGTGAAGTGCTTCCCGGAGCAGAAGCCCTCCTCGTCAGGCGACAGGATGTCGTCAGAGATGGCAGACTCCTCCAGCACGTTGGACGAGATGTTCTGGGGTGGGAAGTGGTGTCAGGGCCTGGTCCTCGCCGCACAGGTGCCACCCCCACCCTTGCCCACCACCCCTCCCCCTCCGACCACTCACTTGGAAGGAAACGCAGCCCACGGGCAGGTAGCGGCTGTCCTCCAGCAGGGCCAGGTACTCCGCCACCAGCGCGGCCGCGTGCACCATGCACTGTGCAGCCTCCGCGTGGTTGCCCAGCTCTGCGTGCTTCCCCGCCATGTTCTGCAGCCACGTCAGCCGCAGGTCCGGGGAGCCCTGGTAGCCCCGGGCAATCCTGGTGCCCAGGTGAGGGGGATGTGAGGAGGATGGGGACTCACCCTGCCCGCCCGCCTGCCTCTCACCTGCCCACTCCTTCACTTGTTACCCCACCCATCTGCCCCACTGACCAGCCAATCTCCTCACCTGTACTCCATTCACCTGTCCATCCAGTCACCTATTTCCTCCCTTCACCTGTCTCCTCACCTATCCATCCCCTCACCCGTCTCACCTGTCCATCACCCGTCTTACCTGTTTCCTTACCTGTCCTACCTTCCATCCTTTCACCTAAACCATCCCCTGATCCCTTAACCCACCTGTCCATCCCCCTTCTGTCTCACCTGTCCAGTCCCTCGCCTATTCCCTTGCCTGTCCAACCTCTCACCTGTCTTCCCATTTGCCTGCCCATCATCTCCCCTCTTCCTCTATTCACCTCCCTTATCCAATCGTCACTGCCCATCCTTTCACCAAACCCCCAAGTGTCCTTCTCTCACTTGTCCTTCTGCTCATCCGTCTACTCTGCCACACCCCACTCACTGATCCCCTCGCACATGCACCATGTCACCTACCTTCCCAGGCCCGTCCCTCCTCATGGCCCCTAACTTCCCTACCTACATCACCTGCCGCTCCGTCTCCCACTCCCCAATTTCTTACTAAATACCCCTTACCTCTCCTCCAGATTTACTTACCCCCCTGATCTGCCACCCCTCCACCCGCTGCTTGCACTTCACCTGTTTCTCCCTCCTGTCTCCTCTTGTCCTTGTTCTGTAGGTCCATCGGGCCCCCTCCTCATCGGTTCATTTATGAGCCCTCACCTGACTTGTAGCCTCACCTGTCTGCTTACCTGACCCCTCGCTCACCTGATTTTCCCCATCTGCCCGCTCTCCTGGCCCTCCCCCGTCCCTCCTTACTTGTCCCTCTTGTCACCTGCATGTTCACCTGCTCCTCCCTCGCTTTCTCATGAATCTACTCATCTGCCTGAGGGTGAAGGGCTGAAGGTCCCCCAAGCTCTCCTCACCTGTACATGAGGTCAATGAGCATCTCGGGGTCCTCCTGATGCTCCTTCATCTTCACCGTGTCCGTCAGGATCATGTGCAGGTTGAACATCAGGTCCTGGACCTGGAGTGGGAAGTGCGCCTCATTGGGAAGTGACAGGGCCAAGGCGGTGGGGTCAGGACTCCAAGGCAAAGACCCTGGCAACCGAGGTGAGCCTGGTAGTTGTGGACAGGGCGGGGGCCTGGCGGGGTCACCTGCTCGGCGAAAGTGCTGTCTCGCAGCCCCACGTCCTCCTCGGCGTAGGTGAGGATGGTCTTGAGTGACCGTCGCAGGTGCTCCTCGCTGAAGTTCTGCGTTGTCCCCACCAGGGACGACAGTGACATGGTCACTTGCATCTTCACACGAGCAAAGTTCTGTGGGGGCCGAGGGGGAGAGCTCATCTGGGGGCCTCGGACCCTCCCACCGGCGCCTGCTCGACAGGCTCACTTCACCCTCTCCCTGCCCACCCTGCACCTACCTATCACCCCCACCCCCGGGCGGCTGCCCCCACTTACGTTGCCAATCTCGAAATTCTGGCGCATGAGGAGGTAGAGGGAGGCGCTGGCGTGCGTGCGGATGGTGCTGATGCGGCTGCCGCAGTGTCGCAGGAGCCGCAGGCAGAGGTCGGCGCACAGCTCCGTGTCCTCCTCGAACAGCAGCTCTGGGAACTGCCCCCCAGGGCCAAGACGGACACTGGTCAGCCCCTCCCCATGCCCGATCAGGAGGTCCCCGGTGGGGACTGGGGCGGGGGCACCTGTCTGCGCTCTGCCTTCTTGGCCATGCACAGCAGGCTTGGGAGTCAAACCCGGGCTAGCTCCTTGCGGTGTGACACTGGGTGAGTGCCTTTGCCACCCCCCTCCTCAGTTCTCTCCTCTGTCAACTGTGGCTAAGGAGTGTCTGCCTCATGGAGCTGCTGAAAACACACTAGGTGCTCAGCGACTGGCGGTCACTGTGACGCTAAGAGCCGCAGCTGCCGGGTGGTGCTCACCTTGGACACCAGGGACCGCTGAGTGGCCAGGCCATGCTGCAGGAAGAGGGCACTCTGGGAGCTACCCAGGCTATACAGCACCACCTTCAGCACCGCACCCAGGACACTCTCCCGGGCCTCGGACAGGATCACCGTCTGCGGGGTCAGAAACCCAGCGGTTAGGGACTGGCTTGGTTGTGGAATCAGGAATGGAGAGGGGTTCTGGAGTCCGAGGTCACAAGGCATTGGGGCGGGTCAGAGGTCAGGAAGATGCTGGGTCCAACCTTACCTGCACGATGATCTCCAGCGTGTCCAGAACTACCAGGCTCACCTCGGTGGCCAGGTTCCCTTCCACCAAGGCCTCCTGCTCCATTTCATCCTTGGTCCTGAAGGAGAGAGGAGGGGGCTGGGGAGCCTCTGGAAGCCTGACCCTACCCTGCGGCTCAGCTCCCCCCCTCACCGCCCCCCAGGCGCCTGCGGTGCCAGTTCTCTGGAAACTGGTCTACTTCTAGCCAACACCTACTTGTCCACGCGGTCCGAGGTTTGCTTCCAGTGTGTGACGCTCTTCCGCCAGCGGACGTTCTCCTGGTTCCCAAACGGGCTCCTCTCTGAGATGGGCCGGCACATGTTCACAGACGTGCAAAAACGTAAGGACACACATGACTGAGAAACACACAGGCACCAAGATACCCAGGTGGGCTAACCTGTGAGGACACGGGGTGGTGCGGGTGCTGGCCGCGTGGACGCGGTTAGGCCTGAATGACTTGTGAGAACAGATGGGGACACGGATACCCATGTGCATGGGGATGATGCATGGATTTCTGGGGAAAGTGAGTCGGACAGAGAGGTAGGGACGGGCCCACTTGGGGCCCCTCGGACACAGGCTGAGAGCAGCTGGTGGGGACGGGCGTGGGGGACATCTCCCTCTCACCACGGCTCCGTCGCACCATCTCTTGTCGTGCTCCAATGGTGCCCAAGATGGCTTCCTCCAGGCGAGCCTTCATGTCCAGTGACTTCTTGAACGTGAGGCTGTTGATGCGCTCAAAGGCCTTTTTCCCCTGGGAGGTCAAAGAACGGGTTCCAGGCTGACCGCCCTTTCCATGGGACCTGGGCTAACCCGGTCCCGCTTCTCCGGGCCCTTTCCGACCTCCGGGACCCTGTGCTTAAAGACACATCTCTCTTCTTTTTTAAAAAATATATTTTATTGATTTTTTACAGAGAGGAAGGGAGAGGGATAGAGAGTTAGGAACATTGATGAGAGAGAAACATCGATCAGCTGCCTCCTGCACATCTCCCACTGGGGATGTGCCCACAACCAAGGTATATGCCCTTGACCGGAATCGAACCTGGGACCCTTCAGTCCGCAGGCCAAAGCTCTAGCCACTGAGCCAAACCGGTTAGAGCCACAGCTCTCTGCTTTATGGCCAACTCTCAGCACCTTCCAAATTCTATTTACAAGAACAATCCTCCCTTTTTCCTTGGGCTCAGCACAGAAACAGTCCACCCCTTCGTGCCCAGACCACAGCACCGAGAGCTCTGTATGCATACTCGGCCTGCCTCCTACCCTCCAATCCCCTGCCCGCGCCCCAAACCTTGTACTCGAAGGCAGCCAGGCAGAGGTACAGCAGGTCCAAGAGACGACCCAGCTGAGGGAGGGACAGGTCGGCAGTCCAGTGCTGCAGGAGGGCTGGCTCTGCATTCTTCAGCACCCACAGCACACACACCAGCAGGGTCCGGCTGGACTCGGCGGAGAGAGGACAGCCGGAGCGAGAGCCCTGGGCCAGAGAGGGGACAGGGGGCTCAGAAGGGACAGAGTTGATGTTCATTTTCTCCAAATAAGATGAGAACTGGCTGATTTGAATCTCGTTACATAACTTCTATTACCAGGTGGGATAATGTCTCTAGAGACGGGCCCCATACTCACAGTCGCTGAGCCCTGGGAGATGCTGGCCCGGGAGCCAGGGGCCAGGGGCCCACCAGCAATGGCCATGGCCACTGAGGGGTTGATGGTGCCTCCAAAGTCCCCTTCCCCTTCTGTGTCTGAATCGAGCATGGAAGCCAGCCTTGACCGTTGACCCGGGCCCTCTGGGGGTGGGAGCAGGGGGGAGAGAAAAAGGAGTCCTGGTAAGTGCTGTCCCTCTGCCTCAAATTTCAGCTCACAGGTCACCTCCTCATGGAAGCCCTCCTTGATACCACCCCCAGACCAGTCTCCAGCTATCTACTCCCAGAGCTCACTTATTGTACTTGTAAGCAGATACATTCATTGTGTCCACAGAGGCAGGGACTGTATCTACTCTGGCCACTGCTATATGCTCAACACTCAGGACATGGCCTGGCCCACAGGAGCGGTAACTGTAAAGGTGATGGTGGTGATGACAACAACAACAGAGGCTGCCGCTATTGTTATAGCAGCAATTGGCACCGACACAGCATCTCCTATGTGCCAGGTGCTAGTCTAACGTAAACAACATTAACTACGGATCTTAAAAAAACACACCTATGAGAGAAGGACTTTCATCATTCCGACTTTGTAGATGAGGGAACTGAGGTTAACCTCTCTGTAAGGTGAAGTTACTTGCCTGGGGTCACGCAGTAGGTTGGTACATAGTAAAGCCGATTTTAATCTAAATGGTCTGGTTCTAAAAATCTACGATCTTATAAGAGTAGCCCTTCCCCTCTCCCTTTCCCCCAAAACGTCTCACCAGAGAGAGGAGCAGCCAACAGACAGGTCTCACCCTAGAGATTCTTGAAACAAAAGGTCAACTGAGCCTCACTATCGCTCCAGCCCAGCTGGATTGAGGTGATCGACCCCTTAACTCATCTGCTAAGAGCGGGGAAGAGGAAACCTCACTAGGGAAAAATGACATTGCTCCCGTCCTGGTGGTTCTTTTATATACAATGTTCAAAATACGATAAAAAGCTACAAGGTATGTGAAAAGGCAGGGAACGGGTTGATAAGAGAGAAGAGACAGCAGAAGGAGGCAGGTTGATGACCAAAAGCAAACGCAGTTCTTAAAATAAAAAGTAGTGGAAAAGATGGACTAAAATGGGTAAGAACATGGAGAATTTCAACAGAGAATTGAAATCTACAAAAATAAAATAAAACAGACATCTTCCTACTGAAAAATATAACACCTGAAATTCAGAACTCAACAGTTGGGGCTAACAGAAGTCTGGACACAGCAGAAGACAGAAGCAGTGAACTCAAAGACAGGTGAACAGAAAATTCCCCAAGTGAAGCACAGAGAGAAAAAAGAATGGGAAACAGAACAGGGCAGAGCAGGCACGTGTGACATGATCAAAAGGTCCAACTTACGTGTAACTTAAGTCCCAGAAAGAAAGAAGAAAAAAAGGCAGATAAAAAAGTTAGAAATAAAGACTAAGAATTTCCTCCCAATGCTGGAGGGGACCAATCCACAAATCCCAAGTCTGTGCTTCCCACCACGGTGTACATGTCCCTAAGTAGTGCCAGTGAATGTGCTAAGAGTGAATGACTGAATGCAGGGCTGCAACTGCCTCTGGCCCCAATGTTCCCCACCTTCCGTCCTCACATCCTCTCTTCTCAGAACCTAATAAATGTTATAATCCTATCTCCCATCTATTGTGGGCTGACAATGTCCCAGTGCTAAAGCTCTGCAAATGTTTACATAACTACAGGAAGTAGTTAGTGTCACCACTGTCCCCATTTTATAGGTGAGAAGCCTGAGGCTCAGAGGTTAATGGCTTGCCAGGGCCCTGCACCAGCACTTGAACCCAATCTATGAACCCTAACGCCATGTGTTTACTCCTAACTGTGCTCTCCCACCTTCCCCAACCTGAGCCTTATGTGTCAATCGAGCCCTTGGATTGTGTGACTCCGACGGCCTGGCCCACTGACCAGCGAAATCATGCAGCCGTGGCAGCGTGTCCCGGACGATCGACAGCAGCGGTAGGTACAGCTCGGCCACCCGGGCCTTTACTGTGGCCTCGGCATAACGGGGGTCAACATCATGGCCACAGAGCAGGTTGTGGATGGCACTGATGACCTTCTTGTGCAGCTGGGATGCCCTGTGGAGTAGTGAGGTGCTCAGGAGAGAGTAGACGTAGTGCCTGGACCAGGGGTGGGCAAACTTTTTGACTCGAGGGCCACAATGGGTTCTTAAACTGGACCGGAGGGCCGGAACAAAAGCATGGATGGAGTGTTTGTGTGAACTAATATAAATTCAAAGTAAACATCATTACATAAAAGGGTATGGTCTTTCTTTTTTTTTAGTTTTATTCATTTCAAACGGGCCGTAGTTTGCCCACGGCTGGCCTGGACCTTCCCACCCGCTGGAGCCAAACAGGGCCTGTGCTCACCCCTCGGCCTCAGGCTCCAGGGCCAGCGCCAGTTCCGTCAGCAGGAGCCCAGCCAGGAAGTGCTGCTGTCGGAACGGCCCACTCAGCTCAAACATGCTGACCACCTTGGGGTCGGGGGCTTGGCTGGAGAAGGTGGAGCTCTGCAGGGGGCAAAGGGAGCGGGAGGAAGCAGGACGTCACCAGGGGCCAGGGGGCGCAGGGGAGGGGCTAGGATGAACTCATCTGAAGTTAAGGTTAAGAGATGAGAGACTGGAATTATCTGGAGGGGACAGGGAGCACGGTTCAGATCAGAGGTAAGAGAATGAGGTGAACCTGTGAGGTGGTGGGAATGGGGTCAAAAGTCAGAGGTCCGAGAAACAGCAGATGGAAGGCAGGTCTGTGAGTTAAGATTCAGGAGGGAGACATTAGAACCTGGTCCCTAGGAACGTGCCGGGCATGAGGGGTCAGAGGCGAAGGGTCAGAGGTAAGGGGATGGTCCCCCCGGACAGTGGCCCACCCTGAAAAGGACAAAGACGAGGGGAGCCCCAGAAGATAGGTTGAAGGTGAGAGGTCATAGGTCAAGGGAGGAGCCAGAAGGGAGGCCGGCCCACCTGCGAGGTGGTCGAGGACACGGAGGGGGAGGGTGAGGCCGGGGGCGACAGCGGGCAGCAGGGCAGGTTGAGGACCACATAGTGCTCGTGGCTGCACAGGATGCGGGTGAAGTCCATGCGCAGGGTCAGCAGCGCCACTGGGCTGGGGGCCGACTGCAGCCGCGTGGCCACCTGCCGGAGAGGGGCCAGTGGCAACGCTACAGTCTCTCTGCCCCCCGCCCCCCGTGCCGCCCGTGGGCGGGCACGCCTCTCCCACCTGCTTGTAGTGGGCCCGGACCAGGCTGAACACGAAGCCGCGGTCCACCAGGGACAGCAGGTCGCTGAGGAAGAAGGCCAGGCTGATGTTGAGGCGCTCGGCCTGCTCCACGTCCTGGGGACACAGGGCCCGTCAGCCACGCTCACACCCAGCACGCTGCAGTCCCACCCAGGGCCCGGCTCTCACCAAGGCCACCAGCAACTCGGGAGCCACATCACTGTCCCAGACGCCCCACCCCCCCCACCCCCCCCTCTGGCCACTCCAGACTTTCCTGGTTGTCTCCGCCTTCGGACCAGCCCTTCCGTCCCCACACATACAGGTCCACACCCGTCAGGGCACTGTTTAGGACAGATTTTCTTTCCTCTCTCCCCAGATTTAAATAACACAACATGGATGGCGGAAACTGGCTGCTGACTTCCCCCTGGATCCTCCTTCCCAGCCCTCAGGGTAGGGGTTCAGAGGGCGGTCAAGACTGGATTTCCCCGCCTTCCTTGCAGCTGAGAATAACCATGTGATCGGGTCACATTCTGGCCAATGGGATCAGGGGAAGGACTGTGGCCAGGTCTTCCTGCTCCCACAGCCCGCCAGGTGCCTGATGTGGGGGCGCCATGGTGAATCCTGATGGCCAGGCCCACACTAGGGAGCCCCCACGGCCCACTTACGCTCAGAAATAAACTCGGGGCCCTTTTAAACCACTTGTGATTATGTTTGAGCAAATTAACCTCTGCCCTAACGGATATAATGAGCAGGGACAGCTTGTACAGCGCCCAGCTTCCCGTGGGGGAACCACAATAAACCAAAGGATCTCAGATCATTCCATGTGTCGAAGACAACGGAACGGGGTGCTGTTCTGAGAGAAGCCCGAAGGAGGAGGAAAAGGCGTTCCAGGCAGAGCTAAGAACAAGGCCCAGGCCCTGGGGCAGGATGTGCCTGGCAAGTGGGAGGAACAGCAAGGGGATCGCTATGGCTTCCGGGCCCAGCAGCTGCTTGTTCTTGCCTCGGGCTCTCACCAGCCACTCCGGCCTCACAACTCAGCCTCTGTGGCTCTTAGTTCCCTGCAACCCAAAGAAACAAAACACAAAACCTGCTGAGCTCTGAGCCCGCCGTGGGGCAGGGGCTGGGTCTGCCTTGTTCCCCGAGCTCCATGCGTGAGACCACCGTGGCCGTCACCGATGCCCCACTAGCAGCCGTGCCGACGGCCCTTCTCAGGGGCATTGCTCTGCCCTGCAACCCTTTCCCAGGGCGGTTTCCTCATCATCTGGGTCAGCCCCTGGGAATGTCAGTGCTTAGGGGAGGCTCCAGCGGAACAAGGTCGAGACCTTCGAGACCAGCCCAGAGGTCGCAAGGGATTGCACAAGGGCTGGCTCGGGCCAGGCTGGTGTTTCAAAAATCTGGAAAGTTCCCATCAAAACCAGAAGCCCCATTTCACTTTTCAAATGAGACATTCTGGCCACAGCGACTGGGCACACGCCCGCTGCTCCTTCATCGGCCCCGCTTGCCCAACTGAAGCTGATGATAAGGGTGTGGGCTCTGGACCTGGTGGCTTGGGATCAAATCCCCAATTCTGCCCTTCTCGGGTGGGTGGTGGCAGGTGGTTAGTCATTCTCTGCCCATTTCTCCATCAGTAAAATGGAGATAGTAATACAAACTTTATGGGGTTGTTGGGAGAATTTAGTCATGTGCTTCATCTCAAGTGTTAGGTACACAGTAAGTGCTCAATAAAGGCTCAAGATCACTATCATTAGTATAACCCACCTAGCTCCTGAGGGCATGGGAATTAGGGACCCAGGGCCTGGACAGGTGTCAAGGACTCAGAACACTAATGCCCACGATTGAGCACTTACTGTATACAGACACTGTGGTAAGGGCTCATGGATCCCTCACTTCTCTGCCTTCTCCAACTCCCGTTCCTGATCTGCTCCCTCTGCTCCAGCCACGCCCACCACTTCACTGCTCCTCCAACAGCCCAGGCACCGTCCTGCCTCAGGCCTTTTCACTTGCTATTCCCCCTGCTTGAAACGCTCTTCCCCCAGACGTCAAATAGACTGCCCCCTCACTCCTTCAACTCCCTCATAGCGCCACGAGGGCAAGGACTGGCATCTGTTTTGTTCACTGCTGTGTCTGTAGTGCCCAGCACAGGGATGTGCACACAGTAGGTACTTAAGAAATGACATTGGCCCTGGCTGGTTTGGCTCCGTGGATAGAGCGTCAGCCTGCAGACTGAAGGGTCCCGGGTTCGATTCCAGTCAAGGGAACATGCTTGGGTTGCGGGCTCGATCCCCAGTAGGGGGCGTGCAGGAGGCAGCTGATCAATGACTCTCTCTCTCTCTCTCTCTCTCTCTCTCCCTTCCTCTCTGAAATTAATAAAAATACATTTAAAAAAAGAAAAGAAATGACAGTGAATGAACAGACCCATCCAGCAAATGGGACTGGTGGCCTTGCAGCCAGGAAGCTGGGCAGGACTGGTGCCCCAAGCCCCTCCCCCACCGAGGCCCCTTCACCTTTACCTTGTGGGCCCGGGTGATGACCTCCAGGCCCACGGAGCCCACCAGAGCCGCGATGTCATCCAGGAAACGCACGGGGAAGCGAAGCTTACGGGGCGAGTCCAGCCGCTGGCTCAGAATCAGGTGCAGGGCCATGCTTTTCACCTGGGGGCCGGGTGAGAGCTTGAGGGGCCGTGGGTAGAAGGGGCTCGCCAAGTGGGGATGGGGCTTGAGGAGCTGCAAATGGTATTTTAGCAGCAAGGGAGGGGAGGTCAGGGTGGGCGTAAGGGGTCCTGGGTGGGGCTTGAGTCCCGTCATAGCTCTGAGCTGAGGGCAGGGCCTGAGAGGCCATGGGGAGGACTCGAGAAGGCCATGGGCAGAGCCCAAGGGGGTCTGAGGCTGAGCCCGTGGGAGGGGCTGAGCAGGTCTCCTGGGGTAAGGTCTGGGGGAGCACAGGGCTTGAGGGGTGTGTTTGAGGGAGCCCTGAGTGGGACCTTGAAGCCCACCTGATTGGGGGTGGGGCTTGGAGTCAGGAGGGGTCTCTCAGGCACCTCTTGAGTTCCACAGGGGTTTCCTTCTCTGTCTGGGGGTATCTCTTGGGGTGGGGGTGTCTCCTCACTGGTTAGGGACCTCTGCTGACAGCCCCACAGGAAAGGTGGGGGAGGGCCTTCTCTCTAGGAGGGAGTTTTACAGGGCCTCTTTCCGGGGAACGATCCCTTTAGGGGTCTCTTATCTCTGTCCCTCTATGGGGGGTCTTGAAGCCATTTCTCAGGGGTCTCAGGCAAAATCTCAGGGGGCTTCCCTCCCCAGGGAGAGTCTCCCCTGGGGCCTCTTGCTCTCGGGCTGGAGGAGGTGTCTCACCATGAGCTGGAAGAAGAACCAGGCGTGCTGCAGGACGGCCTCGCGCACGGCACTGCCGCTCACCACCCACTGCAGAGCCAGCTCCTCGTGAAGCAGCTGGAGGCAGGGGCAGGGGCAGGGGTCACAGAGAGCAGAGGGGCCCGCCCCAACCCCCTCTGGAGAGCATGAAGGGGAGGATGAAGCTGGAGGGCTGGGGTTAGAGCAGCAGGCCATGCAAGAGAGGGGGGGCAGGAGTCCGACGTGCCCTTTCCCGGGGCTCTCCAGACCCTGCTGGGCTCAGGGGCTAGGAGCTCTGGACCCCTTTGCCGGGCCCAGGCCAAAACTGCGCCACCCACCCCTGCTTCCCACTACCTTCGGCATAGTGGGCCTCGGCTGGGTGGCTGGTGGGGCGGAGGAGGAGCTCTCGAGGTAGGAAGAGGTTCGGGTAGAGCTGCGGTCGATGGCCTAGGATGGGATGGAGTGAAGAGGGTGGGATGGCAAGGAGGGGTTAGTGTGGGCAGATGGTATGGACAGAGGAAAGATGTGTCCGTGTGGACAGGCAGTGGGGGTGTGGATGGAGAAGGAAAGAGTGCGACGGAGA
Organism: Myotis myotis; assembly: GCF_014108235.1. NCBI lineage: Eukaryota > Metazoa > Chordata > Mammalia > Chiroptera > Vespertilionidae > Myotis > Myotis myotis. The sequence continues at coordinate 85,219,178 of NW_023416368.1, forward strand.
TGAGAATAAGGAAGACACAGCAAGGAGGTGGAAAGCAGGGTGAACAGAACAGGTTAGGATGTGGGCCGGAGAGCCCGTAGGCAGGGAGTACAGAGGTGAGCATGGATGGAGCAGGACCCGGCAGAGACATAGGTGAGAGAATGGATGGGAGGAGTGTAGGTGGAGAAGGTAAAATCACTGTAGATGGTGAAGAGTGAGTGTGGTCAGAGGAGGTGAGAGTGAGTATGGACGAGGGTGGAGAGTGTGAGTGAGTCAGTGAGTTCAGGGGTAGACAGAGAAAGAAGAGGGAGGGCACAGATGTGGAGGAGGGAGAGCATAGACAGAAAAGGTTAGAGAGAGGAAGGAAGAGGAGAAAGAGGAGGAATTCTAGGACAGAGGAGGTAGATGGTGATGAGAAGCAGGAGGAGCAGCTGAGAGTCCTGGGTTCCAGGCCTGGCCCCACTCCAGCCTTCCTCGGGGCCTTACTAGGCCTCAGTTGTCCCCATCTGTGAAATGGGTATGGGGACTCAAGCTCCACTCTCCCCTCCTCCTTTGTTGGTCAGGAGGTGAGGCGGCTGGCAGGGAGAACAGGTCCAATGATGGATGGAGGCAACCCAGCCCTGGGACCCCTGCCTTGGCAGTGGAGGTCCCCCCAACTCCCACAATCCCAGCCACACACCCTGGCTTCTCAGCAACCACTACAAAGGCCAGCCTCGGTGCCACTTCCTACCTGGAATGCCCACCCTCTTGCCATCTCATCACATCCTATGTGATCTTCAAGGCCCAGCTGGCACCTCAGAGATCGGAGGGCAGTGGGGGGAGTCCTGTTAAAAATGCAGGGGGGCTGGCAGGACCCATGAACCCAGATTCCCAGCAATCTGGGAAGTCTGTCCAGAAGTCCCTGTGCTGCTAACAGTCGCCTGGACCACCATGCAGTGCAGGTCGCCTGAGTGACGGCACAGAGCGGGAACAGGGCCGAGGGCCACATGGGCAGGGAAACCAGCCCCTCTGGCTTCCTGGCTCCACCTTACCCTTCAGGTCCGGCAAAACATGCTCGCTCTCTGGAGAGAAGCCGCAGACCACCCAGAGGGAGGCTGGTGGTCCCCTCTGTTTGTCTCCTGGGCATTGCACACTGCACGTACACGCTGGTGCGCTTGTTTGCGTGGTGCCTAGCTCCCCAACTAGCTGGCGGCTCAGGGGTGAGGCTGGGCCGAGGATCTATGTCACTAACAACATCCCACCTGCAACGCCCTAACTCTCTCCTGGGCTCAAGACTGCTGTGCTGAGCACTTTCCTTAGAATCTTAATCACATCTGAAAATTCAGAGCCTGGGGTGCAGGGCGAGCCCACAGCAGAGCCAGGATTCAAACCCAAGTCTGTCTGAAAGCAAAGCCCCCCTGCATACGAGGAACCTGGGAGAGGGTAGGAGAAAGGGAGCCGTCCCAGGGCTCCCCTTTGTCTGAGACAGGACGGGGGAGCCCTACGTTAAGTTTTGTTCCCTTGGGACCATTCAGGTTGCTACGTCACGGGAACAGTTGAGAGCCTCCTGAACAGAGTGGATTAAAGGGATAGAAATAGGCCATGCGGGGCAGTGAGGTTACAGTGGTTGGATTTGCATATCATTTACATGCCACGTACACACCACCCACCCCTTCCTCTGTCTCTGCCTGAGGCTGTGGTCCATGTGGCAGCAGTTTACGATGACCCTGTGATGCCTACCACACCGACTCCACAGATCCAAACAAAGCAGAAGGGGCCGCCTCCTCCTTCAGGCAGTCCCCCTAGGTTAGTCAGCCGCAGCCAGGGCTTAGGAGGAGCTCATGCTGAGGTGGGGTCACATGCGTGCAGGGGCAGGGAGGGAGGGCACCTGTCTGGGGTCGGCCCCACAATAAGGGGGCGCCCGGCGCAGCACAGCCTTGCTGCCTCCTGGAGCATAGGCAGAATTCACCCAGGAGTGTGAGCGGTCGATACCCTGGAGATACACGGGTAAGTGGTAGAATCCATGGGCAGACGACAAAGAAACCAGCATAAAAAACCAAGGGTGTGCCCCGGCCGGTGTGGCTCCGTTGGTTGGGCATCGTCCTGTTCACCGTAAGGTTGCTGGTTTGATTAACAGTCAGGGCACGTGACCGGGTTGCGAGCTCAATCCCCAGGGCGGGGTGTGAAAAGGCAGCTGATTGATGTTTTGCTCTCACATTGATGTTTCTCTCTCTTTCTCTTTCTCTCTCTCTCCCTCTCCCATCCCCTTTCTCTAAAAATGAATTAAAAATCTTTAAAAAAACAACAAGTGTGAACACTACCCTGGACCATATATATGTGTGCCCATGTAGGCATCCACATGCAACCCTGGAAAACTGGTGTGCATGTACATGCATGGGGTGCATGAGTATATGAACCTGTGTTCACACGTGCGTGAGACACACACGTATCTATACCTGTATATACACACATGGGGCACCCACATACCTGTGCTCCATGCATGTACACCTATGGGGCAAACATATTCGTGACCTGTATATTTACATGCATAGGGCACACAGGTATATGTGCCTCCCAGTATGTATGCACATAGGGCACACACGTATATGCACCCACACACATGCATGCGTACCCCGTGTGTTACACATGCAGGGCACGCATATATATGCATCTATGTATGTGTGTGGTACATATGTTTTCACCGCCAGGCCAACCCCCAGCCACCCATCCTTAGGTCAGCCCCAGAGTATAGAGCCAGTGTAAACCAAGTCCTAGCTCCCAACCTGTGACAGCCACAGCCCCTCTGCGGCCCAGGGTCCAGCCTGTGTCCATGCCCCTGTCTGCTGTTTCCTGTCCTCCACCAACACTGAGGTCCTTTACCCACCCACCTGGCAACCACGGCACTGAGGCCGGAGGCTCCAGGGTCCCCCTCGCCCTACCTTGCTGGCCAAGATGCGGGAGACCTCGTCGTCCACAGAGCCAGGGGCCACGGCCAGGTCAGGGTTGCTGCTGCTGATGCTCTTAGAGCGAGCCAGGTAGAGGCTGGCAGGGCGGCCGGGGCCACGGGCCAGCGTGGCAGGCTGCACTGCCACCGGAGGGGCCCCTGAGCAGGGAGGGAACACGGTCACCACCTGCCTACCACCCTGATGACCAGCCCCTTCCCAGCGGGCTGCCTTTGGTGACGTCATTTTCTTTTTATGAGCCTCGAGGTGCCTCGCCTGTAAAATGGGTGTGAGAACGGGTGCCGCCTCATAACAATTTGGGGGGAGACTTAAAACACCGAGCACAGTGCCGGGCACATGGTAAGCGCCCAGAGAAGGTAGTGGTTCTTATTAGTTATTGAGCAAATGAGAAGAACATCCGACTTGATTGAGTACCCACTGTACCAAGCATTCTGCATGGGTTACTACGTCATCTCCTATTACCAGCACCCCCAGGAACGCGGGGCACATGATTGATGTTTTACAAACGGGAAAACAGGCTCAGAGAGGTGAAGTCACTTGCCCAAGTTATAGAGCTTGCAGGAGGACCCTGCTTGAGTCCCTGCTGGCTGATTGGCTGAGTCACCTGCCAGCAAGCAGGCAGATACCAGACCCCGGGGGGGGGGGGGGGGGAGCAAAACTTGCAAGTTGTCCAGACCAGCTGAGGCCTGTGTGGCCTCAGAACCTGTGTACATGCCGTTCCCTTTGTCTAGGATGCTCTCCTCCCGGATATTGCCTGTCCTCCAGATTCTCCCACCAATACTCACCGCCCAGGAGGCCGGGCTCCGTGCCAGGCAGTCGGAAGGCATAGTAGACATAGGCCGCCAGCAGCAGGCAGTGGCCACGGGCGTCCTGGGCAGCCTCTAGACTCCGATGGATGAGGCTGACTACATGGGCCATTGCTTCAAAAGCTCCACGGCCCAGGTTCACTGCCGGGCAGAGCAGAGGTCAAATTCCAGGGCCCAGGGCCCAGGGCCTCCTACCTCCCTGAGAGAGACTTTAGGGTCCAAGGGGTCATGTGGCCATCGAAGGGTCACAGAAGACCAGCTCTCAGCACAGTGGGCTGAGGTCACTTTCCAGATGGGAAAACGGAGGCCAGAGAGATAAATGGGCTAGAGGAAGTCACCCAGGACCAGGGGACTGAGGGGCCATTTTCCAGGTGGGGAAACTGAGGGCCGAGCCGTGCCTGCTCACCGATCTGGCCGCCGATGATTGGGGGCCGCACGACCAGACGTACGAGCTTGTCCAGCACGTGGTGAGAGAAGGCCACGAGGAACTCGGGGCTTGCGAGGCGTAGGGCCGCCAGGCTGGCCCGCAGCTCCTGCTCCACGGTGCCCTCGCTCAGCACGCCGTCCTTGAGCCGGAACGGGAAGGCGCCCTCCTCCAGGACGTGCACCAGGGTGAAGAACTTGTCCAGGTATGGGTCCTGGGTGAGGGGTTGGGGGTGAGTGGGGAGGGGCCAGGGCCCTGGTCCAGGAAGCCCCAGGGGATTGAGTTGGGGGCTGAATGGGCAGAGACACTGAGGCCGGGGAATCAATGAATTGATAATAAATAAGGACAGGGATGAGACACTAGAGCAGCGGTTCTCAACCTGTGGGTCGCGACCCCTTTGGGGGTCGCCTAAGACCATCGGAAAACACGTATATAACTACATACTGTTTTTGTGATGAATCACTATGCTTTAATTATGTTCAATTTGTAACAATGAAAATACAGCCTGCGTATCAGATATTTACATGACGATTCCTAACAGTCGCAACATGACAGTTATGAAGTAGCAACGAAAATAATTTTATGGTTGGGGGTCACCACCACATGAGGACCTGTATTTAAGGGTCGTGACATCAGGAAGGTTGAGAACCACTGGGTTAGAGGAAGGGAGGGAGGCGAGGGGGAAGGAACCACCGAAATAGCAGGGGACAAATGGGGGAGGAGAGGCCGTGCAAAGGGCCAGCGCCCCGGCCGGGGTAGCCACTGGCACGGCTCCCTGCCTGAGTCAGCAGCCTCCTGGGAGACAGGTCCAGCTGAGTGAAGTCTGTCCATGGCCCAAGGCCAGGCCTCTCCCCGGTCAGTGGGAACTGTTGCCCAACGCCTGGGTTCCTGTCCTAACACCTACCTGGGGGTGCACGGAGGACACAGCCAGGAGCTCCACGCTGAACACGCCCTTGTGGCCGTCCACCCAGCGCATGCCCGGCAGCGCCACCTGTGGGAGGGCTACACCTGTGGGCACGGACTGGCCCTCCCCCACTGGTCAGGCCACCAGCTCCAGTCATTTCAACGATTGCAACACCACAGCCTCAGCACGGCCCTGCCTGGGGGAGCAGCTGGGCACCCTGCCCCCAGCCCAGCCCAGAGATGGGGGTGAGGGCCGTCAGGAGGGAGCACTGTGGGGTTCCACTGGAGACCCAAGAGGAACATCAATGGAAGGAAGGGAATGAATCAGAAAACAGGATCATGGAAGATGGAGGCCCCAGGGGCATGAGTGAACAGCGCGAGGGTATTCACGGAGGGGGTGGGGATGACTGGCCCTGAAGTACTCCTGGGGGACAGTGATCAGGAAGGTGGGCAGGGCTGCTAGGGGGGGACGGTGAGTGCAGAGGCAGGGGCAGGAGGGGACAGGGAGGGACACAGGGGCCATAGGATACACAGAGGCAAGAGCAGGAGTGAGGAGGCGGCCGGGGCCCTGGCCCTGACAGAGGACAACACGGCTCCCAGAGGTGCTGACGGCAAGGAAGGCAGGGCACGAACGGGGAACCACCAGGAAAGTAGGCAAGGTGGGCAGTGCATTCCCGGGGGACCACGAGGCAGGAGCCCAGGGAGCCTCAGGGACCAGGGCGGTGGGAGGCACGGGGCCAGAGCACTTACGTCAGGTGTGAGCACGGAGTAGCTGGGCGGGGGCTGGTCCACGGACACGGGGAGGCAGAAGGGGCCGGTCCTCAGGCGGCCGTGCTGCAGCAGTGGGATCCACTAGGAAGAGGCTGGGGGTCAGGGGAGGGCCGGGCAGGGGCCAGGCATGCTGGGGAGGGGGGGGCAGGCTGGCGGGGGGCCTCACCGTGAAGCCCACGGGAGTCTCCAGGGCTGTGCCAGGCCGGGGCTGGCAGCTGACATGGTAGAAAGTGAAGAGCAGGTGGTGGTTCTCGGTCACACAGGCTGGAAGATGCAGCTTGAACTCCTCGTAGAACTCAGGGGACCTGGCAGGGCCGGGCTGGCGTTCAGGGGACGGGGACCCACCTGATCTGCCCCACCTCCCTCGTCACGTGTTCCCCCAGAGCTGCAGACCCCACTGTCTCTGCTCTCTGCCTCGGGGTCCCCCACTAGCACTTCTGGAACCTGCCCCTCCCTCCCCTCTTCCTGCTGCTGTCCCCCCACCAGTGCCCCGGCCCTCCACCCCACCTACTTGTTGTGGTAGACCACCGGCGTGAAGGCCTCCCGGGTGAATTCGCTGCAGCTGGACTTGCCAAAGATGACCTGGGGGAGCAGGGCCATGAGGGGCCGGCCAGGGACACCTCGCCCACCTCTCCCGGGCCCAGCCACTGACCGGCAGGGCCTGGCTGGGGTCCTCGCCCGCCATGTACTGCACTCGCACGGTGAGGTTGCGCACGGAGCCCTGGCGGCTGCTGAAGTTGAGGCTGTGCGGGTACACGTAGAGCAGGTTCCTGCAGGGACAGGGGCAGGGGAGGGGGTGTCAAAGGGACAGAGGAGGCTGGGCTCCCGGAACAAGCCTGGCCTGGGACACAGGACAACGGCCACACGGCCGAGGCACTGAGGGCTGGGTGAGGGGCAGTTAGGGGCACAGTTCGGAAATGTGACTGGCAGGGAGCTGGAGACAGATGGGCAGCCTCAGAGCGTAGACAGGGAAACTGTGGCAGACGGTGGAAGCACCGAGGCCTCTGGGGGCACTAATGAGGCAAAGGCAGGGGGCCACGTGGGAGCTCAGGGCTGAGTTCCAAGGTGGCCCATGGTCAGGATAAGCCCTGCCCGGGCCGACCTGCCCCTCACCCGCTCAGGGGCCTTCCCCCCTCCCCCCAGGAGAGGCCCCTCGTTACATCGCTTGTCTCTCAGGTGGGGAAACTGAGCCCGGACCAGCGTAGGGGCTTGGCTGGGGTCAGAGGTCTGCCCCTCTCCCCGGGGGTGACTGTGCGAGCCCCGACCTCCCTCTGGGCTTCAGTTTCCCTGCCTGTGTAATGGGGGCATTGGCCCTCCCGGCTGAGCCGCTGTAACAATACCAAGGACGGTAACAGTCAGGACCATGATTGCACCCACCACCGAGGGGGCACCCGAGTGCCAGGCTCCGGTTAAGCACTCACCGTGAAACAGCTCGTCTACTTTTCACAAGCAGCTTGTGAGGCAAGACTCATGTCACCCCCGTTCACAGGCAAGGCGAGCGAGGCGCTTGCCCGTCGTTACCCGGAGGGAAGATTGGTAGCTCGCCCATGCAAGCATGTGTGGGTCTCGAAGTCGGACCGTGTGGCCTTGGCACAGTCTCTGCCACCTGCACCCACTCCCCCGGTTCTCAACCAGGCCGACAAAGACGCCGGCCTCAGGGGCTTGCGGGAAGGGCACGCGCTCAGTTACCGTCATCAGGGGCACAGCTCTGAGCAAACTGGGGAAACTCATATTATTATTACCTCACTGTTATTACCGTGACGGCCGTGCCCATCTGCAGGTGGGGAAACCAGAGCCCAGAGCTCCTTGGTCCCCCAGCACCTGGGCCTGTCCTCCCCCAGTGCCCCCAGCCCACACCTGGCCCTCAGCCCCAGCCTGCGTGACTCCAGCATGGCCCTGCTGGACATTCGCCTGATGCAACCATTGTACCGCTGCCAGGCCCTTGCACAACACAGACACCCGACTGGCTGGTTAACGATTGACCGGGGGTTGAAGGGGCGCTGAGGCATAAAAGGCAGCAGTGGCGCCGTGACCGCACCTCCAGCCACTCAGCCACGGCCATGCTCGCTCTGTGTCTGCTGTGCTCCCTGCTAACGACGGTCTGGCCAGCCTCTGCGGCCCCCGTGGGCAGCGTGGAGCCGGCACAGCACGAGGAGCTGACCCTGCTCTTCCACGGGGCCCTGCAGCTGGGCCAGGCCCTCAACGGTGTGTACAAGACCACAGATGCACGGCTGACGGAGGCCCGGCACAGCATCGGCCTCTACGGCCGTGCCCTGGGGCTCCTGGGGCAGGAAGTCAGCCAGGGCAGGGATGCGGCCCAGGAGCTACGCGCCAGCTTGCGGGAGATGCAGGTGAGCGCTGCTTTCTGACTCCCTGGGGCGGGGGAGGATCTGCCCTGGAGTGATGTGTAGGGTGACCAACTGCCTGGGTTTGCCTGGGAAGAGGGGGGTTCCTGGAATATAGCAATTTCAGTGTTAAAACCAGGCATGACCCAGGCAAACACAGACAAGGCAGTCATCCTGCTACCTCTGCAGGGGGAAGAGGATGCGCTGCAGCTGCAGGCAGAGGCCATGGCCCGGGCGCTGGGGAAGGCGGCCCAGGGGCAGCAGGTGCTGCGGGAGAACATGCGGCGGCTGGAAGTCCGGCTGAGAGGGGCCTGGCTGGGCCCGGCCCATCAAGAATTCGAGGCTTTGAAGGTAAGGGGCTCCCAGTCCTGGGGGAGGTGAGACCCTGATTCCCAGTCAGAAGCTGCTTTTAGAGCAAGTCCCAGAGATCCCCCTCACCCGGGTCAGCTTCCCAGCACTGGGTGGGACCCTGGGCGCAACCCATGTCCCTTTCCCTGTCTCAGCTTCTCCACTTGCAATACAGTCAACAATTGATGTCTCAGAGTGGAGTCAGGGACTCAGTGCAGATAAGATACTCAGCGTGGGGCCAGGAAGAGGCTAGGTACTCAATGAACGCATACTTTTAGAGAAACTGGCAGCATTTCTTGCGTGTTCAGGAAGTACCCAGCACTGTTGTGTGTCCTTTAATAATCCATATCATGCTCATAATGCTGCCAAGTGAGTCCCATTGCTTCCCCATTTTACAGCTAGGGAAGCCGAGGCCGGAGAGCGGCAGTGACGTGCTGGGTCACACAAGTGCAATGAGGAGAGGGGGCTGGTAGGATCAAGGGATGGGAGGGGAGGCAGCCCCAGCTGAGGTTTCTGTCTTTACCCCACAGGCCCGTGCTGACAAGCAGAGCCACATCCTGTGGGCCCTCACGGGCCACGTGCAGCGACAGAGGCGGGAGATGGTGGCACAGCAGCACCGGCTGCGACAGATCCAGGAAAGGTGAGCCTGGTGGGGGTTGGCATGTAGGGCAACTGGGTTGGGGGTATGCCCCCCACTCCCCGCCTTGGCTGAGCCTCATCTCCCTTCCAGACTCCACACAGCCGCGCTCCCAGCCTGAGCCTGCCTGGCAGCACTGAGGACCAGTCATGTACACCTAGGGACGCTGCCACGCCCCATGCGGCCCCTGCACAGGGAGGAGCTGCCTGTCTGCTGGGGTCAGCCAGGCTGTCGGGCCCCGCTTCCGGCCCTGGATCAGAGACAGAAGCAGGTGGGGACGAAGGCAGAAGACACGGCCCCACGGAGGAGAAGTGAAGGAAAGACATGTGTGCCTTCATGCCTACATACCCATTAAAGCAACAGTGGCATCTCACCCCGGTGTCTGTGTGTGTCTGGGACAAAGGGGGCCTCACTTTGCATGATGCCTGAATGCCCCCCATTCAAATGCCCAACTGGGCCCCAGAGCTGTACCTGTAGCTTGTGTGGGGAGCGTAGACCTCATGGGTGGGAAACTCCAGGATCTCCTTGGTGGGCCGGCCCCTGGGGTCTGGGTAGGGCTTGACATGAAGCAGCTCCGGGGACAGGCAGAAGTGGGGGTTCTCGGGGGCCGGGGAAATGTCGATCTTGAGCTGGGCTGGGGAGGGGAGCCAGTTTGCACCTGCCTAGGAGCCTCCTAGCCAGACCCCACCCTCTCTGGACTTTGGGGTCCCAGCTCAAACTCCCCCACAATGCCCTCTGGTGGCTGTCCTTCAGGTACCAAGGCCAGAAGTCACCCTCAACTCCCACCTCTTGTCCCCACATTGGATCAGCTCTGCCCTCGGGATCCATGGCCTCCCAGCCACTACATCCCCCAGCTGGCCCAACGTCTGTCTTATTTATTATTTCTAATCTGTGGCCCCACTGGAAGGCCCAGCCTCTGAAGCTGGGGATTTGTCTGTCATGGTCCCTGTGGAGCCCCCAGGGTCAGACACAGCGGGTGGTCAGGGCTTGCTGAGTGACACCTCTGGCTTATGGGGTGCAGCACGCACCGGTCACAGGCCGCAGACGCCGTAGCAAGGACGAGGGGCGCCGCATGTCAGCCAGGAACTTGAAGAGGTCCTCATCACTGAGCCTCTCGGCCTCCTGCACCAGACCCGCATCCATGAGCTGGGTCCCCTGGGGCCTGTGCGACCACGGGGGTGTCCCTCGGCGTCCCTCCCCTCGCCCCCTCCCCTGTGGCCATGACACCTGTTTAAAGAAGTTGGTGACAGTTAGCGTGGCTGGGCGGAAACTGGAGAAGCTGCAGGTGTCGTCCCCGCTACTCGTCCGATCTGGGGGCCCCCGACGGCGGCGGTCAGTCCAGGCGGGTCGGCGCTCTAGGGGCAGCAGTGACGGTGATGGATGGAGGGGGACAGGGGTGAGAGGCAGGGAAGGAGAAACTTGGAGACTTCGCCTGTACAGCGTACGGCCAGCAGAGGGCGCCCCTTCCGTTCCCCAGTAGCCCCGCCCCCGGGCCACCAGCCCCGCCTTCTCACCGCCCTCGGAGTCGGAGTCCCGGTCTGGCTGCCCAGCGCTGCTCACGATGTTGGCTAAGTGCACGGCTGTCCAGGCAAATGGCATACGGTAGCGGCCCAGGCGGGTGCAGAACTGCTCGGCCGCTAAGCGAAGCTTCTCCAGCTTCTCTTTGTTCTGTGGGGAGACCCTCCGAGACCCACAAGCTCAGTGCCCCAGGCCTGCTGAATGCAGGGTTGGTGTGGGGGGTGGGGGGTGAGGGGGGCGGGGCGTTCACCACCAGGTCCGGCCTCCACCGCTTACCTTGGCTGTGTCCACCTCCTTCATGACCATGTAGGGCTCACAGCACTCGCTGATGTCTCCCTGCTGTAATACCTTCTCCAGCTGAGGGGCAGGCAGGCCCAGTGAGGTGCTGCGGGAGCCTGACCTCCCCACCATGCCCCCAACCTCCTGGGCCTCTCGTGAGCCCCCAGACACCCATCCACTAGAGCTCTTGCTCCAACACCTCCCATGGCTCCCACTGTCCTGGGGTTGAGTGCTAGCAGCCCCCTTGCCTGGCCGGCTGCCCCCACCCACCTTTGAACCCACCCCAAAGCCAAGGCTCCCTATTTCCCTACATCTACAATTCCTTGTCAGTAGGAACAGAGGCCACTCCAAGCATGGCTCTGGGTGACAAGAACTGGACTTCAATCCTGGGCTGTGGGATCCTGGGCTGTGGGATCCTGAGCAGGTCCCTCACCTGACCCGTGCCTCAGTTTCCCCACCTGTAAAATGGAGCCATGGCAACCCCCACTTTCCAGGGCTGCTGTGAGGACTCAAGGGGGAATCCCTGTGACGCCTGACTGACGGTGAGCAGTCCCTATCCATTGGTACTCAGTTAACGTCATTTGTGTAACCTAATTGTATGCTTTGGGAAAGGAAATTTAAATTCACTCCTGGAAACAATATCCCAAATAAATGTGCTCATTAGGTCTTTTTTCTAATAAACTGAAAAATTCTCAACTAAAAAACATGTTTTAGGCCCTGGCCAGGCATCTCAGTGGTTAGAGCATTGTTCCGATACACCAAGATGGTGGGTTCTATCCCCAGTCAGGCACATACAAGAATCAACTAGTGAATGTATTAATAGGCGAAACAACAAATTGATGTCTCTCTCTCTCTCAAATCAATAAATGAGAAATACATATATTTTTAAACATCTGTCCCCCTAGGCCAGGATGCCATTTCTCTACAGGCTGCTCACTCATGGGTCTTGGCTCAGCTGTCACCTCTGCATGGAAGCCCTCAGGGATTTCTTTTCACCTGGGTTGGGTCAGGAGCCTCCTCCAGGCTTGCCCCACTGCCTGTGCTTCCCCTACAAGAGGCCTGATCATCCTTCCTCATGCCTGTGTTCTTCCATGACCGTAGGGACTGAGCCTGTGACATCACCATTACCACCCCTTCCTTGCCCAGCCCCAGTGGGCACCTTGATGACCAGGAAGATGTCGGGCGAGGGATAGGTCACAGAGAAGATGGCAGAGCGGGCCAGGGTGGAAATAGCCGGGTGAGTGCCATGGGCCCGCAGCAATCCCTTCACAGAGTCTGAGTTCAGGTCAAAGTAGAAGTTCTCCGAGATCTGGGGGCACAAGAGGCAGCTGGGTCACCACCTCCTGGAAGCCCACAGCCTTGCAACGAGGAGGACAGTGAGGCAGGAAGGGGAAGAAAGGGGCGCCTACCTTCTTCTTCTCCCGCACATCGTACAGGGCCAAGATGCCAAAGATGGGCTCAATCTCGATCTCGAACCTGTGTGTGAGGGGGCGATCTGGCACAGGCTGTTCCTGCCACACTCCCGCCATCCACACCCTCGACGCCCTCTTGAGGCCCCACCCACCTTGGTGCAGCCTTGGGGGGCATCTAATTCCCACTGAGCCACACGAACTGCCATTTAAGGGCTTGCAGGAAAGGCCTGTCCCATTTCGCAAGAGGAAACTGAGGCACTGATTCTACCCCCACCCCCCCACTCCCGTCAGTAAGTAACTCACACAAAACCCCTCCCCCCAAAATCATGGCTCTTGTTCAGTTTGTAGAGAGGTAGCTTTTGGCACAACAATTCCCCCTCCTCCAAATTAAATTCTCGACTCCCGGGTCTCCCTGTCTCCCCTCTCTGGGGTGTCCTTTGTCACCTGTGCCACCCTGGGCTGAGTCCCATTTTTGCTCACCTGAATGGCCACTGTAACCGCCTCCCTCCCTTGCTCTGCCTTGCTGGCCCCTACGCAACAGCTACTTCTAAGGAAGCATCTTAGAACTTACATTTTGAGGCTCCCTGACAACAAATTCCTGCATGGCCCAGCCCTGCCACACCTCTTGGCCTCATTTTCCCCTCTCCAGATGTCTCCCTTCCTTTGTGTGTGCTGTATGGTCATCCCACGATTACATGCTCTGTATACAGTAGGCACTCAATGAGTGTTGAATGACTGGATGAGCCCACAGAGCCAATTCCCAACCCTTGCGCTTGGGGTGGGCGGCCCACCCGGGCCTCCAGCCAGACCAGGCCTCTCTTTCCTGTCCCTGGCCAACAGGAACTCAGGGTGGGAAGGGGCAGGGCCAGGCTCAGGTCCAAGGCCACATCCTGTTCAGCTCAGTTCCCACGCATTGTTGGCTGCTCCCCAGGGGCGACTGTGGAGGGGGCCTCCAGCCCCGGCGTCACCAGCGCCCGTCCACCTGCGTCCCACCAACAGAGCGGGGGCGTGCTGGACTCCGGCCTCCCAGATTGTGTGATTTTGGCGCAGGGACTTTGTCGCTCTGTGCCTCGGCTTCCCCACGTGTGTCCACTTCACAAGGTTTGGTGAAGATGAGAGTAAATGTACGTGGATGGGCTGAGAACAGAGCCTGGTACGCAGCACTTAAGGGTTGGTGGCTTTGAGTAATGGAGACGGAAGTCTTATTTCCCGCCTAAAGGCCCATGGCCTCACGGGTCCCAGGGCTGCACGTGGTAATGGCACGGCTCTCGCAGTGAGCACCACGCCGTGATCTAGGTGTCTGGTCCCCTTGCATGTCTGAACGGGGGCAGGTGAGCACACTCACTTAAGTGATAGGCACTTGACCAGGATCCTCTGTCCAAAGTGTTCGCAGGGCGGCTCCGGGTGGCTGCAGCGTTCCACGGCCTCGTCCTGCCAAGAACCGGGGGGCAGCTGGGACACATCCTCCAAGAAGAGCTTGGAATGTATAGCCTGAGACCAGCTCAACCCCCAGCCTGACTAAACTTGAAGTCCCTTGCCTCTGAGCCTTTGCACGTGCTGTTCCCCTGCCTGTAATGCCTTTCTTCCCCTTCCTCCTTACTGCCGATGCCTGCTCATGGTGGAGGTCGCAGCTTACCTGGCACTTCCTCCAGGAAGCCTTCCCTGACCCCTGAGGCCTGGGCAGGCACCTTCTCCAACTTAAACTAGTAACAACAAAAATAATAACAATAATTCTTGGTATAATTATCCATATAATAAAAGCCTAATATGTTAAGTGTCCGGTCTCTGTTCAACCAATCAAAGCATAATATGCTAATGATATGCTAAGACGACTCAACTGCTTGCTATGACATGCGCTGACCACCAGAGGGCAGACGCTCCAACTGGTAGGTTAGCTTGCTGCTGGGGTCCAGCCAATCAGGACTGAGCAAGACAAGCTGGACACACCCTGGAGCCCTCCTGCAGTCCCTCCCTGGCTTGCCAACCTCCCACGTCCCTCCCCAACCCCAATCGTGCACTAGTGGGGTCCCTTGGCCTGGCCTGCAGGAGAGCCGATTCCAGCCCTATCCTGCTCTATATAGGAGCTGCCCCTGGTGGTCAGTGTGCTCCCACAGGGGGAACGTTGCTCAGCCAGAAGCCGGGTTCACGGCTGGCGAGCGCAGCGGTGGTGGCAGGAGCCTCTCCCGCCTCTGCAGCAGCACTAAGGATGTCCGACCGCTCCCCATGGGGAGCGGGCCTAAACCATCAGTCAGAAATCCCCTGAGGGCTTCCGGACTGCAAGAGGGCGCAGGCCAGACAGAGGGACGCCCCCCGCCCTGTGCACGAATTTCGTGCACCGGGCCTCTAGTTATTGGTTTAAGGGAGCTGCTCAATAACTGTTGGTTGACAAAGTGGTCACAATGCCCTGTTGCGATGGGCCAAGTGGCTGGGCACTGAGGGCCACGTGAGGGACAAATATCAGCACGCCACTATGGTGTTACTCTGTCTGGGTTGTAATTTCCTGGTAGGAGGGTCTCTTCCACTAGACTGTTAACTTGTGGAGGAGGGGTTGGGTCTATCTTGTTCATGGCTATATCCCCAGTGCCTGTCATACAACAGGCACCCAAACATGTCGGTTGAATAAATAGAGGCATACAGTAGATACCTGCTAAAAGTTGAATAAACAGATAGGTATATATAGAATGCATTCTATTAATGATGACTAGATATATATATGTATATGTATATATTATATTATATTAGATACCCAATAAGCACTGATTGAATAAATATAGGAGTATACAATTAAGACTCAATAAATGGTTGAATGAAAATACTAGATACCCAATAAAAGTGGGTTGGATAAATATAGGGGTATATAGATGTCTAATAAAAGCCATTCAATAAAAATAAAGTGTATATACACTAGTTGTCCAATAAGCGTTGGTTAGATAAATATAGGCATGTAATAGGCACTAAATAAATTCTGTTAGATTAAAGAGAGGTCTATACAGAAGGTATACAATAAGTATTGGTTGAATAAATATGGGGGTGCATATTAGACATCCAATATAAGCCACTGAATAAAAACACAGGGTATACAGTAGGCACCCAGTACAAGTTGGTGGGATAATATATAGGAATACACGTCAGCTGGAGGGGTGTTGGCCTCAGAGCCTATGTGGGCCTGCAGGCACCCACCTCGTCAGGTGCTGGGTAGAGGGTGAGCAGGGTGCGGGCCCGGTGCTGCCTTCGCAGGGCCTCATTGCGCCGGTCCACATCCTCGGGGGCCACCCGCTCCAGCAGCGAGGGCAGCAGTGAGTCAGCTGCCAAGTTCTTTAGGTCGAAGATGCCAGAGGCGCCGCTGCTTCGAGGAGTGTCCTCCGGGGAGCCCGAGGAATGCCGGAGGTCCTCCTGCCGGTGGAGACGGGCAAGCACCACCACAAGGGTCACCTGGGGACTTTGCTGACTCTCTTTCTAGAAACTTATTGGCGAGCCTTGCTCCTTTACCATTGTCGGGAGGGCTACTCCCATCCCCATGTTCTGAGCTTCACACGACCCCCACCCAGCCAATCAGAAGACATCTACCAGCCCCAGAGATAGGCTCCACGGTGAAGGACAGACCTGGGCTGGGTCAGTGAGAGCTTCCCTGGGACTCTGCTCACGGTTGCCAGGGGAGGGAGAGTTCTTACAGGGCTGTCATTGGCCCAGGATCCTACCTGCCCTCCCAGACACAGCTACGGTCAAAGCTAGATTACCCTGGTTCAAATCCCAGCTCAGCTCTGTGACTCCAGATCTAGACCCCAACTCTGAGGGCCTCAGTTTCCCTAGCTACACCTATAAATAATAACAATGAAAACAATAACAGTAATTCTTAGTATAATTATTCTTGGTATAAAGTAGCTGCTCAATAAATGTTGGCTGACAAAATATAGGCTGGAGTCACAGTGGGACAGTGATGGTCCTCTAATCACCTGGCTGTGCCTCAGTTTTTTAATCTGTAAAATGGGCGTAATGGTTGCCCTGCCTCACAGGATGAAAAATGAGGACAAGTATTAAGTACTTAGTATACACTAGGCGCTTAATAAATGTTTATAATTATTATCCTTAACTTTTCACTCATGGGGTCAATACATTTCCTTTTAAATTCAAGGGTATTTGGGTCATTTCCCATTACATGTGACTGAGAGCCGGGGCTGGAGCCCACACATATACCCCTGCAGTGATCCCGACCCAGGGATCCCTCACCGAGTCCTCTGGCCCGGATTTCTCGTCTCCAGACGCATCCTGCTCAAAAACCTGGCGGGTGAGGCCTTTCTGTCGCTCTCGCTGGGTCTCTGTGGTGATGGGACTGTATGCCGAACTCAGATGCTGGTACCTAGGAGGAGGCGGGGCTGGGTGGGTAGCAGGGATCAGGGCTCCCCCAGACTCCCCAATGCACCCTGACACACCTGCAAGGCCAGGTGATGCCTGCAAGACCATCCACCTACCCTGTGCTCCATCCCTGAAGTCCAGCTGCTCATGCAGTGACAATGGGCAGATAAGCAGGAGGACCAGCTACAGACAATGGGCTCTTCTGGGCTCAGACCTGGCCTCTTGACCCTCCACCCTGAGCTGCCCCCAGCCAGACCCACCTTCTGTGGGTGATGATCCAGTCCTCTGTATACATCTCCACCGCGGCCCTCACCTGGGCATCCAGCTTTCTGCGCAAAATAAAATCAGGGTAAACAGAGAGCTGTGAGGTGGGGCACGCCCTTCTGCCTGTCTCAGAGATACGGAGATAGAGGCTCCGAGGGGCGGGGAGGGTGACTTCTCCAGGCCACACAGAGGAGGCAGGATTTGAATTCAGGGCTGCTGGGTGTTTGATGGGAAGGAGGTGTAGATGGGGAGGGGGTGCATGAGGCAGAGTGGAGTTATGAACAGGGAGGGCGCGGGGTGGAACCCACCCTTCCTTGGGGATCCCGAGCTCTGTGGTCCGGCATTCTCGGGGCTGCAGCAGCAGCTCCAGGTCATCAGCGGGAAACTCGACCAGGTCTCGGAGAGGCCCGGGCTCAACCTCGGGCGGCCGGCTCTGCAGCACATCCTCGAAGTCCAGGGGCTCAATGACTTCGGTCAGGGGGACCTGGTTCAGAGCAAAGTGGCTGTGACCCCAGTCCTGGGCACTGGGAGTGGGGGTGGAGGTCCAGTGTGGGCCTGGGCTGGCCTCAGATTCAAGTAAGAGGGCAGTGGGAGCCATGGAAGGCGCTGGAGCTGGAGAGGTTCTACGAAGGGTGGTGACCTCAGACTCCTCTCCCAGCCCAGCTATGCCGGCCCCACCCCTCCTTCCAGGCAGGAAATCACACCCTGTGCCTGGAAGGGAGGGAACTAATGGTGGAAGGAAAGGCCTCCTGACTGCAGCCGAGAAACAGACAATCCCTCAGGCCCAGTGGCGAGATGGCCCCACCCCTTCCCTCTGCAGCTGACGGAACTCCCAGCCCCCAGGCCGCCTCCCCTCTCTTCATCTGGGTGGTCCAGGCAGCAGAAGATGGGGCTGCATCAGGCTGGAGCCTCTCCCCCACCCCACCCGACCACCCACAGGGCTGTCCCCCACCCCAGGGAGCTCCCTCCCCACTCACAGGGAAGCAGGAATGGGGGCAGCACGGCGCCCAGCCAGGAACCCCTCCCCTGCCACAGCCGGGTGGAAGTTGCCTCAGCTTTCCCACAGGACAGGGCACTGGCGGGTGGGGTGGACAGAGCCCAGGCACAGGGGAACCCCAGCTCTACGAGCGGGCGGGGTCTGGGCAGGGGGGCACCTCCCGAACACTTACCCCCAGGGAGCTGCTGCTGCGCCTGCTGGAGTGGGGAGAGCCGCTGCGCTCCCGGGACACCTGCTTCCTCACCTCGGCGGCCACGGTCCTGCGGGGACAGGAAGGGGGCCTTGGGGACGGGAGAACGTGGGCAGCAGGGCCCTGAGAACCTGGGCTTTGGAGCCAGCGAATTTACTGTGAGAGAAGAATCCAGGCTGAGGCGAGAAAACAACAGGCCGCTTGGCCAAGAGAACTTGGGCTTCCAGACCCACACGTCTCACACTGCAGCCCTTCCTACCCCCTCTCCGAGCACAGATGGGACCACTGATCCTGGGCAGGGCCACAAGGGGGTCATAGATCCCTCTTCATCCAACCCCCACCCTCACCGCGCCAGCCCTCTGGTCTCTGCTTTCTCGTCTGGGGGGCCTCTGTCCAGCCTGGGGCCCCTCAAACACCTCACTGTACAGCCATCCAGTATGTGGGCACCATTCTGTGCCTGCTAGGCTGCCTTGGACAGGTCACTCCTGCCACCCAGCCTCAGTTTACCCATTTGTGGCTGTTCTGACCTCACAGGGCGGCTGTGGGGAGCAGGGCAGGGGCCTGGCAATCAGAGGGCACTCCATGCCTTCTCAGGGAGTCTGAGAGAGGCTGACGGTGTGTAAGAGGCGGCAGAACTCCCAGAGGACAGCCCACAGCCAAGGTTAGGGCTGAGGCCTGCTTGAGTCACCTAAGTCTGCACTGCCCTTGACAGGCAGGGAGGAACAGGACCCTGGGGGAGGGGCCAGCAGGAAAATCGGGGACAAGACCCTGTGGGAGCAGGGATCCCCCAGGCCCTCAGCCCTTCAGCAGCGCTTAGACGGAGGGGAAGGAGAGACAGCCATGCAGTTGTCTAGGGGAACAGTGTGCCAGGCAGTGGGAATAGCAAGTGCAAAGGCCCGGAGGCTGTGCTCTGTGCTCTGGGCATGGACTCCTGCTCCCCGACGTCTCTGTGAAGCAGGATCCAGGGCGGTGCGGTCCCCGCAGAGGCCCTAGCATTGGACCCTGCACATCACAGGTGCTCAATAGATGTGGGTTTTTTGATGGGATGAGTACATCCCTCCCCAACTCCCACCTGGTCCAACTTCCTTTTTTTTTTTCTTTTTTTAAAATATATTTTATTGATTTTTTACAGAGAGGAAGGGAAAGGGATAGAGAGTTAGAAACATTGATGAGAGAGAAACATCGATCGGCCGCCTCCTGCACATCTCCCACTGGGGACGCGCCCGCAACCGCAACCAAGGCACATGCCCCGACTAGAACCTGACCCGGGACCCCTCAGTCCGCAGGCCGACACTCTATCCACTGAGCCAAACTGGTTAAGGCTGGTCCAACTTTCTTAAATCCCTTGTAAATTGGGGGAAGCCCAGACCTTTGGGCTGGGCGGCTTTGGGCAGTGGGGCCACCTTTCCTGGGCCTCAGTTCCTCTTATAATTGAGAAGGCAGTTGCCTGAGCCTTCTGCTTCCCACTCTTCTGTGTGTGTGAGAATTTTCATAATAAAAAGTTTTACCCCCCAAAGCTCTATACTGAGGACTGCAAACTCGATGGCCCACAGGCCACCACTGAGATGGATGTGTGCAGTGGGTCGGGGTGGGGGAGGCTGGGGTCAGCTGAGAACCTTAGCTCCATCCAGAAGCCTGAATCAAGTCCATATGCGTCAAACAAAACTTGGCCATGACCCTGATCCAACCTGGGGCCCTCCAGTTTGAGGCCCCAGCCTCACTCCTTTTTATTTTCTTATTTCAGAGAGGAAGGGAGAGGGAGAGATAGAAACATCAATGATGAGAGAATCACTGATTGGCTGCCTCCTGCACGCCCCGCTCTGGGGATTGAGCCCGCAACCAGGGCATGCGCCTCTGACCAGAACAGAACCCGGGACCCTTCAGTCCACAGTCCTACGCTCTATCCACTGAGCCAAATCAGCCAGGGCACCTCACTCCTTTTCTGTCCCTGCGTTCTATTTACTTCCTGTCAACTGTCCCTGAGTCTTGCTTCTATTGATGGGGAGGGGCAGAGATTCTAGAAAATTCAAAGGGTGTTCAAAATTAGGGAAATTCCCCAAAATTGGGCCGCCTCCTCTAGAAGCCTGGGCACACAAGGACTTTGGGGGTAATTTACAAAAGATGCCTGGACAGGGGACCTGTCTGTGTCCAGGTCCCAGCTGTTCTGCAGCTGCTGTCCCAGAGCGGAGGCCGGGGGGGGGGGGGGGGGGGCGGGGGGCGGGGAGGCTCGAGCTCCAGCTTCATTTTGTCATAGGCGTGGAGAGGCCCCTGCCGTGGGAAAGGGATGGATGGGTCCACAACGCCATGGCCGTGGCAGCCAGTTCCGAGTCGCAGGGCTCTGTGCGTGGAGCTGGGCGGGCATGGGCGGGCGACCTCCCGCTGCGGGCCTCTAGGCTCAGGGGCAGCATCCACACTCACTGAGCTGTTTTGAGTGCAGGGCCTGGCACATGGTAAGTGCTCGCTTAAGGCTTGCTGTCCCCATGTTGCCTCCAAGAGGATCTTAGGAACTAGAATTCTGGCCCTGTCTTTAACACCAAAGGAGACAGGCTCAGAGAAGGGTCTGGCCCACCCAGGGTCAGCAGCTGAACGCAGCAGGGCCGGAACGGAACCCTGGCCGGCCAGAGGCCGAAGTGTGCGCCCCTCAGCACTCCCTGTGACTAGGATGGGAGAAGGAGCCCCAAGAACAGGCCTCCGGAACCTACCTCCTCCCTGTCCATACGCACCCTGCACACCAGCCCTGTCCGGCCTTGGGGCTTCCACACCCTCTCAACACGAATGGATCCTTGGGTTTGCTCCGTGTGACACCTGTCTCTTCGTGTGCCCACGTGGGGGGCCTGGCAGGCATCCTGCCCCACTGTCTCTCTGCCTCACTAAGGCAGCCCAACCTCTCAGGTGTTTGGAACCCACCCCTGAGAGCCACCCCCAACTCCTCTCTTCCTGCCTCCACGTCAGGCGCCCTCACATAGAGCACCTTTCAAAAAGGCAGGCAAACTGTTGAGCTGAATTTAGTGACTTTCCCGGACGTGATCTCACAATTGCAGTAAAGGAAACTGCAGGTGGTGGGTTAGAGCTGTCGGTGAGATCAAGCCTCCCAAGGTGAAAAACTGACAACCCTATGTGACACGGAAGAGCTGTACAGCCCTAGCCGGTTTGGCTCCGTGGAGAGAGGGTCGGCCTGCAGACCAAAGAGCCCTGGGTTCGATTCCGGTCAAGGGCATGTACCCCAGTGGCAGGCTCCTCTTCGGCCCAGGCCCTGGTCAGGGCTCCTGCAGGAGGCAAGCGATAGATGTGTTTCTCTCACATCGATATTTCTCTCTGTCTTTCCCTCTCTCTTCCATTCTCTCTTAAAAGCAATGAAAAAAATATCCTCAGGCCCTGGCCGGCTTGGCTCAGTGGATAGAGTGTCAGCCTGCGGACTGAAGGGTCCCAGGTTCGATTCCAGCCAAGGGCACATGCCTGGGTTGTAGCTCACTCCCCAGTGGGGGGTGTGCAAGAGGCAGCCAGTTAATGATTCTCTCTCATCATTGCTGTTTCTATCTCTCTCTCCTTCTCTCTTCCTCTCTGAAATCAATAAAGAAATATATTTAAAAAAAATATATATATATATATATCCTCAGGTGAGGATTAAAAAAAAAAAAAGACAGTCTTAAAAGAAAAAAAAGAGTTGCTCAGAGTGGAAAGATGGAGCATCATTGGGAATTCAAGTGAGACTGGGAACTTACCCCAGGGCTGGCCAGATTAACAGAGGTCTTACCCTCACAGGGGAGGAGGACGATAATCCAGAACAAGAATGACAGAAGCCTCGAATGCTCTGTGTTCCCATTTGTGCAACAAGTGAGGGAAGAAAGTGAATCCAAATAACATCACAAAGAGAGTCCTCTTCATACCCCACCCACCACTCCGGACTGGAAGACAACTGTCACGAGTGCCGGCGATGATGTAGAACAATGGTAACTCGCATGCACTGGCGGTACAAACCCTGTAAAACCGTCTATAATTATCAAGGAAAGCTCAAGATATGCCCATCCAGCAATTCCCAGCAATTCCCCTTGGAGGCACAGACACTGAGGAGGAAACACGTGGCCACGAATGCTCTCAGCAGCCCCGATGGTGACAGCCCCAGCGTGAAACAACCCAGTGTTCCCTGAGCAAAGACAGCTCACAGGCAGGGGATATGCAGCAAATGTGAAGGACGAACCCGACTCAGGCAACCGACAGACAAGCCTGCTCCTGACTGTGTGGGTGAAAGCGGGGCCACGGACCAGGCGTCCCCGTAACTCTGTGCACAGGACGCTCTAAATATGCAAAACTGAGCCCTGGCAGGGAGCTCAGCTGGTCGGAGCATCGACCCGATACCCGAAGTTGAGGTTTTGATCCCCGGTCAGGGCACATACAAGAGTCAACCCACGATGCATAAATAAGTGGACAGCAAATCAGTGTCTCTCTCTCTCAAAATAAAATTTAAAATAGAGGCATAAACAGGCAAAACTAACCCACAGTGGACAGGCGCCATCCTGGACGAGAAACCATCATGCAGGGGAGGAGGGGACAGCAGTTCTGAGGG
Organism: Myotis myotis; assembly: GCF_014108235.1. Lineage (NCBI taxonomy): Eukaryota > Metazoa > Chordata > Mammalia > Chiroptera > Vespertilionidae > Myotis > Myotis myotis. The sequence continues at coordinate 85,241,910 of NW_023416368.1, forward strand.
GCTGCTGGAGGAGGGGGGGGGCCAGAAGAAGGAGAGAGCCCCCATCTGACCTAAGTGGTTTCTCCTTGGCATTTGTTTTATTTTTACGTTTTTATTATTTTTTAAAAAATAGATAATATATTTTTATTGATTTCAGAGAGGAAGGGAGAGGGAGAGAGACAATGATGAGAGAGATCATTGATCGGCTGCCTCCTGCACACCCCACACTGGGGATGGAGCCCCGAATCTGGACGTGTGACCTGACAAGGAATCAAACCGTGACCTCCTGGCTCATAGGTCAATGCTCAACCACTGAGCCACACTGGCCGGGCTCCTTGGCATCTCTACATACAAAAGCCTAAGCGACCGCAACCAAAACAACCAAACGGACGACCAAACAGCTGAGTGGGGCGACCAGGCCGGCAGGGGGGTTAGTGAGGGACGACCAACGACTGAGCAGCAGCCTGCAAAGATGGCGGCACCCACAGCCAATAAGGAGGGAATATGCTAATTGACCGACACACCTTCAAAGATGGCGGCACCCACAGCCAATAAGGAGGGAATATGCTAATTGACTGACACACCTTCAAAGATGGCGGCACCCACAGCCAATAAGGAGGGAATATGCTAATTGACCAACACACCCTCAAAGATGGCGGCACCCACAGCCAATAAGGAGGGAATATGCTAAATGACCGACACACCTTCAAAGATGGCGGCACCCACAGCCAATAAGGAGGGAATATGCTAATTGACCAACACACCCTCAAAGATGGCGGCACCCACAGCCAATAAGGAGGGAATATGCTAATTGACCGACACACCTTCAAAGATGGTGGCACCCACAGCCAATAAGGAGGGAATATGCTAAATGACCGACACACCTTCAAAGATGGCGGCACCCACAGCCAATAAGGAGGGAATATGCTAATTGACCGACACACCCTCAAAGATGGTGGCACCCACAGCCAATAAGGAGGGAATATGCTAATTGACCGACACACCTTCAAAGATGGTGGCACCCACAGCCAATAAGGAGGGAATATGCTAATTGACCGACACACCCTCAAAGATGGTGGCACCCATAGCCAATAAGGAGGGAATATGCTAATTGACCGACACACCTTCAAAGATGGCGGCACCCACAGCCAATAAGGAGGGAATATGCTAATTGACCAACACACCCTCAAAGATGGCAGCACCCACAGCCAATAAGGAGGGAATATGCTAAATGACCGACACACTCTCAAAGATGGTGGCACCCACAGCCAATAAGGAGGGAATATGCTAATTGACTGCCACACCCTCAAAGATGGCAGTGCCCAGTCCCCTCAGCCCTGCTGGGGCGGCAGACACATGGCAAGGTCAGGCCCGCCCACCTCTGGAGTCCCCCAGTCCCCTCAGCCCCCCAGACACCCAGGGCGGCCCGAGGCTCAGGTAACCAGGGCGGCTGAGGCTTGTGCTGCCGGCAGTGGCAGCAGCAGAGGTGTGATGGGCCGTCGCCTTCCTCTGATCGCCGGGTTGCCTCCTGCCCCTGAGGGCTCCTGAACTGTGAGCAGGGAGGCCGGGATGAGGGACCCCCCTCCAGTGCATGAATTTCCATGCCCCAGCCCTCTAGTCTGTATTATAATTGAACCTTGCACTTTCCTGCATGCATGTTTTACATAACACTTCTTAAAAGGTAATGACATTTGCGTGTGCTCATATATGCAGACATGTGGTGGGACGGAGCAGGAAGGAGCCATTTCCTTGAAATCCTAGAGGTCCCTTTGGAATTTTGTCAATGTCTGTTTCAGGGCCCTCCACTAGTCCAACAAATCATTGTCATTAAGTGAGAAATGCAAGCGGCCTCATACCAATCCACTGCCGGACAGAAGGAAGACGCTGCTGGTAGATGCCCAAGGAGAATGAGCAGACACCTTAGAGGTACAGAAAGAGGCACCGTTCCCACGGCTGCTCTGGGCTCTGGAGCCACACACCCCATTAGGTCTCTGCAATGACCTAACCACGTTGAGTCTGTTTCTCTGGTTATAAACAATTAACATCCCAGATGGAGATAAGCATGTGATAAGCATTATTGTAAGTGCTGGTCACTATCACCATTCTATACTGTATTTTATTTTAAATAGTACAAGTGAAAAAAATGAACAAGTTGTATTGCATACAAGAACAATTGTCCATATTATGTACATTCACAAGAGTTTGGACTTTTAGGTTGTCATTCAAAATCTTGTTTTTTTTCTAGAATCTGTTCATTAGGAAACTGGGGGACTGTCCTATGCTCAGGTTAATATGGTATTTGTGGAAGGAAGGAAGGAGGGAAGGAAGGAAGGGAGGGAGGGAGGAAGGGAGGGAGGGAGGGAGGAAGACAGGCCCAGATCTGAGCATGTGAGACACCTGGGTGTCCACCGACAGCTCTGGAGACCTCATCAGAGAGAAGCTGGAAGACTCGAGCCATTTGCTTGTGGTTCACTGGGGCCCCAGGACCTCTCTCTGCTCTTCTTACTCTGGGTTCTGTAGCATCTGTTTCCCAGGGTGGGACCCAGGACCCCCCTCACTCACAGAGTGGAAGCCGGGACCCAAGGACATAGGGGCTGAAAGGCAAAGAAACAGGCTCAGAGACATCAAAGTTCCAAAACAGAGGGACGGTTCGAGACACAGAGATGACAGACATAAAAACAGCCCCGGGGACACCAGGTCACGTCTCTGTTTAGAACCCTTCACGGTCCCACCTCGTTCAGGATAAAAGTTAAAGTCCCCCCACAGCCCACAAGGCCCCGTGGGATCTGCTGCCACTGTCCCTTTGTCACTCTCTGCAGCCCGGCTGGTCGCGGATGCCCTGTGAGCACACGCTGCCTTTGCGAACACACAGGGCCTTTGCACTGCCCTTCCCTGTGCCCGGACCCTCCTCCCACATACAGCAGGGACCCCTTCCTGGCTTCCTTCAGATATTTGTTCAAACATCTTCTCACCCAGGCATTCCTGGCCCACCTCCATATCTAACATAACCCCCACCCTCCCCACCTCCCATATCTACCCCCCACCCTCCCCACCTCCCATATCTACCCCCCACCCTCCCCACCTCCCATACCTAACCCCCACCCTCCCCACCTCCCATACCTACCCCCCACCCTCCCCACCTCCCATACCTACCCCCCACCCTCCCCACCTCCCATACCTAACCCCTCCCCTCCCCACCTCCCATACCTAACCCCGACCCTCCCCACCTCCCATATCTACCCCCCACCCTCCCCACCTCCCATATCTACTCCCCACCCTCCCCACCTCCCATATCTACCCCCCACCCTCCCCACCTCCCATACCTAACCCCCACCCTCCCCACCTCCCATATCTAACCCCCACCCTCCCCACCTCCCATACCTAACCCCCACCCTCCCCACCTCCCATACCTAACCCCCACCCTCCCCACCTCCCTTCTCTGCCTTGTGTGTCCCCATAGCACTTGTCACTAATAAATGACGGACTTTATTGTGATTCTCGTCTGTACCCCCTACTGTCTCTGCTCCCAAGGGTGGGTGAGCTCTTCCCTGTGTCTCCATCAGGCCAGTGCCGACCACTCCAGGGTAGCTTTTTCACTGGGGTCAGGTCCCCTGTGAGAGGACCACTGAGCACCGGCCCCCATCCCTCTCCCGGGCCGGCTCCCACCCCTCTCCCGGGCGGCTCACAGTCTCCAGTCGCGGAAATGGATCCCTCAGCGCCTGGTGCCTGCCCCTTCCCCCGTCTGCCCACCAGCTGGCCCGTCCCCAGCCCCCACTCCCTCCATTCAATCCCCATCCATCCCGGCCCGTCCGGCCGGTGCTAGGACGGCCTGAGGCCGGGCGGGGGGACACCCACAGCTGTCTCTCACGCCCCCGACAGCTGGGCACGGGACCCCGGGGAGGGGGGCGCACGGGAAACTTCTCCACGGGACTCAAAGGTGCCAGGAGCGCAATCCCGGGTCCGAACTCCCGGCTCCAAACCGGACACAGGATGGACAGACAGGCTGCCCCCCAATCCCGAACCCTCGATGGGGGACCGGGGGAGGCCAGGATGCCGGAGGCGATGCCGAGGACGCCGGCCTCAGCCTTCCCTGCACCGCCGCCTCCAGGAAGGCCCCCGGGCCACGCCCCCGGGTCCCACGGCTCGGAGGGTGGACCTCGGCCGCCATCCCGCCCGCCGCCCGGACGCGACCCCCAGCCGGGACCCCGCCGCCCTCCCGCCTCCCCCGGCCCCGGCGGCCCCGGCGAAGGCGGAAGGGGCTGGGACGGGGGGCGCCCGGGCCGGGTTGGGCCGGACCCCCGGGGCGGGGCGGGGCGCGCGCACGTGGGGCCGCCCGGAGGGGACCCGGCGGCCGCGCTACCTGTTGATCTTGTGCGCGAAGGCGCGGCGCTCGGCGGCCGCCATGGCGCCCCGGTCCCTCCGCCGCCGCCGCGCGCACCGTCCGGGTCGTGGCCACCGCCGCCGCCTCCTGGATCTGGGCAGCCGGGCCGGGCGGGGCGGGGCCGGGCGGGGGCGGGGCCCTTCCGGAGGCCCCGGGCCGCTCGGTGCTGCCCCTGCCGGCCAGGGGGCGCCCGTCCCCGGCCACCCCGCTCCCTGGGGCTGGGCTGGGGAAACTGAGGCTCGGGGGGAGGCGGAGAGCGGCGCCCGGACTGATGCCGGGGTGGGTGGTGGGGGTGGGGGGGCTCGGACTCCAGGGGAGGCTCTTTCTGCCATTTAACTGGTAGTCGCCATCATCAGTATAATCTCGGCGTTTATTAAGCACAGCCCTGCATTCACAGACGGCAGGAACTCATTGCTCCCATTTTACAGGTGAGTAAACGGAGCCCAGGCCTGAGTGCTCACCAGGGTCGCTGAGGCTCCACGGGATGCGCCCCAGTCTGGGGGAAGGGGGGGCGGGGGGCAGCCGTCCTCCCAAGCGCCTGCAGACGTGAGTCAGGACGTCTGGTGGTGGGAGCTGAATGAGCCCGTCGGGGGGCTGGACTGGCTGTGCAGCCTCCACTGGGAGGAGAATGTGGGGTTGTCTTGGTTAATCTGTGGTCTCAACACTACACCCCCCGCCATGGCCCCTCTCCCAGCCCCCCCCCCCCAGCAGTTTTGGGGGGTTCTCCCACCCCCTCACCCTCCGGATGCGCCAGTCCCTCGCTCACCTCCACGCCTGCGCAGGCGGATTCTTCCTCTGGATGACCCAGCTCCAGTCCGAGGGAGATTTTGTTAAACGTTTTTATCTAAAGTATGTTTTTATTGATCTGGTTTTTATGTTTTGTTTTGTTTTTAAAGAGAGAGAGAAACATCCATCTGCTGCCTCCTGCATACACCCACCGGGGACCCAGCCAGGGCATGTGCCCTGACCCGAAATCCAACCAGTGACCTCTCGTTGCATGGGACGATGTTCAACCACCTGAGCCACACCAGCCACGGCTACAGATTTTTTAAATTGATTTTTAGAGAGAGCGCGAGAGGAAGGGAGGGAGAGAGAGAGAGAGAGAGAGAGAGAGAGAGAGAGACATTAATTTGTTGTTCCGCTTATTTATGCATTCACTAGTTGATTCTTGTGTGTGTCCTGACCGGGGATCAAACCCGCAACCTTGACTGGTGTATCAGGTTGACGCTCTAACCAACGGAGCTATCGAGCCAAGGCCCTAGCGAGAATTTGAGGGTGAAAAATACTAGGGCACAGCTGTACTCAGGGCCTTGGCATGTGTTATTCTCTCTTCAGTGTACGGGTGCTGTCATTATCCCCCTTTTACAGATGAGGAAACTGAGGCCCAGAGAAGCAGAGTGACTTGCCCCCGTCGCCCTGTGGGTCAGTGTCAGATCCTGAGCCCACAGGCGGGATGCCTGGATGGAAGGGGAACCCTCGTACCCGACCACTTGCCCCAGCCCAGCGAGGGCCCAGCAGGGTGGCTCCCAGGGTGGCATGTGACACGTGCGCATGTGTGTCAGCAGCCCACGCACCTGCCCAAGTGGTCCAGCCACTTCGGCGTGGGAGACGCCAGGTGTGGCCCCGCCCATCACGCCCTGCTGTGTCTACCCCTCACCCCAACCTTCAGCCTCCCAGGCTGAGGTCCCTGCCTCACTTCTCAGGCTGCTGGGAGCCAAAGTGGGCAGGAAATATGGAGATGAGTAAAGGGTGGCGGATTTCTCCCCTCCCCTCTGCCTAGTTCCAGTCCAGCTCACCGTACCTGGTCTTCTGGTTCCTGCCCTCAGCCCCCACAGTGTGTTAACTCCTCAGCGGCCAGAAGGAGCCTGGAAACACCCAAGTCAGGTCATGGCCCTCCTCTGCTTCGAATCCTCCCTGGCTCCCACCTCATTCAGTATAAAAGCCAAAGGCCCTGCATGATCTGCCCCTGTCACCGCCCTGTCCCCCCTCCTTCCACTCTCTCCCTCAGGCACTCCACTGCTGCTCACTTCCTCAATGTTCCTCTGAGCAGTCGGACACAGCTCTACCTCAGGACCTTTGCACGTGCCGTTCCCCTTCCCACGTGTGGGTCCCGTCCTCATCCCCCTTTTACGGATGAGGAAAATGAGGCCCAGAGAGCAGAGTGACTTGCTGCATTTTGCCCAGTGAATCAGTGTCAGATGGTGACCCAGGGAACCTGACCCCACATGGCTTCTAAATACCAGCCGGGTCCCAGTCTGGGCCAGGCGGCGTGACCCAGGGTAAATCTTCTGACCTTTCCGTGTCTGTCTCCTTGTCTGCTTCATGAGGGCTCAGGGCAGACACAGCAGGAGGCGTGGACTTGGGAACACCGCACGCCAGGCCTTGTGGGGGCTGACTCCACACCAGAGCCAGTGGGAGCTGTAAGCCCAGAGACTCCAGGCCCTGTCTTGGTGGAAACATGGCTGCAATGATCCCTCCAAGTAAAGGCCCTGCCCAGCCGCCTGGAGCCCAGTACCTGCCCTGGTGCCTGCCAGACCTGATTGGCGAGGCTGTTCCTCTCCAGGCCTCGCACAGGTCTGACTCAGCTGGGTGGGGCTGGGGTGACCTCGACAGCTGCTCAAACAGAGGCCAAGCTCGGTGGGGACTTTGGCCTCCTTTGGCTGCTGTGGGAGGACAGATTGTGTGTGAGAGTGGGAACCTGCAGACCCGGGAGGAGGGGCTGCACTGGTCCGGGTGGGGGACGCCTGGGCTCGGAGGGAGTGGGCCGAGAAGGTGGCCAGAAGTGGGTGGGTTTTGGAAGATCAACTTGCTGGTAAGTTGAACGTCTGTGTGGTCAATGGAGTGGAGCTGAAGACCATCTCCCTTCACACCAATGTTGTCCAACGCTGTTCCCTCCACCTAGAATGTTGTTCCACCCACTCCTCCTCTGACGCCTTCTCCATCCATTAAGTCTCATCTTGGGTATCCCTGCCTCCCACAGCTGCCCGTGCATCCCCCATCACAGCCCCATCACACTGGGTCCAGGTGGCTAGGCAGAGCTCCCAGCACCTGGCACATAATTCGTGTCCATAATATCTATTTCTGGCCCCTCCTGTTTTCCTCATCTGTTACACAGTGCTTGCTCCAGGAACTCACAGTTTCAATCAGTGTAGCATTAAAATGTGCTTTTTCATCTTTCTGGGCACGCACACACGCTGGGGGTAAGAGGGTTTGCAGCTACTTCCAGAACTTCGCACAGGCCGCGTGCCCTCTGCCTGGAGCACAGTTTCCCCTACTCTGTACCTGAAAGAACTATTCATTCCTCAGGTTTCACGCCTCTCAGAAGCCTTCCTTAACGACCTCTCTCCCCTGCCCAAGCTGAGTCAGGGGCTCCCCTGGCCCCTCCCCCAAGCCCCTGGCTTTCCCCATCACAGCCCTGACCACCCTCAGTGGTCACCTCCTGCTCCTGAGGTGGTATCGTTATCCCACTCAAATGTCAACTCCATCAGGGCAAGGATTTTCTGTCTTATTCAATGCTGTGTCCCCAGCACTTAGCAGAGGGCTGTGCATACAGCAGGTACTCAATAATAGGACGAATGAGGCAGAGTGGGGCAGAAGTCCAGGGGCCAGAGGCCCCTGATGCCTTCCTCTCCCAGGGTGCCTCCCATTTCCACCTTCGGTGTGGTGGGAGAAGCCAGCCTGGTGGCAGAGGGACCAATTCCTCAGCTTCCCAAACTGAGGGGCACTGGTGGTAGGTGGCCAGGAAGATGGGGAGTGGGGGCGGAATAGGGGTGCTCCCTGCCGCTTGGTGCCCACAGTGGGGATAGCAGGACTAGTCAGCCCAGGGCACTTGTCCTGCCCCCAGCTCTCCTGCCCATGGGCACGGAACCCTCTCACTACAAGGTGAGGGGAGTGAGGAGAGTAAGAAGATAAGGTGGGGTGGGGGCAAAGGCTGCAAGACATCCATTCACGTCTCATGAGCACCTTTTGTGGGCAGGCTCCAACTGGCCTCGGAGGTGGGCCATCACCCAGGCCCTCAACTTACAGACTCAGGAAACTGAGGCTAAGAGAGGAGCAGCCGCTGGCCCAAGATCACACATTGGAGTCATAGGACTTGAACTGGGTCTGCTGTGTTCAGGGCAACCTCTCTCCTGGTTCTTCAGATGCATTTTGACATCTTGGTGAATCACTTGATGAATGAATGAGTGAGTGAATGAATGAGTGAGTGAATGAATGAGTGAGTGAACGAATGAGTGAATGAATGAGTGAGTGAATGAATGAGTGTCTAGCCATTAGGGGTGAACTCAGAGTAAAAACAGTCATAAGCAGGACTTAGAGTTCAAAGAGTCCTCGATTGCAGGCTGGGTGACCTGCGGCCGTGTTGGGCCTCCGCTTCCTGCTCTGTGACGTTCGTGTGGTCCTCTCGGAGCTGGCCCTACGGGACGGTGATGGGGGCCCATGAGGTGTTGTCGGGAGAGCACAGAACCCAGGAGACACTGAGCACAGAAGGTGGGGAGATGCTGCCTGTCAGATTGTTTTTCCTGTGGCTTCCGGAGCCAGCTGGAGCCGGGGAAGGAAGCTGGAAGCAGCTGGGGGTGTCCTGCCTTTGGGAGTTTAAAGCACAAAGGCTGGGCCCAGACAGGCCAGAGGGGCAGGCCGCAGGCTTCCTGTTTGTCTTTGGACAGATGGCCCGGCTGCCTGTCCCCTGTCTCTTGTCTGGATGCTCATGCATTATCCCTGGAAATCATTCCTCTCCCTCTTGGTGACACCTCTGTCTAGTCTGCTCATTTTCCGGGTGTTCTCACCACATCCCAGCATTTGGAGAGTTTTCATCAAGGTCCCCAGATACCCAAGAGTCTGCAAATAGAATTCAGGGTGGCCATGAACTTGGAGGAGAAAAGCTAGCATCGCTCACGCTCACCCACCGGGCTTCTAATGACAGCAGTCATTAGACTTGCCGCTTTGCCTCACTATTTAGTGTGTTTAGAAAGATGCACACATTTCATCACAATTAAAACGCATTTCGATAACTGTATCCCAAGGTAATGGGCTTCTAATAGGTTTCCGTTCCCATCGAGGTGTTGTATTTTATGTGATTACAAACTTTCACTGTTGAGGGCCCGTGGCACCAAAAGGTGCCCCTGTAAATAAGAGGAATTTTCCCAACATCCTCTCCCCTGCTTAAGCCTGCTATGGGCCCTGACCGGTTTGGCTCAGTGGATAGAGCGTGGGCCTGTGGACTGAAGGGTCCCAGGTTCGATTCTGGTCAAGGGCATGTACCTTGGTTGCGGGCACATCCCTAGTAGGAGGTGTGTAGGAGGCAGCTGATCCCTCTCCCTTCCTCTCTGTAAAAAAAAAAAAAAAATCAATAAAAAATATATATATTAAAAAAAAAAAAAAGCCTGCTATGGTTCCACATTGCCCCAAGAGGGAGACATGCCCACCCTGTGGCCTACAGAACCCTCATCCGCCCCATAAGCCTGTCCCTTCCCTGTTCCCCCTCATTCATTCATTCATTCATTCATTCTACCAGCATTTATTGAGCACCTGCTGTATGCCAGGCATAGGGGCTTCTGGAAGGAGATGAGGCCTAAATTCAAGTGGGTGTCAACCAGGCAGAATCAAAAAGGGAGGAGTGTCCGGTAGAGGGACCAACACGGCAAAAATCGAGAGGAGAAGTTGCCCACGTGGGGGTGGGGGTGGGGGGACAGGGAGGAGAGGGTGGGACTCAAGGGGGTGGGTTTTCAGGCCCAGGTCCCGCAAGGCCTCCCAGTAGGGGCCTGGGCATAGCCCTGCGGATAGTGGGGAGCAGTGGAGGGGTGGTGGGCAAGGGCACCTTCTGGTTTGTTTCAGGAAGATACAGTTCTCACGTCCATCACGGGCAGAGCTGTCCTTAAGTAAATGTCAAATGGAGGACAAAGCAGCTGCATGTTTCAAAATTGCAAACTTACAAACTCTTGGCCCTAGCTGGTTTAGCTCAGTAGGTAGAGCGTCAGCCCTCGGGCTGAAGTGTCCCGGGTTCGATTCCAGTCAAGAGCACATACCTGGGTTGCAGGCTCGATCCCTGGCCCCAGTCAGGGCACATGCAGGAAGCAACCAATCGATGTGTCTCTCTCACGTCAGGTGAGGATTAACCAAAAAACAAACACACGAAAACCTATAAACCCTTGGACAGAGAATGTCCACTTCTAGAATTCTAGTCTTTATAGAGCAAATGATGGGGACATTTGTGGTGGTGTTGACTAAACAGCTAAGAGTGGTAGTGACAATCCACATGGGGCTGGCTCCACACTCTCTGCACCATGGAATACTGTGCAGCTGTGAAAAAGAACGAGAATTGTGTTTCTATAAAAGAAACAGCCCAGCCAGTATGGCTCAATGGTTGAGCGTCCACCTATGAACCAGGAAGTCATGGTTCAACTCCCAGTCAGGCACATGCCTGGGTTGCGGGCTCGATCCCCAGTGTGTGTGTGGGGCGGGGGGGAGGGGGCGGGTGCAGGAGGCAGCCGATCAATTTGATGTTTCTCTCTCATCATTGATGTTTCTATCTCTCTCTCTCCCTCTCCCTTCCTTTCTGAAATCAATTTAAAAAAAATTTTTTTAAAAAAACAATGAGAACGGCCCTACCTGGTTTGGCTCAATGGATTGAGCGTCGGCCTGCAGACTGAAGAGTCCCGGGTTCGATTCCTGTCAAGGGCACATGCCTGGGTTGCAGGCCTGATCCCCAGTGGGGGGCGTGCAGGAGGCAGCCGAGCAATGATTCTCTCTCATCATTGATGTTTCTCTCTCTCTCTCCCTCTCCCTTCCTCTCTGAAATCAATAAACATATTTTAAAAAATGAGAATGATATCTATGCATGCAGTGCATGGAATGGGTAGGAATGAGAAAAACAGGGTGCAAAACAGGGTGTATAGAAAACTGTTTTTTGTGTATTTGGGAATTATGTATCTACCCATAGTTACTTGATTTTCTAGGAATCCTCTTCAAAGAATTCCAAGAAAATAATGAGGTTGGGGTAAAGGGCAGGAAAGACACTTTTCTTTCTTTTCTTTTTTAATGAATAGATGTTTTTTAGAGATGTTTCCGTTCACAGAAAATTGAGCAGATAGTACAGAAAGTTCCCATATGTTCCCTCACCCCCACCCACCCACATACAGTTTCCTCTATTATTACCATCTTGCTTGAGTGAGGTACATTTGTTACAACTGACGGAGCGAAATTGATATATTACTCATTAACATTGGTAGTCCGCATTAAGCTTCACCCTTGGTGTTGTACATTCCGTGGGTTTGGACAAATGTATAATGACATGTATCCACAGTATCACAGATACTTGCACCGCCCTAAAACTCCTCTGTGCTCCCCCATCAACTCCCCCAATCCCTGGGGCCACTGCCCCCCACAGTTTTGCCTTCTCCAGATGTGACATGGTTGGAATCATACGATGTGCAGCCTTTTCAGACCGGCTTCTTTCACCCAGCAACCTGCATGATAAGTAGGTGTATGCTGCGTATCTTCTCATGACTTGAGACCTCCTCTGTTTTTCCAGGAAGGGACACTAACGCATCATGTCCGTCCTCACTCAGGCTGCAATGTGGGTGCACAGTCTCCGTCCCTTTTGGTGGTTGGGCGATCTGAGGCCACGGAGCTGCCCCCAGTCCCCAGAGTCCTCAGCCTCTCTGGCTCCCCCCGGACTGACCCCTACCATGACTGTGTCTCCGTCGGAGTTTCCCAGGCCAGCGGTCGCCAACCGGGGGTCTGCGGACCACTGGGGGTCCGGGAGGTCCGGAAGGTTGGCAACCGCTGTCCCAGGCCACCTCTTCCACCACCGGAGCACAAGTGCAAGTCGACTGCGAGGAGCTGAGGCGAACGTTACAGGAACTTTCTCACCGACTGGCCAGGACTCCAGGGAACACCTTGACCTCGCCTCTGGGCCGTGGGACTTCTGAGACCTGTTCACCTGCTAGGTCTCAGGGGACTCGAGCCACCCAGCTGAGGAGCAGCGGAGTTTGGGTTTGAGCCAGAGCCACTTCTTGCACCAAAACCTTGCCCTCCTGCCTGTGGTGTTGCCGTGTTTTTTTTTTTTTAAACTAAATCTTTATTGTTGAAAGAGTTACCTAGGTTTCCATCTTTCACCCAATGACCCCTTCTAGCCCCCCCAACCCCGCCCCAGGCCTTCACCTCCCTATTGTCTGTGTCCATGGGTTATGCATATATGCATACAAGTTCTTCCATTGATCAGTTCCCACCCACCCACCCTCCCCCGCCTTCCCTCTGAGATTCCGCAGTCTGTTCCATGCGTCCCGTCTCTGGGTCTATTCTATTCATCAGCTTATTTTGTTCATTAGACTCCACATGTGGGTGAGATCATGTGATAGTTTTCTTGCTCTGACTCTGCCTGTGGCGTTTCCTCCTTAGCACAACCCTTTGGAGCAGGCAGCACCGATTTCAACAAAACTCCACCTTCTGTGGACCGCATTTTCTCAGCTCAGCTACTTCCTTTTTTTTTTTTTTTTCTCAAGGAAATTTTTATCCTGATTGCTGGCTATGAGCTGATTTTGAGATTTGTTTTTTTGTGTTTTTTTTTTCAGTCCCAACATGGCTTCTTTATTTTCTTAGTTATAGGACTTCTGTTTGTCTAGCTTTCAGATGGTTCTCCAGGTTGATTGTTCTATAATTTAATTGTAATTTTGAAGTGGTTGTAGGAGGAGGTGGGCAAAGCATACACCTACTCTGCCATTTTTAAAAAATATATATTTTTATTGATCTCAGAGAGGAAGGGCGAGGGAAGAGAGATAGAAACATCAATGATGAGAGAGGATCATTGATTGGCTGCCTCCTGCACGCCCCGACTGGGGATCGAACCCACAACCCGGGCATGTGCCCTTGACTGGAATCGAACCTGGGACCCTGCAGTCCGCAGGCTGACACTCTATCCACTGAGCCAACCAGCTAGGCCTTCTCTGCCATCTTGACCGGAACTCCGGTTCCTGCCTTTGTTTCTAGAAGATGGCTCTGCCAAGACATAGAGGCAGCACCACGCAGTGGATAGACGCTCAGATGCTGGGGTTTGAATCCTGCCTTCAGCTCACAATGCCAGCCTTAAAGCACTTTCCTTTCACACCTGTCAGAATGGCTAAACTAAAAGTACTGACAACCTCAAGTGCTGGTGAGTTTGCAAAGAAACAGGACCCCTCCGATGCAACCACCATGTGACCCAGCAAGCCCACTGCGGTGTAGTTAGAAATGAAGATTTACAGTCTCATAAAAGCTGTGCATGGATGCTTATAGCAGCTTGATTCACAGTCACCAATAACTGGAAACAACCCATTGTCCTTCACTGGGTGAATGCAAAACAAATTAGGGCCCTGACCGGTGTAGCTCAGTTGGTTGAGCGTCATCGCACGCCCCAAAGGTGGCGGGTTCGATTCCCAGGCAGGGCACATGCCCGGGTGACAGGCTCCATCCCTACCAGGGGGTGTGCGAGAGAAGCCAACCGATGTTTGTTTCCCTCTCTCCCTCTCCCTTCTTCTCTCCCTAAAATCAATAAAAACATAAAAAATTAGAGTCCATCTGCACAATAGGATATTCGTCAGTAACAAAATGGAACAAACTACTGATACAGGCAACAAAGCTTTGTGCTCAAATGCTTTATGCTGCAGTGAAAGAAGCCAGGCTCCAAAGGCTACATTTTGTACGATGCCATTTGGATAACATTTTCAGGAGGACAGAGCTGGGGGGTGGGAGGGATCGGTGCTTGCTGGGGTGGGGGAGGGGCTGACTCCATAGGGGCAGCATGGAGAGATTCGGAGTGTTTTACTTTTTTTTTTTTTTTTTTTTTTTAATTTCAGAGAGGATGGGAGAGGGAGAGAGAGTTAGAAACATCAATGATGAACGAGAATCACTGATTGGCTGCCTCCTGCATGCCCCAACTGGGGATTGAGCCTGCAACCTGGGCATGTGCCCTGACTGGGAATCAAACTGTGACCTCCTGGTTCATAGGTCGATGCTCAACCACTGAGCCGCACCGGCCGGGCTGAGAATGTTTTGGAGTTTTGGAGCTGACTGGCAGGACAGCAGATGGACGGTAATCAGGGCTGCGGTGGAGGGATCCCACTCCTGTGGGGGCCCTGAGGCAATGCCTGACCCAGCCGAGGGCTTCTCAGAGGAGGCGCCATCTAAGCGAAGACCTGGAGGCTGCGCTGGATGGACTCAGGAGATGCAGGACCTTCCAGGCAGAGGGAACAGCATGAGCGGAGGTCCGGAGGAGATGCATTCAGGAAAGCAGATGACCTTTATTTGACTGGAGTACAGAGGCGGTGTGTGTGCGTGTGTACGTGTGTGCCTGTTTAAGCCATTTTGGGGGTGAAAAATGTAGAGAAAGAAAACTGGAGAAGTTGGTGGGATCTAAGCAGACTTTAAGGGCACTGGGGGGGCTTGGGAGGATTTGGAACAGGCAAGGAAGGCAGCCAGACTTTAAATCTTGTTTTAGAAAGATTGGCTGGACCTAAAGTGGAGAGTGATTTGAAACAGGACAGACTGGAGGTGAGAAGGACGAGATGGTGGCAGCCTGAAGGAACAAAGCCAGGGGCTGGCGGTGGAGAGAAGCGGGCAGAGGTGAGAGAGACTCAGAGGAAGAAGGGGTGGGGCCTTTGTTTAATCTAAAGTGCCCTCCAGCCGAAACCGGTGTGGCTCAGTGGATAGAGCGTCGGCCTGCTGACTGGGGGGTCCCAGGTTCGATTCCGGTCAAGGGCATGTACCTGGGTTGCGGGCACATCCCCAGTGGGGGATGTGCAGGAGGCAGCTGATCGATGTTTCTCTCCCAACGATGTTTCTAACTCTCTATCTCTCTCCCTTCCTCTCTGTAAAAAAATCAATAAAATATATTAAAAAAATAAATAAATAAATAAATAAATAAAATAAAGTGCCCTCCAGCCCTAGTCGGTTTGGCTCAGTGGATAGAGCGGCTGCCTGCGAACTGAAAGGTCCCAGGTTCGATTCTGGTCAAGGGCACATGCCCGGGCTGTGGGCTCGATCCCCAGTGGGGGACTTGCAGGAGGCAGCCAATCAGTGATTCTCTCTCATCATGGATGTTTTTATCTCTTTCTCCCTCACCCTTCCTCTCTGAAATCAATAAAAAAATATATTTTTTAAACGTGCCCTCCAGTTGCCTGTTTCATGGGAGCTAACATTTGCAAGGTCTGACACCGACCAAGGCGTGAGGGACTTCTGCAGATCAACAAGAACAAGACAGCCCCCACCTGATACAGAAAATGTGTCAAGAACAGGAACAGGTAACTCCCAAAGGAGGATCCCACCAAACTCCTCTTACTGTATCCCTTGTACAGCTTTTTGTGTGTCAGCCGTACCTCAGTGACGGGGTTTAAAAAAAAGGAAGGCCAGAAGGCGCACCAACTTGCAAACAGATGCTCACATCACGATGATCAGAGACAGATTTTTTAAAAACATATTTTTATTGATTTCAGAGAGGAAGAGAGAGAGAGACAGAGATAGAAACATCCATGATGAGAATCATTGATCAGCTGCCTTCTGCACCCCCCACACTGGGGATCGAGCCCACAACCCACGTAGGTACCCCGAAGGGGAATCGAACCGTGACTTCTGGCTCACAGGTTGAGGCTCAGCCACCGAGCCATGCCGGCCGGGTGAGACAAGCAGATTTAACAAGAGGTCACGTTACAGCTACCAGGTTGGCCAAAATTAGCAGGATGAGGCCCTGCCTTGCCCTGCAAATGTTTGTGATAGTGTGACGGAAAGCTTCCTTAGCCGGGAGGGGCGTGGGAAAGGGAAGCATAATTGATCATGTATGAGATACAGGCGGTGCCCCTGCCTCCCCACAGACAGCCCAGCGCTCAGCCTGTGGGCTCTGCCTTTGGAATCTAGCCAGAATCTAAACACTTCCCTCCTCCTCCTCAGCCTCCCACCCTCTCCGGTCCTTCCCTTGGACTTGTGGTCCCCTCTGCCCTGTCCCCTGGCTCCCCCAGCCCTCACCTCCCACACGCTATCCACCCTGCAGCAGCCAGAGGGCGCCGTGAGCACCTGAGTCAGAACGCATCCCTCCTCTGCTAAGGCCCAAGTCCTCCCCATGGCCCACAAGGCCCTGTACCACCTGCCCTGCCACCTCCCTGCCCTCCCCGCCTCCCGCTCTCCCCTTGGCTCCTTCAGCTCCAGCCACACCAGCCTCCTTGTTCCAAACACCATTCAGCCCAGGGCCTTTGCACGTGCTGTTCCCGCTGCCTGGAATGCTCTTCCCCAGGCACGCACAGGGCTCTATTCAAAGGCCACGTCCCCAGAGGCACCTTCCCTGAGCCCCCAGGAGAACACGGCGCCCCTCTGCCCGGCTTTGTTTTTCTTCCCGGTGCATCTCTCCACTTGACATCTCACGTTTCACACATCTGTTTATCGTTGCCGCCCGCCCCATCTCCCCCTCTCCACTCACCACCACAGCCATGAGGATGTCGGAAGGAGTGCTGTCTGCCTTGCTTACGTCTGTGTCCTGGAAGAGAGCTTCCACATAATAGCTGCTCAGTAAATCAATGTAGGGGTCAGAGAGGCGAGGTCACCTTTTCAAGACCACATAGCAGGTAAATGGCAGAGCCTGGATGGGAACCCAGCCCGTGCGCGCCCAGCCCTGTGCTCATAACCATCCTGTTTGTGCACCCCCCCCCCCCCCCCCGCCGGGCCCCAAGGCAGAGAAGAGACCCTGCCCTGGGTGGAGGGGTCATCTGGGATCCCGTCCAGCTTTATTTTTCTCTCCTTGGTCCCTGACTCCCATTTTACAGAGGAGAAGCCAAGACTCAGAGAAGTGGCCATTTATCCCCTGATGTGACCTTGGGGTAAATGTGGCTCAGGACTAAGTGCTCAGATGCAGGGACCAGATGGGCCTGGGTTTGATGAAGGAGAATAAAAAGGGTGGGGAAATCCAGGAAGGCTACCTGTGGAGGTGGCGCTGAAAGCTGAGGGATGAATAGAAGTTTGGCAGACCCAGACCTTGCCACTGAGGCCCTCACAGGCTCTACTCCAACATCCAGCCGCCTTTGTCAGATAGTTTTCTCTGGAGGCTGCTTGGGGGCAGGGGGGGTGGGGGGGGGGACGCTGAAAAATTAACGCCTCCTGGAAGCAGCCCTCAGTTGGTGGCTGATGGGCATGGGTGGCAGTGGTGGCGGCTGTAGAATGGATCCCCAGCTCCCTACAGGCGCATTCCTGCGGGCTACCTCCCAGAGGTCCCAATGGCCCCAAAACTCCTTTCCTAGCTGCCTTTCCTTCCTGGGCTCACTTCCTTTTACTGACTGAATTGGAACCCCCCCACCCCCCTAATTCATATGGTAAAGCCCTACCCACCGGGACCTCAGCCTGGGACTGTATTTGGAGATGGGGTCTTTAAAGAGGAAATTAAATAAAAATGAATCAAGTGAAGGCAAAACCACTCGGGCACAGAAGGTGCATGAGCTGAAGTGGAGGGTCGCAGGGGACCAGGGTCCACAGGCCAGAGCCAGTGATGCAGGACAGACCTCAGGGCAGCAGAAACCACCGCTGGCTCCAAACCCTGGAGGGAAAACTTCCGATGAGCCCACAAAGGGAACCTCCTCCCTGGCTTCGGGCCACAAAGTCGGGGCACAGCTCATTTCTGTTCGGCCACAAGGGAAATGGTTACTCGTTTGGGCTGAGTGACCTGACCTCAGCCTTCCGGGCTGGGCCTCTCCTCCCTCCTCCCCCCCTCCCTCCCCCTCTTCCCTCCTCCTCTCCCCTCCTCCTCCTCCACCTCCCTCCTCCCTCCCCTCTCCTCTCCTCCCCCTCCCATCTCCCTCCTCCCTCCCCCTCCTCCCTCCCCCCTCTTCCCTCCTCCTCCTCTCCTCCCCTCCTCCTCCCCTCCTCCCACCCTCCCTCCTCCCTCCCCTCTCCTCCCCCCTCCCATCTCCCTCCTCCCTCCTCCCTCCTCCCTCCCCCCTCTTCCTCCTCCTCCCCCCTCCTCCTCCCTCCTCCCCTACTCCTCCCTCCTCCCCTCCTTCTCCCCTCCTCCCCTCCTCCTCCCCTCCTCCCACCTCCCTCCTCCCTCCTCCCTCCTCCCTCTTCCCTCCTCCTCTCCCCTATCCTCCCTCCTCCCCTACTCCTCCCTCCTCCCCTCCTTCTCCCCTCCTCCCCTCCTCCTCCCCTCCTCCCTCCTCCCTCCTCCCTCTTCCCTCCTCCTCTCCCCTATCCTCCCTCCTCCCCTACTCCTCCCTCCTCCCCTCCTTCTCCCCTCCTCCCCTCCTCCTCCCATCTCCCTCCTCCCTCCTCCCTCCTCCCTCTTCCCTCCTCCTCTCCCCTATCCTCCCTCCTCCCCTACTCCTCCCTCCTCCCCTCCTTCTCCCCTCCTCCCCTCCTCCTCCCCTCCTCCCACCTCCCTCCTCCCTCCCTCATCCCTCCTCCCTCCTCTGTCTTTCTCCTTTAGTCCCAGGGACCTTGGGCCTCCCTCGGCCCACAGCTTCTCCCCAACCCAGCTCAGATATAATTCATATCCCATGCAATGCCCCATTTAAAGTGGACAAATCAATGGTTTTCAGTATATTCACAGACACATGCAGCCTTCAGCATTTTCATCGTCTCAAAAAAACAAATAAAAAACCAACAGCAACCCTGCACCCTTTCGCACTCACTCTCCTGCCTCCTGTGCCTTGTGCCCGAGCCCTACGCAGCCAAGAACTCACTCTTCTGGGCTTTCCTGTGGCTGGTGTAATTCAGTGTGTGTGTCCTTTGCATCTGGCTCCTTCCACTGGGCAAACGTGCTCAGGGCCCACCCCCGTGGTAACCTGCGTCAGAGCGTCATTCCTGGTTGTGGCTGAGTAACATTCCCTGTGTGGACAGGCCACACCTGGTGGATCTGTTCTTCTGTGACGGGACGTGGGGCTGTTTCCACCTTTTGGCGATTGTGACTGGTGCCCTGAATAATCAAGCGCAAGGAAGGATTCGCAAGGATTCCCAGGATGTGTGTTTTCATTCCTCCTAGGCGCAGACCTCGAGGGCCATATGGTAATTCTATGCTTAACCTTCTGAGGGACTGCCAGACTGCTTTCCAAAGGGGCTGTCCCATTGTCCCGTCCCGCCAGCAGCGAAGGCGGGTATCAGTTTCTCCACAGGTTGCTTCATTTCATTGAAGCCTGAATAAAGAGTCCATGGGTCTTTATTGAGCTCCTACTGTGTACCAGGTACTGTAGACACCCAGTGAACAGAGCAGACAGAAAGCCTTGAAATTGTGTGATATAATGAAGAAGGACGCGGATTGTTTAAAATAATAAGATAACCCTGGCCAGTGTGGCTCAGTTGGTTGGCGTGTCATCCCATACACCGAAGAGTCTCAGGTTTGATTCCGGTCAGGGCATATGCCCAGGTTGTGGGTTCGATACTAGTTCGGGTGCATGCTGAAGGCAGATGGTCTCTCTCTCTCTCTCTCTCTCTCTCTCTCTCTCTCTCTCAAAACCCCTTCCTCTCTCTCCACAATCAATTAAAACTTTAAAAATAAATAAAATTAAAACGGTCAATTTTTTTAAAAAATAAAAAAATAAAAGAGACCTTCCCTTTCCAGGTTGCTATCATTTTTATAATGCTTGGATGTTTTAAGACTTTTTGTGCTTTTAAAAATTGTGGTATCTGTATATATAAAAGCCTCAGCAACCGTTTGACCTGTAGCTATGACATGCACTGGCCACCAGGGGGTAGATGCTCAATGCAGGGGCAAGGAAACGTGAAACAGACTGATGAATCTCAGGAGGGGTGGGGGAGGGCGGGAAGAGATTAACTAAAGATTTTATATGCATACTAGAGGCGTGCACCAGTGGGGTCCCTCGGCCTGCCTGCAGGGATCAGGCTGAGACTGGCAGTCTGACATCCCCCAAGGGATCCTGGATTATGAGAGGGCGCAGGCCAGGCCGAGGGACCCCACTGGTGCATGAATCCGTGCACTGGGCCTCTAGTAATATATAAAACATAAAAGTTGCCATTTTCACTGTTTTTAAGTGTACAATTCAGGGGCATTAGTTAAAGTCACCATGCCTTGTGACCATCACCACTATCTATTTCCAAAAGTTTTCATCACCCCAAGCAGAAATTCTGTACTCATTTAGCAAGAATAACTTCCTCCCGCCACCCCCTGGTAACCTTTAGTTTACCTCTGTCTCTATGAGCTTACCTATTCTAGATATCTCATATAAGTGGAATCATAGCACAGGGTACTTTTATTATGAAAAATGGCCAGACTTCACTTTGTTTTTAAATAATGGAAGCTAGACCTTGATGCCAGCTGCTCCATTTGTCCATATTAAACACATAAAAAGGGTCTGGTGATGCCTCGAGGGTCTCGGGTGTTCAAAGGGTCAAAGGTTAAGGGTCAGAGGCTACTACCGGCCCAGGAAGGCTACTATATCTGTATGGCTGTCTTCGGAAGCCAGGCCCAGGAGGAGGAGACAGAGATACAGATCTAAGGCTGGACTTCCAAATGGGACAGCTGTGGGTGTGAAGTCCCCCTGGTCTCCCCGTGGCCTGAGCACTTCTAGCCCAAGGACTAAGGGGTCAACAGGAGCCCACCAAGAATGAGCCACATGGCTTTTCAGGTAGTGAGATCCCTGTCCCCCAATGTTCTTAAAAAGAAGCTGGCTCCTAATGGAGGGGATGAGGACACATTTGTAATACCTTAACTAATAAAGAATTTAAAAAAAAAATTTAAAAAAAGAAGAAGCTGGCCCCAATAATTGCATTGTCTGCTCTCACATCTGGGTCCCTAAGAATACCTTAGCTCTGGATGCAAACTCTGTGTCTGTCATGTTTGGCACAGTGGTTGGCACACACTGGGCACTCAATGGATGCTCCCTGAATGAATTAGTGAATGGACAGACAACACTCATCAGGAAAAAGCCCTGACTTTGGACTCAGGAGACCAGGCTTCAAGTCTCAGCAGTGTGACTTGGGGCATGAGATTCTCCTACTGTGCCCCTGGTTTTCCATCTGTAAATTGGGTGCGACCACCATACCTACCTCCAAGGATGGGAGGGGAGATTCCAGACTGTTTGTTAAGTGGCATGGAGTAAAGGCTTCAAGAAATGTGTACACCATGACGCGAACCTTTTGAGCTCGGCGTGTCAGCATTTTGAAAAACCCTAACTTAACTCTGGTGCCGTGTCACATGTAGAAACTTTTTGATATTTGCAACCATAGTAAAACAAAGACTTATATTTTTGATATTTATTTTATATATTTAAATGCCATTTAACAAAGAAAAATCAACCAAAAAAATGAGTTTGCACGTCACCTCTGACACGCATGTCATAGGTTTGCCATCACTGGTGTACACCAACTCTTTCGGATCTTTTTTTAAAAATATATATTTTTTATTGATTTCAGAGAGGAAAGGAGAGACGGAGAGAGATAGAAACATCAATGATGAAAGGGAATCATTGACCGGCTGCCTCCTGCCGATCCCACAACCCAGGCATGTGCCCTGACTGGGAGTCGAACCATGACCTCCCGGTTCATAGGGTGACGCTCAGCCACTGCGCCACACCAGCCGGGCCCTGTCAGGTCCTTTAAGAGAGAACCACAGAACAGTCTGCACGCGGCCTGCAGAGGAAATTCCTGTGCTGGGCGGATTGTTTTCCCTGACCCCCAAGGTCCTGGCTAAGTTTTGCGTCACAGTTGCTTTTGTTTCTGGAAATTCTTTCACTTGAGGTCCCGGCTTCTCGTATCCCGTATCCCGTATCCCGCCAGGCTCAGCAAGGAGCATCCCCCGAGGTGGTGAGAAAACCCTGCCAAGGACGCAGAGGCCCTGGCGGAAGGCGGTCACTCAGCATCCTGGCTCCTCCAATCTCTGGTCTCCTTTCACAGAGTCATAACATCCCTCCCTGTTCTTAACAATTTTTCTTTTCTGTATGCCAAAGGAATTCATGTCATTGTAGAAGCTCTGTGACCATTTGCAGAAAGAAGTACATAAGAAAAGACAACGTTGCCTTAATGCGCCCAGTGCTGGTATTTTTGTAGATTCCTGCCGGGAGCCGGTCCATCCTTGCTGTTTCAAGGGACCTGGCATATATGGCATACTGTTCTTAATATGTTTGCTCACCTTCTTGGCACTATGTGTTTTAACCAAGGTCACCTCTCTGAGAAAGGTTGTTTCTCCAGGTAGGGATTTTCCCCTGAAGTTAGGGAGGGAATAAAAACCCCTTAACTAAGTGCCAGGCGGGTAATTAATCACTTTAGCTATGAACAATCACGCTTAAGCTACATAATCTTTACTCCCTGGAATGGAGATAAGAAACGCCCTAACCTTTGGAATAGAGATTGATAGGATTGGAATCAACTGGTATAAATACAGATGTAACAAGACAACAGGACACAGAACCTAGACACAGAACCTAGAGACAGAAGAACTTCGCTGGAGAGAACATGGCAAAAGATCCTGGACAGAAACTGGCCACAGAGCCTAGAGACAGAACCTAGCGAGAGAACCTAGCTGAAGAACCTAGAGACAGAACCTGGCCACAGAACCTGGATAGAACATGGCAAGAGAACCTGACTAGAACCTGGTGACTGAACTTGGTTGGAGAACCTAGACAGAACCTGGCTGAAGAACCCGGCTACAGAACCTGGCGACCGAACCTGGCTGGAGATCCTAACCAGAACTTCGCTGGAGATCCTGACCAGAACTTGGCTAGAGATCCTGGCTAGGCTGCTGATCAACTGAACGCTGTCTCCATGTCATTCCTTCTTCGCCAACTCCATCCACACCTTTGGGGACCTCTGGACCTGCTGGGGTTGGACCCCAACAGATTCCCTTCTGGTCATTTTTGTTTACAAAACAGGTATCAGGGCTAATTTTTCAAACTTGGGATTGTTCTGAATGCACAGCGTCGGAGCTGCAGCAATCTCTTAGCAACACCTTGGGATCATTTTTTCACACCATTGAACCGCCAAGGCCCGTTGGGTTTAGGGCCCAAACCCACCCTAAATGCAGATTAATTTCATCTCAAGATCCCTAATTGCATCCGCAATTATCCCATTTCCAAAAAAGGTCACATTCTGAGGCTCCTGGAGGACATGACTTTGGAGCTTGGGAGCAGCACTGCAGTCTGAGGTGGTGGGCACTGGAGGTGACATTCCCCTGTAGCTGCAGGCATGAAGCTGTGCGCTCCACCCACCCATCTCCCCCTCCCCCACCGGGAGGCCTCTATTCCTGGTGCACATAGAATTTACTACTTTTTAAATTAAAATATACAGGGTGCTCCCCCCCCCCCCAATGTATACACACACTGAATAATTATAGAGGCAAGTGTTTATTAAATACATTTCATTTTCAAAATTGAGCTATCAGCTGCTAAAGTGTATAACATTTTGGGGGGACACCCTTTAGTTAAGGTACAATATTGTATTAGTTTCAGGCATACAACATCATTATTCAATACTTATATACCCAATGAAGTGATCACCATGACAGATCTAGTAACCATCTGCTACTGGACATAGGTATCATGACATTATTAACTGTGTGGTGCATTGCATCCCCATGACCTATTTTATTTATTTTATTTTAGAGAGAGGAAGAGATAGAAACACTGATTTGCTGTTCCCATTATTTATGCATTTATTGGCAATATGTGACTGAAAAGTCACAGTCACCACTACATCACATTTTAAAAATATATATATTTTTTTATTGATTTCAGAGAGGAAGGGAGAGGGAGAGGCAGAAACATCAATGATGAGAGAGAATCATCGATCGGCCACCACCTGCACGTCCCCTACTGGGGATCGAGCCCGAAACCCAGGCCTGTGCCCTTGACGGAATCGAACCCGGGGCCCTTCAGTCCACAGGCCGACACTCTATCCACTGAGCCAAACCAGCTAGGGCTGGCTGGCTCTTTTATGTGCCCTGACTGGGGGTAGAACCTATGACCTTGGTGTATCAGAACGACACTCTAACCAGCTGAGCTATGCTGCCAGGACCAGACTTATTAGTTTTATAAGTGGCAGATTGTATTTCTTAATCCCATCACTTTTTCCGCCCTTGCCATTTATTATCACCTTCTGGCAGGTAAGAAAACAGGTGAGTGCCATGGCTTACGTTTCTTAGGAACTGAACAAACAAGTGTTGAGGCCCAACCCCCTGACAACATGGCTTCCGTCAGGCATCCACAACAAGCTCCGGTGTCTAAGGTTGTTTGGGAAACATCAAAATGCTTCTGCTTTTATGGGGGAGGTCAGGGTCAGATTTTTTTTTTTTTTATGAAGGTGAAAGTCACATACATGAAGTTAACCATTTTAAACCGTACAATTCAGTGGCATTTACTACAGTCATGATGTCGTGCAACTCCACCACTATCTAGTTCCAAAACATTTTTTAAAAATATCTTTTATTGATTTCAGGGAGGAAGGGAGAGGGAGAGAGATAGAAACATCAGTGATGAGAGAGAATCATTGATTGGCTGCCCCCTGCACACCACACACTGGGGATGGAGCCCACGACCCGGGCATGTGCCCTGAGCGAGAATGGAACTGTGATCTCCTGGTTCATAGGTTGATGCTCAACCACTGAGCCACACCAGCCGGGCCCAAAACATCTCCATCGCTCCAAGAGCAAACTGTCCTTATGAAGCAGTCAGTCCCATGTCCCCCTCCCCAGCCGCTGGCAACAAAAATCTACTTTCTGCCTCTACCAATTTGCCAATTCTGGACATTTCATAGAAATAGAATCACACAACATGTTGCGTTTCGAGTCCGGCTTCTTTGGTTCAGCATGAGTTCATCCACATCGTAGTGTGTGTCAGAGCTTCATTGCTTTCACAGCCGAATAATATTCCATCGTGTGGACGGCATCACCATTTGTTTATTCATTCATGTTTTCCATGCGTGTTTCCTGCACTTTCTTTTTTTGTTAATCCTCACCCAAGGATATTTTTCTATTGATTTTTTAGAGAGAGTGGAAGGGAGGGGGAGAGACAGAGAGAGAAACATCGATGTGAGAGAGACACATGGATTGGCTGCCTCTCCGACCAGGGCCAGAGCCAGCCACTGAGGTACGAGCCCTTGACCAGAACAGAACCTTCCAGTCCGAGGGCCGGTGTGTTATCCACTGAGCTAAACCGGCTAGAGCTACACCTTATTTCTTCTCCTAAGAGACTGTCGCTGGGAAATCTCCCCACGCCGGTACCTGAGTACTTTTGGGACTCAGCACTCATTTTCTCAGCTACAGAAATCCCTCGGGTCTGACTCAGCTTGGACCATTGGAACAAAACACCTCAGGCTGCCGGGTCAAACAGCAGACATTTATTTTCTGGTGGTTTTGGAAGCTGGGCTCCAAGACGAAGGTGCCAGAGCTGATTTCCGCTGAGAGTCCTCTTCCCGGCCGGAGCCGCTGCCTTCTTGCCGTGTCCTCGCTCAGCACTTCCTCTGTCTTGTCTCTGGCTTCTCTTCCTCTTCCCAAGAGGACGCCAATCCTATTGGCTCAGGGGCCCACCCTTAGGACCTCATTTACTCTTAGTGAGCTCCCTAGAGGCCCTCCTCCCGGTATGGTCACTTTGGGCCCATTCGACTACATGAGTTTGTGGGGGCACACGGGTTAGTCCACAGCCCCTGCCTGTGGTGGGAGCCTGTCGTATTAACCAGTCCCCTCGTGAAGGGCATTTAGGTTGTTGGCATTCATTCACCAACTCAGACTAAACTTTAGCGGAGGTGTTGACAGAACCACATCCTGCCACCTGCTTTTGTAAACAACACTCTCTCTGTTGTTTACATCACGACACGGCCACGCCCATCTGTCTGCATTTATTTGCATGGCATTTATTTACATACTGTCTGTGCTACAAGAGCAGAGTAGTAACAAAGATGGTGTGGTCTGCAAAGCCAAAAATATTTACCCTCTGGGTTTGCCAGCTCCTGGTTTATGTGCTTGAGTAAAAATCTGCAGGAGAAATTTCTAGAAGGGGAAACACTCCTCACATGCTTCAGTGTTTTATTTTTTTGTTAGTCCTCACCTGAGGATATTGATTTTTAGAGAGAGTGGAAGGGAGGGGGAGAGACATAGAGAGAAACACTGATGTGAGAGAGACACATAGATTGGTTGCCTCCCACATGCGCCCTGACCAGGGCCAGGGATCTATCCTGTAACTTAGGTATGCAACTCAGGTACACGCCCTAAACCAGCTGGGGCTCCTCACATACTTTAAAAGGTCCTGTTTGCAGTTGTTATAGATCCCTTTGAGGCATTAGAGGTGCAGAATCTCTGAAAACTACTTATGAACTTTTCAGTGGGATGGGGACAGTTTTGACTCCACAGGGACCAGCCACTGGGTTGGCTCAGTGGATAGAGTGTCTGCCAACAGACTGAAGGATCCCGGGTTAGATTCTGGTCAAGGGCATATACCTCAGTTATGGGCTCCATCCACCCCCAGTCCTGGTCAGGGCGCATGCAGGAGGCAACCAATTGATCTCACTTCGATGTTTGTCACTCTCTCTGTGTGTCTCTTCCCCTCTCTTCGACTCTCTCTAAAAACTAATGGGAAAATATCCTTGGATGAGGATTAAAACAAAAACAAAACCGGAGCCCCCTTAAGGAGTGTCACCTGCAGCCAGTGGTCTAGTAGCCACTCTGTCGGAACTCTCATTAGGATTCTCACCAGGCCCTCCCAGGCCTCCTGGTCCCACAGATCGAGACCTTTGCTCTGCCTGGCTCATTGCTGCCTGGGCAGTACTTTGTGGCTGAGTTTTTGTGTTTTGTTTTGTTTTTAATATTTCAAGAAAAACTATTTTAAGCATAATAATGCTACATGCAATAAACATTAATATTTCAAGAAAATGATTTTAAATATAATAATATTACCCAAACTGTACTAACATAGTATAATAATACAAAAGTTTGGGAAATATTAAAAATCTGCAAATAACAGATCAAAATCTACTTCTATTATATTCTAAAATATTTTTTTCCTCTGGCTCTATTTTGGTTCATCAGTTTATGTTGCTCATTATATTCCACAAATGAGTGGGATCATGTGGTATTTATCTTTCTCCGACTGGCTTGTTTCACTTAGCATAATGCTCTCCAGGTCCATCCATGCTGTGGCAAATGGTAAGAATTCCTTCTTTTTTTTTTTACAGCAGGGTAGTATTCCATTGTGTAGAAGTGCCACAGTTTTTTAATTCACTCATCTGCTGATGGGCACTTAGGCTGTTTCCAGATCTTAGCTATGGGGAATTGTGCTGCTATGAACATAGGGGTGCATATATCCTTTCTGATTGGTGTTTCTGGTTTCTTGGGATATAGTCCTAGAAGTGAGAGCACAGGGTCAAATGGGAGTTCCATTTTTAGTTTTTTGAGGAAACTTCATACTGTTTTCCACAGTGGCTGCACCAGTCTGCATTCCCACCAGCAGTGCAGAAGGGTTCCTTTTTCTCCACATCCTCGCCAACACTTGTCGTTTGTTGATTTGTTGATGGTAGCCAGTCTGACAGGTGTGAGATGGTACCTCATTGTTGTTTTGATTTGCATCTCTCAGGTGATTGGTGACTTTGAGCATGTTTGCATATGTCTCTTGGCCTTCTGTAGGTCCTCTTTCGAAAACTGTCATTCAAGGTCCTTTGCCCATTTTTTGATTGGATTGTTGATCTTCCTTTTGCTAAGTTGTATGAGTTCCCTGTAAATGTTGGAGATTAGGCCCTTATCAGAGATGACATTGGCAAATATGTTCTCCCATGCAGTGGGCGTTCTTATTGTTTTGTTGATGGTTTCTTTTGCTGTGTAGAAGCTTTTTATTTTAATGTAGTCCCATTTGCTTATTTTCTCCTTAGTTCTTGCTAAGATATTGCTATGACATATGTCTGATATTTTGCTGCCTATGGATTCTTCTTAGATTTTTATGATTTCACGTCTTACATTTAAGACTTTTATCCACTTTGAGTTTATTCTTGTGTATGGTGTAAGTTGGCGGTCTCATTTCATTTTTTTGCGTGTATCTGTCCAATTTTCCCAACACCATTTATTGAAGAGACTGTCTTGACTCCATTGTATGCTTTTGCCTTCTTGAGTTTTGGGGGTTTTTTAATCCTCACCAAAGGATATTTTTTTCCTTTTTTTTTAGAGAGAGAGTAGAAAGGAGGGAGGGGGGTGAGAAAGAGAGAAACATCGATGCAAGAAAGACACATGGGCCTCGACGAGGGCTGGGGAATGAACCACAACCACGTACGTGCCCTTGACCAGGAACCGAACCCTCAGTGCAGGGGCCAGTGCTCTACCGCTGAGCCACAGCAGCCAGGGCTGTGGCTGAGTATTTTGAATATCATCCAAAATCTGTTGGTGTTCCTTAATTTACTCCCCTCTTTTCCTGAAGTTGAGTCTCTGCTGAGCTGCAGGGGTAGAAATTCCAGATTTATATGCAGAGAGAAAGAGGAGAGGAGCGACTATCCCTACCAGACAGGGGCCTTCCCTCCCCACCCCATCCAAGGCCCTCAGCACTCAGAGTACAAAGGCTCAAAAATAAGTCAGAAGCCCTGGCCGGTGGCTTAGTGGTTAGAGCTCTGGCCTGAGGATTGAAGGGTCTTGGGTTTGATTCCGGTCAAGGGCATATACCTTGGTTGCGGGCACATCCCCAGTAGGAGGTGTGTAGGAGGCAGCTGATCGATGTTTCTCTCTCATCAATGTTTCTAACTCTATCCCTCTCCCTTCCTCTCTGTAAAAAAATCAATAAAACATATTTAAAAATTAACCAAACAACAACAAAAGGTCCCTCATGGTGGAAATGCTCTGCTTCTTGTTCAAGCGGCAGCCATGATGGTGACGAAGATTTCAGCCCACAACGTCACAACATCCCTGGCCCGGGCTGAGGTCTGTGGCCTGGGAACCCAGAGTGAGGGAATGACCAGCCTCAGCACGGACAGACACCTGCTGCCCTGCGCTCACTTTCCTGTTGGCTGGTAGATTCTGATTTGTCACCTCCTCCCCCACTGAGTGCGACTAAAATATCTTAAACCATAAAATGCCTCTTGTCAGGGGTGGATACAGGTTGTGTGGGCCCTGAACACACAACTATATCAATGCTGCAAATTTTACATGAACAGTCGGCCGGGTGAACCTAACTCCTGAGAACCCTGTTGTTGGTGTTGATGACAAATCTATGAATGTAAGGATCGTTCATGGACTAACAAGGGCTATTGACATAAAATAGTGTGTGTGTGTGTGTGTGTGTGTGTGTGTGTGTGTGTGTGTTTATATTTAATAGACTCCCTTTTCTTGGAAATGGTTCATTTAAGAAAAATATCCTGCCTGGCCAGCATGGCTCAGTGCTTGAGCATCGACCTATGACCCAGGAGGTCAGGGTTCCATCCCTGTGTGGGGCGTGCAGGAGGCAGTTGATTGATGATTCTCTCATCGTTGATGTTTCTACCTCTCTCTCCCTCTCCCTTCCTCTCTGAAATAAAAATATATTAGAGAGAGAGAGAGAGAGAGAGAGAGAGAGAGAGAGAGAGAGAGAGAGAGACATCTCCTAATTATAAGGAAGGAGACCACGCATGTGGAGAAATAAACCAGGATTGTGTCAATACAGTGAGCCCTGCTATTAAGGAAATATTGAAGTGGCTCTTGTGTTATTTCTACAGTGGTATTTGCATGTCCTCCTAATGGCTCTGTAGCACCACTTCACGAGGAGCTTTTCACTGTTTCTAGAACCTTTTAACCGTCACTGATAAGTTTGTACTGGTTTTCTGCATGCTTTTCTGTTTTAACCACGTGGCTTGCACAATTCTGCCTATTCCCATCAATTCAATGGGCTTGTGATGGGGGAGCCTGGGGGTGGGAATTGTAGCTTCATTTTCTCACAAATGGCACTCCTGGGACTTCATGGCACTCATGACACTCGCGGGCAGAGCGGCTGTTCTGGGGGACCCATCCGAGTCCGGACACACGCAGGGCCGCGCGGCCACTGAAGGCCGACAGAGGGCGCGCGAGACCGGGCCGGGCCGCGGCCTTGCGGTGAGGCTGGGGGCGGGGGCGCGGAGGGGTCCTCCTTTCCCTCGGCCTGTCCCACCCCGGCTGCTCCCCTTCGACGGCAGGCGCCCCAACCTGCCCTTCCATCCACCCCAACCTCTGTCTCCCACCCACCCCGCCCTTGTCCGCCCCGCATTTTCCCGCGCTTCTTTGCATCGCTGTTTGCACCCCCACCCTCTGATCCCCCTTTCTCCACCCTCCTTTGCACCTTCTATTTCCCCATGCCCCCTTCCACCCCCACGTTCTCGCCCGCCTTTGTGCCCCCGTTTTCGTGTCCTTAGCCCCTGGCTCTGAGGCTCCTTGTTTTAAAAAAACATTTAGGTCCTGGCCAGGTAGTTCAGTGGGTTAGAGGGTCCTGGGGATATGCTAAGGTTGCAGGTTCGATCCCTACTAAGGACACATACAAGAATCAACCAATGAATGCATAAATACGTGGAATATAAATAGACGCTTCTCTTCCTTCCTCGCTCTCAAATCAATTACATAATTTTTGTAAAAAGACCATTTAGAGACAGACGCGGAAGGACATTGTCCTCGCTGTGAACATGGCCTGTGGGAGGAGACAGTTCCTCTTCCATGCATATCGGCTTAGTTCCACCTGTTCCGAGAAGCAGGAAATTTGACGAACATTCACTAGATTAATTCAAGTGTAAAGTATTTTCTTCCCTGGGGTCACAGAAGATTTTTAAAGTCCCGAGCCCTCCAGGACTGGACGCAGACAACTGCAGCCCAGGGCTGGACAGAGGGGGCACAGGGTTGGTGTGGCATGGACTTGGGGTCCGGGAGATAATGGGGGTGAGGGGCTGCAGGAGCGGGGCCTGTGGGCTCTTTGCCCACGTGCACATTTTTTTGCCCTGAAATGCCCTCTCGGCCTCTGTTATCAAGAAAGTCCCAGTGACCAGTGACTCATGGGCTCAAGGACAGTCGCTCCACCAGCTTTGGCTGACAAGCCTCAGATGGAGAAAGGCCGGGTTCCTGGGGAGGGGCCGCAGGTTCCCACCTTCATGGCACTCTTGGAGCTTCAAAGCCCAGCCTTGATCCTGCTTCCTGTGTGGCCTCAGGCAGTGATCTTGGCCTCTCTGAGCCCTGGGAGAAGGATGGGCCAAATTCGCTAACGTGTGGGCAGGAGCTTGGGACCCAGTGGCTTGTCATTAGATTCCTGGGTCATAGTGCCTTTTTGCTGTTGTTAATCCTCACCCGAGGATATTTTTTTCCATTGATTCTTAGGGAAAGTGGAAGAGAAAGGGAAAGACAGAGAGAAACATCGATGTGAGAGAAACACATGGTTTGGTTGTCTCCTGCACGAGCCCTGACCAGGGCCCGGGCCAGGGAGGAGCCTGCAACCGAGGTATGTGCCCTTGACTGAAATCGAATCCGGGGCCCTTTGGTCCGCAGGCCGACACCCTATCCACTGAGCCACACCGGCCAGGGATAGTGCCTTTTGAATCATTCATTCCGCACTGGTGTCTTGGAGCACCTGCTGTGTAGCAGGCTTTGGGAATGCAGCCATGAATGGGATAGTGGAGGCCCTTGCCCCCTTGGCCCCCCAGTCTAGCATCAACCACGTAAGTGGTCAGTGCTGAGCACCCTACCCATGGCATCTGGGGGTACCAGGGTGGCACACCATTCCTTTTTTCCACGCCTCACGTGGCCTGGTTAGAAGAGCCGGCAGGAAGGATGTTTGGAGCACCTGTTCCAATTGTGATGTGATAAAGGCTGATGACTCAACCCCTCCCCTGCAGATGCTCAGGCAGTCAGGAGAGAGAGGAATAGAGCACGTCAGCTGTAGTGACCCCCGCCCCCCTCCCCCCCAGCCCTCTACCATCTCAGGAAACAGTAGCGCAGAGGCGTAGGAAGGTGCTGACTTAATGTCCAGGGCGCCCAGCCTGCCAGCATGGCTGAAACGCACACCCCCTATTATTCCTTGAAGAGACGGTTACTTTTCCTCAATGGCTTCATGGCTGTAAGTATGTCACAACCCAGGCCCCAGGCTTCGCGGCCCTTCCTCCACGGCTAACTCCCTCGAAGACAGAAATAAGTTGATCCAAATTCATTGGCATCCAGCTCTGCGGTCCCCAGGGAAGCGGGAGGAATGTAGGGCAGGCTGACGAGCGGCAGGACGTGTTGGGAACAGGGGTAGCCTCCACTGACCCAGAGCAGGTGGAAATCACAGACGGGTGTGATCTGGGAGCCCAGAGGCAGCGAGGACCTCTTGGCTCTAAGTCAAATCCGGCAGAAAGCGAAAGTGTGTTGGGAGGGTGGGAGGGAGTGGTCATTTTCTGGTCCTTTAAATTTTTCAAAACACTGTTTTCTTACTATAAAAATAACTCAGCATGTGCATTATTCAAGAAGTGATTGTTCTTATAGTAGAGCAGGATAAGGACAGGCTGCCCGGAAAGAGAAAGATATTCAATATCACTCCTCCTCGTTCCCTGTGCTGTGACATTTTGATGGGAATGAAAGGAGACACCACGTCGACCTATGAACCAGGAGGTCACAGTTCAATTCCTGGTCAGGGCACGTGCCCGGGTTATGGGCTCGATCCCCAGTGTGGGGTGTGCAGGAGGCAGCCGATCCATGATTCTCATCATTGATGATTCTATCTCTCCCTCTCCCGTCCTCTCTGAGATCAATAAAAATATATTTTAAAAAATGAAAAAATAAAAATAAAAAAAAGAAAAAGAAAAAGAAAGGAGACAGCACATTAAAGGGGTTCATGCCTATCGTGGGAACATTGCTCAATAAAAACCATCAGCCCTGACCGGTTTGGCTCAGTGGGTAGAGCGTCGGCCTGCGGACTGGAGGGTCCCAGGTTCGATTCCGGTCAGGGGCATGTGCCTTGGTTGCGGGCGCATCCCCGGTGGGGAGTGTGCAGGAGGCAGCTGATCCATGTTTCTCTCTCATCGATGTTTCTAGCTCTCTATCCCTCTCCCTTCCTCTCTGTAAAAAACCAATAAAATATTTAAAAACAAAACAAAACAAACAAAAAAACCCATCACTCAGCTGGTTTGATTCCGGTCAGGGCCCATGCCCAGGTTGTGGGCTCGATTCCCCAGTGGGTGTTGTGCAGGATGATTCTCTCTCATCATTGATGTTTCTATCTCTCTCTTCCTTTCTGAAATTAATAAAAGTTAAAAATAAAAAAATAAATAAAATAAAAACTTCCTAAGGCATTGAAAACATCTTTTTGTACTAATAAACGCTTTCCTACAATAGGGGTCAGCACAGTACACCCAGATAGATGGATGGATGTATGGATGGATAGGTAGATACATAAAAAATATTTGTAAATTTAAAAAATTGTTTACAAGTTAAATATGGCTGCTTTTGATGTACACCACCATAGCTGAGTGCTTTGCAAAGAGAATTTACAGCCCTGGCTGGCTGGCTGGCTCAGTTGGTTGGAGCATCCTCCCCATACACCAAAAGGTTGCAGGTTTGATTTCCGGTCAGGATACATACCTGGGTTGGTTTAATCCCTGGGCCAGACACATACAGGAGGCTTCCAGTCAATGCTTTCTCTCTCATGTTGATGTTTCTCTCTCTCTCTCTCCCTTCCTGTCTCTCTAAAAATCTATATAAATATATCCTCAGGTAAGGATTAGATAAAAGTGAACTTATAGTCTACAGAGCTCATAATATCTGGGTATTTTCAGAAAAAAAAATTGCCACCCCCTGTCCTACAGTATCATTTAAAGTAACGGTGTGTGGTGCCACTGCATTGCCATGATTTACCTATCTGCTCTCTTATTGGTTGCTTCAGTGATTTTTTAAAAAATATATTTTATTGATTTTTTTACAGAGAGGAAGGGAGAAGGATAGAGAGTTAGAAACATCGATGAGAGAGAAACATCGATCAGCTGCCTCCTGCACACCACCCACTGGGGATGTGCCCGCAACCAAGGTACATGCCCTTGACCGGAATCGACCCTGGGACCCTTCAGTCCGCAGGCCGACGCTCTATCCACTGAGCCAAACCGGTTAGGGCACTTCAGTGATTTTTGATGCTTTGTCCTTAAGGAACATCCTGGTACTGAGGCAAATATGTGGCTTTTCCTTAGGCTGAATATCTAGAAATGGAATTTCTAGGTAAAGGTTTTTACCATATAACCTTTAAGGATTTTTTGTTTTGTTTGTTTTTAAATATAATTTTATGATTGGTTTCAGAGAGGAAAGGAGAGGGAGAGAGAGAGAGATAGAAACATCAATGATGAGAGAGAATCATTGATCAGCTGCCTCCTGCACACCCCACTACCCGGGCATTATGCCCTGACCGCGAATAGAGCTGTGACCTCTTGGTTCATAGGTGAATGCTCAACCACTGAGCCACACCTGCTGGGCTAACCTTTAAGGTTTTAAATATAAATTGCAAGTGTCCTTCCCCCGTGTCCTCCCCCCCAAAAAAATAAAGTTTGTTGCCTAGCAGAAACGTATAAGGATGTTTCTCCCCATCCTCAGGACACGGGGCGCGATCAATGTTTTCATGTTTTTGCTGATCATGTTGGCCTTCACTCTCCTGTCCCTCCCTGAGGAGAGTTCCTTTTGTAAACAATGAACAGGCTGCCTTTCCATTTCTGATTCATGTTCTAAAGGTGTCTGGCGTGATCCTCATTGTCCTGGGCATCTACGTCAAGTTCAGAGGGGCCGTCCTCACAAAAGTCCTCGGGCTGTCATCCATGTACCTGTTCCACGTTAGCTACCTGTGTCTGGTGATGGGCTGCCTCACAGTGCTGCTGGGCTTCCCCGTGTGGTACGGCACAACCAAAGAAAGCAGAGAGATTCTCTTGTTTGTAAGTTGGGTCTGCAGGCAAACCCCAAAACTCTCCCTGCACGTACAAATCCTTTACTGTACACACTGCAAATCCCTCCTGCCCATTTGCAGTGTTCATGGTGTCTCATTTGATGGCATCAACACATACATCTCTTCCTTTATGATGTGTCTCACTTACTAGTAGAACTCCTTTCCTACCCAAGGTCATGAATTATACTCTCCTAGGTTTTCTCCCCATGGCCTTCTGGAGTTTAACCATGTGTGTGGTGTGAGGTAGGGATCTGACTTATACTGTCCCCCCTTACTGAGTGGCCCCTCTGGTCCTCCTCTGTCTACATGAGTTTCCATTGTGTTTGCGTCTGTTCTAGGCATGCTGTTCTTTCCATCCCACTAACACAACACTGTGATTCGTCATACATGAACAAGTACATGCTCAAGTACATGGGGTATGACGTTTTGAGCATGACCATGCAGATAGCATGTCCCAGATTTTACATGCTTTATTTTCACACACAGCCTTGGCTAACCATCTCTTTAAATCCAGCTCCCAGCATCCCCTTTCTCATTTCCCTTAGAATCTTGTTGGAGCGGATTATCCCACTTTATGTTTAATCTGTCTCCAGTGTGTTTGTTTTCCTTCCTCTACTGTGTTGCTACCAGTCTCTGGTTATTTCAATTTGGGAGTTTCAGGGAAATTCTTACTCTAGTTACCTCCTAGAGCACCCTGCCCCCACCCTCTTCCTCCCTGAAGTTCCATCATCTCAATTGCTTTTCTTAATTAGGTTCAGCAAATATTTCTTTTTTAAAAAAATATATTTTATTACTTTTTTACAGAGAGGAAGGGAGAGGGATAGAGAGTTAGAAACATCGATCAATTGCCTCCTGCACACCCCCTACTGGGGATGTGCCTGCAACCAAGGTAGAGGCCCTTATCCGGAATCAAACCTGGGACCCTTGAGTCCGCAGGTTGATGCTCTATCTACTGAGCCAAACCGGTTAGAGCTCAGCAAATATTTCTTAGCCACATCCTATGCCTACAATATTTCATTTTATCTTTAATGTGATATGGACACCATTTTAACCATAGTTTAACTTGGAGGAATCAGAGTCCTCCCTCTCACAACCCCACATCCAACCTGTCTGCAAATCCGACCTGCTTTACCACCAGTCTCTGTCCCCCCAAAGCCTCTGAGACCTCACTCACAAAAGCAAAGTCTTTTTGATGGATTTGGGAGCCACACAAGGTTCTGAGCAGAGGAGGGACTTTGGGACGCAGGTACTCACAGGTGCTGGTGCTCACGGGCGCCCTCTGGTGTCCATGGGGGGAGCAGCGGGGGGGCCCCACAGCAGAGGCACTGTGCTGGGCCAGGTGGGAATGGTGGAGGCTAGACCTGGTGGAGTTGTGGGAGGGGTGAGAAAGGGCAGACTGGGGATAGATTCTGAAGATAGAGCCACTGGGACTTGCTGACGTCTGGTTATCTTAGTCACCCAGAGACAGGGAGAGAGTGACATTGATATTAATATTAATCCTCATAACCTATTACATGAGCCACTCCTTTGGGGTCCTACACCTGCTAAGCCCTGCACCCACATTTACCCCTGTGGGCTGTGGGGACCCCGGGGTTGTATCCACTGCACTTTCCTTCCTCTCTGTGTGAGGGCCAGATAAGCCAGGTGACTCAGCCTAAATCATCAAGCAGGTCTTTAATAATCTATACTAATAAAAGGATAATATGCTAATTAGATCAGACATCTTCTGGATGTCCTTCTGGACAAAGCCACGGTGGCAGGGGCCAAGGCAGAGGTGGTTAGGGGCAATCAGGCCAGCAGGGGAGAGCAGTTGGGGGGTGATAAGGCTAGCAGGGGAGAGCAGTTAGGGGGCAATCAGGCCGGCAGGCAGAGGTGGTTAGGGGCGATCAGGCAGGCAGGTAGGCGAACGGTGAGGAGCCAGCAGTCCCAGATTGTGAGAGGGATGTCCAACTGTCGGTTTAGGCATGATCCAAGGGGTCCTGGATTGGAGACGGTGCAGGCCAGGCTGAGGGACACCCCCCCCCCCCGACCATGCACGAATTTCATGCACTGGGCCTCTAGTAATAATAATAATAATAATAATAATAATAATAGGTACAAAGGGAAATGCATGAAAGGAAAGCCAGGAGGTGACCTTACTTCACTCCCATCTGGCCTCAAGCTCCACAGAATCCACCGAGACCCCTAGAGCTGGTCCCACCGCCATATTGTGCAGACGGGGAAACTGAGACACCCGGGGCGGGGGGGGGGGGGGGAGGCAGCTTCTCCTTGATGGGTAACTTGAAGACTGCCCCTCTGCCTGCCAAATTTCCCATTGTTTTCCACTGTGCAAGTGAACTCATTGGAAACGTTAGGCAGCGAATGTTGATATTTTCTTCCTGCACACACCGACCTGTCCCCTGCCCCTCCCCTTGAGTTGTCACCCTCTTCCCACATTAGCGGGTCTGAGGCTTCTCCCCTCCTCCTGCTTCTGTCCTGTCCTCCCCACCCCACCCCACTCACCCCAACCCGGTCCCTGCTATCTGCGACCTACAGCCTTTATGACACCTGCCACATAAGCCCGTACAGTGCTGGGTGTGAAGTGAGGGTCCAGCTAGTTGGCTCCTAAGTTTACCCTGCAACCTGGACAAATAGGAAAGTGACACATGAAAGAAATAAAGGCCCCTACCCCGCTGGATGTCTGTTCTTTCAAGCCCGGGGCAGCCACGTGGCCTGGGCGTGGGCGGGGACGCCCAGCAGCTCCCACTCCCGTCGCCCCTGCCGTGTCTTCCAGAGCCTCCTGTGGATGGTTGTCATCCTCACTGTGGAAATCACGGTCGCCACCTTGGTCCTTGCCTTCCTCCCAACTGTGAGTACAGCGCTGCTTCTCCCCTTCAGCGTTAGGAATAAACAGACCAGTTTGGCTCAGTGGATAGAGCGTCGGTCTGTGGACTGAAGGGTCCCAGGTTCGATTCCGGTCAAGGGCACATGCCTGGGTTGCGGGCTCGATCCCCAGTGGGGGGCGTGCAGGAGGCAGCCGACCAATGATTCTCTCATCATTGATGTTTCTATCTCTCTCTCCCTCTCCCTTCCTCTCTGAAATCAATAAAAAAAAATTTTTTTTAAAGAAAGAAACAGACTGAACTGAAGCCCCCGACCCCACCCCACCCCAGGAGGGAGGCAGGGAGGTCCCAAGGAGGGAGACTGGGCCTTAAGGATGCCTTGAAAAGCCGAAAACCTCAGGCCTCCCCTCGAAGGCCCCAAGAAACTGGCCCAGTTCATCTGACCCCCTGTCCTGCTCTGGGTGGTGGGTGGTAAGGAGCAATGGGAAATGCCGTACACGTTGTTGGGCTTCGGAATATGTTGAAAACAGGGGGCTATTTGGCAAAATCCATCCAAATGACAAACAGATGCTTTGACCCCACCATCCCATTTTTACCCAAGGGCCTGTGTGTCCGTGGGCAGAACGACATGCATACGGGGATTGCAAAACCCCCGGCCTCGGGAGCGTCACTGGAGGGGGCAGTTTATAACATCACAAGGCAGTCGATCCTGGGGGAGGAAGGAAGGAGAAGGCCGTCCATGAACAAGATGGTACTTGCTTCAGGACACAGTGATGTCCTCATTTGTGTCCCCCCAGAGGCCAACTCGGAGACAAGAATGTGAAGGCTCCTGGTTTATTTGAGATGTGACCCCAAGAAGCACCTGTAGGGACAGGGAAGGGAGGCAGGGAAGGGCACGCAGTTGGTAAAAGGTGACATTGTGGGCAGCTGGGTTCAGCCCCGCTGGGGGCCCTGGGGACCCGGTGCAGGACACACAGCTGCTTCTCCACGCGAGGGCCCAGGAAGCTGCAGTACTGGCCCCCACACCTCCCATCAGCCGCTTGCGTGCTGCTCCCTGGATGCCTGTGGCTGAGAGGCCACAGGCAGCCCTTGGTCGCAGGCACAGCGAGCACAGAAAATGACAAAGGCTGCCGGGACACAAGCGGGGGACCAAGAGCCACGGCCTCCCTGGTTAACGACCAGCCAGGTGCAGCCCGAGAGTCCTGTGAAGCCAGGAGGAAAGCCATCGGATGCACTTGCTCTGACACACATAGGATGTCTCTTCTGGGGACACAGGAAGCAGTGACAGTCGCTGTGGAGTGGGAGGAACTTGTTGGCTGGGAGAAAAAGGTGGGAGGAGACTTTTCATGGTCTACCCGTCTGTGCTTTGCGAATTTTGAACCATGTGGCTATGTCACCTCTTCAGGGGAAACGCTTAAAATTTAGACCTTTATTTAAACAGTAGAAAATTAAATGTGTTTCTTTTCTTGTGCACAGAGAGATGCAGTTGCGAGAGAGAGAGAGAGAGAGAGAGAGAGAGAGAGAGAGAGATTGATTCAGTTGCTAACGATGATATTCAAGTCTTTAATAGACTTTCAGCCAAATGGGGTGGGAGGGGGGCAGATGTGTGGGCGGTTGGAAAGAGCAGATGATTCAAACTGGTTTGTGATGGAGACGACCAGATGCCTCCCCGGGCTGACGGGAGCCTGAAGGCGCCATCCGCCAGCGCAGACCCACGGCTGAGGGGAGGGACCGTGAAGGAAGCAGAAGGGAAGCCCCCACCCCCTGGCTCTGTCCCCAAGAAACCTCACCAAACGGGGCACCTTGCTGTTTTGTGTATTCATGGCTTCCCGTTTCCCCTTTGAGGCTCCGGAAGAATCCCTGGAATACAACTTTGTGACCCTGAAGAAGAATTACAGGGGTCACAATGAGCCCGATGACTTCTCCATGGAATGGAACTTGGTCATGGAGAAGGTGAGAGTCCCATCTTTTTTTTTAATGTGATAAAACAGCTCTACATATAAAAGCCTAAGCTACCATTAAGACTGGTCAACCGAATGACTGGTCGCTATGACGATGCACTGACCACTAGGGGGCAGATGCTCAACGCAGGAGCTGCCCCCCCGGTGGTCAGGATGCTCCCACAGACAACCTCCCTCAGCTGGCCAATCTCCTGAGGTCCCTCCTCCTGGCTGGCTGGCCCCGATTGGCCCCGATCAGCCTCGATCGCCAGCCAGGCCAAGTGTCCGCCCCCCCCCCCCCACCATGCACAAATTCGTGCACTGGGCCTCTAGTACATAACATAAAATTTACCATCACAACCATTTTTAAGTGGCATTAAGCACACTCACATTGTTGTGCAGCCATCACCACCATCCAGCTCCAGAACTTTCTTATCTTCCCAACCTGAAACTCTGTCCCCATTAAACACCCACTTCCCATTCTCCCCCTCCCCAGCCCGGGCACCCACCATCTACTTTCTGTCTCTATTAATCTGACTCCTCGTATAAGTGGAATCACACATGTTGTAGCAAGGGTCAGAATTTCCTTCCTTTTTAAGGCTGAAAAAGGTTTCGTTGTATGGATACAGCACCTTTTGTTTACCCATCATCCATCAGTGGACACTTGAGCTGTCCCCACCTTTGGGGTGCTGTGAAAAATGCCGCTGTGAACATGGGTGTGCAAGTCCTTCTTGGGTGTTTGAAAACCTCTTTCCATTATTTTTTTTAAATATATGTTTATTTATTTTCCTCCTCAGAAGCTAGTGCTGTAGCCTGGCCGGCATGGCTCAGTGGTTAAGCATCAACCCATGAACTAGGTACAGTGGTCGGCAAACTGCGGCCCGCGAGCCACATGCGGCTCTTTGGCCCCTTGAGTGTGGCTCTTCCACAAAATACCACATGCGGGCGCGCACGTACAGTGCGATTGAAACTTTGTGGCCCTTGCACAGGAGTCGGTTTTCGGCCTGAGCGAGTCTATTTTGAAGAAGCACTGTTGATATTTGGCTCTGTTGACTAATGAGTTTGCCGACCACTGGGATAGACGAAACAAGTAGACGAGTGTGGATGGGAGAGTTGGAAGGGGGCGACCTCAGCGAACGTACCTCAATCAGATTGAGGATGTTTTTAGCCAAGGCCAGCTTAGGAATACCCTAATTAAGTTAATAACAATGTACCTACCCATATAGTTTAAGTTTAAAAAATTTGGCTCTCAAAAGACATTTCAATCGTTGTACTGCTGATATTGGCTCTGTTGACTAATGAGTTTGCCGACCACTGAACTAGGAAATCACGGTTTGATTCCGTCAGGCACATGCCCGGTTTGCGACCTGGATCCCCAGGAGGGGGCGTGCAGGAGGCAGCCAATCAATGTTTCTCTCTCATCATTGATATTTCTCTCTCTCTCTCCTTCCTTCCTCTCTGAAATCAATAAAAAAAAAAAAAAAAAAAGGAAAGAAAAACAGTGTATTTAATTTTTTTTTTTTTTTTTTTTTAAAGGGAACAGCCTATCCAAAGGCCCCAAGGCTGGCACTTGCCAAGTGCGTTTGAGAAACATCAAGGAGACAGGGAGGCTAAAGCTGAGAAAGTGAAAGGGAGAGTGGGCAGAGATGAGGGCCTGGAGGGGACAGGGCAGGTCTTGCAGGGCCTTGCGGGCCATGATGAGTTCAGCTTTTACCCCCAGTAAGATGAGAACCATGAATGCCGTGATGGGGGTGGGGGTAAGGGCGGCACTAGCCCAGGCCCTGGAATACTGTGACTGCTGTCTAGTAGCCATGGTGACTGTGACTTCTATTGTTTTTGTTATTTTAATATGTGAAAGGAAGTCTTCAAGTGTTTATTCTCCTCTCTGCAGCTGAAGTGCTGTGGGGTGAAGAACTACACAGATTTTTCTGGTTCCTCCTTTGAGAAGACGACTGGCTACACCTACCCCAGGAGCTGCTGCAAATCCATCGGGACTGCGGCCTGTACCGGGCACAACGTGTCCTCCGATGTCATCCACCAGGCGGTAACTCCCGATTTTGTTGGCCACCACCATGGTAGACCCCGAGGGCTGGGGACTTTTATAAAAATTGCACATTTGCCCTGGCTGGTGTGACTCGGCTGGAGCGTCGTCCTATACCCAAAAGGTGGTGGGTTCGATTTCCGGTCAAGGCACGTTCCCAGGTTGCGGGTTTGATTCCCGGTGATTGGTGTTTCTCTCTCAGGTTGATGTTTCTCTCTCTGTCTCTCTGTCTCTCTATCTGTCTGCATGCCCCCTACCCAGGATCGAGCCCACAACCGGGACATGTGCCCTGACTGGGAATTGAAGCAGCAACCTGTTGGTGCCAGGATGATGCCCAATGAACTGAGCCACACTGGCCAGGGCTGGGCATTCACTTTAACATCCCTCTAGTCCAGCCGTGGGCAAACTACGGCCCGCAGGCCGGATCCGGCCCGTTTGAAATGAATAAAACTAAAAAAAAAAAAAGACCGTACCCTTTTATGTAATGATGTTTACTTTGAATTTATATTAGTTCACACAAACACTCCATCCATGCTTTTGTTCCGGCCCTCCGGTCCAGTTTAAGAACCCATTGTGGCCCTCGAGTCAAAAAGTTTGCCCACCCCTGCATTGGCCCCTTGGGCCCTGCACAACCACTTCTCCTCTGACTCACACCCTCACTCATCCTGCTGCAGCCACACCAGCCTCCTCGATGCAGCACAGACACATCAGGCGCCTGCCAGCCTCAGGGGCTTTGCAAAGGCTGTTCCTTCTGCCTGGAATTCTCTTCCCCTAAATGTCTTCCTACCTCACTTCCTTCTAGTCTGTGCTCCATTGGTGAGATATTCCTGACCCCTTCTCTATAATAGGATCTCCCCCCAAATCACCATTACACTTCATCTCCTTATTCTACTTCAGTGTCTGTCTGGTGCTTAACCAGTACCTACTACAGTGGGGCCTTGACTTACGAGTTTAATTCCTTCGGAGACCGAGCTCGTTAAGGAGCTCGTTAAGGAGCTCATTACCTCAAATTACTCTCTCAACTCAATGCAAAAAAATCGGCTGCGAGACAGCTGGTATCTCAGAAAACTCGGTCAAGGCCCCACTGTACCTGTTTTCCCCACGCAAATGTCGGCTCCACCAAGGCAAGAATTTTGTCTGTTTTCACATTGCTGGGTTCCAGCGCCCACTGCCCCGCATTCAATAGGCACTGAGTAAATACTCATTACGTGAAGGGGCTACTGAACTGCCAACAGTGAGCAGCGAGGCAGCCCCAGCTTCCAAACACAGGAAGTGCTGGGGGCCCAGAAGGTGAGGGGCATCTCCGAAGCCGCAGCAAGGGGAGTGGAGCCTGCTCTGCTCACCCACGGTGTCTGATCTCTTCACCTGTCTGAGCCTCAGTGTCTTCATTTATAAAACAGAGAGCCCAGCTGGTGTGACTCAATGGTTGAGCATCAACCTACCAACCAGGAGGTCACGGTTCGGTTCCTGGTCAGGGCACCTGCCCGAATTGTGGGCTCGATTCTCAGTGTGGGGCATGCAGGAGGCAGCCGATCAAAGATTCTCTCTTCCCGTGGATGTTTCTATCCCTCTCTCCCTCTCCCTTCCTCTCTGAAATCAATAAATATATATTGGCGGGGGGGAAAAAAGAGAAAATAAATACCTACCTTATGGGGTTGTTGTAGGAAATGAGTGAGAAGGTGCCAGAAACACGTACGTCCTTCTGTTCATATATAAAGAACACTCGGAAATAACGAATAGTTCCTGAACGCTGGCTCTGTGTCAGGCCACTGCTATGTACTTCCTATAGAGTCTCTTAGTCCAGTGGTTCTCAACCTTCTGGCCCTTTAAATGCAGTTCCTCATGCTGTGACCCAACCATAAAATTATTTTCGTTGCTACTTCATAACTGTAATGTCGCTACTGTTATGAATCGTCATGTAAATATCTGATATGCAGGATGGTCTTAGGCGACCTCTGTGAAAGGGCCGTTCGACCGCCAAAGGGGTCGCGACCCACAGGCTGAGAACCGCTGTCTTAATCCACTCAAAAATCTTGTGAGGGGGACCCAGTTGGTCACATTTACAGTTGGGAAACCGAGGCACAGAAAGGGGGTCCCACAGTTAGTGATGACTTGCCCACGTGGACACTGGGGAGTGCTCTGGGGGGGTGTGTGGAAGAAGGAGGAGGCCAGGGCAATGCTGGCATGTTGGGGGGCAGTCAAGTGAGAGGGAGCTGAGGTCCTGGCGCCCTGTCCCTTTCTCCTCCCTGAATCTGAGGGCAGTTTGAATGGCCGCAAAAGGGGTGGGTGGTGACAGGGCCTCAGAGTCTCCGAGCCCCTAACCAGGTCCCGCCTGCTTTGACATTTGTACCTGCAGGGCTGTTTTCCCAAGTTCCAGAAAATAGTCACGACTCAGAGCGTCAACCTGAGTATAGGCTCACTGGGGGCAGCTGTGATACAGGTAAGCCTCGCTCCTCTGGGACGCACTGCACTCTTTTATGGAGCACCTACTGTGTGCCAAGCACTGTTCGGGGCACTGAGGACACAACAGTGATGAAAAAAGACAAAAATCCCTGCCAATGTGGCACTGACATTCAAGTGCGGGAGGCAGTAAAACATGGTGATGGAAAAAGAAGATTAGGGAGGGACTGTCTGAGGAGGTGACGGCTGACCAGTGACCTGAGGAAAAGCCGTGTGTGTATATGGGGGGAGGGCAGAGGGAACAGTTGGTGCAAAGGCCCTGAGGCTGGGATAAGCTTGGCTTATTCAAGGACCAGCAGGGAGGCCCCTGTGGTGGAGCAGGATGGACAAGAAGGGTGAGATGAGGGCAGGTTGATGCAGGCAAGGTAATATAAGGCCTTGTGGGATACAGAGAGGGGTTGGCTTTATTCTGAGAATAACAGAAAGGCAGTAGAAAGGTTTAAAAAAATGCTTATTTTTAAAAAATATTTTTATTGAGTTTATTTATTTCAGACG
The DNA here is from genome assembly GCF_014108235.1 of Myotis myotis. NCBI lineage: Eukaryota > Metazoa > Chordata > Mammalia > Chiroptera > Vespertilionidae > Myotis > Myotis myotis. The sequence continues at coordinate 85,286,828 of NW_023416368.1, forward strand.
GGAAGGGAGAGGGAGAGAGAGAGAAACATCAATGATGAGAGAGAATCATTGATCAGCTGCCTCCTGCACACCCCACACTGGGGATAGAGCCCGAAACCTGGGCATATGCCCTGACTGGGAATCGAACCCGTGACCTCCAGGTTCATAGGTCGACGCTCAACCACTGAGCCACGCGGGCCGGGCAGTAGAAAGGTTTTTCACATCTTTTTTACTCCACGAACTTTACTGAGCACCTCCTAGGTCCAGTCAATATTGTAGACACTAAGGATACAATTTAGAATTAAACAAACAAAAACCTCTTCTGTCATGGAGCTGGCCTTCTAACCAGCGGGGATAGGTGAGAAACATGATTTTTAAACTGGAAAATGTGGCCCTGGCCAGGTAGCTCCGTTGGTTGGAGTTTTGTCCTGATATGCCAAGGTTACGGGTTTGATCCCCAGTCAGGGCACATACAAGAATCAACCAATGGCCCTAGCTGGTTCGGCTCTGTGGATAGAGCGTTGGCCTGCAGACTGAAGTGTCCCGGGTTCGATTCTGGTCAAGGCATGTACCTCGGTTGCAGGCTTGAACCCCAGCCCCGGTCGGGGCACATGCAGGAGGCAACCAATCCATATGTCTCCCTCACATCGAAGTTTTTCACTCTCTCTAAAAATCAATGGAAAAATATCCTCAAGTGAGGATTAACAAAAGAAGGAGGAGGAGGAGGAGGAGGAGAAGGAGGAGAAGAAAAGAAGGGGTGAGGAAGGCATGTGGGTGATGCGGGATTCAAGTGAGAAACAACTTACCCTGGAGATGTGCCTTCTTCATCCAGCTAGTGAGTCTGGCCTACACTTCTCTGGTGGAAGGCCTGAGGGGGCAAGGGCTGGGGCTCCAAACGCTGGTCCTAGTCGTGTCACTCACTGGCTGTCTGACTGTGAGTTAGGACGACAGCCTCCCTCATTTGTAAAAATGGGCTGCGCCGTTGTTTGCTGTTAAGCACTGATGAGGTGGAGTGAGTCAGAGGCTTTGCTCGATGCCCTATGACTCTGGGAAGTTATTGTCATCAGCCCGAGAGGGGTCTTACCCGAGGCAGGGATCACAGGGAGGCAGAGGCAGCGAGATGATGAGTTCTTCATGCGCCACTAGAGATGCTCGAAGGCCACTCACCATGGGAACAGTGTGCACAGGAGCTATTCTCATCCCTGAGCCTGTCCAAGGAGCGGCTCTTTCCTCAGGGCCAAGTTCAGATAAGCCCCAGGGAGAGAAAAATATTTTTTTGTTAAAACTTTTCTTCTCCTATCTCATATAAAGATAATTGCATAAGGTAATAACTATAAAACTGTGTTGATAGACTTATGTTAAAATGTAATATACATGACAATAATAGCATGAACAAGGTTGGAGAAAACAGCTATACGGGAGAGAAGTTTTTGTAGGCTACTGCAGTTAACTTACTCTTAATCCAAGCAAGACTGTAAAAAGTGACGATGTTCATTGTAATCCCCAGTTGATTGGGCCTCGTCCTGTGCACTGAAAGGCATCAGTTCCATTCCTGGTCAGGTCACACCTGGGTTTCAGGCTTGATCCCCACTAGGGAGCATACTAGAGGCAGCCAATCAATGTTTTGCTCTCACATATATGTTTCTTTCTCTCTCCCTTCCTCTCTTTAAAAAAAAATCAATGAAAAGATTTTTTGAAAATTAAAAATAGAACTGCTTTATGACCCAGTGACTCCACCTCTGGGATATATCTGAAGAAACCCAAAACACTAATTGGAAAGAATATATGTACCCTTTGTTCATTGCAGCGTTTTTACAACTAGAGGCCCGGTGCACGAAATTCATGCATGGGGAGGGGGTCCCTCAGCCCAGCCTGCAATGACGCCAGTGTCCCTCGCCCTGGCCTCTGGCCCGAGGCCCCTCCCTCCCGCCGTGCAGCCAGGGCAGGGACGCTGGGCTCCTGCTGCTGGGGCAATGCCACCAGCATCCTGCCCCAACCACTATGGGTGCCGCCATCTTTGCCGCAAAGTGATGGTTAATTTGCATATTACTCTTTTATTAGATAGGATAGCCAAGATATGGACACAACCCAAATGGCCATCAATAGATGAACAGATAAAAAATATGATGTTTCTATTTTTTTAATACAAATTAAAAGACTTTTTAAATTTATATTTTTATTGATTTCAGAGAGGAAGGGAGAGGGAGAGAGTGATAGAAACATCAAAGATGAGAGAGAAGCATTGACCAGTTGCCTTCTGCACACCCCCTACTGGGGATAGAGCCCACAACCTGGGCATATGCCCTGACCCAGAATTGAACCACAACCACCTGGTTCATACAGGTCAGGCTCTCAGTGATGTTTCTATCTCTCTCTCTCCTCTCCCTTCCTTTCTCTGAAATCAATAACAACTTATTTTTTTTAAAAAAGAGATAATAAAATCATTTAAAAATAAAGAAGAAGACGAAGTACAAATTGGTACAAATTGTTAGCCACAAAATAGTCATGGAGATGTAAAGTACAGCATAGGGAATATAGGCAATAATATTGTAAGGACTATATACAGTGCCAGGTGGGCCCCTGAAATATTGGGAGGACCACGTTGTAAAGTATATGATTATCTAACATTATGTTGTGCACTGGAAACTATACTAATAATAGAGGAATATGCAAATTGTCCGGCACACAGTCACAGTAAAGTAACAACCGAACATCAGGCTGCATGGGGTGACAAGGCTGGCAGGGGTGTTAGTGAGGGACGACCAAATGACTGAACAGCAGACTGCGTGGGGCGACCAGGCTGGCAGGCTGGGGCAGTTGGGGGTTACCAGACTGGTAGGGGGGCTGTTGGGGGCAACCAGGCTGGTAGGGGTGGGCAGTTAGGGGTAATCAGGCTGGCAGGCAGAGGCGTTTAGGGGTGATCAAGCTGCAGGGGGGGGCGGGGTTCATTTAGGGGCAATCAGGCAGGCATGCAGGTGAACAGTTAGGAGCCAGCAGTCCCGGGTTGTGAGAGGGATGTCCGACTGCCGGTTTAGGCCTGATAAACCATCAGTCGGACATTCCCCGAGGGGTCCTGGATTGGAGAGGGTGCAGGCTGGGCTGAGGAAACCCCCTCCCATGCATGAATTTCATGCACTGGGCCTCTAGTACAAAATAATATTGTATGTAAACTGTCATTGAAAAAAAAAGATCAGAAAAGTAGCTTCCGGGGCCTCTGTGGGCAGAGTTCAGGAAAACGAGGGCTGTTGGGGCACTCAGGGGCTAGCAGCTTGGGGAGCTTTTACTTCTCCTAGTCCTGAAGCGCCGGGCGAGCAGGCTTGGAGCGTTCAGGATGAGCAGAAGAGAGCAGGGAGTGGGAATACTTCGAACTTTCCCCATTCTCCCATCTCTCATTGGTGCTTCCTATTGGCCAAATCTAACAGGAAGGAAGAAGGCAGGGGTTTCTGGGAAATGTAGTTTTCAGGACCCAGGGGAGAACAGAGGGTGGAGATAAGACCTGGGCGAAGCAAAGGGAGAATGACTGCTGTGCATCCTGAAAGGCCTCCACCTTCTACCCTCCACTGAAACGATGTTAGCAGGTCCAAATGACCTCCAACGTGGCCTGAGGACCCTGAGGCCATGTGTAAACCCTGCCCCTGCCGTTTCCGGAACACGATGCTACCCATCTCTGTGTTTCCAATTTGATTCCCGTTCCAGAAGCCCCTCAAAGTTGGTTCTATGTTTGTTTCTTCCATTTCAGCTGCCAGGAATTCTTACCACCTTGTTGCTGTTTGTGAAGCTGGGCTGACAGACCTGGGGAGGACAGGACACCTGGGCACGCCTGGCTGTTGGAGATGTGGTCTCATTTTTGTTTCTCTGTGGAACTACTGTTTTTTTGAAGGGAGATTGATAATAAAAGATTGGGGAAACTTCTGTCATCCCGACTCCTTTCTCCTTCGCTTTATTTAGTTATTTTTCTTTTGTTTTGTTTTTTCCTTTGCATTATTTTTCATACTAGCTGGCAATGATTTTAGTTCACATGCAACTGTCTTGTTTGGTAAATTATTATGTGAAAAAAAATCAAAAATATTCACAAAAGCCCTGGCTGGTTTGGCTCAGTGGATAGAGCGTCGGCCTGCGGACTGAAAGGTCCCAGGTTCGATTCCGGTCAAGGGCATGTACCTTGGTTGCAGGCACATCCCCAGTAGGGGGTGTGCAGGAGACAGTTGATCGATGTTTCTAACTCTCTATCCCTCTCCTTTCCTCTCGGTAAAAAAATCAATAAGATATATTTTTTAAAAAATATTCACAAAAGATAACTTGTCCAAAGAAACCCCCATGTACTCCTAACCCAGACTCAGCAATCACCAAGAATCTGACATTGTTTCATTATCCCTTTTTCTCTCTCTTTTAAAAATATGATTTTGAGGAGAACCAAGCTGGCAGCACAGGTAAACCCAGGTACTTTCCACCTTGCACAACCACATCGAAATTACAATACAATACAGAACAACCACCATTGAGAACTGCCTGAAAACTGGCTGAACAGAAGTCCTACAACTAGAGAAGTAACGAAGAAAGTACATCGAGACTAGTATGAGGGGCGGAGGCCCACACCAAGACACATCATAATTAAAATGCCAAAGGTTAAAGACAAAGAGAATCGTATACGCAGAAAGAGAAAAGCAGTTTCCTACCTACAAGGGAGCAGCCATACAACTGTCAGCTGATTTCTCAACAGAAACTTTGCAGGCCAGAAGGGAGTGGCAAGAAATATTCAAAGTGATGAAAAGCAAGGACCTACAACCAAGATTACTCTACCCAGCAAAGTTATCATTTAGAATTGAAGGTCAGATAAAGGACTTCCCAGATAAGGAAAAGCTAAAGGAGTTCACCACCACCAAACCAGTATGACATAAAATGTTAAAGGGTCTTCCTGAAGAAGAAGAAGAAGAAGAAGAAGAAGAAGGAGAAGGAGAAGGAGAAGGAGAAGGAGAAGGAGAAGGAGAAGGAGAAGGAGAAGGAGAAGGAGAAGGAGAAGGAGAAGGAGAAGGAGAAGGAGAAGGAGAAGGAGAAGGAGAAGGAGAAGGAGAAGAAGAAGAAGAAGAAGAAGAAGAAGAAGAAATAAAACATCAAAAATATGAACAATAAAATGGCAATAAATGCATGCCTACTAACAATTGAATCTAAAAATCAAAATCAAAATATCCCTGGCTGGTTTTGCTCAGTGGATAGAGCAGCGACCTGCACACTGAAGGGTCCCGGGTTCGATTCCAGTCAAGGGTACATGCCTGCGTTGCAGGCTCAATCCCCAATAGGGGGCGTGCATGAGGCAACTGATCAATGATTCTCATCATTGATGTTTCTATCTCTCCCTCTACCTTCTTCTCTTGAAACCAATAAAAATATTTTTTTAAAAATAATAAATAGCCCTAACCGGTTTGGCTCAGTGGATAGAGCATCGGCCTGCAGACTGAAAGGTCCCAGGTTCGATTCTGGTCAAGGGCATGTACCTTGGTTGCGGGCACATCCCCAGTAGGGGGTGTGCAGAAGGCAGCTGATCGATGTTTCTAACTGTCTATCCCTCTTCCTTCCTCTCTGTAAAATAAATAAATAAATAAATAAATAAATAAATAAATAAATAAATAAAAATAAATGAATAAGGACTCTAATGAACAAAATAAACTGATGAATAAAATATAACCAGAGGCATGGAAACATGGAACACACTGGTGAATCTCAGAGGGAAGGGGGGTGTGGTGCTGAGAAGAGATTAACCAAAGAATTTATATGTGTATATGCATTACCTATGGACACAGACAATAGGTGGTGAAGACCTGCGGTGAGGAGGGAACCAGGTGAAGGGAGGCAATGGGGGAGAGAGGGGGGCAACTGTAATACTCTCAACAATAAAGGTTAAAATAAAATTTAAAAATGTATACATTTGTGTTCACAACCCTAATGCCATTATAACATCAGACTGAATACGGGTGTCTTCCCAAAATGTATGTTGAAACCTAATCCCCAAGGTGATGGTATTAGGAGGTGATTAGGTCATGAGTGTGGGGCCCTCATGAATGGGATTAGTGCCCTTGTAATAGAGACTCCAAAGAGCTCCCTCACCCCTCCCTCCATGTGAGGACACAGTAATCTGCTGGCACAGTGGTCTTGAACTTCCCAGCCTCTAGAACTGTGAGAAATAAATGTTGTTTATAACCCACCAAGTCTGATATTCTGTTATAGCAGCTTGAATGGACTAAGACAACAGCTAAGACAATTAGCAGCCATTCTTTGGCATCACCAAACACACAGGCCATCATCGAATTCCTCTAATTGGCTCCAAATGTCACTGTGCATTTGGTTTCTTTGAATTGTGATCCAAACAAGCTCCACATGTTATGTGTGTCATGTCTTCTACGTCCCTTTTATTTGAACCCAGTAGTCCTGAAATCAGAGTGCGCATTGCAATCCTCTAGATCAGCGATTCTCAACCTGTGGGTCGCGACCCCTTTGGGGATCGACGACCCTTTCACAGGGGTCGCCTAAGACCATTGGAAAACACATATATAATTACATATTGTTTTTGTGATGAATCACTATGCTTTAATTATGTTCAATTTGTAACAATGAAAATACATCCTACATATCAGATATTTACATTACGATTCATAACAGTAGCAAAATTGCAGTTATGAAGTAGTAACGAAAATAATTTAATGGTACATCTACACGATGGAATACTATGCTGCTGTAAAAAAGAAGGAACTCTTACCATTTGCAACGGCATGGATGGAAGTGGAGAGCATTATGCTAAGTGAAATAAGTCAGTCAATGAAGGAAAAATACCACATGATCTCACTCATTCATGGATAATAAAGACCATTATAAACATTTGAACAATAATAGATACAGAGGCAGAGCTGCCTCAAACAGATTGTCAAACTGCAGCGGGAAGGCCGGGGAGGGTTGGGGCGCAGGAGGGAGGGGGGGTAAGAGATCAACAAAAGGACTTGTATGCATGCATATAAGCATAACCAATGGACATAAGACACTGGGGGATAGGGGAGGCCAGGGGATTGTCAAGGGCGGGGAAAAAAAAAGGACACATATGTAATACCCTTTGTAATACTTTAAGCAATAATAATAAAAAAAATTAGCTTTATTGTTAAAAAAAAGAAAATAATGTTATGGTTGGGGGTCACCACCACATGAGGAACTGTATTAAAGGGTCGCGGCATTGGGAAGGCTGAGAACCACTGCTCTAGAGGTTTTGTTAAAGTCCCAATCCCTCTACCAGAGCTTCTGACTCAGGAGACCTTGAGGGCCCAGGGGTCTGCATTCCTAACACATTCCCAGACAACGTTGCAGACACAGGAAACACACTTTGAGAAACCGCTGCTCTAGATTTCCTCCTTTTCCCCAACCCCACCTACCTTGGATTTGTTGCAGGAAGAGTGTGGAATGCTGGGAATTCCACACCTCCTGGTTTTGCTGTGTCTGCTCTGTGGTGCCTTTACCTTGTTCCTCTCTCCCCTGTATTTCCTATAAATCACTTGTTCTCAGCCCTGGCTGTACACTGGAACCCCCTGGGAATTTAACAAAATACTCAAGCTTGCACCCCAGGGTTACCAAGCAAGGCCTAATGGACACAGAAGCCAATACTATGGCACTAGCTGCTTCTTTTTTCTTTTTAAAATATATTTGTATTGATTACAGGGAGAGAGATAGAAATATCAATGATGACAGAGAATCACTGATCAGCTGCCTCCTGCACGCTCCAGACTGGGGATGGAGCCTGCAACCCGGACATGTGACCTGGAATCAAACTGCGACCTCCTGGTTCATAGGTCAATGTTCAACCACTGAGCCATGCCGACCGGGCTATGGCACTAGCTTTTGAGGAGGAAAAAAAAAAGCTTTTATTGTGAGGTCAACCTGCAGAGAGACAGGAGGCAAGGCTCAAGCCTGTCTCCTCCTTCCAGGGCTTGGGGCCAGGTAGCTTAGTTGGTTAGAGGGTCGTCCTGAGATACCACGGTTATGGGTTCAATCAGGGCACACACAAGAATCAACCAATGAGTGCATATATAAGTGGAACAACAAACTGGTGTTTCCCTCACTCTCTCTCACTCTCTTTCTCTCCCTTCCTCTCTCTCTCTAAAAATCAATAAATAAAAACTAATAAATAATGCAAGGGGTTTCAACACCGGATCTTCCTGGACAACGGGCCCTTTGCTTCTGAAAGGGTTTCACCAGGTCCCGATCTTGTCCTGGTCCTTTGTTTCTGCGGGGGGAGCAGCGAAGGGTTCACAAGTGCTACTCACAAGGGGAATATCGAAGTTTAAACTTTGGTCTGGGTCCTGTTGGTGCGAACCCTGAGAACGAAGATACCTACTGACAAGGGTTCCTGGTGACTAACTGGGCTCAAGTTTTTAAAAAGAGAGCCTGGCAGCCATTTCTACACAGGGGCCTCTCACACAAACTGCACTCCAGGGAGACGTCTGCACTGAACTGCTTGCCTCTGCACTGACTCGCCTGCCTGCACTGCTCCCGCCACCTGAGCCAGCCCTGATGAAGGAGTGCCTGAAATCCTACTTCAACCCATAGGACTGAGGCTTTCCCCATCCAACCGGAGCTGCAAAGGTCCGGTCAGCTGGAGCAGTTCTATTCTGACCAATTAGGACAGTGCCTTTGGACCAATCAAACGGCCGAGGATGTGGAGCCCTCATTTGCATGAGGACACACCAATCAGGGACCAGGCGTGGGGACTTGTGTCTATATGAGCCAGCTCTCCTGCGGCTCTGGGAGCACTTCTTTCCACCTAAGGCTGAAAGGAACAGAACAGGCCAGAAGGCAGTGAGCAGGTCACTGCAGCACAGAGCTGATGACACAGCAGACCAGTGCAGACCAGCCAGGGGCGGAGCTGCCTAGTTGGAGGGTGGCCTGGCCCCAGGGCTGCCTCACAGCTGTGCTGTATCACAACTGAGGTGTTTTGCACTGTGTAATTTCATTCTTCACCACACCCCGACTGGGGATTCCTATTGTTGTTGAATTGACACCAACATCCATCAGTTGAGATTAGAAACAGGATAGGAACCGTTTGAGCTGGTTCTGTGTTTACGCCATCTCTCCATCTTCTGATTTAATTGGACTGGGCTGTGGCCTGGGCATGGGACTTATTACATTTACCCAATTAAGGGGTGGCCACGGACACTGCTGAGCATCAATAAAACCAGGATTTCATCCAGTGACCATAGCAGACTGAATGGATTCTTCCACTGGGGGTTGCAAATGGTAATTTATCTAATGTTACCATCTTTCTTTTGGGGAAGATAATAAAATGGGCACAGTCCTATTTGCTAATGCTGCAATCAACTGCCACTCTCTAAAACACACCTAGCTTTCTTTGGAACCAGCCCACCTCTCAGATTTCTGTCCCTAAGTAAGGGGCGGGCAAATACTCCCAGCCAGCCAATCAGCACGTTTCATCTGTCTTGACCTCAGTCATTGGTTCAGGCATGGACTGGGACCCAGGCGGCCAAGAGACTTGGTTTGGGGAAGTTAACTAGGGTTATCAGGAAAGAGCAGCTTCTACCATCTCCACAGCCCCCCACAACTCACATGGTTCAGAGGGGGCCACCTCACAGGGGCGAGGCTACAGAGAGAAGGCACAGAGAGCAGGGATGAGAATCCTGGTACCATATGCAAGTCTTTGGACCTAGCTCACTCCGGCTCTGCAGTTCATTCATTCACTGAACAAACATCTGTACAGTGCCTGCTGAATGTCAGAAACAAACTGTTTTTACTCACACTTCTGACACCAAATATGTGGGGATTTTCCATATGAAGCAAATCTGCAGGCATCAACCGGGTGTCCTACAGTTCAATTCAATTCTGAAACTAACTACCCAGAGCCCACATCAGAAGCCACAGGTTTAAGGGCTCAGTCCCGCAGGACTGCCGCCATCTCAGATGCCAGTGGCAAGAATCATGTCCCCAGGTGAGACACATTTCTGAGTTGGTTACAGTCAGAGGTTTCCCGCCATCTTCCTTCCATTTCAGGTTTGATAACTAGAATGACTCACAAAACTCAGGAAAGCATTTGACCCGTTATTACATTTATTACAAAAGCTACAACTCGCCCTGACTGGTTTGGCTCAGTGGGTAGAGCGTCGGCCTGCGGACTGCAGGGTCCCAGGTTTGATTCCAGTCAAGGGCATGTGCCTTGGTTGCAGGCACATCCCCAGTGGGGGGTGTGCAGGAGGCGGCTGATCGGTGTTTCTCTCTCATCGATGTTTCTAGCTCTCTATCCCTCTCCCTTCCTCTCTGTAAAAAATCAATAAAATATATTAAAAATAAAGCTACAACTCAGAATAAAAACATATTTAAAAATATAAATAAAAGCTATAACTCAGGAACGGTGAGACAGAAGAGATGCACAGGACAAGGTATGGGGGAGGGGTGTGGGATTTCCATGCCTTCTCTGGGCGTACCACCCTCCCAGCATGGCCATCTGTTCACCAACCCGGAAGCTTGTCCATAGTTTAGGGCAGTGGTTGGCAAACTCATTAGTCAACAGAGCCAAATATCAACGGTACTTCTTCAAAATAGACTCGCCCAGGCCGAAAACCGACTTCTGCGCATGGGCCATGAAGTTTCAATCGCACTGTACATGCGTGCCCGCACGTGGTATTTTGTGGAAGAGCCACACTCAAGGGGCCAAAGAGCCGCATGTTTGCCGACCACCGGTTTAGGGTTTTCATGGTGGTTTCCTTACAAAGACATGATTGATTAAATCTTTGGCCATTGGCGATTCACTCTATCTCCAGCCCCACTCCTCCCAGGTCAGGGGGCAGGACTGACCGTGCCAACACTCTAATCATGGCTTGGTCTTTCTGGAGACCAACTCCCATCCTGAAGCTACCAACCCCCTCCCCCAGTCCTCTGGGTAACATACAAAAGACACTTAGCCGTCCCTCCGAGATAACGGTTTTAAGAGATGCTGCTAGGAACCAGGGACAAAGACCAAGTATTTCTTTTTTATTGTAGCAGACAGGAACAGAGCTGGGGGTGGCAGTGAAATATTTTTAAATCCCTACGTTTAGCTGACACTATTGGAGGAGATACTTATTGAAGTTAAATGAGAAAATGAAATAGTATTTTATATTCTAGGGGCTATGGGAAGGAGGGGTTGCAGTACTAAAGTACTAAATTGTGAGGGAAGTAGGGGGAGGGGTGCAGAATGAGAAGGTGAAATTTGTGGAAAGACCTGAAAGAGGAAATGAGAGAGGGGAGCTTTGTGACTACCTGGGGTAGGAGAGTTCCAGGCAGAGGGACAGCGAATGCAAGGGGCCTGAGGCAGGGGCCTGGTGTGTTCAAATAGCAGCTAGGAGGTCAATATGACCGGAGCAAAGCAAGTGTAGGGGGCAAGTGGGAAAAGTTGAGAGCAAGGAGGTGGCTGATGAGGTCAGGCAGTACCTTGTAGGACACAGGGAGACTTTGGCATTTACTCCCAGGCAGGTGGGAGCCATGGAGGGTTCTGAGGAGAGGGATATGTGTGCTCACAGGCGCCCCTGGCGGCTGTGGTGGAGGACAGACCTTCCCAGTTGAATTAGTTGGAGCAACATTATCCTACCTGCCCTCCAGGCAGAGGCAGTTTCCAGGGCAAAGCAGTGGCCAGGAGTTCCCGCTAGACAGCCCCAGGCCCGAGCCTCCCTGGACTCACACGGCATCTGCTACAACCCGCATGGCCCTCGACCCTCTGCTTGGCTGTGAGTCAACTGCCCTCTTCCTGGAAGTCGCATTTCACTAATGGAAATAAAAAAACAACTGCATCTGGGCACAATGGCTTTAATTGTTTTTTCGTGTGGAGAAAAGTGCCACGTCTTTCCAATGGTCATCAAAGACTCGCTTACGCAGGAGAGCCACATCCAGGGCAGAAATGAGCAGGCCGAGGGCTCTCTCCGTAGTGTTTTGGGATTATGGGGGAGAAGAAGCCAGTTAGCAGAATTAGTGCTTCCACACGGAGACCAAATTTCACCCTTTGCTTGTTTTTCTTAGTTGGAGAGAATGACACAAGAATATGACCCTCAGAGAAGCCAGGAAAAAGAAAGCAAGCAAGCAGAACCCTAAACCACAGCAATCATGGCAGTTTCCCACCGAACTGCCTGTGGAAAGGCAAGTAAAAGCAAATGGTAAGAAGGGACAGCACCCAGGCAGGACCCAGCCTCAGGCGAGGGCTCCAGGCCCGGCTCCCTGCAGCTGGGAGGTGGTTTTCCCACAGCCTTTGGTTTATTTTTGTTTGTAAACTCAACAAGCCTCCCTCCCCTCAGTGACCCGGGAGGACATCAATTTCTGCTCCCCAGAGACTATCTTGAGCAAACACCCTCCCCCCCAAACGTCATGAAATAAAAACTTGCATTATTTTTAGCAGAAACAAAAATACATATTCCGCTCCTACATGCGTCCCAGTCTTGAGAGAACCCGGCGGCAGCTGTCTCGGCTGTTACCTGAAGCTGAACGGTTGAAGAACTCTGTGCACACAGAAAGCTTAGACCGAGTCAGATACACGATGCGGCCATCGCTGCATCATACGGGCTGTGGCCATAGGCTGGTCCCTCTTGACCCACCGTTTTTTCTGGCAGCAGCTCAGGGAGAATGGACTGGCCAGTGACATCTTGTCAACCCGTGGTGCAACTTAAGAAGACTTTTAACTAATTTAATGTCACTTTTATGTTAAAGCAATGAACATTTCTGATTTCAGATCTTCTTTGTGTGTCTCCCAAAACCTGGTCCTTTCACCAGTCATTTCACTTGTTGTGTACAAAGACATCCTCACTCCGAAAGTCTCAGGGCAGACCCTGATACGGGGCACGTAGGGCCCTCTAGAAACGGGTTCAATCTAGAGTTTCCAGAAAGGCGGGAGCTAATCTTAAACTTGAACTAGGCCTTCCCCATACCACAGCAGAGGAGGTGGAGACCTTTAAGGCTATAGGCTGTCCTCACAGTGTCTATCAAGTTATGGGGTGTCGGTTGGTGTTCCAGGGCAGAAAGGGCCACTGAGCTGTACGGGGTGCATGTGAAGAGGGTAGATCCCCAAACTGCACATAACCTCCCACAGCAGGAGCCCGGGGCAGCTGGGAACCCAAGCCTCAAGCAGGGAGACTGACCCCAGCCCATCCCCCACCAGCCTGCCACTCCCAAGCTATATCATGAAGTGCAAGAGGCAGTAGCAGTTACACAACCCTACCCTCTCCCTCATCCAGCCAAAACCCCAAACATTCCTGAGAGTGACTCCTCCATTAGCAAAAACAGGTCCCATCTCTGGGCCCCACCGATGACATGGCTCAGGACGCGGACCCCGGGTCTTCCACCGTGCTCAGGTGAAAGACGCCCAAGGCCTTACAGCAGAAAGTCACCAGCAAGGGAGGGCCATGGGGACGTTGCTCAATTTCCTTCTCTAGCCGGATGTGAGATGTGGAAAGACTTTGCTTAAAACATCACCAAATGGGCCCAGGGAGGCAGGTTTGGGCAGGAGGGCCGGGGCTCCTGGCTCTGAGGTTAACTCCTGGCAAAAAGCCCCAAACGGTAAGGCCAGGGGGTTGGCGATTCTCTGCTTGGCCTAACACGGTGCCTCATTCCAGAATTCAATCCCGGATCAGGGGCACCATGGATCAGCCAAAAACAGTGGCAGGGTCGTGGTGATGCAGAATTCTGGGGAAACTCAGAAGGCACTTCGGGGTCCCCGAAGCCAGGGGGTTCTGACCCCCTATCCCTTCCCAACAGGTAAAGCTGCTTTAATACTGTTCTCACAGAGGATCTGCAGGCCAGACGGGAGGGGTCTACCAGGGCCAAAGTCACCGCCCCACCTTGGAGCCTTGAGATCAGAGACCGATGGGCAGGCTCGGGATCAGAGGAGGGGACCCCGAGCAAGGAGCCTCCTTCCCCATCTCCAAGGATGAACTCGGAGAAGCCGCATGGCAGGAGGAAGAAGGCTAACCCCCTTCAGCCAGCTCGTGAACTCCAGACAAGGCCCAGCACAGAACAGATGTGGACAATGGCTCGAACCCAGAAGGCACTGTAGAAGCCCCCCCACAGGCTGCCCATGTGCGCCCACTGAAACACCGGGAGGCAGCAAGCGCGTGCATGTCAACAGCCCCAGACCCTGCCTCTCGTGCAGAGTCCTGGGGTCTGGAGCTTGCGACAGGGGCTGCTTGGGCAGCTGGTGGCTATAGTGAGGAAACGAGCCATGCGGGCAGTGAGGGGCAGTTGACAGCTGACAGGAGGGAAGGGGGCGCCCTGAGCTTGAAAATAGCCCTTGTGGCTCATGCCTCAGTCACATTCCCTGCCGAGGCAGGAGGGGGTGGGTGGGGGTTGGGTACCCTCTCTAGCAGCTACAGCTGCTAGGCTGGGGGGGTGGGGCATCCCCCAAGGCAGGGCCTTTCCCATTGCTGCCCGGGCTGGAGCTTGGATCCAGGGACTCATTCATTTTCTCACAGATGACATCCACCAGGCGCTCGAAGACCTGCTTCACGTTGATATTCTCCTTGGCACTGGCCTCGAAGAACTCGAAACCTGGATGAACATAAGTGGGGACACCTGTGAGACCCTGAAAGGCATAGGCTGGGCTGTGGCATCATCCAAACCTGGGTTCCACGCCCACTTCTGTCTGTTATGCAGCTATGGGACCCTGGCTGAGTGCCTTAGTCTCTCTGAGCCTCAGTGGGCTTGTCTATAAACTGGGAACCATGTTAATAAAAACCTGTGATAGTCCTGGCTGGTTTGGCTCAGTGGGTAGAGTGTAGGCCTGTGGATTGAAGGGTCCCGGGTTCGATTCCCATCAGGGGCGCCTGCTCAGGTTATAGGCTCAATCCCCAGTCGGGGGCATGCAGGAGGCAGCCGATCAATGATTCTCTCTCCCTCTCCCTTCCTCTCTGAAATAAAAAACAAACAAACAAAAAACCTGTGACAGAAGCCCTGCTCTGAGCTACCCTAAGAATCTCTTTGTCCCAGGGCAGTGGCTGCTAGAGTCCAGGTAGTAACATCCTGGTGCCTAGAGGGATGGGTACCCACGGGTGGCTTCCACTGACCTTCCATGCAATTGTACTGCACAGGAAGGTACCGCAAGGCTGCCCACAAAAGTAGGCATTGATATGGACTTTGGAAATGTTCTGGGAAATGTGCTTCAGACCAAGTAAAACATAGCTGAAGACTGGCTTCAGCCTGGGGGGCTACCAGTCTGCAGTCTCTGTCGGGTTCCCCAGTGTTTGTGGAGAGTGTGTGATAAGTAGTTCCAGGCCTATAGAATGCACTAAAAATGGTAATGGTGATAATAATAATAATTAATAATAATAATAAGGGCTTATATCATGTTTACTATGTGTCAGGCACTTTTCTAAGCGCTTTACATAAATAAACATCTTTAATGATGCTCTGAGGTTCATCCTATTATAACCCATTTTATAGATGAGGAAACTGAGGCACAGAGAGGGAAAGTCACTCATTTAAAATTCACACAGGTAACACGTGGCAGGGCCAGGGTTCACACCCAGGCTGCCTTGCTTAACAACAGTTAATATTAAGTAAATATTTTTAATATGAAGAAAGCCCTAACCGGTTTGGCTCAAGAAAGAAAGAATAATAAATATTCCTATTGTACCACCTTGGGTCTTGGCTGGCTGACTCCTGGGGTGGAGGATGTGAGGTAGCTTTGAGTATATTCTTAGTGACCATCATAACTTGTTTGCCCTCCCAAAGGTGGGAGGTGAAAGGAATGCTTTGCTTAAGGTCCCTCAGCTACAAAAAGTACCAGTCAACCTGAAAATAAGGGTGTACAAGACGATCCTTCCTGCACCCCTAAAAGTTTGGTTAAGAATCTGCCTGCAGGGAACTATCCCTGAAAGGTCCCCGATGTGTCCCCACCTGCCAAGGTGGGCCAGGAATCCAAGCAAACACCCACCGCATTACACACAGCACAGGGTAAGTGGGCCTCCGCCCCGGCATGTCATGCTGCTCTATAAAAATGTAATTGTAATTAAATAGTCAGGTGTGTGACTATAGGTTTCCTATCCGTCTCCGCTACTAGACCACCAGCTCCAAGAGGGCAGGACTTCTGTCTGCCTTGTCCACTCCGCAGCCAGAGCCTGGCACAGAGCAGGCATTAGGGGAACTACTTGCTCAATGACTGGATGAATGATGAATGAATGCTAGAGGCAGGATATGAACTCAGACCTTCTACTCTGAACCTAGTGACCATCAATGGCACCCCACTGTCTTCCTGGGCAAACCTGGCATTTCCTTCAAATATGTGTGGCTTCTCTCAATCTGAGTTCTTTTTTTATATATATTTTTTCTTCATCATAAATATTTGCTAGAAACTGCTGAAAAGTATCAAGACAAATATGAAAGCCATTTGTAGTTTCATCACCCAAAGACAATTACTATTGGTGTTTGATATGTAGCTTTCTAATTTTAAAAATACAAGTATAGCCCTAGCCGGTTTGGCTCAATGGATAGAGCATCAGACTGCAGACTCAAAGGGCCCAGGTTCAGTTCCGGTCAAGGGCACATGCCTGGGTTGCAGGCTCGATCCCCAGTAGGAGTCCTGAAGGAGGCAGCCAATCAGTGATTCTCTCTCATCACTGATGTTTCTGTTTCTCTCTTCCTCTCGCTTCCTCTTTGAAGACAATAAAAAATTAATTTAAAAAATACTAATTCATAATTGTTGGGTTTGGGTTTGTAGGTGGTGGTGGGGGTTTTTTGTTGTTGTTGTTTTCTTACAAAATTGAGATGAAATTCCATCTTCTGCTTTGTACTCTGGTATTTCAAACCTAATGACAGGGTGGGAAGTCTCCCCTCAGCCCTGTCACTAGATGTCTCGGGAAGAAGGTGTGGGCGACACCCACAAGTGCCCTAGCCCACGATGGGACTCCCCAGGGAGTGAGCCCCAGCTAGAGTTCCCAGAAAACACGAGGGACAGAGGAGCAGGTTAAGCGACACCACGAGGGAGCAAAGAGCCAGACCTCAAATGGAAGATGTTCCATAGGACAAAGACCCGGCTTCTCCAACAAATTGATGGCAAGAAAAAAGAGAAAGGGGACCATTACAGTCCACGGGTCCTAGGACTTTTTCTGTAAAGGGCCAGAGAGTAAACATTTCCGACTTCGTGGGCCATCAGGTGCCTAGAGTTTTCTATGCAAGCATCAACAGTCGTTCACGTCACGCCAGCTAACACTCAGATGTGCCTATAACTGCTTCACATGGTGTAACTCATTGAGTCCTCACGATACCTCAGTGAGGTGGGACTGTTACTGTCTCCATTTGACACACAGGGAAGTGCAGACCCAGAGAGCTGGAGTCACCGGTACCAGATCACAAAGCGACTGAGAAATAATACAAGTTAATGTTCAACTGAGGCCAGCGTTTGCCTATTTAATCCTTCGAATAGCCTATGAAGTAGACACGGTTTCACCTGTTTCCTAGGTGAGACGGGGAAGCACCGCGGGGAGGCCCTGTGCCCTTGGTCACACCGCAGTGGGTTGCAGACTGGGATTCTAGCTTGACTCTGGGTCCTTAACGCGCCCTACCCTACAGTAGTTATACCATGTCCCTTTAAGGAAAGTCCTGGGAGAGTCTAGA
Organism: Myotis myotis; assembly: GCF_014108235.1. Classification (NCBI taxonomy): domain Eukaryota; kingdom Metazoa; phylum Chordata; class Mammalia; order Chiroptera; family Vespertilionidae; genus Myotis; species Myotis myotis. Next base: position 85,304,420 of record NW_023416368.1, read on the forward strand.
ATACTAGAATATTCCAGGACAAGATTTTCATTGAGCTTAAGTTTTGAATAGATAATTCATTCATCACCTGCTCCAAAGAGATAAACTGAAGAGTCCCCCTCCCACCCTGGTTTCCAGCCACCCAGTGTTCAGACACAAAAGTCACGTCTGTGACTAGATCCTTCCGTATCCCCCCAGAGTTCCTTTAGGCCAGTGGTTCTCAACCTTCTGGTCCTTTAAGTACAGTTCCTCATGTTGTGACCAACCATAACATTATTTTCGTTGCTACTTCATAACTGTCATGTTGCTACTGTTATGAATCGTAATGTAAATATCTGATATGCAGGATGGTCTTAGGCGACCCCTGTGAAAGAGCTGTTCGACCGCCAAAGGAGTCGCGACCCACAGGTTGAGAACCGCTGCTTTAGGCAAACTGAAGTATATGCTCTTATTCTCATCCTTTTTATACACGAATGCCGGTGTTGGCCAACTTCAGGATGCAGGCCAAATCTGGCCCGTGGCCTGTTTTGTAAATAACGTTTTCCTGGCCGTCATACTCATTCCTTGATGTATTGTCTACCGCTGCTTTCAGGCAGAATTGAATAGTTGTGAGAGGCCCGACGACCAAAAACATTTCCTCTCTGGCCCTTTAAGCAAATGTCTGCTGACCGCTGCCTGAATTAAAGGAAGCAGCCACAGCCACTGTTCTGCAGTTTGCTTTTACCTCTTCGCCACATAACCCAGAAACCTTGCCATGTTCACGGCCGCACGGCATTTTGCCACGTGAATATGCTTTAGGTGCTGCTGCTTCCTCCACTGCGAGACGCCTGGGCGGCTGCCAGGATGCCCCTGCCACTAGCAGAACTGCAATTTGACACACTCGCCGCTTCTCACGTGGGTGAGGATGTTTGTGGGATAAATGTCCAGAAACAGTCTGGGTTCCTAGCGGGGCAGCGGTCAGGGAGAGGGATCAATGGGTGAACCCCCTGGAATTAAGTGGAGAAGGTGGCATACATGTGGGCATTTTTCTGGCCAGATCCTCAAAGAGCAAAGGGTTGGAGACTGCGGTTGGACCTGGGATCTGAGCGTGAGGAGGGGGGCTTGTTCTGGGAAGTCCAGGGCCTATGCAGCCCCGGCTGGGCACTAACCAAGGTCATCGGCGAGCCTCTGGCCGTCCTCCGCAAGCACAACACGCTCATCCTCCAGGTCACACTTGTTCCCCACGAGGATGACCTGAGCGTTGTCCCAGGAGTAGGTCTTGATCTGGGTGGCCCTGTGGAGTTTGAGGGCTGTGAGGCCAGAGATTTGGGGTTAGGGGAGTGGGCAAAGGTCAGGGGATCAGTAGGCAGCAAGCACTCACCAGTCCTGCACGGCGGTAAAGGACTCCTGGTTGGCAACATCATACATGAGCAGGAAGCCCATGGCTCCCCGGTAGTAGGCTGTGGTGATCGTCCGGTAGCGTTCCTGCCCTGCCGTGTCCTGGGGAAACAGTGGGGTCAGCCGACTAGGGAAGGGTCACCGCACCCCTGCGGGTCCTGCCCCCACTGCCCCAGTCTGATGAGAGAAACATTGGCCTGCCTCCATGTCTGATGTGAGAGACGTGACCCTGAGCTTGAGGAATTCCCAGTCGGAGGGGTCAGTGCCTCTCACAGACTTATAAGCCCCTTGGACCTCATCTCCAAGAACCCACGTAATGACCACAAACAGGAGCCACCTGGGCTAGAGGGGAACCCTCTTGATGCACACACCTGGCGCTCGTTACCCTGACATTGTTACCAACGGCTGCACCCAGGGGGTGGGGTGGGGGGTGAGGATGGCTCTGACACCTGGCAGGCTCAGTGGGCTCACACCTGAGCCGTACCTAAATCCCTTTCCCATTAGTCACTAGGACTTCTAACTGCCTTGGGTTACTGCTGACTCCCCCTCAGATCTCACAGGGCAGGGCGCATCCTCTCGTCCTGATGAATTCGCCTCACAGATAATACCCCCCTACTCTTCACACCTACTCCACGCCCCCTCCCCGACTCTGGGCTCCTCTCTCACTCGGGACCCCTTCCCACAGCCCTACACCTTCCCGTGGGCGTCCCACAGACCCAGGAACAGCGGCAGGGCCCACCCAGATCTGCAGCTTGATCCTCTTGTCGTGGCGGTAGACGGTCTTGACCTTGAAGTCAATGCCCACGGTGCTGACGAAGGCGGGGGTGAAGGAGTCGTCTGCGTAGCGGAACAGGAAGGACGTCTTGCCCACGCTGCTGTTGCCAATGAGCAGGAGCTTGAACATGTAGTCGAAGTTCTGGTCTGCTGCATCACGAGGGCTGGTGGGGGGGTCTCCAGCTGATGCCATCCTGGGGGGAAGCCTCCTGCAGGGAAACAAAAGACAAGTAACCTGCGTTCAAATCCCGCTTCTGCCACTTGGAGGCCAAGGGACTCAGGATGCATCAGTTGCTCTCTGCAGGACTCAGAAAAGGGGGATGTTTGGCAAATGCAAGGGCCCAGGTTGGGGGGTGCATGGGGGCCTCCTCTGGCGGCTGAGGAACCAGACCCTGAGAAGGTGCAGGTGTGGACTTTGCCCCCGGTGAGCAGCCAGTGTGGCCCAGGTGTGAGCTGGGGGAGGGGGCCTGCCAGCTGGATAGAGCCCCCCTCCCCCTGCAGGCTGGGTGTTGACTTTGGCAGGTGTCAGCCACCACCAGGGTGCCTGCCCTGCCCCCATCCAAGCTGAGCTTAACCCCTTCCCTGATCCCCAGGGGAGGGGATTTCAGTAGGTTCAGCCCAGCGATAAGCCGAGCTCCGCCCCCGCAGCGGGTACTGCCACCTCCTATTTGTCAAAGGGGCCGGGTCCATTTCGTTCTGGATAGAGCTGACTCAGTCCAGCCCCAGCCCAGGGAGGCTGGGGTGATGGTCCTCAAATAGAAGGAAACCACCCCAGCCACCTAATAATCAGGAACCCTTCTGCCAGGACCCCCACTCCTGGTCCTGTCTTCCCGGGCATTGTGTCCCCACAGCGGGGCTGCCTCACCTGGGCCCTGGACATCCCCTCAGCCCTCGGGGCCTCCCTAGATCTCAGCTGCCCCAGCTGTCTACCGCCGCCCCCTGAGCCACGCAGGGAGGTTCCAGAAGACCTGGGTGAGCGGGGGACACACCTCGCAAAGCTCTTTCTCAACTGCCTGTGGGGCTTCTTTCCATTTTAAAGGAGGACACAGCCGGCCCCCCTTTCTGCCCAGCCCTCAGCCCCACCCCGTGTTCCGGGAGAACGAGTTTGAGGGGAAGACAAGAGACAGGAAGCCTTTCCCCAAGCTGGGCAGGGCTGCCAGGCTGGGGCCCCGTCCCCGCCCCACCCCCAGCCCACCTGTCAGCCGGCCCCATCCTCCCTCGCCCCGCACTTGGTAAGGGTCCCGGGATCTGGCCCCTTCCCTCTCCGCTGGGTTTGGGGGGCCCCAGCCGGTGCAGGGTAGCTCTGGAGCGTCCTCCCATCACCATATGGTCCCATCTCTCGTTCCCAGCGGGGCTCTCGGAGCCGCCCGCGTCCCATTCTCGTCCTCGGAGAAGCCCAGCTGGGTGGGGGCGAGGGAAGAGGAGTCCCCCGCTGCCCGCCTCTGTTCCCCCGGGGCCTCCCCCAACCCCCTGGTCCCCCCAGACCTGATGGGACGCGGAGGTGCGGGGCGGGGTGCGCTCCCTCCGAGGGGGTCACCTCGAGTGGGTCGTTGCCCGCGGGGTTTCCGCCTCCGAACTCGCTGCGGCCTCGACCGCGACCGCGACCCCGACCCCGCAGCCTCTGCCACCGCCGCTGCAGCCCGCAGCCACCCGGATCCCGCGCCGGCTCCGCCCAGGCGGGGAGGGAGGGGCCGCTCCCGGGGGAGGGCAGGGCGGGGCGGGGCCGAGTCCGGGGCGGGACTTGTGGAAAGCGGGGATAGCCGCTGGAAGCTGCCCCCGCGCGTTCAGAGGTCTGGAGCTCACCCCCCAACAATGAACTACTTACAGAACTCCTACTATGTGCAGAGCGATTGAGCGCGCGGATTCTGGAGCCAGGTTCGAATCCCAGCTCCTCCGCTTTCTATCCCTGTGACTTTGGAGAAGTTACTTAACCTCTCTGGGCCTCAGTTTCCCCAACAGTCAAATGGTTGATGACAAGAGTCTCCCCCTCATAGGGTTTTTTTTGTATGGGTTCTGGCCTGAATTAGTGTTTGTAATTGCAGCACGCCTGACCCTAAACTGGGCTCAATCCCTTGGCCAAATACTCTTAAGGGCCCTTGGAATTAATTTCCACTTTATGGATAAGGAAACTGAGTCTCAGAAAGGATCAGCTCCTTGGCGGAGGCCACACAGTATGGAAATTTGGCACATCCAGCCCTAACTGAGGTCCTAGAGTTTTCTTTATGCCAGCAGGCGAGGATATGCGGTTGCAATAGTTTAGGCTTTACTGGTGTTCAACTTCCAACAACTCCACCTGAAGCCACTTGTTGAATATCTCTGAGTACCACTGCTTCATGAGAACAGCAGGTGCCTCTAAGGACTGCTAGGAGAATGAACAAAAATGGCATGCATCAGTCAGGAAGGAGTGGCGTATGCTCAGTAACAAACAGCCCCGAAACTTCAATGGCACCCAACATTTGAGGTTTTCTTCTCACACTGGTCATTGTGGAGAAGGGAAAATGTGGCAAACCATGCACTGGCTTGTATAGTAGTCCTCCCTTACCCAGAGCTTCCTTTCTGTGGGTTCAGTTACCCACAGTCAACCACTGTTTGAAAATATCAAAAGGAAGCCGAAACCGGTTTGGCTCAGTGGATAGACGTCGGCCTGCGGACTGAAAGGTCCCAGGTTCGATTCCGGTCAAGGGCATGTACCTGGGTTGCGGGCACATCCCCGGTGGGGGATGTGCAGGAGGCGGCTGGTCGATGTTTCTCTCTCATCGATGTTTCTGACTATCTCTCTCCCTTCCTCTCTGTAAAAAATCAATAAAATATATTAAAAAAAAAAGAAAATATCAAAAGGAAAATTCTGGGCTAAACAATTTCTAAGTTTAAAATTGTGTACCATTCTGAATAGCATGATAAAATCTTGCACTATCTTGTTCCATCCAACCTGGACGTGAATCACCCGTGTCCACCATATCCACGCTGTGGACACTCCCCACCCATTAGTCACTTAGGAGCCATCTCAGGTATTAGATCAAATGTCATGGTATCACAGTGCTTGTGTTCAAGTCACCCTTATTTTACTTAATAGTAACCCAGCCCCGCCACTGTTGTCCAGTGGTTGAGTGTCAACCCATGCACCAAGAGGTTGCCAGTTCAATTCCCGGTCAGGGCACATGCCCAGGTTGCAGGCTTGATCCCCAGTGGATGGCGTGCAGGAGGCAGCCAGTCCATGTTGATGTTTCTCTCTCATGAATGTTTCTATCTCCCTCTCCCTTCCTTTCTCTCTAAAAAAAAAGAAATTAAAAAAAAAAATTTAGCCCTAACTGGTTTGGCTCAGTGGATAGAGCATCAGCCTGCAGACTGAAGGGTCCCAGGTTTGATTCCAGTCAAGGGCATGTACCTTGGTTGCGGCCACATCCCCAGCGGGAGGTGTGCAGGAGGCAGCTGATCAATGTTTCTCTTTCATCAATGTTTCTCTTTCATCAATGTTTCTAACTCTCTATCCCTCTCCCTTCCTCTCTGTAAAAAATCAATAAAATATATATTTTTAAAAAATTTTAAAAACTAATAATGACCCAAAAGCACAAGAGTAGAGAAGCCATAAAATGCTTTAATTGAAAGTATGTGTGTACAGGAAAAAAACATAATATATATAGGATTTGGTACTATCAATAGTTTCAGGCAATCATGGGGTCTTGGAATGTATCCCCCATGGATAAGGAGGGGACCATTGTACCCTTCTCCCTCTTTTTTTTTTTTTTAATCCTCATCCGGGAATATTTTTCCATTGATGTTAAAAGAAAGTGGAAGGAAAGGAGGAGGGGAGAGAAAGAAACATCGACACATTAATTGGTTGCCTCCTGCACGCATGCCCTGACCAGGGCTGGGGATCAAACCTGTAACCGAGGTTCATGCCATTGACCAGGAATCGAACCCAAGATCCTTTGGTCCAAGGGCTGACGCTCTCCACACTGAGAAAAACGGGCTAGGGTGTACCCTGCTCTTTGGAAATGACCATTGGGGTCTGTTTACATTTCATTGGCCAAAGCAAGACACATGGCCACCCCCAATTCAATGGGGTTGGAAATATGCTTGTCCCCTAGGGATCAGAACCAGCTATTGTTGCAATAATATATGGCACCAGTATGTGCAATGGTTAGCTCCATGCTTGGCACACAGTGGGTGCTCAATAAATGGGCACTGTTATAGGAAGAGCTTAGGGGCTGCAATAGCTGACACTGCAAATCATCACGGGGAGTATGAACGGAGAAACAGAGGCCCTCGCTTCCATTCTTGTCCACTTTTCCCCCTGCTTCCCAGTTGGAGAAAAAGCACAGCAGCCATTTCCAAAGATGGGTTTATTGAGATTTGGGGCGCCAGCAGAGACAAAGAAGCAGTGGGTGCTACAGGCTCCTGAGATTCAGGGCAAGGCCAGCAAGACAGAGCCCGTTGCTCAGGAGGCAGCCCAGGTTGCAAATGGAGGACAGGCCATGGTAGCGGAAGAAGATCTGGCGGAGGGCACTGTACTTGGGATCCTGCTCCCGCAGCTGGCGGTAGAGGTCAGGGCCCTGGTGGCGGCCTGGTACCTCCCCACCCAAGCCCTGCTTCTTCTCCACGGTCTGCAGGGCCCACATGGCAGCTGTGGTGCGAGGCTCCAGCCAACGGGCATTGATGGTGGCAAGTGTGAGACTCAGGAACAACAGGCAGAGCTGTTGGAAGTAGTGGGAGGTGAGCCGTGCCGGAAAGGCAGGAGGGGCCCTGCAGAGGGTCCTTCTGCACCCTCAAAGTCCCGAGGGGCTGGGGGACAGCAGAGGGTCAAAGCCAGGCCTCCCCCTGCTCCCACAACCCAGATTAGGGCCCCCAACCAGAGCTCCAGCTCTAATAACCTGAAGCTGGCAGGAAAAGCTCCATATCAGCACCTGCTTTATCCCCCCCAAAACCTTCTGAGTCTCCTCTTCTCTGATATTCAGACTGGAAGTTTCCAGAACACAGCCTTTTCCCACAAACTGACGGTATCTCAGAGCAGAACCTCTCTTCCCCAAATTGGAACAGCACAATAACTGTCCCCTCGTTCCCCCAAAAGAGAGAGAGAGCCTAAGACAGGGTCCATCTCCTCTGTGGCCCCAGCCCAGATCCCAGAAGCTAACACTGGGCCCACAGGGAGTGAATAAAAAGCCCTTAAAGTTCCAGTTACCCATAATACTCTCTGGTCTCTATGGGATTATTCTTGAAACCACTGTCAGGCTTTACCTGCCCACATATGAGGGACACAATGAGGGCAGTGGGAGGGCGGGATAGAGAAATACGAGATGCAGAGATGGTCGCTTGCCTGGTAGTTGGGAAAATGTGTGGATGGGGGTGGGGGACTTTAAATTCCCAGTCTGGCTCGTTTTTTAAACAATGACCCGGGGTCAGTGCCCCAGCCCAGCTGAGTCACCACAGCTTGGCAGCAGGCCCAACCAGAAGGAGGAGAGGGCGCAGCAGCCAGCAGACAGACAGGGGGATTAGGATAGACAGGGCTGCTGGGGATGGCTGTGCAGGCTGGGTACTGCTCAAGGGTATCCAGAGCCCAGCTTTGTATCCACCAGGAAGAAGGCACAGTTTTGTTGTTGTTCAGTTCTCACAACGGAGGGCCCCTCGGTGCTCAGTGGGGTACTGGGAATAAGTCTTCAGAGGGTAGTGAGGCCCAAGTCTGCATACCTGGCTGGTCTCCCAGAAGGTGAGCTGAGACCAGGGGTGTTGTGGAAACAAGATGCAGAAGTTGACGAAGGCACAGCCCATGGAGATGTGAAAGTAGAATGGGAAGAGTTTGCTCTGCACGAGGCCGAAGGTATGTCGTGGAAGGCCTCGGAAGAGCAGGAAGCCTGTGGAGTGCAGGGGACCACACATCCGTTAGGATACTCCAGGTCCCGCTCTCATTCCTGTCCCCACCCTGGGTATCCATGACGTCCAGAACGAGGGTCCCTACCTGAGACGAAGGTCACCCATATTTGCATGCCCCAGGCCCCGGACAAGACCAGCAGATGGACCACCTTAGTCAGGCTTGCTGGGTTCCCGCCTTCCTCCATCTTGCAGGCCTGGGAAGGAGGTACCGGGTGGCTCAGAGCTTTTACCTTTGGCCTTCAGCCCCTGGGAGCCTGCGCAAGGCCGGGGTCACCGCCAATCCAGCAGATATGCAGGGATGGCAGCCCAGGAATAGGGGTCGGCCCTGCGACAACCCGACCCCATCTCTCTCAATGTCAGCCCTCAAGCTCTCAGACTCTCTGGACCCCAACATCCATGCCACCTGCGACACCCCCAAGTTTCAGCCCCACCAGCTCAAGCTCGTAGTCCAAGAGCTTCTGAGATCACCTCCGTGACTCTCAAATATCACCTCGGGGTTCCAGTTCTAACAGCAAAGACTCCTGCTCCCATAACAAGATCCAGATATCTATATGAAGGTCCCCAAAGCACCCCGGCTCCATCTAATGCTGGGAAACCCCCAAATCTCATCCCGAAGACACCATCCCGCCAGTAGGAATCGGACTTCAACCCGCAATACCCAGGCGTCCGAGACCAGAGGCGCCGAGGCCGACCTTGGGGGCCAGCGGGCTGGGCTCAGTACTGCACTCCCGGGATCCCCACCACCTCTCCTCGTGGGACCGAGAACTCGTCCCGCCTCCCAGCTGAACCCGAAGCCAATCTAATCGTAATCTGCTGCCTCCTGTACCGCCCCATTGGCTATGGACTAATCGATTAGCAGAAACCTGCCTGAAGCCCCGCCCCCTCTCTGGGATTTTACCCAATTACGCGGCGGCTCCCAAGATCTGCGGAAGCGGGAAGGCGCCAATGAGGCCGTGGGTTGCAACGGAGGGGGCGGGGCTAACGTGCCAGCCACGCCCCTCTCTGTGACTCCGCGTTTAGGCTCCGCGCGTTTTAAAGTGATGGTGTCCCCACAGGATCAAATTTCAGCGTCACAGCTGGGGACTGGCTTCGCGGTTCCTGATGGGAGAGCATGAGCAGGTGCTATGTGGTAGGTGGGGGTGGGAAGGGGTCGGAAGCCTGTGGGGCGCAGGATTCAAGGCCCGGGGGGCGGGGCCCAGGTTAATAACACCCCGCCCTCTTCCCAAGAATTCTCCCTGGAGGAACTTCGGGAGGAACGACTGATGTGGGAGGGGAAGGGGGCTCTGCTTGCAGGTGGCACTCAGAAACGGGTCTTCCCTCTCCTCCAATTCTCTCAGGGCTCCTATATGATTCCCAGGTCCCAAGTTCTCAGTGTGACATTCAAGGACATACACTGAGTTTCCCACTACTGTGTGCTCAGCACTGGCATGGATTAATCTACTTAATCACAGCAACTCCATGATGTGGTAGTGATATCCCGTTTTTAGAGTTGGGGACACTAAGGCATGGGGAGGTTCAGTAACTCTTCCAACACCACACAGCTAGGAAGGGGCAGGGCTAGGACTTGAGCCCACACCATCCAGCCAGAGGGTGTCCACTGCCTCTTGTGTGAAGACCGAATGAGTGCTGATGGTGGTGCCCCGCGCTCAGTGAGGTACTCAGAAAATAGGAGCTTAAAAATGAATCAAGGGCCCTGGCCGGTGTGGCTCAGTTGGGCGGGCATCCTCCCGGGCACTGAAAGGTTGCGGGGTTTTCCCTGTCAGGCCACAGGCCCAGGTGGCGGGTTTGATCCCCAGTAGGGGTCATGCAGGAGGCAGCCGATCCATGTTCCTCTTTAACTTCAGTGTTTCTCTCTCTCTCCCTTTTCCTTCCTCTCTCTCTAAAAATCTATTAAAAAGGATTAAGGGTCCTGGTCGGTGTGGCTCAGTGGGTTGAGCATGTCCCATGCACTAGAAAGTCAGCGGTCCCCGTCAGGGCACGTGCGGGGTTGTGGGCTGGATCCCCGCTAGGGGTCATGCAGGAGGCAGCTGGTCGATGCTTCTCTGTAACATTGGTGTTTCTCTCTCTCCCTCACCCTTCCTCTCTCTCTCAAATCAGTAAAGGCATTTAAAAAAAAAAACGGATTAAGGAAACTTTTACAGAACAGATGCTAAATAGGGTTTTGAAAGGTGCACAGCAGTCTTCTAGGACTGGGCAGAGGAAGGACACTAGAGGACTCAGAAAGGCCTCTAGAGCGTGGCCTTTCTGTCTGAGTGTGACCCAAGGCAAGATCCCCTGCACCTGGAAGTTTTTCCAGACAGCTCTGTCCCACATGACTCCATCCGTTCCCAGCCCCACTTAGCATGGGCCCGGGCCCCCATTCAGCTAATACTTACTAAATAGATGTGCCTTGCCTCTCCTGTTCACACACTATGGCTCCCATTTATCTGGGGAACCAAGTCCAAACTTCTCTGCTTGGCTTTCAATTCCTTGCTTGAGCTGCCCTGCTAATCTCCTACTGTTTCCTCTTGGACTCTGCCTCTAACCGGCCTGAATTTATCATCACAGAGCACATGGTTCCACACCTCCAAGCTTTGGTACATGCTCTTCCTTTTTCTTTTTTTTTAAAGAATAGTTTGATTTTTAAAAAATATTTTATAAATCTACTTTTTATTGATTTCAGAGAGGGAGATGGAGAGGGAGAGAGAGAAAAAAACATCCTATATAATAAAGCGGCAATATGCAAATTGACCCTCACTCCATCATGCCATCACAAGATGGCTGCGCCCACAGTAGAGGCAGGGTTCCCATAACGAGCCATAATGAGTGATCAGCAGGGACCTGAGGCTGCATGGCACCAGGCCGGGGCACAGGACCTGAGGCTGTGCCCCCCCACCTGGTGGGGCTTGACAGGGACCTCAGGCTGTGCCCCCTTGCACAGTGGGGCTTGATGGGGGACCACAGGCTACACCCCCTGCCTGGCAGGGCTTGATGGGGGACCTCAGACCGCGCCCCCGGCTCCAGAGGGGCTTGAAGGGAAACCTCAGGCTGCGTCCCCCACCCAGCGGGGCTTGACAGGGACCTCAGGCTGCACCCCCTGTCCCGGCGCCAGGTCAGGGGATCTGAGGGGGAACTAGGGGATCTGAGGTTGCACCCCCCACCTGGCACCAGGCTGGGGGACCTGAGGCTGCACCCCCCCACCCAGCAGGGCTTGACAGGGGACCTGAGGCTGTGCCCCCCATCTAGCAGGGCTTGACGGGGCCCTGAGGCTGCACCCCCTACCTGGCGGGGCTTGACAGGGGACCTGAGGCTGTGCCCCCCATCTGGCAGGGCTTGACGGGGCCCTGAGGCTGCACCCCCTACCCGGCGGGGCTTGACAGGGGAACTGAGGCTGCATCCCCCGCCTGGTGGGGCTGGCCAGGTCTGGATCTCTTGCAATTTCAGGGTGCACACAGGTGGGCAGGGACTTGACTCTGGGTCCTGTGGTATGCCCCGGACTCTGACAGGAGTAAGGTTTTCATATACATTTTACTAATTTTCTTTCATCTCTGACACTTCTATTATAGAGAAAGGGCAAATAGCAATATTAAAATATTTCCTCTAATAATTCCCTTTAATGTGCACGAATTTTGTGCACCAAGCCACTAGTCAATGATAAGAGAGAATCGTTGATTGGCTGCCTCCTACATGCCCCCTGCATGCCCCAAACTGGGGATCTAACCTGCAACCGGGGCATCTGCCCTGACCAGGAATCTAACCAGAAACCTTTTGGTGCAGGGACAACGCCCAACCAACTAAGCCACACGGGCTAGGGCTGCACATGCTGTTTCTTACCAGGACCCAATGTTAAGATTTTTTTTTTCTTTTAGACTCTTCTGAGACCTCACTTTCTCCTGTGGGGTCTTCTGGGTCCTTCTCACTGCCCATCCCAATCCCTGGGGCTGGGATCATCTTTTATCCTGTTCCTACCATAGTTGGAGGCCCTGTGTTCAGGGATGAGGCCTCTGTGAGGTGTCAGGGAGGGTCTGGCAGTGTCGGGACATGGGGGCTGGTCTCAGTGCAGCCCCCTGACCTGTCCTTCCTACTCGAAGCGACCCTGTTCTGGCCGGCCTGCCCCGGGACTCTGACTACTCTCTGCCCTGCTACTGCTCATCTCCGTCGCCCTCCAACTTGTGTTTGCTTGATCACAGCAAGTGTGACAAGTACTGGGGTTCGTTGAGGGGCTGCTCCAGAGCTGGGAAGCTGGGAGGGGCTGAGTGCTCGGGGCTGGCCCTCAGGAACCCCGCATTCACCCACCCCCAGGTACTTCCTCAGACAAGAACTTGGACTATACGACTCACTGGTCCAGCACTCCAGAACCAGAGACCTCGGGGCCAGCTGCTTCAGAGAACACAGTGACAATTACAGACTGGAAGCCAGGGAGGGACTCAGGGCCTCAGTCGCATGGGTCTCCCCACTCCCCCAACTCAGACTCACAGGAATGCTGTAATGACCAGGAACTTGTGAAGAAGCATTCGAGTATCACTAAGGTTACCCACACCCTGGAACCCCCTCCCTGTTGCCCCACAATCTATTGCTGCAGGGCTTGGTGGGGGGGGGAACAGGGAGGTCCTCAGCACCCAGAACACCTCCCAGTGCTCAGCAGGCCTGCAATGAATATGTCTTAATGGACGAGGGAATGAATGGAATGGATGAGGGATTGTGTGTTTTAGTGGAGTCTTTCCTGTAATTGTCTCTGGGTATGACTGCCGGTGTGTCTGTGTCTGGTTATGTATCTGAGATGAGTGTGCATGGATGCCCTGCGTCTTATGACTTGGCGTGCGTGACTGTGTTTGAGTTTATGTAGCTGTGATTGTTCTGGGATTACGCATGGCTATGTGTCTGTGCTATTGGTGCTGCCTGCAGACACTGTCAATGTCGTTTGCCCCTGAAGAGGAGGGCCATTTTCTGAGCCCAGTCCAGAGACAGGACTTTGCAGGTACCTGCTATCAGGGGCAGCCCAGAGGCCCACCCATGTAGGGTACAAGCCACAGAAGTGCACTTCTGAGCATGTGCGGATATGCCTGCACTCAGGGTCTGGGACACCCAGAACTCAGCAGATTCAACTCAAGTCCAAACACTGGGTTGGGGGGAGCAAGGAGGCAGCCCAGGGATGAATTTCTACTGCCCTCATATTCCCCTATCCTAGAAACCATTGGAGACCAGCTCTTCCAAAATCAAAGGTGAGAGCCCTCCCTCCTAACAAGACTGTGTGTGCAAGACCTGCTGCTTCCTTCTTCCACCCTCTGCCCCAGCCTCTGTGGAACCCTGCCATTGCTGCCCGCTCAACCCTGCCCCAGCATCAGCTGCCTCTTGCCCCTGACCTTGCCCTCTATCCCAGTCCCTGATCTTGACCCCCTACTCCAGCCTCTACCTCAGGCTCTGTGATCCCTGCTCCCAACCTTGCCCCTGCCCCCACCCTTCCCAGCTTGGCTGACCCACACTTCTGCTCATAGGTAAGTCCACCATGATGATTCCTGACACCCAGAAGCTCCTGCGATGCGAACTGGAGTCACTCAAGAACCAGCTACAGGCCCAGACTAAGGTGAGCCTCCTCAGCCAACCCTGGGCCCAGCAAACTCTGTCCCTTTCTCCTCCCCACCCTGCCTCCAGGCATGACCTCTTCCCCGACAGGCTTTTGAGTTCCTCAATCACTCAGTGACCATGTTGGAGAAAGAGAGCTGCCTGCAGCAAATCAAGATCCAACAGCTTGAAGGTGAGGACTGGCCTGAGGTCAAGGTCAGGCCGGAGGCTGTCAGGGTCAGCTGGGTCAGAGTGAGAGAAGTGGGTGAGTCTGGATTCAGGCTTGGGATCCAGCCAGGCTAGGGCGAGTGGGTTCAAAGCTGTGCGTGGTGTGATTGGGCCTCAATCAAGCTCCCGCTGTTACTGAAGGAGTCCTGAACCCCACGAGCCAGCAGACAGAGGGGAAAAAGTGGGACATGGATCAGGGACAGCGGGAGCTGTATGGGGCCCTGGCGCAAGGCCTGAAGGGGCTCCAGAAGACTGTGCGGGAGAGTGAGGAGGTGCAGAAAACCCGCACTATCCGCTACCTGCAGCTGCTGGCCCAGGAGATCCGAGACAGGTGAGTGTGCCAAGGGGGGAGGCCTGGAGGCTGTGGGAGGGAAGGAAGCCCAAGATGGGGAAAATAGGGGAGGCCTGAGTAAGGATGATGGGGGGGCCATGGAAGGCTTAGAGGACAAGAGGAGCGGATGATAGGGGCGAAGACAGGTTGCAGTGTTTGTGTGTGGGGAGACTGGGAGGCCAGAAGGCAGGGAAGACAGGAAGCTGGAGGTAGGATGGGAAGGAGGTCGGAGGATCAGGGAACTGGGGGGTGGAGAGGTTGATGGGGGCTGAGGCTGGGAATATGGGAGGCCAGGGGTGAGGAAGGTAGAGAGATGGAGGCCAGGATATAGGAAGCTGAGGGAATGAGAGGCTGGAGGTCAGGAGGAGAGGACAGGGGCTGGGGGAGGAGAGGAGGGGTAGTTGGAGGGTAAAGGTGGGTGGGCAACTTGGGGAGGGGTAGGGCCTGGGGGAAATGGGTGGTTGAACAGATGGGAACATGGGAGGTGGAGGAGGTTTGGAGAGGCAGGTGGGCAAATTGTGAAACCAGGAGGCCAGGGACTGGGCCCGGGCTGTGGGCCTAGGCTGCACTATCCCCTCAGCAAGAAATTCCTGTGGGAGGAGCTGGAGCTGGTTCGGGAGGAGGTGACCTTCATCTATCAGAAGCTCCGTGAGTGCCTGGAGCCCACAGGGGTGGGGGGAAGGGTGGGGGTGTCCTTCTGCTGCCTGGCCTCCCTGAGCCCCCTCCCCTCACAGAGGCACAGGAGGAAGAGATCACTGAGAACCTGGTGAACATCCAGAAGGTGCAGAAGACCCAGGCGAAGTGCCGTAAGGTGAGAGGGGAGGACAGGGACCCCACATGGGTTGGGGACATGGGGATTTCGGCCTCCACCATTGGACTGGAGCCAGAAGGCCTGGACATAAATCTCAGCTCTGCTACTTACTGCTGTGTGACTGTGGGCAAGTTTCTTCACCTCTCTGGGCCTCATTTTCCTCTTCTGTGTAATGGATAAAACACACACATCCCTACCTGAAGGGGTAGCTGCATGAACTGAGGACAGCCTAGCATGTAATGGTCACCTTGCACCGTCATTTTATTACTACTGCTCTTCTCTTTCCCCCCCTACTCCTGCCGGAGCCCCAGGTCTTGACCAAGATGAAACAACAGGGGTGTGAGACAACCAACTGGCTGGAGACAGAGGAGATGCCATCAGGAGGCAATGGCTCTTGGAGGAGTGACCTCCAGAAGGAGCTGAGTGACATATGGTGATGCCCAGCCCCTACTCTAACCTCTGACCCCTGACCCTCATCTGCCTCATCTGCCCTGCCCTGCCCCAATCTGATCAAACAGTGACCACCAGAACCTAGAAGCCATCTGAGTCCAGACCTCCATCTCCAAGCAGGACTCCCTTCCTCCTCTGCCCCCCTACCAACCCTGTGCCCCAGCCTCAGGCAGTCCAGAGTCACCTGGGGGCCCCAGCTCCCCATCTTCCTGCAGGTCCGCCGTGCATACGCTGCAGAACTCCTTTGATGGCCTCACCATGTCCTCGGGAATGCGCCCCAAGACTGGGAGCCTCCGGGGTGAGAGGGACTGAGCCATGCTCCAGGGTGGGTGGGGTCATTCTCCAGCTTCACACATGGAGCTCATGTTCAGAGGCCATATTTGGAGGTCACATCTGTTGGGTTTCATTTTATATTTATATTTTATTGCTTTCAGAGAGGAAAGGAGAGGAAGAGAGCGATAGAAACATCAGTGATGAGAGAGAATCATTGATTGGCTGCCTTCCTCATGCCCCCTACTGGGGATTGAGCCAGCAACCCAGGAGGAACTGCCACCCTCCTGGTTCATAGGTTGACGCTCAACCACTGAGCCACACCAGCCGGGCCACATCTGTTGGATTTTAATCTGGGGTCACATTAAGGAGTCCCTGGAGGTTTCTTCTAGGGGTCACTCAGGGTCACCTGGATGTTTTTCAAGGATCATTGGTGTAAAATTTAAGGGTCACATTCAAGGGACATGATCAAGGGACCCTGGTTCAAGGATCACATTCAGGGTTCATGCATGGAGAGCCAGAATGGCACCTGTCCCTGCAGGCTACAAGGGGCACAGATGCCTGAGTCCTCCGCTTCACTCTTGGGACTCGGACTCGGACTCGGACCAGAACCCTTCCCAGCCACCCTTCAACAAAAGCCGCTCTTTCCCACCAGGTGTGGCTCCTCCCCTGCTCCGCCCACCTTGCCCCTCCCGACCAGCCCTGGAATCCCACAGGATGGACCCTCCCAGCTCCCAACCTGGGCTCCTGCACTCTGACTGCCACCCCTGGGTCCCCTGGACCAGACCTGGCCCTTACCCATCCTGTCTCCCCACAGCTTGAGCAGCCGGGTTGCTCTCCACGAAGACCCCTCCAGAGAGAAAATAAACTAGCCGAGACCCTCCTCCACCTGTGGACTGTTGCTCCTGCTGCTTCCGTGCCTGAGAATGAGCCACCCCCATTTACTCGCCAGTGTTGGGGCGGCATGGAGATCCCAGGGGCTGCTGGGGATGTATGAACTTAGGGTCAGAGTACAGTGCGAGGCCAGATTAGTATAGGACAAGTCCTGGGTTGCTCTGTCCAGATATGAGTGGCTAGGCAGGCGGTTTCACACTAGTCACCAGCCTTCCTTTCCAGGGGGCTTTGGCGATCTGGCCCTACTGCCCAAATGGGGAAACCGAGGCCCAGAGAGGGAGTGTGGTGGCCCAGGTCATGCTCTGACACTCCGCCCTCCTCTTCCGCTCAGCGCCTACCCTCACCCAGAGTCCTCCCTCTTTTTTTTTTGTTTACTGTACACTACAATTAAGGTACTTGTTCTTTTTTAAAAAAAAATTTTTTTATTGATTTCAGAGAGGAAGGGAGAGGGAGAGAGAATCAGTGATTGGCTGCCTCCTGCATGCCCTTACTGGGGACCGAGCCCGCAACCCGGGCATGTGCCCTTGACTTGAATCAAACCTGAGACCCTTCAGTCCCCAGGCAGATGCTCTATCCACTGAGCCAAACCGGCCAGGGCCAGGGTCCTCCCTCTTAACTTCCATCCTTCTTTCCCCCTCAATCTACTCTAACACGCCCCGCCCCGCCCCAAAGAACAACCGAGGCTCCGCCCAGATCATGCTAATAAGACGCCTCGATACCCCGCCCACTGTGTTATGCAAATAAGGCGCCCCGAGGCCACGCCCCTCGCTCCTTCGCGGAGTCTGCGCGGCGCAGAGCCGGGGCCGACAGCATCTCCATTTGTGCGTCCACCCGCCCGCCCGCCAGGCCAGCAATCGGTCCGTCCGGCCGCGCTGGTGACGTCTAGGCGGACCCCGAGCTCAGGTGGCAGAGCCTCTACCGGTGAGGGGGAGGGACCTGAAGTGTCCCTTGTAGCCCTTCTTTCGGGCTTCGACCCTCGGTCTCTGTCTGGTCCGGGTTCGGATCCTGTGGGTCCGGTCCCCTGCGGGTCCAGCGTGGGAAGGGGGAGGGGAAGCGAGGAGCTTGGGGACGGGGCTGGGAGGGGGCATGGGAGGGGATCTGGGCTTGAGAAGCCAAGAGGTGGTGGTGAGGGTGACTGGGATTGTATGGCTGTAATGATTGTCAGTGTGTGGTTGTATAACTGTCATTTTGTGTCTGTATAGCTGTGATTGTGTGGCTTCTGAAGTGTGTGTGGTGTGTGTGTGACTGTCTCCTGCGGCTGTCATTGTGTGCTCTCATCGTGGCTATCACTGATGGTGTGTGTGTGGCTTTGTTGTGATGGCTGTCACTGTGATTGTGAGTCCGTGTGGTTGTGTGTATGTGACTGTCATTGTGTGTTCCTTTTAATGGTGTGGGGGGCATTTTTGCATTCTAATGTGTGGCTGTGATCGTGCATCTTTCTTGTGTGGCTGTGGCTCTGTGTGAGTCTGTCATGGTCCATGTATGTGCCCTGGTGTGGCCATGTGGCTGTGGCTGTGGATAGCATGGTATCTCCCATGACAGTCGACGTGGATGAGAAGTGTTCGTGTGTGGTTGTCACTGAATTCCATGTAACTGGGGGTGTGACACTGACCGGTTCAGTGACCCCCCATTGTGTATGGTGACTCTCTTTTTGATGTTGCTCCTAAGTGTGTTGGCAACCCTGAGCCCACAGCCCTGAGGGGCGAGTGCTCACGTGGGGCTGAGGGGCTGTGAGGCGTGTGGAGCCTCCCGTTGTGTCCCTGTGCCTGTGCTGGGGGGGAGTTGTTTGATCTGTGTGGGTGTCCGTGACAGGCTGTGTGCACATTGTGCCGTGTGCGTGTGTGGAGTGTGTGCATGAGCATGCAGTTATGTGTGTGGTGGGTTGTGGTGGGTGTTGGGCACCTGCCTGAATGAGTGGGCCTGTCTTGTTCACCACAAGGCTGGCACTCAGTACAGTGCCTGGAACGCAGCAGGCACTTGGTCCATGTTGGTGACATGGGCGAATGCTGGGCCATGGTGTGTGGGGGTGCGGGGTGGGATGGAGGCTGTGGCTGAGCTGTGTACTCTGGGGGTGCGATGTGGTTGATTATGTCTCTGGGAGGGTGAGGGGGCTGTGGCCAGAGAGACATCTGGGACCTCTAGCAACGTTCATCCCACATGTTACACTGAAGAGCAAGCCTTGTGGATGGAGCACTGGACCCAGAGTGCCTACCCTCACCTGCCTGCGCCTCAGTTTCCACATCTGTGCAATGGGGGTGACCATCACTGCCCTGCTGGCTGCCAGGAACGGCTGTGAGTCCACGGACGTGGCAGCCACCTGTGGGAAGTCATAGGGCTCTTTCACAGGTGAGGCCCGCCTGGGAGAATGGGTCAAGCAGGTGTGACCCTGTTAGTGCTTCACTGCTTGGGGTAGTGGGAGCATGTGGTGGGAGATAGCGCCCTAATGATATAGGGAGGTGATGGGCTGGAAGAAAGTAGAGAGGGAGAGGCAACTGGGAGAGAAGTAGGGCCTGGCCATCAGCCACAAACCACAGGCACATGGGAGACGGGGCTCAGGAGAAGGGCCTGGCAGGAGTGAGGGACATGGAGCATGGGGTCCCCTGTAAAGCATGTGGGGAAAGAGGATGGGGTTTCCTAAAAACTGGTGGGTGTGAGAACCCTTCTAAATGGATCCTTCTCCATCGTGGAGGTATCCCTGTTAAGTTGGAGAATTCTCTTCTCAAGGCCGGCGGGGGAGGGGGGGTATCCTGCTTAGTAAGGAGGAGAGTCCCTCCTCAAAGGTATGGGGTCAGAATCTCCTATGTAGGTTATAGGGAGTAAAGACCACTAGAGGATCTCTGGGGTTCCCCCGCCAGCTGGCTGAGCTGAGCGTGTTGTCAGAGGAGGCTAGTGTCTCCAATGGCAGGAGCAGGGCTGAGCCCTGGATATGCAGAGGCATGGCCAGGGGACTCCAGGGCCTGTGACCTGAGCGTCCCCCTAGGCCCCACCCTGGCCACCCCATTTCCTCCCACCTCCACAGGCCCAGGCCTTCACCATGGCGGGAGGGAGACCTCAGCTCAAGAGGAGTTTCTCCATCATTCCCTGCTTTGTCTTCGTGGAGGTGAGGCGTCCAGTACCTCCTTCCTTCCCTCCGTGGGGAGGGGGTGTACCTGTCTTTCTGTCCCATCTCCTTGTCCCTCATCCTGGCCAGGTCCCTACCTGGCCCTGATTTTCCATCTACCTGGTTCCAGGCCTCCTGCCTTCTCTCTCCCCATCTCCTCCTTCCTGTCTTGGGGCGGGGGGCGGAAGTGGGGGGGGGGGTGTTGAGAATACTATTCCCTTTCTCTTGAGAAGTGTTTATGAGCTTGGACTCAGAAGTAGCACTTCCAGGGTTCCAATCGCACTCTTCACATCCTTACTTTTGGACTCTGGGCATCTCACATATCCTCCTGAGCCTCAATTTCCTCTTCTGTCAAATGGGCATATTTAGAAGGTAAAATTTATTCACTGACAGAAGAGTTATACCTGTGGTAGTTGCTAGTCCTACCCGTAGTACTAATTCTCCCTGGTGATCTATCTGTCACTCCCCCACCCAGTCTCTATATCTCTCTGGTCAGATTTTAGCCGTGTCCTCACTCTCTCTCCCAAATCCCATTCCCTCTTCTCTCTCTAGTCTACTGTTCTAGTCCCTTCTCTTTTTCTTCTTTGCCTTTTCTCTTTCTCTTTCTCTTTCTCCTTCTCTTCCCTCTTCTCTCCTCTCCCCTCCATTTCTGACTTCTCTCTCTTTCTTTCTGTTTCCATCTCCATCTCTTTTCTCTGTCTCCCAAACCCTGACACTTCTCTGGCCCCATTCCCCACCTCTTTCTCTTTCACTCTTTTCATCTCCCTCGTCTTGGTCACTCTCTGTCTCTCCCCCTTTTCTCGCTCTGTCTGTGTGTGTGTGTGTGTGTGTGTGTGTGTGTGTGTGTGTCTCCATGTCCCCAGTTCAGGCCTCACCTTCTCTCTTTTTCTCTCTGTCTCTCTCCGTCTCTCTCTCCGCTCTGGCTGGGTGGCAGTCTGTGCTGCTGGGCGTGGTGGTCCTGCTTGCGTACCGCCTGGAGTTCACGGACACCTTCCCTGTGCACACCCAGGGCTTCTTCTGCTATGACAGTACTTATGCCAAGCCCTACCCGGGGCCCGAGGCTGCCAGCCGGGCACCTCCTGCACTTATCTATGCTCTGGTCACCGCTGGGCCCACCCTCACGGTGAGACTGGGGGGGTAGCCTTGGTAGACTGTGGGAGGCCCTCCCAGGAGGCAGGAGGGTTAGGGGGAGGTGGCTTGGGCTGGGAGGCCAGGAAGACCCTGTTTTGGTCTCACCCACAGATCTTGCTGGGGGAGCTGGCTCGTGCCTTTTTCCCCGCACCACCCTCAGCCATCCCCATCATCGGGGAGAGCACCATCGTGTCTGGGGCCTGCTGCCGCTTCAGCCCCCCACTGAGGAGGCTGGTCCGCTTCCTGGGTGAGTGACAGGGCCAGGGCTCAACCAGGCAAAGGGATATGGGCCAAGCTCAGCCATCATCAGGATTCCAGCGGGAAAGGGGCCTAGAACTGTCATGATGGTCAGAGGCAAAAGGCACTTGGGCCCAGGCCAGACATGATGGAGGTTTTAGGGACATGGATGGGGCCTAAGCCAATGGCGGCAACTGTAAGAGGGGGCCCCAAATTGCCACAGGGAGATTCTCAGTCAGAAAAGGGGGACACCATGAGGCCCCAGGGAGATGAGATCTCAGCTGTGCTGTAAATGTAGTCCCAGCCACAGTGGGTGGTTGTGGGGACGAGAGGCGGCATAGCTCATCCATGACGATGGTCCCCGTGGCAGAGGGCCGGCGGTTCAGCTCTGGCTCATTAAAGTGAGCAACTCGGTCACAGCGAGTCCAGGGCAGATATAAAGAGGCCCAGAAATGCCATCAGGAGGCTTCCAGGGGTCCCAGGCATAGGTCCAATGCTGATGTAATGCTGGTGAGGAAACCCAGGTCTAATGGGGTCCCAGGGGAGGCCCCCTGCTGCCATAGCGATAGTCCCAGAGGGACAGAGGCAGGAGGGCCGGAGTGCCATCGTGGTGGCCGGCTCTAATGGGGTATGCTATTAAGGGGATTAAATGGTGGTCACAGGAACAAGGAGCTAGGGGCCCAGATGAGTCCCAAGGAGGCTCACAGGGGAGCCTTAACAGTGCGGCATCAGGACCCTAACATTGAACCCTTTCCCACCCCATCCCCAGGGGTCTACTCCTTTGGCCTCTTCACCACGACCATCTTCGCCAACGCGGGGCAGGTGGTGACTGGCAACCCCACACCGCACTTCCTGTCCGTGTGCCGCCCCAACTACACGGCCCTGGGCTGCCAGCCGCCCTCGCCGGACCGGCCAGGGCCCGACCGCTTTGTCACCGACCTGGGTGCCTGCGCTGGCAGCCCCAACCTGGTGGCCGCTGCACGCCGCGCGTTCCCCTGCAAGGATGCCGCCCTTTGCGCCTATGCCGTCACCTACACAGCGGTGAGCCCCGAAATGGGAGCTCGGCAGTGGAGGGCGGGGGGGCGTCCAGCGGGCAGGGCCACCTGGGTTGGATCCTCTAATTCTCACCCAGGGGAAGCCACGCCCTGGCCCTGTTACCCCGCCCAGAAGGCAGGGTCTACCCCGTGGAAGCTCTGACTCCTCCCCTTGGGCCCTAGTCTCGCCCCGAATCTGCTGTTGTTGACTGGCTGCCTTTAGGTGCCTGGCCCTGCCTCCTGACCCGGTAATGCCACACCCACTGGAAGCTGTTGGCTCCGCCCCGAGGGAGCAGGACACTGTGCCTGGAGCCCAGCCATGTCCCCAGGGTGCGGCAGGTCCTGGGTATTGGCTGGGAGACCGGGCCTTCACCCCCTGGAGCCCTCGGTCCCTCCCCCTTTATTGCCTTGGTCTCTGCTAGGACTTGCTGACGCTCCCTTCTTTTCCCTGGTCACACCCCATGTTGCTTTGACTCCTTTTCCTGGAGTTTGGATCTCAGCTTCGACTCCGGTCAGTGATCCTCTGGCGTTTGGGGATTCCACCTCCTGGAGCTCCTGGACCTGCCCCTTAGGTCCTGATTCCGCCCTCTGGTTCTGTAGCCACGCCCTCGCCCAGCAAGTGCCTGTCTCCACCTGTGACCGGTCCCGGGGAGACCCTGCCCCTGAGAGCGCCATCGCTCTTTGGTGGTCTGCCCACGCCCCACCCCAGTAGGGCCCCCTGGGGGTGCACGCCTCCACCCCCTGCGCTCCTGTCTTCTGGCTCCTCCCTGCAGCCCCTGACCACCTCCCCCAGCCCCAATGGGATCCTGGCCGTGCCCCCAGCCCCAAACGCAGCGGCCACTTGGGTTCGGCAGCCGCATTACCTGTGTCCCCTGACCGGTCGGGTTTCCTTTCCGCAGATGTACGTCACACTGGTGTTCCGCGTAAAGGGCTCCCGCCTGGTCAAACCCTCGCTCTGCCTGGCCCTGCTGTGCCCCGCCTTCCTGGTGGGCGTGGTCCGCGTGGCGGAGTACCGCAACCACTGGTCAGACGTGCTGGCCGGCTTCCTGACCGGAGCGGCCATCGCCACCTTTCTGGTGAGCCCCCTGGGCACCCATTCTGGTATGGGAGACCCTCCATCGGCTCCTTGACCCGAAAGGGAGGGCTGCATGATTGTGAAGGGGATGGACTTGGAGGCCTGGGACCTGATCTTTGACCTCACCTTGCCTGGATGTGCATCTGTGAAATGGGATGGCAGGACCTGGATCAGGATGATGTGAGTGAGGTACTTGTTTTGAGTGCAAAATTTGAAGGATGTTTACACTCAGTGATTCAGATAAATCAAATTTTAATGAAATATTTTTTAAAATAAAAAAATTAGTGCAAAAACGAAACAGAGCCTTACTTGCCTCCTCCTAGTCCCAGCCCTGTGGAGTTAATTATAATAGTAGCAGCCTCTTAGTAAGGTGGCAAAGAACATAGTAAGCACCATAAAAATGTTAGCTGTCTTTGAAAACCTGACCCTCAGTTTCCTTATCTGAAAAACGGGGATGGCATTTACACCACTTTTAACTTATTAGCCTCAATACGCCTCTGTACCAGGTCACCTGTGTCGTGCACAACTTCCAGAGCCGGCCACCCTCCGGCCGAAGGCTCTCCCCCTGGGAGAGCCTGGGCCAAGCCCCCACCATGGACAGTCCCCTCGAAAAGTTAAGTGTGGCCCAGGTAAGGGGGGCCGGGGACTGCTCCCGGCTGGAGAGGGTGGTGGGTGGAAGGGGGACCAAGGGTGCAAGGAGTCAGGCAACAGATCGGGGAGGGGGGTCCTCAGGGCCATGGGGATGTGGGGGGACGACTCATCTCTGTGAACATAAGACCTGGGGGGACAGTCCCACAGAATAGAAGGGTGAGACCCTCTCTCCCTGCCAAGGGGACATGGTTAATCCTGATAACCTGGTTGTCTTTTCCACTGGGCTCTCTGCCCAATGAGGCCCTCATGCTGTGGCCCGCGGGGCTCAGGGGACCGCTAGCCCATCCCTCTGCCTCTTTGTCTCAGGAACCCGAGGCCTGCAGGCCGCATTCGACACCGGCACGGCTCACCCCATCCAGTGAGTGTCCGGGGGAACGGGGGGGATAAATGAGGGGACTTCCAGATGGTGGTGACTGCCACAGAGGTCATACCTCCTCCCAAGCTTTCTAACTCCATGACCTCTGACCCCCAGAGCCGCAGAACTGCGCCCGCCGTGGCCACCTGATCCCAAGCTGCACGTCCTCCAGGGCTCCAGCCATGTGTTCATCACCCCGTGTGCCCCGCCCTCGATTGAGATCTGAGCCAACGCCCCTGCCTCTGCCCCTGCCCCTGCCAGCACCAACCCCCAGCCAGGGCCCCTCACCCTCCTCTCCTGGGCCTGGGGGGCCAGGAGGGGGTGGTGGACGTGGCCGGAAGCTGTTGTTGCCCACACCCCTGCTGCGGGACCTGTACACCCTTAGTGGACTCTATCCCTCCCCCTTCCATCGGGACAACTTCAGCCCTTACCTGTTTGCTAGCCGTGACCACCTGCTGTGAGGCCCAATCACTCACCCAGAATCTGCCAGTCCTCATTTCTTCCCTGCCACACGTGTGCGTGCGTGCGCCGTGTGAGTGCCAAAGCCCCCTGTCCCCAAACCAGCCAGGTCCAGACAGCAGAGGATGGCTGGAAGGACATTTGGGGGGCCCCCCTGCCTCTCTTGCCCTCTGGGACATCCAAGTGGGCATAACTGGGAGGTGGGCCCTTGCCCCCTAGGATTGCCCTTTTGAGGGCCAAATCCTGACCCCATTGGCTATTGCCAGCCAATGGGAGCCTCCAGTTATTTGAATTGTAACCAAAAGGAGTTTACTCCAGCCAATGGGAGCCTCCTCCTCACTTAGAATCCTCAGGCAAGAGGGCAACTCCAGCCAGTGTTCAGCAAATGAACAACCAATAGGAGCCCTTGTTTTCCAGAATTTCTAGGGTGGGTATGATTCCAGCCAATGGGGGACCGCCCATGTCTAAGTATGTGCAACATTGAGGAGGGAGATGGGACCATCCTTTGTAACTGGGTTCTCTCTCCTCAGGATCAGAATCCAACCCGAGGGTGGGGGCAGGTTCCCCCATGGCAGGGTCCTCGATTCACCCCTTCCCCGTTCAGACCCTCCACCATGTGCACCCTCCCGCCCAGACCCTCCTAACTCCCTACTTATGCAGGGCTTGTCCAGTTCAAAAGTTTTGTGGTTCAGGGTGCTGTCTCCCTTTGCCTGTGCCCAGGTCACCCCAAACCCTTCTGTTATTTATTAGGGCTGTGGGAAAGGGCCTTTATTTTCCTTGGAACCCACTGTTCCCTGTTTTTCACACTGCCCCCATGCCTCAGCCTCATGAGGATGTGCCATCATGGGGGCATGGGTGGAGCAGAGAGGGCTCCCCATCCAGGAGGGCAGCCAAAGGCAGTGGGCAGAGGAGACACTGACTCCCTTTCCTGCCCCTCCCTCATCTTTAATAAAGACCTGTTTGTAACAGAAGTTTGGCCACATGCCTTCCTTCCCTGAGTATTGGAGTGTGGAGGACTTTTATTGTGGGTCTAGGTGTCAGTGAGGCTGGGTGTGGGTGTATTGTTAGTGTTTCTGAGGGCAATTGTGGAAAGACAGTGTGGGGCTGTGGGCCAGCAACTTGGGTTTAAATCTTGGCTCAGTGCTTCTTGGCCTCGGGAAAGTTAATTAACCTCTCTGTGCCCTTGTGTCTTCGTGTGAAATGCAGATCCACAAACCCACAGTGAGGGGCCTCACATGCCTGTCTTCCCCGGGCAGCTGGCCTGTTTGTGTTTTGTTTTTACCATGGCCAGGGTGTAGAAGGCACAGGAAATAGGGTGAGTGGATTCAGGGGCCTGATAGTGAAAGGGGATGCTGAGGACAGTAGGAACCTCAAAGCCAAACCCCTGGATGCTCGGATGAAAGCAGGAGTTCTGATTGTGAGGTTGTGCTGAAGACCCAATGGAGACCAGGAAGTGTAGGAGGGGCAGGGAAACACACACACACACACACACACACACACACACACACACACACCGGCTCTGCAGGGCTTCAGACAGGCCATTCAGGGCATGAAGTCATCCAGGGACTAGGAAAAGGGAAGCTGCTTTCCCCTAACTCATCCTCTCATTCATTCATCAAACACTAGGGAGCACCTACTGCATGCCAAGTACTGTGTGATTAGACCCAGGGGCTGTCACCGTTAACAGAACAGACACGAATTTCTGCCCTCATGGAGCTCACATTCTCAGACTTAAGAGACAATAAACAAGATGTATAAGCTATATCCAGAACTACAATTGCAAATTTCAAAAATATCTGAAAACCAAAAAAAAATTTTTTTCTTAATTCATCTGTGGCAAAAACCTGACCTGAACTGACATGAGGTTACTATAGCTTTCATTTATTTAACTTGGTGTGAATATTCTTATGTTTCATTGATGATAAAGTGTTTGATTTTGAGATGTTATCCCAGACTCCACCAGGGGTGTTATGCAACACACAGTATTTACACCAGAGTTATTTTCAAAAATCTGAAAAATTCTGAATTCCAAACTCTAGGACCACAGACTTAGGTTAGGGAGTGAGGCCTCTGATATGTTAGATATTAACAAGTGATCAGGAGAAAACTCAAACTAGGGAAGACAATAGGACAACTGTGGGATGGAGACACCGTTTGCAATTTCAAGTGGGTGGTCAGGAAACTTCTTTCTGAGGAGATGATACTGGAGACGAGGTGCGAAGGAGAGGGGCGAGGGGTCCATTAACATACCAGGGCTGGTGGGAGGAGCACTCCAGGCAGAGGGAAGAGCAAGCACAAAGGCCCTGAGGTTGGAGGGTGCCTGTTACGTTCAGGGAACAATGTGGAGACCTGGGTGGCTGGAGCGGAATAAGTGAGGGGGAGGGGGTGGGCCTGTTGGGGACCACAGGGAATGAGATGGGAGCATGAAAGGGCTGAAATCAGAGGAGGTACAGAACCATGGACACCCCTGCTTCCCCGACCAGAGCTCCGGTCTCCAGGGCTCACACCCGTTGTTGCACAGCTGCCTTCACGCAGGACAGGAAGGAAGCAAGTTTTCAGCACGGTGGACAGCACCCCTACCAACCCAGTTGGTGCTGTCCACGGTTCTGATGTGGAGCACAACACAAGAAAGGTTAAAAGGGGGTTGCAGGATACAAAGTGTCTGGGCCGGCTAGAGAGGGTGGTGGCAGTAGCCTGAGCCTTCCCACGTCCCCATCCCATGATGGATAGTCTTAGGTAAAGAACCCATACTGAGATGTACCCGCTTATTCAAGAGCTTTCTCGACGTCCTCCCGTGGGTCTCACAGCATCTCAAACTCAGCTCAACAAAAGGCAGAGCTGTGGTTTAGAATGTAAATGAGATCATATCCCTCCCCTGCTCAAACCCTCTTGTGGATCCCCATGGCACTCGATGTGAAAGCCAAAGTTCTTCCGATGCCTCAGAGCCTTTGCAGGTGCAGGTGCCTCCACCTGGAATGTCCTCTCCCCTCCCCCCCCCCCATATTTGCATGATCCACCCCATTACCTCTTTCAAGCCTTTTCTCTACTGTCAACTTCTCATTGAGATCTTCCCCTACCACTCTATTCAGAACTGCAAAAACAGCCAAATAATCGGTCCTCCAAACTTTCCTTCCCTGTGCAAACTTTTTTTGCATGAATTTAACATCTGCTCGTAGACTATTTAAATTCCTCAGCCTCCCTCACAAAGGGATGTCAGCTCAGACAAAGATTTTGTCAACTGTTCACTACTGAGTTCCCAGTGCCCAAAACAGGGTCTGGCACACAGCAGGTACTCAATAAATAGTTGTTACATAAATTAACTTGAGGGTTAATTAAGTGAGGGAGAAACACAGACTGTCCACGTCCTCATCCCCTCACCCATCAGTCCTCCAGGTAGCTCCTCTATGTTAATTGTTCGTCTGTCAGAACAGGAAGATGGGATTCTAAGCAGTGAGAGAAAGAAGTACTGTGTGCATGAGAGGTATGCCAAACGTCTGCATCTCTGCCAATGTACTCAGCCTACATTTATGAGCACCTACTGTGTGCTGAGTGCTCACTAGTAGCTCTTCTAGATCCCCAGCAGTGAACAAAAAGAAAGACCCTACCTTGGTGGAGCTGAGCTTCTAGTGGGGAGAGAGGCAATAAAATAAGTACGTAATATTGGAAGTTATATGTTATTTGAAGATATATAAAGACGGATACGCAGTTAAAAAGTGAAGCATGGCCTGGCTAGTGTGGCTCAGTGCTTGAGCGGCAACCCATGAACCAAGAGGTCACTGGTTCGATTCCTGCTCAGGGCACATGCCTGGGTTGCGGGCTTGATCCCCAGTAGAGGGCATGCAGGAGGCAGCCAATCAATGATTCTCTCTCATCACTGATGTTTCTATCTCTCTCTCTCCCTCTCCCTTCTTCTCTCTCTAAAAAAATCAATAAAAACATATTTTAAAAAGAAAAACAATGAAGTGTGTGCAATCTTTCCCTGGTCATGGAAAGCCTGAGTGATATTTGAGCAGAGACCTGAATGGAGTAGAAAAATGAGTCACCGGGCTATCTGGAAGCTGGGTGCTCTAGGCAGGGGAACAGCAAATGCAAAAGACCTGAGGTGGGCTGTGTTCAGCATGCTTCCATGTATGCAGCTGTGCGATACAGTCGTCACTACTGGGTGCTTGTGCATTTGTAGTGTTGCCAAGTGAGGTGAATCATGGTTTGTTGTTGGGAGGGGCTGAGTGGTGCTTTCGACAAGGCAGTGTAACAGTGTACCTCATCTCTGTGTGTGTAGACAGAGCTACAGGTACATCAGCTAAAAGGAAACGTGTCTGTGTGTGGCGGCAATGGTATGGTTGTATCAGTGTGTTCTGGTGTGTGTGCAAGGGAAGGGTGCGGGGGTGTGAAGGTAGGAGAGAGTGTGGATAGGATGCTTTGTGTCAGAATAGGGTAGGTCTGTGAGCATGTGGGTGATGGGGATTCTGGAAGTGGAACATATGCAGAGATGCCATGGTGTGTGTTGGGGGGGTGTGGGGGTACCCGACTGTGTGAGTGGGTATATTGGGGGATGCTGTGGAACTGTGTTCTGGTCCCAGAGGGAGAGAGAAAGGCCCGGAAATCTCAGTTCCGCCCTACCCCTGGGTCTCCTGGCAACGGCACTACTTTGAAGTTACCAGGAGACAGAGTTGCTAGGGCAACAGGGCTGTGAGTGGCAGCTCTGGGGCAAAGTCTGGGTGAGGAGTCCCAGCCTGCGATCACTTGATCACTCACCTTGTTCCTCCTTCTCTCCCAGTTTCTCGTCAATCCTACCTTCCTTTTTTCATTCATTTATTTAACGAGCACACAGGGTGGGGCCAGAGTAGGTTTACAGTTGTCCGTATGGGAAATAATACAATAATTAATAAATGATAATACAAGTGTAAACTGTCTCCTGTACTCACAAATGTAAGCCTACTTTTGCCCCATCCTATATACTGAGAATCTGCAATAAGCGAGTCACTGTTCTGGGCGCTGGAGTTACCGAGTGAACAAAGCTGCCTGCCCCCTACCCCCTTGCCTCTAGCAGGACCCAGGATCCCCCAGGCCAATGGGGAAGCAGTTGGAACTCCTCGCAGACCCTCGGGGACAGAGTCTTCGGTTTTGCACACAAATGTCCCTGAGTGTGCAGCCCCTGACAGACACTGGTGCCAGTACTCAGACCCAGAAAGAGAAGTACACAGCCTCTCCATCTCTCTGCTTCTCAACTGTCATCGGGTGACATCAGCAAAACCACAGACACATGCCCATAGCAATATTCCTCTGCGACACCATGGGTTCCATTTTACACGTGAGCAAACAGACTAGGAGACCAGTGTGTCACCGATTCCGTAGGGTCTGCTCCCTTCAACTCTCAACCTTACATCTGTCTCTTTAGCTGATGGGCTCACAATAATAGTATTCGTGCTGCTCTCCTCAGCAGACTCAACCAAGGGAAGGGCCTTTCCCCCCTCAAATGCCCCTAATTCCTCCCTCAACTAGGTTAATCATCCCTTCACCAGTGCTGGAGCTAGCAAAGGCGGATCTAACCTTGATGGATAGATCCATAGACCAATGGGGAAGCGAAGTGCACTGTAACCAGAGACCTCGGACTGGGCGGGATTAAGGGCAGGAAGGGGCCGCCGATTGGACAGAGAGGCACTTGTGGATGGCGGAGACGCTGAAGCGGGTGCTAAGCCCCGGTAGGGCGGCCGGGCCCCGGGAGGATATGGCCGCGGAGGTTGGGCCACCTTTGCTGTTGCTCGGCGGTCCAGGGTCCGGAAAGACAGCGCTGCTATTCGCGGCGGCCCTGGAGGCGGCAGGGGAGGGCCGAGGCCCCGTGCTCTTCCTGACACGGAGGCCTCTGCAAAGCCTACCCCGCCGGACGCCGGCGGCGCTCGACCCCCTGCGGCTACAGGTACCAGGGAGACGGGACTTGAGACGGGCCAGCCAGTGGCAAGGCGGATCGAGGATTGAGTGACAACTAGACAGACCAATGAAGGGGACAAAGGAAGGACGAGCCAGACGGCCGTTCTAGGGCGGAGTCACGAATGAGTGGGGGGCCGAGGGGGGTGGGACTTGTGAGGTTTGTTAAAATTGAGTGAGAGACTGTCCAATGAGGAGGCGGAGTTAGCGAAAGGCGGGGCCCAAAGGGTGGGATCAGGGCTGGTTAGGAGCCGGACTAACCCTGGTTGTTGTTAGGACACGAGTTGGTCCCCGGGAAGCCAGAGGCAAGGCTGGGGGTGGGTTTTGCGCAGAAAGATTGACCTCGAGATTTGGCAGGAAGACAATACCTTGCATTGAGGGCGTACGATCTCTTTTCACTGTAAGCTTGCCACTATCGCTCAAAAAAAAAAAAAAAAAAAGATACACCCTGTTCTGAACTAATACCGAACAGTAACGAGTGATAAATAATTTTTTAAAAAGATGCCGAAACCGGTTTGGCTCAGTGGATAGAGCGTCGGCCTGTGGACTGAAAGGTCCCAGGTTCGATTCCGGTCAAGGGCATGTACCTGGGTTGCGGGCATATCCCCAGTAGGAGATGTGCAGGAGGCAGCTGATCGATGTTTCTCTCTCATCGATGTTTCTAACTCTCTATCTCTCTCCCTTCCTCTCTGTAAAAAAAAATCAATAAAATATATATTTTTTAAAAAAATAAATAAATAAAAAATAAAAAGGCGGGGGGGGGGGGGGAGAGGGGCAATAGAAGAATATATTCGACCACTCTAAGCTGCTTCACTTTGGAATCAGCTGTCTTGGGAGTGGAGGGCCTCCTCCAGGAAAGTATGCAGGGAAGCAGGCTGTGGAAGCGGGAGCCTGGCTTGCTGTGCTGAATCTGGCCCTTGCCTTGTTTTCTTCCTCTAGAAGATCCGTTTCCAATACCCGCCCTCAACCCATGACCTTCTTCAGCTCCTGTGCTCTGCCCATGAGGCCCGGGGACCAGCCCCCTTCCTTCTGCTGCTTGATGGTCTGGAGGAGTACCTCGCTGAAGACCCGGAGCCCCAGGAAGCTGCCTACCTGGCTGCCCTGCTTCTGGACACAGCTGCCCACTTCAGCCACCAGGTTGGGCCTGGCCGAGGCTGTGGGCTCCTTGTGGCCCTACAGACCCAGGAGGAAGGAGACAGTGGTGATCCCCTGCAGCTGTCGCTTCTCCAGAGGTATTTCCCTGCCCAGTGCTGGCTGCAGCCAGTGGCACCAGGCTCAGGACAGCGCTGCTTCAGAGCCTGCCTGGAGCCCGGCGGGCTGGGACCCAGGGCAGAGTGGCGTGTGGCTTTCCAACCTGATGGAGAGATGACCATCACCCCATGGCCTACCCAGGCTGGTGACCCCAGCTCAAACCAGGGTCCAAGCTCTGGAGGCCAGCCTTGAGCTTTGGTGTGTGACCACCTCTCTCTGCCTGTTTCACGGACACGTACAGATTTAAAAACCTAAAGAATGTAAAGTGCCTTTTCTCTTTTCAAAATAGCATTATCATGTATATATTGTACCCTGTCAACATATTGTTTAGTTTTGCTGTTTTTAACTTTATAAAAAGAGTTTTATTAGAAATACAATCTTTGAGACTTCTTCTCCCCCTCAACATTGTTGCTATGAATTGGCCACATTTTTAGTCCATTTCTTTTCTTTTTTTTTTTTTTTTAATTTTCACCCGATGATATTTTTCCCATTGATTTTCAGAGAGTGGGAGGGAGGGAGGGGGAGAGAGAAACATCTGTGTGAGAGAAACATATCGATTGGTCGCCTCCTACATGCACCCTGACCAGGGCCAGCCAGGGATTGAACCTGTAACCCAGGTACGTGCCCTTGATCAGAATCAAACTCGGGACTCCCTCAGTGGGCAGATTAACACTCTAACCACTGAACACACCGGCCAGGGCTTTAGTTAATTTCTTTTTCTCTATTGTATATAATTCCAATGTATAGATCAGATTGACTTATTCACTGCTATGAGCATTCTTGTACACAGGTCCTGGTGTATGTGTGAGGGTTTTTAGGCTCTATATCTAGAAATTGAATTGCTGCAGCAGAAGGTATGCATATGTCCAGCTTTCGTAAGTTATGCCAAACTTTTAAAAAATGGTTAAACTTGCCCTGGCCAGTGAGGCCCAGCTGGCTAGAGTATTTTCCTGTGCACCAAAGGGTCACAGTCAGGTTCAATTCTAGGTCAGGACAAATATCCAGGTTGTGGGTTTGATCCCTGGTCAGGGTGGGTACAGGAGGCAACTGATCAATGTTTCTCTCTCACATCAATGTAGCTCTTTCCCACTCCCCTCCTCTCTAAAATCGATGGAAAACATATCCTCGGGTGAGGATTAAAAAATAATAATAATAATAATAATAATAATAATAATAAAAAGTGTTTAAACTTGAACTCCCATTGAGCCCACTTCATAACATTTGTCGTCATCAGAATGCTTCCTTAGAATGGGGCCTGATATAGAATAAAGCCCTGTGAATTAATGTTGTTACTGTTACTGGTAGAGACAAGCTAGAGGCCCATTAAACAGCTTTCCTCTCTGTGGGTGCACAGCTAAATTACATTTTCCAGCCATCCATGGCTCTAGCTGAGGTCACGTGACCATTTCTGGCCACTGGAGCCCACTTCTAGGCTAGATCCTTAAAATGGCCCACAGAATTCTTTCTCTCCCTTTACTTGCTGGCTGGTTGGATGCTGAGGATCTAACTAAACACCCCAGGGTGACCCTGGATGGTGAAGCTAGAGACCAGAAGAGTCTCAGCTTCTGACTCATCCCAGGGATGGCTGCCCACCTGTTTGAATTGAAGTATGAGAGAAACTAACTGTGTTAAGCCACTCAGATTTAGAAGTTGTTTGTTATGGCAGCTAGTGTAACTTACAGTGGTTAGTTCATTTTATTATGATTATTATTCAGACTTCCAAGTCCTGAATTTCAGACGGAGCTCACAGCCTTTTATACTGTTCCCCCTATAGCCCAAGCCATAAGAGCAGCAATATATCTATCTATATCTACATATCTATACATATATTTATAGATATAGATATATAAAACAAAAAAATACACCTGTACATTTAGAAATACTGCAAGGCTGTGCCTTCCTAAGGATGGATTAGGCTCAGAGCCAGGTCAGAAATGCCCCTGGTCCTGAGAGAGGCCTCACCAACCCTGCCAGATAGGCCTTGGCCCTAGACTAGCACTGAGGTCATGCTGGGTGCCCCAGCATCTGAGGCCTAGAGTCCTAGGAGCAGGCCACATAGCTGGGAGGTGAAGGCTCGGGGGCTGGGACAAGGTTATTCTCATAAGGGTTGGAATAGGGGCCATTGGATGAGTCCCCCTTGATGCCCTGGGAGCCCCCTGAGCTGTAGTCAGTTGAGATGCCAGAGTCCGACACCACGAGGTACAGGTACTTTAGGTGGGGTGGGGTGGGGGGCAGCTCAGGGGGCAATGCCCTTGGGCGCAGGAGCTGGGAGCTGGGGTCCAGGATGGTGTACTCAAAGCTGGCCGGCGAGGCCCCCTCTGGTTTCAGGGCCAAAACCGATGAGCAGGAGGATGCTTCTGAGCCTTCATCCATGGCTGCTATGTCCAAACTGCCCCCAGACTGTGGGGGGTCCTCGCTGGGCGGGCTCCTGGGCAGCAGCCACTTGTCCAGCACCAGGTAGGTGTCCTGGGCATGCTCACGGCCCACTGGCTCCAGCAGGGGCCCCTCATCATCTGTCCCTGGCTCCACTGCTTGTGTCACCCCCCAGCAGCGTTCAGAAAGGACTTCCAGTGGGGTAGGTGGGTCCTCTGCGAAGGGGGTACAGGGGCTCCACCACAGACAGCCGTCATTCTGATACAGCCACAGCTGGGGAAGCAGTACCAGCCAGCTCAGAAACCTGGAGTTTGGCCACAGGAGCAGGGACGCCACAGGCCCTGAGGGGACAACCAGACTACCTACCTGGAAGTTACCCTTGTGGGTGGTGAAAAGGCCCTCAAATTCACTCTCGGGGCTTGGGATGCCAGGCCAGATCTTCTGCTTCAGAGCCCTGGTGAGACCAAAAGAAACAAGTACATGGGCATGTGTCGTTGAACACACCTATATCCCCTCCGTATCCAGTCGCAGGGGCACAGACACTCCTCGCTCCTGGTGATCCTGATGAAGGCAGAGGAGTGCACAGGGGATGGGGAGCAGGGGCTTTGGCTGAAGCATCTATAGAGACAGACATACAGGAAGGCAACTGAAACAGTTTTGAAGGATGTGTAGGAGTTCAATACACAGTGCCCCATGCCCCCCTAAACCTGGCCCAGGCTTGCCTGGAGGTCCATCGTGTCACCTCTCCCACTCTTCCCCCTGGTTCCCCAATGCATTATCTCCTCCCTACAGCCCTGCAGGCAACCCTGCCTACTGTCACCCCTATTACTTCATTCCCCTCATCACCCACCACTCCCTCCTCACACACTCTGTTCTAGCCATAGAGCTCTTGAAGGTGCTTCATTGTGCCAAGCTCATTCCCACCTCAGGGCCTTTGCACAATTGTTTCTGCTCCCTGCTTTTCATGGCTGCTTCCTTCCAACCTTCAGATTTCTACTCTAAGGTCACCTCCCTCCCTATCCATGCTGTCATGTCCCCATATCCCATTTCTGTGATATCACTCATCATAACTTATAATCAAATATCTGTTGGTTCCCTTGTTTGTTGTCTGACTCAACTATGAGATCCACCGGGTCAGGGACATGTCTGGCTTGGTCTCCACTCCTCTTCCCTGTGCCTAATACATAGTTGACACTCAATATGTATTTTCTAACCCAATAAATGAACAGAGCCTTAAAAGACAACGAGGAGATTGCCAAGCAGACAAGGCAGGAATCGCATGTGCCAAAGCTTGGTGGTGTGAAACCACATGGTATGTGCTTAGAGTTACAACCACCCTCAGAGGAATGGTCATATCATAAAGTGTCTGAAGAGCTTAACGGAAGAGAAGGAACACAGGGCTTACCTCTTTCCCTTAAGCCCATCTCGTTGACTTTACAAAAGTAAAGGAATTTGCAAAGGAATCTAAAAGGGAAAAACCAGATGGCTGTCCCCCAGCATATTTTAACTAAGAGTCTGAGCCTGG
The DNA here is from genome assembly GCF_014108235.1 of Myotis myotis. Lineage (NCBI taxonomy): Eukaryota > Metazoa > Chordata > Mammalia > Chiroptera > Vespertilionidae > Myotis > Myotis myotis. The sequence continues at coordinate 85,340,059 of NW_023416368.1, forward strand.
CTTGCATCCCAGCCCTGCCACTGACTCCTTACTGTTCACCTCGGGCAGGTGCCTACCTCTCTGAGCCTAGGTTTCCACAAGGAAAGGGGGGACCTAGTGGGGAGGGGTCTGGATCAGGTGGCCAAATGGGGTGCTCACCGGCGGTGGGAGAGGAGAGCGAACACGGCCAGCAGCAGCAGAATGAGCACGAGGATGAGGGAGAGCGTCAGGATGAGCGGGTCCAGGTCTGGAGAGCCAGGAATAGGTCAGGGCAGTGGGTTGGCCCCAAGCTCAGCCCCAACCCCCCTACACCCCTACCTGGGGCCTCACCACTAGCTGTCAGCAGCGACGCAGGCTCCGACCAAGCGCTCCAGAAGCCGTCGAAGCTCGGCTCCGCCATACGCGCGCGCACCGTGAAGGTGTACCGCGTTCCGCGCCGCAGGTTGCTCAGCACGCACTCGGTGCGGCCGTCCAGGATCTCCACCTGGCCGCGCGAAAGGACACAGGCAGGTGGGGCGGCCAATCAGAGGAAGGAAGGACGGCGCCCGAGGAGCAATGAGAGTAGGAGGTGGGGCTCCAGGAGGGCTCGGGGCCAATCAGGATGGGGGCCGGTAAACAGGGGCCCAGAGCATGGAGGGGGCGGGCCCTGAAAGTGATCTAGGGTTTGGGACAGGGTTTAGGTGGGCTGGGGAGGCTTGGAGAAAGGGGTCTTGTGCGTGGGCGTGGAGCTGTCTGGGGCCCCAGGGCAATGGGATGTCGGGCGTCAGGGGCGGACCTGGAGGGGCGAGGCCGTGGTGACCGTCTGGGCGGGACTTAGAGGGGCTGGACCTTTGGGAGAGCTGGGGGTGGGCAGTAGGGGCGAGTCTCACTTTCTGCGCGTTCCCTGCGGCGCCGCCTGCGGAGATGTTCACCTCGTAGCGGATGAGGCTCGCCATGGGGGCCCCAGGAGGTGGGAGCCAGCGTAGTACCACGTGGCCGCCCTCGTCCGCCCGCCGCGCTTCTAGCTCCGCTGGGGGGTCCAGGAGCACTGCCGAGAAGGGCGGCTCCAGTGGGCGGAGACAGAGACCTCCCTCCATCCACTCGCCCATTGCCGGCGAACTTACCCACTTCGTTGATCTGGATGACCCGGCGGTAGCGTGGAGCACCGGACGAGGCCGCTGTGACGCGCAGCTCTAAGGGCACGAAGCTCGACGTGTCGGCCGTGGGCAGCGAGCACCAGAAGCGCACCGCTCCGCGCGCCGCGGGCGCCTGGTGCAGGCGGCACGGCTTCCACTGCTCACCCCTGAGTGAGGCGGGACCCGGGAGGGAAGGGAGCAAGTTGGGGGGTGTTGACCCGGCCAGGTTTATTCTGGTCACTACCACGAGGGGGCGTCCCAGACCCAGGTAGGCGACACCTTGGACCTGGTTGAGAGGCTGCTGTCCCAGCCCTGAGGTTTGGAGCCCCGCTCAACCGGTGATCACCGAAGTGTTCCAGCCCCGGCCACTAGGGGAGGTGTCCGTGCTGATACCCCGGGCTTCCCACCGGCAGGGGAGGTGCCAGCCCCGCCCGCCCCGCCACCCTTGGAGGCGTTCCGCCTGCCCGTCGGACTTACTCGAGCTGGTAGGAGAAGCTGTAGTTGTCGGGGCTGATCCCCGCGCTTGCCGCCTCCTCCCAGAAACACACCAAGTCTTCCAACCGCTCGGTGAAGCACAGGAGCTCTTTGTGCCCGTGGGCCACCAGCAGGGCCGCTGGGGGCGGGGGGGGGGGGTTGGGGGCGGGGAGTTGGGGGCAAGGGGAAGGGTCAGGCGAGCCGAGCCCAGTTTTCGGACCACAGCGCCCTCCCCCTCTTTCCCGTCGCCTGTGCGGACCGATAAGACAAAAGCCCCACCCAGCTCTCCACCCCAGCAGGGCCCTGGAGGGGTACGCAGAGGTGGTGCCTCCCGAACTCCCGGGCCCAGGATACTTGCCTTATTGTTGCCCCACACATACCCATCCATCCCGCCACCCGCTGAACTGAGCGCAGCGTTCAAGGCCCCGGTCTCCCGCAGCCCACCCGCCGCCCCGGCCCAGGACCAGCCAGCCGGTGGGTGGGTATGGAGGAGGCGGGGCCCCCTATCGGACCCGGCAGGCTCCTGGCCTCCCGATAGCGCCAACCGTGCCCCCCGCCCCCTCCCTCAACCCAGCGTCGCAGGGGATCTGGTGCCCGCACGCAAACCGTGTTTACAGTCGCCTGCGGCCCGGCCCCTGTGCCTCGGACCCGGGTTTTCCTCCCTCCCTCGCCGGAGGTCCGCTAGGTCCTCTCCCCCCAGGGACTCCAGACCGCGGAGCCCAGACCCATTAGGATGGAGCATGTCCCAGCTCCCTGAAAAGATAAAACAGGAGCCTTGCGTTTCTCTCCAGCGGTACCCCCGAGAACCCAGCCCGGGGACTTAGACCCCGCAGGCCTCCGCAGAACCGCCCTGGGGCTTCAGACACCAGCTCGGTCCTCAGGACCGAGGCTGACAGTTCCGGCCCCTGCATTGCCCTCCAGGACCGTGTCGGGGTCCGTCCACAGCTCCATCCTTCCTTACCTTTGCTTTCAAACTTGGGGCCCGGGGAGTTAGGAGGGGGAGCCAAGGCGGCTCCAGTGAGCAGGAGCCAGAGGGAGCCGACTCCAGGCCAGAGGGGCGCCCCGAGGTGATCCATGATGCAGCCCCCGCCGCGGGGGGCCCAGAGCTCCTTCTCCAAACTTCCTCCACCTCTGGCACAGTCCACAGCTGGGTCAGCAGTTGCCTCCACCGGACACAGCTGACCAGGCCCTTCCCGGCCAGGCGCCTCCAAGTGGCAGCTTCCCCGAGGGGGCGGGACCAGCAGGCAGCCTGGACTGAGATAAGGGGAGGCGGCAGCCCCGCCAGGCCCCGCGGGAGGAGGCAGGGGCCCTCTCGCCCTGCTGCCGCTTGGGGGCGGGGGCGGGAACCCCTCGGGGTTTCTGTATCGGAAACACTTTCTTGCTGTGTGACCTTGGGCAGGTGCCGACCTTATCTGAGCGTCAGCATTTTCATCTGTAAGAATTGGCTTGGCGTATAGCAAACATTCCAAAAATGCAAGCTATTGATATTATCGCGTGAATTAACACATCCCGGTCTGGGTAGGAGTAAAATAAAATCGTCATAGTGACTCGCTCTTGAGTGTTTGCACAATGCGAGGCAGTGCCGCCAGACAGCATGTATGAAATGACTCTGTACTGGTCAAATGGCATATATTCTGGAGTGTGAGGTTTTGTGATTTTGCTTTTTGTAAAAAATGTACTGTTTACATCTGTATATTCGGCATTTTATAAGGAGTGTGCAGTTCTTTTAATAATGTGGCAAGTAATTCTAGAACAAACCATAAAAGCTATTTGCTTGGCCTGAGCTTAAACGGGGGTAAACACCCCACAAAGGCACATGCCTGAGGAGGGGTGATACCTGCCTGATTGCTCCTGCCAGCCCCAGATTAGCCCATTAAACGCTCCATTCCCCAGAGCACGGTGATTGGTTCAGGGCAGGCATGTGATCCAAATGCAATCGCTGAGCTCCCATCCTAGGACTTGACCGGGCCTTACCGGGAAAGGGGGTGCAGCTTTTTATTGGGCAACAAGGTGGTCAGATGGAGTAGCCAGGAACACCTTTGCCTGGAGGGAAGAAGTGGGCAGATGGTGAAGATAACATGGGCATTTGCACCAGCTGTTCCCTCTGCCTTGAAGGTTCTTCCTCTAAATATCAGGGATCACTCCTTCACTTTATTCAGGCCTCTGCCCTCATGTCACCTTCTCAATGAAGTCCTCTCTGATCACCCTATTTAAAACAGCAGCCCTATCATCCCACACTCCCCATTGCCCTTAAGTGGCTTATTATTATTATTACTAGAGTCCCGGTGAACGAAATTCATGCATGGGTAGGGTCCCTAGGCCTGGCAGGTGATCAGGACCGATCGGGCCCTTCCTTCAGGCTGTCCCGGAGCCTTCTTTCATTCTGTGCCACCCCTGGTGGTCAGTGCATGTCATAGCAAGCAATCAAACTCCTGGTCTCCTGGTCGAACTCCTGAGGGGACACTTTGCATATTAGCCTTTTATATATATATACTAGTGGCCTGGTGCACAAAATTCGTGCATGGGGTGGGGTGTCCCTCAGCCTGGCCTGCACCCTCTCACAATCTGGGACTGCTGGCTCCTAACTGCTCACCTGCCTGCCTGCCTTATTGCCCCTAACCACTCTGCCTGCCGGCCTTCTCACCCCCAACTGTCCCCCCTTGCTGGCCTGATCGCCCCCAACTGCCCCCCCCACCGACCTGATTGCCCCCAACGGTCCCCCCGGCCCCCCCACCAGCCTGCTTGCCCCCCAACTGCCCTCCCCACTGGCCTGCTCACCCCAACTGCCCTCCCACGCCAGCCTGATTGCCCCCAACGGCCCCCCACCAGCCCCCCCTACCAGCCTGCTCTCCCCCAACTGCCCCCCCTGCTGGCCTGCTCACCCCCAACTACCCCCACACCAGCCTGCTCACCCCCAACTGCCCTCCCCTCCTGGCCTGATTGCCCCTAACTGCCTCGGCCTCCCCACCATGGCTTTGTCCAGGTCTCCTGGAAGGTCTCCCAGTCTAATTAGCATATTACCCTTTTATTAGTATAGATTTTGCATCCTCTGTGGGTAATATAATCTAATGTGTAGGATGTTTTGTTATTGATTCACTGCCCTCAGTAGTCTGTTTTGTTCATTTTTGTGTTCCCAGCACATAGAACAAAGACTGGTACACAGTAGAAGCTCAAGAAATATTTGTTGGGGGAGGGGCGGAATATCTGTGAAGCAAAGATTAGAGAAAAGCCCCACTAAGAGATGTAAAGATACAGATCTTGTTAGTTATGGGGTAGAGCTATGCCTGAGTACCCTGCACTTTTATTTTTTAATATTTTTATTGATTTTAGAGAGAAAGGGCCAGAGGGAGATAGGGAGGGAGGGAGGGAGGAACATCAATGTGGTGATCAGTTGCCTCCCATACACACCTGGACTGCAGGACCAAGCCTGCAACCGGGGCATGTGCTCTGACCTGGGATCGAACTGGCACCCTTTTGGTGCAAGGGAAGACACTCAACCAACTGAGCCACACCGGCCAGGGCTGCCTGTGCACTTTCAAAAAACAAGGTGAGTCAGAGAATCTCTTCCTCAGGAAATTGTATTTGGACTGTGTGTGTAAGAAAGACAGAAACTGTAAACTGTGATTCTGAGAGGCTAACCAGCCAGTTGTTAAGTGCACATGTTCTAGCACATCGCACCCCAGCCTTGCCACCTACCCTGTCACCTTGGATAGTTTAACCCTCCCTAGTCCCAGTTTTTCATGTATACAATGGGTGAAATAATAGTGCCTACTCCACAGTGTTATTATGAGGATTAAATGAGATAGATTATTAGAACAGAGCCTGGTACATAGTAAGCACTCCATAAGAATAACAATTATTTTATTTTTATTGAGATAAAATGGACATATTACATTATATAGCAACTAGAGGCCAAGTGCATGAAATTCATGCACAGGTAGAATCCCTAGGCCTGGCTGGCAATCAGGGCTAATCGGGGCCTTCCTTCCGGCTGCCAGCTGGGGCCTTCCTTCATTCTGCGCTTCCCCCTGGTGGTCAGCGCACATTATAGCGAGCAATCAAACTCCCGGTCTCCCTGTCGAACTCCCGTGGGGACACTTTGCATGTTAGCCTTTTATATATATAGATTATTATTTGCTTAAGCTAGTTCAAGATATTGTTATTTACACCCAATTAGTACTAAGGTCTTAATACTCATAGTAACCCCTCCCCCTTAAAAAGCCTGTAGAGTAGCATGTTGTGTACTGTATTGATTTCAGGGAGGAAGGGAGAGAGAGCGAGATATAGAAATATCAATGATGAGAATCATTGATCGGCTGCCTCCTGCACGCCTTCTACTGGGGATTGAGCCCACAACCCGGGCATGTGCCTTGACTGAAACATGGATGATATGAGACACCAACCGAGGTACATGCCCTTAACCTAAATGGAACTCGGGACCCTTCTGTCTGAGGACTGATGCTCTATCCACTGAGCCAAACCGGCCAAAGCTGTAATCTGTCTTTTAACAGACCCTACATGATGCTTAGATTCTTCTATCTCCTCTCTTACCCCAGACAGGGCCTGAGCATCCCCCATTATTGCTCCAAAGACAATGTTTAGAACCCTAGGGCTTGTTTTATTGCCCATTCACCAGAATTCTCCCTTCTCCTAGTAACAACACCCAAATGGAATTTCAATTGTTGTGCCCTCCCAGACTTGACTCCTGTGGTTTGAAATTCCTCTGCCAGCTCAAAGGATGGGCCCAGGACCCAGGCCTGGCTAATTAGTATCTCATTCCTCTCCAGTGGTTTTCAACCTTCCTGATGCCGCGACCCTTTAATACAGTTCCTCATGTGGTGGTGACCCCCAACCATAACATTATGTTCGTTGCTACTTCATAACTGTAATTTTGCTACTGTTATGAATCGTAATGTAAATATCTGATATACAGGATGTATTTTCATTGTTCGCAACCCACAGGTTGAGAACCGCTGCTATTGGTTCAATTGGCCCAATGGGCATCTGCTGTGGGCCTTTTGCTGGGCCTGATGGGAGAAAGGGGTTTGTTCTCCTTGCATAGGAGGAAGGAGATGGTGGGATGTAAGCCTGGCAATGCTCCCAGGAGGTGTGAGCCTGCCTTGGAGTGGGGCTATGTTACTTAAAATGTTCTTCGGGCTACTATAATAGAAACCCAAATAATAGTGGTTCAAGTAAAATGGACATTTATTTCTCTCTTATGCAACAATCCAAGTAGCAGCAATACAATATGGCGGTTCCATGCTCCTTTCCTTTTGTTGCTCAGTTATTTAGAGGGTGTGACCCACCTGACTCCACAGGATCCACTCCACACAGCGGGAGGTAGAAGAGGAGGAAGGGGAGGACTACCCCTTTAAGAGCAGGACCTTGTATTTGCCCACATCCTTTCCTTTTACATCTCATTGGCCAGGACTTAGTCACATGATCACATTTGCTGCAAAGGAGACTGGAAAGGCAGTTTTTACTCTGGGTGACCAGGTAAAAGTCACTAGTTCTATCACCATAGGAGGTGATTGGATTTGAGGGGACAACAGACAGTCTCATTCTTAGAGCAAAATTGGAGCCAAGAGACAGCAACAAAATCCTGACATCTTTTCAGTCCCTGGATCCAACTGTACCTGAAGTGGACCCACTAAATTTTTCAAATTACACAAGCCATTAATTTCCTTTATGCATACGCCTGTTTGAATTGGATTTTTGACCACTTGAAACATAAAGAATCTTGATTAATACAGAGAAATATAAAGCCCCTAGTTATTGTCCAGCACAGAGCAGAGTTCATAAGAGGGCATATTATTGCTCTTGCTGTGACTGTTGTAGATGCCCTATAGCTCACTCCATCTCTGCCTTCTTGACCTGTTTCTTCTTCTTTAAACAAATAAAAATTACATATATATTTCAGAGAGGAAAAGAGAGGGAGAAATAGAAACTTCAATGATGAGCCAATCATTGATCAGCTGCCTCCTGCACGTCCCCTACCTGCAACCCGGGCGTGTGCCCTGACCGGAAATCCAACCATGACCTCCTGGTTCATAGGTCGATGCTCAACCACTGAGCCATGCCAGCTGGGCTCTACCTGTCTCTCCTTCCTACCCCAGTACTGAGAGAGAACTCAGCTTCACCTTTTGTCCTCACAGCTTATTGACTCATGGGTGATGATGTTTTTGTCTCTGATTCCAATGGAATTTCATTTCTTCATCTCCCATACACACAGCAGAAAAGCAGCATATTACCCCAAAAATGTTGGGGGAGTCCTGAAACCTGTGTGTATGACAGCCACCCTCCCCCAGTGTCTGGTCATGCTTCACCCAATCCTTTCCTTAGGATTCTTGGTTCTTTTACATTTTTTAATCTTAATGAAGAATGAACATGAGGCACAGGCATCAAACAAAGAAGACTGACTCCTGTTTCATATCTTTGGTCACTGTTTTCATCTACTTCTGTCCATTGTGATGCATCTCCAACACTTACAAGATTTCTCTAGGGAAGGTCTGACCCCCAGTACGCAATAGAGCTCTCCACCAGCCACCCTGTGAGCAGAAGACTTTGGAATAGGGATCCAGTGCCAAGAGGGTCAGTGGGATGGGGCCCAGTGAAGTTGGGGGAGGGGGCCACAGGGTATGGGGCACAATGGACTCTACTGGGGAATGGGAGCTTTCTGGGAGAGGAGTGCCCTTCCTGCCCCCATGGTGATAGAAGCTGCCCATGGGACCTGTGTCCTGGAGGCAGGAGAGAGCCAGCTCAGGTTGGGGAGACTGAGGTTGTGTGCTGGGCCTCCTCCTTCTTCCGCCGCCGCAGCATGAAGTCTCCAGGGGCGGCTGGACTCATGGCGTAGAAGACATTGGCGTTGTCGGGAATCAGGAGCTCTGGCCAGGTGTGGACATAATCATGAAAGGTCCGCACAACCGCATACTCCCCCCACAAGGCACCTAGGTAACCTTCTGCCATTCACCCTGAGGCCTGAACAACCTTGGGTCCCTTCAGCCAGTGCTAAGCCAACCTCATTCTCCGCTCATTGGGAACCTGGACAACTTCCCACTCAAAGCCTGCACAACGTCATGTCTCCTCCCCACCACAAGCCTGGCAACTTCCCGCCACTTCCCCTGGAGTCTAGACAACCTGTACTACAAGCTTGGGCAAACTCAGGCCACCCATCCCTAACAACTTCCTTCCTACCCCACCCTCTCCTCATAGCCAATTCCCAGCCAAGTTCATGCTGCTATTACCATGAACTTGGATAACTCTGACTTCCTACTGCCAGCCTGCACAACCTATGGCCCTTGACACCTGAGCCTCATATATTCCTTTCTTCCTAATGTCCAGCCTACTTCATGTCGTGTTCTTTAATATAGCAACCTCTTGACTCTCCCTTGCAAAAATTGGACAACCTCCTACACTGAACAACCTCATGCTCCCTTACCCTGAATTTCAATACCTTTTGGCCTTCTCCTGTGCCAAGTTCAGACACCTTCAGATTCCCCAGGCTGAGCCTGGACAAACTCATTTCCCCTCAAATTAAAGCCCAGAGCCCCTTCAGTCTTGCACCCCACCACGTTAAGCCTGAGCAACCTCGTGATCCTATACATTTAAGCCCAGACAAGCTTCTACAGTCCCTCTTGTCTAACCCTGGGCAATCTCATTTCCCCATAATCCCAGGTGCCCTCTTGCCTTGCACTGAGCCAGGATAACCACATGACTCATATAATTGAGGAACAAATATTTTACTGCTTCTTACCCCCACTCAGTTTTATCTTATCCCTGCCCTGTGCCTGTACCACCTCCTGGCCCTGTTAGGGCCATCTCCCAGCTGCCCCCCAACCAAGGCTCCGAGCTGTCCCTGCTCACCCTTTTCCCCCGGAAGGACTTGGAAGAGCTGGTAGTCACGGGCCCAGAACTGGGCCACATTGTGCTTCTGCAAGGCTCTCTGCACCACACTGGGGACCTTGTCCTGACTCGTGAGCTGGGGAAAGAAAGCGGGAGGTCAGATGTGACCGTCTGAGCCCCAAAGGCAGGGCTGCCCTCAGCAGGTCCCTGGCCCCGTTCCTCACCAGAATGCTCCGATACAGGTTCCCATGGTCATTGTCGATGCTGACTCGGATGACCCGGGCCTCTGAGCCCTGCTGCCCCACGTGGGGGATTCCAGGACAGCTCAGGGTCAAAGCCAGGGGCAGCTGTAAGCAGTGGGGGATGGGAGCTGAGCAGTGGGAGAACATTAGGCCCCTTCCTTATTAATGCATTCAACACATGCCCCTACACACCCAAAGCCAGGGGACACACAATTAGGGCACATACACACAAGTCCACATCTGTGCAATCCCATCACATACAAACCTTCATTTCCTGTTACACACATTTACACGATTGATAAACACACACCCATGTTCAGACACAAAATATCCTATGTACACAGAACAGGGAATACATACATATGCTCACAGTTGCTGCACACATATAAGTCCATATCCATGAACAGCCAGCACATGGGCCTGTGGATATGGTTGATATTCATGCCCAGATTTCCGCTTCAGGAATGCAAATTCCTGGAGACACACCAGTTCTAACAAAACGTGGGATTGCACCATGGGCGAGCAGACACACAGGTCCAGATTTTAGCACAAGCCAGATGGAGGGACAATTTCTCAATCAGGGCCATGAAAATGTACATGGTCCCTTGGACAGACACCTCCAGTGCTGAGCCAAGCATGAGTACAATCTCGTATGTTGGCCTCAAATCACACACGCGCGCACACACACACACACAGCCCTGGGTGCCCACAGTCCCAAATGCACACACAGGCAGAACTGGTACCTTGGTGCTGGAGCCTTGGGGCCCTGGAGAGGCTGGGGGACTTCCAGGAGGGGGGTCCCTCATTCTAGGACTGGATGGGGGAGACCCTGGGGACAGACTGGGAGAGACACAGAGCCTGAGGTGGTGTGGCTACCCCGACCTCTGACCCTGCATCTCCAATTCCTTCACTAAACAGGATGCTCACCTGGAGGTGGGGGATGAGGGGTCCCCAGGACTCCCACCAGGAGAGGAGCCTCTCTCTCTGGACAGCTTCCTGAGGATGGGACAGGGGATGAGGATGAGGCCAAACTCAGAGCCAGAAGCAGCCCCCTGTCTCTGCCCATATCACCCCACCCACATTCCCAAGACTCACGCACTGAGACGCTTGGTGAGGCTGATTCGTCGCCGCACACGTGGGGAGCTGGGACAGGAGGCGGCTGGTGGTTCAATGACACGGGAGACACGGTAGCTGAGGGGTCAAGGTGCAGATGGGGGCATTGGGAGACGAGAGTTAGAATCAGTTGGGAGCTGGGTTTGGACATTGTGGGGAACAGCCAAGTACTTAGCACCAAATACCAGGGTCAGAGTAGTAAATGGGGTCATAAAGAAACTGGGTCTTATTCGGAATGAGATGGGATGGCTTGGCTGGCAGGTCACACAGGGATTCACAGGTGGGACTGAGGAGTCAAATTGGGGCAAGAATAGAATTCAAGGTCAGGTAATCAATCACAGGAGTCATGGATTCCCCAGAATGAAGGAAATAATTGGGATAGTTGAGTTGGACGGTCAAATATACATCAAAGTCAGAGTCAATTACTCAAAATTGCGGGTCTGATTGGGCTCGGAGTCAGATGGGGGTCATGAATGGGATCTCGGGTCAGATAAAGTCAGAGGAGGGAAGAAAACAGAAGGGATGGTTGAGTTGAAGTCAGAAAGTCAGATAGAGTCAAATTTAAGGTTGGAGGTCATTTGGGGCCCTCAATTGGGCTGTAGATAATGCAAGGACACAGGTTGGGGGTCAAGGCTCAGGAGGCGGGTGGCCTTAGAAGGATGTGGAGAGGTGTACAAGGTAAGCAAATCAGGGTCAGTCGAGCTGGGGCTGGGCCAGGCCACAGGGTGGTCACCTCTGCTCCTCACTGAGCTGGCGCTGGGCTCGCAAGGCAGCCAGGATGGGCCGGCAGGGGCTCAGGCAGTAGCTCCGACAGCGCTTCTGCATCTGCTGGATTCGGGCCAGGATCTCCCACTCCTGAGGGTATGGTTTCTGAGACCTCATCCCTGCCCTGACCCCACCCTGGCCCCTCCCACACCCGCCCCAGCGCCCACTCACCTTCCTCCTCTTCTCAAAGTTGATGAGATCCCCCTGGGGGAAAACTTTGTCTGAATTGGAGTCTCCAGGATTAAGGACTGATGGAGGGTCAAGGTCAGGGTTGGGATGTCAGGAGCCCTACAGCACTAAGGGAGCTGGGGTTGGGTTTGCAGGCAGGGTCAAAGGTGGGATGTCAGGAGCCCACTGTGCTGAGGGCAAGTGGTACTGGGGTCAAGGGTCAGGAGTCAGACCTCTAGCATGTCCGGCAGGGCTGTGTCCAGCATAACCAGGTCCGTGAGAAAGGTGCCAAGGTAGGGAACCGGGCCTGGGGGCAGTTTCTGTGGCCCCCAGAGCTCCAGTCACTCTCCACCATCACAGACCCCATCACGCTCCATCCCCTTCCATGAGGGTCCTGCTTGTCCCCCACCCCAAACTACCACCACTCACTGAAGGCAGGCTCCCTGGGGGCGTATTCTCCTCTTGGGGTCCCTCAGTGGCCTCCTCCTGTGGGCAGGAGAAGAACTGAGATCTGGGGTCTCTTGGACCTCTCCTTCAGGGAAGAAGCCTCAATACACACCCATTTTGCTTTTATTTTTTTTTATTTTTAAATATATGTTTATTAATTTCAAAGAGGATGGGGGGGTGAGGGGGGGGGGGGAGAAACATCAAGAATCATTGATTGGCTGCCTCCTGCATGCCCCACACTGGGGACCGAGCCCACAACCCTGGCATAAGCCCTGACCTGGAATTGAGCCGTGACCTCCTGGCTCATAGGTAGATGCTCAACCCCTGAGCCATGCCGGCCAGGCCCATTTTGCAATTACAAACCAGTTGCAAAGGTCACGCTCCAAGGAAAGTGAACAGGGGGAGGGAGGAAGGGAGCAGATTAGTGGCAGGGGGTAGGCCCCACTGAGGATGACCCGAGGTGGGGCTTGAGGGTGCCATGGCCCCCGAGGACAGCCTCAGCACAGGTGAGAATCTTTGTCCCAGGTCTGAGGGACCAGGCCCTCAGGCAATCCCCTGGGAATGCCCTGAACTTGCCTTCACGGCATCGTTCTGCCTGGTTAATTACATCATTGCGGGGGCAGCTATCATTGCCCTGTGGGCCCCCCCTGTCTGGGGCCTGATTCCCACCCACCCTCACCCCCAGGGCAGGAGCTGTGTCTCTCTAGTTCCTGGCCAAGCCTCCTGGCATAGTGCCTAGTACACAGTAGGTGCTTAACGCAGAGTTCCTGTTGCTTGAGATATTCATTCACTCACAGATATTAATTGAGAGCCTGCTCTGGGCCAGGCACTGCTCTGGCTCCTGGGGTAGCAGTAGTGAGTAAAACATACAAAAACACGCCTCACGGAGCAGACATCAGGGAGGAAGAGAGAGCAACAACCAAACTTAACATGTAATTAAGGATACTCAGAGATAAGAAACGAACAATAGAGCCCAGCCCCATGGCTCAATGGTTGAGCAGTGACCTATGAACCAGGAGGTCACAGTTCAATTCCTGGTCAGGGCACATGCCCGGGTTGGGGGGCTTGATCCCCAGTGAGGGGCCTGCAGGACGCAGCCAATTGATGATTTTCTCTCTCATCATTGATGTTTCTATCTCTCTCTCCCGCTCCCTTCCTCTTGGAAATCAACAAAATTATATTCTTTTTTAAAAAGAATGAGATGTGGGGGGCACAGGGAGGGTATCTCGGAGGGAACATCTGGGTAGGGACCTGCAGGAGGTGAATGTGAGGACTGTCCCATCTTTTCTGGACTCACCCTAACAACCTAACTGCATTTAGAACCTCGATCTTGCCTACAGTAAGTCTGATCTGTGGGCACACGTTTGCTAGTTTTGCTTATTAAAGTCAATTTTTTTTTTCACTCTTCGCTGTGATTCTAGCCTTGAGTGACCTTTTCCTTGTAACTTCTGGTATTTGTTGAATGAATAAATAAGGCGGTTAGCAAGTGTGAACTATCATGAGGGCAGCAGAGGCAGTAAAAACTCGGGCTGCCCACACACAAGGACAAGGTCATTTCTGGGGTGCAGGGAAGGACGCTGAACGTTAGGACAAGGACAGCCTGTGCCTTGCCTGCCCCAGGTCCCGGGGCAGGCCTCTGTACCTGGGAAAGAATCTCTCTGCTGCTGAGATGGTTGTTCTCATCTGAGAAAATCTGCGAAAGTTTCCTGAACGTGGATAACGGTTCCCTGTGGGGGACAGGAGAGGGTCAGGGCTGGGAGGGTCAGGGCTGGGAGGGTAGGGAGGTCTCGCCCAAGCCTCTCTCCCCATCCTTGCTCACCTGCTCACAGCGCCCCAGCTGCTCTTGAGCCGATATATGGGGTTAGACTGCAGGGCGGACAGGATGGCGCGCAGGGAGGAGAAGTTCCGCAGTTCCCTGCAGCGCTGGGGGGGCGAGGGGGGGGCGCCGCTCAGACCCCAAGCCTGAGCAGCTATAATCCGCCTCCGATGGTCTCCTGACTTCTCACCCCAGGTCCGACCTCTACGACTGGCCCCACATCGGACAGGCAGGCTGCCAGGACCGTCTCCCTCTCCGGAGTCCCTCCGTCTCCCCACCTGCTGCCCGGCCCCTCCCCCTGCAGCCCCTACTTCTGACCTTGGCTTCTGTCTCGAGCTCTAACTTCTCTGTGGGCACTAGAGGCGCCCGCGGCATCTCTCCGGAGCCCAGACCCCTAATCTGGGAACCCAAGTCTCAGGCCAGGTTCAACCTTTCCACTCCCTCTTCTGGCCACGCGCCTTCCCTCTCCAGGGCCCTCATTTCTGTCTCTTCCTCTCTGACCAGAGGTTCCTGCCCCGCCCCTACCTAGTCTTTATCGGGACCCCTGTCCCCTTCTCTGGGCTTTGGTCCCTCCTCCAGTCCTGTACCCGCCCGGTCACACCCATCCCATCCACTTATCCTAAGGCCTACCCCGCTTCTCGGCGACCCCGGCCCCAGCCTGGCACAGCCTTGTCCTCGGCTTTTCCCTTGGCACCTTCCAGCTTCAATGCTGTCCACACCCCCAGACCCCAGGCTTGAGCCTTCCGCCCATGCCAGCCTCTCTTAGGTACCTGGGCCCCGCCCCCGAACAGGCACCTGGGCAATGCGGATCCACTTTTCCAGCCGCTGCGCCCTCTGCGGGGCAGCCAGGCCTGGCGCCCCGAGCACAGAGCCCAGCACGCAGCCGGTCACCAGGTTGAACTGAGTCACAGTGGCGCGCACAGTTGGGGCGATGCCGGCGGCCCCTGGCCGGTCCCGTTGGGACCACACGGAGCCCAGGCACTCGCAGGGCCGCACGCGGGAGAAGAGTTCCTGAAAGGGGGTGGGGGTAGGATCTGTCCTCAGCCGGACCTGCCCCTTCTCCCCACCCCCACGGCGCCCCTCCTGCATCCTCACCACGTCCATCAGAGTCAGCTGCTCAGCCACTTGGTCTACACTGAAGTCCAGCAGCTCAGGGCCTTCTTGCACCAGCCCTTCCTCCTCTTCCAAGTAGCCTTCGGGGGAGTCTGGGCTGGGGGTCCGGGCAGTCCCAGGAGGCCCTAAGGGAACATTAGAGCGGGTTAAAACTCTCCAGGGTGAATGCCGGACTGGCTGTGGGACCCAGGGCAAGTCCCTAAGCGTTTCTGAGCCTCACTGTCCTCATCTGGGAAATGGAGACCTCCCTGAATGTCTGTAAGGACTTGAAGCAACAGTAACGTTCACTGAGCACGTAGTGTGGTTTAACCCGGTAATTTAGCACACTTACTAGTGAGCCAGGTACTACCTATTACCCACCTTCCTGGGGCAGGGAGGAGCAATTTGCCTTAAGTCAGTTCGGTAAATGACAGGGCAGGGATTTGAAGCCAGGTGCTCAAAGACTAGCGTAGAAAATAGAGCTTTGTGACTTTATTAAGAAAAAATCAGCCCTGGCCGGTTTGGCTCAGTGGATAGAGTGTTGGTCTGCGGACTCAAGGGTCCCAGGTTCGATTCCAGTCAAGGGCATGTGCCTTGGTTGTGGGCACATCCCCAGTGGGGAGTGTGCGGGAGGCAGCTGATCCATGTTTCTCTCTCATCAAGGTTTCTGACTCTCTACTTCTCTCCCTTCCTCTCTGTAGAAGTCAATAAAATATATTTAAAAATATATTTTAAATAAAGAAAAAATCATATATATATATATATATTCCTTTCAGAGAGGAAGGGAGGAGAGCATCATTGATCGGCTGCCTTCTGCAGGCCCCACATTGGGGCTGAGCCCTCAACCTGGGCATGTGCCCTGACCAGGAATCCAACCATGACCTCCTGCTTCCTAGGCTGAAGCTCACACCAGCAGGGCTTGCCCTTTTCTTTTGGTGAGAGATGGTATAACTTGGTGGTTGGGGAAGGTTATTGTCAGAAAATGCCAAGTTCAAATTCAAACTTGTCCACTGGGCTTGCTGTGGGAACTAAAACAAGCCTTTAAACTTCTCTGCGCTTTCTTTTCTTCATCTGCATTTCTTTTTATTTGACCCCCCCCCTCCCACATTTCTTTTTAAAAAAATCAAATGAGACCACGCATACCGGGCTGCTATAAAGTACAGGGGACACCTTAGGAGCTGGACTCTCGCTGCAGGTGGAGAACTGTGCCACCCAGCCTCCAAATGTCCCTCCGAGGCATTGCTGTCCTTGTTTCTTTTGCTTGTTTTTCTTTTTTGTCTATTCTACGTTTTCTTTTTGTCCATGTGTGTCCTTGAAAACCCTGTTTATAGTAATCTGCACCTTGCACCCAACTATCTTGCTCATAAACACTAATTATTTTGGCTCCAGGAATGCAAGGACTGTGAAAGCCCTAACTTTGTTTTGTTTGGAAATTGCAAGTGTTGCTCAGCATTTTGGGAAATGATGTCACAACATCTATGCTACTGCGCCCGCGTGGCCAGTGCACTCTCCCGCATTAGCAGGTGTTTCTGCCTCACGTTCACCATGATCTTACGACCGGCGAGATTCCAACAGGACCTCTAGTGAGGCATGCCCAAGCACCAGCACAGCAATGAGCATAGTTCCTTGTGCAAATTGCGTTCGTTTTCTTTTTCCTTGGTATTACAGTTACAACATCATATTATTATTTTAAGATTATCTGAATAAGTCTGCTTACTTGTCTTTCATTTCAAATAAAGACAGGTGGCATTGCAAAATATTAGTTTAAAGAGTGGCATTGGGCCCTAACTGGTTTGGCTTAGTGGATAGAGCATCGGCCTGTGGACTAAAGGGTCCAAGGTTTGATTCTGGACAAGGGCATGTACCTTGGTTGCGGGCACATCCCCAGTAGGAGGTGTGCAGGAGGCAGCTGTTCAATGTTTCTCTCTCAGTGATGTTCCTAACTCTATCCCTCTTCCCGCCTCTTTGTAAAAAAAAATCAATAAAATATATGTTTTTTAAGAAGTGGCATTGGGCCTGACTGGCATGGCTCAGTGGTTGAGCATCGACTTATGAACCAGGAGGTCATGTTTTGATTCCTGGTCAGGGCACATGCCTGGGTTTCCGGCTCACTCTGGCCGGGCTACATTTTTTTTAAAAGTGGCATTGGGCCCTAGCTGGTTTGTTTCAGTGGATAGAGCATTGGCCTGTGGACTGAAGGGTCCCAGGATCGACTCCAGTCAAGAACACATGCCCAGGTTTCAGGCTCGATTCCCAGTAACGGGCGTGCAGGAGGCAACCGATCAATGATTCTCTCTCATCATTGATGTTTCTATCTCTCTCTCCCTCTCTCTTCCTCTCTGAAATCAATACATACACACACACACACACACACACACACACACACATATAAAAGCAAGAGTATGTATGTATATATATTTTAAGTGGCATTGGGAAAAAAATTGCACCTATATCTAATCAAACCTTCAGATCTTATAGCAAATATGGGGGATAGAGAAACATACCACATGCCACCATGAGAAAGCAAACAGGCAAATGCAGAAGAATGTGAGACACTGCTCAGGACAAATGACCCATTTTTTTCCTATTGTCATTACATGAAAGGCAAAGGGGACTGTCATAGACTAAAAGAGACCCAAGAAACACAACTGAATGCCTTAAATGGATCTTTGGGTTTTAAAGAAACAACTGTAAAAAAGACAATGTAGGGACAAATACGGGGATTTGACTAGAGACTGGCCATGTTTTGATATTAAGTAATTATTGCTGATTTTGTTGGAAATGATTGTGGGCATGAAGATTATATATTTTTTATTTTTGTTAATCCTCACCTGAGGATATTTCTTCCATTGATTTTTAAAGAGAGAATGGAAGGGAGGGGGAGAGACAGAGAGAGAGACACATCAATGCGAGAGAGACACATCGACCAGTCAACTCCCACAGGAGCCTCAACTCCTGACCCCCAATTCCCGACCTGGTTGGGGATTGAGCCTGCAACTGAGGCAATTGCCCTTGACTAGAATCAAACCCAGGACCCCTCAGTCCGAGGGCTGACACTCTATCAATTGAGCCAAACTGGCTAAGGCAGCTGGTGAAATCTTGACAGCGGAGGAAGAAAAACACTTAATAACCAGAAGATGGAAGAATAAGATATACAGGGTATGGCAAAAGTAGGCTTACAGCTGTTCATATGGAAAATAATACAATAATTAATAACACAAGAATAAACTCCATGTTTCATGAACTCACAGCTATAAACCTACTTTTGCCCAGCCCTGTATATAAATCACTGAGTGTTTCATCAGGTGGGAGAAGTGGCTGCTACTTTGTAAAGAGGAGAGAAATGCAGCCATTACCTGCGGATTACAGGATGGGGATTAGGGATACAGATGCTTTCGTGACAGGGCTCAGATGGAACACAGATGGGTGAAAGATGATACTTTATAAGCAGGATATATAATTATTCAGTCAACAAATCTGCATTGTTCCTGCCCCTGGGGACAGAGGTGGGCACAAAACCAATGAGCACTATGCAGGAAAATAAGGCAGGTTCAAAGGGCACAGCGTGGGAGAATAAATTTGTTGGGAGGGGTTCAGAGAAGGCATGTCTGGAAAGGTGACAACTGAACAAAGACTTGAATGAAGTCTATGGATCTTTTTCCCTCCTGTCCCCCAAAGCTCTCTACATCAGAAGTTGGTAGATTTTTCTATAAAAGACCAGACAGTTTGCTGACCCCTACTATACAAGAAAATATCAGTATGGCTTCTTATACATATTTCATTACAAGTGGTACATTCTAATAAGAATCATTGATAACAATAATAATGAAAGTATTACTCTTTGCCAAGCCCTTGTTGTTTGTATGTTTACTTGTCTACTGATTGTCTTCCCCAGGGAACTGAGAGCTGCTGTCCACTGTTATGTGCATAGAGGCCAGTGGCTAAATATCAGCTAAATGAATGAAGAGGCAATCAGGTAAGTTCTGTGATCGCCCCCGTTTCACAGGTAGGGAAACTGAGGTTCATAGAAGTGAAGTGACTTATCCAAGGTCACACAGTCAGCAAATGGCAGGACTGGGATTTGAATCCAGATTTCTGTGGCTCCTAAGGTAAGTAGTAATGGAATGATTTGTAGTTAAAATGCAGGGCATTCTGAACCAATGATGGAGCATCTTTGTAGTTAGGATAGAAGTGGGAGGGAGCTGCTAGATAAGTGCCAGTAGGTTAGACAAAGGGTATTTTCCTCATTTTATAGGTTAGAAAACTAAAGCTCAGACAAGATTAAGAACCTTGTTTAGCCCAGCCAGTGTGGCTCAGAGGTTGAGCATCAACCCATGAACCAAGAGTTCACAGTTGATTCCAGGCCAGTACACACACCCAGGTTGTGCCCAGGTTGTGGGCTCAATCCCCAGTAGGGGTGTGCAGGAGGCAGCCAACCGATGATTCTATCTCTCTATCCCTCTCCCTTCCCCTCTCTCTAAAAATCAATAAAAACATATTTTTTAAAAATAAAGAAAAAAAGCTTGGCTGGTGTTTCTCAGTGGTTGAGTGTCAACCTATGAACCAGGAGGTCATGGTTTGATTCCCAGTCAGGGCACATGCCTGGGTTGTGGGCTGAATCCCCAGTGGGGGGCATGCAGGAGGCAGCTGATCAATGATTCTCTCTCTTCCTCTCCCTTCCTCTCTGAAATCAATCCTACATAATAAAAGGGTAATATGCAAATAGACCAAACGGGGACAACTGGTTGTGCAGGAGCTGCCCCCTGGTGGTCAGTGCACTCCCACCGCTCAGCCAGAAGCCAGATGGGGGCGGACCAGCGGAGCAGCCCGCCTCCCCAGCAGCGCTAAGGATGTCCAACTGTGGCTTAGGCCTGCTTGTGGGCCTAAGGGGTCAGTTGGACATCCCCCGAGGGCTCCGGGACTGCGAAAGGGGGCAGGCCGGGCTAAGGGAGCCCTCCCCCCTTGCCCAAGTGCATGAATGTTGTGCACCGGGCCTCTAGAAAAAATATATTCTTTAAATAAAGAAAAAGAACCTTGCCTAAGATCTGTAGCTCCCTGAGGGGAGGAGCCCCCTGGGGGAGGTATGAATCAGGAAAGGCCTGCTCAGGACACTATCATTGCCCCAAACCCCTCACCTGCGGAAGCCTGGGGCTGCTCCTCCTCGTCCTGCTCTTGCTCAGCCTCCTCCAGGAAGTCTCTCAGCAGCTTCTCTGCTTCCAGGGCCTCAGCCCCCAGTGGGGCAGCCCAGCCCAGAAAGGTTCGGACTCTGCCCAGGTCCGAGTGGGCAGGGGGGTCCCAGAAGTCCTGAGGGTGGTCCCGCAGCCAGGAGCCCAGCACAGACACCACAGCCCTGGCCAGAGGGGCAAGGCCTCAGAGGCCAGCTGGGAGCTCTGCAGCCCCCACACCTCAGTCCGTCCTTTGACCTCTAGGACCTTTCACAGCTACCCACGTGGGAAACCAACCTCAGGTTCTTGTTGAAGCTCAGATCTTGTCCCTCTGTCTTCTTGATCTCTACCCTGGAAGGAGCCCCCCAGTCAGGTGAAGAAGGGTGTCCGGGAGAGGGGGGATGCTTAGGAGAAGGGTTCTGAGGTGGGGGGATTTCCTGATTCTAAACCCGAGGGAGGGCCCAGTGAGGGTCTGGGGTGGGAACGTGGAGGTTTCCCCATTGGTACTGACCAGGGGGGCAGGGGCGGCGGAGGTGGTGGCAGGAGAAGGCCCAAAACCCGAGCGGTGGGCACAAAGGCCTGGTGGGTGGCCAGGAAGGCAGGGACGAAGCCCGGGTCCTGCTCACGGTCCACAGACACCAGCTCCCGCACCAGCCGCTCCAGGTGCGCCGCCCTTAACATCCGCACCTTGCTGGTGCGGTAATGGAGGAAGGTGCTGGCATGGGGGCCGGGGGTCTGCGAGGCAGAGGGGTGATGATGCCTCAGAGTGGCAGCCCCTGGAGCACCCCTTTTCCAGCCACACCCGTTGCTAGCAGGGTTCTTGCATCTGACCCCGCCCACTCCTCGGAATCTGGCCCCCAGAGTTACCCTGCACCTCACACAAATGACCTGGACTCCGCTGGCCGCCCCGGCCCTGCCCGCTGCCCCGCCCCTAGGCTGCTCTCAGCTCTCCAGCTCCGCTTCACTGGCCGTCCCGGTCCCTGCCCTCCGCCCCACCCGCGTTCACCCGGCTGCTCCTAGAGACCAGCCCTCCCTCTCCAGCTCCGCCGCACTAACCCGGCTTACCTGGCCGCTGCCCGCAGGTCCCGCTCACGAAGCGGTCCGACCTGGCTCACCTCACTCATCTACCCACTCACCTGGCCGCCCACCCTACCTGGCCGCCCAGGCCCCGCCCGCCCCTGGGCCCCAGCGGGGCTCTCCACTCCACCCGCCCGCCCCGGCCTCACCTGCCCCGCCCCGCCCTCCAGTCCCCGCTCACCTGGCCGTCGCCGGGCCCTTCCCTCGGGCTCAGGCGCTGACTGCGCTGCCGCCGTAGGGAGACGCTGTACACCGCTCCGTCCTCGGTCTCCTCGCCCCAGTCCTGCAGCGGCGCCTGGGCGCGGGAGGGGGGCTCAGGGCGCGCGGGAGGTCGGTCCCGGCCGGGCCCCCCTCTCCCGCTGGGGCTAGGCCGGGCCTCGCCGGAGTGTGTGTAACTCGGGCTGGGCAAGTCCCCCGGCGCTGCGAGCACCCCGCTCCCGGCCCTGGGAGGATGGGGTGGCCTGTGGGGGCGCCTCGGAGCCCAGCCTCCATCCCTCCGAGGAGCCACTTCACTGAGCCGGGGGACGCGAGGCCGGAGGTAGGGAATCTCGAGCGAGTCCGAGGGTCCGGCTCGCCGAGAGAGAGGGTCCTGGGCACCGGCTCCTGGAGCCCGCATCGGGGGTCGCCAGGAATGGGGGTCCCGGGGCCCCTGGTCCCCTTACCAGGGCGAGCTCCTTCCCTGCCGTCCGCAGCATGGCCCGCGCCCGTCCGCTCCGCAGCGCGGCTGAGTGAGGCGGAAGGGCCGCCGGCGGCGGGCAGCGGCGGGGCACTTGGGGGCCGCGGGGCGGGGCGGACGGGCCGCGCGGGGGCGGGGCGGGAAGGGGCGGGGGACCCACGGCTCTCGGATGCCCCCAGCGGGACCCCAGCACCCATCCAGACCCGCGGGTGAGGCCCCGGTCCCCCTACAGGTGTGTGTGAACCTGTGCCCAGGGAAAGGCCCCTCTCCAGGGAGGCCCCTGGCGTGCGCCCTGGGGTGCGGGACTCCGGACGGCCAAGCGGGCGAGGGGCTGTGTGCCCGGCGGGGGGTCCTCCCGGTGTGGGCCAATCTCTGGGCCACTGTGTTCCCCGCTGGTGGGAGGGGCAGAGCCTGTGGCCCCGAGGTTGAGGAGCGGTGTCTTCGGGGAGGTGCAGGGTCAAGGAGAGGCGAGTACCAGGAGGCTGGTCGGTGACCTTTATTTTGTGATTCCGAGGCCAGCGCGGCCGCCTGGGGATATTTATTCCGGGCGCCGATGGCCGGCTCGCTCCCGGTCGGGCCGCTCGGCCCTTGAGCGGCCCCGAGGGCCGGTGGCTGAGCCCAGAGGGCTTGGGAGCTCCGCGGGGCCGGGAGAGGCCAGGTGGGTACGAGGGCGAGTCTAGGACCTCCGAGAGCGGTTGCGCTTCTTGCTGCGAAAATCGATTAATTTCTGGGAGCGGATCTTGAGCTCCGTACGAGAAACCAGGTCGTTGTTATCGTCCTCGGTCTCCTCTTCGTCTGGGGGGCGGGAGAGGGGTCCAGGTTCCCAGCCCTGCTCAGATTTCCCTACCCAGCCTTTTAGACCCCACCTCCCCTCCCACAGCCCGTTGCTCTGTTGGGTCCCCGGGCCCCCTCACCCGCCCCCCCCCCTTTTTCCCCGCCCGTACTGACCAAAGAACTTGTCCTTGGGAATGGCAAGGGGGAAGGTGATGCGGGTGTTGTACGCCGGCAGCTTTCCCTCCAGGTTGGAGTAGAACTGGGGAGGAGGGGGGCGGGAGAGAAGACTGTGAGTGGGGCAGGGGCTACCGGGATATCCTGTTACCCCTCCCTCCCACTCCATCCCAAGATATACCCTGGTTCCGTACAGCCCCTCTGCCAACTCCTGTTTAACTTTACTCGGGCCCAGCTGTGGCCTTCCTTCTCAGCATGCACCCTGATGCCGTCCCACCTCCTGTCCTCCCGCCAGGCCCGCCCCTGGTCCCTGGGGCCCCGCCCCTTGGCGTCTCGAGGCTCCACCCCTGATGCCCACCCCACCCCACTCTGCCCTCTGACCTCCCAGTCCCATTCCTGGCCAGCGGCCTTCTCCCGGGTCTCCCTGGGGTTGCCGCGGCTCCCCGAAGTGCACCCCCTCCCTGGGTACCTCGCGATTCGCGATGTGGCGCAGCATCTCCGGAATGTCCTGTCTGTCTAACTGCGCCTGCAGCGCCAGCAGCTTCTCCTCCACCAGGCCCAGCAGCTTGGGCAGGTAGTCGCTGGCCTTGGGATCCAGCTCTTTCATAGCGGAGCCCCCGGCCTCCTGCGGCGGGGGAGGAGCTGTGTCAGTTCGGAGGGGTCGGGCCTCGGGCAGATTCCACCCGGAAAGGGCTTTTGCTTCCAGGGGTCAAGCCTTTGAAGGTGAGGGGCCACCCACAGGGGTGGTGCTATCATCTGTAGGGCCGGGCTGCCGCTGTCTAGGGCCTTGGAACTTCAGACGCTGGACAAGGGGTGGGGGAGGTCTTTTTTTGAGGGGAGAGGAAAATAACCAGAGAGAAGCCATTGCAGGGATGACCTGAAGCAATGGCACTCTGCTGCAGACAAGGGGGGGCTTCTCCTGTCTCGGGGTGCTCCAGTATTGCAGCTGGGTCGCTGAGGTTTTGGGTTGGGGGACAAAGTGGGACTTTCCTCTGGGGGTGCGTCTTGAGGCAGCACAGCGTCTCTGAAGTCTTGGGCCACTTAGGAGTAAGGGGGTTACCCCAGGAACATGGGGTAAGGACTCCCTTCTAAGTGGCCTTCTGATGTCCTGGATGAGGCATGGAGGGGGGGTTCCTATCAATGGGGCTATGGGGCGGACCCCCCACCTGAGGGGCTAAGTCCTGGGTGGTTCTGGGTAGTTCTTCCTCAGAGCCCTGGCTGCCCATTGGGAGGTGGTTCAGCTTGCCCGCCAGGTGCTCCAGGCCCTCCCTCAGGATTTGCATCGCCCATATGGCCTGCTTCAGCTCGGCCTGGGCCTTGGCCTTCCGCTGCTGCTCTGCATTGAGGCTACTCTGCAACACGGCCTGCAGCCTCTGTTCACTGCAGAGAATGGAGAGAGAGCTGGGGGAGTGCAGAGGACCCCGGGCCCTCACCCTCTCCCTCCGGCACTGGGACCTCACCTCACTAGCATGGCCTCCCCTGAGTACTTGTGGTCTTCGAGCTCCTGCTGCAGCTGCTCCTTCTCTTGCTTCAGTTTCAGCAGCAGCTCTATGTTCTCATTCTTGAGCATCTCCAACTGCGTGAAGGTGTCGCTCTGCGCCAGGAACCGCCGCACCACCGCCTAGGGCCCACCCAACCCCAGTCAGAGCAGGGGCCTGGACAGGGCCAGCTGCCACCCTCCTCCTTAAGAAGAGCAGGTGGCTGAGCTGACAGCTTCTGCACAGTGATGCATAGGGACTCTGAATAGGACTCAGGGCTGCCTCACAGGTGGGTAGCCTGGGACAAATAATATTTGCTGAGCCCTTCCCTCTCTATATCAGGAATTTGAATCAGCCAAAAATCAGCATGTGAGGCAGGGTAGCAGTGACCATAACTTCTTTCCAAAATCAAGGTGCCAGCAACATTCTGGGGAGTGGGGGGGAATCTCGCCCAATCCCATGAGGAAATACTGGCCCGCTGTGGGAGCAATCCTGCCACCAGGCCAATTTCTGAAAAGGAACTGGACACAGTGCCTCATATGACACCATAGAGCCAAGTCCTGGAACCCTTGGGGGTCATCCCATGGGAAGAATGGAGGGTTGGGGAGTGCCCAAAGTGGGGGAAACAGACTGGGGTCCAGCAGGATCACTGTTTGCCAGCAGGGAACATAGAGTCTTAGAAAATTTCAAGCAAGACATTGCAAAAAGGGGGACCAGGGCAGGGCAGGGGGACCTAGGGTGGCACTGGGCAGTTTGCTGGGCCCTAGACCGTGTTACAGGTGATGGAGACACAGGAGAGACAAAACTCCCAGCTTTCACAGGGCCTCCAGGCCAAAGAAGTCAGTGTCAAAGGTGTAAGACTGAACAGAAGGAGAGGAAATGTGAGTACAGATGGTGTGCATGGTTCTGTTGTAAGGGGCAGCAGAGAAATGGAGCGGTAGCTGAAGGGTTGTCTTTTAAGGGAGCACGTTTGTGTGCTGAGGAGTTGATCCACGGCACAGGGCTGCGGGCAGCACTCACATGCGTTTCGGCCACGCCAGTGGCGTCCTTGACCTTGCCGAAGAGCATCTCCAACTGGTACATGCTCCAGCGCAGCTGCAGATCCTCCTCCTTGGCCTTCCGGTTGTCCTGGATCGTATCTTCGGACTGCAGCAGCACATGCTCTCGATGGGTCTGCTCCAGGTTGAGGTCAGGTCCAGGGTCAGGTTGTGGACAAGGGCTTAGGACAGAGGCCAAGAAAGGGTATCTGGACAGGGGTCAGGGAATAGGTGGGGTCCAGTCTGTGGTCCCGGGAAAAGGCTTAGGTCAGGTAAGGGCAGCCAAGCAGGGATCAGGAGTGCGGGACAGGGCCTTAGTCCTGGCACCCCCGGGTGCACCCACCTTGCGCTCCATGCGTTCGTTCTGCAGTTTCTTCTCGTCTGCGAGTTTCTTGAACTCGGTTACATAGTGCTCGCGGTTCTTGCGTTCTCGGAACACAGTCTCCTCCAGATACTGCAGCTGATTCTGGAGGGCAGGCAGGGGGACAGCAGGACCAGTTGGCATCTACCATGGCTCAGGGTCAGAGCCACAGGCCCAACTGGGCCAGGTTGCAGGGTCCTGAGAGACAAATAGGAGTGGCTCTGGGACAGCTGCGGTTCAGATGCTGGGGCCAGGAGACCATGGTGTCTGGGTAGGATTCCCAGGGACCAGTGAGCTGGCACCTTGGCAGTGTTCTGGGTGTTGAGTGCCTCCTGGTTCACCACGCGCATCTCCTCCAGTTCCTGTTTTGTCTTCACCACCTCACTCTCCATGGAGTCCAGACGGTTCTCGAAGTGAAGGCTCTCTTCCTGGGGTGTGAGGAGTGGGGCAGGCCTGTAACCACTGTCCTGGGCCAGGCTGGCCCTCCCACTTGCCTCCCCGTCCCCAGCCATTCTGGTCCCTACCTGTAGATAGGCCTTGAGCTGCAGGTACACATTGGTGATGTGTTCCGCCTCCTCCGCCTTCATCCGAGCCTTCTCGAGACGGTTCTCCAGGTTCCGCAAGGTCTAGAGGGAAACAAGGCTGGGCTGAGTCCCCTCCACCCTTAGTTCCTCTTCCTCCCTAGATCAAGAGCCCCTTTTTACCTGTCCACCTCCCAGCCCTCCACACCTCACCGGCCGCACCTTAGCCATCTCAGTGTTGCTATCTTGCACCTCTTCCATCTCCAGCTCACGTAGGCTGTGCTGCAGCTGGAGCTCCTCCAGCCACTTCTGCCGCAATCCCATCTGGTGCCGCAGACCATTCCGTTGCTTCACCTTCTCACTCAGCCGGTGGTCCAGGAGCTCCAGGGCCTGCTGGAGGGAGGGGAGAGAGAGCAGGGGTCTGAACCCCGCCAGGTCCTTCCTGCAGAGCTACCTTTTTCCATGTTTTGGTTCCCATCTATCTCTCGTCTCTGAACAGCGTCTGACCCTCCTCCTGCAGGTTTTCTATTTTGGTGGCTTCCAGAAGCCCATTCCCTGGTTTTCCACCCACCTCCCCGTCCTCTGCCTTTGGAGAGACAGCCCCAGGCTCTTCTCTCCTTTGTCTACACCCACCCCCATCATGATCTCTTGTCCAGTCTCAGGGCTTTAAAGGTCACCTGTACACTGAAGACACCCAAATTTAGCCTTCCCCGGACAGTCAGGCTCATGTGTCCACATCTACACTGCCTTCCAGATGTGTCCACAGGCACCTCACACCATTGTGACCAATTTGAGCACTTGATCTTTCTCCAAACCTGCCCTTCTGTCTTCCCATCTCTGCTCATGCTCGCTCTCCTTCCTTCCAAGTGCTCAAGTCCAAAACTGAAAACTGTCACCCCACTTCTTTTTCTCTTCCATCTACATACAAGTTGTTAGCAGTCATCTGTTCTATTTCCAAGGTTGCCCCCAAGATTCTTTCTTCCTGTCTACAGCTTTCACCCTAGTGCATCCAACACCATCTTTCACCAAAATGACTTCCTCCTGGCTTCCGCTCTCGCTCTCTCTCAGTCATTTCCCACTTACCTGAGCCTTAGCATATAAAATCCGCTCTCTTCATCATGGCCTGCTGCAAGATTCGGCTGCTGGTGACTTCCCTGACCCCGCTCCTACCAGGCTCCCCTCCCTCCCTCCCATCTAGCCACACTGGCCTCCAACACTTCACACTTGTTCCTACCCCAGGGACTTGGCATTTGTTCCCTCTGCCTGGGGCATTCCCCTCCCTCCCCCCGGACCCTACCCCCAGATCATCTCCTGCCTGGCCCATTTTCAGCTCAAGCATCACATCGGAAAGAGAGGGGTCTTTGCTGACTCCCACCCCACAGTCAAAAGTGCAAATTCCTGTCCCAGTGAGGACTTGGTCTGGTTTTTTTTCACTGCACGATCAACAATACCTAATACCATGCCAGGCACATGGCTGACATGTGATAAAAATTAATTGTGTGAATACATGAGTGGCGGATGGTAGGGAGAAAGGACTAGAGGGGGAGGGGGAGAAGGGAGGGAGTCCTGTGGGGAGGGGACCCAGGCTGGAAATGAAGGAGATTGTCAGTGGAGTAGGGCTGGGGCAAACCTGTCCTGTCCTGTTCTTCAGGTATGGCTTCTCTGACTTCCAGTCCTGAATCACTGCCTGGACCACTTTCTCTTCTCCCTGCAAGGAGAGGACCCAGTCACCACTTACCCAGGCCACCTCTACCTGAGGCAGCGCCTGTGCTGGGAGTGCTGGTGCTGCCCCTGGAACCTCTTCGCCCACTGCTGCACCCTCACCTGGAGCAGGTCCCTCAGCTGTAGCTGCAGCACCCTGTTATCCTCATGTAGCTGGTTCATGGTTTCCTGATTCTTCTTGATGTTCCACTGGGTGCTCTCATAAAAGGCCTTCCGATCACTCTCTGGGGTCAAGTGATGTGGGCAGGTACAAGCAGAGCATCATGGGGGTGGGAAAGGCTTCCCAGAGGATAGCCTTTTTGCAGTCATCAATTTAATATTATAATAATACTTTGCTTGGAGCATTTATTATGTGTTGGATGCTGAACTAAGAACTTTCCAGGTATAAAATACAGTATGCCAATAGGTGCATATCCACATCATACCCATTTTATAGATGAGAAGACTGAGGCTCAGGCTTATTAGATTGTTCAAGGTCACAAACAGTCTGACTCTTGACCTTCAACCACTCTGCAAGATTTCCCCTATTAATAATAAAACAATAATGGTTTACACCAGGATTTCCCAACCTCAGCATGACTGATACTTGGGATGTACAGTTATTTACTGTGGTTAGTTGCTCTCTGCATTTTGGGATGTTGAGCAGCATTCCCGACCTCCACCCTCTAGATACCAACAGCACCCTCCCACCCCTAATAAAGTGACAACTAAAAATGTCTTTAGCTCTGGCCAGTTAGCTTAGTTGGTTAGAGCATTGTCCTAATACACCACGGTTGTGGGTTCGATCCTCGGTCAGGGCACATCCAAGAATCAACCAACAAATGTATAAATAAGTGGAACAACAAATCGGTGTGATATCTCTCTCTCTCTCAGTAAATAATTAATTATAAAAGCCTCCAGACTTTGCCAAATGTCCCCTGGGGAGCAAAATGGACCTCTTCCATTGAGAACCACTGGTTTGCAACTTATAGTGTGTTACTATGTGCCACTGCTCTAAGCACTTAACACATTTCAACTACCTATGGTGTTGTACTATTATCCCCATTTTACAGATGGAGAAACTGAGAGCAATTAGGTTACTCTTAGTGCCCAAGATCAAACCATTAGTATATGCAGAGCCAGGGTTTGAGCCCAGAATGTCTGTCCCTAGGATCTATGTTTTTCACCACTCCACACATGATAGCTGAAATTACACAAAAGTATGAAATACAATCCAGTTGACTCCCGAGTCCAGGAAAAGCTTTTGCTTTTGTTAATCTTCACCCAAGGAAATTTTTTCCATTGATTTTTAGAGAGAGTGGAAAGGAGGGGGAGAGGCAGACAAAGAGAGAAACATGTGAGAGAGACACATCAATTGGTTACCTCCCCCAAATGCCCCGACCCAGGCTGGGGATCCAGCCTGCAACTGAGGTACATGCTCTTGACCTGAATCAAACCCCGGACCCATCAGTCGGAGGGCCAATGCTCTATCCACTGAGCCAACCAGCCAGGGCCAGGAAGTTTTATGAGATGAGTTTTTACCGCCAGCACTGATCACCTGGATGAATGCTGTGAAGCACCCTTGCCACACCATGCCTGGTCAGAGGGCTGGGTGGACACTGCTGACTAGGGGCCATTTGATGCCCTTTGGAGCCCTCT
This sequence comes from Myotis myotis, assembly GCF_014108235.1. Taxonomy (NCBI): domain Eukaryota; kingdom Metazoa; phylum Chordata; class Mammalia; order Chiroptera; family Vespertilionidae; genus Myotis; species Myotis myotis. Next base: position 85,369,735 of record NW_023416368.1, read on the forward strand.
TACCTAATGCTTGTATCTTCTTTTGTATCTCAGCCATCTGCATTTGGAGAGCGACCTTCCCGGGGCTGGCATAGATGGGTCCCTTGGAATGGACTGGAGGCCAGGCCTGCCCCGCGACCTTGCCTCTAGGGCGGCTTTTGGCCTGATCTTGACTGCGCTTGGACTTGGAAGAAGTCGGAATCTGGTCCTGAGAAGGCACCGTGGCACTGGTGGCGGCCATCCAGCACAGGGGAGACGTCATGATTGGGTTGGGGACAAAGGCTCCAGGGGGCTGGGGGGGCGCCGGGGAGTCGCCTCTGTCCGGGATCCGTCGGTTCGGGTTTCTGTGGCTGAAAAAGCACTTTCCTACCGTTTGGCTGGGCCGAGCAGCATCTCCGGATTGCTAGGTAACCTCCTCCCCGCTTTCCTATGCGCTCCCATGGAAACCGTCGGCGTTCGGCACCACTGCTCTCATTGGCTGGTGCTGCGGAGGGGCGGGCCCAACAGGGGGCGGAGCAGAGTCGCGCCGCTACACGGTGGGGGAGGGTTCTTTGGAGTCACGTGTTCGTCTTTTTTTTCCTCCTCCCACCCCAAACCCACCGGGTGTTCGCGCGTTTTTCAGGCACTTTCTTTTGCGATCGCAGAACCCGCCACTCCCAAGATGGAGGCACCTTGCGCCGCCATTAAGCGCAAACCTTCAGAACTCTAAGGCTTCGTAGTCCTATCCAAGATGGCCGTCCGGGTTCCGGCATCTCACGTGCCACTCCCAACATGGCGTCTCCGAGCCGCCGTCCTGGCGCTCAGCGTGTCACAGGAAGTGACGCATCCACACACTTCCGCTTTTTTTCTGCTGGAAGAACTGTGGGCTGCTGGGCCGGGGGGGCGCGGTAAATACTGACCTTTGCCCTTGCTTCGTGTAAGTGATGCATTAGCGGGCCGGTGGGAACCCCCATTTCCTGTTGAGGTACCTGAGGGTGTGCGTCGGCCGAGGGGGAGGCTCTTCACTCCTTCGGCCTATTGGCGGGAATTGGTTGGCTCGCTCTCCCCCCCTGGGGAGCGGAGGTTTCGAGATCCCACCATTGAGACAGGCCAGGTTGGAAAGGTAACGTCCGATATCTTTTCCCATGAGCCCCCATTGCCCGGAAGCGATGGAGGAATCCAATTGGCTGGAGGGAGCCCTCGGCCGCTGACCGGCAGCTCCCTCCTTGCAGCGCGTCTCCCCGCAGCCGGCTTCCTCCCCCGAGCCCGTTTCCGGCCCGCGAGCCTCTAGCGAGATGTTGCTGCTGGTGCTGCTGCTCCCCGCGTGCTGGGCCGTGGAGGTCCGGCGGCCTCGGGGCGTCTCCCTCACCAGTGAGTCCGCCGCCGCGTGGGGGGTCGGGTTGGAGGGGCCGCTGTGGCTCCTCGGGGAGGCACAGCCTTTGGCCTCCGTGTCCCTGCCTCTGGGTGGGGAAGGTGGCAGCGCTCAGCAATGGATGGAAGCAGAGGTGCCCTTAGGTTGGGGGGCCTCTTCCTGCGCTGGGCTGAGTCTCTTGCTCCCCCCCCCCGCCAGACCATCACTTCTACGATGAGTCCAAGCCTTTCACTTGCCTGGACGGCTCGGTCACCATCCCTTTTGATCAGGTCAACGATGACTACTGTGACTGCAAGGACGGCTCGGATGAGCCGGGTGAGTGTTTCCCCATCCATCCATCCATCCATCCACCATCCATCCATTCATTGCACAGGTATTGAGCGCCAGGGCAGTGCCAGGCCCTGTGTGGTGACTAGGACAGGACTGCTCCCTGTTGACTTAATGGGGAAAGCAGGCACAGAAGCAAGTGGTCGTTGGTTTGGTGCTGAGAGCCACAGGCATGGTGGGAGCTCAGAGAGGCCCCCACCCGACCTGAGGGCTCGGCGGTGGCCTCCTGCAGCACCTGTGGGTGACAGGGACAGGTGAGGGCGGGGCCTGTGGGCGACAGGGACAGGTGAGGGCGGGGGAGGGGGAGTTGGTGGGCCTGTTCCGAGGGTCTTGGTGAAGAGAGTCAGGAGGGGGCCTGGGAGAATTTCGTCCCAGACCCTGAGTGTGCAGCTGTCTCTCTTCCCCTTACCCGGCACTGGTCTCCTTGTGCTCTGTGTGTGCGTGTGTGTCGGGGCTTCTGTCGGGTGGATGTGAAGGGGTCAGGCCTGCGCACTCGGAAAATGCCCCTCCCTCTTCCCTCGTCCCCAAGGCACGGCTGCCTGCCCTAACGGCAGCTTCCACTGCACCAACACTGGCTACAAGCCTCTGTACATCTCCTCCAGATGGGTCAACGATGGAGTTTGTGGTAAGTGAGATCCCGCTGGCGTTGGGGAAGGGCGGGGGGGGGGGGGGGAGGAGGAGACACTGCTACGCCTGACGGTGCCCCCTCCTCTGCCCTAAGACTGCTGCGACGGGACGGACGAGTACAATAGTGGGGTCGTCTGTGAGAACACCTGCAGGTACGGGGGCGCCCCCCCCAACCCCCAGACCTTGCCTTGCCCTGCCGGTGAATCAGGCCCCCTCTCTTTTCTGTGTTTGAGCATCGAGCGCTCGGTCTGTGCCTTGTGAAGGCTCCCTCTGGCCGGGAAGCAGGGGCAGTCATGTGCATGTTCAACAGGTCAAAAAGCTCAAGTTTAGAAGGAGAATGACTTCTTCAGGGTCACGTAGCTAGGAGATGGCAGAGCTGCTACTCGAACCCAGGACAGCCTGACTTGAGACTCCATGCTTTTCATTGCTGCACTGGAGCAGGACCTGGAAACTGAAGTGGCAGGCAGGTCACTGAATGCCAGAAGCAGGCTGAGCATAAGGCGGCAGGAGTGGTGGGGACGGTGGCATCTAAAGGGGCAGCTGCCCTCGACTCCTGTCAGTGAGGGCAGGTGATAAGGGCCTGATTGGTTTTTCAACGAAACCGAATGTTTATGTGTGTGAACTCTTCTGATTGAAGGTCTTTTATGTAAGCAGAGGGTTGATCACACACCATGCTTACAGCCAGACTTTCCGGGAGCCTGTGATTCTGTGCTTTTCTCCAACTTCCAGCCTCACGTCCCAGCATTCCCTACTCCCTTTCCTGACCCTGAGGTGGGCGAACCCTGTCCACTGTCTCCTCCCAAGGACAAGGACTTGGGGCTCCGAGGCCAAGAGCGTCTGGGAGATGGAGGAGGAGGGTTCGCTCTCTTGTCTTTCCCAATATGGTGGCGACAGGTGGGGTTGAGCCCAGTTGGAAGAGCAGATCTGATGGGTCCTAAGTGCCCCCTGGTGGTGCCTGTGTGTCCCCTCTCGCCAGGGAGAAGGGCCGCAAGGAGAGAGAGACGCTGCAGCAGATGGCAGAGGTCACCCGCGAGGGCTTCCGCCTGAAGAAGATCCTCATCGAGGACTGGAAGAAGGCCCGGGAAGAGAAGCAGGTGAGGGGGGGGCCCCGGGGCTGACCAGAGGCCGGGGGGCATGGTGTCCGAGGCCAGTTCCTGTCTGCACCTTCGTTTTCTCGTTTGTCCACTTGGCGTGAAGCTGTTGGTTAGGTCGTTACCAGGTCCACCGTGGTGAGCACAGGCGTGGAGCGTCAGGTGGCAGCCTGAGGGGGGCTGGCGGAGTTCGCTGCCCCCCGGAACAGGAGGGGTGCCTCTGCACCCGGGTCTGTGGGTCTGTCGTCTGTAAGATGGGGCTGATGACTGTGTGACTGGGGAGGACTCAAGACGGTGTCAATCAGCCGCAGCTGGGCTGGTTCAGTAGGGTGTGTGCTTTGGGGGCCGGAGGAGGGTGTACCCCCAAGTGTGTGTCTCCCTCCCCTGCCTTCCATTCCCTTGGCTGTTTGATGGGTCAGAGTTCTCAGCACTGCTTCTGGGCTCCTCTTCGGCCCACTGAGCAAGGGTTCCAGCCCAGGGAAGGTTCCAGGTCTTTCTCCCCCATCCCCAGGGCCTGGCTACGGAGGACCCTGGAGCCATAGCTCCGTCCTAAGCTCGGGGTCGGGGGGAACTATGGTGAGGGTGTGTCCAGGCGACCTGTGCCCTCGTGGCGAGTTGGGAGGGTCAGAGCAGCAGTCCACGCTGAGGTGCCCGCCGAGGTCTCGGGAGACAGTGGTGCTGTGGGCACTCGGGCCACGACCCTGCAGCTTGGGACCCTGTTCCTAGGCTGGAGCCCGTCCCGCACTCAGTCCTTCTTGAAATATCCACAGAGGCCCAGGTGTGCTGGGCACTGGGCATGCGGCTGGAAGCTCACCAGGAACTGCCTCAAGGGTGCATTGTCCAGTGGGAGGGACAGACGGACAGAACATGGTGCCCAGGGTTGCTGGGCAAAAAGAAGACACTCTTGCCCTAACCGGTTTGGCTCAGCGGACAGAGCGTCGGCCTGCGGACTCAAGGATCCCAGGTTCGATTCCAGTCAAGGGCATGTGCCTTGGTTTCGGGCACATCCCCAGTGGGGAGTGTGCAGGAGGCAGCTGATCGATGTTTCTCTGTCATTGATGTTTCTAACTCTCTATCCCTCTCCCTTCCTCTCTGAAAGAAAACAATAAAACATTAAAAAAAAAAAAAAAAAAAAGAAGACACTCTTGCCTGGTCCCTGGTCTTCACGGCAGGAAGCAGGGAGACTTCCTGGAGGATGAGGTCTCCAAGCTGAAATCTGTAGGGGGTTCAGGGCAGCCAGGTAGCGTGCTCCAGATGGAAGGGACGCACGTGTGAAGAACGAGGCAGAGAGCATTTCTGGTCTGAATGTTGGTTGTTGAGACAGTTGGAGCCTAGAGTTTAAAATTGCCCGGCTGGTGTGGCTCAGTGGTTGAGCGTTGACCTATGAACCGGGAGGTCATGGTTCAGTTCCCGGTCAGGGAACGTGCCCGGTTGCCAGCTCAATCCCCAGTGAGGGGCGTGCAGGAGGCAGCCAATTGATGATTCTCTCTCATCATTGATATTTCTCTCTCCCTTCCTCTCTGGAATCAATAAGAAATATGTATATTTAGAATAGCAATAGGGCCCTGGCCACTGTTCCCACTGGTCAGAGCGTTGGCTCATGCAACGAAGTGTTATGGATCCGATTCCTGGGTTGTGGGTTTGATTCCCAGCTGCAGTCAGGACGCGTGCGGGAGGCAACCAGTTGCAGTGTCTCTCTTACTTCGACGTTTCTCTCTCTCTCCTTCCCTCTCTTTCACTGGCTCTAAAAATCAATGGGAAAAACATCCTTGGGTGAGGATTAACCAAAAAATAAAATTAAAAAAAGGTAGCATTGGGGCAGGTGGAGCTGGAGAGGCAGCCGGGGCCTGGTCACATGGGGCCTCGAAGCTGCATTAAGGTGAGTGGGCTGCTGGGAACCACAGCAGGCGGGGCACCCAGGAGGGTGTGAGTTTTGGAAAGATCCTGCAGTTGCCCCTGGAGTAGAGGCGGGGAGGTCGAAGTCTGTGAGGAAGAAGGTAGAACAGAAGGAAGAGCTGGCCCCTTGCCTTCTCCCCATCCAGCAAAAGCTCACTGAGCTACAGACCGGAAAGAAGTCCCTGGAGGACCAGGTGGAGATGCTGCGGACGGTGAAGGAGGAGGCTGAGAAGCCAGAGAAGGAGGCCAAAGACCAGCACCAGAAGCTGTGGGAAGGTATGTCACGGGGTGGCCAGGACGAGCCGGGCCCGGGAGACTGGCTCCTCGTCCGTTTGTCTGTTTTTCCTGCTGACTTTCTTGATCACGGTGCCTCGGTTCCCCACGTGCCTAGTTATCTTCGACTGTGTGTTGGCCACCGTACTTGACAGTCATTTACAGGAATAATTTGTAGCCCAGGATGAGGAGTCCTTCTCCAGATAGAAGGGACTTTTCTTCCTGCCAGCCACGTGGGTTCCCAAATCCAGATTCAGGCTGGAGCTCAGATCTGAGCGAAGGCTGGGTGATTTCCCATCCAGCCTCGCCCCCCCGAGTGGGCAGCCCCATGGCGGCCACAGTGGCGTGTCTGCTATTATTCTCCCCACCTTGGACTGTGATTTCCATCTCCTTGGCCCCACAAGTTCTCATCAAGACAGACACATCCAGAATTGGCAAGTCCTTTAGGGCGAAGTCAGCCTCCGCATCTCACCCTTCCAAGTGCTTCGTTGCCCTGGCAGTTCCTCCTGGCTTGGTTGGTTTTAAGATGTTTCTATGCTGTGTTCAGCATTTTCTTGCCATTGGCAGGTCATGTCACCCTTCCGGGAAATTGGAAGCCTTGGTCCTTGTTCTCAGTCAGCTCCATGGGGGACACACCGTGGAAGCAGCATAGGAGGGGGCGGTGGGACAGACTAGTCAAAGGACAGAGCACTGCTGCGAGGTTCGGAGGTGCGGCTCCAGCTGTTCGTACGCTGGTAGCCAGGAACTGGCAGCCCCCAAGCTGTTGATGTCCTCCATCTCCCTGGGCATCTGCTGCATTCTTCCTTCCCCCTCTCTCAACCCTGATTTGTCATAATCAATAATTCAGTAGAGTGCCAGGCACAGCCCAGGTGCCAGCAGCGCCGCATTGAACAAGATGGAGGAGCCGCTGCCTGCAGGGGAGCAGGTGCAGAGGCCCGAGTGAGCGTGTCTGGTTTTTAAGGAGCAGCAGGCAGCCATGTGGCAGGAGGGAGAGATAGGGCGGGGACTGATGGGGCGGCCGTACAGGGCCTGAGGGACCGGGGAGAGGACTCGGGCTTTTACCCCAAGTGAGGTGGGAGCCAGGAAATCGGGGCAGCGCCTACAGAGGCCCCTGCCCGAGTCCCAGGGGCTTGTTGGGTGGAGACGCCTGCAGGGACTCCTCCTCCTTCTCTCCTCAGTGGAGGCGTGTCCCCATGCTCTGGCCTCCAGTCATCTCCTCTCCTGGGTGGTCTTTGGCTGACACCTTCCCTCTGCTTAGAAATACGCCCAGACCTCTACTGCCCAAGCCCCTTCCCCTCCAGTGCCGGGAAGCCAGGCGGCCTCTCCCGCCCCGAGTGAACCTGGCTTCCTTACTCTGTCCTGGCTTTCCTGTTCCTTAAGTCTGTGCACTCTTCCTCCCCCTCCTCCCTGGCAGCCTCTGCTCCAGATGATGGTTTTCCTGCTTTTTCCTGGCGGCCCACACGCTCCTGCTCAGTGGGCCCAAGACCTGGTGCCTCTTCGGGGCTGGGACCCTGACCTCTGGCTTCTTCTCTCTTTGGTTCCCCAACCACAAACCCAGCTGTACCGGATGTAACTGCCCCTAGATGTCTCGGCCCCCAGACTCCCAGGTCACCACCCTTGCCTGGTCACACTCCCACCCCAGCCTCCATTCCCCACCCTCCATGTCGGAGAGAGAGCTTGGTGGCGTGCTTGGGTCTCTGTCGCGGGGGCCTCCCAGACATGGCAAACCTGTGGCCTGGTCCCCAGCCGCCCCTCACGTGGTCTCTGCAGCCCCTGCTTGTTTAGATCCGCATCCCAGGGCTGTCCTGGGCTGCCCCCCACAGTGGCCTGGCTCGGCCCCAGGGCCCAGCATCGGGCCAGGCACACAGTCAGCTGCGTGGGGTGTGGGGGAGGGCAGGTTTCGGGGTGGGGGGAGCCAGTGGGCAGAGTGGAGGGTGACAGCTGGCCCGTCCACAGAGCAGCAGGCCGCCTCCAAGGCCCAGCGGGAGCAGGAGCTGGCGGCCGGTGCCTTCCAGGAGCTGGACGACAACATGGACGGGGTGTGAGTGTCCCCGCCTGCCCCGGCCTGGGTCCCTCCCTCCCACCTGCCCTAGAAACCAGGCAGCCCCCCACCTCCTGGCCATGGGCCTGAGCTGGTCCCAGGCTCTCTCTGAATGAGCCCTCACTGACTTCCCAAGGAGCTGAGTGAGGTGATGAGCGATCCCACTATTTCCAGGTCTCCTCTGTGGTCAAAGGCAGACCCTTTGGACCCCGGCTGTGCCCTTGACCCCAGGCTAATGGCTTAGTGGAGGGTGGGCTGCCGGGAACCGGGAGGCTGGGCAGGCGCCCTGGTGAGGACAGGGGAGCAGAGTGGGCGGGTGAGCCCTTCCCTGGTTGGTAGTAGTGACGTGACTGTGGGGGCAGACTGGCCATAGTGGGTGTGGGCCCCTCGGGGTGAGGGCCCTGGGCGGAGGGCAGGTGGATGTGCTGGTGCTGAGGGTGGAAGGAATGGATGTTGCTGGTGGTGAGGAGAGGGTCTCGGGAGACCCGGGTCCAGGTGTCTTCATCCCATCTCTGTCTCTGTCCCTCCTCGGAGCCTCTTCAACGTTGTAGAGACTTAAGGAAGGGATGGGACGCAGGGGAGATCCCAGGGGTGGGGGCTGGAGGGGTCCCCACCCTAGAGCTCACCTCCAGCTTCCTGCTGCTCACCGGCGGTCTCTGCCTGCACCCCTGCAGGGTCTCGGTGGCCGAGCTGCAGACCCACCCAGAGCTGGACACAGATGGGGACGGGGTGCTATCCGAAGGAGAAGCCCAGGTACCCCCCTGCCCCCTGGCCTGGGACTCCTGGAGGGGATCGCCTCACGTGACGTGAGGGCCAGGGGCGGGGGCCAGGCTGGCTGTGGGCTGCTCCCACGGAAAGCTGCCCCCTGGCGCCAGGCCAAGACTGCGGGCACCTGGCCTCGGGTGGGAGCCAGGAAGGCAGCCGCCAGCGTCACTTCTCCCTGCCCTTTGGAGCCTGGGTCACGTGGGTGCCACCGGGTGTCCTGTTAGGTCAGAGCCAGCTTTTCCTCCACGTGGTCCCACTGGCTCCAAGTGTGTACCCAGTGTGCGCTCCTCACGTTCATGCTCTTGGCTCTGCACAGTGTGGACCCTGCTCCTCCGCCCTCTGTCCACCTCTGTCCCTGCTGGGTCCCTCTGTCCCTCCTCGGCCTCGGCTCTCCCTCTGAGGCCTGGCCCTCCTCCCTCCCGAGTCCAGTAGGTACCCCTGGCCCTCCCCTGGTGATGGGTTCCTCTTCCCACCGGCCTGCGCTGCCCCCTTCTGGTGGCTGCACTGCACTCATCCTGGCCCAGGCCTGGCCTTGGCAGTCAGTTCGCCCGCCCCTGGCACTGCAGCCCGAGGTCCCCCTTTATAAGTGGCTGGGGCACAGGAGGGGCTCTGGAGGCCCCCATCTTGATGCCACCTCAACGCACGCACACAGACCCTGCTCGGGGGAGACTCGCAGATGGACCCTACCTCCTTCCACGACCGCGTCTGGGCTGCCATCAGGGACAAGTACCGGTCTGAGGTCAGTGGGGGAGGGGATGCAGTCCTGCCCTCGCCCTCCCTCCCCAGCCCCCTGATGCCTCACAAAGGAACTGCCTCCAGTTCTGGCACTGGGCCACCTTGGCCAGCTGGCCACCCAACCCCCTCCCAGCTGTCTGTTCCTCCCTCCAGGCCCCTTAGGAGGGGGAGGCACTGAAGCCACCCTTGGGGCCATGGTGTGAGTGTGGACCCTGCCCCGGGGGATGGAGGGAGAACCCCAGTCCATAGCACCAAGCACCGTGCACACCCACCAGGTTCTACCCACCACTCCACCAGCGCCTTCGGTGCCTGACCTCACGGAGCCCAAGGAGGAGCAGCCCCCGGTACCCTCACAGCCCACGGAGGAGGAGGAGGAGGAGGAGGAGGAGGAGGGAGAAGGAGAGACGGAGGAGGAGGAGGAAGAGGAGGAGGAGGATTTCCAGGTGCAGGGGGAGCAGCCCAAGGTGTGTGTGTCGGGGAGAAGGGGTGGGGGCTGGAGGCAGGGCCACTCGCTGACCCTGCCCCTTCCCCAGGAGGCCCCACCCCCACTCGCGCCCCCCCAGCCAGCCAGCCCCACGGAGGACAAAATGCCGCCCTATGATGAGCAGACGCAGGCCTTGATTGACGGTGAGTGCTCACTGGGCCTGGGCGGGAGGGGATGCTGCCCATACCTGTTCCCCTTGCCTTCACCTGTAGACACCCAAGAACCAGGCCTGGAGGGGGCATCTGGGGCCTGGGGAGGCCAGTACCACCCCGGCCAGCCCCAGGGCCTCCCTGCCTCCTCACCGGGTGCTGCTTACTTGTGCCACCCTCATGGGTGGGGAGCCGTTGGCGCCCCAGGAGCCCTGGCCATGATCCCTTGGGAGCCACCAGCCTGGGCGCGGGGTGGGGTCTGCAGCTGGCGAGACCCGCAGGGCCTTCCTGGTGCGGTCTTCCCCAGAGCAGGCCTGGGGGCGGGGCAGCGGGCGTGTCCAGCCACCACACCCCCTCTTCCTGGATTTGGGCAGGGGCCCCTGACCTTACCCCCTCTGCCCCCCCAGCTGCCCAGGAGGCCCGCAACAAGTTTGAGGAGGCCGAGCGGTCCTTGAGGGACATGGAGGAGGCCATCAGGTATGAGCGCGGGCTGGCTCCCCAGAGGTGGTGACGACAGGTGGTTGCCGAGGCAACTGCTGCTACCAGGCTGCTTGGCTCCTGAGGGGGGTCCCCAGGTGGCAGGGAGCCGGAGCCCAGCCCACACAGCCCTCCACTCATCATGGGGCGCCCAGCGCGGTCCTGAGTCGGTGTGGACACTGCTGCCCCTCGCCACGTGGCCTTCCCTTGCAGGAACCTGGAGCAGGAGATTTCCTTTGACTTCGGCCCCAGCGGGGAGTTTGCCTACCTGTACAAGCAGTGCTACGAACTCACCACCAATGAGTGCGTCCCCCTTCCACCCCCAGGGCGGGCGGGCGGGCGGGCGGGCGGGTGGACTTGGAGGGTCTGAGCCTGAGCAAGGCCACGGGGGTGCACACCCTCCCCCACCCCGTGTGTGGGGGTGTCGGGGGGCTGGGGTCCTGTGTGCCCCACCCACCAGTCTTGTCCTATATGACAGGTATGTCTACCGACTCTGTCCCTTCAAGCATGTCTCACAACAACCCAAGCTTGGCGGCGGCTCTCCCACCAACCTCGGGTGAGTGGGCTTAGGCTGAACTCCCTCCCCCTTGGCACCCCCAAACCCTAGCCAGCCCACCCTCAGCACCCACTCTCCACAGCACCTGGGGCTCGTGGGCTGGCCCTGAACACGACAAGTTCAGCTCCATGAAGTACGAACAGGGCACTGGCTGCTGGCAGGGCCCCAACCGCTCCACCACTGTGAGTGGGTGGGGGAAGGTGGGAGATGGGGTGGGCGGTGTGGGGGACCCAGGCCTGGCTGAGCCCACCCGAGCCCCACCTGCCCGCCCCCCCAGGTGCGCCTGTTGTGTGGGAAGGAGACGATGGTGACCAGCACCACGGAGCCCAGTCGCTGCGAGTACCTCATGGAGCTGATGACGCCTGCTGCCTGCCAAGAGCCACCCCCCGAGCCACCTGCAGACAGCGACCACGATGAGCTCTAGCCCTGCCCCGCCAAGGTGGACGGGGGCGTGGGTCTGCCCGCCTGGCCGGGGGGGGGGGGGTGCAGTTGGTCTAAGGAAGACAGATCTGGGTTGGCACCACCTCTGCCCACTTGTGTTCCATCGTCTCTTTCTCTGGCCCCAGAACCTCAAGGCATGGAACGAGCCTCAGTGGTGCCACCTACCCGCCCATCTGGACGAAGGCCTGCCCCTCTGAGTCTCCTTGCCCTCCCACAGGCAGGAACCGTTCGGGCCCCCCCCCCCGCCCTGCTCTTGGGGGGTCAGGCTGGGCAGAGCATTTGCCCAGGCCTCAGTGGGCCTCCAAAATGGACTAAAGGAGTGCACCCTCCCCAGGCCATAGCCTGGTGACTCACTGCCTCCCCCCTCCTTCCCCTCTCCCCTCTCCCCCTCCCCCGCCCTCCGCCCCCCCCTGTTCCCACTCCCCACCCCCGTGCCCCTGCCCATGGTGTCTGCCTCCCCTGCTGGTGGGGACTGAATAGACTGTGACCTTGAACAATAAATGATTCCCCAACCCATGTGTGTCTCCTTTGCTTGGCTGGGCCAAGGGTGGGCACAGGGCAGAAGGCAGGGGCCACAGCTGTCTGCAGACCCATCAGGCTGGCTCCACGGGTGAGATGACCAAACCTGAGATGCACAGACAGCAAAATCGGGCACCGAGGGACAGATGGACCGTGGGCCGTGTCCGTCGCATTTCTCCCGGAGCCGTCGCCCGCCCTCCAGAGTGTGTCTGCTGTGGGTCAGCCAAGGAGCTGAGATGAGACCCAGGCGCCCAGCCAGGGCCAACGGCACACAACACTCCCGCCCACTGGCACACAGACACCCAGCCAAGGCTGTAAGATTCTGAACTTTTATTTTCTGGCATGAAAAGTACAAATAATTAAACAATTCCATGTAAAAGTCTGTTACCGCGGCCAGGCCTGTAATCCGGTAATAAATAGTCTAAATGCAACGCAAAGTGTTTTTTTGTCTTTTTTTTTTTTTTTTTTTTGCAGTTCTTTATCATCTCCAACATACGGACTGTCATGATGTGAAACCTTCCGAATAAATAACAGGATGAAGGGAGGGCTTGCGGGGCTGAGCCCCTCCCCAAGGGCCCTGCCCCTGCCCCCCAGGGACATGGAAGACCCCAGGCTCCTCCCCTGGGCCAGCTTCCTGGTAGGGGCTGGCTGGGCTGAGTTCTGTGTTTTAGAAAAAGAAGTGCACTCCCAGTCTGGGGGTAGCAGGGGCCTAGGCCTCAGTGTGGGGGGTTTGTGTGGGGAGGTGCCCTCTCCAGAACCCAGCACCCCCAGGTGGGGGACAAACCCAGCCCTTATTGCTCACGGATGCCCCCGGCACGCTGCCCACGTGTGCACACGTGTCCCTGCGTGCAGGGAGGGCAGAGGGGAGAAAGCCCCAAGAAACAGAGGGAGAGGGAGGGACCCGCGGGGGGCCTGCCCTGCTGGAGGGGAGCAGGGAGATCAGGACTTAAAACCACAAGAATAAATAGGTTCGTGTATCAAGAACAAGCTAGGGTTTTCACCAGCTAAATAGGACTGAAAAAATTCTCAAGACGAGCAAAAAGAATCCCATTGAGACCGGACGTCGCTGGCCAAGTGGGGGCCGCCCCGGAGAGCGCACACGCCCCACCGCTGCCACCGCTGCCGTTACTGTTATTAATAATTATTACTTTAATGATTCCACTTCCCCTTTATAAATAAATTAGGCATAACCACGTCTCAGCAAAACTTAAAGAAACAAAGAACATCGTGGTTCCTTTAAACTTGCAAACTGGATGAAGGAACAGAAACATACACAAATGTCCTTACAGGGCAACAAGAATAAATAGTTAACATAGCAATAAGTTAAAACTACAAGAAGCTAAATTCGGCAAAAAAGTACAAGAAAGTTAACTGGTGCCAGTTTATGTCTTTTTTTTTTTTTTTCTTTTTTTAAAATCTCTTCAGTGTTTTTTTTCTTCTTTTTTTTTTGTTTTTTGTTTTTCTCTTCTGTTTGTATTTTTTTGTTGCTTTTTAAATTTTTTCTTTTTGTTCCTTGCAGCAGAAGCTCCACAGACGTTTAATAACAAACACCAGGGAGGGTGGGGAGAGAGAGCTGGGCAGTCAGATGGGGCCATGGCCAGACACCAAAGCAGGACACCGGAGAAAGGTCAACTGAATCTAAAATCGGGGTTTGCAATTTTCAGTTCTGACTGGGCCCACTGCGAGGCGTGGGGGCTGCAGGGGCTCCCAGGGGCTCCCGCCTTGGGCTTCTGTTGGAATTTTTTGTTACAAAGAATGAAAACTAGGGGGATGGAAAGTCCAGACAGAAGCCAGGGCTGGGGCTTGGGATGGGAGCTGTGTCCACTGCCCTCACTCATCGGAAAGATGGAAAACCCCAACAAATTAAAAGGGGTGACGAGTGGGTGGGGAGGAAAAGCGGGGCTGGGCCCCTGGGCCTGACGGGGAGGCCCTCGGTCGGGGGAGGCTCGGGGCCTGGCCTCGCCCTCGGCCTCATGGGCCAGGGCCTGGGCCGGGGGGAGGCTCAGCCCCAGAGACGGCTCAGCCCCAGGGACAAGGGGTCCTTTGGCCTCAATTATTGGGGGGTGCTGCCTCCAGCCCACCATGATGCCAAAAGTGAACGAGGTATCGTGTGTCTGGATGCAGGATGCTGTGTGCACGCCTGTGTTCACGGGCGGCACGGACCACTGATGAGCCGGAGAGAGCTCTGCAGAGACCCTGGGGCAGGGGCGAGCGGGGCTGGGTGCCGGGAGGGCTGGGCGCCCGGGTCCGAGGGAACTGTGGGCGTGTCTGTGTGTTCCTGGGTGTTATGTCTGCGACTGGGTGTCTGGATTTGTGTCTCCAAATGTATGTCTCCACTTTCACGTATTCACGTGAGCGCAGGGAAATATTTGCACGTCCGCTGTCCACATTCACCTCTGTCCACGTCTGCCTGTGATACGTTTGTCCACGTCCGTGTCTGATCGCTCCACGTTCACAGGGCTCCCACTCCGGTCTCTGTGCGTCTCCGTGTCTGAGTCGGCCAGTTCCTGTGTGTCAGGGTTGTCTTGCGTCTGTTAGTGCTGTGTGTTCCTGTGGGGCGTGTGTCTCTGTGTGGCCCCTGGGCCCCGGCCCCAAGCCCTGCTTCCCGTCTTTGCCCCAGTTGGTAAACATAACCTGTCAAAATATTTTCTTTTTTTTTTTTTTTGGTCTTTTTTTGTGTGTTTTTTTTTTCAAGTTCAAGAATCCCCAGTAAAAATTCTCCACGAGGTCTTTTTCCCCTTTTTACAAAAATAGAGTTTTTCTCCCCCTCCCACCCACCCCCCTTTTTTTTCCATTTTGTTTGTTTCCAGCCCCTCACCCTGCTCCTCACAATGCACCGAGGGGGCCAGGATGCCCACACCCCTCATGTTTCGCTTTGTTGGGGATTTTTAAACCTGTCTCCTCCCCGCCTCAGGCTCACCTCAGCGTGGGGAGGCCTGGAGGGCAGGCACCCAGCACCCGCCCAAACCATCCTGTGCAGCTGGCTGGCGGTTGGGTGGGGGCACATCTCTGCTTTCTTTTCAGCCGAAAAAAGAAACAAAAACCATCTCCATGAACAAAACCAAGACGAGAGAGTGAACAGCCCAGCCTGGGGTAGGGGCAGGAGGACGGGGTGGGGGACCCCAGGCACCCCCCATTCCCTGCAGACCCTCCCAGCCCGAGTGCTCACCCTGAGGCTTCGCAGGGGTGTGGGCCTCGTGCCGTCCATGGTCTGCCTGCGCTGTCTCTCTCGGGCCCCTTCTCCCTCTCTCTCTCTCTCTCTCAATCTCTCTCTCTCTCTCTCTCTCTCTCTCTCTCTCTCTCTGCTGCCCGGGGAGGTGGGGAGGGCGGAGGTGGCTCAGGCCTTGTGCTGTTTGCTGGTCTTGAAGGACACCTGCAGCACACGCTCGCCCAGGCGGTAGCCATTGAGGCTGGCGATGGCCATGGCCGCCTCGTCGTAGTTGGTCATGGTGACAAAGCCGAAGCCCTTACACTTGTTGGTGGTGAAGTCGCGGATGACCTTGACGTTGGTGACCGCCCCGAAGGGCCCGAACAGCTGCCACAGCACGCTCTCGTCCGCCTCCGGAGACAGGTTGTACACGAAGATGCACCAGCCGGCGCCCGCGGCGCCCCCCGACAGGCCCACGCCCGCCAGGCCGCTCATGCCGTCGATGGCGATGGGCGAGAACCTGGCGATGAGCGACAGGGGACTACTTTGGGGGTCACGCGGGCTCTGCCCTGACCCCCGGCATGCCCCCGACCCGCGACCTCTGATGGGGCCTTGGCCCTGGGACTCTGGTGAGCCCTGCATTGTCCTGACCCTGCTGTGGCCTCCACCTGTAATCCCACCTTCAGCCCCATCCCCGTCTTCACCCTGACCTGTCCCTTCTCCTCACCTCTGGTCCTGCCCTGAGCCCTGAATCCTGACCCCATGACCTTTGGCCCTACTTGGTCCTTGGCTCTGTTGACCCTGACTACTTCCCCACACCCTGGGCACATCTTCCCACCCAGCTCCTGCCCTGGCTCCCTCTCTGACCCCATCCCGACCCTGCCACGTTGTCCCATGTGTCCTGCTGGCCGCCCAGAAGGGCAGCGCTGGGAGCCCAGGTGTGATGTGGCCATTTAGGCGCCTGCCCACTGCTATTCGGGGCTAAGCACACCGTCACCTCCTTCGGAGCCTCCTCTGAGCCATAAGGAGGCCACCTGCTCCCTGTCCCGCTCTGGCCGTTTCCTGGGTAAACTGTGTATTTGCTATCGGCTCCCTCTTCCCTAAAAGGTTTTGTTTTCTGTGGGGCCCCCGCCCAGAACAGGGCTTCGGACACAGTGGGCACCTGGTTCCACTCGACCGGGTGGGGCCGGAGCCTGAGCCATCCACTCTGAGCTTTTGGAACTAACTGCTCCCTCTCTCGCCCAGGCCATTCCTGCTGCCAGGAACTCGGCTTCCCCGCTATTGCCTCCGATGGCTGGGGCCCCTCTGGGTCCCATCACCCCCTCCACCTCCCTGGTCACTGTGCACCTGTCTCCTTTCCCACTAGACTAGATAATTAATAACAGTAACAATGATCTTCAGAGCAGCTACCTTTATTGAGCGCTCACTATGTGCCAAGCACTGTGCTCAATATCATTTCATCTCCATGGGGACCGAGTCTGGCGGGGCCACACCGGGGACCCAGCCACCAGCCAGGGCCAGTCCTCAGCGTGCACTCAGCAGCTCATGATGCAATAAATGCAGGACGTTCGCAGGGCCAGGGATGTGGACAATGTCATGGGGGCCCTCCTTGACCACAGGGCAAAAGGGGCAGATGTGACCCTCAGCAAGGACCACCAACAGTGCAGGTGGAACTCCCGCTGGACGTGGGCACCAGGGGGCGTGGCTGTGACCCGGGCAGCACTGCCCACCCCTCACTGGGCTGGAGGGCCCTGGGCCCAGATTCTATAGTAGCTCTCTGTGGGCATTTACTGGGCTCCACAGCCCCCGCATCTCCTAATGGGCACGCTACTCCCCGACAGTGCAGACAGGACTAAGCTGGCAGTCCTGGGGGGAGGT
The DNA here is from genome assembly GCF_014108235.1 of Myotis myotis. NCBI lineage: Eukaryota > Metazoa > Chordata > Mammalia > Chiroptera > Vespertilionidae > Myotis > Myotis myotis. The sequence continues at coordinate 85,386,472 of NW_023416368.1, forward strand.
GGAGAGGTGTCCATCAGGGCAAGGGTCTGAGAGGGGACAGCGAGGGGCTGGGGGCAGTGGGGTGGGGGCACTGTTACCTCTTGACTCCATAGGCCATGTTGAGTAAGTTGTCCAGCCTGTGGAGCAGAAGGGGTGGTCACGGTGGCCTCCAGGCGCGTTCCCGGCTGTGATGCAGGCCGGCCAGCCTGCCCTCCCTGCCCCCACCCCGCAGGCCCACAGTGCCAGCCCTGCCCCCACCGCCTGCCCGGCTGGACACCGCCTGGCACGGACCGTGGTCACTCCGGCACCGCCTCTTGCCTGCCCTGCCACATCCTCACCCTCCCTCTCAGCCGCCCGCCACACCCTGTAGGGCTCAGGTCCCCAGACATGAAGGTTTGATCCCTTCACCACAATGGCTGGGCTGGGCAGTGACCATGCCTCTCTGAACTTCAGAGCCCCATCCATCGCCTGGGACAAGACAGGCTGCATTCTCACGGGGTTGCTGCGCAGGACAAAGGCGTGGGCCTGGCCTGCAGTACACACTCACGAAATGTGCATGAGGAAACGGAGGCAGACAGTGCGAGTCCCGTGCCAGAGCGGGCAGCTGGAGCTGGACCTGACCAGGTGACTCTAAACCTGCGCTCGCTGAGCACCTGCTGCTTGTAAGGGCCTGGCCTCACACCTGCAGGCCCCCACGCTGCCCTTCTGCTGCCCTCAGGGGCCCCAGCATGTGGGCCTGTGCTGGTGTCCCTAGCCCTGCAGGCCTGGGGTGCCCAGGACTGGGGGTGACAGGGGGGCTCACCGGAAGCGTTGTGTCTGATGGTGCAGGGGGCCTGCATAGCGCCGGGCCGATGACTGGTAAAGGTGCGTGAGCAGGGCCTGCCCCGTCTTCTGACTTGGGTTGTTGGCAAACTTGACCGTGATGGGCTCGGCTGCACCCAGCGGCTTCTGCCCATTCAGTCCTTTGATGGCCTCCTCGGCCTCAATCCTCTTGTCAAAGCGGATGAACCCCACACCCCGAGACACACCTGCAGGAAGCCAGGGTGTCACGAGGACCCGGCCTCCTCCCATGCGAGCCCCTCCTGCTCCCCTGACTCCCGCCCTGCCATTCCCCATTTCTCTGTTTTGGTCTCGCCTTGGTGCCTCCACCCAGCGCCCTCACCAGGTGCACCCTCCGCGGCGGCCTGACCTGTGACCTGGTCCACCAGGATCCGGGAAGTGATGATTCGACCGTATTGGGAGAAGAGCTGCTCCATTTCCTTCTGGCTCATGGTCTTGGGGAGCCCGCTGACATACAGGTTGGCATCCCGGATGGATGCAGAGCTGGGTCTGGCATAGGACACCTGGGGAGGGTCAGGCGACAGGTGTGAGGGGAAGACCCATTTCGCAGAAAGGGGGAGAGAGGCCCCGTCAGAACCACCACCGAGTCACAGAAACGCTTCATCTGTTCACTCAACAAATATCTCTTGAGGAGTCACCGTGGTTGTGGCCACCGGGACTTGGGGGGGAGGCCTGGCCATGGGCCTGTCTGCTTAGTGATGGGGGGACTTGACACCTGAGGTCAAAGGAGCCACACACCTGGGGTCCCATCTCCCTCAAGACCTCAGGGACTCTTGCATCCTAGCTCATGCCCTCACGCTGAACACCCCGTCAGTCAGCAACAATGCCTCCCACTCCCTTGTAAAGTGAGCCTGGGACACTGACCCTTGTTTTCCTGACTGCACTGGGCCCCTGAGTCACTCAGGTCTTTAGCCACCACCTCAAACCTGACGACTTGCAAATGTCTGTTCCCAGCACAAATCTGGCCCCTCCTCTCTACACCTGTGACACCTGCCTCCAGGCTCCCGACTCCCCCCAACTTGCCTGACTCTAATGGCAGCTCAGGACCCAGCCTCAGTTGTCTGTGATGCCTCTCTGACCTTCACACCCACATCTGATCCACCGTCAGTCCTGCTGACTTTACTTCTCATGATCCAGAATCTGTATACTTCCTCCTGCTTTGTTTTTTAAATCCTCACCCGAGGACATGCTTTTTAACAATTGATCTTAGAGTCTGGTTGATGTGGCTCAGTGGTTGAGCGCCGACCTAGGAACCAAGAGGTCATGGTTCGATTCCGGTCAGGGCTCATCCCCAGTAGGGGACGTGCGATCAATGATTCTCTCTCATCATTGATGTTTCTATCTCTCTCTCCCTCTCCCTTCCTCTCTGAAATCAATAAACATAGATTATTTTAAAAACTGATTTGAGAGAGAGGAAGAAACATCCATACGAGAATGAAACGTCGATTGGTTGCCTTTTGCATGCAGCCCAACCGGGGGTCAAGCCGCCACTTTTTGGTGTATGGGACGACACTCCAACTGAGCCACCCAGCAGGGCCTTCCTCCCACTTGCATCTCCCCGCTTTGGACCGGTATCCACCACTGCTAACCCTACCAGGACGTAGTCTTCTGCCCTGGTCCCCGCTCCGATCCCCACACAGCAGCCAGAGGGCACCATGACCATCTGAGCCAGGTCACCTCACTCCTCAGCTCAGAACATCCATGGCTCCCTTGCTCTTCGGAGTTCAAGTCCGCCCCATGGTCCGCAAGGCCATCTACCGCCTCGCCGCCAGCCTCATCTCCACCCGCTTCCCCCGTGTGTTCCAGTCACACAGGCCTCATCCTGTTCCCCAAACACCAGGCATGGTCCTGCCTCGCGGCCTTTGCATGGGCTGTTCCCTCTGCCTGGAACTCTCTTCCTTTGTCTTCTTCTCTAGGTCTCCGTTGAAATGTCCTACCCAGGTTACTTTCTCTCACAGCACTTCTCTTGGCATTAGACACATTTTAGTACAACCTCCTTGCGAATCAGACACACGTGAGCAGGATCCTTAGATTCGTGTCACTAATGGGTCCGGCCCAACAATGAAACTCTCTGCAGCTATTCAAAAAACGGGGGACGTGGATATTGATTTTCCTGAAACAGTGGTGAGTATTGTGAAGTGGAGGAAAGAAAAAGTCCATTTATAGAGCAGCGAGGATTGTGTGACCCCATCTCATTGTGTGTCTATCAATGTCCTGGGAACGTGGACCAGAGGGCCCACCCCCAGTGCTAACAGGGTGACCCATAGCTGGCGGGGGCAGGGAGTGCCGTGACTCCTCTCCCTTGATTTCTGCCGATATCTATATTTCTATTGCTTCTAAAATAACCTCAGGGAAGATAGGGGTCATTGTCAAGGGTCTGGTTTTTGTTTGAGGCTGTGAGTTGTGAGGGCTACTTCATTAGAAACAGCTAATTTAAAAACTAACAAAATGAATAAATTGGGCTGAGGGTGGATCAGGGTGAGGGTGCTCATGGGGTGGGGTGGGGGCATTCTAATGAATTGTGCACACCTGGGGTTCTCCAGAAAAAACCACCACAACAAAAAACAAACACATCAGCCCTGGCTAGTGTGGCTCAGTTGGTTGGGTGTCATCCCGTGCACCTAATGGTTGCATGGTTCGATCCCCAGTTGGGGGCGTGCAGAAGGCAGCCGATCAATGTTCCACTCTTGCATCACTGTTTCTCTCTCTCTCCCAAAAAAGGCAATCAAAAATCTTAAAAAAAAAAAAAAGGAAACACATCCGCTGCTATTATTTCTGTAATGATAACTAAAAATCACGCCCGCCATGTATTTTACAATTTTTACTCCCCCCACCACAGGTCTGTGAACTTTGAGGGGTGAGGACGGGTTGAGGACTTGTTGATGGGTTGAAGTTGGGTTGACCAGAAGAGGGGTCTGAGCTCCTGGTCAGGTGTCATCTGAGGAACAGAGTAGGTCCTTCCATCATGTGAGCTAACCTGGGTCTCCCCCCCTCCCCCCGCCAACTAGGACGGTGCCTGGCACACAGTGGGGGGCTGGAATTATTTTGGGCAGAATCTGCTGGAACACATAGGCTGACCATACAACACAGCCATTCTGGCAGACAGACAGACAGAAACACACACACACACACACACACACACACACACACACACAGGGCCAGTGTGCTAGCCAGTGTACAGGCAGAGGGTAACACAAGGCCTTGGCCACCTTCATGGCAACGCTGAGGATCTTGGATAAGGATAGAGTTGCACACGCCTGTCATACCACCGCGCCAGCCTATAGCATCACACGTGTTCCACCCTGAGTGGGGCACCGGTAGCCATAACCACACTTCACTGTGACATACAAACACTCCATCACAGCCAGACACACCCATGAGGCCCCACCAGGCCACAGCCGGAGTGGCAGTGTGAGACAAAGTGCCTGTCAAATAGGAAACGTCCCATAGACGCAGTAACACACCCGAAGTCTACAATAGCTGGGCCTATGTGACAGCCACTCACATCGCCACGGTGTCCAACAAACACCGTCTCACAGAGGGTCACACACACACATGGTCTTACAGCTCATTATAGAGTCCACCCTCATGCTTGGGGGCTTCGGGGTCTAGTTGGCAGAGAGAGAGAGCCATTAGGTCACGACCTTGCCCCACCCCAGGGAGAGGAAGAGATTCCCACACCTCTGTTTCCATGGCGAACTGGGGGCCAGATGGGTGCCCCACCGGCCCGCCTTCCCCCAGGGTTCAGGAGCAGATTTGTGGGGTGGAGCCCAGACACTCCAGGCAACCTAGAGAGAGGAGTTTCCATGGCAACCCCCCCAGGGAACCTGGGCTCCCAGGGTCCCAGCTGCAGCTGCTGAGAGGGGAGGTCGTGGGGGGAGGGGCATTGCACAAAGGTGGGGGAGTGGCCCGCCCCTAATCCCGCCCTCCCAGACCCTAATTAGGCTCCAGATGGCAGATGGATCCCCACCCTTCCCCCATTTCCCTAACAAAGGCAGGGAGGGGGCTGCCCACTGGACCCCTGTCATTCCCTCCTAGTGCCAGTTGGAGGGCACCTCTGTGAACCCCCACAGAATATGGGGGCTAATATTCTCCCCATTGACATGCGAGGAGACTGAGGTTCAGAGAGGCAAAGGCATTGGGCCCCGGGCTGGCTAACCAGAAAGCCTTGGGGGAGATTAAACCTCTCGGGGGGTGAGCGGGGAGGATGGATGGATGGCAGTGACAGGGTGGTCCTGTGGGCAGTGGAAAGGGGACATGGGGCAGTTGGGATGGGCACTAACGGGATAGGGGGACAGGCGGCAAGGGGACAGGGCACCCACCTTGATGGTCTTTGTCTGTAGTTTGAGGCCGTTGAGGGTGTTGATGGCTTTGTCTGCGTCGTTGGGGTCAGAGTAGTTCACAAACCCGTAGCCGAGGCTCTGCCCTGTGTGCAGGACCAGGTCCATGACCCACCGCCCTGCACCTGCCAGGATCCTCCCTGACCCAGGTGTGAGAGGCCGACCACCCCCTCCTCGTCCCCACCTGGGGTCACACCTGGCTCCTAGCCACACCTCAGAAATCTCCAGAGCACCACTGGCCCCATCACACCTGTCCTGGAGGCTACCACCTCCCCCGTCCATCTCCCCACCTGCCAGCAGCCACACCTGTGATCTTGTCCCGAACCAACTTGCAGGACTCAATGTCACCAATGCTGCCGAAGAGGCTCTTGAACTCATCCTGGGTCATGTTCTGGGGCAGGTAGTTGACGATGAGGTTGGTTTTGCTGTCATCAGTGGCTCCGTTTGTACCAAGGAGTGGCCCATTGGGCAGGGCCGGGCCGGCCGGGCCCCCTGCCACCTGAGACTCCATGGCCCCGAGTATCTGCTGGAGACAACAGGCCACACCCACTCACGGCCCAGTCCCCAGGAGACCAGGGGAGTGAGGAGGGGCTCGGAGGCGATGGATCACTCACGTCTGACATGGGCTTGAACATGGGGAGAGGGCGTCACATTATTCTAATAACCCCTTCCACTCCCTGAGCACCGAGCAAAGCACTTAACATATGGTTTTACTGTGAAAAAATTCCACATATAAATGCCATATATGGCTCTTTGTATATATGTTTCCCTGTTTGTCTAAAGCCAACCTATGTTTGAACACTTTTTTTAAAAATCCTCACCGGAGGATATTTTTCCATTGATTTTTAGAGAGAGTGGAAGAGAGACGGAAAGGCAGCTCGAAATATCAATGTGAGAGAAACACATCGATTGGTTGCCTCCTGCATGTGCCCGGACCAAGGCCTGGGCTGGGGAGGAGCCTGCAACCGAGGTACACGGCCTTGACCGGAACCAAACCCCGGACCCTTCGGTCTGCAGGCCGAGGCTCTATCCACTGACCCAAACTGGCTAGGCCTGTAATGAACACCTTTGTCTTCAGAATAAGAAATATAACATTTTTATTAGCTTTGCAGCCCTTTCTCACAAGTTTCTCCCTGCCCCTGTACTTTCCTTCTCCCACCGAAGGTAATTCCTATCCCAAATGTGTTGACATTTTGTGCATAAATTTCCTGCTAGGCATTTACACCCAGTTTTTCCTCTTTTTTTTTTAAAAAAAAATACATTTTATTAATTTTAAAGAGAGGACGGAAGAGGGGGAGAGGGAGAGAGAGGGAGGAGAGAGAACATCGACGGGAGAGACAAACATTAATCCACTGCCTCCTGCATCCTGCACCCTGACCAGCAATGGGACCAGGGACCCTCTGATGCACTGAATGACACTGAGCCACACCAGCCAGAGCACCCCCAGTTTTTCCACTAAGCTTTAAATATATATATACTGATTTCAGAGAGGAAGGGAGAGGGAGAAAGACAGAAACATGAATGATGAGAGAGAATCATTGATCGGCTGCCTCCTGCAGGTCCCCCTACTGGAGATGGAGCCTGCAACCTGGGCATGTGCCCTGACTGGGAATCCGTGACCTCCTAGTTCATAGGTCAACGCTCAAACACTGAGCCATGCCAGCTGGGATTAGCTTTTTTTTTTAAAAAAAGTATAAACTTAACACCCGCAAACAATGACAGTTTTATTTATCTCCAATCTGTTATTTATTTTTCTTGTCTTAGTGCAGGGGTTACAATGTGATAATATCTTCTTTATTTCTGATTTTAAAGGAAATGTTTTAAACATTTCACAGCTAAATATGACCTTTGCTGTAGTTTTTTTTTTTTTTTTTTTGTAAATGGCCTTTATCAGGTTAAGGATCTTTAATTTAATTTAATTTTTTTTATTTTTTATTTTTTTAAATATATTTTATTGATTTTTTACAGAGAGAAAGGGAGAGAGATAGAGAGTTAGAAACACCGATGAGAGAGGAATATCGATCAGCTGCCTCCTGCACATCTCCTACTGGGGATGTGCCCGCAACCCAGGTACATGCCCTTGACCGGAATCGAACCTGGGACCTTTCAGTCCGCAGGTCGACGCTCTATCCACTGAGTCAAACTGGTTTCGGCAAGGATCTTTAATTTTAAAAAATAAATGTTTAATTTTATTCCTAGTATCCGAACAATATATATTTTTAAATATAATGGATGTTAAAATAAATAAATAAATATAATGGATGTTAAATTTTACTGTTCTTTTCCTACATCTCTTTTTTTAAATTGAGATATAACTGACATATAAAATTATATTAGTTTCAGACATACAACATAATGACTTAATATTTGTATATATTGCAACATGATCTCCGCAGTAAGTCCAGTTAACATCCACCACCATCCATAGCTACAAATTTTTTTTTTTGTGATGAGAACTTTTAATACCTACTCTCTTAACAACTTTAAAATATATTCTACATCTATTTTATATCTAAGGCCCACATCAAGAACTTTAAAGCCACATCTGGGCCCAGAAGGGAAGAGTGCTGGATTGACGGGTGGTGTCTGTGATGGGCACGGGAAGGTAAAGTGGCCAGCATTCCGTAGGTCTTCTCTTACGACGCAGTTGGTGAATAGGTTGCCCGCCCCTGAAAACTCAAATTGATTGGCAGGGTCTTGCTAGATGAATTCAGTCAGCAGGTACACATCATCTCAGTCATCCCTGACCCAAAATACAATACTGTAATTGTTCCCAAATAGCATTCCCTCTATGCCAGGCAAAAAGCAAAGCCCTCTACAGGCAGTTTTTCTTTTCTTATTCACAACTGCCCTAAAAAGAGGAGGGTTTTATTCCCTCTGCTTAACATGTTATGGATTAAATGCTGTGCCCCCCCCCCCAATTCTATGTTGAAACCCTAACCCCCAAGGTGATATTTAGGGGTGGGGCCTTAGAGGTAATTAGGTCATGAAGATGGAGCCCGCATGCACGGGATTTGTGTGCTACACAAAGGGACAGGAGAGAGATGACTTCTCTCTACACCATGTGAGGACACAGCAAGACAGCTGTCTGCAAACCAGCAGGTGAGCTCTCACCAGGAACTGAATCCGCTGGCACCTTGAAATTGGACTACCCAGCCTCCAGAGCTAGGAGAAATAAATGTTTGTGTTTAAGCCACACAGTTTATGCCATGTTTTTATAGCGATCTGAGCTAAGACAACAGATAAAGAAAGTGAGCATCGCCCTAGCCGGTTTGGCTCAGTGAATAGAGTGTTGGTCTGCGGACTAAAGGGTCCCGGGTTCAATTCCGGTCAAGGGCATATGCCCAGGTTGCGGGCTCGATCCCCAGTAGGGGGCGTGCAGGAGCAGCCAATCAATGACTCCCTCCCATCATTGATGCCTCTCTCTCTCTCTTCCTCTCTGAAACCAATAAAAATATATTAGAAAGAAAGCGGGCATCAGTGATGTTTGGAAAATTACCGAAGGCCCTGCAGCCTATAAGTGATGGAGCGGGAGGCGGGGTTTGCACATGGGCCTTTCTGATCCAGAGTCTGTGTTTCCAAACCCACTGCCAACCTAGCGCTGCTCTAACACTTCCCAGCTGCGTCCTCAGGTATGCCACTATGGCTTCTGAGCCTCTTCTCTGCTTCGCCAAAAACTTCAAATGACTGTCCCAGCGGCTTGGGAAGGATCTAAGCTACATGTGGGTGCGGCTGGAAAGCATTCTGGGGCCAGTTAGCCATGTCTGCCACCCATGCCTCATGATCCTGCTATTAATAATCATCCCGCTCCACAGAGCGTCTACCATGTGTTAAGCACTGTGTGATGCACTTCAAGGCATCATTTCATTTATTTCTCTCAACCATTCTTTTTCCCTTTATTGATTTTTAGAGAGAGAGGAAGGCAGAGGGATAGAGACAGAGAAACATCGATCCCATAGACACAGACAATTAGGTGGTGAAAGCCTGGGACAGGGTGCGGGGATGGCTGGAAGGGGTTAATGGCGGGGGGGGGGGGGGGTCGTATGTAATACTTTCAACAATAAAGATTTTTTAAAAAAAGAAACATCGATTGGCTGCCTCCTGCACACCCCCTACTGGGGATCCAGCCTGCAACCCCTGCCCCCGCATGTGCCCGGACCTGGAATCAAACCAGTGACCTCCTGGTTCATGGGTCAATGCCCAATTGCTGAGCCAGGCTCTCAACAAGTTTGAAAGACAGCAACACATTCTCCATCTTACAAGCACGGAAGCTGAGCTCAGAGGTGTTGAGTGATATAAATGGGGGACTCCATTTCAAACTTCCTTGTGTCAGACTTCAGAGCTGTTTTTTAAAAATATATCTTTTTATTGATTTCAGAGAGGAATGGAGAGCAAGAGAGAGACAGAAACATCAGATGAGAGAGAGTCATAGATCAGCTGCCTCCTGCACGTCCCACACTGGGGATTGAGCCGGCAACCCAGGCATGTGCCCTGGCCGGGAGTCAAACCCTAACCTCCTGGTTCATAGGTCGATGCTCAACCACTGGGCCACGCCAGCCGGCTTCAAAGCTGTTTTTAATGATTGTGGCCAATCCAGTGGGGCGGCTCTGCCACCTGGGAACTGTGTGTCCTCAGGGATCATCTTAGCTCTTCTTTGGGCCTCTCCTTCCTTTCCATTGATTCTTATTAAAAAAGGGTGGCACAGAAGATCGAGCCCTCTGAATCTCCAGGGGGCTGAGATTGGCTGCCTGGGGCTGCTGGGAGGATTATTCTGAAGCCACATCTGGGCTGAACAGGAACACATACTGGGGTGATTAGCAATGTCTGCCATAGGCACCGGGAGTAAACAGTGACACACACTCCATGGACCTGCATCCCGCTTCCTAACATTAACACTTTACGAATAACATGGCCATGTATCGAGTGCCTGTTATGTGCCAGACAAAATTCTTTGTGAGAATTTCCATGCAATTTTCCCAATGTTGAATGTTAGGGGACTCTTTCTTCATGTAACAGATGAGGAAACAGCATCAGTGAAGGGATAGGACTTGTCCAAGGTTGGACAGCAGGCAAATGATGGACCAAGAATTCAAATCCAGGGTTTGAACTCCAGAGCCCACTTTCCTAATGAAAAGGCCAATAATAGTAAAAATAATAACGTAAAGTGAAGCTGAGCACCCACTCTCTGCCACGCCCGGGCATCACTACATAGAAATCCGCTGTGTAGGCTGCATTTACTACTCATTCAATTCAACAAATATTTACTGGGTGCCACCTGCTGCCCCCCCCCCCTCCTCACTGTGTGTCCTCTGACACTCACATTGCCTCTCTGGACCTCTGTCCCTCCACTAAAGGAACGGAGGTCCCCGTGTCTGGAGATAGATTCTGAATTTCTGCCCTGGCTCAGTGAGACAGGGTTCTGCAATCAGTTGATAATGCCTATGGGAGCTGGATGAGCATTCAGCAGTACACGGCCCTGTTTCAGGACATTCCAGGTTCCAGCTTTGGAAGCCCTACTATGTGTCTGACACTAAACAACTGCAAAGTTTTCACTGACTTCCCACAACCACACAGAAAGTAGGAGACATTGTCTCTACTCCTCAGATGGAAAAACAAGGGACAGAGGACCTGTGACTTGCCCAGGGTGACTGGGGGAGGTGGTGGTGATACCGTCACGATTTGACTCCTGACCAGATAACCCCAAAGCCTACTGGGTTACAGATTCCCCCCCACCCCAAATGCTGTACTCAACTTGGAGGGGATTAAGAGGTGATTGGGGCCCTGGCCTGTGTGGCTCAGTTGGTTGGAGTGTCATCCTGTACTCCAAAAGGAGGCGGGTTTGACTCCTGGCCAGGGAACATACCCAGGTTGCAGGTTCGATCCCCAGTCAGGGTGCATGCAGGAGGCAATGTTTCTTTCTCACATTAATGTCTCTCTCTAAAATCAATTTTAAAAAGAGGTGATTGGCCGAACCGGTTTGGCTCAGTGGATAGAGCGTTGGCCTGCGGACTCAAGGGTCCCGGGTTCGATTCCAGTCAAGGGCATGTACCCTGGTTGCGGGCACATCCCCAGTGGGGGGCGTGCAGGAGGCAGCTGATCGATCTCTCTCATCGATGTTTCTAACTCTCTGTCCCTCTCCCTTCTTCTCTGTAAAAAATCAATAAAATATATATATATTTAAAAAAAAAAAAAAAAAAAAAAAAGAGGTGATTGGGCCGAAACCGGTTTGGCTCAGTGGATAGAGTGTCGGCCTGCGGACTGAAAGGTCCCAGGTTCGATTCCGGTCAAGGGCATGTACCTGGGTTTCGGGCACATCCCCAGTAGGAGGTGTGCAGGAGGCAGCTGATTGATGTTTCTCTCTCATTGATGTTTCTAACTCTCTATCTCTCTCTCTCTACCTCTCTGTAAAAAATCAATAAAGCATATTTTTTTTTTAAAAAAAAGAGGCGATTGGGTGATTTCTACTTCGGATCTTGAGCCTCAGCCTGTGAATCTCACCACCACCACATCTCCCTCCCGTCTGTGCCCGAGCTTAGTGGGATCAGTGTCACCTGCGCTTCCTCCATGGCTGAGCCGGCTAAGCTGCTAATGGGGATCAGATTGGTGGAGGTCACACCCACCCTGCTCCAGTCCGCGGCAAATGTACGGTCTGATATGACATGGGGGTCACAGGGGCCTCGGAGGGCTGTTCCAGGTCAGGAAGTGGGGGTTAACGAGGGAGGGGGCCTGGGATGGGGAGGCAGGTGCCCACTGGGAGCAACGGAACCTTCCTCTCCCCAGCTCTTCCTCTGGGGATCTTTCTCCCTTTCTCTCGCCTTTCCCACCCTCTGTTCACCTCTCCTCTCTGAACAGCTGTCTCCCCATCCCTCTCTCTCAATCTTTCTCCAACTTTTTTGCACCGTTGCACATATATCTGACATACATATTACGCAGTGAACACACCTGCGGTCAGTTGCTGTGTAGACTCTCCAGTGTCTGACCCCCTTGGCCCCAGCTGCACCCCGGGGCCCCAGTCACAGTGACAGATGCTTGGATACCGGTGACAATAGGGCATTGAGTGGCTATGCATGGTGAGGCTGAGCCACCACGTGGTGCTAACTGAGCCTCCCACTCTGGGCCTTTCTCTCTCCATGCAGGGCCCTCACTGTCTCAATTTATCCCCTCACTTCCTGCCAGCCTGTCCCTATGGCGGGTCTCTGCCTGAGTGCCCTCTATTGGAGTAACCGAGCCTCCAAGGCCCTCCAGTGACCTCTGACCACACCCTCTCCTCTTTGTGCATGTTTCCCTTTTTCAAAAGAGGGAACAGATCAGAGGAGAATGGATGTAGGGGTTCTGAGGGTCCCCAGGAAGCCACATTCACTTTCCTGAACTTGGATGAGCAGTGTGAGGCCCAGAGAGGGGAAGGCGTTGGCTTGAGGTCACACAGCAGGAAAGTGTGGACTCTCCAGCCTTATTTTTCAGAGGCAGGTGGGCGGGCCCCAGGGCCCAGCGGGGAGTGCTGAGCATCCCCCTACCCACTGTGCTGGCCAGGACTGAAAGAGGCCCAGGCACATGCACACCCATATGCACAGCACACACAGAGCCGAGACTGGAAGGGCGGAAGACGGCCAGGGCGCTGGGACCAGACAAAGGACGCGCGGCAGCACCGGGAGCACAGTGGCTCCACGGTGGCGGGGGTGGAGTCGGGGTTGGGCGAGAACTGGCCAGCCCCGCCCCGGGAGATGCCTGGGATGCCTACAGGAAATCCGAGGGCTCGGGCGAGGCCGGGCCCCCCGGGGCCCTGGGGGCGGGGCATAGATGGGCGGGGCGGGGGCGGGGCCAGGTCGGGTGTGGTCGGGCGTGGTCGCGCGCTGGGGAGCTGACCAGCTCCTTGGCTGCTGAAAACACCGGGAGCCGGGCGAGTGGAGCGGGCGGGCGGGCGCGCTCAAGGTCACCCCGCGGCCCAGAGCCTTGGCGGGGTGCGGCGCCCGGCCCTGGTCTAGGGGGCCTGCCTACGTCCCCTACCCCATTCCGCGGGATAGAGGACCCAACAGCCGGGAAGCCCTCCCCGCGGGCCCTCCTCTCCCCTCCCCCTCCCACAGCCTGAAGCGCCCGCGCGATGCTCTGGCCCGCGAAGAAACGCCGAGAAACAAAGAGACGCGGCGGCGGCGGTGGCGGGCCCGCGGGGCCTCCGGGCGCGCCCCCTCCTCTCCCCTCCCCGCTTGCCGCAAGGTCGACGGGCTCGAGGACGAGATGCCCGGATCCCGGGCGCGGCCGAGGCCGGGGGCGCGCGATCCGACGCCACCACCTCCCGGGGCTCTCGGGGCTGCCTTGACGCCGTGTCCTGGCCCAGCATCCGTGACTGGGGCCCTGCGTTTGCCTGGGCGGCCTGCGGGGTCCAGGCCTGGATGGAGGAGGAATCCGCCACCGCGGCGGCCCCTCCCCCATCCGGCATGCTGGAGGGGGCAATCCCGCCCCCAGGGCGTCGTAGGATGCCCCGAATCGCAGCCTGGCTCCCCGAGGCCTCTCGGTCAGATTCTAAGCGCCCTCAGCACTCTGGGCGCGGCGCTGCCCACTCTCAGGCTCCGAGGACCGGTCCTACCCCCCCCACCCAACCGGGCCTAGCGAGGCCTGGTCCTACCCCCGCCCCCCCCAACCTCCATCTCCGCGGAGCCCGAGCCTAGCCCCTTCCCGACGAGGTTCCCTCTCGGCGACAGGGGATACCTACAGTGACCATTCTTGTGTGCCCGGCGGGCGCGGTCCGTGCTGGGGGCGGCTCCGGGGGTCGCGCACTCGTGGGGCGCTCGATGCTCACGCCCGGATCCTACCCGGGCGGCCTCAGGCGCGGCCGCTGCAGAGGTGTCGGTGAAGGCGGCGGCTCCCTCGAGGCCGGAGGCGGGCCCGAGCCCGGGGGCGCGCGCGCGGATAACCGAGCCCGGAGTGGTCTGCGGGCGGCAGAGGATGAAAAGAGGGAGCGGGCGCGGGATGAGAAGGCCCCCTGCACGGCCCCGCGGGGCCCGGGGAGTTTGCGCTTTCCAACAGAGATCGCGGCGCTCTGCCTTTCGCCGCTGCCCCTCAGCCCGGCCGGTCGGGTTCTGGGTGCTCAGTCCTCTCCCTCGCCCGCCCTCCCTCCCACCCTCCGGCCCGCGCTGCGCGCTCCGCGATCTGGGCCGCGCCGCCGCCGCCCCCAGCCCTTTATATCTGCAGCTGCCAGCGCCGGCGTCGCTCATTGGCTGCAGCAACCAAGCCCCACCTCCTCGCGGCGCCCGACGGCGCGGCAGGTGGAAGCGAGCGCGCGCTGGCCCGGACTCGCTTTCTGGGGACTCGTGTTGCCAGATTCCGGCTCTTTTGACTCCGCGAACCCTACTTCCTGCCCGAGCACCCCTTTTAGGAAGGGCTTTCTAACCGGAAGACAGGGCAGGCTCTCCTCTGTCCAGCACCTGGAGCTGGAGGAGCGAAGAGGGAGAGGAGGTATCTGTGGCCCATTGTACGACCTTCCCGAGGTGCTGTCCACAAGAAGACTGGAAAGGGACAAGGATCCAAGACTTCAATAGGCAAAGGCCTGGGTCCCCAGATTTGGAGGGACCAGGTGTAGCCTCTTAATGCCAAGGGAGGAAGGTGAGGATGGCTGGGGGTCCTAGTCTGCCTGCAGAAGGAACTGGGACCCTGTGGGTTAGGTGTCTCTAGGGTTCAAAGACTGTGGACTGGCACCCCACAATGCAGGGGCACTTGGCACTGCTGCAAAGTGGGGAACGAGGTTTGGGACTTAGGATTGAGGCAAACCTTGCTGGTGCCCTGCAGCCCTGGGACAACATAAACTTGGGGTGGGCTGATCTGCTAGGTGAATGTCCTGGCTTTCCGAGCTCACGATTGGTTCGCCCGCGGAGTCATCTCCCGCTCTGCTGGGGGAACCTGGACGCTACTAAGGCGATAGAAGGCGGCACATCACCTTTTGTGCATGTTTACGTCGGACGGCCTTCAGCACCACAGACAGCGGCCTGATGGCCCCAACCAGCGCTCTTGTGGGCTGGATAGCCACGACCCGCTAAACCAGAGTGGCAGCCCCCACCCTAATCTCGTCCCAGCACTTCCTTTTAGCCTCCAGACTGTCCCAGCGTGTCGTCAAACCCAGCGAGGAGAGCCCATTTTGACCAATCAGGGACGGCCCTCACAAGAACGAATTGCAGGAGGACACCCTCGAGGTTGAGCCAATGAGAACCCGAGCAGCAGAGCGCGAGGCCACGCTGATGGAGAGGGAAGCCAATCATAGTGGCCCGCACAGCCTGGGCGGTGGCGATGCGGGCCGAGTGGCCCTTCTAGGGTTTGGCAGGGCAATGTGGCTGCTGACTCTAGAGACCCCAAGCGATCATGGGCTTGTTCCCCACCCCATGATCCTCCCGACTCCAGTGAGATCAGAAGCTGGGCTTGGCCTGTAAGGGGCTACTCCTGGACCCGCAGACCCGACTGCGGTTCCCATGGAAACTGCTGGCTCCCGCTGTGCGGAGACAACTAAGAGGACTGAGCCTGGGGGGAGAGGGGACTCGCTCTTCCGCGCCGACACTTCTGTCCCTGGCTGGAGTAGACCCCAATGAGAAGTGTAAAATGAGGCTTTAGCTGCGGCCCAGCTCCAAGAACTGGTGAGGAGCTGCTGGGGGCTCCCCCAGGGCACTTTTCCTGCTCGCGGCTGTGGTCCCCCGGGTCACGTGGCTGCGGCCATACTGGCCCATGCAGCTTGTGCGCCACCTGGCGGCTGTGTAGCCTGATTTCACTCCCCACCCCTCTCCCTGGGATGAGGAGGTGGCCTCAGTATCCTCCTCCAGGTAATGGGACCAGAGCAGCCGCCCTGCCCATGCCAACTCCCTTCCCCCGCGGCTTCCTGTTCCAGGAACACTCCGAGCCCATTCTACTTCGGGGTTTTGGCACCGGCTGTTCCTTCAGCCTGGGACTTGCCTTCCTCAGCTTTCTTCTGGGATAGAACCTTTTTGTCATTCTGATCTATGTTCAAATACCATCTGACCACTGACCTAAACAGCACCCCCAAAAACTAACATACTATTTTCTGCATGGTGCTTGTCTCAGCCATAGATGTCTTAAGG
Organism: Myotis myotis; assembly: GCF_014108235.1. Classification (NCBI taxonomy): domain Eukaryota; kingdom Metazoa; phylum Chordata; class Mammalia; order Chiroptera; family Vespertilionidae; genus Myotis; species Myotis myotis. The sequence goes on from NW_023416368.1 coordinate 85,402,706, forward strand.
GTTTACTGAACATCTCCCCAACTGGTCCCTGACCTCTCTAGGGTGGGGAATGAGTGACCCATGAGAAATTAGCACTGAGTCAGGATCGAGTCCTGGGAGATGTCAAGTGGCTTCCCTGGGTTCCCAAACCCCCAGCCCTGACCCTGTGAGGAGGAAGTGTTCAGGGTTGCCCAGGCAACTGAGGCAGAGGGAAAGGTCCCTGGTCTGCCCGTATGACTTCCCCTACCTCCTACCCTTACCCCAGGCCTTGCTCAGGAAGGGACCAGGTTGAAGAAGAGACCTCCCTCACCCCCAAATCATCCAGGTCTAGGGGGAGGGCATCTACTTTCTCACTCTTTAATCTCACTCTGCTCTTGACACAGTTCCAGCAGTGCAGCCCCAATTGCCAGCTCCAGAGAAGGGGGGCGGGGGGGCGGGCCCAGCCCTGGGGTGGGGCAGGGGCATCACCTTCCGGCCTGCGGGGTGGCCCCCATGGTAGTCCGGGCCCAGGAGGCCCAGGAGTGGCATCAGAGTGGACAAATAAATAGGGACGGTCAGTGGTAGGGTGGGTCAGGCGGGTTTGTGGTCTGGGTGGCTTTTGAGAGTGTGGAACTTGATGCTGTCCAACTTCTCGAAACGCTTCCCGCAGCGCTCACACGTGAAATTGTACTGCACCTCTGCTGTGTGCTTCTTCATGTGCCAGTTGAGCGAAGCACGCTGTCGGCACTGGTAGCCGCAGATCTCGCACCTGCCAGGAGTCAGGGCACAGTCAGAGAGGGCAGGGCCGGCCCCAGAAAGGGCTGGCGCCATCTGGGACTGGAGTGCAGATGGAATTTGGTATGGCAACCCCAGGGTGGAGCTCGCCTGTGGGGCCTGCTCTGTGCGGGTCCAGGCCTGGATCTCCTCCCTCCTAGTACCCTCTTGGGACGCCTGTCACTCACTGCAGGGGTGTCTCCCCGGTGTGTGTGCGCCGGTGTACCTCCAGGTGGTTCTTCCTTTTGAAGGACTTGCCACAGGTCTCACAGGTGAATTCCCGGACACCTGGGGGAAACACAGGCTGAGGACTCCGCCCTTGGGGAGGGGGCTGTGGAGTGTCTCCGCTGCACTAGAGAGACCAGGGAGGGCGCAGATGAACCAAACCCCCCCACTCTCCAGGCCTGAATGTCAAGTCTAATAACCAGAGGGACTAAGAAAGGGGAGGCTCATGGCCGTTGCCCAGGAACGCCCCAGGCAGAGATGGAATGTGAACTCCGGTTCCTGAGGAGCACAGGGTGCAGATGGGTTTGAATCTGACCCCAATATTTGGACTTTGGAGCAATTTCACATAAAAATCCAAAGTTCTGGTCTCAAAAAAATCCAAATCCACGCCCTCCTGCTGGGCACAGGCACCAGCGCTGGCCGCTGTGTCGCAGCCCACACTCTGGGTCAAGGAGGTGTTTGGAGCAGAAGGAACAGAGGCCCTGTCCCTAGCCTGATGCCCCTGCAGGGTGGTTCAGCCCTGGAACTGCTCCAGCATGAGATCTGCTTGCAGGAGTCAGGCGGCCAATGGGCCTAGCTCCACATGAGCTGTGACAGTCCGTGTCACTGTGGCTTGTGCAGCTCACTCTTTAATCTCGCTCTGCTCTCTTGACAGTTCCAGCAGTGCAGCCTCAGGGAGGTGCCCGTGGGCTCCAGGTTAAGTGCTTTACTTCCACCATCTCAAGCTAGTCCATGTGGGGGACAGGTAGAAAACTGAGAAAGGCAGTTCTGTGCCCAGGCTTGACCCTGCCTGAACCCGCTCTGGCTCCAAGGCCCAGGCCCCTGTGCCCTAGGGCCTTACCTGAGTGGATGATCATGTGTCGCCTTAGGTGGTTGGATAAATAGAACTTTTTGCCACAGCCAGGGTGAGGGCACACTTTGGTCTTCCCTTTTCGATGCACAAGGTTGACATGGTTCTGGAGACGAGAGGGGCAGGAGTGGTGCTGAGGGTGCTATAGGGACAGGTGAGGGCTGCTGGGAGGCAGGCTGGGGCAACTTCACTGGAGGAGGGAAGAGGGGTGCCAGCTTCGAGTTGGAGTCCAGGGACGCTGGGATCAGTTTTACTGAGCACCTACTCCAGCCAGGCTCTGGGTTAGGGCATCAGTGAATCTTGTCATAACCCCGTGAGGGGCCCTGCCATTAGCCCAGTTTATGGATGGGGAAACCGAGTCTCCAGAGGCTCAGTAGTTTGCCTGGTGTCTCACAGCTGGGCAGTGGCAGGGCTGGGACTGGATTCTAGGGCTGTCAGTCCACAGCAGGCTCCTTTGCCACGGTGCTATACTGCTCCCAGGGCCTGGAGCAGAAAGCCCTCAATCACTCCTTCCTTTGTTTTTTTAAAATATGTTTTTATTGATTTCAGAGAGGAAGAGACAGAGAGAGATAGAAACATCAATGATGAGAACCATTGATCCCTGCACCCCCCACACTGGGGATCGCAACCCGGGCATGTGCCCTGACTGGGAATCTAACCGTGACCTCCTGGTTCATAGGTCGATGTTCAACCACTGAGCCACGCTGGCTGGGTCTTCGTTTGTTCTTTAGCTCACTAGTACACCTGTAGCTTCAGTGCCCAGCACCAGGCTTGGCAATGGTAGGTGTTCAATATGTGCTTAATGAAAACATGATTTGGCAAATTCAAGGACCAACTTGTGACACCTCCTTTGCCCAGAGTGGGGATATGATAAGGCCCTGTCTCTGTCCTTAGGGTGTCCCAGACCCAGTGGGCAACCTGCAGGTACGTCTTGATGGTACAGTGACCTGAGGCTTGCAGGCCCTAGCACCCTGGGAGACCAGGGTGGGCCTCCTGGTAGAAGGGCATTCTGAGCCAAGAGGGTGGTGTGGGCAGAGGTAGTAGGAGATTGGGCAGCTGGAAGAGCAAGAGTAGGGGGGCGCCTCCAGGCCAGGAGCAGGCAGCCACTGGGGATGCAGAGAGGCTGTGGCTGGTGAGGCAGGACAGGTATGCTGGAGGCGGGTGGGCATATGGGAGGCAGGCCTATGGCACCTGCTGGGGGCTGATGGGGCCCTCCACCAGCCACAGGCCGCTGAACACAGAAGCAGACCCTGCCCAGCCGTTTGGGGGGGTGGCCTCACCTGGAAACTACTGAGAGCCACATACACCTGGCTGCAGCCCTCGTAGGGACAGTGGAACATCTCGAGCAGGCCGTCGGCGTCCATCACCCGTGACCGCTTGCTCCTCCGCCTCCTGGAGAGGAAGGCCCATGGCATTAGGGCTCCCACACCAGCCAGTCCTCGCCCTGCCCCGCCCACCTGACACCCACTTCTCAGGCTCCTTGGGGATCTCATAGATGATGGCTGACATGTCACTGCCGTCCAGCTCCTCCCCGTCTGCCTCTGCCTCTGGCTCTGCACTCTCAGGCACTGTCGCTGCCAGCTCTGCCAGCTCTGGAGCCACTGGCTCCTCCTTCTCCTCCTTCTTAAGCATGTACAGGTCCTCCTTCTCTACGGGGTGACACAGGGCAGGTGTCCGTGGGGACTAAGGCTTTCGAGGAGCCCACTCTGGGGCCCCTCCTTGCCCTCCCCCTCCCAGGTACTCCCAACACCCCCAGACTAGCATGGTCCCCCAGACCTTTCTTGGTCTCCATGCCTGCCATGGTGGTGGGGTCCATAGTGCTGGGCTGGCTGCCCTCAGGTTCCGTCTGCGTGTAGGCTGCCACACCCTCCATCATGGTGCAGGGCACCTCGTCACCCAGGGCCCCGCTGGGCGCACTGCTGCCTGCTGCCACGTTGAGGTGGATGCCCTCAGCCGTGAGGGCATCATAGCCTGGGCCTGCGATGATGATCACCTGAGAGCCAGGCACCATGCCTGGCATGGGACAGCTGGCTACCACCTCGCCCAGTGCCTCCTGGGGCATGTTCTCAAAAAGGGTGCCAGGGCCCGGGCCCACTTGCATGGGCACTGGCACACACACCACGGTCTCCAGGGCTTCCGGCCCGCTGCCTGCTGGGTTGGGGCACAGTGCGGTGCCCTGCTCAGCCAGGCTCTCCACGTGGTGGACGTCGAAAGGGATGTGCACACCCTCTTGCGTGATGAGCCCACTGCTGCCCGCTGGGCTGGTGGGGGTAACAGCAGCGGCTGCTACTGTCGCCTTGGCTGGCTGGCCTCCAGGGGGCTCCTCAGAGTCAGAGCCAGAGCAGGAGCTGGACGAGTTGGAGCTGCCAGCCCCCAGGCCGTTGTCCACTGTGGTGACAGAGGAAAGGGAGGGTTACAATAGTGGCAGCAGCAGCTGGTGTTGGTTGAGGGCTCACAAGGGGCTGGGTGCTGCGACTCCTCACTGGCATGAACTGTGGTCACTTCTCAGTCCCCATCCTCCTCAATCACCCCCGCTCCTCAAAGATGCTCTCCTCCCTTTGCCTCTGGCCCGCTCCAGTCTCCTGACTCCTCCTTGGTGGCTCCTTTTCAGCCTCTTTTGCTCTTAAAGGTCTGGAAGCTTCTAGCTGGGGCCTCTCCTGAGTGCTCTGATCAGATCACCCCAGGGTTTCAGCCGGGCTGATGGTGTTAAATCCTGCCCTGGTTCTGACACCAGCCGGGTGTCCAACAGTTCAATACAATTTTCACACTACCCACTTGGAGTTAGCGTCAGACCCCAGAAGAATGACCCCACTTCAGATGCCAGCTGCAAGCCCCAGGCCACCTGTAAGTCCCAGGCCACTTGCACTCCTAGCTATTGACCCGGAGTTCCCACGACCCCATGTTCAGGTTTGATAATTTGCTAGAATGGCTCATAGGACTCAAGAAAATGCTTCACTTCCAATTACAGTTTTATTATAAAGGACAAAACTCAGCAACTGCCGGATGGAAGAGATGCACAGGGAAAGGTACAGGGGCGGGGTCACGGAGCTGCCATGCCCTCTCCAGGTGTGCCACCCTCTCCATGCCTCCACACGTTCCCCAACCCGGAAACTCTCTGAATCACACTGTTCAAGAGTTTCTAATAATCCGACCTCCAGGCCCTGTCCACAGCCCTGGGGATGGGGTGTGGGGCTGAGAGATACTGCTCCTGTAATCATGTGTTTGGTCTTTTTGGTGACCAGCCCTCCTCCTGAAGCTAACTACGTACGGGTCCCTCCCTGAGTCACCTCATTAGCATAGAGCCCAGGTGTTTCAAAGGGGCTCCTTCCCAAATGGTACTCATGATAACGAAAAGCATTCCTCTCTCTCAGGGAATTCCAAGGGTTTTAGGAGCTCTGTGCCAGGAATCCAGAACCAAGATCAAGTATCTATTTTTATTGTGTTGCCACTGCCTTCTCTGCTGACCCACCCCCCAGGGGATCTCACAGGCATCTCACACTCCTCTCAGCAACTCTGGGCTCTGAGCCCCATCAGGAAAAGCCTGCAGCATTCCTGGGTGTCCCCGTCCCCGAGAGGGCAGCTCTGTTCTAGTTGCCCAGGCCAAGTCCTGGGGCTATCCTTGACTTCTCCCTTTCTCACAGCTACTTCCAATCTGTCAGCAAAACCTATTGGTGCTGCATCCGAAATACATCCAAAAGCCAACAGCTTCTCCCACCTCCCCTGCACACGCCTGGTCATGGCCCCAGCATCCCCTGCCTGAACCATGCAGTCCCTTCTCCCTGGTCCCCCAGCTCCCACCCTCACCCCCCACACTCTGTCCTCCCTACAGTGGCCAGAGGGAGTTTGTGAACACCTGCTTAGGTCATATCCTTCTTTGAGAATATGCTCGTCACTTTCTGTGAAAGAGAGAGGCCAGCTGTTCCCCAAACCTGAGTTTCTTTCTCCTGGCACCCAAGTGGACTACATTTCCTAGCATCCCTTGTGGCCATACGGCTGAGTCCCAGTGAAATGTGAGTGGTTCATGAACTTCCACCTCTGTTTCCACTAGCCAGCCAGAACTCAGTGGAGGCTGGAGCCACAGGACGGAAATAACCTGGGTCCTGGGATGGAAGGTAATTTGCAGGTTTGTATATTTCAGAAGCTGGCCTTACTTCAGTTAATACCCTTCCCAGTCCTAGCCAGTTTTGCTCAGTGGATAGAGCACTGGCCTGCAGACTGAAGGGTCCCGGGTTTGATTCTGGTCAAGGGCACATACCTAGGTTTCAGGCTCAATCCCCAGTAGGGGGCATGCAGGAGGCAGCCAATCAATGACTCTCACTCATCACTGATGTTTCCATCTCTCTCCCCCTCTCTGAAATCAATAAAAATATATTATTAAAAAAAAGAAAGAAAAAAAGCTGTCAAACTATCATACAATGCTTATCATTAAAAAAAAGAAAATAACCTTCCCAATTCACTTGGCATAGCGCCAAAGCTCTTGCTGCAGCTAACAGGGCTTGCACCTCCTCTCCAGCCCCACTGACCTCCTCCCGTGCTCTGAG